>NC_079136.1:80234998-81638495 GCF_945859705.1 Episyrphus balteatus | reverse complement strand
CGAATTTAGAAGGACTCTTTAATATAAACGAAGTTTCTTTCCTCTTTTTCTCATTATTTCTCTGTAAATCGTTTACTGATATTATTTTTCTAACCTTTCAGAATTTACAAAGGCAAAATTAAAATAGATCCCACATACAATCTCTTATCCTTGAAGACAAAAAAAAATTAATTTAAATGTTGTATTTATTTATTTTTTTTTTTTTTTTATGCAAAAGCTATACAAAGTGAAAACACAAATACAAGAAATGCAATACTATTCTTTTGTGCTATTTATTGATCCAGATTTTTTTTTCCTATTCACACAATCTTTACACATACAACATACGACATTATAAAGAGAGAGAGTATATGCTTCTTGCATAGCTTCTAGCAATATAATATATATTTTTTTTTACTCTGGACAACCCTGAACGATTGGACAAGCCTTTGCTTTTGCTTTAGCATTTCCCTAGATACTTCATACCCTCAATTGTCAATGAGAAGACACATAGACGGGGTGACAGTGAGATATTTCAACATCTTTTGAACAAACGCATAATCTTAGAAATGCACTGTGAACTTACATTCTAATGCTGTGATTAATATGGAATAAAGACTGCGAAATAGTCGTAGGTTTTTGCTTTGAAAAACAAATTAAAAAAAAAAAATCAATTTTTTTATATTTAGTTCACCTTCTGACAAATTAATGGCATCATTTTACAAATTGAATTAGGCATTTCATCAAATTCAACTTTTTGCAAATCAAATTCACCCTAAGACTAAGAAAATTAATTTTATCAAAATATCAAGAGTTGTTTTTGAAAATAATTTTTTTTTTTTTCAAATAGGTAAAAAGATATTTTTTTAATTTTTTCTAAAAACCTTTTTTAAGTCTATAACAAACTACAACCCCTTTAAAAGAAATAAAGCTATTAGAGACAGACTGACTCACAAATACTTTGTTTGAAAACCTATTCAGCTTAAGGAACTTATTTTTCAAGATATCAAATATTCCAACCATTTGTTTTTTTCATTCTCAAATACAGAACTTGCCCTTATCGCAAGTAAAAAATATATAAATTCATATGTAACTCTTAATATCAGTTCACATGTTCATTTTTCCCGTATGTGATATGCTCATAGAAAAAAAAAAAAGAGAGAAAGAAAATAATAATAATGTCTGTAGCATCCCTGACCGCCTCTTCGCTCTTATTCCAAAACTCTATAATCCAACACAACCCATCACATCACCACAACAGAACCAACCAGATAAGAAATAATGAATGGATATTACAATTTCTTTAGAATATTCTTCTAGTTTTCAGCAAAAAAATACAAAAAAAAAAAAAAATAAGAAAAAATGCATTGCCACAAAGAATACACAAAAAAAGAAGAGCTTTCGTTTTCAAATCCTTCGTCGTTGTCCTGAAAAAAAAAAATAATAAAACAAGTTGTTGAAATCATAGGAGAAAAATTTCACTTCTTGAATACTATGGGATTGAAGTTGGCTAAAAATTGAGTTTCTAACAAGAGCATTTTTAATTGAGCTATTTTGGCTAGAACACATACTGTCACTTTGTCTACAGTGCCCTAGAAATATATCGGATATTTTGAGAAATTTTTTTTATGGAAAGTCTTATAGAAATCTTTTAAAAGTCGTATCGAACTTTCATCGAAGTCTTATAGAATTGTAAAAGATGTCTTATAAAGCGGCTAGGAAACTGCTTTAAGCAGTCTTATAGAAACTTTTCAATGTTAAATAAAAGTTTTGTGGAAGTTTTATAGAAGTCTTATAAAAGTTTTATAAATGTCTCATAGAAGTCTTATAGAAATTTTATGCAATTCTTATACAAGTCTTATAAACGTCTTGTAGATCTTTATTTATGAAATAAAAGAACAAATAAATTATTTTTACAAGTATTTATTTATTTTTAATTATAAATATTACACCTTTTTAAATTTTGTATTTTCATCGGATAATTTATAGAAGTGCTATAGAAGCTTTTTAAAAGCTTATAGATGTCTTATCGAATTCATATTGAAGTCCTATTGAAGTCTTATCGAAGTCTTATCAAAATCTTATCGAAGTCTTATCGAATTCTTATTGAAGTCTTATCGAAGATTTATCTTAGTCTTACCGAAGTCTTATCGAAGTCTTATTGAAGTCTTATAGTAGTCTCATCGAAGTCTTATCGAAGTCTTAAGGAAGTCTTATAGAAATCATATACACTACTGGCAAAAATTAAGGGATCAAAAAAAAATTCCAAATTTTTGGGCAAATTTCAACAGGCCGTAACTTCGAAAGAAATTATCGTACAAGAAATCGATATAGAAGGAAATTGTAGCTCCAAGTGTCTAGTTTTTGGATTAGAACTTTAAAAATTTTTAACCTCCGCGGTTTTTGAGTAATCGTAGAAAAACCAGCAACAAAAAAGTTTTCAGAATTTTTTTAGTTTTTTTTTTTTGGTCTACGGGCGTGGAAAAATTTTTTTTAGCTTAACCACTATAAGGATCGGATACTTTGTTCATTTAGCTTTAATTTGTTTTTTTGAACATTTTAAACAAAACAAAATTCAAAAAAAAAAAAAAAATCTTAAAAAATAAAATTTTTTTAATTTTTTTCTCTTGAAAAGTTTAAGAGAAAAAAAATTTAATTTTTTTAAATTTTTTTTTTTTTTTTGGAATTTTGTTTTGTTTGAAATTTAAGCTTTTTCTGGAGCAAAAATGTGGAAAAAGCTAGGAAAAACAATTTTTTTTCTCATTACAAAATGAGAAAAGAAAATTGAGCTTTTCAGAGCAAAAAACGTGATCCTTTAATTTTTTCAAAAATTCGATCGATTGAAACAAAAAAACGGCTGGCTGGATTAATTTGATTTTTTGTAGGGTTTTTGTGGACATATTGAACTGTAAAATGCACACTAAACATTAGCGGTTTCCTCAATATTTTCGATCTAGCGCTCGATTTTCCAAAAAAAAACACCAAAAACCCTTTTTTTGTTGCATTTTCAAATTCATGTGAAAATAAGAAAAAATTTTTTTTTGGAAAAGCAATGGCTAGCCGTTAAGGAGAATTCATTCAAGTTCTTGAAACCCACCTTTAACTTTCTGTGCGATCATTGGTTGCTGAGATATCGATAATCAAACACAAAGGATTTTTTTCCATTTGAAGACCGATATCTTGGCGAGAAGTGGACGTATCGAGGTGTTCAAAAAAACAAATTAAAGCTAAATGAACAAAGTATCCGATCCTTATAGTGGTTAAGCTAAAAAAAATTTTTCCACGCCCGTAGACCAAAAAAAAAAAACTAAAAAAAATTTGAAAACTTTTTTGTTGCTGGTTTTTCTACGATTACTCAAAAACCGCGGAGGTTAAAAATTTTTAAAGTTCTAATCCAAAAACTAGACACTTGGAGCTACAATTTCCTTCTTTATCGATTTCTTGTACGATAATTTCTTTCGAAGTTACGGCCTGTTGAAATTTGCCCAAAAATTTGGAATTTTTTTTTGATCCCTTAATTTTTGCCAGTAGTGTAGATGTCCTATAAAACGGCAAGGACACTAATTTATGAAAGTCTGATAAATGTCTAATAAAAGTTTTATGGAAATCTTACACAAGTTTTAACCTATGACTTACCAATTTTCAATGTGATAGCTTTGTATCTTATTGGAAAGTGCTGAATGTTGGGAATGCTGAATGCTGTAATTAAAGGAATGCATTTACCTCTGATTTTGTATTCTTTCCAACTTTCCCACTAAACCTTTCTCACTGTTTAACTTAAAATAAAAAACGACACAAAATAAAAACACAATTTCTCTGTCTCCCTTTCTTAGCATTTCTATTGTTGCCCGAAACTACAATTACTGAAAATGCAAATGAAAATAAGAGCGTGCAAATCCTCGGCTCCTTCTTTTTTTTTCCCACCGCCCAAATACTCCCTCCTTGCAGGCGACTTTAGCCAAGATCTAAGTGACAATAGTTGCAAAATAGTAAAAGCAAGAATCACAAAATAGAAATGCAACAAAAAAAAAATGAAGAAAAGAAAAGAAAAAGAGAATTCACAGAACCAAATGCCTTGGCGCAGCAATATCCTTCATATTACTGTCGTTTATTAGTTCTTCCCTTTTAGCGGCAGCTATTGTTAAAAATCACTATGCAGGAAAGGGTGTAGTGTAGTACTTTTTGTAAGTGATATTCTTCTCCAACAACGCAGTATATATAGAATGGTGACCGTCTTTAGAAAATAGAAGAAAAATAAGAAGACACAAAAAAAAAACAGAAAAAAAAACAGAAAAATGGAGCTAAAAAGGAATTGCATGTTTTGCATTTCCTGTGCACATCACCCTCTCTCTCTGTGTTCTGTATAGTTCTTTAGCCCAAACTCCCATCTTCCCCCTCCACCCCTTTCTCATGGTAATTTTTAATTTGTGTCAGTATTTTGTTAAAAAATATAACGACATTGCTGTGAGACTGGATTTCTGGTTAGCAAAGTATATTGAGTGTAAAAGACAATGGGATACGCCACTAAAGTTAATCGCCAGAAGTTTTCAATAAAAATAAAAAAAGAAAAAAACTTAAATAACTTTAAATGTGCGATAGTTCTTGGCATAGCATACTTTGGCAAAATTTTAAAGTTTTTTCATAGGACAAAAAAAAACTTCAATTAGTTCAACTATTTCAGCAAGTTTGTCCTTTTAAAAACCTAAAGAATCCTTAAAATCTCTTACGTACAAAATTTCAAGAATTTTTAAACATAAAATCACATCAGAATGTGATGACGTGGAGAAAGAGCATACATCGGTTGATAGTGGTGATTATACAAACCATACGTTCCAAAGTACATGGAAGGATGAGTGGTTAGCTAGCACCACACCAACTATTAAGGAGCTTAAGGTGTTTTACTTTTTTTTTTGTTCAACATGGTGTTTGTGTTTGATGGGAGGTCCTTTGTAACGGATATGGTGTTGGACTTTTAACATCAGTATAGCACGTAAAAGTTTGCATGTGTGTGGGTACCCATCATTGTTGGATATTAGAGAAAGTGTAAGTTTACTTGCATTTTACTTAAAAAAAAAAAAATAATCCTAAATTCATGTGGAATCTCTTAAATCGGATAGGATCTGTATATCCTTAAAAACAAGAGTTGAACCACAATACAGAACCTTTTTTGAAATGTTTTGTTTTTTTTTTTTTTAATGTGGTTTGGGATTAAAAAGATTTCTTTAAACTTCCACATGTTACAGGTTCTTATGATAGGACTTTAAGAAATTATTATTTGTTGCTTTTCTCCAGTGTATAATCTATCAGCCATCAGCTAAAGCTGTCGAAAGATAGTCTAGTACTTTTTTCACTAAAAAGTAAGGTAATCTAGTACTTTTTTCACTTAAAAGTAAGATAATCTAGTACTTTTTACACTTAAAAGTTAGAAAATCAGTAAAAAGCTTTTGGGCGTCAAATACGATTTTTTAGGGAAGTAATCTGGTGATTTTGTTTAAATTTAACCTGTCTGTATAGTACATGCGTTGTTGAATCATGATAGGTTACTATAGGACAGAAATTTTGTATCAAAGAGCGTCACATCTGAAAGCATTCTAGTACTTTTTTTTAAAGTAAAACTAGTCTTTCAACAAAAAGCGCTGTTAGTTTACCTTGGTTTAGGTGACGTAACATAGCCTTCCATAAGTTTAACATTTTGAATTCATTACCATCACATGGGGGATAATTTAGTACTTTTTGTTAATATAGTACGCCTGGAAACCAAATTTTTTGTTGGATTACAATGTATAAGGTGTTAGAAAATAGGTTAACCTGGAAAATACATTTGAATACCAAAGGCATCATAGTGAAAATAATC
Organism: Episyrphus balteatus; assembly: GCF_945859705.1. NCBI lineage: Eukaryota > Metazoa > Arthropoda > Insecta > Diptera > Syrphidae > Episyrphus > Episyrphus balteatus. The sequence goes on along the minus strand of NC_079136.1, from coordinate 81,632,662 downwards.
TAGTACTTTTTTGTCTAATAAAAACTTTAATATGAAGACTGTAAAGAAAGATTTTGATAACTGATGCGGTTATGCTGACTTTTTTCTAGGGAATAACAATTAAACCAAAACACTTTACCTACAATTTGGATCATCTATTAAAGAGGACATATGTACATAGACTTAGGAAACTAACATATATTAGAACATAACAACAAAAATATTACACATACGCCACAGTGACCATCGAAATTCAATCTTTGAAAATTAATACAAAATTTTCTAATGCTAGAATCTAATTGATATTTGTTGACTGTTTTGTCCTTTTTTTGTCATAAAATAATGAATATGACAATGGCAAAATATATTTAAAGAACTGAAACTCAAAAATTGTTGACTTTTGAAAATTTCTGTAAGTGATAGACTAATACAAAACAACTAATACAAACGTCTCTTTTGTCATTTTTTTTCATCAATAGGTACCTATATTTTTTTTTAAACTATCTTCAAAAATATCAAAAATCTATAGACGGAAAGACGCAAAGTTTTTTTTAAGTAAATGACAATTTAAATTTTCAAACCTTTGCGAGATTTTTGTATTTAATCCAGAAAATGTGTAGTTTTTTTTGACATCATCATAACACCAAGTTCTATAAATTTGCTGAAAGAATTAGTCTTCGACGTTCTACGTGACGTTTTTTTTTTCTTTTTAAGTTTTGTTAAAATCTCTTATAAAAAAGCAGTCGAAAATGAAAGATGACAATCCAAAGAAACTATTTTAAGTAAGACAGTCGAAAAACAGTAATAACAAAGGTTTGTTTGTACGTTATGACTGATGACAAATCTTTCTGTACGTTACAATGGAATGCACTCATTACGATTCTAACCTGACATTATTTAAAAAAAATTTATAATTAAAATGTTCTTATGTTGGAGTACCGTAAAGTGAAATCTATTACAATTACTCATATAATCTAATCTATCATTTAAATAACAAAAACAATAGATTGGACAACATATGGCAAATGCAATTAATGAATGAGTGATATTCATTTCATACAGAAATACTGTAAACTATTGTTTTTAAAAGGAATAAACATCTAAAATGTAGTAGATTTAATCAATAGTGTAGAATAAAATTTGTAAACTTCTAAATCTTCTCCAAATAGAATTGTGCATTTTATAAATTTAATTATTTACTTCAAAATAAGCGCACTTCAAAAGTCTTATTTACTGTGTCAAATGTCAAAAACTATCTATATTCCTCATTACTCGTACATATTTGAAGGATTTTCCGTTGATTATTTGTAAATTAATATTTTTTTCCAAAATGCTTTTAACCCTTTCAACCCGGAATGCTGTTATTAACCTAACATGAAATTTTTTTTGTTGAACCGATCAAATGATTTAATCTTAATATATTTCCAACAAAAAAGTTCCAAAAATATCCACAGGGGGCGCTGTGTGGGCTGGGACACATATGTCCCACTCGGCTTTTTGAGTGGGACATATTTGTCCCAGTAGGCAATTATAAACCCAGATTCAGAAAAAATATTTTCTAAGTATAATGTTTTTTATTAGTTCATTTTGTTTATAAATGGCGGAAAAAAAGGAAAAATAAATATGAATTCATGTAAAAGATATAAAAAATATAAAAAAATAAATATATGGATCTTTTCACTTATGATAGCTGGCGAAGCAGTCTTTGCAGAGTGGAATTTGGCACTCTTCGCATATAGTTTTAGTGCGCCTCTCTCGTTTGTTGTCACTGCAATTAGTGCAACGCCTCCTAGTAGGTCCCTCCACAGGAAGATGGACTGCAGACATCCGTTTTCTCTTTCTGGAAATGCATCCAGATCTGGATGAGCGATGGATCTTTGCTGTGAGCTTTCCTTCGGCTATTAGATCTTCTGCCAAATTAACAAGACATCCTATCAAAGGTGTTTTTGTTCGGGAAAGTTGTGAATGAATAATGTTTGAATTTACAACACTCATCATCAAGAGTCTATAAAAAACTTTTTTCCACCATTTTGTAGATTTCCTGTCTAGTTCGTACAACCCTGCTAGTTGGTCGGCCCGATCTACGCCACCCATTATCTCTCTATAGAATTTGATAAGTTCAGGACATGGTATGGTTATTTGTTCTCCGTTCTTTTGCTTTTTATTGACTTGGACGACATTTGCAGTATGACAGTTGCTCAGAACAGATACCTCCTTAGTGTCGTGCCATTTTACGAACATTAGTCCTGTACTGCTGGCCTTGAAGGCTGATTCACCTTTTTTTAGTTTTTGATCAATAATCGGTAAGCCTTTGCGGTTAGTCATAATAGTACCAAGAGCAGCTTGTTTCAGGCTTTCAAGCAAATGTACACTTGTAAAAAAGCGATCGAAACAAAGTGTAACGTCTTTCTCCTTGATTGTCTCTGCCAGAGTATTTACAACACGTTCCCCTAAGGTTCCTTCTAATACTCGTTCTTCACGACCGCTGTAAATGTTGAAGTCATACGTATAGCCACTCAAAGCATCGCAACGCAGCCACATTTTTATTCCACGTTTAGTAGGCTTTAGTGGCATGTACTGCTTCAGCGACGAACGGCCTTTGAACTTTGTCATAGACTCGTCAATGCTCTGGAAGGGGCTGTCCTGTCTTGCTCTCAAGAACCGATGCTTCAAACAATCTACTATATCATCAATGTAATATGTTTTTCCTGCTCCATCAGGCTTTTCTGGTGGGGCGAAATACATTTTGGAAATAAGCATAACAAACCGATCCCGTGAAATGGCATTTTGTATTGCCTCATTTCTAAGCGATACATTTTTGGACCAATAATCTTTGGTAGAAGGCACTCTGTTGTAGGACATAATTAGCATGCAGCCAATAACAATTTTTATTTCTCCCTCATCAGTAAGTTTTATTTTGGTTTTAGGTTTTTTCTTTTGCATTATCTGAATGCGCTCATTAGTGCATTGAGCAATGTAATTGAAAAGGCTTTGAGGGAAAATTTTTTTAAAAATTACCAGTGAGGTGTCAACACGATTGAAGTCGTCATTTACGATTGAATCGCGGTAAGAACTAACCTTCAGTCGGGGCTCAAAAGTCGGTTCGGGATTTGACCATAAAGTGTTTCCTTGAATAAGACTTGTATTGGAAACGTTTTGGTCATTTTCACTGGATTCTGAAGAAGTGTCATTATCGTCTTCTGAATTAGAATCATCGTCTGATGGTTCAAAATCGCTGGCACTAACACTGAAATCTCCATCATCCTCATCATCGGAAAACATAATGTCAGACACAGCTTGATGTGACGCAGCTCTTCTGGCCATTTTATTTACTGTAATTCACTTTTTCGGAAAAAACATTTATTAGAAAACTAGCTACAAAATAACTAATGGGATATATGTGTCCCACATATGTATGATGGAAAAATACGGGCGGGACATATATAACCCACCTCACAATAATGATGAAAAAACTTGTAATATAACACAAATCTATACAAAGATAATTTTTACTGTATTCACAACAAATCAAATTACCTTTTTTTTCACTTTTTATTCACAAATAACACTTGGAAATACTCAATTATATTTTTTTTCTTGAAAATTAGTTGTAAGACACAAAAACTGTAACCACAAAAACGTGACTGAACTTGCAAACATTTCCATAACTGCATCTCCAGTATGAAAAAACCCGTTAGAAATAGTAAATCTACGAATTGGGACATAATTCACCCAACTCAGAAGTGTATTTTAAATTTCAGAGTAGTATGAACTTTCGCTGGGACATATGTGTCCCAACAGGGTCGAAAGGGTTAATACGTGTTCTCATCTTCGTTTCTGAATTGAGTACCTTCATCATATACTAATATTGATTTCGATTCAGCTACATGTTCCAATTACCATATTTCCAATTTTTTTACCCCCGAAAAAATACGTGACCGAATTCGATACAGATTATCCTTTTATATAAAATCATTCCAATAACAAAAATAAAGCTTTTTCATATATAGAAAATAAAAAAAAAAAAAAAACTGAAAGCCTGACAGAATGTTTTATTAAAAATTATTGATTTCGTGACATAGTTCATAAAATCAAGACAGGCTCAACAACTTCACATATCAATTTCAAATCAATATCAATAGCTAATGTATATAGTACATATTCACGTATAATATATGTATTGTTGTCCTCTAAAAAGCTATTTTATACAAAAAGTCCTCTGTCGAAGTCGCGCCAATCCTCACAGTTCTCATCACACAACAACAAAAACATCCTTTACTCTTCTATCTATCTTTTTCTATCGAATTTGTATTTCGTGCAATTCGGTACGCGCTTCTATTGTCAAAAAATTCCCAAAAGCCCTAAATACTGCAGAAATACATATAAATACGATGGAGAACATATTATATTAAATGGCATAGTGGCACAGCACATCATAGAAAGGAAGAAATATTATTATCAAGGAGCAAAGCGAACGAACGAACATCACTTTTTACCCTTTGTGATGGAAGCGCGCCTGTCGGTAAAATTGGAAAGTAGAAACTTATACGAGAGTTTGGGGTTTAGATTGGCCGGTAGTAAAAGGGGGAGTATTTATGGTAACAAAAAGTAATAACAATAACTAAAGACTCACCCAAAAGTGAGTGCAATGAATTTAATCACACAAACATTAAGGCAAAGAATGATGAATATTCAATAAACAGACAAGGGGTGATAAAGAGAGATGGGGATGGAGGGGAGGTTGGTAAAAGCACTCATAGTTTTGTGTAGTGTATAAGTTTGTAGGATCCCTTAACAAATCAACCGTGACACACAGAGTGACACCACCACACCAGAGAAGGGTAAAAAGAAGTCACAAAAACCTGATGGCAATTCCTTTTTACTTGAGGAGCGAAAAATCGCGCTTAGGGATTTCGTGTCACCCAACACTTAGCATCACTTTCCACCAAGAGCGTAAGTTTTCATGTTGCACGCTATACAGTCACGTATTTTTTTTTTTTTTTTTATTTCCTTTATTTATATTTTTTGTATTTAGTTTCGACAAAGAACATGCATCTATAGATGAGAGAACCTTGTACATTTTATACAGACAGACAGATAGATAGATAGACAGACAAGTGCATTTTTTTTTTTTTTTTTCAATTCTGTTGATAAGGTGCAATTTTTCGGATAGGTGGGTATCTAGTAAAAATCCATCAATATTGTGAAAGAGAGTGATTTTGAAGAGTTCTCGGTTCTCGTTGCTTATGTTTGTGACATGCTATGTCAAATATTAATGTGATATCGATTCACAAGTGAAATCGAGTTTAAATTTTTGAAGGGAAAAAAATATTTATTTAAAAATAAAAATTTTCAAACTTATTTTTTTGTTTTTTTTTTTTTTATTTTCAATTACAACGTACTAACATGAAACAATTTTTAAATATGACAGGGCATCAAACTTTGTTTGGTATCACTTAGCTTATACTTTACTGAACCTTAGGGTACAAATTTCTAGGATTATCTCCAAAGAAGAAATTAAAATTGAACTTTTTCCGAGAGATGACCCAAAAACTATGAAAAAACTCGAATGGAAGATCCTTGAAGTTTTTGAAACTAAATTCAAAAAAGAAATTATTGGAACTCTCAAAAAAAATTCCAAATTGCTTAAAGAAGGAATTAAGAATTCTCAAGTGCTTCTGACATTCTTCTTTAAGAAGGAATTTTGTCCATGTGCGGGCTAATAGACGCAATTAAGAACCCCTTAAGAGAAACTCTTTCCAAAAAAATCCTTTAAGAGGAAGACTAAAAAAAGCTTTGACGTTCGGTAGAAAGAACATGTCGGAATTCACAGAGGCTCCTTGCTAAAGTTGATACATTCAACGATTTTTACAAATTTTTCGGTTCATACAACAAACCAAACTGAATGTGAACTGTATAACACAAAAATGAAAATCGCATGAGAATTTTTAATTTTTTTTTTTCAATGTTGATCAATATGTACATATTTATATCATCCGTTAGGAATTTGTTATAGAAGTGTTTTAAAACTTATCCTAATTTTAAATTCCGTCGAAAAAAATTAAATGAAAGTATAGGTATGGGCCAAAATACTATTTAGTGCCTAAAAAGTTGTCCTTTTGGACAGTGAATTTTGAAAAAAGTACCTATGGGAATTTTTATCAATATATTTTTCATATATTTTAGTTAACATAGAATGGTTATACCTATATCTATTATAAAATAACATCTGCACCTATATGGTTTGGAATGATATTTCTATATTTATGACAGTTTAAACAGAAAGTGATCAAAACCAAACAACTGCGTTACTTTACTGCAAATTTCAGTTTTATTTGTAAAATCAAATAATTAAGCTCTCTGATATTCCTATTTGAAACTATAGGAAGAACGTAAGTCTCCTATGAAGTTAAATCACAGAAAAATCAATTTCAATTAAATATTCTTAATAGTTTATTACTAAAAATCAGCTTTAAAACTTTAAATACCACTGCGTTACCAAGATTAACCACAATGTTACCGTGATTTGTAAACAATTCGATCCAAATTTGGGTTTCAAACTTGTAAAAGTAAATAATAAAACCTATAGGTTTTTCTACTAATTTGTACTTTTTCTTCAAGGAAAATGAAATTCAAAAAAAGCGACATTTTTTTAGGCACTTAATAGTATTTGTCAGAAAATAAGAAACATGACTTCTGAAAATTTTGTTAGCAGTCACTTTAGGAGTACGACAAAAGCGTGGGAAAGGAGATATCGCCGATTGGCATTTCATACCTTAAACTTCGGGCAACAATAATAAGTAAAGAAAGCCTTGTTAATAATTTTTGAAGTGAAAACTTCTTTAGTATCGCAGTGATTTGAAACAAGATGAAACGAAAACGCGACACGACTTCAACTTGTTATAACTTTTTTGTTTTAATAGATAGATGAATGAAATTTGTACTGTAGATAGGTAATTAAATAATTTTTAATTATTGTACAAAATTTTAATTAATTTCATATTCAAAATTCGGAGATAACGGTAAAAACATGTTCTTTTCCAACACACGTTATATCTTTTGATCTAGTGCACATACAAATTTGATTTAACTTTAATACGCATGCTGATAACATAACCTTTTATTTGATATATCACACATAACGGTACGTGCTCTACAAGTTACACAATCTTAAATTGAAAAAATTGAAAAATACCTCAAAACACCTGTGGAGATCTGTTGGCGATGACCAGCTACCAGTGTAGGAAGTACCGTTATCTCAGTCTGGAAATTTGACATGGTTGACTTTAAAAAATTCTAACTTCTCTTGTAGACATCTTTGAAATAAGATTTATGCATCATTATACAAGGTGAAACAATAAGCTTTCACATGGTATAAAATTTTTTATAGGTAGTCAAACAAAAAAATTGAATTAATAGCATGAGAACATAAAAATAAATGTTTTTTTTAAATTTTTTTGATGAAATTTCATCGAGTTTAAAAAATTCTAGCTCTTTTTGTAGATGTCTCATAGACTTGATCGATTGATCGATTATATATTTTGAGCTAAGACAATAAGCTTTCAGATGGTGTAGGTTGTTATAGGTTGTTAGGGAAGAAAATGGATTTAATAGCGTGAGAAGATAAAAATACGTGTTTTTCGCTTTTCTTGATGGAAATTGATCGAGTTCAAAAAAATCAAGCTCTTTTTGTAGATGTCTCATAGACCTGATCGATATATATATTTTGAGCTTAGACAATAAGCTTTCAGATGATATAAAATTTATATAGGTTGTCATATAAAAAACATGGATTTGAAGGTGATAGAATAAAAATAGGTAGATTTTTTCTATTTTTTTTGCAAGAAAAATGATTTTTTAAGGTTTCACGTGTGAATTGCACATATGATTTTTTTTTTAATTTTCCCTTTTTTAATCTATTCTTTTATAGATGATTATTTAAAATAAATTTATTTTTCGTTTTCAAAATGCAAATTCAACATTTGATTAAATTTTTACTTAATTTGAAAAAAAAAAAATCATGTGTGCAATTTACACGTGGTAGAAGTGAAACCTTAAAAAATCATTTTTCTCGCAAAAAAAAAAAACAAAATAGAAAAAATCTACCTATTTTTATTCTATCACCTTCAAATCCATGTTTTTTATGTGACAACCTATATAAATTTTATATCATCTGGAAGCTTATTGTCTAAGCTCAAAATATATACATATATCGATCAGGTCTATTAGACATCTACAAAAAGAGCTAGAATTTTTTGAACTCGATCAATTTCCATCAAAAAAAGCGAAAAAACACGTATTTTTATCTTCTCACGCTATTAAATCCATTTTCTTTCCTAACAACCTACATATAACAACCTACACCATCTGAAAGCTTATTGTCTTAGCTCAAAATATATATATCGATCAAGTCTATGAGACATCTACAAAAAGAGGTAGAATTTTTTAAACTCGATGAAATTTCATCAAAAAAAGCAAAAAAAAAAACATTTATTTTTATGTTCTCATGCTATTAATTCAATTTTTTTGTTTGACAACCTATAAAAAATTTTATACCATGTGAAAGCTTATTGTTTCACCTTGTATGATGCATAAATCTTATTTCAAAGATGTCTAAAAGAGAAGTTAGAATTTTTTAAAGTCAACCATGTCGAATTTACAGACTGAGATTACGGTACTTCCTACCCTGGTAGCTGGTCATCGCCAACAGATCTCCACAGGTGTTTTGAGGTATGTTTCAATTTTTTCAATTTAAGATTGTGTAACTTGTAGAGTACGTATTGTTATGTGTGATATATCAAATAAAAGGTTATGTTATCAGCATGCGTATTAAAGTTAAATCAAATTTGTATGTGCACTATATCAAAAGATATAACGTGTGTTGGAAAAGAACATCTTTTAAGCGTTATCTCCGAATTTTGAATATGAAATTATTTGAAATTTTGTACAATTTTAATTTATTTAATTACCTATCTACAGTACAAATTTCATTCATCTATCTATTAAAACAAAAAAGTTATAACAAGTTGAAGTCGTGTCGCGTTTTCGTTTCATCTTGTTTCAAATCACTACGATACTAAAGAAGTTTTCACTTCAAAAAAAAAAAAAAAAGTAAAATCCCAACTCAAAAAGGCAACATATAAAAATGCAAATCCTGCAGTACCTATTTTTATTTTTTTTTCTAAACAAAGAACAAACAAAAATCTAAATAAAGCTTTTTTTCAGTTGGCAAATTTCGAGGAGGACAATAATTGCAACTGAATAATGTCCAACATATTTTAATTCCACACAAAAACCGCCACCCACCCACTACATTTACATATAGTAGGGGAGAGTGGGGCTAAATGTAACAGGGGTAAGAATTAACAGCTAAAAAAAGCGATGTTCCTTTCAATATTAAGAAACGTGTAAAGGAGAAAAATGTTCAATTTTTGCATATCTACCGGCACATTTTCTTCAGATGAAGATTAGACGACAGGGTGAGAAGTTACACTAGTGGTGCCCAAAAAATGCATGTTTGTAACTTTTTTTTTTAATTTTATTTTTGGTCTACCTCTTTACCCGAAAAAGATAGAGTGCTAAGTGTTTTTTTGTTATATGCAACTGTGTTTTGGCTCAAATTGCGTGTATATGTTATGTCTATATCAGTTTCGCTTTTTTTTTAAATTGATTTTATGTGCCAATTTTCATGATGGGGCTAGTTGTAACATTTTTCCGGGGCAAGTTGTACCATGTGAAAACCTACCTATACTGAAAAATTGTTTACCTAATATAATTAACAACCCTGAATATGAATGCTTGTAATTGAATTTGTATTTATTTTGAAATTGGAAACACATTTTTGAACCACCACTTGAATTCATAAAGCTTATAAAACAATTTATGAATTCGAATAACTTTTATTTAAGACTACTGTCAAATTTTCTCTGGAAATCTTGGATTTGCTCCACTTTTTACAAATTTGCACCAAAATTTCATGACTGAGGTTTGTTTTTATTGTTATTAATTAAAAATAAATAAATATAAACAAATAAAGGTATTTTTCTCTTATTTTTAGTTCTTGGTACAACCTACCCCGGTATGTGTTACACTTTGCCCCGTATGTGGGGTAAGTTGAAACAACACGATTTTTTTTTTGGAAGCTTTTTTTTCAACATTACCGTTATGTTTTGCTAAATTTTTATGATGGATCTTGGAGCTAAAACATGGGTCTTTAATTTAAAAAAGGTCTGGTTGACCCACTTTCAAATTTGTAGGAGAACCATCGATCTTAGAAAAAAGTGTTACATTTGGCCCCACTCTCCCCTACCTACATCCACTGTCTGTGTGATTTATTCGCAACGATTTCTTATTCATTTTTCAAACAATTATTTTGCACAAGCCGTTTCTTCAAAAATTTTGTATCTCTTAATTTATGTATACAGTGCTGTGCAATTTTTACTGACAATTTTTTTATTTCGAAATATGTAACTTAATTTTCTTTTCGAAAACTTATTTCTTTTTAATTCTCTATTTTGTATCTAAGAACCATAAAAGTATCGATATTTGAGGAAATTGTGTTTTTCATCGTTACGGTTGTGACACTTGGGGGCGATTTGATAATACGAAACTTAAGTGTTTAAGTTTTACTTTTTTCATAAATTACGAAAAGATACATGCCAGTTTAACTCTGTTATGAGCGAGAAAAAACGTGACGGGTGTGACAAGGGAGTTAAGGGTGTGACACATGCGTTATGGGTGTGACAAAAACGTTACTTTTGTGACATTTTATATATATTTCATTTAAAGGCTTGGATTCAGGACTCAGATTAAGTTTTAATTTAACTCTAAACAAAGACACTTTTGTACAGAGTGTACTATAGTGAAGGCTTGTATTATTATTTTTATGAATAAATTGCTGTAATAACTCTATGAAGACAAAAATGCAAAAAGACACATTATTTTCCCACAGCACTATAAATATCCTCACTTTAACCATTTCAGACTTTCTGTCAGTTTCAAAATGCTTGTTTGTCTAAATTATCGTTGCAATAAAATTGAGCTTTGTCGTAGGAGTGTGATTTTGGTTTCTTGTTATAAATTCTTATTATTTTTTTTTTGAAATCCCCTTATTCACTGCCCATGCAATTTAAACATGACTAATTAGTCTATGGATACACTCAACTATTACAACAATATCCCGGCCGTTATGCCACGTCTCTCTTTGGCCATGTTTGAATTAATTTATACCAAGCAAGACAACAAAAAAAAAAAAGAAATTTTTCATAAATGCATGTGAAAGGATGCAGAATGGCATAGAAAAAAAAAGAGAGAAAATACATATTTCCAATGTCATATTATCAAATAAATTTCTGCCAAAAAAAAAATCCAATAAAAGAATTTCAAAAAAAAAAAAGGATAGAAAAGGGAAAAAAAGAACTCTCTATTAGATACATTGTTTTGGCAGCTCAACTAACGCAAAACCCAATTCGATATGATTTATTGGTAATTTTTTTAATAGCTTTATAACGCCTTCCGTTCAATGGGTTTTTAAGTAAAACTTTTTTCTGTTTTTTTTTTTTGTTATCTTTTTGTATTCTTTTGTCTCATGCGTCTAAAATGGTCTTTGGGCTTCATTTAATTTTTTATTTTATTTTATTATGAAGAGTATACAAAAGTTAGCCAAAGTTTATTTGCAAATGGAAAAGTTTCTTTTATTTTTCTTTTGTCGTCTTGTTTGCTAGTCTTGGCAACTAGGTATAAGATGATGTGTATAAAGTCTTGGATGCCAATGAATTTTTCTTGAAGACAACACACATTATCCTTGACCGGTTGGGTCTGATGTCAGGACTTTGTCAGAGATTTTATTTAAATTTTCGACCGAGTTTAAAAGCTACAGGAGGGTATACAATGTTCTTTGTTTTGAAATAAAAGAAAAGTTTTAGATTTGGGCTAATAATACACCATATGGAAGTTTATTTTGAAAGGTCATCACTTTTCCTTTTTGCTGATTTTGCGAAATTAAAAAAAGCCGAAAACTAATTCAGTGAAGATTATTTTAGAAACATAATTTATTATTTTCCAACACGACTCACTCGTCTTTTTATATAGGAAACCAAGATGTAGATATTCTTTTTTCGCTACGGCCAAGACAAAAGCTAGTTAAAATTAAAAAAATGCACAACTGGGTCGCACATATGTCAATATTTGCTTTTTGATTATGAAAAATTTTGTATGCCATTAAAAAGGAAAATTTTATAGACAAATAAAAATAAACTTTCAACAAAATTCATTGGGCCATTTTCAAAAAATTGATTTTACAAAAAAAAAAAGCATATAACTTCTTTTTTTAAATCCAAAAACGTTTTTTAAAAATTGTAATATTAGAGCTACTAAAACGATTTTGTAAAAAAAAATTAACTGGAGCCGTTTTCACGAGAAATCATCAGAAAGCATTTAATGGCAAGTACCGTTTATAACGACAAAAAAAAACTTTTTTGTTTTATTTCATAAGTGTCAAATTAGATGTATGTATTTAAAGAAAATTTAATTCGCTAAAGTTGATTTAGGGAAAAGCAACCTTTTTCATTTTAGTCATATGAAAAGTAGGTAACGTTTGTTTGGTCCTAAACAAAAATTTCAATTCCTCCTTTAGCGAATCACAAAAAGCCATCATCTTCCAATCACCGCAGTGGTTTAGGCTGTACCTTGAGATACCTAGAGACAGACAGTTCGTTTTTGTATATCTTTCATTAGTTTTGTTCGTGATATGGGAAGAAGCCATTCCAAGGATGAAAATGGCGTAAAATTATACATATTTGAAAAAAAGCAAATTACCAATATTTTTTAAGTACATCATCGTAATTTATGTGCCAAGAACTTGAAAGAACTTTTCTAGTACCTACTTAAAAGTTCTAAAAGTACTTTGTTTTTGCAATGAAGTAAGACAAAATACAATTTCACGAACAGAAATAAAGTGATTTCAATTCGATCAGAAAAAACAAGTGAATTCGCAAAAAGTGAAATGAAATATATTAAAGCTTGTACTTACATTTGAAATAAAAAAGAATATTTTCAATTTTTAAGCTTACCTGAAATTAAAAAAAAAAAAGAAGGAAATTAGTTTCGGTTTTTCAAATCAATTTTTTAATATTTTAAGGTTTACAAGTCATATGTCAAAAATTAAGAGTGTTTGTAAACAGCTATAGAAAATTGGGGAAAATAAATTTTTTGTACAACTTTAATAGAGCAAAAACTACCTATGTAGACGTCAAATTCCAAAATTGTTGGCCACTGTAATGACGCAGAAGTGACTTATTATTCTCTCTCTGTCTTGAAATTAGGCGATTATTAAAAATGTTCTTGCTTAAATTTTAATTTCTATCTCTATTTGACAGCATTTTTTTGTATTTCTTATTTTCGTAGTTTTTTCGGCTTTGGACGAATTACTATTTATTTTTTTTAATTTTGTCCAAAGAATATTTACAATAATTCCGTAACTTAAAATGGTGGTACTGACACTCCTCTATAAGACTTAGATAATGAAGAAAAAAAAAAAAAGTTCGAATCAAGTCATCTTTAAGCAGTGTGTCAAAACAAACTGATATTTTATCTGGAGTTCCTCAACTAAGCCATTATAGACCACATTTATTCATTCTTTTTCTTAGTAATAGGTATCTCTTTTTTTTATTTTAGAATTCCCAAACATCTATTAGACTTTCAGTATCTAGTTGAATAAATAAATTAATAAATAAAACGCCCTCTGACCATTACATTTAGCGGATAGAAGCATAAGTTGGCGGAAAGACGGCAAACGTTTTGAGATTTAAACCTAGGTTTTTTTTTTTTTAAAAAGAAAGGTGGTAGCAAAAAACTTATTAGATATATATGTATGCTATTAAAACAATGATTTAAGCTTAATTACAAAAATTGTCATAAAAAAAATATCACAAAATTGAGTCTCTACAACAAACTACAGTAAATATCTGCACGCGTTTTCCACCACCTAAAAACATTTTTTTCAGGGGTACTGCCTCTTGTAAGGAATTTGTAAGAGTATTATTGTGATGAAAAAGTGCATCTTGGCTTGGACTTGGCGGTAAATTTTAGGCCTCCACAATTCTTGCAAATTAATAAGCACGAATGGTTGAGATTTGTTAGTCTCTTGCAGGGGTGTCGTAGCACAAATTTATTATTATTATTATTATTAGTACCGCATAAATAAATTGTGCGTTTTTTGAAGTAGTATTATTCTAAAGCAAAAGTTTTTTTCGTTCTGAATTAACTTGTGGATCTGTCTATAGTATTATGACTTTCTAGATAGCTTGAGTTCCTGATTTTTGTAGTGCAACCATTTTTTTCATAGTTTCAATATTTTGATGTATTTTATCATAAACTAAGTTTTATTCTTTTCTAGTGGGTTTCATACTTTCAAACGATTTCATCTTTAGAGTTGTTCAAGACAAATTACGTTTTATTAAGAAAATCTTCTTCTCTTTTTTTTGTTGTGAAGATGGTGCTGCAGATCCAGACGAAAAAGATGTCTGTCTACTAAACCTAACCTATAACAGCTATACGTCGCTATTACCTATTTAAAAGTTTCATTTTTCGCCATAGAAGAAAATACCGCAGAAAAGTTGCCTCTTCATGAGAAACCAAGAAGAAGGCGGTGAAATTCCAAAAAGCCCAACAACGCACTACTTCTGCAGCCACTTTGTGTATGATGATGTGATGTGGTGGTGATGGTGTTTTGGTATAGAAAATATAAGGTTCTACTCTTTCTCACAAGGAGCTTGGAGTCCTTGTCCTTGCCCCGTTGAACTGTGTTTGCTTTGTTATGATGTGCATAATATTAATAATAATGCTAACTTTAAATGAGATTTCATTTGTGTATAGAAGTTTTTGAATTTCCGAGTTGCAGAAGAAGAAACGATGCTGATAGTGTAGGTATGATGATGATGATGATATGGAGAATGTACAAGGATTTCTTCTCTTTACAACAAACGGGTGAATGTTATATAGGCACTTTTCTTTCTTTTTTTTATTCTAAAATTGCTGCTGCAATTTTCTTGATGTTGTACTGCATAAGTTTCATTATTATCTCTGATAGACTGGGTCTTAAAATTAGTTTGCAAAAATGGTTTTTATATAGAAAAAAAACCTATGAAAATACCTGCATTAGAATTTGAATTTTTCTTTTTGTTTTGTTTTGTGACCTTATTATTGAGTCTTTTTTGACATTGTTTGTTTTTTATTTGTTCTATAAATTACCAATGCGGTATAAAGATTTCTAACGAGGTTTTGAAAAAATGTGCTCGTCATTTTTGGAAAGTTAGATATTAATTGTATTTGCAGACAAGTTTTCTGAGTAGATATTGAGACTTAACAAGCATTTTGACGATCGCAAATATTATTTTCATCAATTTTTCAAATAATTATAGATGATTTATTTTAAGTTTTTGAAAATAAATTTAAGTGGATAAGATATTTAAATAACCAGACAGCAAAAATAAAAGTGAATTTGATTTTTAATACCGTGAATTTGATTTGCAAAAAGGTGATTGATTTGAAAAAGGTTGGATTTGATTTACAAAAGGGTTAATTTGATTTTCTAAAGTGTGAATTTCGAAAAAGAGTGAATTTCCATCCTTGATTGCGAAAAGGTGAATGTTATTTGCAAAAGGGTGAATTTGGTTTGCAAATGCGTGAATTTAATTTGCAAAAGGGTGAATTTGATTTGATATAGGGTGAATTTGATTTACAAAAGGGTGAATTTGACGTGGTTAAAGGTAAATTTGCTTTGCAAAGGGGCGAATTTGATTTGAGAGTGAGTTTGATTTGCAAAAAGGTGAATTTGGTTTGCAAAATAGTGAATTTTATTTGCAAAATAGTGAATGTTATTTGCAAAAGGGTGAATTTGATAAGCAAAAGAGTGAATTTGATAAGCAAAAGAGTGAATTTGATTTGCAAAAAGGTGAATTTGATTTGCAAAATAGTGAATTTTATTTGCAAAATAGTGAATGTTATTTGCAAAAGGGTGAATTTGATTTGCAAAAGGGTGAATTTGATTTGCAAAAGGGTGAATTTGATTTGCAAAAGGGTGAATTTGATTTGCAAAAGGGTGAATTTGATTTGCAAAAAGGTGAATATAATTAGCAAAAGGTTTAATTTACTTTGCAAATGGATGAATTTAATGAAGGCAACCTGTAGGTTTCTCAATACTATTTACCAACATTTAAAACTTTAACGAAAAGAAGCTTGCCTTGGTTTGACACTCAAGTGGGAAGATTAAACACCAAAAAATACCTAATTTTTTGCAAAAAAAAAATATTGCATAACTAAACATGTGTGTTAAGCAAAAAGGATACAATTTCCAGACAAAGTAATTTAGTTAAAACTCATAAATTGCTATATTTAATTTACTCAACATAAACTACTAAAGCACAAGACTATAATGTGTATAGTAACTTTCAATCACTCCGCAAAGTTAACTCAATTATTTTTGTTTCAACAGTGAATAATTAAGTTGGTCTTTTATTTCTTTGCGTTGAAGCTCACAAAGTGATGTGTGTGTGTGTGTGTGTTTTTTGACTCCTTAGAGAAATAGAAGAAGGTGGGGGAATGACTTTGTGCATTTGCTTTGGCATACCCCAGTGCTAATTGCCAATTTCAAATTCCCTTTCAAAAGAAACACTTCCACACGTGCTCCATCTACACACACACATTTTGCGTCTTTCTTATCCTCATGAGAAATATATTAAAACAACAATAAAAAAAAACATCAAATAACAAAATCTAAAAGTAAGAATAAGAACGTTATTAATTGAAATTGCCAACTTATGACAGCAACTGGGAAATAATAGTTTCTTTCCACAATTAAGGGGGTGTTACACTCATACAAATGTCTTAGTAAATCATATATAATGTGGCAAATCAATTGAAGGATAGTGCGCACATCAAAGTTCGTATAAAACAATGAGTGCGGGCGTGGAAAGAAAAAAAAAAAAAAAAACTCCTATAACCAATTTAACTTTACTCATGGTCAAAGAAATCTTTCTAAATTGAATCATCTCTTTCCTTTTAAGGATTCTCTCCAGTTCCTAATAACCATCCTATTTCTTCGTTCGTTCTCTCCATCGATAGATTTTTCCCCCGTCTCTGTCCGTCCGTGTCGCCCCCTGCTTGTTGCCACTTAAAACAAGTTGAGCATTTCCTTTTATGAAAAGCGAAACATTGGTAAACTAATTACAATGGAGGTTTCGGAAGGGGTGAATCGAAGAGGGAATTTATATATGTATTATGCGAAACGAACCAACGACTTGAGATGAAGGACCCAATAGCGTTTCAAGAAAACCCAAACCATAAGTAAATAGAAAGAAATATATTTAAAAACTAGGAGTAGGGGTGAGTGTAACGATGAACGATACAAAAAAATAAGTAACAAAAAAAAAAAAAAAACAACCTAGAATAGAAAACGTGGGTTCACCTTTCTCTCGGTAAAAACTGATTCCTCTTCTCAGTCAGTACCTTTTCATATATAGCCCCAGGTGATTCAAGATCTGGTAGACTGGAAATTATAAATTGATTATGAACACTGACATTTAGCCAGGAGCACCCAACAGCAGCAGTAACAGCAGCAGGTGGAGAGTTCAAACTGAAGAGTAACTCTATACAGATGATGGGGCAAAGGTTACACCGGCAACGAAGTTATCCTTGTGAAATTGCAAAGTTAACATGAAGGGATGAAGAGAATACCGAAAAAAAAATAAACAACAACACAAGTGAACGAAAACGATGCTATGATGATTTCGTTTATTTTGTTCAACTTGTATTTCACTCTTTATTTATTTATTTATTTATTTTTTAAGTATAGATGAATTTTTCATTAGACTACGAACGAGTATTTCAACTTATAGAAGAGGAAAATTGAATTTTGATTGAGAAGGTTATTTTTCAAAATTTTAGGTTTATTGTTTGTTGGAAAAAAAATTCAGTTGCATTAGGATGTCACTGATTCGTATATGCTTTGGCTCTAAATAATTTAGCATGCGTTTGTTGAGCGTTTTTTTTTTTAAGATTCGGGTTACACTTGGCAAAATTTTTAAAAACTTTCTTCGAAAACAAGACAAGATTATCAATTTTTCAAGTCGGTTTTTAATTCGTCAGCTTAGAGTAAAACCGTGCTAACTGCCACATGTTTAATGATTTCAAAAAAAAATTAATTCCGGAATTTTTCCTATTCTATTGTGCGATTGTGAATCTCCCTCGGAACTTTTTTGCATGTAACAAAAGTTAAATATACCAAAAGAAAAGTTATCTCTTAGTTATTTGTTCTCTGTGCAGGCAAATTTTTATTCACGATAGCCCTCAATATAAATAAAAATATATGTAAATGACCACAAAGAGTGAAATATGGCCCACCTCATGAGTTGGTAAAATTGCACAGTAGGCCTTATTTGACACGTCCTCAATTCAACCTTTTTTTTTTTAGTTTGGCAAAAAAAATCAAGAAAATTTTAAGTTTGATAAAAACAACTTTAAAAAAAAAAGATACAAAAGTATAATATTTTGTGGGGGTATGTATGAAAAATTTATAGAAAATGGATGAATTTTAAACTTAAAATGAGTTTTATCAATTACGTATTGATTAGACTTACAAAAAGTAATTTCATAATGTTCAATTATATTATATTATTTTATATTTTTATATATTATATTTGGCTGTCAGTTTTTTTTATTAAATTGTATTCACATTAAAATGAGATGATTTTCCGCTAAAATTAAGTGGATTTCTTTTATTTGGATATTCAAGAAATAAAAAAAACATTTGTCCGCTTAATTTAAGACGAAAGTCATCTTGGCAAAAAAAACATGCAGAAATTCGCTTGTTTTTAGGTGGTTTCTCTATTACATACAAATTGGTAGAAATGGAGACTCACAAGCCTTTGCAAATTACCAAATATTTTACGAAATTGAATTTCTATTCCAACCTTAAATTTCATCTAAAACTGATGTGTAAAAAAGTAAGTTACAATATTACATTTAGACGCAAATAATCTGGACGCTTGTACCTGTCAGAAATGAGTTGCATGAGCGTTCTATATGACAAAAATTCACAATTGAAATTGTGAAAATTCATTGGCTGAAATTTTCGTGTTTTAGAAAAATCTTTAAAAACGGTTTCCAGACCAAGTTATTTTTGACAAAATCAAAGAAAATCTAATACCTTTGTTTGCCTATATAGTCTATTGAATAGACCCTTTTGGATGGAACAAATTCGTTCAAGAGTTTTTATTGCTGATTATGATTCCTTGGCATACAAGAATACTCCAGCCAAAAGTGCTACTAAATCCATTGGTGCATTTCTGAGAAAACGGCAACACTGGTCGGTTTTCAGTTTTTTTGATTTAACTCGAAAACCAAGCCTGACTTTGAAATTGTTCAAAGACACTTTTCATAGCAAATTAAATTTTCTGTCAAGTTAAGATGGTTAAAAAATTTTAAAAATTATTTTTGACTAAAATTCTAACCTAAAATCAAAGAAAAAAAAGTTAAAAAATTGACAATTTTATTTTTTTTTACTAAATCAAGGGGCATTTTGTGTATGTAGCCGAGACGTCCAAACTTTGTACTAATGAAATAAAGTAGAGGTAAAATCCTTTGATAATATGCAATTTTTAATTTTTTTTGTCAAGAAACAACTTAAATGTACCTATTCAAAAACTAGCACTTTTTCTAAATTTTTGACTTTTTTAGTGAAAAGCAAGTTTTTAAAACTCGATAAAATCCTATTAATTGGTAACTTTTAGACTTTTAAAGTAAACATACTTCGAGGGATTGATTTAATATAAACTAAATATGACAAACAAAAAAATTTATTTGCATCCTTATGGCCTTTTGTGCAATTTTGTGTATGTGCATTTTTATAAATTCGGGTCGAATGGATGGACGGAGAGCCATTAGCTTTGGTCTATTGCATAGAAGAACATTTAATACCAACTCTTTTACTGTTTTCAATGGCCTGAAAAACAATTCTTGTAAAATCCGCGACCAACGAAAAGTTTCTCTTGAAAAACGAAAAAAATACTGTAATGAGTTTGAAACAAAATAGCTCAGGCAAATTAGTAAATCAAATTGCACTTTTCGCGGGACAAATTTTTTTCATGGAACGTGTTTAGGTGAATGTCCTTATCGTAAAATTGAATTTTTTGGGATGATAAGATATCGGGAACAGCCGCCATCTTGGAAAAGAGGTCGGTGCCGTTTTTATTTTATAACTCCATTTTTACTCATTTAAACCAAAAATGTCCGAGGATAAACTTATTATCAATTAAATTATCTAAAAAATGATATACAAATGAATTCCGTGAGTTAGTTAAATTCAATTTTATAGTCGGTCAAAGTCCGGGTTCTTCTCGCTCGGTTAAGACAATATGACATTTTTTCAAATATCTGAAGAACTTTTGATTTGTTTGGGATTTTCTTCAAGAATGAATTATAGCACTTTTAATTATCTATGAAATGAACCCTTTATTGTTTTTGTAACCATCACATTGTAGAAGCAACCAAACGTCGAGGTCATGATATACGATTTTTTAACTGAACTTATTTGGGATTTCAATAGTTCAAATAAACAATCAAAAATTAAACACAATAGTCTCGAAAAGGTAACGGCTTACACACCTCATATCTTGAGTTATACTTATCGTAATGCTGAGATTGAGGTGTTCATGTTTTGGAAAAATGACAGGGCATCAGTTCTTATATTTAGAATCTTAAATAGTGTCACTTTAGATTATTCACGTTAATTGGAAAATTCACTTCATTTAAAACCTCGAAAACCATATAAAGGTTAACATTAAAGATTTCAAACTTTGAATTCAATATTTAGACGAATATAGTTAAAAAACTGTTTACTTATATTTTGGTTATACCTCCACTTCAAAAATTTGCTCGGTCTAATAGAAGAAAACTTGTTATTTTCTCACTTTTGACTAGTAGAATGTGAACTTCGACGTTAGATGGCTTATACATTATGTTGGTTACAGTTTAGATAAAGGGCTCATTTTATAGATAATCAAAAGTGCTATAATTCATTCTTGAAGAAAATCCCAAACAAATCAAAAGTTCTTCAGATATTTGAAAAATATCATATTGTCTTAACCTTGCGAGAAGAATTTGGACTTTGACCGACTATAAAATTGAATTTAACTAACTCACGGAATTCATTTGTATATCATTTTTTAGATAATTTTATTTTGAATAAGTCTGTCTTTGGACATTTTTGGTTTAAATGAGTAAAAATGGAGTTATAAAATAAAAACGGCACCAACCTCTTTTCCAAGATGGCGGCTGTTCCCGATATCTTATCATCCCAAAAAATTCACTTTTACGATAAGGACATTCACCTAAACACGTTCCATGAAAAAAATTTGTCCCGCGAAAAGTGCAATTTGATTTACTAATTTGCCTGAGCTATTTTGTTTCAAACTCATTACAGTATTTTTTTCGTTTTTCAAGAGAAACTTTTCGTTGGTCGCGGATTTTACAAGAATTGTTTTTCAGGCCATTGAAAACAGTAAATGAGTTGGTATTAAATGTTCTTCTATGCAATAGACCAAAGCTAATGGCTCTCCGTCCATCCATTCGACCCGTATTTATAAAAATGCACATACACAAAATTGCACAAAAGGCCATAAGGATGCAAATAAATTTTTTTGTTTGTCATATTTAGTTTATATTAAATCAATCCCTCGAAGTATGTTTACTTTAAAAGTCTAAAAGTTACCAATAAATAGGATTTTATCGAGTTTTAAAAACTTGCTTTTCACTAAAAAAGTCAAAAATTTAGAAAAAGTGCTAGTTTTTGAATAGGTACATTTAAGTTGTTTCTTGACAAAAAAAATTAAAAATTACGTATTATCAAAGGATTTTACCTCTACTTTATTTCATTAGTACAAAGTTTGGACGTCCCGGCTACAGACACAAAATGCCCCTTGATTTAGTAAAAAAAAATAAAATTGTCAATTTTTTAACTTTTTTTTCTTTGATTTTAGGTTAGAATTTTAGTCAAAAATAATTTTTAAAATTTTTTAACCATCTTAACTTGACAGAAAATTTAATTTGCTATGAAAAGTGTCTTTGAACAATTTCAAAGTCAGGCTTGGTTTTCGAGTTAAATCAAAAAAACTGAAAACCGACCAGTGTTGCCGTTTTCTCAGAAATGCACCAATGGATTTAGTAGCACTTTTGGCTGGAGTATTCTTGTATGCCAAGGAACCATAATCGCCAATAAAAAGTCTTGAACGAATTTGTTCTATTTTTGCTCTGGAGCTCGGGTCTATTAAATAGACTAATAGCACAACACAAGAGTCTTTAGCTCACTACTTTAATCGTTTAATGGCAAAAAATCTTAAGGCTATTCCAAAACTCATTCACCCCCCTCAAAAAAGACATCCATGAAAACTTCAAGCCTTTTAATAGGGTTTAGAAAATATTATAAGGGTCTTAATGATAATCTCTCTTCCGATTAATCTTATATGATTAATGATGTTTTGTATAATATTCTCACACCATAAGTATGTGTATATTTTACCACAACTTCAAATAAATTACAAAATCAAAACCATCACTTTTAAAGTTACCCGAAACTTTGACAAGAGTTTTTTTTATTATTTTTTATTGTTATGAAATTTGTGCGAACATTATTTTCGCCGTTCGTCGAGTTGTTGGAATTTTGTTACAGCTTTATCCCTTTTTTTTTAGTCAAATTGTCTATAAAATTAAAAAAAAAAAAAAAAAAAAAAAAACAGAAAAATCTTTCCTTTATACTTTGGAAGTCTATATTTTCAAGACGATATAGACTATTTCAACAGTTAGCTTCGCAAAAGCCACTTACCTATCAAAATAATTTGAAATTTTACCCTTTCACGTAGAAGGAAGATTTTGATAGAGTAGAGAAAAACAGTTCCCTTTGCTCTTCATTTTGTCCTTCTGACACCCTAAGAGCATTATAGAGTTAAAAAGAAGAAAGAACAAAAAAAACTAAGTTCCTATAAGGTATACAGGATAAAGTTTCCTTTGCTATTAAACTTTGAATTGATGAATGATGACGATTCGTCGTCGTTGTCTTCTTCATCGATATCCCTCTCTCAAATACACATATAAAAAGCTTTCGTCTTTTACATTCCATCACTCCTTTTAAAAAGAAGATGGACTTAAAAAAAAAAAAAAACTACCTACGGGTTTTTGTTGCTTTCATTTCACCCGTATCTATTGGCTTCTTTTAAAGTTATCTTGTCTTTTTTTTATTTTTTTTTTGTACAACTCTATGTGGACCCTATTCTATACCCTGGGTTTTTCTGAGCAATTTTCTCCAGAAAAATAAAAAATAAAAGTCCTTTACAGAGAAGTGTCCTTTTACTTCTTCTATTTCAATTCCAAATGGATAGAATTCCGATACACCATAGCACCTTTTTAGAACTTGGACATCGATAACAAAAAGAAGAAGATACATCTTTTATTCCGTTTGAATATATATTCGTATCTATCTATCCATCTATCTATCAGTTGACCAATTTTGTGTCTTTCGATATTTATCTTTGTCGATATCTACTTCATCGCACTTAGAATTGTTGGTTGTCTGTTTTTTTTTTTTTTTTTTTTGTATTTAGGTATTTATTTTTAGAGCAATAAGGGTTTGTTTGGTATTCGTAAAATAAATTCCAGCTTGACATATCAATGAAACGTGATAAACAAATAAAGGCTTTGCAATGCAAATCCAAACTTTGTCTTGTAATTCTGTTGGTTTGAAGAAAACGAAAACGCACATTTATGTGAGCACTACGCACTCCAGCCTCTCAGCTTTCGCTGGTTACTTTTCCTCTTCCGAGCATTAGTTCTAGAATAATTCATTCATCGACTGTCCGCACTTTGCGTGTGCGTCAAAACTAACGCACGTCATATGCTTGTCAGCTTCGCTAAGGATCAGAATTTCAATTGCGCACTTATTGGTTGTGCATATTTAACGTGTGCGATAAGAACTAGACATAATGTTCATAGCACAGCGCACACAAAATTTCCATTCCATGTATAGCTTTCTCTCCATTTCGCACGATCGCAAATATTGCGAAATACTTTAAGGTGCGCACACCTTGGGGCGCATTTGATGTGCTCCTGTCAATATACGCAGGGAAATTTTAAACTGGTGAACATTAATGTACTCTTATTGCTTGTGCGCACCTAATGTGTGCGATAACAACAACGCACACTTAATGCGCACACCATATGCCTGTTTAGAGCAGATCACATTTTACTTCACTCATCAAAATGTTCATAGCACAGCGCACACAATATGTCCATACCATGTAGCTATCTTTCCATTTCGCACAATCGCAAATATTGCGAAAACACTTAAAGGTGCGCAAAACTTCTGTGCGCACACCAAATGCCTGTCAATATTCATTGGAGAATTTTTAACTGGCGAACATTATAGTGCATGAGCAAACCTCAAACGTGCGGTAAGAGTTTTTTTCAATTTCAATTTTACAATAATGAACTCAATGCTTGTGCGCACCTAACGTGTGCTATAACAACTATGCACATTTATGTGCCTTTTTACAGCAATACAATTCGTCCATAACAAATAGCTCTCTCTTCATTTCGCACAATTGCAAATATTGCGAAAATACTTTAAGATTAAAAAAAAAAAGAGATTTAAGCAAATGCACATGAGTTGTGCGTTATGCTATATCAAGTTTGTGCGACCCATAAGTGTACTTTACTCTATTTTATTTTGATTATTGTGTTTTCAGTATTATTTTTTTTTTGTTTCCTTTTTTTTATAATGCATAATTTATCAAGCGGAAATAATTGCCAGAAAAAAATAAAAAAAAATACGAAAGAACCGTGTACAAAACTTCGAGTAAAACTTTATTTTTTTAAGAAGGAAGAAAGGTCGAATAGAAGGAAAAAAGTATATCTTCTGAATTAAGTCCATTTGATTGATGGTAACTTGTCGTCCGTTTGAGAGAGAATATTTTTAAGCAATTTCTCATTTTGTCTCTTTTAGTTATATTGTGTCTTCTAGACATTGTCTTTACACACCTCATCAAGGTCCATCACTTTATATATTTTTGGGAAACAAAAAACAAACTAAAAAACTACCAAAAAACCAATAAGAAACATTTTCACTTGCAGGGGTGAGGGGTCTCATGTGTGCGGTCGTAAGAGTGTTGCATGTCACGCTCATACATTATCCGCGCGCAGAGCACACAACAAAAATGCATTTTCAACAACGAAAAACTTTTCTAATTGGAAATAAATCAAAGGTGCAAGCATATCATGCGGGCTTTCGCCCCCCCCCCTCCGCCGTTCCTATCTTTTCTGTATCCCTTCTTCTTCTCAACACCACTCATTTAGAGATACTGTTTTGTGTTGTAGGTATGGTATATGGTTTGAACTTTAGATGCAACCCATGAGCAACCAAACACAATGGGGAAAAATAAAACTATTTCCGGTAGCGATGTCGTTTCGTAAACTAGAAAAGGATGTGAAAAAAAAAACTGTCCTTGTGGCTCTTGTTTTTCCCACATCAGTTGTAGGTACATACAAAAGTATATATGAAGGTTTTTTAACGACGACGTTGTTGCTGTCGTCACATTGGACAAAGAACCAAGCGGATACACATTTTCCGGTGTGGCAAACAAATGGCCCTGAGAGGGATAAAGGTAGGTGGTGGTGAGTTGTGCGGGTGGATTGGGTTCGAGTTCGGGTTTTGGCTTGGGTTTGGTGTATACAGTACATGTTAACGAATATTTGCATCGCTCGGCGATTTGGATTTGCAAACAAAAAGCAAGTCGCTTTAAGGGTTTTCTTGGTAGATTTTTTAAAGGTGGGTATTATTTCTGGCGAAAAAAGGGAAACATTATGTTTTATTTGCTGTCTTTTGTTTTTTTTTTTTTTTATTATTAATTTTTTGCCCCCAGCGGACCTTTCTTTATACTTTCTTAGTTGACTTTGTCTAATTGAAAAAAATACTTTTATTTGTTTTAAAAAAGGTTTGACAGATCCGAAAAACAAGGCAAATATTTACTTGGAGAATTTTTTTTCCTTTGAGGAATAAGATTGGTTTGGTTGAAGTGAAATGCTTTTTTTTTCTATTCACAGAAACAAACCAAGTTATAGCAAGAGCACACTAATTACAGATACACTTTATCCAAATCAAATTACTTGTGATAAGAGCAACTTTTTTTGATAATGCACCAAGTGTTTTCATTGTTCAATATTATAGATTTTTAGGCGAAAAGTAAAATTTGTCAGTTGCGTTTCGAAATCGGAGAAAGGAACATTTTATACCAGTAGTTATATAACTTGGAATAAAAACCTTTAAAGCCCATATACATAAAATAGTTGAAGAAAGAATAAATCAATCCCGAAACTATACAGATCAACAACAAGATAACATCAAGCGTTACTCAGTTGCTTAGAAAGAATTTTTACAATCAGCGAAAGACCCGCCTCTACAAGACCCGATTCTACATCCCAACATTAAGAAAGAAAGATTATGGAATAACAACCAAAGAGGTCCACAATTTAAAGATAGCAGACAATTAATATGTGCAAATCCGTTGAAACGACCGACGAGAGTCTTGAACTTTGTTCTGAATAGCATTTCAAAAAAAAAACTCTTCATCTACAATATTGGATCTTCTAACACAAAAACCCTTGACATTATCAGCAATTGAACCAGAAACTTGATCATTATATTAATTTTATATAAAACTCATCCCACCATAAACGGGACACGTTTTCATATCACAGGGAAATATTTAAATGGATTGTAGATTTCGAGAGGAACACAATTCCATAAATAATGTACGCGACCATTATAAGGCAAAACCTGACTACAAAAATTTTTGGTTTGGTCACTGTACTTCATTTCATCCAACAGATTTTCACCACACCAGTGAATTAAAAAATTAAAATCTTTTTTGGTATTATTCTGCACTATATTAATCCCCACAAAACTAAATTTTATCCTCTTCTCTATGAAATACAAGATTTTTCATATGGAGGCCTTACAACTGAAACGGACCAAGTCAAAAAAAGAAAAGAAAAAAATCCAAATCTAGTGCCTAGTTCTGCGCAAGGTTTGACTCTACTAAAATCTGTTTGATCCAAAAGTGTTTTGATTCAAATTGTCATTTGTGCAAAAAAATATATTCACCATAAGATTCAATGGTAACGTTTTTACTTTAGCTCGTTATATCTCCGAATTCACTTTTTGTGACTTTTTTCACTTCAGCTTTTAGCCCACCCTATATACCCATTAAAGGTATACCACTAAAATTTTCTGACGAGGCAAAATTTTAAGGGCTGGTTTAGTTGGAGACCTAACATTCAAGATTCAAAAAGCCCACAGCACTCTTCTCATTCGGATCAATCACAAATAAAAGCCACATCTGCAATTTGATAAAAACTTTCTGGTGACAATCTCTTCTGGATAAGTCGGAGAGACCATGGCATTCCTGGAAAATAATTCGATCCACTTTTATAACGACGAATCTAAAACTGGAGATGGTGTTTACTGTTTAATAAATTACTGCAACGTGTTTCAGAACGGAACGTTTAGAGATAAAAGAAGTCCTGGCTTAAAGAAAACATTTTATCAAATGAAGATTTCCGTATGTACTCGGACAGCCAGGCAGCCATTAAATCTCTACTAACTCACCATCAGCAATTTAACATTCACTTTTGCTGGGTCCCGGGCCCCAGGGGCATTTCAGGAAAATGTGGAGCCGATGAACTTGCCAAAATTTGAACGTTTGTATTACCAAATAAGTTCCCCAATCGGTAAGTGTAAACTAATGCTACAAATAAAATAAAACTTAGGTGGAGTAATATCACCAAATGCTTCATTAGGAGCTACAAATGGTACAACGACTAGAAAGAAAGTTATAAAGATTCATTGTGGTATCACGACGGACCAATCATGGTCTAAAGGGTATCGGCTCTCCTGCTAATAGCAACGTTAACCTAATTTAACCTTAACTTGGTTATATCCTTAGGTATTCTATCAGCTTCTCAAATTCAATCTGATTAAATTTTCATTATTTAAAAAAAAAAAAAAATCGTATTTTTGCTATTCGAGCAAAAAAAAAAAAAAACTTGCACAGTATATTACAATATAGAAGATCAGCAATTGTGACTTGACTGAAATTAATTTATTGCATTTTTTTCTTCCTAACCATGGCTAGAAAAGCAACCCGCGAAAAAAAAACCTAAATATGACGATTCCATTAGAATTTAGAATGGTTGATGGATGGAAACACATACTACTAACCATAACGATAATTATATTTCTTTACCTATCTCACTCATATCCTGGGAAAAACATTGAAAAACGGGTGAAATGATGATACTATTCGCTTTATAACTCTTAACATAACCTAACCTATCACAAATTGAGAAAAAGAAAAAAAATTGACTAACAAACTAACAAGCAAACAGTTTAATGGGTTAACAGACTGACAAACTAACGATACAAAGACAAACAAACTAACAGGCCAAAAAATTAGAAAAATAACCTAACCTAAAAGGCTACCAGACTACAAACTAACATACCAAAAGGAAAACCTACTAACTACAAACAAACTAACAACAAGCAGGCTTACGTAAAACGGACTAACAGTGTAACAAGCTACCAGATCAATAGATTGGCATATTGAAAGGATAAATATTAATACATTCTCATTCTCATTAATAACTAAAACTGTTTAACCATAAAACGATTATAAATCGGCAGATAAAAATAGTTTCCTACGTTTACAAAAAAAAAATTAATTTCCCTAAGTGTCCTTTGTCAAATATTAAAAAAAAAATCTAATAAATTTAGTAAGACAAACTGACACCTTCTTATCCCACGAGACCAGCACCTCCATACTCTTTACTCGGATAAGTAATGAACAAACAATTAAATCGAAAAACTAAATCAACATAGCCGCAAATATACTTTGCATGTTAGTGTGTCCTTTTTTTTTTAAGTAGAACCCATATGTACCTTATATGCATGTCTATATGATAAGTGATTTGTCATTGCCAAATAGTGACACATAAAATAGAGAGTCTACACAAACATTTACATACATACAAAAATATGTATAAATGAATGATCAAACATATAAAATATAGAAACTTCCAACCCAAAGAACTTGATAAATTGAATGAAATTTCTCAATTTTACTTTTTCGTGTGTGTGCTTTGCTTATATTTGGGAGCACAAAATTCTATTTGATTCAAATCCAAACATTATTTGTAGAGAACCTTCATCGAGTAGAGAGAATTCCTTTATAGCCTTTCTTAACGAAAGTATTTTATCAATTACACACGACATATATGAAGAATAGATGAGTCTGTCTTTCTATATGTCTGTTTGTTTGTTTGTTTGCATGCTGCTTACCATCTGGAAACTATCACAAAAGCATCAAATTGAAATTAAGTATCCTTTTCCGCACACTTCTCCTCCTGATGTGAATATCGATTACAATAATGGAATGAGTGGGCAGTAGTTAAAAGGATGTAGAGGTACGATTGGGTAACGAACGGCAAGTAATAATTACACCCTGACACAGCACTCTTCTTATTCGGACGTATTGTATACGTGTGGCTGAAGGTCCTTTGTTTGTTGCTGCTGACTGTCTACTATGCCTGCCTGTTTACTGGCCTAAAGTGTGTCCATGGAATGTCAATTGAATTTCAAAAGGAGTTTTGTCCACGTCGTTTGAGTTCAAGGAGGAAACACCAAACTCGACGAACAAAAAAAAAAAAAACGAACAAAAAAAAGAATTAAACAGAACATGAACAAGTATTCTCGCCTCCTTTGACATACAAGGACAAGTCCGATGTAAATACAATTTTTCTGCCTATTTTGTTGTCGTCCTTTTTTGTCGACATGGGCGGGAGACGACGACATTGTACCCTTAAACATTCAACCACCCATATCGCAATAATAAGGGCTCCTCTGGGAACAAATACACACACAAATTTGGCTCCCTCTTCACTGATGCTCATTATTGTGCTGTCATATCACCCCCATCATACTCATTGTTGTGGTGGGAAAGAAAAGCTTTTATTATTTCATCATATGTATGATTAAATTAAAACAAAAAAACAACAACAACGGCAATGTATCGCAAAAGGACACAATTTTAAATAATCATATCATATCATCAGTCGAGCGGAAGTTCAACGGGAAGCAACAATGGCCGACAGCCGATATGGCAACAGGGTGGTTTGGTGGCGCCGGCAACAGCAATGTAACGTTATACACTGTTACTGTAGTGGCTTATATGAGAAACATTTTCTTTATTATTTTCATCATTATTTTGGTTTTTCTCTTTAACTTGTTTTTTTGTGAGACTTTCTTATGAAATTGCATTGGGAATTCCAAGCGGAAGGACACAATTAATATTATTATATTTTCCATGTTACTTGGAAGAAAAATTATTGGTAAAGTATGAATTTATTATTTTGTTTAACTTTGCGATATTAATTATTGGGAAAATTGAGACTTATTAATGAATTTTATTAAAAACAAAAAAAAATTATCAAGGGCTATTACTTAACGTATGGATAATTACAAAGGAAGAGATAAATAGGATGGAGTAAAGCATTCTACAGAAATATTGATTAAAAAAAATGTAACGCGAGACATGCTGTAAACATACTTTGTAAGCCTTAAAGAACCCACATAGCCAATTTGGTTCAGTACAAACTTTTATAATTATAAACCAAGATGAAGTAAGTTTCATCCTACAACTACAATTTATTAAATTGATTCCTTACAAAAAATTAATATATGAAGTACTTTCATTGAATCCTTGGCCTCTGTTTGCTCTTATGTGTATTAGAACATTATAGCTGTATGAAGTTTAAGCATCCATTCAAAGGAATCTGCTTAAATGGAACATTTAACAACAGCAATACTGCAAGTGATTCAAATAACAGCTTAACAATAGCAACCCAGAGAAGTATGCTAAATTATGAAAATATTCTGAGCCAAAGAAATCAACTGAACCGGACGGCTTCAGCTAACTTATCTCTTAAATTATAAGATGCTCTTTAGTCAAGTCATTACTTTCAGCTTCCCGTGTGGTACGCGATATCTCATAAACAACCACGAAATAGTTCCAGTGTTTAAAAGGGAAATTGTGAGGGTTTGTATAGGACTATTCTTCAATCGCCATAGGCAAAAACACTATAACCATGAACAGTCTATGAGGAATCCAAAATCATACAACCAATTATTAAATTTAATTTTTAGCGACTACCATCCAAAAAACTCTCGAAAGAAGAAGCATTACCACTCGGCAAAGTCCTGTCGACAATGGAAATTCTGAACAAGAATTTTGGTCTAGCAGACAACGCCGAGGCAGTTCAGCTCACTATCGCTTACAACGATCAATCATTTTTATCTTTTAGTTAGATATGATATCGCATACTTTGGAATGTCAAAATAATGGCTGTTGTGTATCTGGAATTCACATTTTAGTCCCAGTATATTCCTAAGCCCATAAATGGTTTCAAGTTCCAAGCAACACAAAAGTTCAGCACCCCTGAAACTTAGCAGTTAAGTTTATTTAGGCTGAATTTGAGCTCCATTATGCCAAAGGATTCTAGATACTACCTGGAAAAACATTTAATATTTAGCAACATTCTCCACATCAAATACTTTATAAAAACATAATTGAATTTTATGTCTTAGGTTTGTTGACATTGTAGTTACCACTTGAAATTATTGGATTTCAGATACGGTCAACTCATTAATAACGAATCAGGGATATAACAGTTACAACAGCCCGGATTCAAAAAAAAATTGAATCACAAATGATGTTCCCACATTGCAACAGAAACTATTTAATCGGATTAATTTAAATCGGAGATGCCATAATCTGATATAAACAATTCCTTAAACTAACATCTTCCAATAGAACGCTTTCGGCCGATATCTTTTATAAAAGTGTTGGAAACAACACATCAGTGATAATGGAGTTCAGCAAACAACCTCCAATGATGATGAACGAGCTCGCATGTACAAGTCATTTTACGGACCACAGTTAAACAATTCAAAAGCTTTCAGTTTCTTGAGAGACTTCAAGGCATAAAACAAGAGCCAGATACAATGATAAAATGAAGAAGTAAAAACTTCTAAGCACAAAGCAGAATCATTTCTCTTTTATTTCTTCTTCTTTTTTTTGAAGTAAAATTCGTCCAAATCCGATAAAAAATTTAGAACTTATATGGGAATCAAAGAAAACAGTAAGACGGATGTTCGAATTTCAATATATACTTATACAAATATTCAACAATGAAAACATCGCCTTCGCCAATAATGCCGAGTAAAAATTGGATAGTATTTTTTTCTAAAGATTTCAATTACAGATATCACATAGATGGATTCACTTTTACCAGTGTAATAGAAGAACTTATCCAAATGAATGTACCGCTTCAAATCTAAGAAAAACGATTAAAGTTTATCAAACATGCATAAAGCCGACTTTGAAATTTTACTATTTTGACGGAAATTGTATGCAGAACACAATTCTTGGCAAATTATAGTCAATTATCGAGCTTTTTAAAACCTCTGTTGACCTTTTTTCATTAGAGTTCTAAATAACGTAAAAAACTTGACTCGCAATACCTAAAGTAGTAGTTTAAGTAGATTGCTATTTACAAATTATGAAAATGTGTTATTCCCAATGGATAAACAAAAAAAAAAATACCTTGTAAGCCCACACCAAATAAATAAATCAATTTCAAAACTGATGCAAGTTCCCACGAGAAAATAACATAACTCCTCTTTTCACTTAACTAACCTTATTTCCCAAAGAAAATTTCAAGATACATACACATAAAACGTTTTTCCTTTACCACACATTTACTCTTTTGGTATTTTTCACTTACATTGTTCAAAATCAAAATAATTTTGTTTAAAATTCCAAAAGCCCATTTGCAGGAGAGTAGTAATCTGTGGGATAAGGATAACTAAAAACAATGAAACACAATTAAAACTTCTTCTCTCTTCTATATTTCTGGGTAAAATTTTGCAAAATTATTATCAAAAGAAGTTTATGGCATGATATCGGAAAATGGATAACGTATATCTATCTACTCACATACCCATAATAATCATTTATAGTTTTTGGTATTTTTGGGGATCTTTGTTGCAGTTGCATTTGAACGTTTGGATATTCCAATAATTCCAATCGCATTGCGCTTCAACAAGGACGATGATGCACAATTTCTAATTTTGCAATGCTACAATCCTATAACTAAACAATCCTTCTTAAGAGTAAAATTTGTAAGTTTACATACTAGGAACTAGTTGAGTTCGATTGCTTCTCGACCAATGGATTCTAAATTGGAAAATCCTTGCACAAGTAGAGAAGCGAGTTCCAAGGATTGCAAAAGTACATAAGCATCTACCTTTTCTATAAATTTCTACGCAGATACCATCAGAGAATCATGTGAGCAATGAATTTTATCCCAATTTTCTCTGGGTTACCTTTTACCTTTTAGTTAGAGGCAATCAATTTATAAGAGGATGGCATTTAAATCCCCGACCCGCAATGAATGGTTCTTTTATACCTATACTGTCGGTGTGTGTATATATCTTAGAACTAAATGCTTCTATTTTAAAGAGGACTTACCTGTACATCGAAGTTAGGGGGCTGTTGTTGAAGTAAATTTGCTGGAGATTCAATTTGATTTGGACGCTGACCTTGATGATTCATCATTGGACTCTAAAATGTACAAAATATAGAGAAATATTAGTTTCCTTTTCTTGTGATATGATTCATATAATATATATTTATTTAAACATACCTGTGCCATTTGAATACCACCAACACCATTCATAACTGGAGGTTGCAATTGATTCATCGGTGGCATCTGATGATGCGGATAAGAATTCATTTGAGGTCCAGGACCTTGTTGATGGTCCATTGAACCAAGCATATGATGCAGGGGATGTGGTGGAAAGCCATGTTGTGAAGGATCAAGTAGTGTGGGTGGTCTTGGTAGAGATTCTTCGGCTGGTGATGGTTGACGGGAGCCGGGAGTGCGACTGTAATAATAATTTAAATGATTATTATAACTGAGGAAGTGGTTTGAGATGTTCTGTATAGAATAAGTACTAAATCTAAATCGTGGACTCAAACCCAGTTGAGACACACGAGTTTTTTGTTTTTTTTTTTCGTGTGTGTTTTGGATGATTTTTGGTTTAAGCAAAGAATATTAATTTTTTTTTAGTACATGCATAATTGGTTTGTGTAGCAGAATATAAAGTATAGACAAGAACCATGAAATGTTTAGAATTTACATTTTAGAACATTTTTCGAAACAAATTGATTTTAGAACTACATAATATTCAATACATAAACCAAATTTAAAATTGTTTGCTATAAAATTATAGGAAAAGGAGAGGATTTTGGATAAAAAAATGAAATACAATAATTTTCTTCTGCAGATATTTATGATGATAACCTTCCAAGATATCCAAGTGCATAAGAACCAGAGTGACAATTTTGTTTACAAGGTCTAATGCCAGGTTTTCACAATACAATTTTCGTGTGATAATTTCAGAGTCAATTCGACTACAGGCCTTTTTTTGTAGATTGCAACTTTACTCATCTTGGCGTGTGATTCGATGACGCATCCTAAAAAGTTGATATAACATTGAATGCATTATAGTATTGTAGCGGAGTCTTGGCTACATTTTGTCTAGATACTTTCTGTATATGTAATATTTTTAAGGAATAGTTATGAGATGAAAATTAGTTGCCTTGGGTATAGAGTCTCCATTTATCTAAAAGAAAATCTGCAATTATTGAAACTCTGCAAGTCTGTTATGAGTATAAATAATAATCTTGTAAACCAAGGGTTATGAATACCTACTTTCTAAAATAAAAAGAGTCAAATGAGTTGAAAAAAGGACCAACTGTACCTACGGTAATGGAGCTTCATTTACATACATATGTACGTACCAAGAAAAATTGTAATTTTGAGCATTGTCTTCGTGCAAGCTTCATTCTTGAAAAAATTGTGTGAGAGTTGCACCTAGAAACCATTAATTTTTGTATATACTTTTTTTTCCAAGTAATTGAACATCTCAAGGCGTTAAGGTCACGTCAATAACGGATGAGACATGTCCGTGTTTCTAGAACTCGGTTGAGTTGAAAAATTGGTGGACTTATCTAGAGTGTTAAATAGAATCACCATCTTTCTTTTGAGACCTGCACTTAGAATTGTACAGCCAATTTGACTAAGAATTTGAATTCGCATCCATATAACACTCAATTACCAGAACTTTTTTAAGTCATGCTGATCGCTGAACGTTAGTAGAATCGATCTTAAACCAACAATGAATTTTCAAATGGAATTGGAAATCAAATCATGATCTTTTAACGACCAATGCATCAATTTTATTGTGCACTTTTATTTTAAGGCTGATTGGGAGTGTTCTTATTTGAGTTTTCACCCCCACCCGCAGATACTAAGTGCCAGTTGTACAAACGTGGGTCAGACTTAGTTTAGGAATTTAACCCGCCGATTTCGGCGGATTAGCTGCGGTTCAACTTCGGTTCAAGCATGAATGTGGCTATATCTACATATATGAACCTTGAACCAGTGTTAAACTTCAGGATTAAATAATCCGTCATATGACGTATTCTATGGGTCACCCCTTTCTGTCCCATCCTTCAACTGCAACGGATTCTATGGGTTGGGGCCTTAAGTGCCAGATGTACAAACGTGGTTCAGCATTGGTTCAGGAATTTGACTTGCCGTTTTCGGCG
This sequence comes from Episyrphus balteatus, assembly GCF_945859705.1. Classification (NCBI taxonomy): domain Eukaryota; kingdom Metazoa; phylum Arthropoda; class Insecta; order Diptera; family Syrphidae; genus Episyrphus; species Episyrphus balteatus. The sequence goes on along the minus strand of NC_079136.1, from coordinate 81,596,852 downwards.
GATTAGCTATGGTTCAACTTTGGTTCAAGCATGGATTTGGCTATTTTAACACATAATAACCTTGAATCAGGTCTAAACCTGAACTATACCACTGATTTCAGAAGATAAAAGTGGGCGAACCACGAATTAAATACATATTTGTACAACTGACTCTTACTTTGAATAATGTTTAGCCTGCTCTTTCAATGGTTTGAATACTCAACCATCATCGGGGTGCCAAATGCCAACACAGTTGCAAAGGTTCGAATGCGGAGATTCTTGGCGACACATCGAATATCGGATATGTAGAGAGTGCCAAGAGAAATCACCAACAGAAATAAAGGAAACACAACAGGAGATTGAATAAGAAAGACAAGCAAAGATTTCAGTATGTGGCCGGGGTATAATGTTCCAAAATTGTATAAAAATAAAATTGTACGGGGGAACGATCTATGTAAGTTTACTAGGCCAGAGAATAAGGGTGCTATTATTCGAGCACAGCACAACGGGGCAGTAGATTAAGTGTTTGGTTGCTATTTTCCAAGTCTGTGTTGCCTAAAATGCACGTATGTAGTCAGCTGACCATTTTAATATGCAAGAACGAGGATAACCAATACAACCAACTGAAAGTTAACGGTTCTGATTTTCATTTTATCTATTTATTTAAATTATTGAAACTGAAAAATGGTGTAGTGGAATTGAAAATATATGTAAAACCATAATATAATTATTATGTGTATGTATTTTAATTCAAAAACAAAGAAAACAACGCAAAAACAGTACTTTATCTCAATATTTTTTGCTTTCATTGTGGATGACCACAAATATAAATTGAAAGAAACGTAAATATGAAGCGCACGCAAACCATAACATTTATTACAAAATATATATATAGTTTTGTTCTATTTTATTCTTTATTTTTCTTTTTGTTTTATTAATTCAAAGATATTATATTTGCGGTATTTAAATGTATACAAATAGTTTTTTTTTTATTTTGCAAGTCTTACATTTTATAAGTTTAATTGACATTAATACTCGTACATAAACTATACTGACCACTTAAATGTGGTCTATATAAAACAAGGCATATTTTTGTTTATGATAATAACATGGATTGGCATTGAATGATAGGAAACTATCTGATATCGTATGATTTTCTAAATAACAATAGGCTATTACTAGGCAAATATTGCGTTTGAACTTCCTTTGATTACATCCCTTAAAAATATGCGAGTCTAGAAAGGTCAAATACAGTTGAGGAAGAAATATGAGAATAAATTCAAAGTACTGAGATGAGAGAGTTGCAGTGAAGTAAATCCTCTGAAACAATTTAGAAGTACACTGATGGATTCGTACACTTCGCGTCACTTGAATAGAAACAACAATTTTTCTTTAGAAAATACCGATTGGTGCTTCGGTGAGGTAACTTAGTAGATTTTTGGTTTTGCATTTTCAAAGAGGAATTTTTAATAAACAATGTTGTAAAAACAAAAAACCCAAAACAGAAACCGTATGGCTACTAGTTGCGTTTTTTCGCATTACTTCACAAAAAACAGTGTTTTTTTTTGCGTCACTTGAATAGAAACAAGCTCTTAAATTAGATAAAAATGATGAAAAATCATGGACAACACTAATTTTTGTAAAGCAGTCTTAAACTTTGACATTATTTGCACATTATAACCAATTATGGGCTACGAGCTACCATTAGGCATCACAGAAAATGCATAAATAGAATTAAACATTGAAAATGCACTTGTACTGTACACAATCGTGGACCTAATTGGAGAAAGTGACTATAGTGTTTGGTAACTTCTTACAAATTAAGAAAATGACATTTTCTACAATTTAAGGTTTGAATAAGTGAAATAAATTTTCGTTTTCATCCGGAATGCATCTGTTTTGTTTCTATTGCGTTGTTTTTTTCTGGAACTCTCCTTGTGCAATCTCTAAGAGGGTTGTTTTTCCACGTTCCTAAACTTCCCAAGAGCTTCTTCCATTATTTCTTTGTAAAAGTTTGCATCTTTTTTCGAAGCGTGAAGCTTCAATTTTCCTATTGCACATCATAAAAACAAAGCGTATTACTATAACACATTTTATTGCCCTTTATTGGCGATGCGATAAAAGTTATTCTTTCATAAACCAATGAAATAGGACTAATATTAACGTGGTCCAACTGAGTTGGTATGTTTTCCTTTAAAAAACCACTCTTTACCTCACTTCTTTTCAGTTCAAATGCAACTATAAAATAGTTGTAATCTTAGTAGAAATTAAAATGTTGTTATTTTGCATTTTGAGGCTTTTTAAATGTTGTGCACCTTTTAAAACTTCCATGATGGAACAAACCAACACATTACCATCGCACTAACACCACGTTTTTGACCGATTTTAGCGGGAAAGTGAAGGAAATTGCTGCTAGTTTTTAAATTATTTTTTTCTCTGCTCTTGATTTGGGTCTCACCTGTCTTATTTTTTTATTCAATCACTAGTTTACGATATTTCAAAAATATTCTCATACAAATTTGGCAAATTTTCCAATATCTTTCGCGTTTTTGCATAGTGCAAGTGCATTTCCAATGTTAGCTGCTATTTATGCATTTTCTGTGATGCCTAATGGTAGCTCGTAGCCCATAATTGGTTATAATGTGCAAATAATGTCAAAGTTTAAGACTGCTTTACAAAAATTAGTGTTGTCCATGATTTTTCATCATTTTTATCTAATTTAAGAGCTTGTTTCTATTCAAGTGACGCAAAAAAAAACACTGTTTTTGTGAAGTAATGCGAAAAAACGCAACTAGTAGCCATACGGTTTCTGTTTTGGGTTTTTTGTTTTTACAACATTGTTTGTTAAAAGTTCCTCTTTGAAAATGCAAAACCAAAATCCTACTAAGTTACCTCACCGAAGCGCCAATCGGTATTTTCTAAAGAAAAATTGTTGTTTCTATTCAAGTGACGCGAAGTGTATATTACCAGCTGGAAGCTTATGTTAGTTTTGCAAAGTAGACTTTGGTGCCATTCAAAATGACATACATTTCAAACTATCTTAGTCATAGTATTAGTATAAAAAAAAAAACCCATAAACTCATCTGAATTGCAAGGCTTCGTTTTCCGTAGTTCAAAAACCAAAGTTGAGATTTCATATGCCCTTGAGTCTCTCAATGGGCTAAGGTTATGTTTATATGCCTTTCAGTAAAAATATGATTCTGTGGCTTTGAGATCTCTCTTATTAGCTCAATGTGTCGAATTCAAGGCTTCGTTGATACCCGTACGAGGTGAACCCTGAATGTTACCCAGTTTTTAACAGTGGAAAGTCCACCCTACAGTCAACACGTAAGTGAGTGGTCGTTCTGATGATCGGAATAAAGAACTAATTGTATACTAATAATTTGTGGAGACAAGTTCCGTTTTATTCTGCAAAGGATTCCAACAAGACAAAAGTGCAACTTTGTCCTTTTTAACCTGCAAATCAGACTCACTAACATATTATATAATGCACTTGTTATGTGTGGATTTATTTCCTTGTACCAAGAGAAGTTTTTAACATTCTAAAAAGAATACAAAATTCAAATACACATGTAACTTCTTTACCAGAAATGTCCTCACAAACTTTTCAAAAATGTTGAGTTATAGGAAGTATAGGAAGTACCAAATTAAATTAAACTGATATCTTCTCATGTAAAATACATAAGTTATGCTTTGGGCAGATTAAAGCATTTAGATTGGTCTTTTTATTAGGACAATCCACATCTTTATGTGATGTCGATGTAATAAAAATGGTTTTTCAAGTTCTGGGAAAAACAGCCAAGATTTTTTTTGGCAGATTCATGAAAAAAGAGCCTTTATATTTAAATCCGATATTGAACACAAAAGAACATTCATAAGCATTTCTAGAAGCGCGAATATTATGGTGAAGTATTCATATGATAGTTCTCGTTATGAAATGAGCATTACAGAATGCTTGGTTTCAAAAAATTCAAATGAGAAAAAGAGTAGTAGATAGAACGAAGCCTTGAGGTACATCAGCGACCAGTATCTGTTTTGTAAGTTTTAGGATTGTACACATTTTTTTTTATTTTTAGCTATATGCAATGCATAATGTATATTGCACGGTTAGAAGGAATAGAAAGATACAAAAGAACTTTTTTTGGTGCAGTGCATTGAGAATAAGATAATTATTATCTCATCATAGTCCAGTCTGGTAAAATTGAAATTGGGGGATAAGTAAAATAATGTTACCAAAGGAAGGGCTCCAACTCACACATCCAGGTAAGTTGGCAAGCACTGTACTGCCATTCAATTGGAGCCAAGTTGTGGCTCGATACCATTCTAGTGCAGCGAAAAAAATATTTATCAAATGCACGTGTTTTTATTAGATAAAATGGAAAATTGAAAAGCTTTTGAAATTTGTTCACTTAATGTAATGTAAAGTATTCGTTCTTCGATATTTTTCGGAAGAAAATTTTCTATCAGCGCTTCTATGAATTTTCTTTTTTTAGTACACTCGTTAAGAGACCAATTTTGACGGATGGAAAAGACCACCTTCTTTGAACGGTTATGCCGTACTATTCGGCTCAGATAATTTATACACATATTTCAATATGTCAAGATTTGTCGGAAAAGATTTACGACTTCAAGTAAGAATAGAAAAATTCATGATAGAGGAGAGACAACGAACTGTGTAATATGCATTTCTCAAAGTATTATGGTCTTTAATGGTCTTTTCATATCATACCCCATAACTAACATTTTTATAGATTCTTACATTATTTTATAGGAAAGCGTAAGTATGTTTCATAAGAAGTTCCACTCATCACGTAATACCAATAGAATGAATTATAAAACAATCGTTTTTACTTTCAAACTTAATAACTAGACATAAACAAAAACCCGCTTCTTCATTAATTGCTGAGCTTTTATCAGAAGAAACTATACAAAATGTTGTTGTTGATTAGATAAAAGATAAAGATACACAGAGTATTTGCCAGGTTCTCTAAATAACATTGATGAGAGCAAAAAAAAAATGATGATTCACTTAAAAGAATTTCTGACTTCCAGAGAGTCAGGTCATTAACACACAGTGTATAATATTAACCGACACCATCACCGTAAAGTATTAGTAGCGTCATGGAAGCGCAGCGCGTCTTACCAGTTTCTCCATCATCATCTTTATCATTGTCGTGCTGCTGTTCTACGTCAACTTCCATGCTGACTGTCGAGTTTTTATTTTTTGTATTTATTTATTTTTTCTGTCTCCTTTTTAGATTTATCTTTTGCTAATGTTTTTCGGTTCGAATTCAAGGGCAAAAAAGAGAATGAAACGAACATAAGTCTTTGATTCGATTCGATTTTGTTGCCTTAGTTCTTCATCAAAGAACTAATTAATCGCTGAATTTAGCGAGAGAGAAAAAATCTACTTATGTCGTTGTCAGTGTTATGTGCAATGGACAAAAGAACCTTCGAGACCATCACACCATCGATAAAAATGCTATCCCCCTCTCAAAGAGGTGGAAGCGCATTAAGAAGAAAACTACGTGCAACGCATTGTATATTTGTTGCAAAATAGGTACAAACATACCTGCTATTTTATATATGTACCTCATTGTACAATGAAAAGAGGCCCAAAAACAAAAACCTTACCAACAACAAAAAAGATGGATAGATGGATGGAAGGGGAGCAACCAGAGAAGGCACCAAAAACAGAACCACAATGATGACTGAAATTAACGTTGTGCAACATGCACCTTGAATGCATAAACAATGGATGTCATCTCAACGCAACGCATTACACAAAAAAACTTGGCCAAAGAAAAGCCTATAGAATGCAAACTCAGCTCTGGGAGTTGTTCTTTAGTCGTCGTCGACGTTCTGTTCTCGTTGTAGATTGTCGTTATACGTATAGTCTTCTTCGTCGTCGTCGTCAGGGAAGGCATACATTTATTTCGCATTGTTTATTCATCATCGTTTGGACGATTCCTGGGGGTAATTAGCAGAGCTATTCAGTGCATAAAATTACGAGAAAGAACTTGAAAGAGTTTCACATCGCGTAAAGTCGTCTATGATGCGTCTTCATGTTTTGGTCGTTTGTTGATAGTCCCGCGCCATCATCATAACACCAAACCGTCGTCGTCTTCTTTTTCGTCTTCTATAGCCCGTCCTCTCTTCTTTCTTTTAATTTCTTTAAGATGTGTACCTAACGTTTTTTATTGTTGCAAGGATGTAGATCAATGCCACCTCTCACACCACACAAGTTAAGCAAAATACAAATTAATTGAATTAAATAAACAATTCGGGTCAAATGTGCCAACGTTCCTATAGTATTGATGTTGCATTATACAGCAGTGCTATATGGCACAAATGGGAACGCAAACAACTCTCTTTTCGTGGCTAATAGATGGGGAAACAGGGTGAATTGGGTCACATTTTGAATAAATATTTTAGTTATAATTTTATCTGTGTAGGTATGTAGGAGGTAAATAGCGTTTGTGCTCGAGAGAAATGTTTTTGGGTAAATTTTTGAATGGCTTCATAATTGGAACTAGATTTTGAATGCGGTATTTTTCTTTCATCATTTTTTTTTGGGGGGAAACATGAATAGGACGAATTTAGAAGACCAAAATTATTATGTCTTTATTATGAATTAAAATGAAAAACTTTGGATACTATGAAACAAATCCATGACAAAGTCAACAATTACCACAAAAAAGCTAGCAAGTGTCGGACGATGCATTATAAATTAAACTTTTTAGGTTTTTCAATTGACTTGATAATGGTATCCTAAATTTTTGCTCCAAAATACCCTTTTTTTAGAGTTAAAAAATAAACAATATTTATGTTTCCACTTGGATAAATCTTATTATTGCAACGTTATTAATTTCAGCAAATGGTGCCATATAAATAAAGTAAGTAATCATTATAAGATTATTGTTAGGCATTTGTTGTGAGTTCCAGAGTGCAGTTTCTATTATTTTTTCATGCCATATTCATGCTATTGGCATCTTATCTTATAGTTGTTAATTACCTTTTCCAAGACTTCAACTTGGATTGTAATATTTTTTTCAACATATTGCACCTAAGTGCAAGTCGAAGGTTGTTAATGAGATATAAAATAAAATCTTCATTCTTCCTTTTTGTAACAAGACCATTAGGATTTGGCGATTTGAAGAACTCGTTGTTATTTCCAGTCTTTTCGTAAGACTTAAGAAGTTTTCTTCCTACTGAGTCTGAGGGAAGCAGTTTGCTAATTGCAAATGTTTAGAAGCTCTAAAATGTAAGCTAAAACTTACTCCGCTTTCTAAAGATTGTTGTAGTAGGTACCGATAAATTAATTTTCTTAAATGGTTATTTAAAGAGAAAAATGGGTTAATTTTGTCATCGAATTCAAAGCCTCATTACTTGAACATTATTCAAATACAAAAGCAGAAAAAAAAAAACAAAAAGTAATAAAGGTGTAATTAAAGTATCAATTAAAAATTAAAATTATTTGAAAACTTGTACACTATTTTTGTACTTTTTCACTTTATGTTTCGAGTTATGGCTTTATTATTGAGTTTTTAATTATACAAAAAAAAAAAACAGGCAAACTGATGTTTTTAAGACTAAAAAACTATCGAAACATTGACGTTAATAAAAAAAAAAGTACAAACAAATAGTTTGGAACGTGTACCAAATCACCTTGCGAATAAAATCTAATACCTTTAAAATTAGTTGGAAGTGCTGCTGTTGGTATGATAACCAAGAGCCAAGAGTTTATTCAAATATCCAAAGGTAAAATTCAAAAGAAACGATTTGTTAGGTTTTATAACTTAAATTTTATTTGGGATACAAAATGATCCTAAAATATCAAATGATCGTTAGTACCCTTATAACAAACGAACGGATATTAAAAAAAATAGTAAAAAATCAAAAATACATTTTTTTAGAAAAACGTTCTGCTCTCCTGGACTGGATAAAACTCTTAGAACTCGGTTTTATTTTCGAGCCGAAAATTCAAAAGATTTAGAAAAAACTCACCCACTGCCACACCCACTTTTCGATATTATGTAGACAAAATTTTCAGAAAAAAAACTTCTAAAAAGTAGAATTACTAGTAAAGCCTGGGGTCGAATTACGGCATACGATCGTTAACGAATGGTTGCTATGTGTCCCTATCGTTTTCTAATAATTAAATAGAGACAGATATAGTAAAAACGTTAACGTATGATCGTAATCGTGTGCCGTAATTCGACCCCTGAACTATATCAAAACACAAAGTAAAAAAAGTACGAAAAAGTAAACAAAGTTCAAAATATAAAAATCACATGTATATTTACCTGACATCTATTGGAAAAAAATTAACTAAAAAAGCTCTTTTGTTTTTGAAGTTTTGAAATTTCAAATAAAAAAAAATTGAAAAAGTAAACAAATTACAGTCAACTCCATCTAAGTCGAATTGTCACAGGACACGAAAATTGGTTCGAGTTAGGAAGAAATTCGACTAAGAGCCAATTTTTCAATCTTCTAATAAACAGCCAGTTAACTGTTCGACGAATAAAGTTATTAGGCTCATAAACAATCAGATAAAAACATTGAATTTTTCAATCAAGAATCATTTATTCTACAGAATAACAAAAAAAAATTGTCAAATTCAAAAATATTTAAAATTAAACGTCATTTTTCTTCATGATTGTTTTTGTTTTCTTGTGTTCCACTGTATTTTTTTCAAAATTCTTTCAAAATAGCTTTGACAATATTTTGTTCAGATTATTCCTTAGAATAAGTTTTATTCGTCTCTGAAAGAAGCAGATAGTTTTATTCTTAGGAATAAGCTATATCTGCTTGTTGAAAAATTGATTTTTTCTCTATCCTTAGGAATAAGTACTAACTGACTGTTTAGCTGACTATTGAAAAATTGGCCCTAAGAGGAATCTATGCTGCAGGCGGTTTCATTAAAAACGGTAAAAAAATTTGAGTTAGAGGAAAATTTGACCTAAAGGAAGTACGACTTATAGGGAATCGACTGTATTTGAAATTTCAATTGTTTGTCAAAAGAGCTTTTTTTCGCAAAATGACAGGAACTATGTGATCGAAGAACTACCTTACGGAAAAGATATAAAATATTGTTTGAGTGTAGGGTCAATGTGGGTAAATGTAAACAATTTCATGTCTTTTTTTTCTTTTGACTTTAGATTTTAATATGTTTTCACGGAACAACTTGAATGGTATCTTCAAATGCAAATATGAAATGATGGCAATTCTTCTTTATAAATATAAACAATTATTTCCCCAATTGTTTAAATTACTGTCAAATATGACATGTTTACAAATACCCCACCGTGTTTGTGTTTTTTTACAAATTCGGGGTAAATGTAAACTGTGGTTTAAAATTTATGATTTTCTCTTTATCATATAAATAACGACTTGAAAAACGTTCAAAAAGGTATTTGGCAAAAACTTTTTCAAAGCCCAATAAATTTTTTTGTTTTCTTCCTTTGATTCTTTATATAGGCACCCTTATATGCATCCTGAGCAGCTTTGAACGTCATATTTTTTCTTTTTACGTCAAAGACCGATTTTGCAACATCATCCACTGAATATGATGGTGTTGGTTACTTTAAAATGTGACTCCGCTGCACTTTAGCAATAGTAATTGACAATAAATACTTTATTATTTTTAAAATCAATAATTTCAGCAAAAATATATGTTTATATTTACCCCCAGAATACGTTGTTTACATTTACCCATTATGAAAAATATGTAAATGTAAACACATGCAAATCGACATAAATGTCCTGTATTTTAAAATTTGTTTGTTTCACATAGAATCTACATCAAAATTAAAAACTAAAAAGTATTTGCAAATTATACTGACTTAATTGAATCTGCAAAAATATTTAATTTTTCTGAAAGACTAACGACTTGTTTGGCACTTTAAAAAATTATCTTTCACGGAAAATACGCTCGTCGAATGAATTCTCTCTTGACAGCAATGAGCTTGACGTATAAGTTAAAGGATATATGCGTCCGCGATTTGTACTTATGTATGCATCAAAGAGATTTAACTGAAGCTTGTTATGAGCCATGTTTTCATTTACCCCTGTTTACATTTACCCACATTGACCCTATTCGTTTTTAAAACATTGTGAAAATTGAAAGCTTGGTCTTGTTCAAGCTTTTTGAATAGAATAATTTAGAATAGTTTAGAAAGAGAGACAAGCTAATAGGGGGAAGAAGAAAAAACATCGTGTTTACTTTTTTGTACTTTTTTGACTTTGTGTTTTGATGTAGTTCAGGCTTTAAAGAACGAAAAAAATGAAGACAAAAATTGAAGAAAAATTATTTTATCATACATTTGTCATAGAGCGGTTTGAGCACGAACTGACTAATTTCTAATATTTTATTTTCGTTCAGTTCGGTACGAGAAGAATCCTCAGAAAAGATTCGGGGATGATTGAAAAAGCAAAACAATATCCGTTTACAACGCCATCTATGAGATATCACATATGAACATGTGACGCTATGCAAAGGAGATTTGGAACTTAAACTTGGGCCAAAAGCGTTCTGCAATCAGTTTGGTACCGAGTGAATGTTGCATAAAAACAATTAAGATTTGTGAACATCGTTTTTGAAGTTTTTTAAATATTCACATGATGTGATGTTTTGCTGATAAATTTGTTTAAAGAAGTGTAAAACACACACCCTTTGATATATTGTCAAATAAAAGTTGATTTTATTTTATTCTAAACAACGATCAGATATCATGTATCAATTTTGAAAAATAAACAATTACTGACCATGTTCGCTTACTAACAAATTTTTCATTAAATAAAACAACGAATATTTCCTATTTTACTCTTTTCAGCCAAAGTTCTAGATTAGAAATCAATATCATTTTGCCTGCTGCCGGGAGGGACAGGACAACGGGTGCCGGGTCATCTAAACTAAACTAAATTTATAAAATCTAAACTACACCGACAAATTTTGTAATACATAAATATATGCATAACCATAAGTTATTATTATGACCTCTTTATAATAATAAATTTAATCCTTATATAGGTATTCCATCACATTTTTTTTTTTTTCTTCTTATTAAGCAAACAAGAAATCACTCAGTTCCATCATCATCATCAGAACTTTTATTCACTTAACATACATTGCCTTTGAATCTAACACACTACTTAACTTTAGATGAATGTATTGCATGTTAAAAGCAGGCTAAGATTTAAAAAAAAATATATATATTTAACAACAAAAGCAAAGCAAAAAAAAATGCAGACAAATAATAAATAGTATCTTTTTTCCAGGTCACTCTCCAAATCCCCCAACCCAAGCAGCAGCAACTTCCAGTAGTTGCTCATGGGTTCCGCACTGCCTTCCTGTTGTCTTCATCAACCAACCCTTCCCGGGCGCACTATTCATCTCACTTGTGTTTAACAAAGACTAATGGGAGCATTATTCCTGTTCTTCTTTTTAGTCTTTCTTTTATTTTTTTTTTTTTGTAATGTAGTCTATCTAAAGAGATACTCTATCTTTACTTTTGACCACAGTCTCAGAAAATAAAGAAGCGTGCACACAAGTTCGGAAGAAATTATCACAGTTGCATGCTGTAGCAGAAACAGCAGCAGCGGCTAGAATTCCACACGCATCCATGAGGAAGGAATTTCTGATGCAACAAAAAAAAAAAAAACAATAAAACGAAAGAAAGAATGAAAGAAGAAAAAAAAACGTGAATCCGTGACTAGATTTGGCGGAGCAAATATGCACCGCCGAGTATAAGTTGAATCTCACAAACCAGCATGCACAGGCAAAGCCATGTGGTTACATGTTATAAGCCTGGTCTGGTTGGTACTTCGGTCGACGTAGTCGTCAGTCTCCCTTCTCTGGCAAAGGAAGAGTAATGTAATATTGAGCCGGGTTCTCATTACGCAAATAATTCAATTCAATCAGCTCAAACATACAACATACTACAGGCTAAAACCGACATCAGATCTCCTCTATATTATTATTAAGTTCCCCTGCCTCGGTGTGGTCGGTCGGACGCTTGGTGGCGGGCGCACGGTTGACGGTCACCGAGAACCTTGAAGAAACCAGTTAAGCTATTCTAATGTCAATGCCATGCGAATATCTGTCCAAAAGAGAGCGCAAGCAATTGGAAGAATGGAGTGGTTGTGGAGTTGGAGATAGAACTGGATACACCGAGACGACAACGAAAAAAAACATGCTTTTTGCTGGTGCTGCTTTTCAGCTCTCATGGTACTTGTGACAAACAACAACGTGCTTTTTGCTTAGTTCGCGCTCCTCTTAACTAACATTATCAAAGCCACAAAAGCTAGAGCTCTATAACCAAAGAGGGTATGAGATAATATTAACCATTTGTAGTTGTGTATCTATGAGTCAAGTGTTGTAGATACACTCTACACACAGTTGTGTATTCATGTATCGTTTGTTTTTTTATTTATTTATTTTTTTTATTATTCATTTCAAGTTTCGACCCAAGTTGGTGAAGACGGGTTTAGTTGGGGCTGGTTATGGTAGACAACGACGACGACAACGACGGACCAGTGAAAACGAGTATACGCCGAAGACGTCAGAGGATAGTAGAGAACAGCAGGCAGACTCACAGAGTTACACAATGGAGGAGACACCTTAGTTAGGCACATGCTGTCTATTTATTTAATACCCTCTCTCTCACTCTCTCTTTTTTTTTCTCTCTGTCTATCACTCACATAAGGAATTCTACACAGCCAATGGACTGAAAGTGTATTTTTGTGTTACTAGTGTTGCCAATTATTTCAGGCCAAAATGCTTAAAGGAGACTATGTTGCATGAATTGGTTTTTGGGATTTATTGGCAAGATTTGAACACAATAAACCTTGGAACGGATTGAGTGTAAATCGTTAATTTTTTTTTTGTTTGTTGTTTCTTTTCGATTGAGCTTTTGTGTTTTTTTCTGTCTGTTTCATGATAATTGGGTGGAGGTTTTACAATACCTAGAGCTGCAATATTGACTTTTTTGTAAAGTAAAGTTTTTAAGACTTGAAATGGATTTGAATAGTAGTGCCTTGGAATGAATTAATACCCTGCCACCTACAGATTTTTTGTAATGCCTTTAAATCTGAATAAGATTATTCATCAATAATCAAATACTTAGTCTTTTCTTTTAGTCATTGGATTTTTTTGGATTTAATTCTATAGTTGTTTGAGAAAACATAACATTTTTTTCCAAAAACAGCCGACAGAATAATGTACTTTTCATATTAAGAGTGACCAACAACTACTAATAATCGTTACACGGCCTAAACCGACATTCCTGGGGACATCCTTTACGTGTAAATGTTAAACTGTTTTTATCAACCTGTAATTTCATTGATTTCTCTTCAGAACTTCACAAAGAGCAATTGAGTTATACTATACAGTTCAACTTTAAACAGAACAACCAGAGCAGAACACCAACTACAGAAGACTTAACATTGAAAGGATCCAAAGAGACGGCGGCGAGGAAAACTTGACCATCTCTCCAGTTAAAAGAAATGTCCTGAACTTGGAATCGTCTTCTTGGAAATACATATTTTTTTCCATTGCAAAGGGGAATCTAAACGTGATATCAAAGGAGGACAAATATGTCCCAGAACCTCAATGAATATAAGCATTTATTTCGTACAGACAACGACAGATGTAAACGGATATAAAGAATGTATCACCAAAAACTCAAAAAATATAAAAGTGAATAGGTATGAGATAGTATGGATTAAACTTTGTATAAACATGTCAACAATACATCCTAAATCAACCCAAGACTTAGAATCTTTGAAAGTTAATTCAAACTGCTTGTTTATATTTGCCGAAGATATTGAAATCATCTAAATAACCCGTCGGCATCGAATCAGAAGCGGCTTATTTTAATCAGTGACTGAAAAATCAAGTACCTCAATCCAGTCGTCAAAAAAGCACACCCAACATCGATATATGGAACAGAAAGTTACCATGCACGGACATAACTTTGACAACAAAGACAACAACGTCAGCGCAAAGAATCTACAAATCTTAAAAACCGGTGCTGTTAATATCTAAGACAATTGAGTACACAATTGAGAACTTAATAAGAGTACCTGTAGCACTGTATTATCATCCCTGCCGTGCTGCATGATCAGCAGCAACGAAATTTGATAAAATTTTTAAAATAATTTTTGAACCAGTCAAACCAACCAAAACAATTGATCGAGATTACTTGATAAAGTAAGAGATAGGGCAACAATGCTCCTGATCTGAAATTTTTCGAGTCCACCTCAGAGAAAGAGCATAGTGAAATAAAACCGCAACTCAGGTGACGCACAAAAGTGGAAGGAGAGTCTCCAATTTTGAAAAAAAAAGTCTAACCAACATTTCTCAACTAGAACAAGTGTACTACTTATTAATAAAACCATTTACTTGATTCTATTATTTGTATTCATACATTTTAATAATACACACCACACATTCATATTTAATTGTTGCAATACATTTTTTATGTTAACACAAAATGGTGTTACCTACTTCATATGCATGCATTAACGCTCTGAAAATGGCATTATTTTCTAAATTATCTCTACCCCCCTGTGAATGTGAATCTTTTGTCTTTCATTTTCAAGTCTAGGTTGTGTCCTAATTTACACAATGAAAAATCTCATCCAATACAAATCAGTTTCATGTGCGCCTACTACTACACCATCTTGGGTGTCAACAAAAGGATGAATATGTGGTTCTATAAGAAATGAAAAGAAAAAAAAGGATAAAATAAAAAAAAAAGAAATAAAATAAATGGGAGAAATCCAAGTATCCAAGAATCCAAAAAAATATGAACAAAATTTAAAAAAAAAATCAGGCGCCGACCAAAGTCCACTATAGAACGCCATACAAATTGCATTTCCTGCGGAACGAGAAAACTTACAACGAAAAGTAAACTTCAAAACTAACCCAGCTTCGATTACATTATACTTTAAAAAAAGTTTTTTTTTTCGAATCCTAATCGCCTTTCCTCTCCTTGGCCTTACAAAAAGAATGACGTAACTGCTTGTTACATTCATGTGCATTACATAATATCCCCCCTTTTGAATGGTCAGGCTCAGCAGACTGGTATTTCAATTTTTGGCAATTATGGCCAAAGAGACCGAAAAATAATGGTGGGTAGTAATATCATCAAAGTAAAAACAAAAAAGTTGCCCCAATTCGTAGTGTATGCAATCATTTTCTTAATGAATAAGTAGTTGGAAAGAAGGCAGGTTACAAATAATTGCCACTTACACACCTGCATTAAGTCTTATAAACACTCAAAACACTTTTACAGTGCAAAACGAGAGAGAAGAAAACTATCAGTGCAAGTAAATGGCTGCCAAGTTTTCGCGTTGGGATACTTTTCAAGGTAACTTAGGGATGCACTCAACTATTTGCAGCATGATGTTGGAAAGTGCAAATGGGAATAACACCAGAAGCCACAGTGGTAATGACTCAAGGTGTTTGGTTGTTGTTAGTTTTAAGAATTGGATAGGTATTCACCAATGACGCTTATGAACAAGGCGAAGCAAATTCACTTTTCCAAGTAAATATACACAACAAGTTTTTAACTCATTTTTGGTCCTTGAACCTTCTTTGTTAATTTAGGAATTTTTTCAAGAACTATTTCGACCAATAAATTGATTTTTAAAGACAAGATAAACATGAAATACAATATAAAACATTGATTTTGAGATTGCCACTCCGATTGAAAAAATTGAAAAGCTCACAATTAAACAATATTATAAATTCTAATATAAAAAAAATTACCCAAAAAGTTGCAAGACATGAATCTTTTCAGGTCGCATAGGTTCTGGTCCTTTTCAAACTTAAAAAAAAAATCATCCAAAAACACAAACAAAAAAAAATATTCTTTTTCGAGAACAAACAAATTTTAAAAAACTATGTATAAGAAAAAACTCACTTGAACCCTTTGTCATCATCGATTCCGTTGACAACAACACCATTTGTTGTGGTAACTTGGTCGTCCTTCTTTAAGCCATTTGTATCAAACGGAGAATTAGCCTTTTCTTTGTCATCATGATTCTAGAATTTAAAACAAAATACGAATGAAAAAAAAAAATCTTTTATTTTATTTTTTTTAAATGAATTTCTTCGACAAGATATCTAGATTGTTTTTTTTTTTTTTTTAAATTTTTTTCTTTCTTATGAATGAACAGAGTGTATTTACGAAAAAGAGTGTTTTTGTTTGCCAATAAACAGATTCACGGGTGTTTCCCTTTTTTTTTTTTTGTTCTTTTTTTTTGCATTTTGAGAAGGATGTGAATATCGATTGGGACAAAAAAAATTTGGTATCTTTGCTTTGCTTTCGAGGTCAGATAAATATTTACATGGTCCTATGTGTATAAACAGACTTGCGGAGGCGACGAGACATAATATTGAAGAATGTTTTTTAAATATATTTGGATGTGAATTCTCATATAAGGGGGTCTTTTTCGAAAGGAAAAGGAAGTTAACACAAGAAACCAAAGAAAGTAGGTTCTTTGTTTGTTTTATGATCAATCTTATTTTATCATTTAAATTTATGTACAAAAAAGGTTTAAATGTGTCTATTATAAAGGTCATCTTTCTGTTTTAAGTCATGGGCCAGATAAAAAAAGGTATCAGGCCTATTATGGATTCCGTTTGTGCAAAAACCAATCGCTTTGGATGCCATAATTGAAGTTTTATGGAAACAAATATGGTGATATTGTGAAAAAGGGTGAAAAAAGGAAAGATATGGAAGTTAGAATTTCATTTAAATACAAATTGGAGCTTCAAGAATGTTTTCTTGTTTATGGGCTGGAGTTATAGGTATTTTAATATTTAACTGAGACCAGCCCGTTTAAGAGTGTAGTAGTGCAGAGCTCTCATTTTTGTTCAATCTTTTTGAAAAACGTTTGACTGAGATGGAACTGTTAGGACATCTCTCTTCGAAATGTTTGACACTCTAGGACCATGATTGATTTTGTAGAGACAGAGGCAAGAGTTTATATTGCGGTCTGATTGTCAGAGAAGACCGGAATATCCGTATTGTATAATTCGATTAGCAAATCGATGGCTTACTGGGCTTAGGCAGCACATAGAGTGAATGAAGCTCCAGCTCCTTAAACCTTCAACGCCTTTGACTTGGCGTAATAAAAGGAATATCGAAGAAGATCTGATATAAGATGGAATGAACATGTTGAATATCATCTTAAAGACTTGAAGCGCAAAATTAAAAACAGCCGTGAAAAATTGACTATGTTTTTCGAAACAAAAAAGCTCAACTTATGTATGGATTAAAGAACATCAAAAACTTTATAAATAGCAAGTTCAACATTTATACGAGTACACTGGATTTTTGAAGAACGGAAAACAGTATTTCCTTCCCTGGAATTACTATTTCTAAGCGTATACCAAAAACTGATCAGAATAAGAAAGAAAATATTATGTTATTAAAAATTTTAGTTTGTCTTACCTTATCATTGTCATCAAATTTCAATGCTCGCAAGCGAGGCTCCAAACCTGACAATGGACTCTCTTTGTTTGTAGGAGAACCACCAAGTACGTATTCAACCATTTTTACACCTAAGCCGCTTGTTGAATCTCGAGGACTGAAAAAAAAAAGAAATTTTTTGGTTATTATGGAAATACATAAAATAGATAAATGATTGTCAAGAAGTCAAAAGTCTGTTAGTTTACGAAGTTTAGTTCTAAAATGTCGAAAGTAACAAAAAATTCACTGACAAAAAATTGAGAAAAATACTTTATATTTAGCCAATTTGATTTTCTGTTCAACGTTAAATCTTGCAAGTAAATGTATATAACGTCGAATTTTCACGAG
Source organism: Episyrphus balteatus (assembly GCF_945859705.1). NCBI lineage: Eukaryota > Metazoa > Arthropoda > Insecta > Diptera > Syrphidae > Episyrphus > Episyrphus balteatus. The sequence continues at coordinate 81,579,042 of NC_079136.1, read as the reverse complement.
ACACAAAAACTGGTCAAGTTAGAAGGAAATTCGAGCAAGAAAAATTTCAATTTCAATTCAATTTTTTTTTAAATATTTTCGACTTAGAGGAAGTTCGACTTTGAGGGATTTGCTTGTTTTTTTTTAATGCTTTCCATTATTACATCTGTTGACTTTAAGAATAATGTAGATATTGCACTTTTTAGGGAATGAACCTACTTTGAATACCTTTCAGTTCTGGTTCCAACATGGTTTTACATGTTGGAACCAGAACTGAAATAGCATTAAATAATGCATTAATATAATGTAGCTCAATGGGGTTAAACTCCCGGCAAGGGCTTTATGACGAAACCGCAAGAGTTCTCTTCGACTTGACGTTGTCGGATACATTTAGTACCATGGCCCACTTCAGATCAGATGTTATATACTCGACAAACTGGCTTCTATTCAAAATTGTTAAACCTACTTGAGAGAAGTTCTGAGGGACAGATATATCGTCGGCGTAAAGCAAAATTGTTCTTAGTCACAAAAAGCCAATTTTACAGGGGACGATTTTTAAGTTTAAAATTGGTTTAAAGCGACATTTTTCTACTCATTCGATATTCAAGTTATTTATTTTATAAAGTTTGTTGTTTTCTCTTGAATACAAGTTCTCTCATACAAGTTTACCTCATTAGTATGTGCATACTATTTTTAAATATTTTTAAAAACTAAAAACAGAAAATTGGACATAGAAGAATTCCTATACAAGTACGCACTTTCCTTAAATAAAAAGTGGACTTGGAACAAAATATGATGGGACTTAGAACAATTATTAATACTCGGGTCTCACTTTCAGAAAGCTACTTACCTGTTTTTATTCTTCTATGTCTAATTAAATTATATTATCTGCTCAAAGAAATTTTTTTAAACAAAAACGCTTTTCAAATTCGGAAAGAGCAAGTGGATTTAGAACAATTTTGCTCTACGCCGACGATATGTAAGTGTATTTACAAACACTCTTGATTCCGTTACTACAACATGGTTCCGAAATATTTTATCTAAGCCGGAAGGTACGTGAAGTAGATTAAGGCCTATAGATCGACCAGAGATATAAAATTGGAAAAACGTACATATGTACATATACCGACCTGGATGAAAGGTCAATCACTTAAATCTCAATCCATTCCATAGCCATCCATACAAGAAATATAGGAATGTTGTGTGGAAATAAAGCGATGTATGATAGTTCATCTACTCGTATGAATAGAGTTGCTTCGTCGTTTAAAGTAGATGGAGCTGGCTTAGTTTTATTGTAGGTGAGCTTTATATTCGGGTCTAAATCTAATGCAAATGAGCGAATCGAAATTGAAAACATTTTACCTTTCACAACTTCGAGAAGAATGTGATTCAAACATAGCCATAAAGGAATGATTCTTGCCTTCTAATTTATTTTCTTCAATGTAACTATTCCCCGAAAACCCATATAAGAGTGACCCAGAATCATTTTTCAAATTAGCGAATTAATATGTGTACAGTTGGAGGACGTGTCATTGCCAGATTGATGCTTTTAATAACTGTCAGACATGAGAAGATAAATACATCATGCAATTCTCCTCGAGGAAAACTTTCAAGAATTGAATTAAAGTTAAAAGGTTGATTTCTTAACCATCGTTCAACTCCAAAGATCGAATAAATGTTCGGTATCAAAGTATTTATCTCATTCTGTTCCAGTAAAATAATTGCTTAACTATCACAGTTAAGGAGCAAAAAAAAAAAAAGTATATTTACATTATTTAAAAATGAAATTTACCTCAATATTCCAGCATTTCCGGTTGAATTCGAGTCCGGAGCTTGAGGAAATGTCCTCGGTCTTGGCGGTGCTAAAATATTTTCGCCCTGTGTCGACCATGTTGAATCCTTCCACACTGGATGATCGGCAACTCCAGGTATATGCAATGGATTTAATGGTCCCGCAGACACACCACCACCATTTGGCCCTTTACCATCTGACTTTTCCCATAATTTCTTTGCAGTTGATGTTGTTATCTGTGTGTTTAAAAGGAGAAAATGAAAAAAAAAAATGAGTCAAATGAAAAAAAGTAGTGTAAACGTGGGTAGAAAGAAAAATATGCTAAAATTTAATAAAGCTGATTGCACGCTTTTTTTTTTTGGATTTCTACTACAACCTACTATATTGAAAAAAAAATTTAAAAAATATAAGAAATGCAAGTACACCTGTCCATTCGCAGATTAAATGAATTTCTACATTTTTCTTGTTTTGGTATTTTCATATTTTTTTTTTTTTTTTGTATTAATTTAATTTTTTCACCCCGACGGTTTCTCTTTTTGCTAACTTTTCTGTGGTGGATTTCTACATCATCATCATTTACCTGGATTTACTTGACCTATATGCAAAAGCCAAAGAAAAAAAAGGAAAAAAAGAATGAAAAAAATGTACAACCAAGGCAAACAAAAAAAGAAATTGCTTGCATCCGAAGGACTCACTAGGGAGGACTGACCTTAATCAAAGGCGAAAAAAAGTAGGGACTTGAAAACTTTTTTTACCAAACGCTCTTAGAGAGGAACCACGAACTTGAATAGGGGGGACTTGTACAAAACAGTGAATACGACGCGAACTCAGAGTGCCTATGTACGTTTCATTTTTTTTTTCTTTTCTTTTTGTATACCTTTCAAAAGAGTTGCCAAGGAAGTCTTGACTCAAAAGCAAAAGTCTGCATAGCGAAGAGAAGCTAAAAGTCATCGTCATAAGTGCTGCTGCACTACACCTGTGTGTGTTTTGTTTTCAGTTTTTTTTTTTTTTTTTATATATATGTATGTACAAGAGTACGATGTATAATATTTACATGCATGTTGTTGTTGAAGGGACTAACAATGCGCAAGGTCTTGTTTGCGGATGACAGCAGCAACTGAGCCGGTTGCTGAGAAGCATCCATAACCAAGCAGTCAATGATCTGAAAGGAGTACAAGTGTTAAATGCACCTCTTGAAGGAGAGAGGGAAGAATAGAGCACCTCTTGCTAAAAGTTAAAGATACAACCAATACAAGTCGTGTGTACATTCAACTATAGAACAACAAGAAGAAGAACAGAACAACAACAACTATAAACAAGACGACAGCAACAACGACGACTATGGCAATATAATAAAATATCTGGAAGAATTCCACTTGCAAAGTTAAGTAAAGTAAAGAAATGAAATAGCAACACCTTTAATTGTTCTGTGCTGGATTATAGACTATATAATGTTTTAAAAGCGCTGCAGTTTGCGGTGCTAAGTGGTTTAAATACTTATTTTAAAATTTTTAAACTGCTAAAACTTTAAACGGCATATAAATCAGTTCAAAAGTTTTGTAGAGTATACCTAATAGATTGTTTAACGAGTTCCACTCTTTTAGTGTTATTATACACAGTTCCATGAACTTGTGCAACAGAAAGATTTCGAACTATAGTTCTAGAAAAAATAACCTACCTATATAATTTGGGATATGACAGGTGCCAGAATTTGAGTGAAGATTTAACAAGCAACCGAGTTGAAACAAGAAAATCGGAGAACAGATCAAGTTGAAATGGAACCTTTTAAAATTTGTTATGATGTTTTGAGGGATTTTAACAAAACAATGAAAATTAATTCATCTTTGAAAGAAAAGTTGACGTGATTCTGAGCAAGCTTGAAAATGTATATCCATAAAGTGAGCCTAGGAGCTGACTTATTTTTGGTTTGGATACATAACTAAAATCTGAGACGCAAATCTTTTATTACCAAACCCGAAAGTCTGGTAAAAGACGAAACAAAAGGAATTATATTGACATTTGATTTATAAGCTAAGCCTAATGAGTCGGAAGCATTCAATCTTAAAAAGCAAGATATGTATAAGCTTTCTTAACGACTTGATTTTCATTTCTTTTATTAAAAATATAAGGGGAAAGAATTAAAAATGACCCAGCAGGCAGCCGGGTCGTACAGAAGGGAAAATAAAAAAGTCAAGGAACTTGTGCTGGCAGAAAACCTGAAACTTTTCACCATTAAGCTAATGACGGTGTCCACATTGATTTCAGTCCGCTCATTTTAACAGCTATGTGAGTCCGAAGATTTTAAATGAGTTTAAAATTGCCTGCCTCTTTTGCTTATCTCTTTCTCACCATCAAGTGCAAGTGAATCGATGATTGTTAAAACAACATAAGTGATTTTTTTTTAAATCTGTCTCTCCTACGAAAACATTAAAATTTCACTTATGTTGTTTTAACAATAACCGATTCAAGTCAGAAAGCAACATGGAAATGTCAAAATGAATCGGTGGATTGAGGCCAATTTTAACACCGTTCATGAATTTCTTACAAATAACCTAGAAATTAAAGAAGACAAAAAAGTCGAAGTTTACCGACCACGTTAACGCTCCCTTTGACACGGCGCGAATTTCCAAGGCAGTTGTGCGAGATAATAGTTTGAAAGAAATTCAGCATCCACCCTACAAATCGGACCTCCTAATTATTTTTTGTTCCGTGATTGGAAAACAATATTGTTGCATCGCGGTAAGCGATTATGGGAGGCAAGGCAATAAATCGATTTTTTTTCAGAGTAAGAGAAATAATAGACGAAAAATAGTCAAAAAAAAAAAAATGATAAAAGTAGTAGCAGTAGTAAAAATAGTAACAGGCTGGTATACAGGTTTGGTAATGGGGTGGTTTACAAAAGTTCCGACGTTTCCTACGTTCGCTATGCCTTTTCAGGGGATCTGTTTTCCTTATATCTTAAAAACAGTAGGTTTTAAACAAAAGTATGTTTCCGATATCCTTGCAACGAGCACTTGATGTATGGGTGGATGTTCTAGAAGGTAGTGGGTACCGCATAAGCGCGAAAAAGACAGAATACCTATGCTGCCCATTTTCTGATCCACACAGGCCTATTCCTGACATTTATTTGAATGGTGTAGTGCTTCCCAAGTGTGAAAAGTTTAAATATCTGGGGTCTATGATAAATAACGAAGGTACTTGTGATGACGATATCAATCATCGCGTAAGCGTAGGGTGGATGAAGTGGCGGGAAAATTCTGCTATCTTCTGTGATCGAAAAATGCCCCCTAAGCTGAAAGGAAGGCTCTACACCGCAGTTGTGCGTCCAGCACTCACATACGGTTCACAATGTTGGACAATGTACAAAAAGTATGAGAGTAAGTTAACGGCAGCTGAGATGAAGATGCTTCGCATGACAGCAGGAGTAACAAAGCTTGATAGAATTAGAAGTACAAAGATCCGAGGAAGCCTTCATGTTAAAAATACCATCTCCCAAAAAATTGAACACGACCGACTCAGTTGGTATTGCCATGTTCAAAGGAGAGATCCTGAGAACCCCGACAAAAAAGCAATATCATATAACGTTCCAACATGAAATAAAAAGAAAGGTAGGCCTAAAAACTCCTGGTACAAGCAAATGCAAAAACACCAGCATTCAGTTGGCCTCAGAAACGGAACAATACAAAACCGGGAGGCTTGCCGCCGATTTCTGAGGTCAACCCGGCGAACCCCACAGGCGGATCACTAGTGTGAAGCAGTAACGTGGGAAGGTTATGATCCCCTCTACATCGAGATCATAACAGCGCCGAGAAAAAGGAAGAAGAAGATGTTCCACAAACTTGAATGAGTGAGCTAATTCCCCAAAAATTATTATTAATTATTCTTGCAAATTAATTGCTCGCACATCGTTCTATTGTTACGGGTAAGGTGTGACACTTTTACTCATAATTTTGTTAATTTGTCAGTCATTATTCAATATCAAAATATTAGTATGTAAAATACATGGTGTTTTCTATGATAACATGTACATTAGGGTGGGTCAAAAATCGAAATTCGTTTTTTTGACCCACCCTAATGTACATTGTACAATAAAGGGAAAATATACTTGACTTAGTTTCAGTATCCAATTTTGTTGGGTTGCGGGCGTGACAAAAAGTGGAATGTGCAATTATTCTTGCCTTTTTTTCTTCAGTACGCTTTTCAGAATAAAAAAACAAAACACGGAAAACCTATTTAACAAATTCGCACAGTCGAAAGGACAACAAACGCGTACTTAAATCATGAAAATATTGGTTATTTCTACGCAATCAATTAGAACTACTATCAATTTGATGTAAACTGACAAGAGTCAATATGGAACTGGCTGAGATTTGACGAAAAAAATTCCCTAAGAGCTATAGTACTACATTAAAAAAAAAGTTTGCAATTAAACTGATAACCTAACTTTACTAAGTATGTAAATCAAATTAGTTTTTTTATTAATCTAACTACGCCATAAAAAAAAAGCATAAATGTACAAACAAAATCAAACTCCCTGTGAGGGTTTGGTTTTTTTTTTTTTTTGTCTTCCTTTTGAAGCAAATCCTGATAAATAAAAATGTTCGTTCATGTCCGTAAGGTTCAATATCGAGTACAAATTTATTGAAAGTTTTGGAACAGCTAATGCATTAATGCATGAGAGCAATGTGATGGCTGTGGACACGAATGGAAACGTGAGTAAAATATCAAATACATTTCTGTGTGTTGTATATCCAATGACAAGCTTTTGACTTGAACCAGTATATAACAACGATAGAGTCCTAAAATTTAGTCCACATAGTTCAAGTGTAGCAGTTATATGAACATTCGCATTGCAACTTTTGCCAAAGAGTTGAAATCAATTCAATGCATTAACGTTTTTGATTGAATGCAACTTATATTGATTTAAATTTGACAGACAGTCATGAATAAAAAATAAAATATAATATAGCACTGATAGTTTTTACGCATTTGCATAAAACTGTCTGTCAGTGATTCAAATCATGTCCGGAGGATTGTCATCTTAAGTGAATGGATGCACATACATAGAACGTTTATTGCTTTTTGAAAATTTTGCACTGATAACTCCATCATTCTATTTAGACCTACATGTACATTTGGCAATTGGTATAAAACTTGGAACCCAACCTCTTGAATAAGGGTATATCCCGATAAGAACAAAGAACAATACTAGACTTTTAAAAGTCATTCATAATGGCACGCAATAAAAGTATATAAATGTTCATAACTCAGTGGGGTATTATTTTAGATGTTTGAATAGTGATTCACTTTGGTTTTGGATGCCAAAAGTTAGATATTGGTTTTGAGTGTATAATATACGTTTTGCAGGCAAGGAAGGTTTGTGTGCATTTGACAGTTATAGTCTTCGTTTTTAAGTTCCATTGCATTAATATTTCTGTTCTTGCCATTTATTGATAAAGAACAAATGCGTTGTTTTTTTTTTCATTTTTTCGCTTGAACGACGGCGCGGCGGATCGATAAGAGGAGTTATCTGAAGGTTAATTTTTACTGGCGATACATAGTCTACACCAAACAATTTAATTTTGTTCATTTGAGACTGAAACAGTTTGTAGCATGCGGGTGCGTGAATAGTCAGCATTTTGTTAACAAGTTGTATAGCGACTGAACTTATCCTTTGGACCACGTTGTAAGTGCCGACTTAATTTTGGGTAAGCTTGAATCTTAATTAATACAATAAAAAAGGGACTTTGATACCTGCGTCCGATTATAAATTGAATTTCAACGTCTATGAAGTTTGTTATGTTATGACTGTGAATGCCATTACAAAGGAAATGTCATTCCAAAAGACAGAGATTGAAAAGGGATTGGCGTATTGTTGGATGTTGGTACATGCCAAAATATTAGCGAACATTTGCTCTGACATAAAAAGCATCTGGAAGTAAGGATAGTCTAATGTATAATTTCACATCAATACGATAATTTTTTTGCAATCTCAGGGCGCAGGAAAAGGGATATGTTAAAAATGGCACGAGCGTTAGAATAATAAGAAGGGTTTAAAAGGAGATATTCGATCATTTTAAAAGCTCGACGCAAGCAATGCGTTGCTAAGCGGCCACCACTTTACATGCTGTTAATAAACTTTAAGAAGTCTTTCAACAGCGTCAGTCAAAAGGGTCTTAATTTGGGTTGATTTGTTCATTTGTAAAGGTAAGCAAATTTTAATTTAAAGGCAACATATAATAGGTCTAAATGCCACGTTTGAAGTTCAAAGTGGAGTCAGACAGGGCTGCACACTATAATCAATTTTGGTTGAATTGTTTAAGCAATGTACTGCGCGCAACCTTGAAAAAAACAAATGAATTCGAAATATTTCTTAACCTTCGGTAAAGAAAGTAGAGGGATTCTAATACCTTGCAGATATTGTCTGAAGCGAAGACGAAACCAAACCAAGACGTCATATGTTTCAGTCTATGCCCCATAAGTGATCACTCATGGGACAAAATAAATTATGCTTTCTACCCGTAAGTAAAAAAGTAATCTCTAATCTCCGTTTTACAGCTGGTACACTGTTTAGATCTTCCGGTTTGAAAAGGTTGAGTGCGGATAGTAAAAGGAATGGAATTGTTCTTGGAACAACCAATACAATTTTGAGTTGTTTTTATGGTTTTTGGATTGGTTGTCTTGTCTTACGCTGTCTAGTCTACTAAACCAAGCATACGAACTTCAGGAATGGATATGTGATGCACAATCAATAAGGGTGAGCTAAAGAGCGATTTTAAAAGAGTCGTGAGTGAGCAGGATATAAAAAGAGCAGCAATTCAGCAGCTATTAAATAGCAGTTAATGCTGCAAATTTTTCTTTACTTCCTGATTAGAAATATGACTGAAAATATATAATACAAAATAAATCAAAATAAAAAGAACAATTTCCGATTTTTTAAATAACAAAAAACTCCTTGAATGCCTGCACTAAAACAATGGTTTTTCAAATTAAACTTCCATGTTTCGTCATCATCATAGTAAATTTTTATCTTCACCTTTGCTTTTTTCATCGTTAATCAAATCATTAGATATGAAGAACAGAATGCTTACAAAAAAAGCAGTGAAATTTTAAAGAACCGAGAACATTTTCCGAAAAATAGCAGTGAATTTACACAGAAAAGAGAGCAATTTCACCAATAAAAGCAGTCGAATCTTTAAGAGCATAGAACATTTGTATACTGTTCTCCCTGTTCACTTGATCGCTTCATGTTCATCATTGTATAAGAACAAAAAAAAAAGATTATAGCAAATTGGATTGGGTTGTAAGGCTGAGGACTGAGCAGTATATTGAATAGCAATCGAAACTGTTCTCTGCTCAGTGGAAGAGTAGAATGATTGAAAGCAGCTATCGCAAAAGCAGCCTAAGCTCTACAAGCAATGGATGGTTTAAGTGCTTTAAATGTATAGAAAGCCGTTAAAAATTGTTTCTCCTTCAAATTAATAAAATTATAGATTTACTAAGTTTTTTAATTAAAAGCTATAACATTTTAAGTAGCAGTCATGTTCTTCTTTAAGGCCCAATTTATTCACTCTCCATTATATTTAAAATCTCCATTAAAAAATTGAAAACTGCCAAATGGCATACAAATTTTAAAATTTCCCTTTTTTAATGGAGACTTTTAATTTAATGGAGTGTGAATAAATTGGACCTAAATGTTTTTATTATTATTTTTCGAAAGACACAAAACGAGAATATGAATTACTTAAAGAGCGGTTGCGGCTGCTGCTGCTATACACGACAGGTTCTATGAACTTAATTTCATGTAACTTCGTTTTGCTATTCCGAAGTCCATCATCACAGTCACTACCACCCCCTATTATGCGAGTACATTCATCACGATTATAGTTTTTTCTTTCAATAAGCCTAGTTTTCATCTAATTAAAGTATCGATTACCGAGTATCTTACATTCTATACACACACGACTATGAGTATTAAACCGTACATGTAGAGAAAACAAGAATATAGTATGGGTCTTGAGTCTTGGGTCCGTCTTCTCTTCTTCGGTTTATAGCTTCACAGCCGAAGAAGAAGAATCAATAAGCATAAATTCAAATCAGACCACAACCAAATGAGGAAGAAACATTACCAGTCATTGAATAATTAGAGCCGTGGCGTTTAAAAGTATATTGCACCCAACCTATAACGTATTAGGTTTGTAGCTAGGTCTTCCGGAGCAAAACAGAAAAAGAGAGAGAGAGAGAGAAAACTAAAAAATAAAACCTGCATATTTTCATATGGCAAAGTGTAATCAATAATTTTTCACACTTTTATATGGAACTTTTGCCAAAGTAAAAGAAGAAAATTAAAAATAACTAACAACAACAAATTATTGACAACACAGCTAAGGATTAGTACTGACAACTTTAAAAAAAAAAAGGAATTTTTTTTCGCTGAAATTTAAGACAGATATTTTCAGTATATGCGCTTAGACTTTAAATGGATTATAAAATAAAAACGAAAAAAAAAAAAAACGACAAACAAATTATTTGTTTAACAAATTTCAAGTGAGCTTCTTCAGTGTTGTTATAAAAATAAGACAGCAGAGGTTATTTTAGTCTGTAGTTTTAAAAAATGAAGAAGTACTAGTAAATATTTAACTCCGCAGTTTTTGGAAATGAAATGGGCTTAGAGGGTTCTTAGAATTTGATGTACTAATTAGAGATGTTAATTGAAATAGATAAATGCTAACAATATATATAGTTCCAGAAGTGTCGAAGAAATGCTAAGGAATAGATTGCGACAGAAATCCATTTCGACGCGATTTTTGCGTATAGCAAAAATGAATCGTTTATTTCAGAAACGACATAAGTCCATGAGCGTAAACTTTTCAGGAGCAACAAAAAATGTTTTTTACTTAAAATTAAACAACACTTCAACTTTAAAGTATGCCGAGTTATAATCTAGCCTAAGATGCATTATTGGGATATACCCTAATTGAAAAATGCATGCGAATGAGTAACTTTTTGAGAGTATTGATTGGCTTATTTTGATATGAAGCTGTTGTCTCAGATTCATGTTTTGGATACGAAATTAAAGAGAATTATCATCAAAATCAAAAATTCAAAAATGCAATTTTGTGGCTTAAAACCTTATTGCCTAACGGCAAAGATATAATATAGAATGATTGTTCCTATCTCTAATGGGCGCTTATCCACTTTCAATGAGTGATGTGCGCCACAAAGAAACACACAAAAACGTGCATTTTCTTTGGCCATCAAATGAAAATAAAATGGGCCAGCAGCTCATCGAAATAAGTGAAACTAGCAAAACTCGGGCCCTCTTAAAGCTTCACTTTTGGAATTGTACAAGCTTTGCATATATATTATTACGTGTGTACAAAGCCAAACCACGAATCTGCAAAATTCTACCCGGCTTCAAAGTTTTGGAAACTCATACAAACTTATGAAAACTCGTGCAACGGACATTGATAGTTTAGACTGCTATGCAACGGACTCCTAGGGTCGACGCAGTGAAAATAGGGACTGAAAACAAGTTAAATGACGCATTAAAGTGAAAATGTCCAAAAATGCAGATTCCCGGTTTTGGTTTTGTGCCGAGGATATATTCTCTAAGGTGCTTCATTACTCCCGCCAAAACCACTTTTAAAGATGCAAATACCGATACTGTATCAAATGTTCAGTAATAGTTCCCAGAATAGCCAAAAAATATGTATACAAATAAGATAGATTCTTCTGTACGGCAGATTTTCTATACGTGAGACTTTGGAATGTCCCATACAGGGAATTTTAAAATTGCATACAAATTAGGTAATTAATTAATATTTCGAGATTATTCAGTTCTTAGTTATTTTATTTATTTCAAATCGATTGGAAACTGTTTCAGAATCGATAGTGTACCAATTTTTCATTGATTGCAAACAAAATTATGCAGTTTCTTATTCGGTTCTGAAATACCTATGTTTTATTGTTCTATCATTGCAGACCTAAAACATTTGAAGTTTGCAGGAAACAAACAACTTCTAAAAAAATTCTGTTAATTCATGTAACATACATAGAAAGGCAAACTTCTTATACTCATACAAATATAATAAATTTGCTTTTTATCGGGTAGAGTTGCCTAATTTCGGTCATGTCTAGTTTCCGGCCACCTTTCGGATGTTGTTCTCTTATATGTAAGAACAGCATAATTTGGAAAAAACCCAACGAAATCACTAGTTGTAACAATTTTCCGAAAGATGACCGGAAACTAGAGACGGCCGAAATTAAGAAACTCTACCCTCTATCTGATTGAAACTCATACAGTTCCAGAACGTAGTTTTTACGTATAATTAATGTTTTACTCATGAAGATACATTAGAAGTTTATCAATTTAATTTTTCAATTACTAATGTGGATTCATTTTAATTATCAAAAATTGTATTAACCAATTAAAATACAACATTCAAAATCTAAATTCGAAACAAAGAAACAGAATTGACAATTATAAACAAATTGGTAAACAAACAGAATTTATTTAAGATTAGGAAATTAAAAAAAAAAAAAAAAAACAAGCAGACCTTAAGTCTTTGTACGTTTCAAATGGAAATTGACATATACAAAAAAATATTCAAGTTAAAAATTTGTCAATGCGCCCAAAGAAGTATAACTTTTAAAACATTCTATCCAGATTGTTTTAGTTCAACATTAACAATTTAAAATTTTCATAAAATATTGTATAACAACACTGAACTCCAGACCGTCAACGACAATGACGACAGAGAAGTATTAGTAAGTTCTTCTTCAAACACTTGATTAAAAACGTTATTCCATGTAACGGTGCCCTTAATTGAAGTTTGTTGTCCCAAAAAAAAAAAAAAAAAAACGATGAAGCTCTTTGGCTTAGAGCGAAAATCGAAGCATAATAAACGAATCATCTATATAGGATGGTTTGTTTACTCATTCATGTTCTATTTCAATCGAGAGGATTTTTTTTTTTTTTCATTTTATTGAAACTATGAGGGTTTTTTTGTCTGTCATTTTACTTGAGGAAATCATATTTTTTTTTTTGTTATTAAAATGATTTCTTTTTTTTGCAATTAGTTAGAAAAGTTGAAAGAAATCATCTTGTTTGCAAAATAAACAGAAAATAATTTTTGACGTTTGATTTTATTTGCAATTTAAAGTTATAATTTCACTGAACGTGAGTACGTGTAAAGAGTTTATCTTTGTACCTGAGTTGATTATATTTTTACATGTTCTGTCTTTCTTTTTATTTACATTTATTTTTATATGATATTTCAGTTTGTTATGATAAATACACTGGACAAAATAAGAAAGTGTAATCAAACAGATTTATTTTATGATCTCTTTTCTAATAACAAATCGAACAAGTATTTGACGAAGGAAGTTAAATTTCCTTACATTTGATCAAACCAAGTTGTTGGTTTATTCTTAGCTACTACAGTGGTTCGGAGATTATTTTTTAGAATGCACGATTTAAAATGGAGAAGGCGATTGAGCTCTCATTTGCATTCAATTTTTCAAGATTTAAAAACTTCATAACGCACAGTACATAATATACCTACATAGAAAACATGAAAGGACAAAATGTTTCTTATCGATAATATCAATCAATTTTATCCTTCATCATAGAGCAATAAATACATCAATCAAAAAAACTATACAAACATCGATATATTTACCTAATGACATTGCCCAAAGCCACTTAAAAATACAAAAAAAAAAAATAAAATCATTGATATCTAGGTTAAGTTGGATGACATCCCACAATGTCAATTTTAAAAACATGCATACATTCTTTGTATGCATGTAGGTACTTACAAAAAAAAAAAAATAAATAAATAAAAAAAAACGCAGGATATATTTTTATATGGTATCATTTTGATTTGATTTTTATATCGATTTTGAATTATTTTTTCTAACTTTAATTATATAGGTTATTAATTTAGTATCCAATGTTATAATAGACTACTCACTCCAAATTTCAAATAAAATCAACAATAATGTCAATTGTTACTGTTTTCTTACAGCTCTTAGGTTAGGAACACACAGGGGTAATTCCATTGTAACGGGTGTGACACAGTTACTTCATTTTTTGTTCCTGGTTTGTGTGTTATTCAGTATTTAATAGCATGAAAACCTTATACATATATTTATACATTTTGTTAACCGTTCTTTCAACGTCTCAAACTCTTAAGATAAGATGTAACGGGTGTGACGTTAGAATATCGATTTAGCCTTATTCGGTGACTCTTAATGAAAAGAATATCGTATCCAATTTGAAAGGAGATTTAGTTACGTCGCCAGTAAGCAAATACTTCAAGAGAATTAATAAAAACAATGTGGTTTTATAACAATTCGAAAATGTAACGGATGTGACATATTTTTGTAACGGGTGTGACACTGTTAGAAAAAATGTATTTTAAAAATATATAAACATTAAAGAAAAAATCAATAAATTCAAGTTTCAAATATTTAAGCACTATTTACGCAATAAATAATAATTTTAGGGTCAGAATCTTAGTATTTATTAGAATAATTGACGCGAGATTTTCTTGATTTTCAATTTTCGAACAACATCATATAGAGACTGTCTATCATGAATATATAAATGAAATGATATTACTTTTAAGAAACTGTTAAGCTGCTTCAACATTATGTTGATCAACACTGTTTTTTTTTTTTTAATCCTTCTTTATCAAGCGTATTTATCATCACAATTTAACATAATGTGGACCTAGTTTTAGAGTTAAAAAGTCTTGTCAAGTCAACGGATTCATGAAAACTCCATGTATGCAGTACTTCTGTAGTGAAAATCCATGAGGTCGTACCGCAAGATGCATCAATACTTGCTCTATTTTTATATTTATTTGCCACTATATAGAAGATTGGACAATACATAATATGAAATGAATAACTGTTACGGCAGAAATTTTTTTAAAGCGTTTTCAGATGAATAAATTAATTTTTTTTATTTCAACAGTTCTATGGCATCTATCAATTTATTTGGTTCATAAAAAAAAATACAATTTCATCTAAAGCGAATCCCTAAATCTCTTAACTACCATAACTTTAAAGCAAATCACTTCCAAGGGTAAATATTATGTAACAGCAGAATTTTTCAACTCAAACGAACCATCATCATAAACTTCTGGCTGGTTGCTTTGCTTTGCTGAATTCGTTTCAAAGTAATCATAATTTTTTTTTTTTGTATTCCATATTATTATAAAATCAATCAATTCAAGTTGTGCTACGAATTTTGTTTGCATAAAAAAAAAACAAACTTTCTCTCAATTCAGCAACCAAATCAAAGAATATAAATCCAATTCCTGAAATTACTCTCTTATTGGCATTAATTCAAATTGATTCTTTTATGTTTAATTAAAAGCGGAAAATTGCTAGGAACAAACTTTACCATTCCATGAAAAATAATTTTTGTAACAAAAATCAATTTCGAATATTGTAGCTCATGTTTCTAAGTTACAGTGAAGTTTATCGTAAAAATACTATTCCACTTAATTTCTAAAAATTTACAATCAATAAATATCTAAAACTGGGTTTCAAGGAGGACCTTCAAAATTTTAAAAATTGGGAAATTGTAGGCTTGAATTTGGTGAGGTCTCACTTGATTATCTTCCTGAATTTCATGACACTTCGACAGGTAAATAATTATAATTATCGATTATAATCGATTGCAACAGCCACATCAAGAGATTTTAAAATTAATTTTCTGTTAACTTCAAAAGCATCTGGAAGTGAGTTTTATGACTTTCTAAAAAGATTCGCATTAAAAAGAGGCCATCCAGTTTAAATATATATAAAAGCATATACACGAAATGCATCTGACAGTCCAGTGCAATTTTTTGACTGCAAGTGAGAGTTAAATATACATTTGTCCATATCCATTACGGAATGGAACCCTTGAGAGCGAGAGGTAGAGGTACCTAGATATATTTCAGCAAAAGGCGTGAATGTGATGCCACTGATGATGCGCCAGAATAAGTGACAATAACGTCGGTGGTGGTGACAGATTTCATCATCAACATCATCATCATCATCCAGTTTATAGCTGAAAGCAAAATGTTGATGGGGGAACAGAACAACACTGACTGCACTACTTGCTAATGAATGATGAATTAGTGACATGTCGGTGGCAAATGGAAGCAGCAAAACAAATACAGGATGTGTCACAAAAAGTATCTTCTTCGTCGCCTCTCATTGATGATGATGATGCTTCCGCGACGACTAACATTGATTGCATTGCAACGACACGACACGACGACATACAATTGCAAAATTTATCTTTTGTGATTTTTGTTCAGTTGTGTGAAGGGATGCGCAATTCCAAAAAAACTATTGATTTTAATATTTGCAGAAATTGATTATACTAAAAGCTTGTAGGTACATAGTTTGGTTGTTTGGAAGAAAGTGACACAGGTATTGTGAATAGAAAAATTATAGTTAATTTTTGATTGCTTAATGACTTTTTTTAATGGCTGAAGTCAAAATAATTCAAGTGTGAGAGTGAGAAAAGCTTTAATTTTTAGGAGCTCATGTAAAACTTATTTACAACTTGCTGATATACAACTTTAACCATGCACTGGAAAGACGGACAAAATTGAGGCGATCTAGGTCAAGCTTATTCTGGACATACATACTTTGGCTAGACATGACAGTTTTAC
The DNA here is from genome assembly GCF_945859705.1 of Episyrphus balteatus. Lineage (NCBI taxonomy): Eukaryota > Metazoa > Arthropoda > Insecta > Diptera > Syrphidae > Episyrphus > Episyrphus balteatus. The sequence continues at coordinate 81,562,587 of NC_079136.1, read as the reverse complement.
GATTTTTAAGATTTTTTACTCCTTGTCTCTTTTATCAGCTATTTTATCATCTTCATATAATTATCGTGGCAATATCATTTCATTTGCACCCCTAGTACCAGTTTTACTACCTTAAGTAGTTGGCCTCTTTTTTATTTTGGAACTAAGCAGACCTTTTAATTATCGCGAAAACCTTGAGGGGCTACAAAATTAATTTTTGTGCAACAAATTTTGTTTTGCAAAGCTACGAGAAAAGAAAAAAATATTTGGTAAAAATTCAAAATTTTGACCGTTACATAAGTATAAGGTTGAGTATTGTTTTAGCGGAATCTTGAATAACAAGAAAACTAATCGAGCTACAAAATCAAGGTTTTTGTGTTTGATCTGAGTCTAGATTAAGTACATCAAATTTCTGAAAAAAAAAAAAAAAATTGAATTTCGCATTTTTTTGGATTTTGAAAGCTTTGTTTTGAGCTAACTTTTTTTAAACAAAACCTTGAATATTTTAAAAAGTGTTCGAGCTACAAAATTGGAGTTTACATCAAAAATTTTGTTTTCAAAAGCTGGCAAAAGAAAAAATGTTTTTAAATTATTTTTTAAAAATGTCTCCCCTGGCCTGATCAAACCAGAAGTGCACTTTGAAATAAAAAATGACTGGATGGAGCTACAAAAAAAATTTTGCGCAACAAATTAGCATTTAATTGGCTACAATTTTGGACATCAAAAAAATTATTATTTTCCTATTTTTGCCTACAGTCTTATTTAAGCGGAATTTTGAATAACAAAAAAAAAACTGTTGAGGCTATAAAAACCAAGTTTGTGGAAATGAAAATTCAATAACTCAAAAACTACGCGAGCTACAAATTTTTGGTTAGTGAGATTAATTTTTTTATTTATTATTCCACCACATAGTTTCCGCCAAATAAGGGACGTGATTTAAATGACTATTCTTAAAATATCAATCATTTTTTGCTATTATTTAAATTCAAAAATTGTTGTGGGCTAATAAATTTGGGCTATCTTTATTGTTAACAGAAGATCTTGATTCAATTTTTTGAAAGTTATCTTTGTCTAAATTTTGAATTTCTGTTTTTACAACTTTATGACACAAAATAGTATGTTTTGCACAATTAACTTTGCAAGTATCTTAATCGCTTGTATTAGCAAAATTTAGCTAAAACGTAGCCCAAGGTAATAAAAGTATGTAGACACGAACCTGTCATTTAACTTTTTTTTTATTGTTACGTTGTCCAAGTAACCTCACAGTATGTTACATGAATCTATATGATCAAAGATATGTATACATGAATATGAACATACAAATACAATCATTTAAAAATTACAACATAAAAATCATGCGTAAAGTGAGTTTTTTTTTTTTTTTTTCAAATTAATACCTGACCTTGACTTTCATTAAATAAAAAAAAAAATGACCGAGAGTGTGCGAATTTTTCATAGAAACCAGCTTCTTTTAGATGTTGAGTCTCTCTCAACGTTGTCAGTCAAGGATAAACGAGTTGATATTAAACTAAAGTCGTCTACGTTAGATCGTGTGTTGTTGATGTTAGAAAAAAATCTCGTATGTGTGTACGCTGTGTGCATATAAAATAACCCCACATACCAATAAGTTAACTGACCTAAGGCTATAACATCAGTATTAGCACTCGTCATCACTCGGGCGTATGCGTAATCTTTTTTTTTTGTTTTTTTTTTTTTTATTTTTTGTTTTGTCTTTCTTAAGTTACAAAAGATTTGAATCGAGACACATAAATTATTTAATTTGAATAATTTCCTAAGCTTCCTTGACAGATAGCTATAATATGTAGACAAATAGAAGAAGAAGAAATAAACGCACATATAGATACCAAAAGAGAATTGAAACTATTAGGTAAGAAGAAAAAGCTTGTGAAAAATTTATATTCTAATACGTTTGGTTTTTATTTTGTACGGTATACGAGAATACGATGAGCGGCGCGAAGCGGCAATGTATAAAAATTTGCAATAAGATCTAGGTTGTTGGAATCTATTTAACATAAAACATTTATTCCAATCATTTGTGACTCAATTTTGTGGTGGGATTATGCTAAACAAAGGATCTCTCTGGTTGATATGTTTTATGGAGTCAGAGTTACGCAGATGTATTACAAAAGAGTCGAGTCTCTCTTACTCTTTCTAAAATAAATCACTTTCAATTAAGAATATTTTTATTTTGGCGCGCACTTAAGATCAAGTTATTCATACATTTTGTAACGAATATAAATTGTCGCCTTTAAAGAAAGTGAGAACGAAAAAAAAAAAAACGTTTTGCAATACCTACATATTTAGTCATTTATTATAAAAAAACAACTGTTGGCGTTTTGTATAGTTTTAGAAATAAGAATTTATTTACGTAATTAGCATATTCTGCTCGTATATCAACTCACGGTCGATGTATCAATGTCTAAAGTATAAAATTAAATAAATTATTGGGTCCCTTTAATAGATCAATTTAAAAGATTTAATATTTATAAATTAATTTCAAGTTATGTGGGGAAGGCGGGTAATATGGACCATGCCATATCGGAGAAGAATGGCACAAATATTGTAAACTCTCTTACAAAATGAAATGCATTTCTTATATCTTTCCGCAAATGTGGAGTATGTAAAAAAGTAGTACACTGAAGTAATACCCCACAAATGTTGGGTAATTGTAAAACTAACCTTTTAATGAACTTTAAAAAAAAAAAGTTCAATTTTATAAGTAGTGTACTTTTTTTTTTTTTTTAATAAAAGTTAAATTCTCCACATTACCTGAGTCTACTCTATCTCAAAATGTGTAAATAAGTCAAATAAATTTCAATACAGACATAACTAATTCGCTATCTTTAACACGAAAGTACCTTTTAAAGTTTTAATCTATCAATGTCAAAACGTCAGTCACACCTTGATAAGTCTCCATGTAGTCCGAATCACAGAACGAGTTGGAGAAACAGTAGAAAATGATTTGTATTTTTTTAATTGTCTTTCAATTATTGTACATTAAAATCTGTTTGTTTTAATGAACCTAATGGAACCATTTGGAAGTTAAAGTGTAATAATAACAATGCAGTTTTTTAAATAATCTAAGTACCAAGGAAAAAATTATTAGCACCAAGAATGATATTCTCTTCACAATACCAAAGAATTACATCAACCTTAAAACCACTTTTTTGATATTATCTATTATTTAAAAAAAACGAATTTTTACTGCTCATTAACTTCGAAGTACTCTCAGTTGATTTTGCAAGATTTGATCTTTCAAAAAATAGAACACAACCGACTTAGTTTGTATATTTAAAGGGGATATTCTGAGAACCCCCACAAAAAGGCAATATCATATAACCCTCCATCAGTTCAGTACGATCGCGAAGTACGAAGAAAGGCAGTTCTTAAAGATCCAGGCATTTGCCTCCTGATTATCTCTCAATTATTGTGTTACATGTCTGAAAGACTTACATACCATCGTTCTGAATCATTCGAATAAATTCCACGGTACTGCAAACGCTGTTCCACACCTGGTTGTTTTTTAACACGATTTCCGGGCCACCCTTCTATCAAAAAAAAAACTTGGAACTTTGTTGAATTTTTAAAACTACGGCAAACTGAATCTGAGTCTCAAATAAGAATTAATCTATGAAATTGCTACAACCTCGGTTTGGTAAAAAGCAAATAATGGAGTTAAGCCCTTATTCCTTAGCTGAAATGTTTGCTCTAAAAACGTCTTATTCTGCCAGTGTCACCCTGCTTTATGGAGCTGTTTGTTGATATCCAGAAATGAAGAGCTAATATTGAATTTTATCGAAAGAAAATTTCTTCGACTAATATTCGGCTCGAAGAGATACTGAACTGTATGAGCTGTGCCCAGTTTCGAAATAGTAAACTTTGCGTCAATTTAAAACCAAATTGAAAGTAGTGTAGACCCCTGGAGGCAGCACGCTAGGAATAGTCAACGTGGAAAGCCACCATTTAGGGAGCCTTCAAAGACAGAAATTAAGCTTAAGACATTAAGCTTGTACAAAAATATTGGGTTCCGTTATTCCTGTAGTACAGGCATGTCAAACTTGCGGCCCGTTCCACATTTTTATTAATTTTGAGTTTTAGATTGTAATTTAGATTTTATGTTCACAGCTTTCGACACACATGCACCTCCTTTTTTCCTAATCAACAAATAAATATGGGACAAAACCAAATAAAATAACAAATTTTATAAGATCTCGTGGCTTAAATTAGGGTAAGTTATTTGATTTATTAAAGTGAACTAGGAAGCGAATATTCTGAGTTAACCTACAAAAAAAAATGGTAAATGAAAAAAAAAAATAGTTTCATCATTCTTGCTGTTTTTTTTTTTTTTACAAAATTGTTTTACATATAAAAATTGTAGCTTAACATGTTCTGCGGCCCACACAAATTTTTATCTAGCTGTTTTGGCCCCTTGTAACCATTGAGTTCGACATGCCTGCTGTAGTAGATCTCCTAGAGGACCTTCACTAAAAGGTGTCTGGCGGTGAGAAAAATATCTCTGATCCAAATCATCGGAAATTAAAAAAATAAATTGCACGACTGGGGTCGCACGTACTTGCTCTTATGCTTAAAGTAACAATAATGTTAAAGCTTTTTATTCAAGAAATTTAAAATTCGATATTTTGAAGAAATTTCATAAGTACATAGTATAAAAAAATTAAATCTGTTTTTATAATTAATTAAACTCCGTTTTAAATTATCTTAAAAAAAAAAAAAATTATGCCATTTTATTTCTTGTATAAAAACGTATTTTTAGAAAAAAATTTTCGAAAATTGTAGGAGCCGTTTTTAAAAAAAATAATTTTTTATATATAAACATTTTTTAACATTTAAAAAAAAAAAAAGTTGGTATGCCATTTTGAAGAAATAATTAATTTACACATAAAAACTAAATTTCAAAATTTTTCATTGATCCGTTTTCACAAAATTGATTTTTCAAAAAAAAAAATTTTGAAATATTTTTTAAAAAACCAAAAATTCGTTTTTTGAAAATTTTCTAAAATTTTATTATTATCTTTACTTACACACTTTTGTATAAAAATTTTCATTTAAATCGGGTCAATGTTGTACGAGATATTCAGAAACGAAAAAAACCGTTCTATGACAGGTACCGTTAATAACGGTACAAAAAATATTTTTTTTATTTAAAAAGTTGGCTCTTATGTGTAGTACTACACACAAAAATTTTAATCAAAATCGTTAGAGCCGTTTTTGAAAAAAATTAACTTTTCTATTTCCGTTATATGACAGGTACCGTTAGTTTTGGTCATAAAAAAAAAATTTTAATTTCCCCTCTAGGGAATCACCAAAAACTGCTAACTACCAAGTTTGAAGAAAATCACTTCACTCGTTTAGGCTGCAGCTCCAGATAGAGACAGACGGACAGACAGACAGACAGACAGACAGACAGACAGAATTGCCGGACCCACTTTTTTGGCATTCTCCATCATCGTAATGTCATGTAAAATTGTTATCTCGAGTTCGATTTTTTTTACGAATCCTAAAATTGCCCTATAGTACCTATATCGCAAGTAAAAAAAAGGTTTATAAGAATACAGGTAATGATGGCGGCTTCCCGAAGAAAAAAAAATCGCTTATTTCGAAATTACTGTCAAAAACCATAATTCTGCGATTATCTGACATAAGTTTTTAAGAAGATCGTGTGAAAATTTCACGCCGATAGGTCCAGCCGTTTTTGAGAACTTCTCCTCATCGACTCTGAAAACACCCTTTTCGAGAGAAACGTGTTTAATGTTTTGGGAACCATTTAAACTAAGTTAAGACGTCTTTACAAATACGCTTAATTCGCCTTGATACGATTCATATAGAGTGTATTCCCGAAAACTACAGTTCATTGAAAGTTTATCTCATAGTTTTCATGCCTAATATGAGAATGAAAACATTATTGGAGCAAAACAAAAAAAAATTTGAATTCAAAGTTTCATGTCGACATTTATGTTGATGAAAAGGTGCGTTTACACTTTCAACTTCATAAACGCACGAGTCTCAATTAGACATGTATTTCAGTTCAAAACTTGTTGGAGTAGAAAATCTTTTCATCAATTTTTCATTTTCACAAAAATTTATTGATTTACTTTCGTGGCAAGTTCCGATTGTAATGGAATCCCTGCCATTAACTATCAAAATATATTCTATGCACCGTAACGTAACACACCTTTCATTTCTATTATCTGTCAAAAAAACTTAAACCAGTTTTGACATTCATTTTATTTAAACCCAAAAGTTTAAAAGAAGAAAGAATTATTCAAAAATAGATGATTTAGGTTTTTGGTTTCTAAAACTCGGTAGTGGAATTTCTTGATTATTCGGATATGCTCGCGTAAAAAAAATTATGTATTTTTTGTTCCTTGTCTGAGAAAGTTAAGTTCCAAAATTATACCATTCAATGGGAACTCAATTTAAACTCAAATAAATATATTTTCCGGTTTCAATTCAACTTTTATGAACTGTTACAGTACATTTCATGCTTCAATAGATACGCGACGAAGGCTATTGTTAAGGGGGTATCTATTATAACGGCCAGATAGCTACATTAAGTGAAAGAAAATAAAATACAAATTGTTAAATGATCATTTAGATGCCCCTTCTGCAAAAAAGTCGTCAACCGGCAAGAAAGATGAATGGAAAAAGCAATATAATGAAATTTAAAAAAATATATATATGTAGTTTATTTTTGTACTTGTATACCTAGATACATAATATAAATTTATAAACAATGAATTTTAAACAATCGGATTTATTGACAAGACAGACGAATAATAATCAAATGCGGAAGAAGGGTAACATTTCAACCAACAACAATAACAACAAAAACAGGAACAACCAACATGTACGTACCACAGAGGCACGTTCTTTTATTTGAACCTGCAAAAGGCAAGGAAATTCTAGTGAATATAAAATACTTAAAGGTTAAAATATAAACAGTACTGTGTGCAAAAAAACACATATAAATAATGGAAATTGTTTGATACATTCAGTTGACAATTCATTTGCCGTTTGAAGCATATCCGCAATACAGTAGCAAATTCAGTGTGTTATCAATGAGAAAATAGGTAGTTAAATCAGAACGTGACAGGTCAGAATAGTTTCGTTAGAAACGTCAGAAGAAGAAAATAACAACAAATATTTTTGACAGTTCTCTGTTCTGTTCTGTTCTCACCTGTTCTGAATCAAAAACAAGAACTGAAAATTATTTTCTAGAGAATTCAGGTGTAAATTGTAAATCAATATTTTTTAAACCAATTACATATTTATTTTTGTTTTCCGTTGAAAATGAACAATATATTACTTTTAGGTACTAAAAAAATAGGCCTGTTATAGAACATCAAACAAGAACAGTTTAGAAAATAAAACCTCATTGAATAACAAAAATCTGTACCTTACTTATCGGAACAGTCCTAAACAGCGCCATTGAACACAGCTCGTATTATAGTAGCTGATTTCGCAATGTCAACTAAATGTCAAATAATTGGCCAATGTTTACATTGGACTCAGTCGTCCCACTCATTTTGACATCTTTGCTGTTGTTTTCTCGTTCACACTTCATAGTGAGAACGAGTTAGTCAAATTAAATATCTGTTTCCAACCATAAAGTGCGAGTAATAAGACAGTACAAAGACGTCAAAATGGGTTGGAGGACTGAACACCACTTCTTTGATGAACAAGTTTTAAGGCCCATTTCTAATTGTTAGTAAAGAACGCACTTTGAAAATAACTTACTAAATTCAGGTTATATGGCAAATTTCAAACTTCTCTGACGTATCTGCATTTGTTCGTGTTCGCAGGAGAAAAAAGTGGTATTTAATGTAGCGAAAAGTTTCTTTTCGAAAATTCGTTAAACGTGCCAAAAAATAAGTAACATTATTTTTCTTACATTAACGTCCATTTGGTTCTGTCTACTGGTTTTTGAGCCTTTAATGGGACTGAAAAAGCGTCCACTTTATGTTGTGTTGTGATAATCAACACGCTTAATAAAAAAAAATCGTGTGCAATTCACACGTGGTAGAAGTGAAACATTAAACAATCATTTTTCTTGCAAAAAAAAATCGAAAAAGTCTACCTTTTTTTTATTTTATCACCTTTAAATCCACCCACCTATAATAAATTTTATATCACCCGAAAGCTTATTGTTTCAGCTCAAAATATTTATATCGACCATGTCTATACAACATCTACAAAAAGAGTTAGAATTTTTTGAACCCAATAAATTTTTTCATCAAAAAAGTACAAAAATCAATCCTTTTTCTCTCATTAAATCTATTTTTTTTTAAATGACAACCTATGATAAATTGAATATCATCTGAATGCTTATTTCACTTTTTATATGATGTATCAATCACATTTCTACCATGCCTACTAAAAAAGTAAGAATTTTTTAAAGCCAACTATGTCGAAATTTGAAACTGAGATTACGGTACTTCCTACACTGGTGGCTGGTCATCGGCAACAGATCTCCACAGGTGTTTTAAGGTATTTTTCAATTTTTTTCATTTTAAGATTGTGTAACTTGTAGAGCACGTACCGTTATGTGTGATATATCAAATAAAAGTTTCTGTTATCAGCATGCGTATTAAAGTTAAATCAAATTTGTATGTGCACTAGATCAAAAGATATAACGTGTGTTGAAAAAGAACATCTTTGTACCGTTATTTTAGAATTTTGAATATGATATTTTGAAATTTTGTACAACTATAGTTTATTTAATTACCTATCTACAGTACAAATTTCATTAATCTATCTATTAAAACAAAAAAGTTATAACAAGTTGAATGTTCGTGTCGCGTTTTCGTTTCATCTTGTTTCAAATCACTACGATGCTAAAGAAGTTTTCACTTCAAAAAAAGTGGAGTAAGTGTGGAGTGTCGACATGTTGATTAATTGCGCAGCTAAATTTTTGTTGACCTGAACGCAACCCGATTGAAAGCGATAAAAATCAAATTCAATTAAAATTATTGACAGTTGAATTTAAAAATGACATTTCTCTGACATTCAACGTCAACGATGGGATGTCCATACTTAACTGACAGTTTGGACGATAATTTGCAACAAAATAGAACGCGCACCAACAATTTACAAAAACAGTGTTGATCGACAAAATGTGGACGCTGCTTTAGAGATGACAGATAAAAGCCATGTTCCCAAACAAAGAATCTGCTTGAATTTTGTGTGCTATCAATGTGGGGTACGATATCTCATTTTTTATAGTTTGTGGTAGTATTAAAAATGTTTCAATTTAATTTCAACTTTTCAAAACGCATTGCAAGCTTAAATTGCGACTTCTTATGTGTTTTGATGGTTCGTTTGCTTACTTTATTGAAAACGAAAACTGACATTTTCTGTTTTAAAACATTATTTTCTGGGTAATAAAGTTGTAATTGAGATGATTTTAAAACAGTTTATTAACAAAAAATGATTGATAGAATAGTTTGACTAGAAAATTTGTCAAATTTACTATCGGATAAATTATTTCAACTTTTTGAAAAATAGATTTCCTGGCCATCCCAGCATGACTTCAGTTTTTAACAAAATGTCTAAATGTATTTTTAAAAAAGTCTACACCGTACTGTTTAATTAAGTCTGCATATCTATGCATATAAATATTTTTTGTCCTCTACCGGAACTTGGAAATAAAATTGGAAAATTACCCTTGTCCATCTGACTATGACTCTTAGGGTTGAGTTGAAGTGAGAGAAAGAGTGTTGCCGCCTGGTGCTGCAGAGGCAGCATAGACAGACAGACAGACAGACAATCTACACTATCTATGGTAACATTGAAGAAACACATGTTGTTTGCGTGCTCGTATTTCACAAGCACCACCAGGAGAGGTTAATTAGAAGAATTGAAATAATATCACGTAGAAATTTGTATATGTTTGTATGTAGATGAATATAAGGGTAGTTAGGCCAAGAATAATTTTCATGAAAAAAAAGAAAGTTTATTCTTGAAATATTCTTCATCTTCTCAGTTATGCTTAGGTAATTTCAAAAGAAATTTCAAACGAAAGGCATAAATTGTTTGGATGTTTTCCTTTTTTTTTTGTTTTCTTTTTTTTTGTGATTTGTATAAAGGACAATGTCTTAAGAGATTTTAAGTTTTGAAGGAAAAGAAGGTGTTTTCTTTCATATACAAAAAAAAATTTTCAGTTGCAAATTTTTGTAGAGTGGATTTTTGGGCAATTTGGAATAAGAAGACAAGTTTATATTCCTTCTTCTTCCTAGACGTTCTAAAAATCTAAGGCAGAGTTTAGTTTAAGTTCGAAATAAAGTATCATTAGGAAGTTATTGATAAAGTTGTTAAGAAACTATCAAAAAGTCATAGTTCTGAAATCTGAACTCAAAATATACTGTACTGAGTACATGTACTTAACTCTACTGAGTACATAACAATACAATTATGTAAATCGATTTTAATTCCCAAATTATAAATTCATATATTTATTGCGATGTCTATAGTACACTGAGGTCAAGAGTTCTGTACTCAGTACGTCATTACGTACCAAATACTCATAGACTTTTATGTACACAGTACATAATTATGTACAGATACAGTACAGATTTTTTTCTCAAAACAGACTTTTTTGTACAGAGAAGACTTTTATATACAAAGTAGACTTTTATGTACTGAAAACAATGTTTTATGTATATACTCAGTGTCAGTACACTAATGATTGTTCTAGGTACATAAAAGATTGTACTTAGTACATAAAATTTCGTACTCAGTATATAAAAGTTTGTACTCAGTACATTTAAGTCTGTGATCGGGAAATATCAGTTCGTGTTCAGTACATCACGTCTTTACTCAGTACAAATTAATTTTGTACTCAATGCTTAACCCTTTCGAACCCAAGCTATGAAAATCAATATTAAAAAATGTGTTTCCAGTATTATCGAGTCAAAAACATCACAACTAAGAAATATGAATAGCAAAAAGTTATGTTCCAAAATAATAAATAGCAAAACTAATGTGTTATTCTCATGTTACATGTAAGTAACATACACTGCCTATGACCACCAAAAAAAGTCGGACAACTGAGGAAATAACTTTTTATAGAACAATAAAAAGCCAAAACACAAAACACTTTCTGGATTAACATTTTTTTTATCTTTTTTCAAAATTATGACCATATATAAAAATTTTTTTTTGCAAAATGTGGATTTCAGTCCCTTTTTCGATAAAAAAAAAATTAAAAGTATGATATTTGACTAACTTTTTGTACTAATCCAGTAACTAGGCATTATTATCTTTCAATTAAGCCATCGAAACCTAAAAAAATATTTAATGGAATGTTTTTTAAGAATTAAAAAAAAAAATGTTACATGAGAGTACCGCTGGGTCCGAAGGGGTTAAACATCGTTCTTAATATACAGTTTGTTATATTATTTCAACACTAATTGAAAAGACATACGAGAAATATTGAATCGTAGATAAAATTCAAGGAATTAGAAATCCATAAAAATAAATTTCGAAGGAAACTTATTACCTATTAGCATTCGAATTCTCGATCTTTCAAAATTTCCAAGGAAGTAAGTTTCAACGAAGTAAATTTCAATATTTTTCTAAAAATGTAATTATGTGCTTTTTAACCCTTTGTTGCCCGAATCATTATAATTTCTTATTTTAAAATAAAAAATAGTGAAATAATGATAATTGGCATTAACTTAAGCTGTATGAATATAAAAAAAAATATACGACTTTATATTCCATGTTTTTTGTTGGTGGTTTCACATATTAACCACTAGGCTTTAAGTGATTTTTTTTTCTGAAAATGATAAAAATAAAACTTGTTAAATGAAACAAAATTTATGGGAAAACTATACAATATTTATTTTTTATGAAACTTGGAAAAACAATTTTTTTTTTCTTTTGACAAACATAATGCCACTTTAAATACTGAACTGGACCATTTTGAACGATTTGGTTCTTTTTTTGTGCTGCAGAATGCACATTCGTCTCGAAGTACTATAAGTTGGTAAGTGTTTGCACTGATCAAACCTCTTCTCCAACAAAACTTTAAGTTTGAAACGATTTGTATTTATGAAATTAGATTTGGAAGTACGGTGTCTTGGGGCTTCTTTTGTATTTACTCCAACAAGTCCTGTTGCCACTATAATTCTGAAAACCTATGTTTTGAATCGATCTTTCATATAAAATGATGAAAGCATTTACGACCTACACATCAAGGAAGTGCCAAAAAATCCGTTTCCACCACTTTTAAAGCTTCCTATGAAAAATAAAGCACAACCAAGAATGACTTTTGCTTCCCGGTGGTTAGGTACAGAAACCACCCACAAAAATTACACGTTATCCATAAAATGGCCAAATTTTATGAACGAAACTATGTACACTCACTATTAATACACACATAAATCTATTTACGGCAAAACTTACCCAACATTTTATTTCAATATCAAAATTTCAAATTTATTATTTCAAACTTCAAGCACCTTGCACGAATGACTAAAGACTTTCAATGATCTTCACATATCAGATAATGCAAGCTTATTTTACAAAACTATTAATTTTTGCTATTGTAAAGAACTGTATAGACAACAGTAAATGTGTCGGTTTTTCATTAAACCCAATGAGTGACAAGGAAAAAATTATTGAAAAGGTGGTTTCATGCTGTAACCACTGGAGAACAAAGAGTTTTAAAGGAAGACTATTTCAGAACCTGCCAAAGGCACTTCTGAAAAACTAAACCCAAATTATTAAAATTTTTTAATTAATTGATTGATTTAATGTCAATTAGGGAAGTCCTTTTTCATTTTGGAATTCAATACTTTTCGAAAAGCTAATGTAAGTTTCCTATTTCACCCCGCATAGCTTACAACTCAAAAAAACATCAAAAGTAGTTTACATCAAAAGTATTATAACATCCGTGTGTCATTCCTCCTATAACCAATATGAACCTCAGCATACGTTATATTTTTTCTCCCTTACAAATCCTTAAAATACAAAACAAACAACAACAACGCAGCGACATAGAAGTGACTTGCAATGAATGTGTCTTCTGTGTGTTTGTGTTTTGTGATTTTATTCTGGGTCAGAAGACTATTCTTGAATATATGCAACGTGGGAGGCTGGGCATCGTACACAATTCTCGCAGATATTGATTTTTGGTATAATATTGCTCCTGATGTGTTCACGTGGAGAGAAATAAAGAGTCAGGCGGCGACATTAATAGATTGTTGGTTCTTGTTCTTTTTTTTTTTATATGGCTTATTTCAAATAAGTTATGAAGAGGTCTTCATTTTTTTTTTTTTTTATTATTTTGCGGAGTGTGACAAAAGATTGAAGGATCTCCAAACCACACTAAGGGTAAAATATATATTTTTTTATAGGTACAAACTCTCTATATGGAAAATGTAGAAAATGGATTTGTATGTTTTTAGGACATCTTCAAATTATTGTAGAACAACACTTCAGATTGGATTTTTTTAAAAGTCTAACATAATGGAAGTTTTTTTTTGCAGAAAATGAATTAAAATTTTAACAGGTTAAGAGTTGTGCAACTGCAACCCAAAGGCACAAAAGTGCAATTCATAGGTATACATAAATATAGATTTGTGGAATTTTGTATGTGCAAAATATTTTTTATTTGTGATAACAATTCTTTTTAATAGATTTAGTCAACAAAGTCAAAAATCCAATAAATCTATATTTGGTGATAGTCATTAAGGAATATTAATCTGAATTTGTTTTTGTTTCCTAGAAGTTAAAATCATTTCATTACATGAAAAATGCGTATTGAGGACTCAAAAGTAAAACTAAAAGCTCCAATATTCAAGTTTTTAGATTTTTTAATATAAAATAAAAAAAAAAAAAACTACCGTTATCACACATTAACTACATACAACGAATTGCTTTGCACCAAAAAAAGGACTTGACCCATTTTTGGGCCCAGGGCGTACATTTATGAGACAAGTAGTGAAATGAAAGCTTATGCTAAGCTCTACAAGCGTCAAATATTTTCAAAATTAGTTTTGGGAGTCTCCAGAAATTTCGAGTCTGAAGTTGGGTGGTGAAGTCAGGCCTTTTTCAAAACAAGCGTTCATAGCATCCGAAGTATAGCACCTAAGAAAACATTTTTAATACCAAATGAAAGATCAGAATAGTGCCATTTGACTGATATTTTTTTTCTAAGCTAAGTATTTTCGCATCGACCTGGGAATTTATGTTTGCGCTAAACCTTTATAAAGATTCAAAAGATTTACATTAAGCTATACTTAATTTTTTATTTGAAAAATTCGTATACGTTTTTTTTTTATCGGACTTTGTATAGAAAATGACACTTCTGTCTTCAAACTTCAATATCTCTGCAACTAATAATGGTACATTACATAAAGAAGTAGTTTTGAACAATTTGTCTATTGAAAACTATACCTATACCATTTTAAAAAAAACATATTTTTTCGGACTTCGGGAGGAATTTGTAAACAAATAACAGATTAAAAACCGCTTTCCTTAAATTGCCAATGTTGCGTGTGAATTTTATATTTAAAAGCATCCACAAAAATGCTGCAAAATTTTAAGTTAAATCTGCGAATTGTCTCTTTGATTCAAACTTTTGAAAAAAAAAGTATTAGTAATTTTTTTTTTATTAAGATGCATTTTTAGAAAAAAAATTTCAAAATCGTTAGAGCCGTTTTTTAAAAAACTTATTTTTAATAAATAATTTTTTGGAAAAAAAGTTTAAAATTAAATTGGTATGCCATTTTGTAGAAATCACTAATCAACATCTAAAAACAAAATTTCAAAAAAATTCAATTTCCCGTTTTCGAAAATTTGATTTTTCAAAAAAAAATTTTCAAATTTTTTTTAAAAATTCAAAAATTATTTTTTTTCGAAATTTTATTTTTGGATTATATTGAAATTATATAAATGCTTCCTCACAAAAAGTTTTGTTGAAACCCAATTAGCAGTTTCAGAGATAATTGGATTTAAAAAAAAAACGGTTCTATGGCAGGTACCGTTAATAATGATTTTCCAAAAAAAAATTTTTCATTAGAAGATAGACCTTGTTTTAAAACTTACACTTGCATTTTTTAAACAAAATCGTTGGAGCCGTTTTTGAGCAATTTCAACTTTACTAAAATCGGTATATGACAAGTACCGTTATTTTTGGTCCAAAAAAATTAATTCCAAAAACCCCTCTGGAGAGTCTCCATAAAATGCTACATACCAATTGGTAATCCGTTTAGGCTGTAGCTCCTTATACAGACAGACAGACGGACTTTCGCAATTTCATGGAAAAATGTTATCTCTACTTTTTTTTTGTACGAATACACATAGTATCGCAAGTAAAAATTGGTATGCCATGAAAAAAGAAATACATATAAATCAACACATAATAATAAAGTTTCAATGAAATTCATTCCTCCGTTTTCAAAAAATTGATTTTATCAAAAAAAAAAAAAATCTTAAACTTTTTTTTAATCTAAAAATTATTTTTTTGAAATGTTTACTTAGTTTTATCTTTAGAGTTACTGAAATGTTCTATGACAAGTACCTTTAATAATAAAAAAAATATACATATCATACATAATGTATTTTTAATCAAAATCGCTTTTTGAGAAAAACTACTTTTTCTATTTTGGTCATTTGGCAAGTACAGGTAACTTTGGGCCAAAAAATTTAATTTCAAATTTCCCTCTAGGGAATCAATAAAAACTCTTAGCTACGAATTTTGAAGTCGATCACTCCAGAGGTTAAGGCCGAGACTCGATATAGAGACAGATAGACAGTGACATAGACAGGGAGACAGATTTGGCAGACCCACTTTTTCGTTGTATCATCGTAAGTGACCTATTTCTAAACGCGGGGGTTTAGTTAAAAGGCAATTTTAATTTTTTTTTTTTTTTTTTTGAATAGTTGAAAATTTGTTTAATTTTTCAAAAGTCAAGGTAAAGATCCAAAAAAGAATATTGGAGCTTTCAAATTCTAGTTTAATTTTCAATTTATATAAAGCCTTTCAAAAAAATTCCAATTTTACAATTTCAACACTTGTATAGTTTTTGGGGTTTTAGCTAAGTATTTTGTAAAAACAAAAAAGAAAATCTTAAAAGGCAAGTTTTTACTTTCGGAACCTTTATAACTTACAGCCTGATACAAAGTGTTAGATTTCATATCTAATTCATCTTTTAAAATTTATTTTGTTGAAAAAAAAAAAAATCCTACAAACAAAATAAATTGTAGAAAACAAACATTTACCCATTTGAAATGGCGTTGTAATTGAATGATTTATTATTTTCTATTATCCAGGCTATGTACCCCCTTCTTTTAAACAACTTTTCAATCAACACTTCCCACATCACATACACAACACCTAATCATTTAAATGGAGACAAATAAAATAAAAAAAAGATACACACACCAATTGAATAACAACAACAACCAACAACCACAGCACAAAAGACCCTCATTTTCAAAGACTTCAATCTCGTAGGCTGTTTAAAGTTAGTTCAAATCAGAAAAAAAAAAATCGGAAGTCAAGAAAAAAAAAACAACAACAACAAAATGTGTCAAAATGATAAAAAGGACACATGTGATCCAGACACCAACCACGAGCCATGCGTGTATATAATGACATTTGATTCACCTGAAATAAAGTGTGTAAAAACGCGTGCTATCAAAAAAAAAAGGAATCACCACCCTATAAAAACCATCCTTTCATTTCTTTTTGAAAAAAGAGTTTTTTTTTTGCTTTTCAAAAATTGTAAAGCTAAGACTAAGGATTTACCATTTCCTGTGTAAGGGCAATATCCTCGACATTCCTTGTGGAAGAAAATATAAATTCCTGAAGCAGTTTCATCATGTAGATTCTGTTAAGAATTAGTTGTTTGGTTTTGTAATGAAATGATTTTTTTTGGTTTAAAAAAAAAATGCACTTAAAACATTTTCATTTGACAACTAACAGAAT
This sequence comes from Episyrphus balteatus, assembly GCF_945859705.1. Lineage (NCBI taxonomy): Eukaryota > Metazoa > Arthropoda > Insecta > Diptera > Syrphidae > Episyrphus > Episyrphus balteatus. Next base: position 81,545,630 of record NC_079136.1, on the reverse strand, counting down.
CGGCAGAAAAAAAAAATTGATTTCGTTCTTTTAGTTGCCCATCAACAATACAACATTGAGCAGCTGATACATTTTTATATGACGAAGGACGAATGACAAATTGTAGGATAACAAAAAAAAAATAAAACTTGTTTTAAAAAACAGCTGATTGACGTCGGGTTTTAGGTTTTGTTATAGGTCGCGTCTGTACAGCGGTTATTTTATTTTTTATTTTTTGCTCTTCTGATAATTACAATGTGGAAGCACTTTAAATTGATAGAAACCACAAAAAGGACACAACTTGGCAATTGAATTTTTTTTTTTTAGTTGAGTTGAGTTGACTACAATCCGCTTAGACCAAAAGCCGACAACACTATTTCACTCTCTTGCTATTGACTTAGAACACTGCACAGGACTGAGTATTGAATGAGTACAGAAAAAACCAAGTGTTGTACGAATAAAAGAGAGTGAAAGAGAGAGAGAGATAAAAAGTGACTATGATAAACCGGTCGATTAAAGAGGTGAGCACTTCCATTCCAGTCTATAGAGATACCACTGTGACTGTCACGATTGTGCTGCAACAAAATTGATACAAAACAAAAAAGAAAATGAAAAATACAAAAAAACAAAAAACAACAACAACATCGATATAAAAAAATAGACAGCGATGATACAAGAAAAAGTTGGAGATATACCTTGTTTTATTGGATGTAGATAGGTAGATTGTGAGGTGTACTACCATGGTAGTAAAATGAAATAACGATACACGGATTATGCAAAGGAAGATTAGAACACAGAGTTGCCATTGGCATAATCAATAGTGTAAAAAGAATTAATTCAAGAATTTGAAATGACGCAGAATTTCATAACATATCCAAATTCTAGGAAATCTCATTATTGCTTGTTTTATACCTAGAAGAGGAAATGATAGTTCTTCAAACTGAAAAATGTACAACCTAAGCCACTCATAGGCAACAAATGAAAGTGAACGTTTAAGAAATTAAATGATGGTACTTCAATAATTATTCCTTTTACTCTAATAATTTCATATTACATAGTTTATTTTTTTTAATTTCCTCAATCTAAAATTTTTTTTTTAAATTGTAGTTTTTGAGTAAAATATGGGAAAAATTAATACTTTTAAAGTTTTCAAAGTAAGCTTGATTTTAAAAACACTAGATTAAGTGTTTACTGGAAGTGTTATATGTAGGTACATATAATCTCCATTAAATACGATATTCACGACTTTTCAATCAAAAATCTTCATCAATATAGCTTTTTAAAGTCACCGAAGCAGAATGCTACGATTTTTTTTACCCTTTAGCTTCACATATTGACTGTTATTAGGAAGTTTTAGCGTAATGTCAGATGAAATGTTATTTTTTATTAACAAAAAAAGCGAGACACATTTTCGCACTTTGCGAAATACGGAATACATGAAATATATTCACTTAAAATCATCATTTATGGCTGCTTTCTAAAGCACTACAACTATTAATCCACAATAAAGAATATCAAAAATAGTCGTTTTAACAATCTTTAAGGTTTGACTTTTGTGTTAAAACAGCCAAAATAGAATGTGGAATACTTTCCCAAATGATATACAAAGCATTGTCAAAGTATCAAAATTTCAATCAAAGCTTCTCTAATTGTTTAAATATTTTATATTGTTTTATTTATAAAATTTTGTCTTTAGATGTTTTGTTTACTTTTTTATACTGTAAAAAAAATGGTTCAATAATTTTTGTTACATGGTTACACAATAATGATTTTATTTTTAAAAATTCATTAATCAAATTTGTAATGCTTTTTTTAATAAAAAATAATATTGATTGTAAACAACTATCAATAATTGATAGCTGATAAAATTTAAATTATGATATCTTATCACTTAAAGGCTCCAACAGATAGAATCCGTTGCGTCCGTTGCGTCAATCAATCCGTTGAAGTTGACAGATGGGAGAGAAAGGGTTGACCAATAAAATACGTTGCATGACGGATTGCTTTTTGACAGCTCACTTCAAATTCCAAGGTGTGTTCGATATTTTATCGCTGAATGTGCACTAATAAAGTTCTGATGCAAAAAATTGTTAACTATTATCGTCGTACTTTTTTTTAATAAAATAAAATGCGCAACTAGATTTCACTTGCTCTTCAGTTAAAAACAATTTTAAATAACAAATTATCATTTGTAAGTATGGCTTTGGCATTGTAAAATTGAACTCTACAACAGAATTTAGGTATTTAATTTATATACATAAATTATTAGATATATCATTAAATGTTACTTTTGTTGCAATTTCTTTACAAATAAACAATGAAAGTACACAATTCATAAAATCGGAGAAGAAAAGAATACAATTCTTAGTTATGAAATTCTCCGGTGTGCACTCTGAAACAGAAAATCGAACTGGTCTATTGTTGACAACTGGGCTACTTCTTCCGTAGAATCCGTCGGCATCCGTCCGATCCGTCGCTTATGGGTCGCTTCCCATAAGAACATGTGTATTTTATCGAGCTGTCAATTGAAAACTTCGTCGCAACGGATTCTATGGGTTGGGCCCTTAATTCACAAAAGTTTTGAAAACAGAGAATGATGCCAACTTTTATTACCTAATTGTAATTTAATTATAAAAATTCATACAAAAGTTGACCAGTTTTCCCATAACTTAGATTTTAAAATAACAAATTTCAGTATTTATCAACTATCAATAATTGATAGTTGATATTTGCAAATACAGGTTTGTAAATAGCGCCCCCAAACGAACTACTTCTTACGAACTACTTCGATAGCACTACAGATTATATCTATATATACAATATACAAAGGATGTTACAAATAAAAGTTACATATAGACATTCAATTTTTTGGTTATTCCCAAACATAAAAAAGTTGCTAACGAAACTGACATCTCTAGATTGAATATTTTATTTTGGCTGTTTAAAAGCAACATCATATTGTTACTAAACCAACACTTTAATGGATCAATAATTTTGAACAAAAACTTTTGTTTGCCTTGCAACTATGCATTTTTGTCAATTTAGGAAAACCATTGACTGTCACTTTTGACATTGATAGATTTGACTAATTCTGTACCTTTCTTTTTCATTATACCTTGTTCCCAATACAAAACAAGTATTTTAAATTGCAACCATTGATACTGAAAAAAAAGGTACATCCACAGACAGACGGAATTTAAATTGTTTTAGTTTACATTTTCTGTTGATGTCTGATGTAGATGTCACATTCAGATAAATTTGCAAATCAAAGAACTAAACTCTAACCGCTGGCTGCTGTGTCGTCATTCATTGTCTACTCCGACAATAGCGTCATACCTCATCTAAATTCATTCAAATTGTAAATTTGTATATTGTAGGTGTATATTAAAGCAACAAACAAAATTAATCTTAAAAAAATACACAAATTCGAGAAGAAAAAAGATAATGAAGAAAGAAAAAAGAATAGAGATAAACAAAAAAACTGAAAAATTAAAAAAAAAAAAAAGGAAAAAATATTTGTATATACAAAAATATCTAAAGACTAATCGTAATCATCATAATCAGAATCACACACTCATCCAAGAAAATAGCCGGCTTTTTACGTCTGTTTTTGTTATGATTCTCTCTGTTTTTGCGTTCTCTTCGTGTTTTTTTTTTTTTTTTTTTGTCGTTTTCTACTGCACCAACAGCAATTCCACCCCACTATTTTGTTGTGTGATGGTGAATCTAATTTGTGTTGTTGTTGTTTTTTTGGTATTCTCTGTTAGGTGTATCGTATGTATTTGCTATAGAAAAAAAGTTATGCTTTATTGCTTGTGCGAAGTTTTCTTTTTTGTTTGGTTTTGGAAGCCTTTTTTGTTTGTTTTTTTTTTTTTTTTTTTTTTTTGTGAGTAAAAAATTTATATTAAAAAAGGAGACATTATAGAGAAAAAAAAATAAATAAAAACAAAAACAAGTTGATATTGATCTAATCGTTGGTAAGTGGGTAGGTATATGAAAACAAACAAATATCATGTTAACGTGCCAAGCACAAAGCAAAATTGTTTAATTAATTTGTTTTACAAATGCCTTTATTTTTTGAGAAAAAAAAAAATCAACACGTGATTGCGTTTTAATGATCAATTTAGATATTAATTGGTATTTTTTGTATCACTTTTGTGTTAATAATTTAGATTTGTAACACTTAAAATTATTTATTAATCGATCAACTTTTTGTCACTAAAGAGCGAGTCAAGTTTTTTTGACTACGAAACATTAAACAGAAATGTTTTCAGATTTTCAATGGATACCACCAAATGAAATGGTTAACCAAGGTAAATTTTATCCAATATCATGTAAAGGTTTACAGAATGCGTTCATAAAAAGTCGTTAATGTAAAAATATGTATACCTAGAACGAAACTTTAAAACTTTAATTTTCATGTAATTTTCATATCGTGGGCACAAAGCCAAAACCAAAAATCTGCAAAATTGTATGTAGTTTTGAGAAAAACGGCTTCAAAGTTTTGGAAACTCATGCAATCTTATGGAAGCTCGTGTTATGGAAATTGATAGTTTAGGCTTCTAGGCAGCAGATGGAGGATTGGGATCGATGCAGTGAATAGAGGGACCGATAACAAGTTACATAAATGACGCATAACCTAAAGTGAAAATGTCCAAAAATGCAGATTCGCAGTTTTGGCGTTGTGCCGCTGATATAATACCAAGCTTTATAGATTTTCTGAAATGGTTTTAGACTTTTGACCTTCATAATTTCTTTTGGTTAAATTTTCTTGCTAGGACTTGACATTTTGTTTTAATAACCTATGTAAATTATGTACATATTTAAAGAGCTCAATTTTTGTGTTCGTTTAATCGAATAATATGTACGTGACAATAAGTTTGTCCGTACGTCACAAAAAGTTTGTTTGAACGTTATTGAAAGACTTTACTCTAAACTTCCTGTCTTATTCTCAGTTTTTTGTTTTGTGTTTTTTTTTTTTTATAAGCATAATAAAAATGTAAAATGGCGGATTTGTTGATTTTAAATATTTGCAAGATTTTTTGAAACTTATGTTCAAAAGGTTATAGATTACGAAGTCAAGACGTTTATCTTGGCGCCCAATATTCATCTTAAAACTTCAAATGTTAAAGTGTTTTAAAGAAGGCTTCTGTTTGCGAACAGTTCTGAAAACCAATTAAAAATATGGTAACACTCGAATATGGGAACTAGTAGGTAATCATTATCATCAATTGGACATCACCTCGGACAAACTCATGATAAAATACTTCAGTTCGTACGGATGACTGCCATAATTACGCTTAAAGGGTCCTAAACACGATCAGTAACATTTATGAAAAATACCCACCATACGTTTCAGTGAACTTTGACATTTATATTGCTTTAATTTAGTTTGAAGTCTTTATTTATATAGTCTTTAAATTTAATTTTGCAATCATCATTCTCTAAAATAAATTCACTTAAAAAAATCCGAGTACAAGGTAAACATTGAATGTTCACACCAGACCATCAGTGTTCTGTCAGTTAAAACAAAAACGAACTCAAAAACGGTTTGATTGATGACTAACATTGATGACCGAAGGAATATTTAATGAATCGAGACTCGTTAAAGTAAAATTGACAACCAACATTGATTGTTTGTTGGGCCCTTGAGGACTAAATGCTGCTTTAAAAACTTATTTCTATTAAAAACATTTATTTATAGAACTGTCATTAAAATAATATGGTTCTTCTACTTTAAAATTGCGACTGGTTCATCCGAGCATACTTCAGGTTCATATAAAGTTAGAAAAAAAATAAATGATTCATTCGTTGTAAAGTCTTAGTATGTTTGATTTGTAAGTTGCTTCGTCAATGCTACCCAAATCGATGAAAATTAATGAAATGGTAACTAATGAACATCTGATTTTTATTTTCAAACTGTAAAGTGTCCGATTCTTCTGTTCCCATCTATTAATTTTCGTTTCACTGATCAACCATAACCTCAAATCTTAAAAATCTACCTAAGTGGTTTACTTTACTGACAGGACTGTCCATTTATATTAATTTTTCAATGATTTCTATTAAATGAATTGTCAAAAACTTATCTTTTGATTTGTTTCAATGATGAAGTTCAATGATGTCTTTATCTGTCCCCTAATTAAAATGAAACACAACGTTCTACCGATTTGTGTTCAAATATTGTCCGTGCCTCTTGTAGAAATGCGAACGAAAAACTTATTTCTGCATATGCAATCCCAAACAAAAGGACTGTAGGACATTTTGCAGCCATACTGTTTCAACTTTTCGTGAGGCGTTTCCCTGTAGCTCAATCCTTTTTTTTTTTTTTTTTTAAGAACGCAGTAAACATATTTAATATTATATTTTCCACAATCGTGAAAAATCATTTAAAACCTTAACGGTCATGCTGAAATGCACAAACAAACATAACAAAAAATAATTAAAGATACATTTAAACAAAATTGTAAATCAAATTGCAAAAACATACTCATATATCAATCTCTGGAATTTCACAGCACAGTTGCAATCCTTTTAGTAAAATAAAAAAAAAAAAATTGCCATCTCCCAATAACCGGATATTAAATTATAGCCAAACAACGCACCAAATTCCTGGGTGGTCATCAAATGGCTAAACAACAAGTAACTAGAGCCCCCTGTTATATATCTTCTATACTATACTCAGTCGGTGTCGGTGTGGAATAGCCGTCTGTCTGGTCGTATCAAGCTAGCATTCTATAGCTGCTGGGGTATAGTCAGTATAGAATAGCAACTCTTCAATCAGAACAATTATGTGCGTATATAGAAACTAAAACGAATTATTCGATTCATTTTTTTTGTTTTAATTTATTTTACAGTGCGTTCCTCCTCCTCCTAGTCAACCCTTCTCATCACTATCATGTTTTTTTTATTTCATCTTCGTAATCAGAACGATATTCCATCTTTGGGCAGAACATAAATTTTATAACGCTCTCTGGCAACTGAGACTGGATCTCTGTCGCTAGCTGACAGCATGCAGTCCATCAGTGATCAAATGGAACTATACAGAAGCTAGAAGCTATATAGCTGCAGGCAAATCAATGACCTGAACACTATACAAGCAACTATTCACATACCTACAATGTTATATACGGTGTTGGCCATCATCATCATTATTATCATCGTCGTTGTTGGCGCAGCAGTATAAGGTAAATCGATGACAATCACACATGAATGTGAGCTCAAATATGGGGGATGATGATGTAGGAGCAATAGTAGAAATAGAAGAAGGTTGTGGCTTTTGCTGCACGTTAGGGATTTGTGTCCCGAACAAAATATAGCAAATATGGCAACACTCCAGGACAGGAAAACATTGGATGTGTATCGCAGTCGTCGTAATGCATTTTTATTTACTTTTTATAATGTTTATTTTCTGTGTTTCTTTGTTCGTTTAAATTATTTAGATATCCGGAATACACATGCGGTTAACTCTGTCACTATAGCAAGTTCTTCCTTTTTTTATCAGTTTACCAAGTTTGGTATTGTAAAAAAAAAATATATATCGTGTGAAAAATAAGAAGAAATTCGTTAAATGATAAAAAAACGACTAAAGAACATATAAAACTAAATTAAAAGAAAATTCAAAGTTAATCCTCTTCAATTTTGTGTTTAGAATTTGCTGAATCAGCTAACATGCAGGCGCTGGATCGGCGACGATGAAGAAGTACACAACTATAGATACTAAGAGGTTTAGGTTAATCCTATTTTTCTGCAATGGCATAAAACTTGCTAACATTTTGCAGTAGAGAACATTTTTATCGGACGAATATGTTTGAAACAAAAAAAAATATATACTTATGACGATGGTGTACATTTGAGTTAATTAAAATAAAATAGTTCGAAGCAAATAATTGATTTTTTTTTGTATTCCTTCGGCTATAATGCTCAATCCAACACATGCTGATATTGAATAAATGAAATGGATTATACTTGAAATAATTAAATTAGTTGTTTTAGATTTTTATGACTTTTGTAGTTGGTAGATAGACATTTTTTTTACTTTGCAAGAACGTGCTATGAAACAAAACGACAAGCATGGCAAAAATTATTGCTTCATTTAAAAATCTCTAAACTTGTTGGACCAACCATTAAAAATAGAAAAAATAAGATCACAGGAAATGGAATATGAATCTTTTCATAAGCTTTTCAAGATTCCAAGGCAATAAAGCTGATCAAAGCATTTCACATTCTAGAATCTCTGTTCATAACAGTAAGTCCGAAATTGGAAAATACCCAAAAGCTGGAGTGTTACTGTTGAAATGGTGGGAGGAATACCTAAACACTTTACAGCATTTTTAACATCATCGATTAAGTTAAACACATACCAAGACCAAACTGTTGTTCAGTTTCCTTGATGCAAATGCCGCTCATGAACAGTGTCAGACGGTTTAAGTTCGGATTCAATGACATTAAAGACCATTGGGTTTACGAAGCACTAAATTCTACGAGGCATATCCAACTTTAATCCGTTCAATTCTATTTGTAATGAACAGCTTTCGAGGTAGCATCTGATCCAAGGAAGCGTTTGTATACATTTTACGAACCCAGGAAATCCTGAAGTAAATACTTGAACATTTCCCCACAAAATTCTCTATTTTGAAAATCTATCAACACTTCAAAACATAATTTCTAAAATTTTCAACAACCAATTGACTGTTGAAAACTTTTGCTTTTATTACCATTTCTGATCCGTTCAATACTGATAACAACTCTTCCGATGTAACCATCGAATTTCATTAGTCTTTTTGAATAAAAAAAAGACTCAGACAAAATAAAACAAAACAAAAAATTATGTGGGAAACAACCCTTTAAAAACCAAGGTTCACAATAAATGAAATAATGTATTAACACACTTTTCATGGTGCATAACACGGTTAAACGGTTTTGTGTCTCACTTGAAATGGTAGTTACCTAATTTGAATTTATTTGCATCGCTGATTCTCAATATAAAAACCCGATTAGAGCTCTTATTTGAAACATGAGAAGAAATTTTTAGATATTGAATATCAGTTTGCATGTTTGAACCTCTGAGTTTAAACCCTAATATCATCTTTTTGCTGATTTTTTTCAGCGAGGCTTTCTTTTTCATTACTTCTGACAGCAATCCAAACTATTTGAATTATGTGAACAATAAATGTCCTCAGATCTCACTTTGTCGTCTGAATATTTTTCTATCCGAAGTGACAAATAAAGCCAATAAGCTCAAAGTTGATTAGTGATTATTACTCTCATTGACCAGATGGTCTTCTATCAATAGTTTTTTTAAATAATTTGAAGACAAACTAGCAAAAGCCATCACTTCAGCTATCCATTATTACGGACATTTTAACCAGATAATGTAAAAATTATTTTTCTAAGACCTATTGGAAAATTTTCTTCCAAACCCAAACTATTCGAAAGCATAGTTTGTAAACTATTAACCTTCAACATAAACCATTTTCTACTCAAATACCACGGATTTCTCAAAAGCCAAAAAGTACTTGCCTCACGGTATTCAAAAACTTTATGCAGAAAACTTTAGTAAGGCGTTAAGGCCCATTTGCTCATACGATACTTAATTATTTAAGAGGAACATAAAGCACTAAGGGCCATTTGCTGAATCGAAACTTAAATAATTTATGTTGAACATAAACCCTTATTCCCTACTTTTTCCTCTGCGTAAACTGTCACATAAGGATTCATGTAGAACTTAAATGCTTAAGTTTCGATTCAGCAAATGGCTCTAAGTTCCACATATCGGTTTGCACGAAATTCAATTTTATTCATGAATCGTTCTAAGTTCAACATAACTTAGGGGGAGGAAATAGTAGAACTTAAGCATTTATTTCCCACCTAAGCGTATTTATTTTTGAAAAAAAAAGGAGAATCCCGCTTAAAAATATATGAATTCGAAGTAAAATGAACAGTATTATCTCAATAACACTTAGGGCCAATTTTTCAATACTCAGATAAACCTCAGATAGAGCTTATTCCTAGGAATAAAAGTTTTTTTATATTGATATTTATTCTTTTGATAGTCTAACTGACGATTGAAAAATCAGGACTTAGTTAAATTAAATTTACTTTCTCCAAATTGTAAAAATTACCCCATATATTTTTGGAGCAATACTCACCAGTGTGAAATAAATAACGATTTGACACTCAATTTGAAGTTCTCAGCGATTTCTCGCATGAAAGTAAATCATTGCTAAGTTGAACATAAATATTTTTTAACAACTTAGAATAAACTAAGTAAAACATTAGAAATATGTTCGACCTAGGTAAGATTCAAATTTATGACTCGTATGAGCAAATGGGCCCAAATGAAATATAATAAAAATTTTCTTATCAAATTCAAAAAGCTTGGTTTCAGTCTTTCTCAATTGATCGAGAAGCACACAGCGATTTTTTAAAACTTGAGCCTCAAAACCTTATTTCTACTCTTTACGGACTAAAGCAGGGTAGTCTTTGAACTTTGCAGTGGCCATAATTGATTAATTTGCGACTTGGGGTTTTAATTACCACTGAAGTGAACTATTAAGCTCTCGGCTTCGTGTTTACCTACCTTACCGAATCCCTTTAAGTCACTTTTGTTACATTCATTTTGATCGATTTGAAGATGCCCAGTGCAGATTTTTACGTTTGCCTTTGGCCGGGCCTTGGGTAGATTTATTCTAAAAACCTAATTCCTAATAATTTTGTATTTGTTCACCAATAACTAAACTATAATTGTCTAATCTACTGTAAAAGTTCTCAAGCTGAGATCAATACCTTTCTTTCTCGTTGCCTTCCATTGTACAGATAACGGAACCCATGAAACTCTGTCCGAATGCAACGTAAAGTCAACAATTAAAAAAAAAATTGTACCCTCAATCTAATTTATTAATATACATTTCTGTATAACGAAAACGAATCCCAAAAACATCAATTTTATTTAAATTATTCAATAAGCTTATAAGAATTAAAATATTCCACCTACTTTTCTTATAAGTAACATTCTTATTCTTTGCACCTTAGTCTCTCTCTTTCAAAAAATATCTAACATCACCAAATCCATAATGGGATCAAAGAGATCTCTTTAGAGAAAGATGGCACGTTTTGCTTAAGCACCTAACCTAACTATTGAATATTTTTACTATAGAAAAAAAAAAAAACTCAAAACAACCCATCTCTTTATCTCTGTAATATCTTTCAATCAATCCAAAAATATTTGAATTGTTTCTTTTTTATCTTCTATATAATCAGTAAATCTACCGCAGCACAAGCATTGTGTTTATTTTAGTCCTTTCTGTAACATTTTTTCCTTCCTGCTTCCATTTTGTCCGGTTTTTTTGTATTTTTTTTGCTATAGTACCCCCTCAAGTAAAAGTTTATTTCCACCCGATAAGGCAGATGTATTTCTATGATGAAGTTTTTTTTTTCTCTATGAGATGAGACGACAACGACCAAGACAATATAAATTTACCCAGGAAAAAGAGACGCGCAGAAAGATCTTAAATTGTAGATACTGAACGAGGAGAAATGTATAAGGGACAGAAAACAAAATAAAAAAAAAACACAAGATTACAGAAAACCATGACACTTCTCTTCATCGGGACCAACCATATTTTTTCTTTGTTACTTTGATAGTTCCACACCAAGGCTCTCGTTCTCGTTATTTATAATTTTGCTTCCATTTTTTTTCCAAATTTTTTTCTTTTATTTGTCTTCTTATTTTTGCCGGCATTTTTACTTCTATTTGTGTGTGCTAGCTACTAGCTACTAACGCTCAACGGGCCGTTTATACTGTCATCGTCACAGATCCAAATAGAGATATATTTATGTACACATATATGAATCTTTATAGATGCAAAAAAAAATATACTATAAAAATCTCAGACACAACTCATAGTCATCATTATGGGGAAAACTTGTCAGTCTCTCTTCTGTGTAGTTTAGTTCTTCTGGAGTGGAGGCTGGAGAATCCCTCTAGCGCAGCTCTCATGTGCACGGAAAATGACAGTGAGAGCGAATTATACATATACAAAAATTAAAAATAAGAAAAAAAAAAAAAACAAGCACAACGACGACGAAGAAGACGCAAAAGATATCCTACTAGAAAAGAAAAGTGATAGAACTCCAAGAATCATAAAGAAAAAAAATGAAAGAAATAAAAATAATAAACAACAAATCAGGAGAAAAAGAAGAAGAAGAATCAAAAAATGCAGACACTGCAAAAGTAGTATAATATCTCTACTAGCAAGCAGGTTTGACGTACTCTAGTACTTAGCAGAAGCAGCAGCTCGCATTGTGGTTATTTTTAAAGAGCATTATGAATAAGACGGCAACCTTATGTCCATGGAGTTTTTTCTTTCACTTGACTTTGACTTAAACAAAAGTTGTTGTTTTTGTTTAATATAAGAAGGGCTCTTAATATTCACTGCAATTAAATGAGATTATTCAATTTAATGTGAAGATATACAAAAATGAGCTGAATATTATATTTCCAAAGTCTCATTATATTGAATGTGTTGAATTAATATTGATTAAATTTTTTGTTCAAGTAGTAGTGAAGTACTTTAATCAATAAACAAATTGGACTAGGTATGTATCGTTTGATTTATTAATACATTTTGACTTACCGAAAAAGATAAATTGAATATTCTTTTTAATTTTCAACTCTATACTTAATCTTTATACTTTAAGAAACTGTATCAGCAGTTTTCATCAGGATAACAAAAAACCTAAATTTAAAGGAAAAACAAAGTCCTTTATTGGGAAGAATTACCCGATACACACTGATATTTCAGTTTCGAAAATTAATACGATGGACTATGTGCCTTCTACATTGTGTAGTGCGGCTTAAGAAGGATATCAAAAACTTCCAAACAAATTGTAGTAACAAAGCAGAGTTGTTACCTACTACACTCTCAATACAATCGCTATCAAGTGGTATACTAAACCGCTGATGGAATTAGAGTAGGAATTTTGGGGTCTAGAGTTTGTTTTCTAATCCATCCAACCGTCCTTTTAGCATATTCCAAACAATAAACGCTATAAACAAATATGCCTATGAACGATATCTCAAAAAAATACAACATTAACGTCATTTCAGATAGCCAAGCCGCGCTTAAAGCAATAAACTCCCTTGGCACTAGCTCAAAACTCGAATGGAGTCCAAATCATATTTTGGTATAGAAACTAACGTGATAAAAACACATACAAAATTATGAAGACCCGAAAATCAGCCAAGCAAAATTATACCTTGAAAATTAAAAGCAAAAACTATTAAAAACCTGCATTCATCTCAGCAGGAACAACCTGAAAATAATAACAAGCTTTCTCATAGATCATTGCAAACTAAGAAAAAAACTCAATAGCAATGGCATGGTAGACAGTGCCACCTTCAGGTTCTGCAATGAACATTAAAATATACCAGAGTGTATACTGGGTGACTGTGGAGTACCCTTGCTCTTGCACAGACACCTTTGCCCACACAGTCTGTCGAAATTCTCTAAATACTTTTATACACATGTACTTGGGGCTCAAAGAGGTCACTTGTGGACATTTTGCTTCGAAAGCCTAGAGGATTTTTCCTTCATCGATGTATTTCTTTAATCGAATTGATCCATAAAAGTATGTCCAATTTGTACCTATCACCTTGTACCTTGATCGCTTAGAATATTATATGGATGTCTTACTCATTCGCTTGAATAGGAAACTCATGAATAAGTTTCGCTGATTCGTCAAAATCATCTAGGAGGACAATACCGGTACCATAAATGTGAAAAAAGGAGTAGGACAACGCGAGGTGCTATCATGCAACTCAAAAGTCAACACCAGGGGCACGATTTTTAAAAATTGAATACAACTATTGGCTTATGCAGATGATATGGTATCACTGAAGAACGGAAAGAGCTAACAATGGCCCGTTTACTGGGGGAAACCGACGAAGTTACGAATACCAGAGTTACGGGCGACAGAGTGACGAGTGTCAAAGTTACGCGAAACCGAAGTTACGAAAAACTAGAGTTACGAATTCTAAAGTTATGTTAAGCTATGACATGTGATTTTATGGTTGGCAACAATTGCGAGGAACGATATGGAATTATGGAAATACAAACAAGAGATTAGCATTTTTCTCATTGGTCAGAACTAAATTAGTAAAGCGAAAATGGGTGTTATTTAATCTTGTAAAATTTTGATTGGATAGGTATAGATATACATAATATATGGTTTTGTTTTTGTGAGAAGATCGCAAAAACGTTGAAATAGAAAAAAAACATAAGTATACTTATGTAAGTTTGGGGGACATAATTGAATTTAACTTCTTATTTGTCCAACTAATATTGCAAATACGTATTTTTTTTTTTTCTATTAATTAATATAATTATTCATAGCGTATTTTGTAATACCCACTTTGTTATTATTTATATTAAAATAATAACCAAACCACCCCTTTTTTTCAGACGTTATTTTGGTGTGGTGAACTGTTGTTGCAATTGTTGCCAACCCAAAAATCACATGTTATAGCTTAACATAACTTTATTTTTTATTTTTATTCGTAACTCTTGTTTTTCGTAACTTCGGTTTCGCGTAACTTTGACGGCCGTAACTCTGTCGCGCGTAACTCTGTTATTCGTAACTCCGTTACCATTTCGTTTACTGGTATTGAGAATAATAATTGGATGTCACCGAGAAGAAGAAGTCCAGTGTCCCTGTTCTGTAATTTTTATCACTTGCGATACAATTTTTTAATAACTATAGAATCAAAATGTATTTTATATAGTTATCCAAAAAAAAAAATTAAAATCACATAATTCTTAATTCATAAATTCCAAATTTAAAAGATGTTTTGATTTATTTTATCGAAGAAAATGGATTTTAAAGAGGTTCAAAAATGTTTATCACCAGTGATAAAGTTACAGAATAGTCCCAGCATAGTCTACTCGGACAAAACATCAAGGTTAACAGATAGATTTTATAGTAGTCAGAGATTGTTTAATGATATCAAACGAAGAATCACTCTTGCCAACTGCTAATTCTCAAATACCAAAAAACCATGTATTTGACAATAATAATCTCGATGCTTGTGTATTCGCCTGACCCATGCTCATTGGCAACAGCATATGAAATCTTTCTGAGTTGTTTTAAGTAAAAATATTCATCAAGTTATGTTTACCTCATTTTAAATCAGTATAAATTGGCGTAGATAATTCAACGACGATTTTTATATAGGCTTTAAAACGAAGGCTGAAATACAGAAGCTAAGATAGATGGGACAAAAGAAAAATATGATCGCATCCAACTTCGTTGGACAACGAAGACATAATCAAGTGGAAAAAACCTTCATCTTAGTTGCTGTGCACAACTGGAAAAGCTAACTGGGACCCGAGCTGGCAGGAAAGACTGCACTATTTTAGCCCCACCTACACGGTAAGAAAGTATGAATTCAATGAGTCATATTTAAATTGAATACTACACAAAGTTTTTTAAAAACCTAACGAAAATGTATTTGGCTGACGTTATCAAATTGAAAGCGATCTTTCTCGGCTTTAAAAATGAAAATAAAATTCAGCTAGTCAGGATCGGCCCTTAAGCGCGAAGTCTGGTTTCTTATGTATGACTTTTCTTAAATATACAAGTTAATTTAAAATGAAGGAAATAATTGTACGCGGTTAAACTTGGAACAAATGTTTTTTTTTTCTATAATCCATCACAAATGGTCAGTCTTTAAACATGAAGAAGTGTACTTACATAAGCCTAACTTAGAAAATGAACAAAAGATCAAACTTACGGCTGCTGCATTGCGATTAGCTGCTGTCATATATTGATTTTGCGGCATCATTCCCATGTGTGGCTGCCCGCCCAAATAAACTAATTGCTCAGCACCCTGAGGCGGTTTAGGCACTCCAACACCATTCATATTTACACCCGGATGCACATGATCGTAGATATTGCCTTGCATGGCAGGTGGCATCTGCAATTGCATACCTGCTGCAGCGGCCGCAGCAGCAGCTGCTGCCTGATTATTTAGAGCATGATTCAATATATTCGAATTGAGATGATTTGGGGCGCCTAAATGATTCTGCATTTGCTGATGCGATGGATGCGGCGGTTGTTGTTGCTGCTGCTGCTGTTGTTGTTGTTGTTGTTGCTGCTGTTGTTGTTGTTGTTGTTGTTGCTGGTGCTGTTGGTGTTGGTTAATCATTTGCTGATGTTTGGCAGCAGCAGCTGCTGCTGCTTGTTGCATTGCAACATTCATCCCACCATTACCACCACCAACATTGGGCATTTGATGGAGGCCACCATTAGTGCCCATATTTCCCATATTACCCATATTGCCCATATTACCACCTCCACCCATTCCGCCACCCATACCGATAGGGCCAACTGGTCCAATTCCACCACCACCGGGCACCGCGTTTGTTGAGTTCATGGGATTTGGCGGATTGTATTTCCATTTATCGGGATTCTGTAAAAAGAAAAAACAAAAAAAAACTGTTAGTAAAACATAAATATATGTATTAACATAGCGACAAAGATAAATGTGTGTAATGTGGATAGAACAGACAACTGAAACAAAAAAAAAAGAAAAATTACGAAATATCTGCAGAGGATATTACATGTAGTCCATCATTCTAAAAACCAACAAAAGCCTTCACCACCCCTACAAAAGCTAACTATTTCTCTTCTTTTTTCGTTTTTTCTATGTGAGTTTCACTTTTTTTTCGTAATGGCCAAAAGAGGGGTTGTGGCATTTTCCTGACCGTGTCCTGTGTTTGGTTGTTGTTTTTGTTTTTGTTTTTTTTTTATTTATTATTGGAATTGTGCCAGAAATTTGATTTTCAGTTTCGTTTTGCACTTTTTATCTCACTCTCCGTCTTCCATCAGCGAAGAGGAGTGTGTACACATTTATGTATGTAACGTATAAACATGTTTGTAAATGCAAAAATAAAATAAAAAAACAAATTCGTATATAACAGCTGAAATTAGAAGCCTGTTTTATGTATTTCAGTTATTGAGAGATGCATGAAGAACGTACAATTTTAATTTGTTTTTAATTTTTTGTTTTGTTTTCTTATGTTTGAACCCTCGATTTGATTTTTATTAAAATTAAGTTTTTTTTTTGTTTAAATGACTGCTAAAACGAAATGTTTTGGTGGTGTTAAACTGGATTATTTACTGATTTTTTTCAATAGTGACAATAGTCAGTGTAAAAACCAAGAGAATCAAAAATAGTCAGTGCAAAAACCAAGAAAATAAAAAAGAAGAAATAATATCCGAAGAAGAGAATTGAGAAGCTATATGTGTGATCAGAATCTTTATATTTAAAGTTGAACGAAAAACGAGAATCAAATGAAATGAGAAATTTGTGGCGCTACACGCCATAAGAGAGCAAGGTCTAATAAATAACAACTTGCAAGAATGGAAGAGACCTAAAATTTACCGCCGAGTTTGTTACTCTTGGATCCTTTCTCAATTCTTCGCAAGAGACAGTACCCCGGAAAAAATGATTTTATGTGGTGTAGGCTGGGTACGAACCCAGACCCCTGGTAGTTCATCGTACTACAAATTTTATTACTAAACCATTTTGTGCAGGTAATGGTGCACAACGGGTTGGTTACTTTGAAAGTCTATAATTGAAAAGCAATAGTTCTGGAGCCATTAAGCTCAATCAATAACTCGACATTGTATCTATCAAAAACATGCACAAACGAAGTTTCTTCTTTGAGAAATTAAGGAAATACACTAAGGTCTGTCAAGTAAGACAAAAGAAAACGCATTTCAAGCCGTATTCCAGATTTAGCCGCAGAAAGAATTATGTAAGTAGGGGTGACTGTACTACATTGATTTTTAATTTCTATAAAGTATAATACTCCCGTAGATGGAGCCGGATAGAACATTGAGGATTCCGAGGGGTATTGGTTAAATTTTAAAAGGGGAATGCATTAAGTAATGCAGGTGTTTTAGTGCTCTATTTTGTAATCTATCAAGTAGACGAATTTGACAAAATATGTACATTATAGCTAATAACAAGCTTTAGGCTTTAAAAATTGAAGTCCGATAAGAGGGGATAAGGAATTGCCTAAACTGTTTGAAAAAATCGAAGGGTATAGAAGCTTTTTTGGCAATTTAAAATATGTACGTGATGAAAACGAACAAAAAAACAACTTTGTAAAAGTTATATCCGCAGCTGGATTCAGCTTCCGTTCTTATCGGCAGCTGCGTGTTTTTTTTTTTTTTGTAATTCATGTAAATTTTTCGAATAGCGCTTGAACTGATTCAAATTCCTTTAAAATACTAGAATTCAACGTGTATTCACACCGTAATTTTAATAAGTCGGTGTTCATCGACCGATTCGTCTTAGAAGGTAAAACTGCTTTTACATAACTGATAAGACCAACAACCTTTACCTGGGCGAAACGCATTTGGACTAAAGGTCACTTAAACTTTTAAATTGAATGTACATTTTTCCTGCGGATACGGATTACAATGCCAAAAAATATAGCAATTATTGACAGTACCGACATCATTTCGGAGTTATTAATAAAGGAACTATTCATGAAAAAAAACAATGGCGTTATATTTTAACGAAAAAACAACATTTTGTTTTCGAAGCATTGAATTCTACTCAATTTCCATTACCCCATTTAACTTTCAAGAATTCAATGAACTTGAAAAGAAATCGTCCCAGTCCTTCGTTAAAAGAGAAATGACACGAAGTTGGAAACGAATATGAGAACCAAAACAACTTGTTTTAACCAACCAGAGAGGTACAGTAGCGAGCAAAAAAAATGCAAACAATAAAAACATTTGCATTTTTTTGCTTGTCTAAAAACGCATATTTACGTACACTTTTGACCAAATAATGGTTTTGGAGTAAAATATTAAACAAATTGACTTTTTTTAATGAAAATAAAACAGTTTTAATATGCCAAATTTTTTAACTTAGTTCTTGTGCAAAACTCTTTAAACCTCTTTCGTTTGCATTTTTTTTTTTTTGCTCGCTACTGTAGTTCCTTATCCAACATAGAAGCGTTCATCGATACGCAAAGCGCGCATTTTCGTTAAGAGAACAATGTAAAGATACGAAAGCCATCCTACCAGTCATGAAGAAAGTTTCGTTTATCAAGATATTTCATGAATTGACCGAATCATGAATCAGCGTTTCAATGACCTTGGAAAAATGGACTTTAATCCTATAATTTGCCTTTTGTAATAATTGTAATTAAAAGCATTCGAGCCACAAATCGACGTTCATGACACTGATATTGAGAAGATATCATCAAAATCTTACTACCCATCACTTTTAAAATCAAGCTCTGTAAATAAGGTAAATAAAAGCTATTGATAAAATAATAGCAGTAAAGTACACATGAGTACTTCGCAATCGTCCAAGAAATACAGACTAATGAATAACTTAAATGCTATAACGAAATTATATTATACTCGTATATTCAAGTTAATTGTAAGCCATTAATTTGGTTTAATCATTTACGTGTTTGAGAAGAATCTTAGTATAAAAATATTCCTCCTATGACAATTTGTGTCATCTCAAATAGATTTAAAACACGAAAGGAATAAAATTTCCAATTCAATTCCCATGGTGTTGTACTTATTTTGTAATAGGACTATCAAAACTATCCCACTACACCTCAAATGTGTGTTCCTTCTTCCAAAGAAGTGACTTGTAATGATACAGTGCCTAATCTTGACCGTTCAAATTCCACAGAAAATCTATTCCTATTCCTGCCAAACTAACACAACACGCATATAATAAGAATTATTTTGTTAGCCAATACGCCCTGGTTCTTTACGAACTCTTGCGTCACTAATTTATTTATTTTTATTTATTTATACAATACAAGATCATATCTTAAAGCCTAGAAGAATATAACGTATCTATTGCATTCTTTGCAATTTAAAGCCAATTACACGCGTTATCTTTTCTATTTCTATTTCTGTTCATGTTATTTATATTGTTTAAATTAACTGATTTAATGGAGCAAAGAGATTGAATTTTATATTTATGCCTAAAACGATTTGAGAAATGAGTTCAAATTGAAAAACCAATTCAATAATATTATACAAATTTAAATTAATAAAAACTACAAGATTATGTATTGCAAATTTAGTTTGTACACAAACATAATCTAATGTGAATTTATATAAATAAAATGCTTACATCAATGGAATGCTCATCACCACAAGCCCATCTAGCTTGCTTCTGAGCAAATTGTGCAGCGTATTCTGCTTCATGTTGAGGCTGTCGCTGGAAAACATATCCAACAGCGGCATCGTCTTGGGAACGTACAGGCTGTTCCCGTACAATCCGGTCATCATTACCGCCCAGTAACTTCATGTGTTGCTGTTGTGGATGATTGTGATGGTGGGTCGAAATTGAGATCGAGGGGTAATTGTTGGTACTGCTTAACAGCTCTATTTTGACGGCTTTGTATTGAACGTGTGTCACAAGAAATACTTTAAGAGATCTTTTTTTATATTTTTATTTGCTTATATTGTTGCAATATTTTTGTTTGCCTTTGTTATCTTTTTTTTTTCGTTTATTTGGATTCACTTGTAGTACAAAATTTTGTTCTTGTTTACGAATGCGCGTGTTACGCGACGAACTTTTCGACGAATTACACAAAAAAAAAAACGCGAAATCGAAGTCAGAAACCGAATTTCACAAAATTGGAAAATTGATCGCACCGTTAAAAGTGATTTGTTTATATCGAATAGATTTGTTTAATTGATTCTTTTAATAAATTGATCTCAAAGTTAATTTTATTGATGTTGAGTTTAAGATCTGTAATGGAAAAAGAAAAAAAAATTGTATTAGCATTTTTAAAAATTGTTTCAATTTTCTAAATTTCAATAACAAACTACATATAAGTCTACAATAATTTAGTAATCTTAAATTGCTAAGTCAGTACTAAGTTTAGAGAGCACAGGCTGCAAGGGCTTTCGAAAGAATATTATATTTAGCAAAGTTATAATTTAAAATTCAGTCGTGTTACTTTCTTTTGAATAGTATCTAAATTTTTAATGTTTATATTTTGAGAATTAAATGTTGTCATTATTGTTGAGTAGAGAGCTGGTAATGCGGCCTAATAGGTGGCTGATATCTCGTGTTTCCGAACATCTGGGGCATGTCGAAGCTCTTTTTTTTAGAAGATTATGCTGATGTGTTTTTATAACCAGTCCCTGAATTTTTTGTTGAATTCAAATACTTTACATTACCAGAATAGAATTTTGTAAGAGCCAAGCTATTTAAAGCAGCAGACGATGACTTGGTAAATTATCTGCACGTTCGGCCGAAAGTATGCCCGCAGAATGAAACCTTAAGAAAGGAGACCGACTGTCCCAACTATCTCATACATCTCTTTTGTTTTAGCCAGGTCTTAAAGTGGACAAAAGATTGCCATTATTTTTTTGTTTAAGTAATGTTTTTAAAACATAAATGATTATTTTGTATGAAAGTTACTATAAAAATTTGTTTTTCGAATATTTACTAAAATCGATACAATCAATAATGATGAGAACTCGAGGGGGACAAACGATTGCAATGTGATAAGTTTGAATTTTTCGGGGCAAATTTTTTTTTTTTTTTTTAATAATTATGTCAAGAGTAAGAAACGATTGCAATTATTGGTTATATAAATACATATATATCTAAATTTGAATGTTTGCAAAAAAATTGTTCTAAAATTGTTTTGAGGGGTACAAAACGAAAATTGTGGCTGGACAAATATGGAAAAACGATTGAAAAAAGAATAAGATCAGTTTGGTCAAAAAATTCTAAAGTGGGCAATAAGAAAATTCATAAATTAAAACTTTACAATGAGAGTATAGGTGGCCGATTTCTGAAATATTTGTTATACCTAGGTATGAAGGATATCCTATATATCTGGAAATATGGCTGTGTTGGGATATTTAAAAAGCCTCAAAATATAAACAGTTTCAAAATGAGGATATTGGTATCTACCGTCATTCTCACTGCCAAGAAAATTACAAGATGAGTGCAACTTCCAATGTTTAAAGAAACTTGTCATTAACTTGATGTTTGCCACATTTTTTTTACCAAAATAACTTGAATTGCTGTCTTTATTTAATCAGTAGAAAAAGATAGAGACTTATACTGCCCATAATCTCGTAAAGGCCCTAACTACACTTTTCTTAGTTCTGAGTTATAGAGGGAAATAGTAAATGTAATATCGCAAAATTCATATAAAAATGAAAAAAATCAAAAGTTCATTTTCAATTTTCTGACGTATTTTAACTCCAAATATGCAAAAAAATCAAAATCGAAAATTTTTTAGATAGGGCCTTTACGAAATTATGGGCAGTATAGCGTCAATACGTTAACGTATGATTGTAATCGCATGTCGATTGGGCTCCTGTTTTCTTCACTTTTTAGATTAATTACCATGGATTGGCTCCCTAACCCCTGCTGCTTTTGGTCCCAGATTGAATTAATTCGACAATTGTGTGAAATCCTTGGAAAAGTTATTATGTATTTATTTATTTAAAATTGGGGAAGAGTGTATACGGATCAGATTCTGACGCTGGCACCCACCCTCGCTTTTCTTTTTTAAATTCTCAATTTGTTTCAAAGACTAGTACCCATAAGAACATATGGTTTTCAGTATTTGATAAGGAAAAAATTGAGGCAGTTTACTCTATCAGTAAATTTTGTAATGTAATCCACATTCATAGACACTCTCTAAGCCGCGTCTAAGAAAGAATGGAGCTTATCCTATTCAAATAACATTGGATAAACCCAAGTCTAAGATAAACTGGGGTCTAAAACTGACTATTTATTTGCCCCATAGTATTTAATTTGGTATTATCCCACATTTTGACTTTGAGATCGATTACTTCATAAATCATAATTCATTAAAATAACTTGATTTAAAAATTAAAATTTATTGCAAAATTCTGGCTTTTCATAAAAAAAAAGTACAGTCGAATCCCTCTAAGTCGAATTTTCATGTAAATTGGTACGACTTCTTAGAGGAAGTTCGACTTAGATTGAGTTGAAAAAAAAAATCAAACTTAAATCGATCTTTCGCTGATTTTTCTATAATAAACAATGCCCGAACATGATTTTATTGAAAAAAAAAAAACGATTTAAATTCAATTTTTTTTTAAAGCAATTCGACATAAGTATAATTCCACGAAAGTTAACCACTAATAAGCCAAAAATTAAAGTGAACGTATAAGGAATTAAATTATGGTATTTATGTAACTAAATACTTAGACGTTTTATTTTAATAATTTTATATTAGTTTAATTTTTTTGTATATACATTGCTGTATCTATGTAAAAATTTAAAAAAAAAATGAGGAATTTTTGGAGTAAAAGATGGAAAAAATTAACACTAAAAGTTTTGAAAGCAAGCATTATTTATAAAAACCTTAGATTAAACTTTATTGCTTGTTTTCGAGCCAATTATTTTGATTTATTCCTACTCAGATTCTGATCCTAATAACTTTCAACGGCATACAAATAAAAAGTGTCATGTACTTTGGACCAGACCTACCTACTGATATGTATTTAGACCCACTTAATTGCAATTTCAAATTCTTTCCAGGTTTGAGCAAAATGCAAAAAAAAAACTAAAAATGCCAATTTTTTTTTCTTTTTAGGGTAGGTATTTCGTTCAAAACTGAAGGGCAATCGGGCCAAACGGACTTTATATACCTAATTTTACAAATAAAACTGAAATTTTTAGTAAAGTAACGCAGTTCATTGGTTTTGATCACTGTCATAAATATAGAAATATCATTCAAAACATCGCACTGTGGGCTAGAAAGCTATTTTAGCTGGAATTAATTAAAAATGTCAACTTCTTCTAAAATTGATAATTTTGGTCTCATTCGATAGATAAATGAACTAGCTATAATTTCTCATTCAAAGTTGAGGCCAAAACATTCATTGGCTACATAAAAACACAATCGGAAGCAATTTTTCGAAAAAAAAAACAAAAAAGGCCACTTTTTCCTCTATCCAGATATTCGTTTACCGAGTTTGTTTTAACGGATTGATTGTGAAAATTTTGCTAGTTTATCAATAAGTGATATGTCCAAATATAGTATTTGCTAATAAATTGTTATTATATTTAACTTTTGTGTATGAATTTTAAAGTAAAGTATGTTACTAGCACCGATTTTATATAAAACGAATGTTCCTAAGCTTTAAAAAAAAGGCACGCGTAGGCACACTCTAGAAATAATTTTAAAAAGTAGCTAGCCTATATGGCTTTATGTTTTATATAAAACTATGTCCTACAAGAGCAAACTTTTTTCGCTGTAACTCCGAAAGTTTAGGGAGCAAAATATTCAGAAAACCACTTACGATTAAAAGAAAACAAGTTGAATGTTTTCACATAACGGTTTTTTTTATTTGCATTAACATTTTACGTTCCATATTAAGTAAAAACAACTTTTGTTCGCTTCAATGATACCATTTTCGAATTTGATGCGTTCAAACTTCAAAGACCCCATTTTTTTTGTTTTTTAGACTAATAATATGTGTTGTAAATTTGAAAACCTCATTTTACATAATAATTCGCTTATTTTAGTTGTTGTTCTTATCATTAGTGTCTGTTGTGCCATAAAATTTTCATTATTATATCATTCGACATGATTTTAATGCCTTTAATTGCAATTTTAGACTATTTCAAGAATTTCTATAATTAATTCCAGCTAAAATAGCGTTCTAGCCCACAGTGCATCGGTGCAAATGTTATTTTATAATAGATTAAATTATAACCATACTTATCAACTAAAATATATAAAAATATATTGATAAAAATTTCCATATTATTTTCAAAATTCACTGCCCTTTAGGCATAAAAAAGTATTTTGGCCAAGAAAATAAATTTTGAAACAGAAATAAAAAAAAATTAAATTTCGTTCAAGATTTCGTTGTGCTATTTTTGTATGGAAAATTTCGTTTCGCTTCAGCTGCATACTAGATGTCATACCGTTACATCTTATTTAAAAATTTTGTGACGTTTAAAGACAGGTTACCAAAATGTTATTTTGAAAATATTTTAACTATAATAAATATAAGGAGTTGAAGCTATTAAATACCATATTAAGTCAATAGTACACAAACCAGGAATAAGAAATTATAACTATATCACACCCGTTTCAATGGAAATACCTAGCCATAAGGAAGGATTCGTTATTAGATATTTTAAACTGTCACACTACCTACCAACAATTTTTTTTTTTTTTTTGTTGAGAATAATAGTCCAGTGCATTTATAATTTGACCCAGCAGTTTTTTAGAACCCCCACATTTTTTTTGCTCATTCGATAGAGCATTGGCTGAATATCATTACCCTGATTTTTCGCACTCGCGAAATTCACCTTTCGGCCGCCATCTTGGATTTTAGTTTTTGTTGAATACCTCGATTTATATTTATCCTACATAAAAGTTGTGTATACTAGAAACGCAGGCAATTAAATTTTGCGTCTTTTATGTTAAGAACACTTTTTCGATATTCTGAATATTAAAAAAGTTGCAAGCCAACAAAGTAAAAAACCAGAAAAAAGTTACAATTTTAAAGTTTTGAGCACTTTTTATCAAAATTATTAAAAAACCTTCCGAGATAAGATTATTTACCTTGAAATTCTCTACAACTCTGCTAAACAACTTTTTTTTCTATCGCTATAAATAAAAAAGTTGTTAATACTTTTTTTTTTTTTTAATGCTCTTTTTTGTTTGTGCTTTTTATCTTTACTTTTTTCTTAATTTTTTTTTTACCAAATCTTGAATTTTAAATGATTAGTGAGTATTTTATAGCTTTATGTTACAAGAGAAAAATTGAGGACCTGCAATTTCTTATATTTAAGTCTCTTCATTGCGTAAAAAAAAGGTATTTTTTAACAAAAAAGTATTAATAACATTATTAATTATAGCGATATAAAAAAAAATTGTACATCAGAGTTGTAGAGAATTTTAAGGTGAATAATCTTTTTTCGATACGTTTTTTCATAATTTTGATAAAAAGTGCTCAAAACTTTAAAATTGTCACTTTTTTCTGTTTTTTTTACTTTGTTGGCTTGTAACTTTTTTAATATTCAGAATATCGAAAAATTGTTCTTTACATAAAAGACGCGAAATTTAATTGCCTACGTTTCTAGTATACACAACTTTTATGTAGGATAAATATAAATCGAGATATTCAACAAAAACTAAAATCTAAGATGGCGGCCGAAAGGCGAATTTCGCGAGCAGAGTTACCGCAAGGACACAATAGTGTCCCCGGGTATTCTTTTTTCCCAATGGGATTCGGGGATACATATTTTTGAAAAGGGATAAATTTTTTTTCACAATCTTTTAACTCAAAGAATGGTGAGTTTTTTAAAAGAACAATAAACGAAAATGAAATATGTAATTGAATTTGATTTCGTATAATTATTATACTCACTAAATAATGTCTTGAAATATTTATTTGGTTCAAATAAACAAGTATTTAGTCGGACATAATAGGTATCGTGTGAACTACTAATGTTTTTGTTTTATGAAATTAAATAATTGATAAAGCCTTAACTACCTACAATGACCTAAAAAGTGAAAAAGTGGGAAATTTACAAAAAGTAAAAATTTTTTATTTCTCTCTAGTGCTATTTGTTTTTGGAAAAATATTTAAAAAAATTGTTTTCATAAAATAAGCTTTCTGCATCATTATTTTTAATTTTGTGTTCAAAAAAACTGTCAAATAATGAGTTTGAAAATGTTCACTTTTTGACTTTTTGCTAAAAGTAGCCCATTTTTGCAACCTAACTGCGCTAGCAAAAAAAAAATTCTTTTGTACTTTTGCAAAAAGTGGCCAATCTAGTTAAGGCTTAGCTTAAACAAGCAGACTTTTTGAAAGGGACACATTTTTTATTTTCAAAAGGACTCTTTTTTTTTGCCCTGGGGGACTCAAAAATAATTTTGGCTACGGTAACACTGTTCGCGAGTGCGAAAAATCAGGGTAATGATATTCAGCCAATGCTCTATCGAATGAGCAAAAAAAATTTGGGGGTGGTACAAACTGCTGGGTGACCATCCGTCCCGGTTTACCCGGGACTGTTCCGTATTTCAACAGCTTGTCCCGGGTTTTATTTTTAAAAAACCCGGGACATATAAATGTCCCGTATTTTAAAATTTGTCCCGTGATTGTCCCGTATTTGCACATTTTCTGATTTTTGTATTAAAAATATTAAAAACTTTTAACGGAAATCAAGAAAAACAGTGGTTGGTTGATTTAAATTAAAAGTTTTTCTAATTTTTCGGATAAAAGCATTCAGCCTAGTACGCTGCTGAAGCAAAATGAAAAAAAAAAATCTCCAAAGTAAAAAAACTCTTTTGGCAAGAAAAATTACTTGGACAGTTAAATGTCAGTGACAAACAATTGAAGACTCTCCAAATATTCTAACACAGTTAAGAATTTCTTTGGTTAAGTTGCGTAAATGCGCAAAGACAAGCTACATTTTCGTATTTCCTTGTGCTGGTTTTATATGAAAATTTTCGTTTCACCTCAAGACTAGACTTTAGTTTTTAAAATTTTGTGTCAATTATTTAGTTCCAGCTTGTATTTGTAAAGTTGAAAAGCTACCGTAAAACCGGGTGACTTTGGCACGTTTTCAAATTCAAATGTGAATAACTTCTGCAATAATTTTTTTTTTTTAATGAAGATTTCAACCAATTTACCTACTTCGCTCATTCTATAGGTATGATTAATCTTGAAGAAATCTGTCCTACAGTTCTATAGATAAATTCCAAAATATGGATGGCCAAAGTCACCCTCCATTCCTAGTGACTTTGGCCGGTAGGACGTTTGCTATATTTCCAGTTCAACTACAAGTAGCACGTCATTCTAACCCAGCCCAAATGAAAGAGCAGATTTTTTAAAACATGTGGGTATTTTTTACTTGCGATATAGGTACTATATATCAAGTTATGCATTCGTACAAAAAAAAAAAAGTTGAGATAACATTTTTCCATGACATTACGATGGTAGACAATGCCAAAAAAGTGGGTCCCGGAAGTCCGTCTGTCTGTCTGTCTGTCTGTCTGTCTGTCTGTCTGTCTGTCTGTCTGTCTGTCTGTCTGTCTGTCTGTCTGTCTGTCTGTCTGTCTGTCAGTCTGTCAGTCTGTCAGTCTGTCAGTCTGTCAGTCTGTCAGTCTGTCAGTCTGTCAGTCAGTCTGTCAGTCTGTCAGTCTGTCTGTCTGTCTGTCTGTATAAGGAGCTACAGCCTAAACGGATGGACCGATTGATGTTAAACCTGGTATGCAGCGTTATTTGGCGACTCTCCAGAGGGGTTTTTGGAATTAATTTTTTTGGACCAAAAATAACGGTACTTGTCATATACCGATTTTAGTAAAATTGTAATATCTCGAAAACGGCTCTAACGATTTTGTTTAAAAAATTCAAGTGTCAGTTTAAAGTTAAGGTCTATCTTCTAATGAAAAATTTTTTTTTTGAAAATCATTATTAACGGTACCTGCCATAGAACCGTTTTTTTCAAATCCGATTATCTCCAAAACTGCTTATTCGATTTCAACGAAACTTTTTGTGAAGAAGCATTTATATAATTTAAATATAAGCCAAAAATAAAATTTTGAAAAAAATTATTTTTGGATTTTTAAAAAAAATTTGAAAATTTTTTTTTTCAAAAATCAAATTTTCGAAAACGGGACATTTAATTTTTTTGAAATTTTGTTTTTAGATGTTGATTAGTGATTTCTACAAAATGGAATACCAATTTTATTTTTAAACTTTTTTTCCAAAAAAATATTTATAAAAAATTAGTTTTTTAAAAAACTGCTCTAACGATTTTGAAAATTTTTTTTCTAAAAATGCACGTTAATATATCAATCAAAACTGCATACTTGTTTTGGAGGGCAATTCAATTTCAGATTTTATTTTATTTTTTTAAAAAAACGAATTTTATTTTTTTTTCCAAATTTCTGTATAAAAAGTCTTAAAAATTTAAGCAACTTTAACTCTAAGAGCAAGTTCGTGCGACCCCAGTCGTGCATTTTATTTTATGTTCGTACACAGAATTGTCGGTTTTTATTTGATTAAAAAAAAAAAAAACAAAAAATTAAAATTAGCATAAATTTTGATATCCTTCAAAGGATATGGAAAAAAATAGTTTCTCTCTGCGGTCAACCATTGGAGCAGGAAGTTTCTTCTCCAGATCACTTTTGGTGACTTGTGCAACGTCTTTTTTCTCTGAAGCTGTACCCAGCACCTCTTCGCAGGAATGACACTGTAACCTCATCGTTATCAACATTTAAGATCCAGCCGAAGTAAAATGTTATTTTAGAAGCCTAGGAAACACATCTTTCGGTACTATTTTGTTTTCGAGTTTGCCATCTTATACGCTGTTAAGGTCTTCATCCATAATATTTTAAGAGGCCGAAATAAGGCTACGTCTAGTGGTTGAGCTGCCAAATGTTGATATGTATGATCTGATAACATTTTAATTATATTGCCAAATATCAGTTTTGTCAACATATACCAATATATAAAAACAAAGTCTAGTGCAAAAATTAAGAGGGTGACTTTGGCCACCCGGCCGATATGCCGGCCAAAGTCACCCTACCATATGCCATTTTTTATAAACAAATTAAAATTAATTTTTATGAAATAATTACAAGGGTAGAATAAAAGCAATTCAACTTGCAAAACAATACACATATCGGAGTTAAAGTCATTTTGCAATCCTATTTCTTCAACATGTTCAAACCATCCAACATTTTCAGGTGATTTTTTTTTTTAGCATTTTTAAGAAAACTAAATTTTAGTATAAATTAATATCTAATTTTAATTAAATAAAGCTAGTATGATCACTTTTGAATTCATCAAATTATACGAATTTACAAAGAAACTTGGAAAAAATCAAACAAGTCCTTCATATATTAACAATTTTTTAAAAAAGTGTCCATGTCAAAGTCAAAGTCACCCGCCAGGCCAAAATCACCCGGTTCTACCGGTATATCAGGAAAAGTTTTTTTCGAATAATGAACAACATTTATGTTAGAGTAAAAATTTTTCAGGAGAAGAAAAAAACGTTCTATTTTCTTTTGTTAACTGTAGCAAAATGTATAAAAAATATATTTTGTAGAACTTTTACCTAGCTACAGAATATCGTTTGGTATTTACTTTTTGGACCGATTGTTTAAAAGATAAAAAATAAAAACGATTTTGGACTTATCATACTTTGAAAATAAACGAATTGGAAATTAGTTTTAAAATGAATATACAATTTTTGTAAAGCCTCAGTCTATCAAACAATTGCATTTGGGAATAGAATATAATGTTTCGAGTAGTTATTTTACTTGAAAGACGCTTTCAACTTAAGATTTTGAGTCAGTAGTCAGCTTCTCAATGTGTAGTCAATTACTCATAAAAAAGTTGCTGTTTATTTTCAAAAGATGATAAGTCCGGGACTTTTATGATGTTTTGACAGTAAAATTTTTTTTCGCTTAGCTGTAAAATCGAATATAGACTGAGTAGATGCTTCATATTTTGAAGGCAGGTGTGGTTATTCCCCAAGAACATATTCAGTCAAAAAAACAAATTTTGAAAAAAAGTGGACTTATCATGTTTTTCATTTTCCGCTGATTATCAAAAGAAAAAAAATTGTTTTAGTTGTCTTGTCATATCATGGAGAAAGTAACAAATCGTAAATAATTTGTATTAAAGTAACGACTATGGTTTACGCATCTCAAATCTAAGGCCGTGTGCGAATTGCGTTAAAATGTTGGTTAAAATATGACGTTTGGTTAAAATTTGACACTAGCATGGTGAATAAAATGGGTTAAAATTTACCCAGCTGCGGAGCAGGGTAAAATTTGACACAAGTGGTTAAAATTTGACGTTTCTCAAGATAGAAAGATCAAGATAGATTTGAAATTATTTTTGTTATAATGCGTTGATATTTTAAGAAATGTTAAAAGTATTAATACAAAGTACTTCCTCAAATTAATATTCATCTTGAAAAATTGAAAATCTACTAATTGTTTGTTTGTTTTTTATTTTTTATATTTCTATTTTGTTGGCAGCTGGTGAACTACGAATTAGTGTTAGAAGACTGAATTAATAAATTTCTTTTTGATCATAATGAAATGAGAATTTATCGATAAATTAAAAAAAAAAGTATGTGAAATTGAGAATTTCTTACATTTTCATACTAGAATATTTAACTTGATATATTTTCAACTGGGTTTTGTTAAAAAAAAATAGTTAATTGAATATAAGAAAAACCATTTTTGAGGGTAATTTTGTTTTATCTTGAGGGAATTTTATTCAAAGTAGTACCAAGAAAAAAGTCCCATTTAATACATTTTAAACCAATTCGCACAGCAAAAAATAAATTTGATCCCTTTTTTAACCAAACGTCAAATTTTAATCGTGGTAGAATTTTAACCAACATTTTAACGCAATTCGCACACGGCCTAATTCAAGGGAAAAATTTTCTTTTTTACACCACCTGCCTTTTTTTTTGTAGGTGGACATAAGACATGTGTTATTGTTTTACTTTGGTAGTTTTTAACCTGCAAGAAAATCGATGCATAACATCCAACAAGATCAATGAAAACCCAACAAAAATTAGATACCTATATGTATTTATGGGTGGTACCTATCCATGTAGAGAAGTAGACGAATAGGTACTAAAAATAACAAAAACACAATCGCGGCAAAAATTACATCAAAAACAATCAAATAATAATATAAAATGTAAATTAACTATTTATAGAGCTCTCCATTCCTCATTCCTTTAAAAACCTTTACATAAAAACATTTGTAAAACATTGTTTTTTTACTTACATTTTCTTTTATTTATTCTTGTTGTCCTTTTTAATAATTTCTCTCCAAATATAAAATTGATTGAATTCCCTCGATTTGTTTTTTTTTTTTTTTTTCTTCTACTACACTTGCAGTATACAAAAAACTGACAGTGTATTATAATTATTTTTATATGCGGCAAATTAAATATTTTTCTTCTTTTTTTTTTTTAATTTTTCACACTTTTTTCTTCTAATAAATTCTATCTTTCGTCGTATTTGGAAGATTCACAAAGATAATAATTATGTACATATAATATATATATATTGGTACAAAATGGACAAAAAAGAAAATCTACCGCGCACAACACAGCAATGCACAACAAATTATTTTTTTTTTTCTTTATTTTTCTCTTATTGAAAAAATTTCGACAATTATTTAAGATATTTCTTTTTTGCTTCTTATTATATTTTGACAGAAAGAAAAAATTGATTTTTCCTCTCGTTGAATTTTCACCACATGCAATACAATTTCATATACACAAATGACGACGACTACTATACTCTATAAAACGTTCAATAAAACAAATCAATGCTTCTTTTTTTGTATTTATTATTATTATTATTATTAAATTAACAAAACAAATTGATTTTTTTTTTTTTTATGTTTTTAAATATAATTTACACGATCAAATTGTTTTTTTCTATAAGTTTAAGTTCTATTTACAACTATACACAACGGGGGTTCGATAATTTACAAAAAAAAAAAAACAACAAAAAATTTTTTTATAAGAAATGTCAAAAAATTAACTGTATGATGATTTTTCAATACACAAGCAAAAATTGTTTTTCTTTTTCTTTTAGCGGCGACAACAACGGCAATTTCTTCTCACACACATATATATAATACAAATACGATACACACTATATTTTTTGTTTGTCCTTCTCTTCGTTTTGATTTTTTCTTTTTTTTTCAAGCAAGATTGGTTCTTCGCGGGTTGTTATTTTATTTTTTTTTTCTTCTTCGTCCAAATCTATTAGTGAGAAGAGTATGCACTTAAAATGAGCTATGTATTAGAAGAGTACAAAAAGCAATGTTATTCTTTGCGGACTTTTTCAAACAAAACTGCACAAATATACACACACACAGATAAAATATATGTGTGGTTTAGAGAGAGCAAAGTACTGAGCGAACGAACAACAACGAGGGATCGACGGAGAAAAACGTTGTTTCTCTGGATTTACCGAAAACGAGAGAAGACAAAAAGGATTATAATATTTTTTGTTATTCTTTTTGGCCAAAAATTTTCACGGTTTTTCCACGACGAAGCACGACTGACACGAGAACGGAGAACAGAGGAGTGGCAGAAAACACTTTTTTTTTATGTTTGCCAGAAAATGCCTTGTTTATTTTTTTCGCTTTTACTTGTTTTTTATTTATTTGCGGTATAAAAATTTTTTCTTTGACCAAATTTCAAAGAAGTTTTCTTATTCACTTTTCTCTTCTTTTACTCTTTCGAAGACGATAATGATGATGTCTTCTTCCTGTGTTCTTATTTCGTTCTTCTTTTTCAACACTGCCACTGTCCAGGGACTCTTTTTGCTCGACTCGTTTTTGCTTGTCGTTTTACGTCTATTTTCTTTCGTGCTTTTCCTCCGCAGGTTTTTTTTTCTTTCGTTTTTCTTTTTTTTTTTTGTTGGATAACACCGATGTATTGAAAGACGAAGACGACTGCCGCAATTTATTTTTAATCTGCACACAAACAAAAAAAAGAGGAAAAATTGAATATTCAAATTTTTTTCCTACTCGATCAAAATTTTGCAGAAAATACTTTTTTTTTGTCTCTTTTTTCGAAAAGGGGTATCGTTTTTTTGGATTTGTTAAATAAAAAACACAAGAAGTTATAATAACTTCTTTTCTTTCGTCGTCGTTACGTTATTTTTTTTTTCTTTGAAAAATTTTCAATTCTTTGCTGTGGCGTAGAGCTCTTTTGTTTGATTCTTTTTTTTTTTTTCTTTTCTTTTTCTTCTCAATATAATTTTAATACTTAAAAAAAAAAACTGTACACAAGAGAGATGTATTTTTTTTTATTGATATTTTATATATACAAAGACAATAATAGATGGTAAATAGATTATTTTGTTTGATTATTTTATATTTTATTAAAATGCTAAAAATGAATTTTATTTAAATTAATTTACACGATTTTATACACACACGGATTTTTCGACGGCCCGTCTATTCTTTAAGCCATTTAAAAATGAGTTGCGAAAAATGTGTGAGCAGGAGCAGTAGTGATTGTGTGCTTGGTATAGTGTGTTCGTGTATTTAATTTTTGTATGTGTGTTTGAGGGTGCGAATTATTTACATAATCATATAGAGTGTACTCTTTTCTTTACATGAATGTGTTTAGCGGCATCGATTGTTTTTTGGATATAGTTGGCCTGTTTTGAAAGAAAGAGATGGATAATGTTGGTGGCTTCGGTTTTTTTTTTGCGAGTAAATTCGAAGTTATAGAAAGAGATGGTTATATTGGTAAAGCATGCGGAATGCAATGTTCGAATAAATGAAAATTTTTTTGGAATTATTGAATTTTATTGATATTTCTTTAATGTTATATCATATTAAAATATTTATTGTATGATATGTTAGTTATTGTAATGAATTTCATTATTATTGATTTTGTTCAAATTATTCAAATGAAAAAGATTCAGCCGGCATGTTGCTTTTTTTTTATATGTATATCCAAAGTTCGAATTTCTTTTGCAGTGAATGCATTCAGTACAAGATAAGCGAAGAAGGTATTCAGCTAGACTTTTGGAAACGACAAAAATAGAGAGATTTTCCATTGGTAAATTCATTAATCCCCATGATCTGCAATCTGGCAAGATAATAATTTTGGTTTGGTTGGTAAATAAAAATTAAAATGAAACATATGTTGGAGGTAAGAACAAATGGGTTTAATATAGAAGATTTTGATATATTTTCTACAATAAAGTCGAGTTCGCAGACCGAGCTATATTGGCCGTGTTCCTTTGAGCTTAGCTAAGGACTTTTTAGTACTTCTGACATTTTTTTATAGAAGAAATGGAGTTGAATACAACCAGAAGTACTTAGCAGTAGGTATTTAAGGCCAAAGGAACAGACTGAATATTAACTCCCACAGAAAATGCTATTCAAAATTTAGCCGATCCAAAATTTATTCAAGAATTGAATTCGAGTTTGTGAGCCACTTCAACTGAAAAAACACATTTTCGTTTCCCACTACACATTTGGTGTATTATGCCACAATTTAGTGCAAAAGTGTAACATTTTCTTAAACTTAAACAGCCAAATATGCAGACTACAATTTTTTTACACTTTTGCTATACCCTAACCCTATTGCAAAAATAAAATACAATGGTGCAAAATTTGTCTGTTGTAGTTGTAGTAGTAAGAAATAAAATTTTACAATTTTACACCTTTTCGTTGCACCGGATCGTGAACCCCTAATGATGCAGAAAGCTTATTTTTTGATTCAAAAAACAATTTTTGTAGTTTTTTCCAAAAACAAATAGAGCTAGAAAGAAATAAAAAAATTTACTTATGTAAATTTCCCACTTTTTCACAAGAAATTTCATGTGGTAGATTGATATGTTACAGGCTACCTCCACAGGATATAATTTTTGTCAAGTTGACGTGTCTTATAACACGAAATGTCTTGAAGAGGCATCCCTTCAAGTAAACAGGGACGACCTCGGTCCGAATCCGCTCCGCCTCAGGAAATTAGGATCACCGCGGAGCCGATTTTATATGTATTGGTTTTTTCACCACGATTTCTCCTTCGACTTTGTGTTCATATACAAAAAGTTGCAAGTGTGTGAGTGCAACCCCGTCTTTCGCGGTCGGAGGTCGGAGTGTCTTTTCTGAACTCCGTTTTCTTGCTTGAAGGGATGCCATTTCTTGTTATGATTCAATGTTAGACAAAGTGTCTTCGATTTTGTCTAAACACGAAAGTCTAACATTCGAATTAGGCAGATGTGTTTTTTTTCTTTTAGAAGTGTAGTTTTTTCATAATTTTTTGTCCTCTCATGAGCAAGGTTATCTCCGTAGTAGCGGATGACAAAATATATTTTTTTTTGCGAATTTTTGCATGTTTTATGTTGAATTGATAGATTTAATGAAATGGTATATACTTTTTGAATATATTTTTGAATATATTTGAATATATATTTATTGTGAATTTATTGAACAGGTATTATAATGTCTGTTTTATTGTTTATCTATATAGATTTTGTGCAAAAAAACGACACCAAGATATTTGAAATCAAAACAATTTACGTGTTAAAAACAACAAACACTTTATCTGTATAGATTTTTGAAAAATCCAGATAATTATCCAGATTTTACTTTCTCTCGATAAAAACGGTAGTGCCAAGCCCAAGTAACAATTTAGCTTATAGAAGTTGTTGAAGGTGTTGTAGAAAATGTTGAATTTATGTGTAAAAAAAGAGAATTTATTGAATTTTATTTCATTTTTTTTATTTTCTTTTGATTTTTTCTGGTTTGCATTTTCTGCATATTATTTTATTTATTTTAATTTTTTTTTCCTATTTTGTTTCTTTTCTTTTTTTGGAAATTCCAATGCTTTTTCTGTTGTTCTGAAATGGTGAGAATATTATTTTAGTTGAAAAAGAACACATTTTTTTATTTACTTACCGGTAGACCATGCTCGAATATTAAAGATGAGTGGAATATTGGGAGCTAATTGAAACCTCACATTGAAATGCAATGTTTTTTTCTAATGCGTTACAAACATTGCATATCTGCAGGATAAAAACTTTGCATACTTACAGGTTAAAAACATTGCATGCTTACAAGATGAAAACATTGCATACTTACAAGAACCTCTTGGAACAGGTCTCATAGAGGCCTTCTGTCACTTGAAAATACAAGGCCTCATTAGAATGGTTCAAACAGGTCTCATAAAGGTCTTCTTTAACTGATATTTACAAGGCTTTTTCTAAACACTTCTAGATAGCCTTAAGGATACCTTAAGCCTTAAACTAAACATATACTATACAAACTACCCAACTAACATTTCAGCTTCGGTTAAGGTACTACAAAAGCTACATTTCAGCTTCTTTTAAACTTTAGTAAAGTTGTTGGGCATGGAAAAAGGAGAACGTTATACAAAATTGACCCTCTATAAGGATCTTAAACGAAGCTTTACCGAAGCTCTACCGAAGCTTTGAGATTTGACAGATAGCTTCGGAAGAGCCTGTATATCTCTTTAATACATGTCTTATCGAAATTAAAAATAAACTACAAAAACAAAAAAGAATTCTTTTTTAACTGGTTTTAAATCATGAATTTTAGCTTTTGATCTGATATTATATATAACATTCCATTAGTTTTTAGTATATCTATTAATAATAATTTTAAAAGTATATAATTTTTTTACCACACCCAGGAATCGAACTTCGTATCTGCTTGGTGGTAGTCCACCACTCTACCCACTCGGCCATCCTAGTATATTCATTAATGAAATCAAAAACTTAATCAGTTCAAATAGCAAAAAAAATGTCCGAGCTAAATTATTCAATGTCAAAACCAAAAAGTGTCCGAGCTTGATTATTTAATATCAAAACCAAAAATCAAATACAAAACTTGGTAATTTCTGTAAATCTTCTATAAATTCATTAAACAGGCTAATAAGAAAAACAAGTTTTTTTCGTTTAAGTTTCTTTAATAGTATTTAAACAACTTATTAGAAGTTGTTAAACAAGTCCGAACTTCTATAAGCAGTTAAATTCTGAAGCAAGCTCAATACAAGCTGTATACAAAGTAGAACCTACGAGATTTCAATTTATAGAAGCTGTTGTGCTAGTTGGGTATAGCTTGTCGAATCGACGGAAATGGACCTTATGCAAGCAAAATTGTTACTTGGGTAGTACGTAGCTGAAGCGAAACGAAAAATTTTCAAGTCTCCAAAGTCGACAACGAAAATGCCAACGAAAAAATATCATCGAGTATTCTGTCAAAATGAGAATACAAAAAATTCCAAATGAATTTATGGTGTTTCCGTTTGGTAAAAAAATCAATTTATTTTTTGATCTAAATCCGTCAAAAAAAACAATTTTTGATCTGTTCAACTACAATAAAGTATTCGCAACAACAGTTTTTTGACAGATTTAGATCAAAAAATAAATTGATTTCTTTACCAAACGAAAACACCATTAGAATCAAGGGCATCTCAATTACACTGAACACAAATTACTCTCAGGACGTCGAGTTTGGACACTAATTTGAACATTTTTATGTTACCT
Source organism: Episyrphus balteatus (assembly GCF_945859705.1). NCBI lineage: Eukaryota > Metazoa > Arthropoda > Insecta > Diptera > Syrphidae > Episyrphus > Episyrphus balteatus. The sequence goes on along the minus strand of NC_079136.1, from coordinate 81,507,546 downwards.
CGCTTTTTTTCGTTTACAATTTCATGTTATGCTTAGACTTCGTAGAGAAATTATGCCTTGTGAATATCTCTCACTCGTTTTCTGCAATTTTAAGTGATTTTTTGTGTTTTTTTTTTAGTTACTCGAAGCAAAATTTAATTAAAATTTTACTATTGCAAAAAAAACCTGACATAATGGCTCATGTGCAAAAAAGAATAAGCTTAGCTTTATCTCATTTTTCAGTACATTCTCTTGAGATCTATCTCATCTTAAGTTCATTTTTATTGCATACTAGCTAATGTCTGATATAAATATTTTTAATGGAGGCAAGACCTTAAAACGTGACCAAACTTTTCAAAGAGAACTTACTACACACCCTTAAATCATGTCTCACTGAATGCTACCATAGCAGCTGCGCACTGACAAATGACTCATCTATCTGTCAAAATTTCATTTCGTACTGTACACATTTTTCAAAAGCAGGGAAATTTTCACAAATCTTCCTCTACGAGCTGTTTTTGTTCCGCTTTTACAAGTTTTATAAAAAAAAAATTGCAATGACGGTTGGTTGTCGCTCGGTTGTCTGGTAAAAAGAAGTGTAAATTTTGTTCTCCTGCTGTGAATAGATAAAAAAAACTTAAAATATACTCCCTATTTAATTGAACTTTTTCTTTCGTTGCCATTTTGTAAACGTAATCTTTTGTTTTTTTCTTCGTTTAGAATTCTTGCAATTGAACAAAAAAAAAATTCCTTGCAAAGCAAAAAAAAAAAGATAAAACGCCATAAGTGAGTCAAAAAAAGCCCGTTGATTTTTTCTCTGTTTTTTTTTTTTTGTGTCTCGCCACTTCCTGTTATTTCGTAACTCAATTTTTCTTTTTTCTAAAAATTCTACGCAATTTATTAATTTTTTTTCATTGCACAAAAAAAATTGCACAATTGCAACTTGTCACAGAAATTACAGGTTAGTATTATTAATAAAAAAATGAAAACGAAATAAAAAATTATATACCTTAACCATTTTGTAGAAAATGAAATAAAAATGCAACAAAATGAGTTCGTTTGTCTGCTTTGTATATAAAAAAATTCTAAGATCAGTGGACCGAATAAAATATTAGGTGTCTCTTGTTTTTGTTTTCTTTTTGTATTAATTTTTGTTTGTTGTTAAAAGTTGAAAAAACTTAGTAACAAGGTCAAACTGGTTTTCTTAAGTTGAAGATTTTTTTGTTAACAATTAAAATTAATAAATTTGTTGTAGAATAAAAACAACTACTTGCTCCTTTTCATTGTAAACAACTCATAGTCTATATGTATTTTAAGTAAGGTTATGTTTTAGATGTTTACTTGCAACTACATGATTTTCCAACAAAAATAAAAGTTCCTTTTTAGATTCACTAAATAATTTAAGTTTGTTGCTAGTTATCTTCATTTCTTTTTTCTAACCAAGTTTGTATTGAGTTTCTCTATATTTTCTTGAATAAATTAAAAAACAACTTTATCTATAGAACTTTTTCCAATAAATCTTGTCTGGAAAATGAATCATTTATAATCAATATGTAAATTATATAAAGTTTTATAATGAAAACTTTAATACTTGATAGGTAGGTAAATAAATACTTTTAAGAATTGAATTGAAAGATATTCTAGCCACTAGATCATATGGGAAAAATTGAAAGAAATTATTAATCGTGCGAATTATACATTTAGTCAAAGTATGAAACTTAAACAAAGAAAACCTATTGTTTGAGTAGGCAAATTGTATATGTATTGTCTTGTCATTGGTCATGCACAGTAGATGGCAGCTTATTTGAGTAGGGTTTTGTTAAAAGCAATTTGTAGTAATTTGAAAATAAACATAAATAACTTAAAATCATAGTTATAAATAGTAAAAAGCATCGCGGTTTGACCTACATACTTTAAGGGCCATTTAAGTTCAAAACTATGTTTTTCAATAGCTTAGATTTAGATTTATTAATTAGCTTAATACAAGCATAGAAACTTACAACTATTGTTTACAAAAAAAAAAAAACTTAAAACTATATGATAAAAATACTTAGAACTAAGAACATCCTAATAAGCTACCCTTTTCTATTCTGACGTTTCTTAGGGAACTATTCTGTGTAGTCCTGTTCTATTCTAAATTTTTCCTCTTTGAACAAGGGTACTACCACTGAACTATAAATTGTGGCCTCTCGCCTCTCTCTTTCGAACCTTGTCAAAATTTTATTGCCAAAAACCGGAGACCTTTTAAAATACCGACGAAAAACGCAAACAAAACAAAAACAAATTTCCTGTTCGATCCAAATATAGAATAAAGAGGCCGAACTGACAGATAAGTCTCCGTGTTTGACAAATAAATTTTGACAATGTTTGAAAGATATTACCTTATTAGCTTATTCTGTGAACTGTGGGGTAAGATAGCCCTAAAGGAAAAACATGTTCGCCCAACTTATTGGTTTGCGTTGATTCTTCAAAGCGTTAAAATTTGCGATATTAGGTCTGTTCCAAACTTTTTGTGTATTAAATTAGGAAATCTGTCAACTTAATGAGAATTGGGAGAGAATTCTCTTAGAAGGAAATAAAACTAAGAAAGACTGCCAAAGAGTCTGGAAAGAGTTGAACGCAAAAAAAAACACATAAACGCGATTCAATTTTAAAATCACGACAATTTGATCTCTTTTTTTCTTTTATTTATTTGTCTGGCATGTGTTCGTCTACTTTTCATTTGACAGAACTCATATTTCTTCCCAAAGAAATTCTTGTCAGGGTGAGGAAATTTTTTACTCTCTAATTAGCGCTCTCTTCTGCACAGTTTTTGTAGTTGGGAACGGACTCGTTACCAAAAATATCCAAATATTACTAAAATCGGCAGTCTCAGACTGATCGTGGAATGGACCTATTATTTTTGATATTTTTACTTTTCGAATCTCATATCGCAATTTCACGCCGGAATAATTTGATATAAACTTCGATAACTAACTGACTAACTATTGTCATTGAAACAGGAAAAATAGGTTTTGCTCGCCAACACGGGTGTAAATAGCGAGCAGCGAAGCCTATGAAGACGAAAAAATCGAAATTTTTCGCCAACAACAAAGGGTTTGCGAATCAGCCTCTACACGAGAGAAAAATTGCGAACATACCAAAGACTGGAGTATTAGCCGATTGATGGTGCGTTGTGGTGTTTTTTTCTACTCATTGCAGGATCTAGGTATGTCATTTTTTAGGATAAAAAGTTCAAAGTATTTTCAATAACATCATTACATATGTAATGATAGATCTCAAGGTTTGTCAATCTTTCTTAGATGATATGTATACATCATCTTGTTGTGATAATATTTTTTACGTAAACACCTTATCTTTGCCGTTCTTGTGCTTAATCAACATACGGTCGTTTCTAGGAATGGTTTGTGTATAGCTTTTTAATACTAGCAGGGCAGCTGCTTGTTTAATCAATTTATATTGAAGGTTTTGAATGAACAACAACAACTTGCGTGTGTTACCACCAAGTTTCTTTTGCATTCGTAGCTCTTTCAAGAGTTATTTTAACTTTATTCTGCTTAAAGTTTCTTCCTTTTGAGGGAACAATTGCCAATTTTATCGCAAATTCATCTTCGGTAGTCGTACAAAGTGAAGCGCATGACGGTTATGCGCTTCAAGAAATAGCATTGTACTCCTTCTAGAAAACTGTCTATGTCGGTGGTGTCGTCAGACCATTTTATTATTTCTTTGATGAAAAATGTTGCCACGTTATATTCCATTATAGACCGCTGTAGAGACATGTTGAAAGGTTATTTCTTTGGACAATTCCATACACTGGGCACAATAATATTTGGTTTTTTTTTCAAGACGATGAGCGAAAAATGACACGTTTCCGTCGAAACAAATATCAAAACGAGATATCAAAATTTGGGTAAAACAAATTAACCGCTTCATTGACAATAGATATGGACCAAATTCCTGATATCAATACTTTGATTGTGCTCTATGCAAACATTTAAATTTTCGATATTTATCAATTAATAGGTTGTTTATTTAAATAAAAGTGTTATAACGTTGTTAGTATGGACGCCTATACTAATTCTATTAGCGCATCATAAATCATTGTGACTCATTAACACTTGATGACAAATAGACAGGTTATCATGTACTAGTTATTTCTGTTACAGCAAGATAAAGAATTAACACTTCATGTAAAAAATGTTCAATATAATAAAGAAAACTCATATTGATTAAAAAAGAAGCACATGTTCACTCAATAGAAACTTGACATTAAACCCTTTCATTGATTACATAGAACAAATAATTATTGCAAAACACTGTATCTAAAGTTAATCGAGAGTTTAGTGGTATGCAAAAAGCAAAAGAAATTGATATCTATTATGAACGTAACTCAACTGGTGCATTATGCCAACTCACAAAGTGTTACATTGTAAACCGGTTTTGTTTGAAATGCCTATTGACGATCTCTAGATTTATTTCTTGGTTGTAATATTTACAAAAAATGCGATTATATCTCTGTTCTCTACTTGATTTGTGGTCATAGTTCAGAATGTAATTTTTCATGAATGCAAATTTCAACATGGGTTTGTCGATTTCTTATGAGTTGTTTTTGCAAGGTGGACAAAATATAAAAAATGTTGTTTTTAACAAATTGATTAATATTTAATTGGGTGTTTGCATTTTAGTTTATATAAAGTTTTCGAAATTCATTTATAAGTTTCGCTGTCTACTTCATTCAACTTTTTAATCACCTTTAACGTGAGCATTTAAAATGCGTTAAATGCTTGTGTAATATTTACATAAATAAATTTTGTTTCTTTTCTTTATAAATGTTAACACTCACTCTCTTTAGGCGCAAATTATTTATTACACGAAAAGGAAACGAAAAATGAGGAAAAAAAAGATATTTGTAAAGCCTAAATGGAACATAAACATGAAATCGAGAGTGGTTATTTAAAGAAAGTAGATGATAGTGAGGAACCCACTTTTTAAACGAAATTGTTTCCTGTTTGTATAGAGAAGATTGAATTAATGTATCTCGTTCATTTTCTGTGCGCCAGACCGAAGTAATGTATAAGTTGTGTGTTGGTATTCAAATAATTGCATTGACCTTGCTAAATCTATCGTTTGGATTGGATATAAGGTAGCTACAATTTCTGCAATTTGCATAACAAAATTGAAAATGGTTACCAATAAATAAATTAATCTAGTTGATTGCACAATTAAAACGAATAGGACTTAACTTTTTGTGGATTCGATTCATTTGAATATAAAAACAGAATCCATTAATCTTAATATTTAGATTAATGGAATATATTTTGCACTTTTTATTTACTACGCGCCCTTTTTTCTAATAGTACATATGTAAGTAGTATGTATATTTTTTGTGCAAAATTCAGTGACACAAAAACGCATACAAACAAAATACATAATACAATCTTGAAGAGAATGTTGAAGAATATTGAAAATAGTTGCAAGATGCATTTTTAGGAAAAACATTTTTAAAATCGTTAGAGCCGTTTTTTTTGTTGAGTTTTTTGAAAAAAAAAAAAAATTTAATTGGATGGAATTACGAGTCACTGAGAAAATCAGATAAAAAAAAATTGTCCTAGGGCAGGTACGGCTAATAATGATTTTCCAAAAGAATAATCATTAAAAGATAGACAATGTCTAAAAATAACATTTGAATTTTTTTAGGTAAAATAATGAGAAAATTAAAATTTTACAAAATTGATATATTTCATACAATAAACGGCAATCCCTTTGTTTTATCAAAACCTAGGGGTGATATTTTATGAAAATCGGTGCATTATTACAGTGGTGACGAAAGTCCAAATTTTTTTTTAATTATTTTTTTGTGTTTTTGCAATTCTTGGCCATAACTTTTTTTTGTTAAGACAAATACAAAAAAATTTCAAAAACATCGCCACTAGAAGATGAAATGAAACGATTGCTGTTTATTGTATGAAAATCGTTCTACAGAGATGATTAAGGTCCAAAATTTTTTAAGTTATTTATATACCTATACTTGTTTTGTTATAAATTTTTTGTAAAGACAAATACAAAAAAAAACAAAAAGCGATTACCGTTTATTTTATGAAAATCGGTGCAGAAAGTTCAAAGTTTTGTACGTCAATTTTTTTGGTGTTTTCTGCGTTTTTTACCATAACTTATTTGTCAAGACCAGAGACCAGAAATAACAGTCAACCTTTATTTTCAATCGGTTTCTCTCTGAGAGTTAACACATTACTTTAAATAGTTTCGGTTAAGGTTTGAGATTTATTTTTAAAAATCAAAAATAAAGGTTATCGGTTGAGATTTATTTTTTATTTTTTTAAATGGTTGAGATTTTTACAAAAGCGTTTTCGCCCGCCCAACTTCAAACGGCTATATCTCTAATGTTGAAAAAAATGAAAAAAAAAAAAATTTGATGCCAAAAAGTAGCGAGGACTCTAACCTACATTTGGGCACAACTCCCATCCCTGTAGGTGCACGCTAGAGTGACCGCAACTCCCATAGAAAAAAATTTTTGTCGAATTTTTTTCGGGGGAACCCCATAAAATGTTCCGCCTTTGCAGATTTTTAGATAGCCAAAATTTCAGCTCGATTGGATAAGTCTAAATGGTGCCGACACTCGCTCAAAGTATCAAAAATCTCTGTTTTTTCACTGTTTTTCGAAGAAAATTAGCTCTAGCTCCCAAACAGATGGGGTTATTTTCACTTTTTATATATTAAATGAAAGGTAGTGTTATTACACATAATTCAGATTCAAAATTTGTTTAGTTTTACAAAAAAAAAAAAAATATTGTCATCAATTTAAATTTTCAGTACTTACCTCAAAAAGAGCTGAAGTGCAAACTCGATTTAAAATAAAACTTTCTATGTTATAGATTGATGTTACCTATCTAATTGAAATGCTTCTCGTATTATATATAATAATATATAATAATTTAATAATAGATTTTAATTTATTGTTAATTCTTATAAATAAATAAATATAATAATTTTATCAATTATAGAAGCACAGAGTAAAATTGACTGAAAAAAAAAAACAAAACAAAAAGGGCACCCAGTGGGGGTTGAACCTGCTATGCCTGGATTGATAGGCGAGCGCTTTAACATCGGGCTAACTCAATGTTGACAATTGTCGTGACAAACTTAAACAAATCTTAAGATATTCAACGAAGTGTTATGGAATTTTCAGGATTTAAGCTTTTAATAGAAAAAAAATTAAATTTTAGAGAAATAATTTTTCTGTTTATTTACGTTTTTTTTATAGAAAAAAAAATAAAATGCAGTTGTAAAATACATATTTGTTGTTTTTTTTATGAAGTTTAAGCTTCACGAGTCGTTTCGTTGGTAGTTCAATAATTTTATTAAGATAAACTCTCGCTTTTTGCTAATTTTCCTTTGAATATAAAATAAATTAACTTAAAAGATTAAAAGAAGTTTTAAGAATTGTTAGTGTTTTCCAGATATATTTTGTGTTCGTTGATATGGCATTGGCAGCAAACACCCGAGAAAAAATTTTTCTTGTAGGCTATCCGTCTCATCAAATTACAGGGTGTAAATTACCCTCAAATCGTCAAGTTTTGTCAACACTATTTTTTAATTTGCGAATTGTAAAATTAAATTTAAAGGAATCTGCAAGACTTGTCATTCGAGAGGTACTTATTTTTTGGGAAGAAGCCAGAATCCAAACAAAATATGAAAAAGATGCCATTGTTAAATTAGAAAAACTTTACAATGAGTGGAGAAATCACCAACGAAATAAAAACAAAACGCTTGAAAGCACCAAAAATAAAATAAAAGAATTTGCGTTGAAAATGGACGATCTCTTTGATATAGCACATCGAGATGCCTTGACCATTACTGAAAAAAAACGCAGTAAAAAAAAAGTTTCATTTTAAATCGAGTTTGCACTTCAGCTCTTTTTGAGGTAAGTACTGAAAATTTAAATTGATGCCAATTTTTTTTTTTTTTTTGTAAAACTAAACAAATTTTGAATCTGAATTAGGTGTAATAACACTACCTTTCATTTAATATATAAAAAGTGAAAATAACCCCATCTGTTTGGGAGTTTCTTCGAAAAACAGTGAAAAAACAGAGATTTTTGATACTTTGAGCGAGTGTCGGCACCATTTAGACTTATCCAATCGAGCTGAAATTTTGGCTATCTAAAAATCTGCAAAGGCGGAACATTTTATGGGGTTCCCCCGACCAAATTTCGAAAATCGATTTCTTGCGGACACTCTAGTGCACGCGTTCTCAAACCGGGAGAACTTAAAGGATAAAAAAAAGTTAAGCCCGATTTTGTAAAAAATAGGCATGATGTGGCGGTTTAACACGGAAGATGATTTTTTAAAAATCTGACAATGTGCAAAGCGTAGGCCCATGACACAAGCTATCATTTGGCATCACTCCCAAAAAATGCTCTCAAGCGGTTTAGACTCCAGGAACGTTCAAAGATTCGGGGATTTTTCGAAAAACATTTAACCCCAACTTTCAAACGCGATTTTCTCGGAATTTTGAAAAAAAAATTCCAAAAACCCGATTATACCACTATCGGGTAGCTGAGAATATAAGCTTTCATATGGCACCACTCCCATGTCTCTAGGAATTGATACATTTGCAGATAAGATTTATTTTTTTCTCTCAGCGATAAATCTCACTAGTTGACCGAAACATAAAAAAATACAAAATAAAGGTTTCTCTCAGACCTTGACTGAAATTTTTCTTTTTTACAAATAAAGGTTACATATTTTATGACCTTTATTGAAAATGGCTACAAATAAGAGTTATAAGGAAGGTTGAGATTTATTTCTGATCTCTGGTTAAGACAAATGAAAAGAAACTTCAAAATATCGCCCTTAGATTTTAATGCCGTTTAATTTTTTCAAATTGGACTAGTTTTGCGACTCTGGTGGCTGCCCAAACCTCAGAAGACAAATTGTCTGCAAAGTTCAGGATCATTTTTGTTTGCATTATCTACCATAGTAATGTCATATCTGATTGCGTTCTCATCTTTTTTTTACGACTGGATAACTTGATATAAATAGTACCGGACAAAACACTTGCAACTCCAAGTGAAATTAAACAAATTGTTTAACTTGTTTAAAATTTGAATCAATAGGTACTAAGCAATAATAAATGGCGAAACCTCAGTATACAAAGAAAATAATATATATATAATTTTCAAAATAAAAATGCATGCGCCAAAAAAGTTGCAACTTTTAATAAATAAACCCTCTGTCGGCACACGGGTGCGAATTTGGGAGGACAAAAATAAAAAGTGGCCACAAAAAAGTGTCTTTATATGGGTAAAAATACATTTTTTTGGAATTGTGAATACAATATTCAAATTCCTCGGAAAATTCTACATCAATTTCATATGTGATTCTTTATAAAATAGTGAGACCGAAAAAAGTTCTAGCGACATGAAAAAGTATAAACCAAATTCGCAAAAAAGAGGTGTGCCTACAGAGGGTTATAAAATAGTAAATTTTTAGTGACAAAACCTTTGTTTTCTAACACGGCCTTCGCCGACGAGACATTGGTTCCATTAAAATTTGTAAAATAGTAAATGGTATGTCATTCCAAGCCTTCATATCTACGTCTGCATTTCTAACGTTTTCCAAAACTGTAATATTTACATAATAAACCACTGGAATGGCCTGTGTGTTTTCGGTCATTGTCTTATTGAAAGACCAAAGCAATGACATTACCAAGTGTAGCACAACACCTTCCAAAATATTTTACAATGCGTATTGGTCCATCATTCGATGAATTTGATATAAGATACAAGTTCAAGTTCATGAGTTCAAACTTTCACTAAGTGCTAGAATGGTATCTAGTCGACTAGCCATTACTGATTTATGCACTTATCGACTTCCTAAAAACCAATAGTTTCAATTTTTCGTTGGATATAAAGAAATGGGTTGGAGTCCTTTTTAGCGATGAATGGAAATTTAATATCATGGGCAATGCTTGAAAATCTTTTTAAACTATCCTACTTTTTGAAAATCAATTTTAACCTTTTTAAAAAGGGAAATAATAATCTGCTTTTTTATGATTATGTGAGGAATCGATTTATATTGGCATATTTGTGCAGACGTATCAGTGTAATTTATGTGCACTGAAAATTGTGTGGGATTTATTTTATAGTGATGTGATTTAAGAAGCCGTAGAATCAATAATTTCACTTAAATTTCAAATCGGTTCCGGTATATAATTATAGGGTTGTATGTAAGCACATTTTTACGGTGACATACATACATTTAATTCTCTTTTAGCGATATAAAAAAATTCAAATAAAAGAAATCGTTGCCTTTATAAAATATATTAGATTAGATTGTTTAACCTTTTTCATAAAAAAATGCTTCGAGTGAAGAACAAAGATAAGTTGCAATATTCTGTTTTGTATGTAATCGCATGAATTGAGAGACGCGATAAATCTGGGTTATTTTTATTTAAATTCAAAACCAGAAGTTTTGAAATAACTTGCAATTTATCATAATTATTTGAATAGTATAATCAACATTATTTCAATGTGTATTAAAAGTATTCTTTTATCACATTTATGTGTCTGTGGTGCAAAGAAATTTTCATCATTAATACGTGCCTTCAATCCGAACCATACCACAGTTATAAAAAGCTATTGTTTTATTTTACTTTTTTTTTGAGAGAGGCAAACAAAAATTCTTCTGAAAGTCTAATTTGCATAATAGACTGTGAGTGAGTAAAGCGTAGGTCGTTTAACTTTTGTTGTATTTGTACTACGTAATCAAATTGAAAGAGAGACTACTATAATACATTTATAGCTCCTCGTGCGTTGCGTCGGGGCAACAACCGCCTGTAATCGAATTCATATCAATTTGTTCGTTCTCATGAAAGCAAATTAATAATGAAGAAAAAAAATATAGTTTATTAAATTATGCCGAACCTCGAACGGTACAAAAGTCACATATTAAATGGCGGCATAGTTTTAGATATTTAAAAGTGTAATGGAATCAAACAAATATTTAGAGTTCCAATAATTGTGTTAATAGAGGATGTATTGAGACACATCAGACATCACACATCAAATACTTAGTAGCAAGGAAGAAGTGTCACAATGATTTTCATGATAAAATTTAGGCAGGTAGTTTTTATTTTGAATAAAAAAAAACTATAGGAGTTTCATATCGATGAATTTAAGTTGATCCTTGTGAAGTATGAACTAGCTAAAGAACAGTTTTCTAAGTCTATCTTCAAAAAACGAATTTTGTTTCTTGCAGCAAATTTGTTCTCCTCATGAAAAGTCTTATTTTGTTCCTCTCTGACTCCATGATTAAAGCACCAGTAACAGTTGGGTTGTTAATGGCATTTTCAGGTTATCTCGCACTATTTTTTCAAGAACAATATGGAAGTGCAACACCCGGAAGCAGTCCTCTGGTCATTTTATTGTTTATATTTTTTTTTTTAATGTTTACGAAGGGGGATTCCTCTAGCGTCAAAAGGCTGTTAGTGAATCCAGTTGATGATTTTTTTTTTCAGTCTGTGGTAAAAATTTCCCATTTGATTCCAGTTTTTAAAAAATCACATATTCACGCTTGCAATTTTTCGTACTGTTTAGATTAGGGTGGTCAAAGCTTGTATGGGAAAAATTAAATTTTCTAAAAGTGGTCAGACCATGTCCTAGTTTTGTTCCAAATCCTACTAGTGTCCTACTGTTGAATTTCCAACCTCATACCTTACATAATTTTTTTTTTTTGAAAAAAGTAAAAAAACAGGATTTTTTGTTTAGTTCGTTGGTGTAGTGGCGTTGAAGATAATGCATATTGAATTTTGAAAACAGAATTTTATAAAAAAGATTTTTAGAAGCCAATAACACTAGTCTGCAAAATTTATCTTTTTTTTTCTCCTTCAAATAATTTTTTGAAATTATGAAATCTGAATCTAAATCTGGTTTCAAATTCTATCACGTACCATTTTTTTCTTAAATGATTTTTTAAAAATATGAGTAGATTGTAGAAAATAACCCTTTTAGATTCGGTTGACCTTGTACAAAAATAAAACTATTATTCATATTGAGCTCAAATTTGGAGGACTTATTTTTTATAATATGATATGTCATATGATACCAAATTTGCATTTATTAAGAAAAGTTTAAACACATTTTAAGATACTAATTGACAAAAATAGCAAAAATATCGAAATCCTGCAGTTTTTAGTAAATCCCACATGAAATAAACATCTTAATTAAGGAAAATGTAAAATATCAACACCCATTATATTTAAAAGGCAAATATGTAAAGAAAACCATAATAAAACACATTCAACAAAATTTTTAAGTGTTCTGTAATTTTAAATACTGTTTTTCTATTGAGAAATATCTTATTTGTAATAAACCAATCGATAAACTGCCTTGTAAAGCTTCAGGTTTGTTTCTCCTAGAAACAAAAGTATACTTTTCTTTTAGTTTTTGATGTGCTGAGTTAAAATCCGAAGTCAAAAAAAATTCTATCACATCAGGATTTTCAGATATTCGCAATAAAGGATCACAAAATCATGTTTTTTTTTGACAATCTCAAAAAAACTACTATATCTCAAAAACCAGAGCTGACCGAAATTTTTTGAGTTCGGATTCAAAATCAGCACACTAAAATCCATTAGAAAAGTATACTATTGTTCTAGGGAGAAAGATATATGAATTTTTAGAGATCAGTTTCTTTATGGTAAGATATGCCAAACCTACTAAACTTACTTAAATTAAGATATCTCGGAGAAGAAAAGAGATATTGAGAAGATTGAAACTCAATTTGAAAGAAAAAAATAAGTTCGCTTACCCTTACAATTTTAATTGAAAAAGATTAAATTATGCCAATATATTTCTTCGAAAACAGCAAAAAAAAATGGGGTTTTTGAGATTTTCTAACGCGAATATCTAAAAAAAAAAACGTGACGTACTAGGCCAATTCTGACTCAGATTCGGAATCAGCATACAAAAATCCTTTAGAAAAGTATAGTTTTATTAAAAGGAGGATTTCCTTGCAGACCAGTGTAATTTTATCACCCACTGTACCATTTATATCGTTTTTTCTTTGATTATTGAAAGCACGAAAGGGCATATGAATTAATAAAACAATTAATTTTTCATTGTAATAATAACTTTAAAAGCTCAACCCGCCCATCAATAGATGAGTCAAATCAAATTGGAAACTCAGTTCAATTTTTGTTCAGAAGTCTGTTTTTTTTCAGTTGTATTGAATTTAATTTTAAGGAAAAATTGATGATTTCTTATTTATTCTAATTTTCGCTACCTATTTCTTAACTGTCGGAACAATAAAAGTCACTTCCGAAAGTAAAGAAAAATTTCGTTTAAAAAAAAAAAATAATAATCAAAGACAGAATCATTTATTTCAATTCCTTATTAATTTTTCTTTTATCTCTTAAAAACTCATTTGTTGGCATTTAAGTATATTAAAGTGAATACCAACAAGAATAATGGCGTTGATTTTAAAACAAACTCAAGTAATACACCGGTGCCCTTAAATGGGCGTTTGGCGTCATTGAAGGTGGACAAAAATGGACATATTATGTATGTACTCAGACTAGAGACATCACATTTTAAATGGTATTTTGATGATTTTTGTGTTCTATTAAGAATTTAAAGTCTAGTAGACACAGTCACTACCAAATAATAGCTTATAGTTACTTAAAAGCACGTTTAAACCAAAAAAGAATAAAACTTGAAAATAATTTCGGAAATAGAAAATTCAATTTTAACAAATGTTTGCTTTAATCATATATGTTTGCTGTAACTTTTAAAGTTAAGGCTGTCTTAAAACCTTAATTAATATTTTAAATCATAAGCCCATTATACCTTTTACCTGAGAATGGCTTAGAACTAAAATAATATACTATTTCAAGTAATAATTTGTTTAAATGTTAATTGTAATTTTTTTATTGACACTGACTGTATTTTCGAAAAAAAAGTTGGCATAGCTATTTGTTTAGGAATTGGTTCTATTATCTATATACCTACATTCATACGTAAGCAGCTGACGACCTTCATTTTTTTTTATTTTTATTAATAACAAGTGTTGTTTATTTTTATTATATATTTCTTTTAGTCACATTCGTGTCGTCGATCTTTGTTTGTTTTTTTTTTTTTTTTAATAAAATATTTATTGTTGATACAAGTAGGTAGATAAGTATCTGCAATTCATATTGTTTTCTCTCAACAAAAAATTTTTCGTTAATGGTGGTTTTATTTTTTTGTGAATCATTTTTCTAGAAAACTTTCTTTTTAACCGTTCAAATTTTTGTTTTGATTAAATAAGTGTAGATAAGGCACGTTTTTTTCTCTACAGTATTTTAGATTTTTGATTAGTTGTTGTATTATGATAATGGGTTACAAGAAAAAAAAATATAAAGAGGAAACTAATTTGTTTAGCTTTTCTTATAGCGACACAGTCGATTTTAACGAAATTGTAGGTATACACAAAAGTTTAAAAATAGCCTTAAACCATGACTTAATTCAAACCTGTTCGCCAAATATGAGATATTTAATCAACTCTTTTGATAGAACACATGAAATATGATGATTCTAGAAAAAAGAAAGATTTTCTATTTCATAATTCATAATTGTTCTATTTTGCATCACCAGTATATAGAAAATTTTAAAATAATTGTGATGTCAGCAAAATTTGTATGCAGATTGGAGGTGAACTGTTTAGAATAAATGGGCTTTTGCTATTTGAAAACATTTTCAAGAGCCTTTTTGATAGGAACACGCAAATGCCGAAAGGAATGAATAAATGTTTAAATCCAACTGTGCATAGGCATACAGCGACAATACTTAGCGTTATCTGATATAATTTCTGCGGAAGTTGTTAGGATTCCTTATCTTTTCTGTTCATGTTCAGGAGGTCCAGGACGGAACTTGGTAAAATTAATTTCTAACAGATGCTTTTAATTTGTATCAAATTGACTGCTTTTTTTTAACTACTTTTCAAGTACAATACCAGCCTTATTCTGCTATTCGATTCACGTTAATCGAAAGCGTTGCTTGCATTTGTATTTGAAAATTTCAAGAAAAACTATTTCTTAAAATTTAATACTTAAAAGCTTCTCATTTTAGACTTTCGCTTGGATCGAATAGCAGAATAGGGCTGCACAGTTTGTTGTTGTCGGGAATATCCGATTCCCTCTTGAATTTGAATTTTTTCATATCTGAAATAAATACAAAATGTCGTTACATTTATTGGTTCCAAGAGTTCTTTTATTTGCAACTCTTTTTCGCTCTATCATGTTATTGCCTTCTAAAACGGATTCTAGGGTTACCTGCTTTGTATGTGACTGTACCAGCTTTGTGCTGTATTTTGTCCTAAACCATACTTTTTGAAGGCTTCCTTGGTTTTGTTTGCCTCTTATTAGCTCAAGATTTGTTACTAAAGTCATACAAATCATGTTGTTCTTAGTTGCCGCCAATTGACTAACATACATTTTGTATAATACCCAACATTCTGAATTGGACGAACAGAACTGAGGAGGTATCTCGCCGGGACTGATCTTTTGATCTTTATAAGAGTTTTCACTGCCATGCTAACCTCTTTGATTTTGGAAACTTCTTTTAAAATTAAATTCGACTGTTGGAAAGTATATGTGAGGAACACAAATAGTTGGCCTTCTTTTTTCTTTAATTGGCAATTTGAATATATTGTGATGCAGTTCCTGAAATAGTCGGTTGTATCAACAGAAGTAAATGTACCTATAGCCTTTTTTATCAAACAATATCAAGCAATTTTTATCAATACTCGCAGAATAAAATTTAATCAGAAAGAACAACAAAAATTTCTATACGGGCTTGAAAATCTGCTCCATGTGAAGTTTCAAATGCAGGTTCAACTGAACTACATTTACATTTACATTTTTTTTTTGCGGGAAGCTGACATGATAGTTTTCAATCAGCAAAATTTATCCTGCCCTTTTATGAATATCATTTGTTTTGTATAGCTGGTTTGTTACGAATCCTAAAAAATTCCTTTCGAAACAGCAATTGATTAAGATATTAGCAATGCAATTGATGACAAGGCCAATTGATTTGAATTTTCTTAATTTTTTGTGGTCACCATTTGAATATGACTCTCATTTTGATGATGACACAAAAAGTTAGTTTTACCCAAACATTTATCCTAAATGCCATTTTTGGGTTTATTTAAAAACGCACCTCGAAAATAAACTTAGACTTTTCCACCCACCATTGTCATTAAATTAAACTCCTAACATATCATTGCGGAAGATGAATGTCAAAGACTTGTTTTACCAAATCGATAAAGTCACACAAAAAACTAAGTCATAGGACATATGGGAACAGAGCGATGTTAAGCAGCTAGGTCTAAAATTTCCATTTGCATTTACCTGTGTAAATCTTTGTACTTTGCCTCAAAGTGGAAAACTTTTCATAAAAAGCATGTGGTTAAACTGTAATTTGGCCCTTGGGAAGTTCCATTTAATGACTAATCTAAAAATAAAATACATGTTTACGAAGCATTTTTACGTCCTTAAAGTACTAATGTTAACCACACCATCAGTGTGTTACCCGAGTTCATAGTATGATGTATAAAATTCCATAAAAAGTTCTGAGCGAGCGATAAGAATGTCATTGATAACGGCGCTACTGTTAAAATAAAAATAAATACTACTTCACACAGTATTATTTATAAATAATAATTTTTCTTTGTTTTTTTTTTACAGAAACCCCATAGCATGACAATTCCATCACGTCCCGCACCTCCTCCACCAACAAGCGTCGGCAATAACAATAATAATTTATCACAATACCAACGACAACAGCAAAATGGGGGCGTCGTACCTAAGTTAACAATAAAACTCCCACCTCCGCCTACAAAAGGCGTTCCTAAGGGCGGTGGAAGTAATTACGCATCCACCTCATCCATATACCGCAGTAACAGTAATAATTCCCTAACGTCTAATGGTCTAACAAATTCGTCGTCAATTACTAGAAAATTCCCAGCGGCAAATGTTCGATATGCACCGACAACAAACTGGGATGGATCACCCTTTGAACCAATGGTCAATGGCAAAAAGGCACCTCCACCTAGGCCACCACCGCCTAAACGACCACCACCACCTAAAATAAATAATGGCCATACAACACCACCAACCCAATCGGTGAACATCCTATCGAATATATTTGGACGTAAAAAGTCAACTAAAGCACCAAAACGGCCATCTCAGAGGCCAGGTGCATACGTCGCTTCTGCAAATTCTAGTTCATTTTACGGTACCAGCTCAGGTCAATCACACTCAAACTCTTTATATTCATTTCCACCAACAACGTTGGCGCCACCATCTTCAGAAACCAATGTCCAGCTGATCAGTTTTGATTCGCCCCCCAGTTCTCCAACATTCACACAAAAATCAAATAGTGATTGTGTTTCTGTTGATAGTTTCAGTTCGGATTCGAACTTTAGTTCGCCAAACAATGGAAGTGTGTCCCAACCAGAGTCAGGATTCGAGGATGATTTCAGTAGTAGTCGCGCCACAACAAGTCCACTAGATCCATGGGATGCTTTCAATAATGGTGGCACTGATTTAAGTTCTCATACAACACTGGGCAGTGCCCCAGTTCGAAACTATAGTATTGTCACTAATCGAATACAACAAAACACGGATAATCAATTATGTAATGGAAAGAGTTTGCTTCCTCCACCTCCTCTGTTGCATATGCCAACAATTATTAAACCGAAAATCTCTCAAAAGCCTAAAGCACCAAAACCACCGACGTTGGAACAGGCAAGGTATGACCTTGCTATAGGTGCAAAACAGTCACAGTCATCATTATTAAATGGGGACGCTATAACGCCCCCTTCACCACCAATGCCAAATTGTCCACCACCACCACCGCCACCAGGTGGAATTAGTATTTTGGATGTAATTAAAGGTGACGTAGATGCATTGAGTTTGGGTGCTAATTATGATGATAGTGCTAACGAACAAGCATACGGCATTGCTCTTTATGAATTCGAGGGTGCAGTCGAAGGTGATCTTAGTTTTAGGGTGAGTATACTATTTATTTAATTTATGTTTGCTTAGATACATTTTACTTTTATTTGCTGAGTATATTTGGGACTGACCCTTATATTAGCTACTTCTTTTGGTTTAGAATAATCATTTACAAAATACAGCTTTATTTTATTTATAAAAAATTGCAAATAAGATCTTTATTAGAAGAGTTGTTGTTAAAGCGGCATTCAATAGCATCTTCCAGGCCACTGTGGATTGCAGTCTCAATTTCGCATCTCAATTTATTGGAGATCATTTTCAACCTGATCGTTCCATAAGAGAATAAGTCTCCCTCTGTTTGGCGTTAAATGCTTAACGAAAAGGAGGGTTGATGTTCATTTGCTCTACGTTTTCCAGCCATTCTAATTGGCATAGTTCGTGAACTTAGTCCTTGTAACTTCTTAACCATATGAATTCTTGGCTTTTGAGTTAAATGGGGCCATTAAGCTTAGGAAGGATTTTACTTTCGAATACGCCGAAGGAGCATTTAGGTAGGTAGGTAGAAATACTAGATATGAACCAATTAGTTCTGGAATGCGCCGTTTTCATACCATTCTTCGAATAAGATGTGAGTGCTTAGAAGGTTTTTAAATTACGGTGAAATCTTGCTAACTTGAACACATACGAAACCAGGCCTGTTCAAGTTACTGGAACATAAAAAAAGTCTCCGTTTTTGTATGAATTCAATTTGTTATTATGTAAATGACAAAAAACACGATTTGCAATCGTAGTAACCCAAATTGAGGAAATTCAAACTTCTGTTGAAATACAATTTATTAGTTCAAGTTATAGAGCTTCAAATAGTTTAATTATTCAACTTATAGAGTCAGCAATAAAAAAGTTCAAGAAAATAGGATGTTCAAGTTATTGGATTGTTCAAGTTATCGTATGTTCTAGTAAGCGAGAGTCCACTATAAATTAAATTGGCTGCAGAGAAATTGATCATATTCATTAGACTGATTCAAAAAAAATTTTTTTTGGTTCAAAGCATTACCGAAAATATTGTTGGAAATGACGAAAAAAAAAATACTGTAAAAGTTTCAGCCTTAATGTTAACATTTAGTACCGCCGCATCGCAAATTTCTATTTCCCATACGATTTGTATGGGAAAGATTGTGTATTTGTGTTTAGAATTTTGTATCCTTTTAATGGTTTATCAAAAGGGCTAGATTTCATCATTTTCTTGAATAAAATTGAACGCTCTACAAAATTTTATTTATAAAATTAAAAAAAAAAACCGACGCGAAAAATTGATTAAAATAATTTTTAGTTGAAAAAATGAATAATTCGAGTTTATTGAAGAAATCGAATATGATAGTATTAGGGGTTTGAGAGTTATATAAAAGGATATGTGAAACCAAAACACAACATAGAATACAAATATTCGAAAATTTTGCCAAATTTTTTGAAAAACCTAATAATTTCGTCAAAAAATCGGTTTTTTACTGTACATGAGCCTGAAAATTATAAAAAACGTGGGCGATCATTTCGTTTTCATATTCGTTTCTACAACTTGGGCAGAAAGAGCTTTTGTATTTACTTGTAAGGTGGCTCACAGTCCAGGATTGGTTCTTGAACTAAACCAACAACCCTCTTCAGCCAGCTAGCTGTCTTTAGCTACGCACATCAAGTTGGTTGTGGTTGTTCTCCAACTGAGGGAGCCATCTAAGATGAGGTCTTCCTCTTCCACGTTGCCCATCGGGGTTAGACACGAAAACTACGTGCTGGTGCGTCGGTGTTCATACGCTCCACTTTTCTCAGCCATCTTAACTGCTGCTTTCAGCTTTCTTAGCAGGGCGATGTCCCTGTAAAACCCGTAAAGCTCGTGGTTGTATTTTATCCTTTATCTTAGAGGAAGAGCTTTACTGCTTAAATGCCCTCTTAGCTCGAAAAAACAGCGATGTGCAAGAGTGATTCTTTGCTTGATTTCTGCACTATGCTCTAATGTCATTGTGCCAGATTACAGTGGAACCCATTTTTACCGCCTCCATCTCAACAACAGCAAATGCACCACTGACAGCTCGCTTCATTCAGCGGATAATGTCAATTTCATCCGCATTAGCCAGAAATTAAAAGGACTCAGAAAAGTTGTACCACTGGTGTTGAACTGCTCACAATAGCTTCACGTACGATGTTAAAGAGGTTGCATGGTAGTGCAATACCTTGTCGTTAACTTTCTTGACATCATAGGCTTCGGTAATGTTCCTGCCGACATTGACGGAGCAGCGAAAATGGGTCTATAAAACTCGTCTCTATTTAGAAGATGGTGTGCATCGATTTGTTATTCTTGGGTTTTATCTAAAATTTGTCGGAGTGTGTAGATTTGGTCGATGGTAGATTTCTCTTACCTAAAACCACACTAAAAGGGGCCGATCACGTCTTTGGCAGAGGTTCTAGGCAATCACACAAAATAGCCGACAAAATTTGTTATGCGTTGAGAAGACGTGTACCTCTAAAGTTGGCGCAATTCGTCTCCCTTCTTGTAGATGGGGCATAGTGTGATAAGTTGCTATTCATTGGGCATACTTTCTTCCGACCATATAATGTATTAAAGATTTAATGATCTATGCTCCTGACCAGATCATCTCCACCTCCCTTAAACAGTTCGGCCATCATCTACACCAGCACCTTTATGCAATTTGAGTATCGATATCGCTGTTTTCACATCTTTGATCGGTTGGACGGATATTTTGCCCATCATCGTCCAATTTCTTGGAGACTAATTTCCGGTCTAAAAAAAGCATACCTTAGTTTTCTTAAACATTTTTTAACATTAATTTGAACAAACATTCCTTATTAAATTGGAAATTTATTTTTTTTTTATTGTAATCAACAGGAAAATGAAAAAATATACATTTTGGAAAAACTCAACGACGAATGGTTGAGAGGTCGTAACCGAAGTGGCTGTGAAGGAATATTTCCAACAAATTACATTGACATCAAAGTACCCTTAAAAGATTATACTGACATTTCAAGGACAACGACAACTTCTCTATCAACTCTCACCCAAAGCAGTTCCTCTTCATCATCGTCATATACTCAAAGTTATCATCACGAGGAGAAACAATTAACAAATAGCTTTGGCAGTAGTGCTAAAGCACTAAATGCAAACAATAATTCAAATCAAGTACGATGTATCTATACTTTCGATGCTGGTGAACCTGGTGATTTAATATTTCAAGTAAATATAAATGAAATTCTTTCTATACAAAATAAATGTAAATTTAAACTTTTTTTTAATTTTAGGAAAATGATTATGTAACTGTTTTATACAGAATAAACGAAGACTGGCTCTTTGGAGAAACCCCTGATGGAAGACAGGGACAATTTCCGGCGAATTTTCTTGAATACATACCCGAAAACATACCAATGCCTTAAGTTTATTTTTCTTAATTATATTTCTCTTTATATTGAAGCTTAAACTTTTTTTTTATAAACAATTTATACATTTAGATATTATAAAAACAACAAAATTTTCTACAAAAAAAAATATAATATATTTTTATATCGAGAAATTTAAGAAAAAATAACATGATGATAACAGAAGAGCGAAAAGTGCACACCAAAAGGACGTTGCGATAAGAACTTTGCTTATCACAATTGAATGTAGCTTTTGATAATTGAAAACAATTTAATATTTCTCCTATTCTTAACCGTATACTTACAATAAACATACATAATAAACAACGCACTAATTTACAATGTTAAAGTTTAAGCTTAAATCGTATATGTGTTTTGTATGCAGTAAATTTTTGTTAATGAGAGGAGCTTATGAGATTTCAGTATTTATATTCTGTATTCCTATATTTTCTCGTTGTATATTTTCTTATTATGAATGAATTTGAAATCTGAAATCTGTAATAAACAATTAAGCACTAGAATTTTTTGTTTTTTTGTCAGATATACATATAAATAACTAAACACTAACGTGTTCTCATAATATGTTTGCTATATTAAAATACCGATAGTGAAGTTTGTACTATGAAAAGCGTTTAATTCTTATTTTTTGTAAGCAGGAAGTTTTTAGAAACGTTTATGATGGAAATGAATTGAAATAGAAGAAAAAACAAATTGTTCACATTCACATATTGTTATTATTATTTTTTTTTTTTGCTTATACATATTTGTTATATTTATTATTATTATATTAATATTAATGTCTTAAGAACATACACAAACTAATGTAAGTATTGTAAGTTGATAGATATTTTTTTCTTCTTTCCTACTCTGTCCTAACTTAAGTGATACAAAAAAATAAAATAAAATAAAGTAAAATACGAATATTAAATTAGTTATTTGTTTTATATTTACAAAGTTAAGTACGGGTTTAACAAGGAAACCAAACTTATGGTTTGTTCAACACTAATTGTATACTAAATGAGGAAGAAATTCTTTTGCAAAGAGCAAATATTTTGGAGTGCGGAATAAAATAAGACAAGAATTTAAAAAATATGACTTCAGTTTGTCAGTGTCGGTTTTTGTTTTTATATGCTAAATATTTCTACGAAAACATGAAAATTCGACGAGATATGTATGATATGTATCATAATTCTCCCACGTATTTGCTTCACACTAGTGATCCGCCTGTGGCGTTCGCAGGGTTGACCTGCCTTTTTGACGGGGTTCTCCTTTGAACATGGAAACAATCGGTCTTGTTCTATTTTTTAAAGACGGTATTTTTAACGTGAAGGCTTCCTCGGATCTTCGTACTTCTAAGAGCCTTAGAAACTAAATAATGGAATGGTATGTTTAATGTATTAAAGTTTTGGAACAGCTTAATTCATCCTGTGAGGGTTTACTGTAAGATATTACGACCAAATAACCTCGTGCAATGTGACATTAAAAAACACAATTGCAACGCAAAACTTTTAAAAATGGTATCTCCATTTAGAGGTTTTTAAAGAAAAATTTGTTCAGCACGTTACAATAAATTTAAATAAATGCCAACAAAAACGTTAGTACCCTTATATTAAAATGTCTTAAAAACCGCTCGCAGCTTATAGCATGTCGAAAAAGAAAATGAGATACATATATGTAATTTCCCTCAAAAATTTTAATTTAAACAATTTTCGCCTCATTTGGGTAAAATGAAGTGATTTATTCAATCTTCAATCTAAGTTTTTATATTCTAAGGATTTATAGAGACTGAGCACATAAAGAAGAAAAGATGGGTAAGATTGCGGATAAAATTTTTTTATGATTTTCTTTTCTCCTTTATATCAATAAATGTTCAGAACATAAAAATATGCTAATTTAGTCAAAAGTGTCCTTTTTTGTTGCATAGTTTTTCTTGAATTTTTTTTACGATCGGCCTTATCACGAATTCCCTTCGTATCGGAAATTCTCTACGATTCCCAAAAAAAAAAAAAAAAAATTCACAAAATCCGATCGTAGTGACGATTTGTATGAAATTTTCCATTAAGAACGGATTCCGTGATTGCTTTTTAGGGAATCGTAGCAAATTTCCGATACGAATGGAATTCTTGATAAGGTCGAATATTTTATTTAAAAATTTTAAACGGTTCATATCGATAGAAAATTTATATTTTTTACAAAAAGTTCCTTATGTAGGGCAAGTTAGATGGGCTTACAAAGCAAATAAAAAACAAATTTTAATTAAAATGACGCCTTTATTCATTAGGTTAATTGTTTATTGTAAGAGCTCTCATTATAAATAAAAATAAAAAAATATTGAACAAAAGACGATAAGTTTTGAAAAAACTTCTAACAAAAAAATGCTTTTTGGAAGATTTAACGGTGACCTGCTTTCATTTTTTTTTTAGCTACCAGAGCTTCCAATTTTGCCCATGGATGGTCTTGCCTCAGTATATCATATCTGGATTATTTTTTTTAAATTTATCTTTATGACTCCTTCTCAGAAAATTCTTTTGAATATTCACTTTCTATTATAAAAAAGGGAAAAGATAAAAATTTAAATTTTTTCAGTATTAAAAATACTACTGACTTTTCATATGAACGATAAAAATTTGATGAAAAATTACAAAATTTACCGTTACTCTTCGGCGTCTCAACCAAACTTGCTAAAACTTACAGACGTAATCAGTCATACCAAAAGACACCTATTTTGTATTGTAAGTGCTGCCAATTTTACTTTTTTCATACAACATAGTACAAAAACGGTCTTGTTGCCATAGGCGGTCTTGTCGCCTACATACAATTTCAAATTCAGAAGAAGAATAATATGGTTTGCAAAAATTTCTTTTAAGAAATTTCCTTATTTAAAAATATTTTGATTCATTGGACAAACTTCTGAAGTGAGAAAGAAAAGTCATTCCTGTGTTTTTGTTTGTGTATTCAGGGGCCTTATTTTGTAAAACGATTATCGTTAAAACTACTTCGTTTTCGTTGAAATGCGACTACGTATTACGATAATCGTTTTACTTCAACGATACTCGTTAATCTTTATGACTGCCATTTACCTACCGTTTAACTTTCGTTTTCGTTCAGCTGTCACAATATTATTGCGTTTGCTGGTAAAATTCATGTGAGTCTAAAAAAAATATTTTTTTCGGTCTAGTTTGGCCAAACGACTTTCTCGTTTTACATAATCGCTCTTTGTCGTGACTATTGTTTACTTCAGTATCGTTGACTTGCCGCTCGTTTCGTTTTACGTAATAGACCCCCAGATTGATCATTGACTTAAAATTTATATATAGTATATATATGTATATAGTATATATGTATAGTATATATATATAGTAGTTCAATGAGATTGATCATTTATTATTCAAGATATAGCCCGAACACTAAATGCTTGAAAAAAAAAACACAAAAACCAATTTGAAAACGTATGCATTATAATTTTTTTTTTAAGTATTTCCGAGTCTCTGCTTTAAGGGAAGTTAAAAAAAAATAGTAGGAGCCATTTGGCTGTGTAAGCCAATGTAATTAAAAGATCTACGACATTAATTTCTATAATTTTTTATAATTTATATAATCAAAAATATTGAGAAAAATGCCAAAAACTTTTTTTTTTAACTTGAACCTACATACAAAAAAAAGATTTTTTTCTGGGGTACTCCCTCTTTCGAGGAATTGGCTATGCCTCCAAGAGCATGATTTTGTCATGAAAAAGTGCATTTATGCTCGGGGGTAAATTGTAGGTCGCTTCCATGCTTGCCAATTAATTTTACGCACACAAAAATGGTTGAGAGTTGTTAGCCACAGGCCAAAAAAATTGGTCTCGCGATTCTGTCTGTCTGTCTGGTATCATCAAACTTGGCAATTATGAGTTTGTTAATATTTCCTAGAATCGAAATTTCAATTTTATTTTTTGAACCAAAATTAACGGTACCTCCCATAAAACCAAAATGAAAAAATTAATTTTGTCGAAAACGACTCTAGCTGGGTCTACTTTGGGCCCTAGCGAAGTATCTGCCGGAACGGAAATTTCATACGAATAATGCTTCGAGGTGATTTTGATTAATTCTATTAAAATAAATAAGAACCTTTCATAGAACCGTTTTTTTTTTTTAGTATATAGCCCAGTCATTTTAGTCATTTTTAAGCCCAATCTGCGTAAAAATTCCTACTGGGCTGAATTTTGGTATACAGCTTAATGACGGCTTTGTTATGAAGATGTGAAAAATCGACATTGATATCGTGTCCGCGTTAAGAGTTATAGGGGTCAAAAGATCACAAAAACTGGTTTTTCACGATTTTCAGCAAAACGGTAAGTCTTATCAAAAAATTTTCAATCCAAGAATTGTAGACCAGATTATTATAAATAAAAAGTATCATGACACTTTTTTTCCTAAGACCCACCGTTTCTTAGGTATAACGATTCAAAAAGTTGAAGTTTAGTTGTAATCGTCATAATCCTATTCCTGAAAAAAAACTCCTAACTGAAAAGTTCCTGAAATTTCATTATTTTTTTAGCTTGAATTTTGTTCCTCAACTGTTAAGAATATGGGGAAACCAAAAAAAAATGGAAATTTTCGCCATTTTTCCGATTGGGGCCCTTCTCCCGAAACCATTTCCCTGGGAATTTTTGTTTAGAATATGTCTGAAAATATACAGGGTGTGCAATAGAGAATGGACAACCCTAAAACGGCTTATAGCTACACTTATGATTGTTCTAAAAACAGATAGAAAAAAGTTCTATCGCAACCAGTTCATAAAATATGGACTTTTTTTCGTTCAGTGTATTTTGAATTTTATCATCTTATGTTTTCGTTCACTACAACCACGAATGAATGAATTTTTTTTTTTTTTTTTTATAATTTTCTACAATAATTGGATGAGTACATAAACACTTTAAAAATTTCATAGCTATTGCACATTTTCGTAAAAAAAAATTTGAAATCTGTTTTTTGATGCAAAATGTAAAAAAAGTATTTTATGAAAAATTTTAAACACCTGTGGTATAAAATAAATCTATAGAAACCTAGGTGGCCAACTTTCTTAAAAATATTCTGGTATAAGGAGAATATTTTTAAGAAAGATGGATTATTGTAGAAAATTATAAAAAAAGAAATAAATAAAATTCATTCATTCGTGGTTGTAGTGAACGAAAACATAAGATGATAAAATTTAAAATACACTGAACGAAAAAAGTCCATATTTTATGAACTGGTTGCGATAGAACTTTTTTCTATAAGTTTTTAGAACAATCATAAGTGTAGCTTTAAGCCGTTTTAGGGTTGTCTATTCTCTATTGCACACCCTGTATATTTTCAGACATATTCTAAACAAAAATTCCCAGGGAAATGGTTTCGGGAGAAGGGCCCCAATCGGAAAAATGGCGAAAATTTCTATTTTTTTTTGGTTTCCCCATATTCTTAACAGTTGAGAAACGAAATTCAAGCTAAAAAAATAATGAAATTTCAGGAACTTTTCAGTTAGGAGTTTTTTTTTCAGGAATAGGATTATGACGATTACAACTAAACTTCAACTTTTTGAATCGTTATACCTAAGAAACGGTGGGTCTTAGGAAAAAAAGTGTCATGATACTTTTTATTTATAATAATCTGGTCTACAATTCTTGCATTGAAAATTTTTTGATAAGACTTACCGTTTTGCTGAAAATCGTGAAAAACCAGTTTTTGTGACCTTTTGACCCCTATAACTCTTAACGCGGACACGATATCAATGTCGATTTTTCACATCTTCATAACAAAGCCGTCATTAAGCTGTATACCAAAATTCAGCCCAGTAGGAATTTTTCCGCAGATAAAACCTAAAATTACTGGACTAATAGACTTTTTTTGAAAAATCAATTTTTTTGAAAACGAGCATATGAAATGCTTTAAACTTTGTTTTACATAAGTGTCGAATAATTATTTCTTTTAAGCACTGATTTTTCAATCTTCAGTTAGACTACCAGAAGAATAAATGTCAATATAAAAAAAAATTTTATTCCTAGGAATAAGCCATAACTGGGGTTTTAAATGGCTATTGAAAAATTGGCTCTAAGTGGCATACAAATTTTTTTTTAATTTTAAATTTTGTAGGTGTATAGGGTGTCGCAAAAGTAATGGTTCAAACGAAATATGGCGAAAGGGCAACTTAAGGCCTTTCAGAATTTGGTAACTTTGTTCATCCCAAAATCCTTACGGATTATTAGGCAATGTTTTAGCAAATGAATTGTATCAAACAAAAATCAATTTTGGGCGGAGGAAGCAAACTACTGTCGCAAAGTAAGTATTTTTCCTAGCTTCACTCACACTGCATTTAATCGAAAACCGTAAGGATTTGGGATGAACAAGTTACCAAATTCTGAGAGCCCTTAAGTTGGCCTGACTTTTGGTATATAAAGAAAACCCTGTATATAAAGAAAACAATATTTTTTCTTTAAACAACTCTAACAATTGTAAAATTTGATTTACTAAAATATGAAATTTATTCCTCAATAAAAATTAATTAGGTATAGTTTATTTTTTTCTTCTTAGGACGTTTTAACATTATAGATTTTTCCACAGTAACAGTGACGTTTTTCTATACCATATTAAAGTAAATGTTGCCCAAAAAATTTTATATTGAAGTTATTAAAACTAAAAATTTTTTTTCCAAAATTGTTTGTTTTTTTTTTTCGAAAAAAAACTGGCTGAATAAATTATTGGACTCCATTAAATTGAAAGTCGCCATTTAAAAAGGGAAATTTTAAAATTTGAATACGATTTTACAGATTTTTAATGGTCACTTTAAATGTTATGGAGAGTAAATAAATTGGGCCTCAAGAGCTAAGAGCTTTGAAATATAGCTTGAGAAAATAGCACAAAGTCCAACATTTCATATCGAAATAATATGGTGTAACATTATTTATGGAAATTTAAATTCTTACTTATATTAATCAAGGGGCACGGTAGTGCCCAGCCAAGTTCTCTAGCAACTTTGGCACTACACCCTTATTTACAGGAAACAACTCAGGCCATTTTCGACCGCCCTCTAACTTCCACACCAAAGATGCTAGAAATTTCAAACTACATTTATTGAGCTTGTCAAAACAAAACTCCTCACAAAATTTCAGCCTTTTACGATGAGTAGTTTCTGAGATATAGGGCTTCAAAAATCGCAAAAACCGTAACTGACTGACTGACTCACTCACTCACTGACAGATCATCAAAATTATGGAGAACTTCCCGTTAACGTAGAAACTTGAAATTTTACACGGTGATAGGGCTTGTGGTGTATACAAAGGGAAAAATCGAAAATTTGAGATTTTCAATTCAGGGGGCGTGGCATCCGCCCATTTCCGCTGAATTATCATTAAATATTATAGAGCACTTCTGACTATCGTAGAATCTTGAAATTTGGTAGAATGGTAGAGCTGGTAGTTTATACAAAGGAAAAAATTTAAAATTTGAGAATTTCAGCCAGGGGGCGTGGCATCCGCCCATTTCCGCTGAATTTTCATTAAATATAATAGAGCACTTCTGATTATCGTAGAATCTTGAAATTTGGTAGAATGGTAGAGATGGTAGTTTATACAAAGGAAAAATTTTAAAATTTGAGAATTTCAGCCAGGGGGCGTGACAACCGCCCATTTCCGCTGAAGTTTCATTAAATATAATAGAGCACTTCTGATTATCGTAGAATCTTGAAATTTGGTAGAATGGTAGAGATGGTAGTTTATACAGAGAACAAATTTGAAGTTTGAGAATTTCAGCCAGGGGGCGTGACAACCACCCATTTTCACTGAATTTTCATCAAATATAGAGATTTTCAATTCTACAGCCATACCTTGCAAAAAGTAGTGAAATCACAACAAAAACATTACTGTTAAAAAGTAGCCAAGTTCTCCTATGTTGAAATTATGCTGGCACAAAAAGTACTGAGATGTAAAAGTGTACCAAGTTCTAAAGTTTGGGTTCAAATTCGTATCAATAAAATTTTTATTGTTTACTTGGCAATTTTTGAAATAACTTTAAAAATCGGTAATTAAAAGAAAAATTGTCAAGAGAACAATTAAAATTTTATTGATACGAATTTGAACCCAAACTTTAGAACTTGGTACACTTTTACATCTCAGTACTTTTTGTGCCAGCATAATTTCAACATAGGAGAACTTGGCTACTTTTTAACAGTAATGTTTTTGTTGTGATGTGAATTAACTAAAGAAGAAAGTTCTGAATGATGATTGTGAATTCGTTTACAGTATCTGCGCAATGGATATGACATACTTATAGATATTTGTTTGTAGATATTATATTCATCAGATTCCAGATACCATTAAGTGCTGTGTTCTAGTTTTCGCATCTTAAGAAAAAAAAGAAATATTTTTTATTAAAAAATGCCTCAACCCGTATCAGGTATAAATTAAACATACATTTATAAATGCTTAAAGTTTAAAATTAATAATTTTTAATTTAACATCATACATACATATATTTTTAGAAGATTTAGATTCAGAATCTGTTGAAGTGTTGCGAGAGCGCTTGAGTTCAATGAAACGTTTAATGGCAGAACAACGCAACAGTCAAAAGTCATCTTCATCTGCAAGTACTGAAGAAATATGGTCAAGAAATCGCCGAGCATCTACCGGAATAATTGATGGAAATTTTCTTAGTTTTGCATTTGGTGCAACATTGATTGGAATTATTAGTGTTGCATTTTATATATTCTACAGCTTGTATCAAGCAGTTTTGAAGAAATTTCCATCTCCTCATACTGAGTTGTAAGGTGGTGTTTTTTTGTACTGACAATCTTTAATAAACATAAAATCGTCATTATTATAAAATTAAATTTATGAAGTTAATACATACTTGAAATAATGTATTTGTACTCGAATCTTATGTAGCTTATTTATTAACTCAATAATAATAACTACAATGATAATAAAAAGTTAAAAAAAAAATTAATTAGGAGTTTTGTTATGTTAAATGCATTTTATTGGTCCACGTTTGCTCGCTTTAAAAAATGTGCAATTTCATCGGCAAAACTTTTTTAAAGATTAAAATACCTACACTTAATTTAAAAAAAAGTGATGCACTTTGAAATTTTGCAATGATTTGGAGCAAATTAAAAAGAAATAGTTTTTTCAATGCAGTTTTGTTTAGCTATTACCAATTTTGAACAAGGACCTGTTAAAAAATAAATAAAAATGTAAAATTTTAATTTCTGAAGATTTTTTCCCTTCTCCTAATTTACATAATGTCATATTTCTTAATTTAACTTTTTTATACTCAGTTTTATAGTAATAAAAAAAACTCTATTCAAAAAAGTATTTTTTTTAAATTTTCAAATTGCGTATGTTTCCACAAAGGCCATTAAAAAAACGAAAACATTTTTTACAGGATGATTTTTGGTGTATAGGTGGGCAATCTGTGAAAAATCCAAGTTTTTTCAGTCCGCTAGCCTCATTTTAAGAGCTCAAATAGTACAGGAAACAGGGAGCTGAAAATGGGTCATCTGAGAATTTTTGGAAAGGATTTGAATTTGATATTTCATATAAAAAGGTGCATTTAGACGAACATAAAAAAATTATTTTTTTTGTCTCAAAAACGTGTGGTTTGGCCGCCATTTTGAAAAATGAGTTTTTGTGATTTTCTCGGCTAATGTTTATCGTAGAACGGATTTTTTTGTCTTGTTTTGTAGAAAACCGTATTCTAAAACTTTTTTATTCAATAATTTTTTTTGCAATATTGCTCTATAAAAAGTTATTGATGAAAACATGTAACATTTTTGGAGATGATCGTGAGTTTTACATTTTTTTTTTAGTGTAGGTCCATCTGAGCGAAAAAGTTCTTATAATAACATTGATACAACTCTAAATTTCCTACATTTTGGTATATTAAGTTTTCTTGCACGTCCAAAATTATCTCAGTTATAACCTGACGAATTCAATATTTTGGTTGGGTAGAATGATAATACTGCTCAAAAAAATTTAACCTTTTTTTTTGGCAGAGGAATCAAAATATAATTTTTAGCAATTTATTTGAGAATTATTTGTAACGGTGTCTGTAAGAACTACCTTGCTCCTTCCAAAAACTGTTCTAATCTTTCCGATATCACTTTTATTGACCGAGATATCTTAGGTTTAAGCTTACGTATAAGCCAAAGACTAACTCAAATTAATCTTATAGTTAAGCTTAAACCTAAAATATCTAGGTCAATAAAAGAGATATCGGAAAGATTAAAACAGTTTTTGGAAGGAGCAAGGTAGTTCTTATAGACACCGTTACAAATAATAGGTCAGAACATTTTTGAGTGATTGTTGGGTATATTTTTAATTTTTTTTTTTTTTTTTTTGTTTGCTTTAGTTTCGAAAGGCTAAAAGTAAAGCATTAAAGCAAGAAAAAATTAACAGCCTTTAAAAATAATTTTAAATTAATTTTAACTTAAGTTTGTAGCGTTTTCGTTTGGTAATTCTTAGAATGGTTCGGGACTGTCCGATCCGGAATTCCAAACGAACAAACTTGGATAGGTACTTCTTTTTTATTCTGAAGTTTGGGTTTCTTTGTATTTGGGAAATGCCAAATAATATGCGAACGCCTGATGAAAGTTTTATTTTGTTTTTGTTATCGTTTTTTTGTTTTCTTTACTTTATATTAATATAATTTAAAGTTTGGAATAGTACAAAATCTCAATATTCAGAAATGAAGAACAAACAATAACATTCCATTACTTTGACGTCTTAAGTGTGAACATGTGTGTGATTCTCGTTTTGATTCTGCCTCAAAATTCGGAATCGATTTTCTCTTCTTTTCAGAATTAAACCTGTCATTGAGTGCCAAACGAACAGTTTCAGAATCGTTCGAATGAATTCCGGAGAGTCCCGGACGACCAAACGAAAACGCTATAAAACTTCTTATAAAATAGTAAAATTAAATTAAAATTATTGGTGGCAATGGTGCAGTGGATGTAGTGCTTGGAAGCCACCCGTGAGATTATATGAGATAATAATCATCTTATCCTCAATTCACTGTACCAACAAAAAATTCTTTCCTATCTTTCTATTCCTTCTAACTAGTGCCGTGCAGTATGCATTTTAAAAGACCTTAGGTCTAACAGGCATATAGTTAAAATTATTATATAATTAAAATTATTATTTTTTTGAAATACAAACAGAAGATTTTATCATTTTGACCAGCTTAAACCGTAAGAACAAAGACGTCGTGCATGTTATGATATTATTTATTTTTCTTTTTTATAAAAATAATCAAATTGAAAATTGTATCTTCGAACGGAAATATCCATCTCCATTTATCAAATTTTTACTTGCGATATATGTATGTAGGTACTATTGGCATGTTATGCATTCGTACAAAAAAAAAAGGTTGAGACAACAATTTTCCATGCATTAATGGTGATTGGAGAAGAAGATATAAGAACGAACTTTACGGGTTGTACAAGGACACTAACCTAGCCAAGAGAGTTGAAGTGCAGCTCCTGGGTCACGTTGAGCGCATGGACAACAATGCTCCGGCCCGGAAAGTTTTTGACTCCAACCCAGAGGGACGGCACAGTAGAGGAAGACCTCGTCTGTGGTGGCTCAAACAAGTGGAAGAGGACCTCAATCAACTTGGCGTGCGAAACTGGAAGCAGCGAGCTAAAGATAGAGCTGGCTGGCGAAGCTTGTTGGTTGAGGCCCAAATCCACAGTGGATTGTAGCCGCCTTACGGCGCTGGTCACCCTAAGTAAGTATGTAGGGTCAATGTGGGTAAATGTAAACAATTTCATGTCTATTTTTTCTTTCGACTTTAAATTTTTATATGTTTTCACGGAACAACTTGAATGGTATCTTCAAATTAAAATAGGAAATGATGGCAATTCTTCTTTATAAATTTAAACAAATATTTCCCAAATTGTTTAAATTACTGTCAAATATGGCATGTTTACAAATACCCCACCATGTTTGTGTTTTTTTACAAATTCGGGGTGAATGTAAACGGTGGTTTGAAATTTAGATTTTCCTCGTTATCATATGGATAACAACTTGAAAAACGTTCAAGAAGGTATTTGACAAAAACTTTTTCAAATTCCAATAAAAGTTTTTGTATTCTTCCTTTGATTCTTTATATAGGCACCCAAGAGCCAAGACCCAATATGCATCCTGAGCAGCTGTGAACGTCATATTTTTTTTTTTTTTCGTCAAAGACCGATTTTGCAACATCAT
Source organism: Episyrphus balteatus (assembly GCF_945859705.1). NCBI lineage: Eukaryota > Metazoa > Arthropoda > Insecta > Diptera > Syrphidae > Episyrphus > Episyrphus balteatus. The sequence continues at coordinate 81,473,918 of NC_079136.1, read as the reverse complement.
CCATTGAAAATGATTGTGTTGGCTGCTTTAAAATGTGACTCCGTGGCACTTTAGCAACAGTAATTGACTAAAAATACTTTATCATCATCATCATATTGTAATGTTTTATTCAGGGTTCACAATAAAACTTATTTCGATTTATTTAAACTTCCACTTATATTTCCGTTCAAATAAGAACACACTTTATTTCAACTTAATTTACTTTTATTATTCGTTCAAACAAACACACGTTTAAATCACTTTATTTACTACTAAACAATTTCCAACACTTTATTTCACTTTGTACTGCACTCTTTCACTTTCAAAATTAAACTGTATCCGGTCGGTGTCCACGCTGCCCTTTTATACCTGAAATTCGGAATTCGAGAATGTCTTCGAAGGTTCTCGTCTTTGCTTCTCGAAGCTTCCTTTCCAAGAGGGGGCGCTTCATACTTCCAGTCCAGTGGGATATTTTGGGATATTCAGCAGTTGAGGGAATTTCTTTGGATGCGTTCAGAGGGTAGTTTCTTAATTACTAAAGGTCCGTTCACATTTCTACCTTTACTGTAGCAGGTAGTGTGTTCAGACTTTTATCTTAAAAGTAGTTCGGTAATTCATCGTTACATTGCCCCCCTCTTAGGATTGATCGTCCCGAACAACTCCATTGCTTCTTTCACCATTATAACGATGTAAACGGTCACAATGAACTACCTTTAATTTGCCTCTTACCCCTCTCTGTATACGGTAAACCACGTCGTTGATTCTGGTTATTACTGTGTAAGGGCCTTTCCAGTTTTGTTGTAGCTTCGGTGATAGTCCCTTTTGTCGGTGGGGATTGTAAAACCACACAAGTTCTCCTTCTTGAAACCCTGTTGCTGTCGCTCGCGCGTCATATCTTGTTTTCATCCTGTCACTAGACGCTTTTATATTTGTCCTTGTCCGTTGGTGAATGTCAGCCAGTGTTTCTTTCAGGTTATCAACATACTCATCTATTTCCTGTGGCTCATTTGGAACACATCCGAATTTTATCTCACTTGGCAGCCGTATTGTAGAACCAAAAAGGACTTCCGATGGTGTATGTCCAGTGGAACTATGTGTTGCACTTCTATAAGCCATCAAGAATAATGGAATATGTCGATCCCAGTCTCGTTGATTATCGTTGACTACTTTTGACAGGTGTTCCTTAAGTGTCCTGTTAAATCGCTCAACCATCCCATCAGATTGTGGATGAAGCGGTGTTGTTCGCGTCTTCTTGATGCCAAGGAGTGAGCAAACCTCTTGAAAAATCTTAGATTCGAAGTTCCTTCCTTGGTCGGAATGAAGTTCCATGGGTACTCCGAACCTGCTCACCCAATGAAAGACAATCTTATCCACAACTGTTTTGGTTTCCTGGTTTGGGATGGCAAATGCCTCAGGCCACTTGCTGAAGTAATCCATCACTACGAGGATATACCGGTTTCCTTTGTTGGTTTCGGGAAAAGGACCTGCCACGTCTATTGCAATCCTCTCAAAAGGTGTGCCCACATTGTACTGATGCATCTTGCTTTGCATTTTTCTAGCTGGTCCTTTGCTAGCGGCACAAGTATCACATTTTCGGCACCACTTTTCAACGTCTTCTCTCATACGTAACCAGTAGAATTGCTGGCGTACCTTTTCCAGCGTCTTGTTGATGCCTAAATGGCCTCCAGAAGTTCCCTCGTGCATCTCTCGGAGAACATCATTAACCTTTGACTGAGGTACGATTAGTTGCATTACATAAGATTTACCATCTGCGGATTCCCACTTACGCCTGAGTAACCCTTCTTGCACATGAAGTGAGTCCCATTGTGCCCAATATGCTTTGAGATTGGGGCTTCGGTCGGAGATGTCGGCCCATTCTGGTTTCTCTTCATGTTCCTTCCATGCAAGGATGGGTTCGATGTCCGAATCTTCCTGTTGGGCCATCCTGAGTTCTTCATTACTCCAGCCGCAAATGGGATCAGCTCTCGTTCTTCTTACAGCGACAACTTCCTTTTCCTCTAGCCGTGTGCAATGCTTGCAGTCTTGCTTGCACGGGCGCCGAGATAATGCGTCTGCATTTGAATGTAGCTTTCCTCTTCGATGTTGAATCTGACATTGATACGTCTGGAGTATCTCGATCCATCTTGCTACTTGACCCTCTGGATTTTTGAAGTTCAAAAGCCAATTTAGTGCACCATGATCTGTGCGAAGAAGGAACTTCTGTCCATAGATGTACTTATGGAAGTGCTTTGTTGCCAATACCAGAGCTAGAAGTTCCCTTCTGGTCACGCAATAGTTTCTTTCTTGTTTCGAGAGTACCTTGCTGAAATAGGCAACGACCTTTTCTTCTCCGTCATGAACTTGCGATAAAACAGCACCAACTCCAACATTACTTGCATCTGCGTCAATGATGAATTGTTTGCCTGGAGTCGGATAGGCCAACACAGGAGCTTCACATAACCGTAGCTTCAGTTCCTGAAAGCTTTTCTCACACTCACCTGACCATTTAAAGGGTTTACCCTTCTCCGTAAGCTGGTGCAAGCTTTTGGCGATTCTCGCAAAATCCTTCACGAACCGTCGATAGTACGTTGCCAGACCGAGGAAACTCCGAAGTTGATGCTTGTCCTGAGGGGTTGGCCAATTCTTCACAGTGTCAACTTTTTCTGGATCAGTCATTACTCCTTGGGATGAGATGATATGCCCCAAATATTTAACCTCGGTCTTGAAAAGTGCACATTTCTTTGGATTTAACTTAAGATGTGCTTCTCGTAGCCTCTGGAATACAGCCTTTAGGTTTTCACAATGGTCATCAAATGTTTTCCCGTAAACGATGACATCATCCAAATAGACTAGGCAAGATTTCCAGGTTAATCCATTTAAAACGCACTCCATTAAGCGCTCAAAAGTAGCTGGGGCATTACATAGCCCAAACGGCATGACATTGAACTGCCACAGACCATTTCCTGTGGAGAAAGCCGTCTTTTCTCGATCTTCTGGATGGATTTCTACCTGCCAGTAGCCACTCTTCAAGTCCAAAGTCGAAAACCATTGTGCTCCTTCCATTGCATCTAGAGTATCGCTGATTCTTGGCAGTGGGTAGCTGTCTTTCTTCGTCACATCATTCAGTCTGCGGTAGTCGACACAAAATCGAGTGCTTCCATCCTTCTTTTTGACGAGAACTACCGGTGATGCCCAAGGGCTTTTGGAATTTTCGATCAGCCCGTCTTTCTTCATTGTCGATATCATTTCTTCAACTTCACCTTGTTTGGCCAAGGGGAGACGTCTTGCTGGTTGACGAATCGGCCTAGCGTCTCCTGTATCGATTCGATGCTGCAACAGTTGTGTTCGGCCGTATTGCCCGCTGGGTGAAGAGAAGATATCAGCATATTCATGAAGAAGCCTTCCAGCAACATTAAGCTGATGTTGACTCAAGTTGTCTGATTTGAGAATTTGAGTCTTTAGTTTCTCAGAGTTCATAGTCATCTGTGTGTCCATCTCGTTGATCTTAGTTATTGCGGACACAGATTCACATTGCCCAACAACTTCTCCTTTCTTAAGCTTGATTGGGTACGGTTTGATGTTAAGTATCCGTACAGGTACCATGTTGTTCTTTGGTGCCACAAGAGTCTTCCCGATGATGATGTTTTCGGAACTTTGCTCAACTTCTGGTTCAACCATGAGGTATCGATGGCTTCCAAAGTTCCCCTTTAACTTGGTCCACACAAAAACTTCTGAAGAAGGAGGCAGGCACATGTCTTCTTTGATGACAGTTCTAATTGTTGTCGAGTTGTCAGTGCCATAGACCATTGGAATCTCTACATTTCTGTATTTCAGGACTTGATTACCGATATCCAAAATGATTTCATGCTCCTTCATGAAGTCGATTCCAATGATGCACTCGTCACATATATCTGCCACCAAAAACACATGCGAGAACTCTAGTTCTGCCATACGGATCGTAAGACGAACTTCACCGTACACCCTTGCTGCTTCTCCTGTGGCGGTCTTCAGACGGTAGCTGTTGGTGTTATGTAGCCATGTCATCTTCACCAAGTCTCTTCGTACAATGGAGGCGGTGGCACCGGTGTCAATTGTAGCCACGTGTTGTTTGTTGTTTATGGTCGCCTCCACTGTCAGACTTTTGTTGTCTCGTTTAGTCTGTGAGACTTGAATTGTGGTTCTGGGGCCATCGATACCAGAAACCAGCTTCTGCCCCTCGAAGGTGGTTCTTACTCGTTTCCCGAATGGGAATTCAAGATGAGCATGAATGTTAGTTGTATCGCTTACCTGTTGTTGGGCAATATTCCTGTTTCCACAGTGTGTGCAAGCAGTTCTTCTTGGTGGCAATCTGCACTGCCGCTGGAGATGTCCGGTCTTGTTACAGTTCCAGCATCGAGCAGCTCCGTCTCGCTGGTTTCTTTGGATTGCGAGTTTTTGACAAGAGCATTCCTCCACTGCAACTTCTCTTACCCGATGAACGCCTTGAGAAGCCTGTTCTGCTGCTTCCATAGTTAGTGCGAACGCTAATGCTTCAGGAAGGGAATGTTTTCCGGCTGTCCGAATCGCTCGCTGGAGATTTGTATCAGATACAGCACGAATAAAGGCTTCTGTCGCAAACTGACTGATAATATCGTCTCCTGCTTTCGGATATGCCAGATGAGCTAACCTTTCAATATCTGCTTGGAGTTGTTGCAGAGTTTCTCCTCTTTTCTGCACTCTTGTATTGAGTTGGACGCGGAAGACTTCCTGCATATGGCCATCTCCAAAGCGTTTTTCAATTACCTGGACAAGAGCGTTAAAGTTACCATTCTTTTCTGGTGGTAAAGTTTGTAATAACTCAGCAGCAGGACCTCTAAGAGCAAGAGTCAGCGCTATACATTTGTCTTCGTCATCCCAGCCATTTGTTGTGGCAGCTGCCTCAAACTGTTTCTTGTAGATTGACCAAGAACTTTGTCCATCAAAGGTTGGTGGATGCATTTCCTTCTTCTTTGGATACTCACCAGAACTTTCTCGGATCTTAATTTTCCGAACTTTGTCAAGTTCTTCGGTAAAACTTTGCATTTTCACTTCCATTCCTTTAAATTTGTCTTCGAATTTTATTTCTACTTTCTCGAGTTTTTCTTCAACTTTCTCAAACTTTTCTTGAGATTGTTTTTCAACGCCTTTGATTGAAGCATCAAGAGCAACGAACTTGTTCTCGATCGCATGAAGCTTACCTTCGATGAGGTTTTTCTGTTCATCTAGAAGGTTCTTTTGCTTTTCCAGAAGATTCTGTTGTTCACTCTTTTGTTCTTTACGTTGTGCCTCAATTTTTCCGAGAACATTACTCTGTTGTTTTTCTAATTGTTCTCTCTGTTCATTGCGTTGTGTCTCAATTTGTTTGAGAAGATTTTCCTCGAACTTAGCAAGGAGAACAGACATCATGGACGACATATCGGAACCAGTACTTACTTGTTCTTCTGTCATTTCAACTTCGAATTGAAATGTATCCAAATTTTCGTTTTCCTGGGTTAAATAATCCTGCAGACGAATAATGAGGTCATTTTTCGATCCAGCAGTAGGAAGACCTCGCTTATTTAATTCCGCCTTCAGCTCAGTTAAACTTAACTGATTTAATGTCTTACCCATTTTAACTTTTTAAAACGCGAGCACTTTTACTTATTTCAAAATGTATTACACTTTGTTTATTGTTAAGACACACGCGCACTTTTTATTTTTTTTTTCCGCGAAATTATCTGATTCGCACAAATAAATAAGTTTTATTCCACTTTTCTGACACCAATGTAATGTTTTATTCAGGGTTCACAATAAAACTTATTTCGATTTATTTAAACTTCCACTTATATTTCCGTTCAAATAAGAACACACTTTATTTCAACTTAATTTACTTTTATTATTCGTTCAAACAAACACACGTTTAAATCACTTTATTTACTACTAAACAATTTCCAACACTTTATTTCACTTTGTACTGCACTCTTTCACTTTCAAAATTAAACTGTATCCGGTCGGTGTCCACGCTGCCCTTTTATACCTGAAATTCGGAATTCGAGAATGTCTTCGAAGGTTCTCGTCTTTGCTTCTCGAAGCTTCCTTTCCAAGAGGGGGCGCTTCATACTTCCAGTCCAGTGGGATATTTTGGGAAATTCAGCAGTTGAGGGAATTTCTTTGGATGCGTTCAGAGGGTAGTTTCTTAATTACTAAAGGTCCGTTCACATTTCTACCTTTACTGTAGCAGGTAGTGTGTTCAGACTTTTATCTTAAAAGTAGTTCGGTAATTCATCGTTACAATATAATAAAACGGCAAACACTTATTTTGTGGTACAAAATACGCGGCCCACAAAAACCGAAGGGGCATAAATTATATACCGAAAGATAGGAAATTTTATCTAGATGTGCAGAATGTAAACATTATTCATTTTTTTTTACCGAAATAGATAAAAACAATAAATTAAAATTGAGGAAAAAAACAAAAACAAATGTTCTGAACCACGCCCTCTCCCTTCTGGAAGTAGAAACTTCTAAAAGTAAAGACGAGAACCTTCGAAGACATTCTCGAATTTCGAATAAAATTACATAAGTGTTGCATATTCTTAGTAGTTAATAAAGTGATTTATATAGTGTGCTTATTTGAGCATAAATAAAAGTTACAATCTTACAATAAGCACTCGAATTTTGAGTGCGGGGTCGGCTAGTTTTTATTAAAACCCATAATTTCAGTAAAAATATATGTTTATATTTACCCCCAGAATACGTTGTTTACATTTACCCATTATGAAAAATATTCTGGGGTAAATGTAAACACATGCAAATCGACATAACTGTCCTGTATTTTAAAATTTGTTTGTTTCACATAGAATCTACATCAAAATTAAAAACTATAAAGTATTTGCAAATTATACTGACTTAATTGAATCTGCAAAAATATTTAATTTTTCTGAAAGACTAACGACTTGTTTGGCACTTTAAAAAATTATCTTTCACGGAAAATACGCTCGTCGAATGAATTCTCTCTTGAAAGCAATGAGCTTGACGTATAAGTTAAAAGATACATGAGTCCGCGTTTTGTACTTATGTATGCATCAAAGAGATTTAACTTAAGCTTGTTATGAGTCATGTTTTCATTTACCCCTGTTTACTTTTACCCACATTGACCCTAACAATTTTCCATGACATGACAACGATGATAAAGAATGCCAAAAAATTGGGTCCCGGAAGTTCGTATGTCAGTCTGTCTGTCTGTAAACGAAGCTACAGCCTAAACGGATGGGCCGATTAATGTCAAATTTGGTATGTACCGTTATTTGGCAACTCTCCAGAGGAGTTTTTGGAATTAATTTGTTTGGACCAAAAATAACTGTAGGTACTTGTCATATACTGATTTTAGTAAAGCTGAAATTTCTCGAAAACGGCTCAAACAATTTTGTTTAAAAAATTAATTTTGATCCATGGAAGTCGGTTTTGTTTTTTGATAAAAATGATTATAATGAATTTTTTTTTAAATCATTATTAACGGTATGGAACCGTTTTTTTTAATCCGATTTTCTCCAAAATTACTTATTAGATTTCAACGATTTTTTTAAACATTTATATAATTTTAACATATGCCAAAAATAAAATTTTGAAAAAATTATTTTTTAGATTAAAAAAAAAAATTCTTTTTATTAATCAAATTTTCGAAAACCGGCCATTGAATTTTTTGAAATTTTGGTTTTAGATGTGGATAGGTAATTTCTTCAAAATGGCATCCATATTTTTTTTTTATATTATTTTTTTGATTTATAAAATATTAGTTTAAAAAAAACGGCTCTAACGATTTTGAAATTTTTTCTAAAAATGCTTCAAAACCCTCTGTCAGCACATGGCACAGTGTGGTAATTCGCCAATCTGACTGGACAAAATAGAAAAAAAAAAGTTTAGCCACATGATTTTAAATCATGAGCAGAGCTTCTCATTACAATGGGTAACTGTAATTCATGTTTGGTTTTTTTGTTTTCATCTCGGATTATCGTAAGCTAAGCTTGAAAGTTGGTTCTTGTCAACAGTTGGATGGAGATAATAGAGATAATACAAAGTATTCTATTTTTCGCTTGAGTTTGGTTGACGACTAAAAACGCTGTGGTAGTTTTTTTGTTGTAATTGTTTTTTTTTAATTGTTAATCTACATTTGGGGGTAAGGTATTATAATTTTTATTTATTAATTACCATTGCAACTATTTAAAAAAAAATAAATTCTGTATGAAGGCTAGGAAGTGCAAAAAAAAATATCTTTGTTTTTCAAATAGAGGTAAAGTTAATTTTTCCGCATTTTTCCGGTCTGAAATTAATTAATTAGTGTTTGGTGGAGTGTTGTCATTAAGATTAGCTAGTTACATGTCTCGCGTTTTCTCGACCGCCATACAACTTTTTTCACTTTTCAAAATGAAGTCAAGATTTTCAAAAAAACAAATTTTCGAAAAATGTGTCAAAACTGCCAAATAAGATCGAAAAGACAGTTTTTTTGATCTTTTAATGAGCAGGTATCATTTTTGGAACATTTTTGACAATAAATAAAAATTAAAAACATATATAAAAGTTTTGTGCTTCAAGTTAAGCGAAAAAAGACAAAAAAGGTGGAAGACACTTTGGACCACTCTTTAAACATGAATTTCATTTTGCTTGACCAATATTATGTGATAACTACATAAACAAAAACAGTAGATAGTGAAACAAAAGTAGAAAAGAATTTTTAAAAACTAAAAAAACGGAAAAAAAATAACAAACGGAAGGTTAAAAGTCTCCTAAGTGCACCTATCCATTAGAAAATAGTTAAAATCATTAGAATCGCTCTCCGCAAAATTTAAAAAGCATATTCCAATAATACCGGAAAGGATTTATAGAAATGTTCTTTGAGTGAAGGATCAAAATGTATAAAAGATTAAGTTCTGATCCTCTGGAACCACTAGACCACTGGAATTTTCAATCTAATGAGGCATTATCATTGATGAATGATGCTTTTCTGTCGGAACATCTTAAACAAGTTCAATGCAAAAAGCAAGCAAGTGTAAAAGGCCAGAAATAGGGTCACGAAGAAATTTAGAGAATTATTAGCTTGAAAAACATCGAAGGTAATATAAACACAGCTGTTTTTAATAGGCCCTTATGTTTCAAGTTTGCATCGCACAAAAAGGAGTTACTTTTTTAAATTATCTGCAGATATTTTTAAAGGTGATGCCATTTTTTATGATTGTGAAGCATATTTAATTAAAATCATTGCTAACATTTTAATTTAAAGCATGATATTGAGAAAATAAATCATGTATGTCACCTGGCAAAAACGTGTGTAAAAGTTCTATTTCTTAATAAAACCTAATTATTCTGCCTCTCTTTTTTCGTGAATAGCAATAGAGTTTTTATTTATTGAGATTTTTCAAGCGTTTTTTTAAATAATTAAGTATATCCAATCATAGAATATGTTTACGGAAACATAATCAAAAATGCATTTTCTTCATCACTATTTTGACCCACTTTTTGCAGAAATTATAGATTTCTTTTTAAAAAATCTTTCTTTTTTATAGAATTTTATCTATTCACATTCATTTGTTTAAAACTGTTTAGAAAAAAAGTCGATTAAACGCGAGTTATTAATTTTGTCCAGCTAGATTCGTGATTGGCCACACTGTGCATGGGTGCGAATTTGGCACTACAAAAATAAAAAAATAACAAGTTTAAAAAGAGTCTCTTTATAATGGTTACAATATATTTTTTTGGAATTGTTAATACAATATTCGAATCGGAAAATTCTACATAAATTTCTTATTCGTATTCTCTATAAAATATAAGGGATAAAAAAGTTCGACAAGAAAAAGTAGAAGCAGAGAGGTGTGCCTACAGAAGGTAAAGGTTAATAAAAGAAATGAAATTGCATACTTGTTTTGGGGCTCAATTTGATTTAAGATGTTTTTTTTATTTCCTTTTAAAAACGAATTTTAAATTTTTATATAAATACTCTTAAACATTTTAGCAACTTGAACCCTAAGAGCAAATTTGTGTGCTTTTTATTTAGTGTACTATTCAACCATCTTTAGCAATTGTGAATTGAGGATAAATCATTGTGAGCACTTCTCAAAATTATCGATGTAATTCCTGCGCAATGGATGTTGATGTTGCATACACCTTACCAATATCAGAACTGGATTTATCATTTTTTCAGATAGTGTACAGTGTGGTATTGGAATTTTTGCATCCTTGAACAAAATATCTTTTGAGAAGAAATGTCTGAATCTGCAGGTGTGCACTATGCAAGAATAACTTTATATCCAATATACCAGTTAAAACAAATAAATTCTTTTATTACAGAAGATCTTAATTCAGAATCTGTTGAAGTCCTTCGGGAACGCCTTAGTTCAATGAAACGATTAATGGCAGAGCGCAACAGTCAACAATCCTCGCCAGCGAGTACTGAAGAAATTTGGTCCAGAAACCGTCGAACTTCTACTGGAATAATTGATGGGAATTTTCTTAGTGTAGCATTTGGAGGTGCCTTGCTAGTGATTGTCACGGTTTCCGTGTATGCATTCTACAACTTATATAATGCGATTTTAAAAAAGTTTCCTTCCCATCACGAAGAATTATAAAATTTTTACTGTAATGGGCATAACTAATGATATCAGATATTGCTAACAGAAAGCAACTAGATTATTTTAAACTAAATTTTTTTTCTCTAATTTTTTTCTATAATAAAAAAAATGTATACATAAATGTGTGAACTTGAATTGATTTATAAAAGTTTAATTTCAATAGACTACATGAAGTTCTAGACTCGTAAAATTCGCATTACAGGGTTGTGTATTTGATACCCAAAAAGGACTTCTTGGTTACAAAGTAACCAAAACTATAGTTAAAAATGCTAATTAAATTTTGATTATTTGTATTGGTTTTGTTTTTGTGATAGGTTTGTATTTGTTTATTTTTTGTAATTGTTTTTAAAAAAACAGAATATGGGGCTGTATTTTTTAAATTTTTGATTCTTATTTTAAAGAATTTTATTTGTCTGTTTATTTATTAACACTAATGACAAGAAGATGAACATTTTGTTCAATTATTGAGTGCATGTGTTTGAGCCAAAGTTGTGATTCACTTTCTTTGCACGTTGTCCATATGCACTGTGGCGTATACGTGTTCTTTTTTACTAACTTTGTTTTTACCGCATATGCAATATTAGGGGAGAAAACGGTTAATTTAGCTAGAAAATGTAAATTCATGCAGTCTGGCCATATGACACATGATTTTTAAAGTATTTTATAATGTACTAAATGAAATGAGACCCGAAACGACCACTTTGAAAAATTTTATAGTCCTTTTTATAAAAACATGAATATTTATGGAGTAGGGTTGAGCGAGATCAAAAGCAATAGTATTGACAACTAAAAAAAAAACAGTACTTTTCTTAGAATTAAGAATTAGAAAAATATTTGTCTTTTTCAAAGCTATCAGCCCATCTTTATTGTTTAACGTTGTTTGTTTGTCTGTTTTAAAATGAATCATAAAATGCTATGCTGCGTAGTGTAAATTTCTTTCTTTTGTGCCTCTAGAAAACTAGATCAAGACTTGACACACCGCGCCGACAAGGCATTTCAAATTAATTTTTTTGTTTAATGGTACGAGGCTCTAAAAAGGTTCGCCACGAATTTATAGCTAAAATATAGTACGTATACGTCAGAGTAAATATATGTATTTTCTTTTCTTCTAACCAGCTGATCAAAAGTCTAAAGTATAAAAAAATGAAGAAATAACATGAAAGTTTATCCGTCATAGATAAATAGGCACTGCATCATGTGAAAACCATATTAACCATACCATGTCGATCCGTTACTTTAATTCTAAGTGCTTTCCGGATCTACTTTGTTTGTGCTTTATTGTTTAAGCCGCGTTCTTTCTTTTTTGGTCAATTAAATACTTTAAGTTGATCATAAAATCCTTAAGTTCTACCTACTATTTCTTGCCCCTAAGTTATGTTAAACTTAGAGGAATTTATGACACAATTTGAAGTTCGTGCAAACCGCTATGTATAACTTAAGGGTTTATGTTTCACATAAATATTTAAGACTCGTTTCAGCAAATGGGCCAAGGTATTTTTTAAAATGTAGATTTCCTTTTTTTTTTTATTTTGAATTTTTTTTGCCTTTAAAAGGTGTTTACGTTATTTAAAATATGTTTTTTTTTTTCAACTAAGTAATTTCCTTTTTTTATGGGGTTTTCGTTTGGTACAAAAATCAATTTATCTTTTGATTTAGATCTGTCAAAAAACTGATTTTTTCAATTTTTGCCTTCGTTTGGCCAAAAAAAATTGATTTATTTTTTGATCTTAGATCAAATTTCCAGATCTGGTTTTCGGTAGATTTACCCCTCTTTTACTAACACCACTCTGCACCATTGTTGACATCCATCAGTTTGACAATTTTTTTGTTGATAATAATTTGTTTCGGTTTCAATAAAGAATTAAAATTTTTTTGAATTCAAATGGAAGCAATTTTAAGTGAATTAATTTATTTGTCCAGCTCATCTTCGAATAAAAAAATCAAATATGGAATCAATATTTTTGACAACTGCGATCGCTGCTTAGCTCACAGACATAAATACACACCAATACTATAGCAAATAAAAATCAATCTGAAAACGTATTCGTTTCGAAACGAAAAAAATCAATTTATAGATCAAAATATAAATTTACCAAACGAAAACCCAATTAATTTTGATCATTTAAAGTGAGAGTTCAAAGTGTTTTTTTCACGAAAGCTGAAAAAGAAAACTTAACAAAAAAGTAATATAGTAGACCTTGGTACCTAAAAACCTAGTACTATACATCAGGTAAAAAAATAAAAAGTTCCGCAAACTTCCGCCATTTTGTTTTATTATTTGTTTTCTACATGGGTTAGACGTTAGAGGGTAAAAAACTCTACCCATTTTCGCTTGCGATACTAAATGGTTCCGAGATCTTAGCATCCCATGTGTAAAATTGTATATATTCAATCAACAACAACAAATGTCAACTGGTGTAGTTGTTTAGTCAACTATTATTTTGTTTTAATTATTTTGTTTGGGCCCTACCAATAATCAAATTTAAAGCTGACTTTAATTTTTACCTTAATTCTACATTTTTCACAATTCCAAAAACCAATTTAATTGTCAAGTTAAAGGCTAATGCTCGATTAAAATTTATAGTTGGGAAACTCAACTATAAAATTTAACCAAGAGTTAGCCTTTAACCTGACTATTTAATTGGTTTTTGGCACTGTGAAATATTTAGAATTAAGGTAAAAATTAAAGCGAGCTTTAAATTTGATTATTAGTAAGGCCCTTTGTGTCTTAACTGCGGGTCACTGTGGTGTATGTGTAACTTTTTTATATTGAAATATTTTATTGGTTAATACAAATTGTAAAAATATGGTAAGTAATTTTTGTATTTATTGATTACACTTTTAAAAAACCTTTTTCTTTACCTATTTGGGTCAGATACCCCTATGCGCAACGTCTCGTCGCTCGCTTCAGACAATATTTTGAAAATATTTAAAGAAAGACATGTGTTTTGTTTGTGCTTTATGGCTTTTTACTTATGGCAGATACTCGGCTAGTGTATATAGAAAATAGAAGGATTGTTCCGAAGCCATTTTTAATTGTATGTTTTTAAAAAGTGTGTTTATGTTTACTCAGTTCCAAAACTTCTCACCTGTGAAGTTACATGTATGTTCATTGAACATTGTTCAACCAAAGTAAGTAAACTAAAGAGTAAGTAAAACTAAAGTGTGTAATACCCGCCTTATACAAGAAATCAAATGGCATTATACTTCATTTGGTGGTCAAAACCATAAAGAAAGATGTTTAGAGTTTATAAAAACACATATTTTTTTTACTTCTTGAAATTCCTTGAAAAATCTAATTATAATTTTTGGTAAAATTTTTAATATTTTTTTCATAAAAATCTTCAACATAATCCAGCGATTTTTACTATTTGACCAAGTACGTGCGACATTATATTTTGAAAAATTAAATCACAGAGTTTTGTCTATACGTGCACGGTTTATGTTTGTTTTTTTTTTTTTTTTTAATCAGTCATGTTTCTTATCAACTAAACTCATAATATTTCTAGGTATTCAGCCCTGCACAGATCATTTCTCGCTTGTTATTTATATTATTTGCAAGTCATAGTTTTTGTAAACAAGCAATATTGCAATTATACTTTATTCAATAATCATACTCAGTTCATTTAAATGCAAGTATAAAATAAACCAAGAAAAAAAAAACAACTATAGTGAGGGGGCTGAATCAAATTTGCATGGTTGGTAGTGCTCAATATACATACATGTCACTTCCATCCGGAAGGGTACATACAAAAGTTTTCCTGTGTTACACCGTATAAAAAAAATATTTTTACTCATATGATTCGATTTATTTTGTGTTTTTTAGAAACAAAGAACACTTTTGAAATGATACCATTTTCGAGGATTTAGCCTCACTTTTGTCTTATCATCAATAGCTATAAATAGTGGTAATTTGTTTATTAAAACCGTTAAATGGCATATTTTGGTGTAGTCATGAAAAAAATCTTAAGAAAATCAAACAAAAAGAAATTTAAACATAATTAAACAACAACTATGAATATGGCCCATTATGTTTTTTTTAATAATATAATACCATAAAAACTTCCAGAAATTTTGACATAAGACAATTGAATCAGTACAACTTGTAAGTGATATATGTATGCAAACCTTTCTTATACAAAAAAAAATTGACAAAATATTCGTCTTTTCAAGAAAAAACGAAGTAATTGGCATAGCTCGCTCCTTCAAAATAACTGACTTCAAATGCTGTTCTCAAATTTTGATGAATTCTTTTTAAACACTCCTCGAAAAAACTGAATTTGTCGGTCCTCTTGGAAAGTATTTATTTTTTTCAAGTTTTGCCGAAGTATTGGTTTGTTGATGGGCGCTGTTATAGCTATCAGTAAAATCCATTAGTAAAAATTTTGTTTAGCTATTTTGAATGCTTTAAACTTTTATTTTGAGCAAAATATTGATGAAATAAGTTGAAAGCTTATTTTAATTATTTTTTTTTTCAAAAAGAAGCAATGCATTTGGTGTTAAATTTTATTCACAAATCCATTTTATAAATTTTACTGTTCAGTAAAATGAAATTTCATCAGTAAAATTTATAAAATGAATTTGTGACTAAAATATAACACCAAATGCATTGCTTCTTTTTCAAAAAGTTAGTGAAAATGTGTTTTTACTTTATTTCATCAACATTTTACATACATTAGTATTCAAAATAGCAAAACAGAATTTTTACTGATGGATTTTACTAATAGCTATAACTGAGCCTTAATGCGGTTGATAAGCTCCAAAATTCTAAAAAAATGTCCTTGGCTCTCCAGTGAAATTTGCTACATTTACGAAGTTCTTGTTGTTTTTTCGTCCAATTTCTTAACATTTTTTAGTTTGTTTTCCTTTAGCAATTCTTCTTCTTCCTTTTTCTCGGCGCTGTTATGATCTCGATGTCGAGGGGATCATAACCTTCCCACGTTACTGCTTCTCACTAGTGATCCGCCTGTGGGGTTCCCCGGGTTGACCTCAGAAATCGGCGGCAAGCCTCCCGGTTTTGTATTGTTCCGTTTTTGAGGCCAACTGAATGCTGGTGTTTTTGCATTTGCTTGTACCAGGAGTTTTTAGGCCTACCTTTCTTTTTATTTCGTGTTGGAACGTTGCTTTTTTGACGGGGTTCTCAGGATCTCTCCTTTGAACATGGCAATACCAACTGAGTCGGTCGTGTTCAATTTTTCCTTTAGCAATTAATGAATTGAATAGTTATTTATTATGCGAAGTAATTATTCTTGAACATAAATTCCTTCAAATTTTCAGGCCCCAAGAAAATCCCCAGTGGATTAACCATCAGCCCACTCCTCTCGATCGCAATTAAAAATCATAATGTCAAATTTGGGACCTAAATATTTCATACTTTATTATTGTTTTTTTTTTTTTTTTTTTTTTTTTTTTTAAATAGGATAATACATTTTTAATTTTCATATATAAAGTCGTGGAGATTTTTGTATCTATTTTTTTGTTTTTTTTTTTTTTCAACTATAATGTTCTTACTTAATAAATGGTTATACGTACACTGCCGGTCAAAAGTTTGGAAACTCTAAATAAAAAATCAAGTTTTCATGTTTATTGGTGCTTCCCGGGTTCAAATAAATTTTGTTTCTATGGTTTTCTTAACTTTTTCTTAAGCTTGTGTTATAATCTAGACATTTTATACAAATTTTAAAAATTCAACCATTTTAAACGACCATTGGACATATTTACTTTCAAAGAACATTTTTCATATGAATTCTTGCATACAAAATATTGCGTTTTTTTGTCTCAATTTTTAAAATTTGGCAAAAAACCTGCATTATTTTCACTTTAAATATACTGTACTGTAATTATGATGTCTCTTTTTTATAAAAATGGAAACACAAAGAGACATTTAATACAGATTTGTGAAAACGCAATAAATTTCGAGGATTTAACGATTTTTTTTGGTAAAGTTAGTTTAAAATGGCGAAAACTAAGGAATTATCTATTGAGAAACGGGCTAATATTGTTATCTTACAAAAAATAGGGAAAACTTTTATCGAAATAGCCAAAATTTTAAACATTTCCAAGGAACGGTTTCAAAAACACTTAGAAGAAATCGGGAAACGGTCACAAACACTGACAAAAAACGATCTGGTTGACCTCGGAAAACATCAAAAAGGGATGATGACAAAATATACACCATCCACTATGCAAATCATTTTGAAAGGGCTTCAAAAATCAGAAGCAAAATAAATGAACGTTTGGATTTAGCAATTTCCGTAACTACTGTACAGCGAAGACCGCGTGAAAAAGGTATGTTAGGGAGAGTGGCTGCAAAAAAACCACTTCTGCGACCACAGAATAAGAAGAAGAGACTCGAATTCGCCATGCAACACAAAAACTGGACCATTGACCAATGGAAGGAAGTGTTATGGTCGGACAAATCAAAATTCGAAATATTTGGGTCGCATCGTCGGTAATATGTTGGCCGTAAAGCGAATGAAAAATATAATTCGAAGTGCATTTCGCCAACGGTCATGCATGGTGGAGGGTCAGTGACTGTATGGGGCTGTTTTAGTTACGATGGAGTTGGTGAATTGATGGCATAACGAGAAAAGAAGGTTATCATCGTATTCTACAGTACAGTGC
This sequence comes from Episyrphus balteatus, assembly GCF_945859705.1. Classification (NCBI taxonomy): domain Eukaryota; kingdom Metazoa; phylum Arthropoda; class Insecta; order Diptera; family Syrphidae; genus Episyrphus; species Episyrphus balteatus. The sequence goes on along the minus strand of NC_079136.1, from coordinate 81,456,696 downwards.
AATACTGTCTGGGGTCGGTCTTATTGGATATGGTTTCAGTTACCAACAAGACAATGACCCCAAACACACTTCTAAGTTGTGTTCCACCTATTTAGAACGAAAAGAAGAAGAAGGTGTGCTGCAAAAAATGGTTTGGTCACCGAAATCTCCCGATGTTAATCCCATCGAATTATCGTGGGAAGAAATGGACTGCCAAGTAAGGGATTTGAAACCAACCAGCCAAATTTCAATGTGGAATTGTCTAAATAAAGTTTGGAAACTTTCAAGTCAAAAAACTTCAAAATCTGGTCAACAGAATGCCCCGAATATGTGCTGTTATCATAAAAGCAAAAGGCGGCTTTTTCGACGAAAAGAAGTTGGTCTGATTTCTTTTGATTTCTCATGTTTTAAAATGGTTGTTTTAAATAGAAATTTATTTAACTGTTTAGCAAATGCTACAAGTACCGCTAGTGTATTCATTGACATTCAATAAAATTCATAAATGGCCAATAACATTGCACCAAAGATAAAAAATTGATTTTTTGTTCAGGGTTTCCAAACTTTTGACCGGGAGTGTATATGTTTATGTTTTTTTTTTAATTCTATGTATGTATGTGTTATTTTGTTCGATTAATATTTTTCTTTCTTTTTTTTTTGTCTTCATTCATATTATTTATACATAATATATGAGTACATATTTATAATAATTGTGTATAAAATCACAAAAATATCTATCATTTTTGAGTAATGTTTTTGTAGCATTTTTGTTTTATTTTTTGTTTCTTGTTTTTCTTAAATATTTTGATTATAGATTATAAATAGTGGTATTGAGTAAATTCATTATATAAAGGAGAGAACTTTTTTGTGTTTTTTATAGCACTCGAAAAAATGTAAGAAAAAAATTCAAAAGTAATACAATTATAAATTCGAAAAAAATAAAATATTACAAAACAATACTATTGTTGATCTATGTTTTTTTTGTTGTTGTTGTATTTATCTCATTGTAAATGGCAATGTTCGTTTTGTTTGTTTAAATATACATATTATATTTTTTTTTTTCTAGTCTTAATTTGAATATAAAACAAAATCTTTTTTAAATTTAAAATGAAACCAAATTTCCAGTATAAACAAAACATAAATTATTTTAAAAAAATTAATAAGAAAAAGAAAACACCCCTCAATTTAATTCAGCACGTTTGAGTTGTTGAAGCCAGTCAAATTGTTGTATATCATCGGTGACTTTGTTATGTTTGTGAATTTGCCAAATATTCATTCATATTACTTGTCACCGGTGTTGTGTGCGATGTATTGCTAGGTTTTTACTCACGCCGCCCACCTAGACTTTTGCAAATCAATTTGTCCCTCCAAAGTCTTGGCCAAATAGATAACAAACAACTGAATCAAAGCAATACCCAAAGCGACCCCAGCAATTGTATAGAGATTCCTTTCCGCCCAAACTCGTACAATTTCAATGCATCCACTTGTCCAAATGCGTTTACTAGCTGCTGCCACAGATTGACCCTGCACATCATAGCCACACATTATATTAACCAATCCAGAACTAATATCAGTGGCATTAATACAACAACTATACGGCACACCGCACTTCTCAACACTGGGCGATGAACAATTAAAGTATTCATTCTTGCTCCAATCTTGATAGCCAGCATTGCTCAAGCCACAACACTTGAACTCCTGCTGAGCAAAGTCAATGAGATTCTGCAAGTCCGGGTCATCGCGATAAGTGTGTATTATCTTATCGGTAAATGAATCTTCCAGGAAAGAGTTCATATTGTGCGGAAAGACAAAGCCCATAATGGCAATTGCCATTTCAAAGAGGAAAAACAATAGCAAACACATGGAATAGAATTTTAACAAACAAGTATTCTCTCGCAGAGCACCGAGACAGCCAGCAAAGCTAACAACAAAGATAACAATGCCAGCAATCATCATGACAAGAGAAATATTCAATACGACATCGTAGAAGCTCTCCAAACGTACCCATCCAGTGGATTCCCATTTTTCTTTGAAGGCGTATAGACCGATGCCCATTAGGAGACCACCGAATAGCCAAAATATGAAATTCAACATGAATATCATGTATTTGACACAGGATGAGACATAGGTGAAGTTGTGAGAGATTCTCGGATGCATGTCGCGTACTTCAATTCCACAATAGCCGTGACGATAATTACTCATTACTTTTGGTTTTTTATTTGATTGGTGGGCTGGTTGGTGGCTCACTTCACTTTAACAAAAGTGTACGATGGAGTAGTTTTTTTTTGTGTTTTTTTGTTTCCGCGTTCGAGAGAGACTTTTTAAGCTGCTTTGAGCTTATACTGGGTTAATATTTGTAATAAATATAATTTTTAGGAGTACATTGTTTAACTTTATTGTGTTTTTTAATCACTAATGATTTGATTGGGTTTTGGTGGCGACTGGTTTATGAAAATTGCAAAACTTTTTTCTTTTTTTAATTGTGAAAGAATTTTTCTTCTTTTTCTCGTTAACAACAAATAAAAAGCTACTGTCACTGAACTATGTAGTTGAACAGGGATGATTTGAGGCAGTGTACTAACATCTTTGCAGTTTGGAACTGTTTGATTGAAGATTGATGAAAAGAAGTCGGTAGTGTAGTTTTGTGTAGTGTGTGCTTTTGATAAAAGAGCTGGACCCTAATTCAATAACTTTTATCACTAGCGATAAAATATTTGATTGACTTTAAAATTCATTTTATGTATCTTATCAAAATGAAAGAAATTCTATTCAAAATAATTTGTTTTTAATTCATACATTTAGAAAAAAAGACATTTTGCTATATTAATGGAAGTTTTCACTACAGCCCAAATGATATAATTTTGCAAATAAGTGCCTGGCTACACAGTGTTTATTAGTGTAATTAATTAATTGAAAAACCAGTATGTTTTTCAATTGATTAAATTAAATTCAAAAGAAATCTTGTATTTCTAATAATTAATTTTCACAAAACAATTCACAAATTATGCTGACCAAGAAAAGCGCCTTCCCAAGGTGCATACATTCGACGATGAATTTTAAGTAGACGAACGATGAAAAAACACAGCAAATATTTTTATTATTATAATGATGAAATGATAATGCTTACTCGGTGGTTCCAAACAGAAAGTATGTTTTATCATTAATTAATTAGATTAAAAGAATTATCTAATATATAATATAAAATATAACTATTCACAAAATTGTTTAATCCAAGAAAAGCGACTTCCCATATTACATACATTCGACGTTGAATGCAAAGTAAACGCAACGATGAAAAAACACAGCAAATTTTTTATTTTAATCTTACAATTGTTGATGCTTACCTTGGTGGTTCCAGAAAGAAAGATATTGTTTGTTGGGTGTGTAACTCCAAATTTTCTGAAAATTAGATTTGAATGAAATCTGTTAGCCAAACCTGATATCTACCGTTCCTTAAACTGGAAATCCCCTTAATAGTTTTTATTTTATTAGCAAATTAGAAAATGGAAACTCATACAAATGCCTTCAAAACGATGAGGTTTTAATCCCGACAAACAATTTTGGTTCTATAAAGCTTTACAGATGCAATTGTTGCTTCTGTAAAGCATTTTAGAAGCAAAATTGTTAGAAGGGATGCTCTCCTATAAAATTTGCTAAAATAGTGTTACATATTTTTTTGGTTTCACCTACGATATGCATGCTTGAACCGAAGTTGACCCGCAGCTAATCCACGTTTGTACAGCTGGCACTAGAGCCAGTTGTACAAATATTAAATCCGTGGATCAGCAATTTTTATTTCTTGAAATTGGTTATAAAGTTGAGGTTTATACTACGTTTCCACCTACCCTAAATCTGAGATTTAGCTAAGTAGATTTAGCATATATCTCGAGTTTTATTCTAAATGCCGGATGAAAGTAGGTTAAAATCTTAGATTTAGGGTAGCTGAACCCAAACCTGAGATTTCGAGAAGTAGATTTAAAATAAATCTCGAGATTTATTCTAATCTACTTAGCTAAATCTCGAATTTAGCGTAGGTGGAAACGTAGTGTTCCCTACTAACAATTTTGCTTCTATAACGCTTTACAGAAGCAACAATTGCATCTGTAAAGCTTTACAGAACCAAAATTGTTTGTCGTGTTAGCATTGGTCTATATGTGGATCAACTTTGGTTAAAGCATGGATTTAGCTGTTTAAACATTTTATGTACCTTGAACCAGTGCTAAACATAAAACTAAATATCGAGTGTTCATCGACAAAGTATAGACGCAGCCTTAAACCATAACTAAGGAGGCTTAAAAAGTGAATAAGCACAAAAGTGATAATTTTTAAGCGTTTTCCGAAATGGAAAAATTACAAAAATGATGCAGACAGTTTATTTTTGCTCTCAAAAACAATTTGTAAACTCTTTTTTTTACAAAAAAAAAAATATTTTCACTTTTGATTTTTGTTAAAAGTGGACATGTACTTAAGGCCACTGACCCAATGTAAATACACCATTAATCTTCGCTGCAAGCGACCATTGTGTTATCAGCTTAAGAAAAATGCTTTCATAAAATTCGATACTCGAAGATGTCACTTTTATAAAGTCAGTTTTGGTTTTGGTAAACATACAAAAATTTTATCAAGACAAAAAATTTTAAAATTCCCTCATAAATAATTACCAATTAAACAAAATTAAAAATATATATTAAGAAAAATAAGAGCAAAATTATTATATGTAAATACAAACCCCAACAATGGAAATAAGTATTAAGTGGAATGTTTGTCGTATTTGTATGGAAGAAGAAAGTAAAAGCGTCACGCTGCATCCAATCTTTGAAGAACCTACGCTACCAAATGATATATTTTTGTGTTCAGGAATTGAGGTAAACCATCAAATTTTATTAATGTATACTAAACAATAAAACATCCCTTTATTAAGCTTAAAAAAACAGACAATATGCCAGACAAAATATGCCAAAGATGCCTTTCGATTTTAAGATATGCTACCAAATTCCGTTTGACATGTCAGAAGACCACAGAATACCTAAATCAAATTGTGCTGAAAACCCAAACAGCATCCAATATATTTAAATCAAATAAATCTATGGTTGAAGCAGAGGTGTCATTTGAAAATATTGATTTCCTTGAAGAGGAACAAGTCGTTGATGTCGATGAGTTACCAACCATCGATGTCAATGAGCCTCACACCATTGAAACCAATGAAGTCCAATACGTTATTCAGGATGTTGATGATGATCCTTCGCCAGCGGAGGAAATTACTTCTGCTAAAATAAGCGAAGAAGAAGATGTCACTGCGGATGATCCAGTTATAGATGAAAACAGTCAAACAAATGATTTCCCGCCTGATTATGTTTCATCTAAGGGAAGTGAAATAGATCAATACGAACAAGAATATGAATTAGCATATATATCGGAGGAAGAAATCAAACAAGAAATATATGAAGATGAGGAATCACAAAGTGTGACAGAAACTATAATTCAGATTAATGATTTTATTGAAGGTGAAAATGAGAAACAAAATGAGACCATTATTAAAGAAGAAGAATTGAAACCAACTGTGAGGAAGTATCATCAAAAATCTGACAAACCACCTTACGATTTTATTTGTGATATTTGTGGGAATCATTTTAAGAAAAGATGTCTTCTTAGTTTTCATATGAAAATTCATCGAAATGAGAAGAATTATGGATGCGAGTAAGTTTAAATGGTTGTTTGTCATACATTTTAATTGTTCCTATATTTATTTATCTCTATTCTGCCTTACTTATTAAAAAAATATACAATTCAATTAATATAAGCCAATTTAGAAAGTAAACGATTCTTCTAGGCTTTGCAAGGTTCGGTACTAAGAGCAATTCATTCCTTCTTGTCCGTAAAGGATACACACATTCAATATAACTTAACTAAACTGCTGCCCCCCAAACGTTATCATATTCTTGGGATATAAAAGTATTTAGTCACCCTAAGTTGAGTTGTCTGCAAAAATAATCTAAATGAATAGGATCTCCAAACTGACGCGCAGGCAAACTAGAAAAAAACTACAAAATGTAATCCTGAATCACAACTATAGGATTTCTTTTCTTTTAATTTTTTCCGCTATTTTGGCGCTCATTGCGTGGCCGCCTCACATAGGTGTTTTTGCCTCGAAAAACCACTCCTGAACATTTATTTCTCTTAATGAAGTTACTTGACTGAAACGATTATTAAGCTTATTTCTAATGGTAAGTAAAGTATGTATATTTCGAATATATTAAGATAATTTTGTTTTAATATGAAAGCAAATTGAGGAAACGGATATGACATTTAAATGGCACTTGAAATTATTCAATGAATTCTATCCGGAATTCTTCTTGATCAATTCATTATCTGTTTCTTTATCTTCCTTGCTTTTAGAAAGATCATTGAGATCTTTTGGACAAATATAACATTTTATTGTAAATTTTGTGCTAGCTGCTACATTAGCCGTGTTTTATTGGTAACTCAGTACTTAGCTGAGTAAAATTTTACACGGTAAACAACAACAAATGATTGCTAAGGATAAACAAAAGTTTTTTATTTGTTGGTTTACAGAGAAATTTTATTTTCTTAACTTATACATTTTTGACCTCTCAACAATAAAAGATTATTAATAATAAATAAAAGTAAACGTTTGTTGTTATTTACAGCATAAAATGTTTACTCAGTAAAATACTGAGTACCAATAAAACACGGCTATTGTAAACTTTTCTATCGATTATTTTGAAAAGTAAAGTTGTTTTAACGTTCAATGTTATATCACTTGAATTGTTTTCAAAATTTCGTTTTTTCGCGTTTGTTTAATTTTTTCCGCACACACCATCACATCCTCGGTTTGATGCAAGTTCTAAGGGCCAGCACTAATTTTCTTCTAGCTTTGTGTACATCACTAAGGGCCAATTTTTCAATAGTCAATTAAACAGTCAGTTTGTACTTATTCCCCAGATAGAGTAAAAATCAATTTTTCAACAGTCAGATATAGCTTATTTTTTTAATAAAACATTTATTAGAGAAATAAAACTATCTGCTTCTTTCAGAGACGAATAAAAATTATTCTTAGGAATAATCTCAAAAAAAAATATTGCGTCGATTTTCAAAGCTGTTTTGAAAGAAATTTTGATACAAAATACAACGGAACACAAGAAAACAAAAAAAATTAAGAATAAAAATGACGTTTAATTTTGATTATTTTTGAATTTGACATTTGTTGTTTTTTTTTTGTCACTTGTTCTTACTATTTCATACTTTTAATAGTAGGAGATCTAGTGGCACATTTGACTAAGGTAGCTCTTGTAAGGCTAAAAATGCTTACAGTGGTAATTTTTAGCATACTAAGGGCCAATTTTTCAATAGTCAGTTTAATAGTCAGTTAGTACTTATTCCTAAGGATAGAGAAAAAATCAATTTTTCAACAGGCAGATATAGCTTATTCCTAAGAATAAATCTATCTGCTTCTTTCAGAGACGAATAAAATTATTCTAAGGAATAATCTCAATAAAGATATTGTGTCAGTTGTCAAAGCTGTTTTGAAAGAATTTTGAAAAAAATACAGTGGAAAACAAGAAAACAAAAACAATCATGAATAAAAATGACGTTTAATTTTAAATATTTTTGAATTTGACAATTTTTTTTGTTATTCTGTAGAATAAATTATTCTTGATTGAAAAATTCAATGTTTTTATCTGATTGTTTATGAGCCTAATAACTTTATTCGTCGAACAGTTAACTGACTGTTTATTAGAAGATTGAAAAATTGGCTCTAAGTAAAATAATCTTGGCCTGGCAGGCCTCAGCGCAGCGGTGCACATCATATATATACATATGTATATGTATATGACCTTGAAAGTGTAACTTTCAACTTTTTATTCTCAAAATTTGACTTTGAAATCGATTATTTGAAAAAATATTGATTAAAATAACTTTTTTTTTTTAAATCTCAATTTAAAAGTTTAATAAAACAAATTTACAGAAAAAAACAACTTCTTTCTCATGGATGCTATTGTCAGAACTGGTCCAAATTGATGAAAGAAACATCATCAAAATCGGTTCACCCTGTCGAAAGATACACAAGATTAAGTCGAAATGAGAACCGCCTCCTTTTTTTAAGTCGGTTTAAAAAAATCGACTCTTTTTTGTAAACATTTTTGTGTAATGTTGTTTGTTTGATTCACTTGAACACTCAAAAAAACAGTCGAATCAATGGTTAAATATTGAGTTCAAAAAATAAAAACCCGTTCTTAGACGGCACTCATTTATAGAAACAAAGTAGATACTTGACAAAACCAAGAAAGGTATAACCAGGATAGGATCGTTTCCATATTAGCTGAAAAATGACTAAGTTCCGTTTTTTTACAAACAATCTTCAAAATTTTTTCAAACAATTCTAGTATGGGTTAAAATACATCTTCTATTTTTCATTACAGAATATGTAGCAAGCGCTTTAATTCGCCTTGCAATCTTAGAGCACACATGCGAACACACACTGGAGAGAAACCATTTCATTGTCAGTATTGTGACAGAAAATTTGCCGACCGCAGCACACAAGTTAAACATCAGAGGTAAATTATATTTTTTTTTGTTTTTGGTCATTTAAGCAATTAAATAAATTATTTTAGAATTCACACCAATGAGAAACCATACAGCTGTCAAACATGTGGCAAAGCATTTTCCCTTACAACTTCACTTAAGGCTCACGAAAAAATGCACTCCGGAGAAAGACCCTACAAGTAAGAAATCACAATGTTTTGAAAAAATATGTATATATTTTTTATTTTTTTTTAACAATAACAAAAAATGTATCCCAAATTTAGATGTGAACCCTGTTCAAAAGCTTTTACTCTACCGCATCAATTAAAGGCACATTTGCAGACAAACATGCATCGTATTATAACCGAACTTTAGCAATAATTTTTAATGAATATTTAATATAAGTGTTTAGAAATATAATAAAGTCTTTAAAATAAGAACACTATACACAGTTAACTGTGTATAAGAGAATATAATTTCAAGGTTATTAATATACAAAACAAATATTACATTTCTGCAGTCATAAACATATTTAAACCCATTTAAATCAATCGTTGCTTATTTTGTTATTTATCAAGGTAAGCTGACAAAAGTACGATCTGATTTGCACAATTTATCAAAATCTTAAGTGTCGTTTTTCAGAAAAACGACCTTTTATATTTTGGTCATAGTACCGCTAGTTTTTATCCAAAAAATTAAATGTCAATTTTAGCTCTTGCGAATCACCAAAACTCTTAACTAAGGAGCATGAAGTAAATCGCTTCAGACAGACAGACAGAATTGCTAGCGACCTTTTTTCCCATTTTCTATCATCTTTGTCATGTCTGATTCTTACCTTCAGTTCAATTTTTTTTTGCGAATCCTAAAACTTGCCCTATATTCGACCTTATCACGCATTTCATTCGTATCGGAAATTTGTTACGAATTCCAAAAAAAGCAATGACGGAATCCGTTCGTAATGGAATATTTTATACAAATCGTCACCACGATCGGAATTTGTGATTATTTTTTCGGGAATCGTAGAAAATTTCCGATACGAACAATAATTGTATTTGGAATCAGGAATAAAGTTCCGCTAAATTTGCAAAACTGCACACTGCGTCGTATCGTACGTTTTCTCAAAAAGGTCTTTGGTTGGATATTTTTTTTCTACTCCTCTTCTTTTGGGACTTGATTACAGATCATCGTGTTGTTTTTAAATTTTCCTCGGATATGAATTGTGCCACAGCGCTCACTCATAGTCCATGACTTCTTGCCTAAGCCTTTCTCTTTTTCCTTCTGACACTTTCCGTAGTAGTTGTTGAAGCCTTTTATCCTCGGTGCGCTCTCCAACTCATCGCACATCTTGGATTGCTGTCAAGTCCGCATTATCTATTTACTGGTTCCAAATAACTAAGACCCAAAATTCCTTATCAAATTTTCGTTTGCTGGTCAACAATCTGCGAAACAAGTTCCGCAATGGCAAGCCCAAGGCTTCATGGTAGAAGTTACCTCAAGCGCCTCCTCCGCTTCAAGACATACGGCCTTGATCTGCTATTCGATTCACGTGAATGTCTAAAATGAGAAGCCTTTAAATTGGGGTAAAAAATAAATTTAATCAAATTTTTACTTGCTAGGTACTATAATTATATCAAGTTATGCATTCATACAAAAAAAAAGAAGTTGAGATAACATTTTTCCATGACATTACGATGGTAGAGAATGCCAAAAAAGTGGGTCCCGGAATTCCGTCTGTCTGTCAGTCTGTCTGTCTGTATAAGGAGCTACAGCCTGAACGGATAGACCGATTGACTTCAAACTTGGTAAGTAGCTTTTTTTGGAGGCTCTCCAGAGGGGTTTTTGGAATTAATTTTTTTGGTCCAAAAACAACGGTACCTGTCATACAAAAATTTCGGAAAAGTTTAATTTCACGAAAACGGCTCCAACGATTTTGTTAAAAAAATTCAAATGTTAGTTTTTAAGCAAGGTTTATCTTTTGAAGAAAAAATTTTTTTTAAAAAATCATTATTAACGGTACCTGCCATAGGACCGCTTTTTTCAAATCGGATTTTCTGCAAAACTGCTTATTGTATTTCAACGAAATTTTTTATACAAAAGCATTTATATACTAAAACGGGACATTTAATTTTTTTGACATTTTGTTTTTAGATGTTGATTAGTGATTTATACAAAATGGCATACCAATTTTATTTTAAAACTTTTTTTTCAAAAAATAATTTATGAAAAAAAAGTTTTTTAAAAAACGGCTCTAACGATTTTGAAAATTTTTTTTCTAAAAATGCACCTTAATATATCAAATAAAACTGCGTACTTGTTTTGTGGGCGATTTGATTTCAGATATTGTTTTATTTTTTTGAAAAATGAATTTTATTTTTTTTTATTGTTTTGTTTTTTTTTTTTATATAGGGTCAATGTGGGTAAATGTAAACAATTTCATGTCTTTTTTTTCTTTCGACTTTAGATTTTTATATGTTTTCACGGAACAACTTGAATGGTATCTACAAATGCAAATATGAAATGATGGCAATTCTTCTTTATAAATATAAACAAATATTTCCCAAATTGTTAACATTACTGTCAAATATGGCATTTTTACAAATACCCCACCATGTTTGTGTTTTTTTACAAATTCGGGGTAAATGTAAACGGTGGTTTAAAATTTAGAATTTCCTCTTTATCATATGGATAACAACTTGAAAAACGTTCAAGAAGGTATTTGACAAAAACTTTTTCAAATTACGATAAAAGTTTTTGTTTGATTCTTTATATAGGCGCCCAATATGCATCCTGAGCAGCTCTGAACGTCATATTTTTTGTTTTTTTACGTCAAAGACCGATTTGCAACATCATTCAATGAAAATGATGGTGTTGGCTACTTTAAAATGTGACTCCGCGGCACTTTAGCAATAGTAATTGACTAAAAATACGTTATTTTTATCAAAACCAATAATTTCAGCAAAAATATATGTCTATATTTACCTCCAGAATACGTTGTTTACATTTACCCATTATGAAAAATATTCTGGGGTAAATGTAAACACATGCAAATCGACATAAATGTCCTGTATTTTAAAATTTGCTTGTATCACATAGAATCTACATCAAAATTCAAAACTAAAAAGTATTTGCAAATTATACTGACTTAATTGAATCTCAAAAATATTTAATATTTCTGAAAGACTAACAACTTGTTTGGCACTTTAAAAAATTATCTTTCACGGAAAATACGCTCGTCGAATGAATACTCACTTGACAGCATTGAGTTTGACGTATAAGTTAAAAGATGCATGCGTCCGCGATTTGTACTTATGTATACGTCACAGAGACTTAACTGAAGCTTGTTATGAGCCATGTTCTCATTTACCCCTGTTTACATTTACCCACATTGACCCTACCTACATTTCCCAAGTTTCTATATAAAATTTTTATTAATTTAAAACTTTTTTTCAAAAAATTATTTATAAAAAAAAAGTTTTTTTAAAAAACGGCTCTAACGATTTTGAAAATTTTTTTTCTAAAAATGCACCATAATATATCAAATAAAACTGCGTACTTGTTTTGTGGGCGATTTGATTTCAGATATTGTTTTATTTTTTTGAAAAATGAATTTTATTTTTTTTTATTTGTTCTGTTTTTTTTTTCAACAATTTTTCTTTAGAAAATACCGATTGGCGCTTCGGTGAGGTAACTTAGTAGATTTTTGGTTTTGCATTTTCAAAGAGGAATTTTTAATAAGCAATGTTGTAAAAACAAAAAACCCAAAACAGAAACCGTATGGCTACTAGTTGCGTTTTTTTGCATTACTTCACAGAAAACAGTGTTTTTTTTGCGTCACTTGAATAGAAACAAGCTCTTAAATTAGATAAAAATGTGAAAAATCATGGACAACACTAATTTTAGTAAAGCAGTCTTAAACTTTGACATTATTTGCACATTATAACCAATTATGGGCTACGAGCTACCATTAGGCATCACAGAAAATGCATAAATAGAATTAAACATTGAAAATGCACTTGTACTGTACACAATCGTGGACCTAATTGGAGAAAGTGACTATAGTGTTTGGTAACTTCTTACAAATTAAGAAAATGACATTTTCTACAATTTAAGGTTTGAATAAGTGAAATAAACTTTCGTTTTTATCCGGAATGCATCTGTTTTGTTTCTATTGCGTTGTTTTTTTCTGGAACTCTCCTTGTGCAACCTCTAAGAGGGTTGTTTTTCCACGTTCCTAAACTTCCCAAGAGCTTCTTCCATTATTTCTTTGTAAAAGTTTGCATCTTTTTTCGAAGCGTGAAGCTTCAATTTTCCTATTGCACATCATAAAAACAAAGCGTATTACTATAACACATTTTATTGCCCTTTATTGGCGATGCGATAAAAGTTATTCTTTCATAAACCAATGAAATAGGACTAATATTAACGTGGTCCATCTGAGTTGGTATGTTTTCCTTTAAAAAACCACTCTTTACCTCACTTCTTTTCAACTTAAAATGTTGTTATTTTGCATTTTGAGGCTTTTTAAATGTTGTGCACCTTTTATAACTTCCATGATGGAACAAACCAACACATTACCATCGCACTAACACCACGTTTTTGACCGATTTTAGCGGCAAAGTGAAGGAAATTGCTGCTAGTTTTTAAATTATTTTTTTCTCTGCTCTTGATTTGGGTCTCACCTGTCTTATTTTTTTATTCAATCACTAGTTTACGATATTTCAAAAATATTCTCATACAAATTTGGCAAAATTTTCCAATATCTTTCGCGATTTTGCATAGTGCAAGTGCATTTCCAATGTTAGCTGCTATTTATGCATTTTCTGTGATGCCTAATGGTAGCTCGTAGCCCATAATTGGTTATAATGTGCAAATAATGTCAAAGTTTAAGACTGCTTTACTAAAATTAGTGTTGTCCATGATTTTTCACATTTTTATCTAATTTAAGAGCTTGTTTCTATTCAAGTGACGCAAAAAAAAAACACTGTTTTTTGTGAAGTAATGCGAAAAAACGCAACTAGTAGCCATACGGTTTCTGTTTTGGGTTTTTTTGTTTTTACAACATTGTTTGTTAAAAGTTCCTCTTTGAAAATTCAAAACCAAAATCCTACTAAGTTACCTCACCGAAGCGCCAATCGGTATTTTCTAAAGAAAAATTGTTGTTTCTATTCAAGTGACGCGAAGTGTACCTACATTTCCCAAGTTTCTATATAAAAAATCTTAAAACTTAAGCAACTTGAACTCTAAGAGCAAGTTCGTGCGACCCAGTCGTACATTATATTTTCTTTAGAATTGCTAAGACAGACGGACACAACGCTTTGATTTCGAAAGTTATATGTTTTTCAAAACATATGACCTAACAAAGCAATGAAATCCTTCGATTTACGTGAATCGAATAGCAGAATAGGGCTGATAGTTTTAGTTTTATTTCGATTTAGGGCGAACACATTAAGAATTAAGTTATCTAATAGTAATTGAAAATATCTCCATTGAGTTAAAAAAAATCATCTTTTGGACAGATTTAAATAAACAGGATTTTGTAACTTTTACCATCAAAAAACGTCATAAGACAAATAAATTCGGTTGATCTTAAGATATTGACGCAAAACGTTCAACTTTGTTTCAACTTTCATCTTATTGCTATATACAGATACAGACCTTTTTTTGAAACTTAAAAATAGTTCCGATAATTTTTTAATTGAAATAAAAAAAATGTCTTCTTTATTCCAAATTCTCTACTTTACTTCTTTCTTTTGCCATTTCGGCATGTCTAATTGTTCCAAAGTGCGCCTTCATTTGATGTGCCTCTGAAAAACCTTTGTCACAAACCAAACACCTATAAGGTTTTTCTCCCGTATGCACTCTTTCATGCTTCTTCAATGTTGCTGAGTAGGAAAAGTGAGCTCCGCATATTGTGCAACCATACGGTCGTTCATTTGTATGTGTTCTATGAATTAAATAACAAGTTAAAATAATCCATATTCTGCAATAGTATGAAACTCACCTTTCATGCCTTGTTACTCCACTTCGATCACGGAATTTGCGATCACAATAGGAGCAATTATATGGTTTTTCTCCTGTGTGAACTCGAATATGTGCCCGAAGCTCACAAGTTTGCATGAAACGCTTCGAACATATTCTAAAATAAAAATCATTATAAAAAAAATTCAATCGAATTAAGTTCGGTGAAGGGTCATAAGTCCACGGGCCAAAAGTCCATAATGGACTACTAACTCACTTAGGTGGGTTATAAGTCCGCAAATCAATTATGGAATTACAACCCACATAAGGGTGTCAAAAATCCACAAAAAAGTGAGTCAGGGGCCCTACTATGTGATACTTTCGCATCTGTTCGAAATTTAATTTCAATTGTACTCCCTAGTCAAACTGGGTCTCTTATATGAATAATACCTATCCAAATAAAACACAATAGGGGTATTCATGAAACCGGGTAAACGTGGTAAAATGGTAAATGTGGTAAACGAGCTGTCAAAATTTGTATGGAAAAACTTTACCAAAATATGGTACTTTTTGTGTGGAAAAATTTACCATCTGAATCTGGTAAATGTGGAAAACTTTTGATGTTTAATTTTGATAATTAAAATGTATAATAATTAAAAAGTGGGAATATTTTTACAAAAAATATAATAAAATAGAAAACATAATTTTAAATTCTTTTTTTCAGTTTCTAGCTCCAATTAGACTTAAAATAAATCGCCGTCAACCGCATTTACCGCATTTTGATTTTAGGGGCGTCCATGAAACGTGTTTAGTAAACTTTTCCATTTTTCAATGTGGTAAAGTTTTACAGGTTGCATGAATTCCCCTGATAAAAGATTTGCTATGACTATAGCTGTATAATTTTCATTTTTTACAGATTTACAGAGATCCGTTTTTTACGAATACGAACACATGTTTTGTAGAACCGAATTACATAGTTAGGCCCCAGAACTCCCTAACTTCAAAAAGGATGTGGATTTAAAGGTGCTTAAGAAATATTTATTTGTAAACAATGTGGAAAGGCTCAATTTAGTTTCACCGTTTCACAAATATATTTCACCTTTTAGCAAATATAATAAAACTAAACACAAATCAATAAACCTAAAAGCAAATATAATTAAACTAAAGCAATCCAAAACACAAATTTATTTCACCTTCTAAATCCTAATCCCTTCTTCATAGCACGATACCAAAAGCCTTTTCTAGAAAAGGTTAAATCATTTTGCGTTTAGGTTTAATAGATTTAAATATAGCATTCACACTTTTATTTAAAGTTTAAACTAAACACAAATTATTTAACCTTTTCACAAATATATTTCACCGTTTTGCAAATATATTTTTCACCTTTTAGCAAATATAATTAAACTTAAAGCAAATCAATTAAACCCAAAAGCAAATATAATTAAACTAAAGCAAACTATTTAAACTTTTAGCAAATCTATTTAAAGTAAACGCAAACTAATTTAACCTTTTCTAGAAAAAGTTTTTGGCATCGAGCTTGAAGAAAGGGATTACAATTTAGAAGCTGTCCGTAGCACTAAAATCAACGAAACACTACAAAAACCAAAATAAGACCCTATAAACAAAATGTGCATTTCAGTTAATAGTTAGTTTAATTATTTTTGCTTTTGGGTTTAATTGATTTGCTTTTAGTTTAATTATATTTGCTAAAAGGTGAAATATATTTGCTAAAAGGTGAAATATATTTGTGAAAGGTGAAACTAATTTGTGTTTAGGTTAATTAAAAGTGCGAATGCTATAGTTTGCTTTAAGTTTAATTATATATATTTGCTATTAGGTTTAATTGATTTGTGTTTAGGTTTATTATATTTGCTAAAAGGTAAAATATATTTCTGAAAAGGTGAAACTAATTTGTGTTTAGGTTAAATAAAAGTGCAAATGCTATAATTATGTATTTGTAAAAAGATTTTTAAATTTTGTTTATAAATTTATTTATTTTTTTTTTTTTTTTGAAAATTTTATGATTTTTTTAACTACCGCGATTTTCGTTTTAAATCTTATTAAAGTAATTTCTGAAAACTTGCACAAAAAGCAGAACAAAATTTTACTCAAAAGACGATTAATTTGGAGTGTGTCATAGTTATAATCGCCGCTGATTTGGGGAATTATCTCGCAAACAAAGCGGGCTAATTAATTCGCGGAAAGCGACGCGGACAAAATTTGCTCACATGAAAATTAATTTAATTTGCACAAGCCAAAAGCGAAGCGGAAAAAAATTTTGCCTATGGGAGAATCAATTCTGAGGTGTGAAAATAAAAATTCGTGCAAATTTAATCCGCATCGCGCTTACAGAGTTATAACATAAACATATCTTTCTTGTTCGGTAGTAACGCACAAGTGATTGAACATTTCTGTGCCCACAACTAATAACCGCTTAAGTGAGTTAAGTAAATTTTTCAGTGGTATTATGAATTCAAATTCAAAATCTACATACTCTTAATTTTTTAAGTATAAAAAAATGATAAATTAAATTCATCTACGTCGAGTTAAGAAAGGATTGAGTTCGTTTTTGAGGCAAATTAAAAAATGCGGAGCATTATAGTAATACTTAATTTTTGTTTTCTTTTTCGACTTAAGCGGTTATTGGTTTGGCCACATATTTAATGAAGAAACTTTCGAAAATTGACGAGTGTTCCAATTTTGAAAAATTAATAAAGTAATTTTCTGAGATTCGCTCCAATTTGAAACATATTTATAAATGTTTTAGAGAAATTGCGAATCAATTGGGAGTTCAACCACATTATGAATTTTGGCGTTCCTAAGTGGTTATAAATTTTTAATCGATGGGCCAAAAATGCACAGGAATTTTGTGGGAACACTTGACCCACTTGGGTGGGTTGTAGGTCCATAATAATTATGGACCTACAACCCACCCAAGTGGGTCATTATGGACTTTTGGCCTGTGGACTGTTGACCCTGTACCATTTAGTTCAATGATAACTTACTCGCACACGTATTTCTTATCATTCCTGTGCAGTTTCATGTGATAGCTGAAAGTAGCTTTGTTTCGGAATAAATTCCCGCAAATATTACACATGAGAGTTATTGGTGACTTGGGCTTTCTGGCAGTTCGAGCTGGGAAATATTTGATTAGTGGTTTGTCATCATCTTCATCCTCTTCGACTGCTTTATTATTATCTTGGCACTGATCTTCTGGAACTGATTCGTCGTAATTATCATGATTGTCATCTCCATGATGGTCATCTCCATCATGGTGACCTTCTTCAACTTCATTGAATTTTTCTTCTTCATTGTATGTCTCTTCTTTTTCTGCATATTCTATTTCAAGCTCTAATTTGGGTGAAGTAGCGCTTACCTTCTCTTCAGATAGATTTGGTTTATCTTCAATTAGGTCTACTATGTTATGTGGATCGCTTAAGTATTCTTGGGATCGTTGGCATAGAACTCGAAAACCATAAGCAACTTTGAGAATATCTGAACATTTTTTGCAAATTTTTGATGGCAGAGAGGGAATGTTTGGAATCTAGTAAACAAAATTTTAAAAAATAACAAATTTTTATGGACTTATTTTCAAAGTTATTACCTCTACACCACAGCATAATTCCAATTTGTAAAGTGTTTTGGAATCTTCAAATAAATCTATCATTTCTTCAGCAGTTTCTAGGCATATTCTACATTGATCAATGTCCTCAGTTTCCATTATTTTAGCTTTATATTTAATTCAATTGCATTTAAAAAAAATTTAATAGAAATTATTTACTTTTTATTTTTAAAATATGTAAATATTCTTCTGTCTTGTCAAAGCAAAATTTTTTGATAGATGTCATTTCTTCGAGGCTCGAAACTATTTAGTATACAAAAGCATCGTATCATGAAGGTGGAAACAAATGGACGACACAAGGTTTAAGGCTTGACCACACCTGAATGCGGTACGGGTAGTTGTATGGAATGTTTTTCATTTGGTGTGGTTAAGCCTTTATAGTTCAAATTGCAGTCGCACTACCATACCAAAAACGTGGAAAAACAAATAAAAAAAACACCTCAATCATTTGGGAGAACCACATTCATTCCCACCACCTATTAGCCGAACTGTCAAAAAATTTAGATAAAAGTGAGAAAGCAACATTTTTTCCACTAAAAATCATCTGACCCATGGCTGAACCACTGCTAACCCACCAATATCGGTGGGTAACTTCTGATCGTGGTTCAGCAGTGGGTTAAGACCTGAACCTCGATTGTACAACACTGCAAATGAGTTCAACTGAGTTCAAACGTTGATCCGAGGATGAACGATGATTGTACAACTGGCCCTTAATAACGATTTCAGAAGATAAAAGAATCTGAAACACAGATTAAATATTTGTGCAACTGGCCATTGAGGCTGTGTTGTACCTACGACGATCGATGATAAAAAAAAACCATGCCAACAGCGTTTTTGTATGAAAAAAATTCCAAACAGGAACGTCAACTTCGGTGGCGTTTTTATGTCGTTGGTCTTCGGTGGTGTGGCCCAGCCTTTAATTGAAAAAAAAAATTGTAATTCAAACAGATCCATTCACAGCGAATATTGAAACCAAACAGTTCTATCCCAAGCGAATTCAAATGCATCAAAAACTGAAAACATCCCTGTCAACTGACATTTTCCTTCAATAGAGAGCCTGAAAAATATTTTTAATTTTTTGTTTACAATTTTTCAATAAATAAACTTTATTATTTTATAAAATAAATCCATAAGAATGGCAGAAACTAAACTAACACCATGTCGAATATGCAACGGACATTTTGCACAATCAAAATTATTAGACTTGCATGGAATTGAATCACAAATAGAAAATCTAATTGGCGTTCAAGTATGTTTTACTCTTTTATTATGTATTCATTTTAAATAAATAATAAAAATCCAATTCAATTTATATATTTCAAAATAGCTAATAAAAGGTGTTGATATACCAACATTTATTTGCAATCAATGCAATACGGACTTTGAAGGTGCTCAAGAATTCAGACGCAAATGCATTGAATCAAATGAGTTTTATGAATCGAAATGCGAAAGTCTACTTAAATGTGATGTTGTTATTCCCAAAGAAGAACAAATAGAACATATCGTAAGTTTAAATAATTTATAGAAAATAGAACGATTTAAAAACTATTTTTTAATTCCTTTAATTTTTTTGAGTAGGTTAAATAAATTTTACTATTTCGTGGGCTGCTATAGGTCTTTCTTGTTATTAGTTCTTACCAGTCGACGTTTCAGGTATGAATATAGCCTTCTTCAGGAATCTATAAATAAAATTTCTTAAAAATAATAACGCTTCATTCAATTTACTTATTTAAATAACTAAACGTTAAATCAATTTTCCTAGTAGAAAATTGATTATTCACCAACACAGTTATAAAATTTCAGAATTGAGTGGAAGCGATTTAAACTGTTTTATTGGATTTCAGAATGAGTGAATCCTTGAGTGAAACCAATCGAAAACGACATAAATATTTGTACTCACAATATTAAAAAGACGACCCTAAGGGCCATATTATTCACTCTGGATTTAGTTTGGATTAAAGTTAATTTTAAATCCAATCCATCAAATCTGAATTTCATAAATCCAAGGATTTGATTTTTTGTTCATATTATTCACTAAAAATAATAATATATGTGATTTTTCAATAAATTTTGTATAATTTGCATTTATCTTTATGTTCACAAAATACTTGACAAAACAACTGAACACCGTGATACTGAATTTTAAATCTCGATTTATAAAGTTAAACAGAACTCCAGAGAGCAGTTTAAATTTGTTTGGATTTAAAAAATTGGATTTAATATTGGATTTAAGTAGTTAATATTATGGATTTGGATTTATTTTTGACATTTCAATTTCTTTACATCCAGATGTATTTTTTAAACTAGTGAATAATATGGCCGTAAGATATTGGTTTTTTATCCCAATCAAATATCAATTTGTTATTTTTACTATTACCAGGCAACGGATTTTCCTAACTTTGCCTATTTTTATTGCGTTATCGTAAGAAAATATACACTTTATACAAACACGGTTCATGTCCTCCTCATTTCAAAAACATATTTTTTATTTTGCCTTTTTTATGTTTTTCTTTTTTAATTGAAAAATTAATTGAATATACATTAAACCATGCATATCAAACTTGGGGCCCACAACGAGTAACTTTGCGGCCCTCGACAACAAGGTTTTCGTTACAGACACCAAGATAAACTTTTCTATAGATTTGCTCGAATTCGAAGTCAGAAAAATTCAATCACATCACGTTTTTGAGATAATCCAGTTAGAAAAACGAAAATGCCGATTTTACTAGTTTTCAAGGTTATTTCTTACGGCCATATTATTCACTCTGGATTTAGTTTGGATTAAAGTTTATTTTAAATCCAATCCATTAAATCTGAATTTCATAAATCCAAGGATTTAATTTTTTGGTCACATTATTCACTCAAAAATAATTATATGTTTATTCAATAAATTTTGTATAATTTGCATTTATCTTTATTTTTCCTTCACAAAATACGTAAAAAAACAACTGAACACTGTGAAAATTAATTTTACATCTGGATTTATCAATTTAAACAGACCTCCAGAGAGCAGTTTAAATTTGTTTGGATTTAACGAGAATGGATTTAAAAAATTGGATTTAAGATTGGATTTAAGTAGTGAATATTATGGAATTGGATTTATTTTTGACATTTGACATTGTTTACATCCAGATGTATTTTTTAAACTAGTGAATAATATGGCCGTTAGCGTTTGGTTATTTGTTTTAAGTAAATTTGTAACGGTTTCCAAAAGGACCTATAGAAAAATATACCTTGGTTTCTGTAACAAAAAAGTTTAATTTTGCTGACCAGTGTTCTCGATAAGATGCTCAGATAAATTTTGGCTCGGCTAAATTTTTTCGGCAGTCTGTATGGAGCTAAAATGTATCTTATTATGAGTTTGTATTGATCAATTAAAATTCGAAATTATGCTGAAATTTATCTCGATCTTCTTACCAGGCATGGAATGTACCTGAAAACAAAATTCTTAATTTATAAGATTTCGTGAATTAGGAAGCGAATGTTCTTAATTAACGCAACGGTAGGTTAAATCATGAATGCCCTAGATATGACATTCTTTGTTATTTTTTTTCATAAAAATTAGAATAAATGTCGAATAATATGGAAATGGAGGCATGCGATTCTTAATGTGACTCCGAAGTAAGTTCCAAATTTCTATGAAGTTGATATGACCGAATTTTATAAGTCTTTTTCAGTCAGATTTGGGCAATTTAAAACTGCCATATAATCATTTTTTTCTTTTTTGCATTAAAAAAAAAGCAAAATTACTTTTTAATAGTCACTATTCAATGGTTATACAATTTTTTTATGGTAATGTATTAGAAGAATTATTGTAAAATATGACTGATCAAAAAAACAGATGAAATCCATGCATTTGTTGCAGCAATGTGAAAAAAACTTAAGATTATACAGTTAAAATAATTTATTAAATTAATAGGTTTTTTTTGCACTTTGGTACCAATAACTTTCTAGTAACTCTAGATTTGATAAAAACTATTATCATTCTGCAATCCCCCTTGGACGCGCATATTTTTAAAAAAGTTGGCGACCTACATTCCCATAGATTTTTTTTATACCACAGGTGTTTAAAATTTTTCATAAAATATTTTTTTTTACATTTTGCATCGAAAAACGAATTTCAATATTTTTTTCAAAGAAAAAGTGCAACAGCTTTAAAAATTTTTAAGTGCTTATGGTTTTAGTCAATTATTGTAGAAAATAAAAAAAAAAAGAAATAAAAAAAAATTCATTCATTCGTGATTCGTGGTTGTGATGAATGAAAACGTAAGATGATGAAATTTAAAATACACTGAACGAAATATATAATATTTTCTAAAATGGTTGCGATAGAAATTTGGTTTTAGTACAGTCATACGTTTAGCTATCAGCCATTTCAGGCTTATCCATTTTTTACCGGACACCCTGTATACAATTCACACCTGAAACGTCGACTGGTACGAACTAAACAAGAAAGACCTATAGCAAACGATATATTAACATTTATTTTATGTATAATTTAAATCACGTATATTGTTTAGCCACTTTCGCCAGCTCCATTGTCGGAAGGGTCATTTTGCAGAGAGGATGTTGACCAAATACATAACGACGAAGACGATTTTGATGAAAATGACCATGACCAAGATCCAGACTATTCATTACCGCCTGATAACGATAAAGATAACGAAAAAGATGAACAAGACGAAAAACCAAATAAAACTTCAGCCAAAAGTAAAAAGGATGAAAACAAATCCGGCAAACG
Source organism: Episyrphus balteatus (assembly GCF_945859705.1). Lineage (NCBI taxonomy): Eukaryota > Metazoa > Arthropoda > Insecta > Diptera > Syrphidae > Episyrphus > Episyrphus balteatus. Next base: position 81,433,855 of record NC_079136.1, on the reverse strand, counting down.
GGTAAAGAAAAAATCCCCAAAGACCAAGGGCCGCGACTTGATGAATCGCAAACAGAAGGAGCATCATGCACTTGTATGTGATATCTGTGGGAATGTCTTCAAGGCTAGACATATTTTTGCTCTGCACAAACGAAGACATAGCAATGACAAACCATATGTTTGCGAGTGAGTGCTTTGAGAGAAATGGGGTTTTGTAAAATTTGTAATAAAAAGTTGTATCGTTTCAGATTATGTCCGAGCAAATTCTTTACAAATTCTGAATTGAAGCGTCACATGAGACGGCATACAGGTGAAAAACCATATGAATGCCAGTTTTGTCATCGAAAGTTTTCTGATTATGGAACACATGTTAAACACGAAAGGTAATTTTATTTATTTCCTTTATTATTCATTATTTACAACCAGACAAAATTCCAGCTTACTGACTTTCTTGATAGAATACCTTACGTTAACGGCTAAGCGAAAAATAACCTAGATTTGTTTCTTACCTCTTAATCACCATAAACATTTAGGTAATCGTCTCTAGGTACTTGAAATATTTGGGCCGTGTGGAAATTTCTCCCGCGAAAAAACTTCTCCCATCCGAATACTACTTACCTTACCCTACTCTAATATATATATAATTCCTTATTTCAATAGTGCTAGTGTCGTATCTTGTACAAGATAATTAGTAAAACGGAGGAAAGCAGAGAAGCTGGGCATTCCAGCTCATACCAGTTTTGGTTTTAAGCATTATGAAAAAGAATTGTCACCTTCATCACTGCCCTGATTTTTCAAAAACGAGAAACTTATTACTTCATCAAGTCTTCTACAAGTCCGTGATGTATGACTTCTCGGAAGATCAAGACTTGATCGCTTTCCTCAATGCGAAGAATAAGTTATAATTCATTTTCTTTTGCAAACCTACCATAACTTTTTAGAATATGAATATGCTCTGTAGACTAGCGCCCTTTTATTTGTAAACCTTTACACCTACAGGTTATGCAAGTTATGGTTTCAAAACCCCCGCAGCGCATCCAAAAGCTAATTTTTTCATCGATCCAGGGGCTACATGCCTGGGAAGGTCTCAATAACTGACTAATTATGCTTTTTCGTCAAAGTGGCATAGGTCGAAAAAGACTTTTTTGATTTGGTCAGTGAGTTCGACAATTTGGAGATCGCCAGGTTCGTGTGTGGATCCTTAATTCTTTTAAATTCAATGGCTTGAAGCCATATTTTTATGTTGATTCACGGAGGCTTTGATATAATACTTCAACTGTCTCAGTATCGTATTTAGGGAACAGTATACGAGAGTCTCTTTTGACTGGTCGGGAAGTTACCCCGAGACACAAAATCCAAGTTGAAAGCCGATGAATATATTGTTCATATTTTCTTTAGTAAGTTAAGTTTTTGTTTCTAATAACATAACTTTAAAAAATTACAGAACACACACAAATGACCGTCCGTTTGCTTGTCAACATTGTGGCAAAGCTTTTTCGTGCGGTTTCGTTTTGAAAAATCATATGCTTACTCATACAGGTGAACGTAATTACAAGTAAGTTATTTAAAAAAAAAAACAAAAAAAAAAATTAATTTTAAGTTTTATTATATTTAATCTAATTTTTGTCTACTTTTTTAGATGTACGATATGCAATAAGTCTTTTGGCCGACAGCACAATTTGACTACACATGAGAAATCAATTTATCATCAGAATAATCTCCTTAAAAAAGAAAATGGCGACAAAGAAGATTCATAGTGAATGTAATGTTAGTTTTTAATTTTTAAAATAAATAAATTACTTTTAAGTTTTAAACAAAATTGAGAGTTAAATTTTTTTTTAAATAAAAATAAAAGATAGTCTACGGTTCGATAAGTTTGTTGATGTTTGAAGTTCTGGTATATTCTACCAATGTTATCTATTTTTTTCCTCCTGTTAGGCTGTTAATTCTTTTTCTTCTAACTCAGCAAGTTTACAATTTCGCCGGTGAAACATCGATTTTAAATGAGTCGTAAGGTGCCCTGGATACACAAATGCTCTATTACATACATCACATCTGTAATAATGTAAACGATTAAAAACCTTCATAGTTATTGTATTATGTTAGCATTAATAATATAAGAGCATCATACTTATAATTTCTTTTTCCTGTGTGGATCAAAATATGATTTTTCTGCATAAATTGATTTGTAAAAGTCTTTTCACAAAAATTACAGCTAAACGGTCTTTCATTAGTATGCGTTCTGCAAGAAAAAAGAAAGAGATAAAAGATGCACTTTTTCATGAAAATGACACTCTTAGAGGCTTTTTTTTTTACCTTTCATGATTTTTATGTGTCCCATAGTCGGAAAATTTACGATTGCAATATTTGCATTTGTAGGGTTTTTCTCCAGTATGTTTCCTCATGTGACATTTCAGTTCCGATGGAGTGTAAAATTTGCAAAAACATATTCTGTAAAAAAAATAATGAATAATGCCAAGTAAGCTAAAAAAAAAAAAAAGAAATAAGTTTCCGAGGCCATTAATGGGCATCACTATTGTGTAGCGCATATTTTTCAATGTTTCAAATAGGCACTAAATCAGAAACCAATATAACTTTTACAATAGTCAAACAATTTTCAAAATTCGGTAGCGATGTATTTAAATCTACATTTCGTTACTTTGATAGCCGTATTTCTTTGAAAGCGGGAAAGTACTATAAAAACTATTCTCAACGAGTAGTTGAAAATTCCAATGATTTCCTATAATGAACTCGGCTTATTTCTTATTTGTTAAAACTTTTTTCTTCTTAAAATACTTTCGTACTCGCATTCATAACGCTTGATGTTAGTATGTCTTTGAAGATGTAATTTAAAATTTCGCTTCTTTTCAAAAACATTACCGCAGATCTCACAAATTCTTGTTATTTGTACATCTTTTTTTGTTGATTGTCGATTGTTTACAGCCTCAACGATCTCAACAGTCTTAATGGTCTTAACAGTTTCAACGGGCTCAACAGTCTTATTGGTTTCAACAGTTGCAACTGTTTTAATTGGCTCAACTGTCTCCACAGTCACTTCATTCGGAATGGCTGGTAATGGATTGGAGTTAGTTGTAGACTGTTAAAGATACAAATTTATCTTATCATCACATGTATATTTAAACAAAACCTTATTTTCCTCTAATTCGCTGCTTTCGTTTTCCAAAACATCCGGTCTGTAGTTCAAAATCTGAAATCAAAAATATCGCTACGTACAGAATTATTCTTCTTATTTCGTTAAATTATATATATCAAACCTTTTCTAAAAGATCTTCATTATCCAGAGGTTCATCTAATTTTTGACTATTTTTGAAAATTTCATACGATTCAATACATTTTTTTCGAAATACTTGAGCTGATAAAAGCGATGTATAACAGTTCATACAAATATACCATGGTTGTTCAAAAACTCCATTAAACTTGAGAAAGTGAAATTATAGTGCAAATTAAAAATAAATTTAATATCGTAACGCTTACATCGACGCCAGATATCTCTTTGATTTCTTCTAAGAATTTTACGCAAGCATTGTCATAGATTTGAAAAATATTATTTTCAACGGGAACCACTATTTTACAAATCCGACATGTTTCTAAATATGTATCGGACATATTTTTTTTAACTCAATTAAACAAAATAATTTTGACTTTCAATTTTACAAAGAACTTAAAAAATTGATGGCAATTAAATTGTTGAATCTCAAACAATGCAGAGCGAATTATCCATTCTCATTTTTAATTGATGTAATCTATTTTAGGCCCATATCAGTAAGAATCGAGAAAAGACATTTGCCGATGAGATACATAAAACAAAATAAACAAATTGTTTTCGATTGATTTGTATAGAAAAACCCTAAAATAAAATAAATTAATTTACATACAATCCGCAACAGTTGGATAGCTTCACCCAAAGTAATCAAAAGTGAACAAAAAATGAATGGGTCTTAAAACGAATTTTCGCCTTCTATTTCCTTAAAAAATCATCAAAATTTTTAAATTATTAATTGTTGCATTTATTAGTGCTTTTATTAAATTGTCTATGGATGGGTCAGCTTTCAGCAACCTCGTTATAGTTAAAATGGCTTTCAAAGTGAAGAATGAAACGTATTTTTTTTAAATTATTGAGTTTATGATAGTGGAGTAACTTAATAGAGCGGGTGGCCACTGGAAAAAAGCTGTACTTATCGAGCTAAAAAAAATTTAAATTGAAAGTTAAACATGACTTAATAGTTACGAAAACCACAGGTCTTCCCATCCCCATCCTGGCACGATTGGTGTGGTAAAGCGCATTGTGCATCTTATTATAGCTAAAAGACAATATTGATGTTAAATTAAAGATAGTATCGGCAACTTTCAAAATTCTTCTTTTTAGGGTCTTCCGGGTCAAAGCTTGGCAGTGTTGGTGAACGAGTTAAGAATTTTTTTGGTATCAAATCAAAGGTAAAATTAAGCACATTCTTGACATACAAGTTTTTTAAGCTATTGGTTGATAGTTATTTCTTATCTATCCAAAGTTTATTAAAAATAATAAAAAATACGAAGAAAAATTAGACAAAATAAGTGCTGCAAACGTTTATAATATTGTAATCAAGCGACCAATGATAAATAAAAGTAATAACGTCTTTTTTCAAAATTAAGAGGTCTCTCCAAACGTTTGAAATGACGAACGCTCCTAACAAATTTTTATTATAGGAATGACAAGTGCTTTTGCACGCTTATTTTTTCTATTTTTTTTAATTTATTGTTATTTTTTTTTCTTTTATTTATTTATTTATGTAAAAAAAACATTTTCTTTTATTTTAAGCTACTTGTACTAACTAAGTAGACCTAATGTCTCAACTTCTGAATGATCGCTTTAGTGCCTGGCTACACAGTGATTTTTCAATCGCCTATCCAGTCAGGTTGTAGGCAAGAGGGGTGAGGATTTTCCTCTTTTTGACATTTGTTCCTACAAAATGTGAATTGGAACGTGATTGGGCACAACACTGTGTGGCCAGGCACTTAAAAACCAATACGTTACCATATTACCATTTTCATTCTCACGACGAATGGAGTCTTTTTCTATTCCCAAAAGATCGTTTTATTTTTTAGTGTTAATGATCGTTACTTTTATTTTTGGCAAAATAGTTCTTCCACTAATATGAAAAAAACTTGCTTTTTTTTAAATTATTCAATTTTTTTTGAAAAATCAAAATAATGGCGCAGAATTTTAAACGATTTATTAAAATGCTAAAGCCATTTTAGTAATTCACTAAGTTAAAAATTATTCTGCTTTTGACTTAGTAAATTACTAAATTGGCTTAAGCATTTTACTAAACATTTTAAAATTTTGCGCTAATTTCTTTAAAATGGCATACCAAATTTTTTTTGGAAATTTTGTTGATACAAAAATTATTTTTTTTTAGAACGGCTCCACCAACTTTCAAAAATAAAAAAATATTCCTAAAATTCTTTGTTAAGTCTAGTACGCTGCAGAAGCGAAAATAAATTCGTTTGCTTTTCGTTTTACAGTACGCAGCTCTAGCGAAAAATTGGAGAGTTTTCACTCAGTTGTCACTTACTTTTTACTGTCCTGTCCACTTTTCTTGACTCCAAGAGCAGTGTTGACGGTTTTTTCACTTTTAATTCATTTATTTCTTGCTTTAAAAATTATTTTCTGTTGATTTTTCTTGATCTAAATTAATTTTGAATTTTTTTATTTTTTGACATAAAAATTTTTCGTTTCGCATCAGCAGCAGTACTAGGCTTAAATAAAAAATCAAATGGCGTGCTTCATTTGGAGATTTAAAATCATTTAAAAAGGTGTTCTTGTAATTTCAAAATCAACTTTTGATATTTAATTTTTACATTTCTTTTTAAATGAATGATAAAATTAAATTAAAATTATTCTTTTATGAAGTTTATAAAAGCTTTAAGATTTTTTGCAACTTTAACCATAAGAGAAAGTATGTGCGACCCAGTCGTGAATTTGATTTAATAAAATTTTTGCGCTAATCCATTGCAAAAACCCTTCATTTGATATTTTCATAACAATAAGAATTTCTGAATTGCTTTCATTGCAAATAACAAGAAAAAATTGAATTTCAAGACAAGATTCCGAAACACGCTGTCAACCAATTTTCTTGAAACTCATCAAATTCATCGCTGTATATTCAAACAAAATATTTATTAAAATATCTCAACCCGTTCAAATGAAAGAATTGAAAGAAATTCTGGCCCACTGTGCTACGTAAGAATTTCGAATGCTTGTATGTATGTTTTTAATACCTCTCCAACTTAAAAAATTTTACCGGTAAAAATGTGGAAACACATTAATTAAGTACAAAATACGTCCAGGAACTGTATGAGTTTCAATATTAAAGACAGAAAGTTACACTTCTTATGGTGATTTCGTTTGGTAAAAAATCAATTTTTCTTTTGGTAAAAAATCAATTTATTTATTGATCTAAATCTGCCAAAAAAAAACAATTTTTTATCTGTTCAACTACTAGGTATAAAGTAGTCGCAACAAAAGTTTTTTGACAGATTTAGATCAAAAAATAAATTGATTTTTTTACCAAACGAAAACACCATTATACTCATTCAATATTGTATAAGTATAAGAAGTGTAACTTTTTGTCTTTAATATGTGGAAACAACTCGAAATTTAAGAATGTATAAAAAATAACAAAGCAAATCGCCAGGGGCCCTATTTTGTAAAAGATAATCGTTAAAACAACTTCGTTATCGTCCAAATAGGATTATGTAGGTATTACGATAATCGTTTTATCGTTTATTTACGATACTCCTAAATTCGGCTTTACTTTCCGCTCGTTTCGTATTACGTAGTAGACAACCTTGAAAAAAACTAACATTTAAAAGACGGTCACCATAAAAAGTAAATAACCGTCATATCGGAGTATAAAAAGAACGCACACCATCTGAAATATAGCTGAATGCACTCCTTTTAAAACGAAATGTCAAACAAAAAAAATTGACCGCTTGCATCTGATTACCAAATTTATATACCTATTTTCATTAATTTTTATATCAAAATACTTTCCTATTTATTTTGAGTTTAATAAAAACAACTTCGTTATGAATAAATCTCTTCTTACCGGTTTAATCCGACCGTTGTCAATTCGTGGTTTTTCCTATAAAACAGTCAAAAGACCCGACTTGTCAGCTAAACGAAAGCTTACATCTCCACCCGAAGCCACAGACAATGATGGAAAAAGGGATCATCTTAATTTAACTGCCCAAATCAAACAAAGAATCCTCACTGGAGGTCCAATAACTATGGCCGACTATATGAAAGAAGTCCTAACTAATCCTTATGCCGGTTATTATATGACCCGAGATGTTTTCGGTCAAGAAGGTGACTTCATAACATCGCCGGAAATTTCGCAAATTTTTGGCGAGGTAAGAAACTAGATGTTACTTTCTTGTTTGTAGGGATTGTCTATCAATTTTACAGCTTGTTTCAGTTTGGTGTTTAAGTGAATGGCGAAAGGTTTCATCTCCATCACCTTTTCAAGTTGTTGAACTTGGACCTGGGAGGGGAACTTTATCAATAGATGTACTTAAAACCTTAACCCACTTTAACCTAGGTGGACAATTCTCATTGCACTTGGTTGAGGTGAGTCCATACCTTAGCAAGATGCAAGCCTCGAGGTTATGCTTTAAGCAAGAACTAGTTGATGATGGTCCTTGCTATATGAAAGGTGAAACTTTGATGGGTACAAAAGTATTTTGGTATAAACGATTTGAAGATGTTCCGAGAGGGTTTTCTATTGTTCTGGCTCATGAGTTTTTTGATGCTTTGCCAGTTCATAAATTCCAAAAAGAAAATGGAAAATGGAAAGAAATTCTGATTGATGTTGATACAAGTAAAGAGAATGGATTTCGGTATATTTTATCAAAATCTGAAACACCAATGTCGAAGATTTTCCAACCGGCAGAAGATGATAAGCGAGATTGCTTGGAATATTCAGTAGAAACTGATACACTTATTGAATCAATGGCAGAGAGAATAAAAACAGATGGAGGAATTAGTTTAATAATGGATTATGGACATTTTGGAGAGAAAACTGATACATTTAGGGTGAGGAATTTGTAATTTATTGATAAAATTTTATGTAATTTATTAAGTATTTATACAAAAGGCGTTTAAGAAACATAAGTTGCATGATCCATTGATTGAACCTGGAACTGCAGATCTAACGGCTGACGTTGATTTTAAAAGAATAAAGTACATAGCGGAAAAGAATGATGAAGCTATTGCAATAGGACCAGTGGATCAAGGTACTTTTCTTAAGAGAATGGAAGGAGATGCTCGACTTGAGGTAAGTAATATAATATTTTTTAAAAGTTTCCCAATAATTTTGGAAAAGGTTTTCGTTTGTACTAAAACAACAAGAAAACCATTCGCTCTAAAGGCATCAGTTTGCGTTTTAAAAAGAACGGAATAAATTCAAAATTTTTCGGAAATGTCTTTTTAATGAAAATGACATGAACTCTGTAATTCTCAAACAGCAATGTGTAGACGAGAACATATCTTCTTAGTTAAAAACGCAGATAAACTTAAAGGGTTCAGAAGAAAAACAGCACATATACAACATCGAAATTATTTGAAAAATTAGAAATGTCATCAGATAAAATTCAATAAATACTTCTGCGGTATTTTAATCTTTAAATAAAACATGTCGCTCAAAGAGAGACGAACTTAAAATCTGGCAAATAGCGATTCGCAAAATTCGAATTTGCTTCAAGTGCAAAACTTTACCGAATAAAAAATAAAATGCACAACTGGGTCGGACGAACTTGCTCTTAGGGTTAAACATAATGCTAAAATGTTTAAGATAGAGATTTAGAAAATTTATGTAAAAAACAAAAAATTCAAAGGTAAAAAACATCTGAAAACAAATTAAGCTCAAAAAAAAAAATTTCAAAAAAATTCAATATCCCGTTTTCGAAAATTATTTAAAAATCCAAAAATTATTTTTTTCAAAATGTTTTACCTGATTTATTTTAAAATTATATCAGCTTTGGAATTGAAGTAGTAGTTTGGCAGAAAATCAGATTTGAAAAAAAAGGTTCTCTGGCAGGTATCGTTATTAATGATTTTCGAAACAAAATATTTCCACGAATAGATAAACCTTGCCTAAAAACATACACTTGATTTTTTTAACAAAATCGTTGGAGCCATTTTTCAGAAATTAAACTTTTCCGTAGCTCCTCATACAGACAAAAAAAATCAATTTCTTTTAGGGAATCACTCAAACCCCTTGACTACCAAGTTTGAAGCAAATCGTTTAAATGGTTTTGGCTGCAGAGAGACAAATTGTATTGCGAGACCCACTTATGTCATGTCTCATTGTTATCTCAAATCCGATTATTTTTACGAATCCTGGTATAGTATTGTAAATTTCGTTACAATTCAAAAACGATTTGAAAAAAAATCTTACTTTTCATATTAGTTGAAAAAACTCCATTTCATTTTGAAAGGGGAAAACTCTTTTGTTTCTTTGTTTTCATACCAACTTTGGTCGTTTCGAATTTCATTCCATTCAGCATTAAAAAATAATGTGTTATGTGGCCAGATAGCATAACCCTATAAAATAGCACGTATACGCCACAGTGTACATTAGACTGATTCAAAAAAAATTTTTATATTTTTTTTGTTCAAAGCATTGTTGAAAATATTGTTGGAAATGACAAAAAAAAAATACTGTAAAAGTTTCAGCCCTTAATGTTAACATTTAGTACCGCCGCATCGCAGATTTCTATTTCCCATACGATTTATATGGGAAAGATTGTGTATTTGTGTTTAGAATTTTTTATCTTTTGAATGGTTCATCCAAAAGGCTTGACAAAATCATTTTCTTTTATAAAATTGTCCGCTCTACAAAAAAGCTCTTATTAATTTTTTTGATTTTCTCCCGCGTTTCGAAGTTATTCAACTTTAAAATATAAAAAGTAATTTTTCTCATTTTCTTACGATTTTTTGACGAAATTATTAGGTTTTTTCAAAAAATTTGGCAAAATTTTCGAATATTTGTATTCTACGTTGTGTTTTGGTTTCACAGTTCCTTTTATATAACTCTCAAACCCCTAATACTATCATATTAGATTTCTTTAATAAATTCGAATTATTCATTTTTTCAACTAAAAATTATTTAAATTAATTTTTCGCGTCCGTGTTTTTTTTAATTTTATAAATGCAATTTTGTAGAGCGTTCAATTTTATACAAGAAATGAATTAAATCTAGTCTTTTTGATGAACCATTAAAAAGATAAAAAATTCTAAACACAAATACACAATCTTTCCCATACAAATCGTATGGGAAATAGAAATTTGCGATGCGGCGGTACTAAATGTTAACATTAAGGGCTGAAACTTTTACAGTATTTTTTTTTCGTCATTTCCAACAATATTTTCAACAATGCTTTGAACAAAAAAAAATTTTTTTTTTTTGAATCAGTCTAGTGTACATGGATAACGTGCAAATAATGTGAATTACAACTTTGAACAAGATGCCAACAAATATGTATCTTCAGCCTCGTAAAATCTACTTATTTTTAGAATATTACAAAAAATAAATAAATACAAACCTAACACAAAACAAAACCAATGCAAGTAAACGAAAAAAAAAAAGTATTTGTGGATGTTGTGGCTTAAAGATTTTTTTTTCTAAACTTTTACACTTTTGCCCCTCAATAAAAAAGGATTCGTTTGATTTTGAATCTGTTAATACAATGTTTTATGAACCAATTTCAATTTCTAATTTAGTCAGGGTTCCTTTAAATAAAATATCAACGTGATGGAATAGATCAAGGATCTCTTTTGTTCTTTTTTTTTACTTTATAGCATCATTGCCACGTCGAAAACGAAGATTGAATCTTTAAGGAGAAAAATAATGTGAATCCTTTTCATATAACATCTAAAAAATTTATTTTAGCATTTTTAAATGACCTGAGATCTAAAAATGGTTGGAACTATTCTCAATTCTTATTCTCAGCATATTCATTCTATTTTTTCCCTCATTATAATTTTCTACAAAAGACAAATCAGTTTCACTTATCATTTTTTTAACACACATAATCCACTTAGACATCAAAATACAGTAGTTTAACATTTACAAATTCATAGTCAGATTTTTGAATCGGACAGCAAAAAAAAAAACGAAAATACACAACAAATGATCAACATATTTTAATGAATTTTAAATTAATCTTTTTATTAATTGTTTTCTCTCTCTCTCTCTCTAGCATCTTTTGGAAAACGCCCTACCCGAGAATAAATCCAACATTAAATCCGGCTACGAAATGCTTACCGACCCCAAACAAATGGGTTCTAGATTTAAGTTTCTATCGATCTTTCCAGCTGTTCTTAAAGATCATCTAGAAAAATTTCCCATTTCAGGATTTAATTAGATTAAAATAAATAAAAATTTAATAAAATTTGTTTATTACGATAATAGATAAATAAAATATTTTTATTGAAATACATAAATACGAAAACAAACAATAAATTTTGGGTTTAATTTTCATTTTAAAAATTTTCCTTCCCCAAACTTCCTTGCTATACATCTTACTTCTTATGGAATACACTGTTGATAACTTGAATTTCTGCAGGAGTAAACTGCAAAACTGCACCAATAGCATTTATCATGTGACCTTTGCCTTCAATGCTTTTCGTAGATAAAAAGCTAATGAAAACATTTTTCAAATATTCCAAATTGGCACCTTCTCGTGTTTTGCAGCGTTCCAAACTTTTTTTAAATTGATAAAAATAAAAGTTTGAAATAAATAATTGTGATTTTAAATCTGATCCAATTTTACTTACCGATCAACTTCTTGTTTAAGCTGAGCAATTTCATCTCTCAAATCTTCTTCACATGTTGCTTTGTCCTGCAAAGCCTTGCGAAGTGCTGTTTCCGCTGCATATTTTGTTTTTCTCAATCCAGCAATTTCAATATCTTTGCGAGCTATTTCATTGGCATAATGCAGCATATGACAATTTTCACCCATTCCCAATGTTTTGGCATTTGATGAAGAAGTTTTTCTTTCTTTCTGTGTCTCACTCGAATTCGAATTGGATTCTTCTTGATTGATATTGTCATTGGCTACTACCCTTGGCTGAGCGAAAACATCAAAAGATGTCTGCAACGTTTTAATTTCATTTTCTTTTTCATCAAGCAATTGAAGCGAACGAACACGTTGCTTTTGTAATTGTTGTTCCATTTCATTCAGCTTGAAACGACACTCATTTTCCATGTCACTCAAAGCGTTCTTCCATTTTTCTCGTTCCTCTTTAACAGCTTGTCGTTGACGCTCTTCCTGTTGTTTTAACTCCGCTTCTTGTTCGTCTATATTTCGATTAAGAACCTTGACTTTTTCTTGCAGCGTTGCAATGTGTGATTTTTGAACTTGAATAACTTCGTGAAGTTTCGAACAATCATTTCTAGCTGCATCAAGAAGAGTTTGCTGTTTGCTTGCATCCTCTTCGCATTGTCTATGATTCGAACCGACAGTAAATATCTTAGAAATATCAATGGGATTAGAAGAATTGGCATTTTCGGTTAATAGAAGTTTCTTTAAACGAATGATTTCATCGACAATTGATGACATATCATTTAGAGATGATTTGGAAAGACGTCTTACTTCATAAGACCTATCAGCTGAAACTCCTGATGGAATGAGATTTTGTAGTTTTCTCTTCAAAGCTTGAATACTTTCTTGGTCTTGATGTCTTAATCGATCATATGTGCCAACAGTTGCTGACAACTCGGCAAGACGTGCTTCCAAATTGGCCACACGATCCTCATGAATTGCTGCCAACTTTTTGTTGCGCTCCTCGGCAATGTGAGCACGCTTTTGCTCGGTTTTAATAGCCACCGCATGTTGGTCTTTTAGCTGTGACATTTCGTTTTGCAATTGCTGCAGAATCGATGTATTGTCGTGGCTAACTTGGGATTCTTTTTGCGAATCGAATTGTTTAAGTTTAGCTTTGGCTTCTTTAAGCTGAGCCTGAAGCTCCTTTATACGACCATCGGAATTATCATTCGATGCAAATTGAGTTTTAAGATTATTCAATTGCATTTCAATATTTTCTTTTAAATGCCGTTCGTCGGCATAGAGTTTTTGTAACTCTCTTATCATAAGCATTTGATTGCTAGTTTCTTTTTCATGTTCTTGTCGTTCGACAATAAGTTTAGCTTTGTAATTTTTCATATCGAGTGCAGCTTGTTTGGCAATAGCTTTGTTTTTTTCAACAAGTTCATTTATTTGAATGTCTTTTTGTGCTAATTGAGAGCGTATTTGTTTCTTGTCAGCTTGGAATGATGCTTCCATTCGGGATTTTTCGGCAGACAATGTTGCCAGGGAATTCATTAGAGTCATGACTTGACTTTGGGTAGCATTTTCGTTTGTATTTGTATTGTCTGTGGATTTAGCGGTATTTGGTTGTTGTTGGTCTTCGCCTTCACCATTGTCAGGTTGGGTTTTTAATTTTTCAGTAGTTGATTCTTCTTTAGCTGATGTAACTGCTGCTAAACTAGATTCTAGGGCTTCTTTTTCTTTTAGCAAACCCTTGTAAGCAGTTACCACATCTGTTTTTTTGTTTTAATTTAATATGAATATAAAATAAAGTCGATATTTTTGTGGTATATAGAAAAAAAAGATAGTTGAAAAACTACATTACCTTTTAATCTAGTTTCATAGCGAATAAGTTGTTCCTTTTGGGATGTGACCAATGACTCAAGGTCACGCTTGGAACGATCCATTATTGTTGTGATGTATTTTTTATTATAATATTGTTTTTAATTAGAACATTTTTTTATTACAAATAAAGTTTATTTCTAGTGCTGTTTAATGCAATAATGCATAGTTATCAATATGGAATGGATATAATACCTACGAGAATTAAAAAATTTGCAATTTCGTGGCAGAAAAAAACAAACAACACAGCTGATTGGGAGTATTTGACATTTGGGGAGCGTTTAGATTTGTATTAAAAATGGGTGCGTTCACGTACCGATCCAAGGGTATCCGGATACCTTTGTGTTGTTGTAATCCCATATAAATTCTCAGCTGATCAAACACATGTTTTAACAAGCAAAAAAATCCAAAGGTATCCTAAAAATTTCTGGATTCTTGTGTATCTTATGGGAGATTTGAAGAACAGCTGATTCGTGTTCACAAACGTAGCGGATACTTAGGTATCTTGGATAGGGTATCTGTGCGTACGTGAACGCACCCAATGGATTTCGTGAAACGTCTTTATTTTTGTTTTGTTCATTGGCCGGGTTCAATCCATTAGTAAGGTGACCATCCGTCCTGTTTTTCAGAGGATATTCCTTTTTTTTCGTTGGTACGTCTTCTCAAATATTTCAACAAAATCACCCTATTAACTAAATTGTCCTTTAAGGGGCGACTTTCCATTAAGGCTCACACCTAGAGTTCTGATGAGCTTAGGGTCTCAATAGAATACCTTTAAAATATTAAGGTTAGGAAACACTCCTAATTATGATTAAAAAATAAATATTTAAATTTTTCATACAATAATGACGACCACGAAGAATTTGAAGTTTGAGGAGTATAAAAATAAGATGGGAATATGGGGGGCATACTGCCCCCCTACAACCCTCTTGCTTGGGCTCACTATAGGATTTGAAATGGGGACAAGTTTGGGTATGTAAAAAGAATTGTTAAAAAATTTTTTTTTCGCGGTCGTCATTTTGTATGAAAAAATGAACTTTAAAAAATTAATTAAAAATATAAATACACGTTTCCTAACATTAAAATTGTTATTTTTATTGCTTTTAGTCATTAGTCATCTTTCAAATAAAAGTATTCGCGTATTAAAATTCGTGCGACCCTAATGGAAAGTTGAGCCTAATTTAATAACACTCCATTATTTATATAAAGTTTCCATTAAAAATTAGAAGTCTGTCAAATCGCATACAAATTTTAAAATTTCTCTTTTAAAATGGCGACTTTAAATTTAATGGAGTGTGAATAAATTGGGCCTTTTTCTGTCAAATACTTTTATAATTAATTAAACATTCGGATACAGAAGTTCCTGGAATTAATGTAGTTAAGAAAATGTTTTTGAATTATAGCCATTACCATTTCTTTTGAAAAACATTTAAAACAAACCCAACAGTATTAAATTTTATTGTTGTTACACGGTGAAGCCTGGTTCGCAGTTCGAGCTAAATTTTAGCTCCCATACAAATAAATTATCGAAAATTTTTAGCCCAGCCAAAAAGTATCCCATACAAATTATCGATAACTTGTAGAACGTTCGAGCTCCTAAAAGAATGTATTATACATCTTGATAATTTGATAATAATGAGTGAATTAGAAAATTTTGAAAAAGTAAATAAAAGTTCTTATAATTTTTTTAAACTTTGATCCCGGATATCTTTCAAATGGTTAGACCTTTTTTGTGGGACAATCTGTTAACAACAAGAATAAAAATTGCCCATTTGATTACTTTAATTTTTCAATTTGTTATAAAATTAAGAATAAATAACGATTTTTTTACAATTTTCTCAATCTTTCGACCTCGAATATCTTTTAAACGGTTAGATAAACGAAATAAGTAATATGAGACCCTTTTTGTAGATCCTACAAGTATATGTAAAGAAATTAGCTAAAGAGTCGATTGACTTTGACGTTGTATAAAATCAAGAACAAGATATTCAATTTTTTTTTTACCCACCCTAATGCCCATAATTATCCACACAGAGCTTCGCGTATCCAGGTGATGTCTTTGCTTTGTAGATAGGGATGCAACATCGTTAAAAAAAACATCGATGTTTGAATACATCGATGTTTTATTTACAACATCGATGTTAAAAAAACATCGGTTCTATCTTCGATACATCGATGTTTTCCCGATGTATTTTTGTTGGACATAAATACGTTCTACTGTATCTAAAGAACAAAATATTTATGTCTTATCTGTTTAAAACCCAAAAACCTAAGTTGAATTCAATTTTTAGGTACCACAAAACATACAAAATGAAACATATTTTCTTAATACGATTTATGTTTTTATTTATGTATATATAAATACCATCAATTCTAATCAAATGGAATCAATTTTTTTAACGTTCAGAGCTCTGAACGTAAAGGCCCCAGCCCATAGAATCCGTTGCGTCCGTTCCGTCAATCCATCCGTTGAAGTTGAAGTTTGGGACAGAAAGGGGTGACCCATAGAATACGTCGTACGACGGATTGCTTTTTGACAGCTCACTTCAAATTCCGAGGTGTGTTCGATATTTTATCGCTGCATGTGCACTAAGGAAGTTCTGATGCAAGAAATTTTTAACTATAATTGTTGTTCTTTTTTTTAATAAAATAAAATGCGCGACTAGATTTCATGTAGGTACTTGATCTTCAGTTAAAAACAATTTTTAATAACATTATCATTTGTAGATATGACTTTGGCATAGTAAAATTGAACTCTACAACATAATTTGAGTATTTAATTGATATAATTTATTAGATATATCATTAAATGTTACTTTTATTACATTTTCTTCACAAATAAACAATTAAAGTTCACAATTCATAAAATCGGAGAAGAAAAGAACGCAGTTCATTTAGTTCTGAAATTCCCCGGTGTGCACTCTCAAGCAGAAAAATGAACAGATCTATTGTTGACAACCAATGTCAAACCATACGACGGATGAAAAAGTAGAAAGTTGGGCAACTTCTTCCGTCGAAACCGTCCGTCTCCGTCCGATCCGTCGCTTATGGGTCGCTTCCCATAAGAACGTGTGTATTTTATCGAGCTGTCAGTCAAAAACTTCGACGGAACGGACGCAACGGATTCTATGGGCTGGGGCCTTAACTCACAAGCATGTCAATAATGGTCGCCATAGGCGTACACACCATTGGGCCAAGCGGGGCGGAGCCCCGAGGCCCCAACTGACGCTAGGGCCCTGACTGGAGACAATGCAGAGAAGGAAACTGTTATTATAAATAAAGTAGAAAAAATATATCCTCAGGGACCTCAAAAAATGCTACTAAAATAATCTAAGCGACCAACAAATCATACTTCTGGGGCCCCCAAAAAAAGAGAAAGGCGTATACATATCCTTTTTAAAAAAATGTCGAAATGGCCCCTTAAAATTAATATTGTCCCGGAGCCCCGGCAACTCAACGTACGCCTCTGATGGTCGCGTTCTGATTTCTGAACACACAGAAACAGTCTTTTGAATGAAAACATTAAAAAAAAACTTTGAAGCTTTGAACACTAGACAAAAAAGATTGAGTTTGAGAGTTCAAGTTATAATGCAAAAAAAGAAAAACGAGTAACAAAATGAACGATGTCGATGTTTTGCAGATTTAACGTCGATGTATCGGCGATGTATCGGCTTAAGAAACATCGATGTATACATCGATGTTTTTAACAAAAACATCGATGTTTTGAAAACATCGATGTATCGTTTGCATCCCTATTTGTAGATTGGAAGAAGATAACTTTCTCTCCATTGATGGTAGGTAGAGATGGCGGTCAAGGCAAACCATGTTTGATTGACCCAATTAGCGCAGGATGCGCCGTTTTGATACCAAAACTTATGAAACCTGTGAGTGATAATTGGATTTATTTGAAATACATTTTTTAATTGGTTTTAAAAAAAGGGAAAAACAAGTGTTAGGCAGTCCTAAATCCACTTTGTTGCATTTAGGAACGAGATCAAGTCTTTGATCCTTGATTCTGAGATGTTATCTATGACATTAAAGAATTCGCTCCCCAGAGAGAGTGCTCTATTCCTAGCAAGGGCGGGACATTGACATAGGAAATGGAAGACCGTTTCTTTTTCTTGCTGGTCCAAGCAGCTGCGACAGTAGGTATTGTGCGGTATACCCAACTTTGCTGCATGTTCCCCTATCGGCCAATGTCCTGTGCACACCGCAACGATTCTGCTAATATCTTTTCTGGGTCTAGAGATTAGGTCATGTGTTTTGGATTTATTATAGGTGGGCCAGATTTTTCTGGATATGACGCAGCTAGTCAAGTTGTGCCACCTATTGTTAGCTTTTGTTAGGTATTTTAAGAAGATATCGCCCTTCATGACTCCTATGGGAATGTTAACTATTTCTGCTAGTGACTCATGAAGGGCTGATCCTTGCCTGGCCAGTTCATCCGCCTTTTCATTGCCTTCAAAACCACTGTGACCTGGGATCCAGATGAGAGTGATTGTGAGGCTTCCACTCAGCAATGAGAGTTCCTCTCTGCACTGCTGAACCAATTTGGAGGATGTCGTGACCGAAGCAATTGCTTTTATAGCTGCCTGACTATCTGTTAGTATAGCTATATTTTGGTTTTGATTTGGATATACTCTAAGTAATTTGCAAGCTTCTTTAATTGCCAGCAATTTCGCTTGGAATACACTGGCAAAGTTTGGTAGTCGAAAGGATTTTGAGATATTGAGGGATTCATAGTAGACACCCGAACCGACCCCACAGTCCATTTTTGAGCCATCAGTGAAAATGCAGGTGTCGAAGCCTCTCATCACAATGCCCTCTTCCCAGTCTGATCTCGACGGGAAGCTGACCTTGCAATTCATTACAGTATTCAAAATAGGGGTGCAGTAGTCCGTGGGTGTCAGAAGCATATCCGATGGTATTAAATTTGTTGTGTCACTGTGACCAAAAGATTTTGCCTTCCAACTACCTGTTTCTTTTAGCCTTAAAACGCTACAAGAGACCTGGTATTTGATATGAAGGTCTATGGGTAAGAGGTGCAAGAGAACGTTTAGAGCCTCCGTGGGGCACGACCGGAGGGCTCCAGTAGTCCCTACGCTTGCTGTTCTCTGGATTTTCTTAAGTTTGTTGATGTTATAAGCTTTACTGAGTGCAGGCCACCAAACAATGGCGCCGTAGGTAAGAATGGGTCGTACAACCGCTGTGTAAGTCCATAGAATCATTTTTGATTTAAGACCCCATTTTTTCCCAAAGGTTTTACTGCAGGCATAGAAAGCAATGCTCGCCTTTCTAACCCGCTCCATTGATTAGGCATTATGTTCATGTAAAAGTCCATCTCAATACTGTCGCCACCTGTAAATAATTTCGTCGTCTTGTATATACATAAGTAGTTGGTTTTGAGCCTTGTTAATGAACTTTGGCAGACAAATCTCCTGATCTCCTAATTTCTTCATTTTTGGGCAGTATACATTTCATTCAGGTCCTGATACAAGAAACAAGAAAAATAAGATCACTTGAACTTTTACTAAAAACTCAAATTTTTAACTTTATTCATACAATTTAACATTTTTTTTACAAAAAATAAACACTTAAACTGAGAGGACGATAGATGCATTCATGACTGTGATGTGTGCTCAAGATCCCAATAGAAACAATTGAATTTTCAACACATTTATTGCTACTACTTACTAAGGTACTTTTTGTAATTTTTACCTACCACCTCCGAAACACTCTTATAACCCTGCTCATTTAATATCTCCGCCAATTCGTTTTTGATTTTTGTTACAATTGGTGGACCATAAAATATAAATGCAGTATACAATTGCACACATGAAGCACCCGCTTCGATCTTTTCAAATGCATCCTGACCATTAAATACACCTCCAACACCAATAATTGGAATTTTGCCCTTCGTCTGGGCATACATTTGAGCAATAAGTTGTGTAGATTTAGATTTAAGTGGTGCCCCACTTAAACCTCCAGCTTCCTTGGCCAGTTCCTGATCGCTAACTTGAGATTTATCAATTGTTGTATTCGATACAATTAGGCCATCAATTTTGCAGTTCTTTTTCAAGACAACCGATGAGATATCTTCAATATCTTTTTTGGTTAGATCTGGAGCGATTTTAACAAATATTGGAACACAATTGTTGGTAGGAAGTTTATTGCGTGCCTCTACAACTCCTGTGAGTAAGTTTTCTAGATCTTGTTTGCCCTGTAAGTCTCTCAAACCCGGCGTATTTGGACTACTCACATTGATAACTAAATAATCTGCAATTGGTCCAAAAGTGTTAACACCTTTGACATAGTCATCTAGAGCACTTGGTGAAGTTTTGTTCTTTCCCAAGTTTATGCCTAAAATTCCCTTGAATGTATTGTCTTTTCTCAATTCATTCAAGCGCTCAAATACAGCCTGATGACCTTCGCTATTGAATCCATAGCGATTGATTATTGCTTGATCGGAATTAAGTCGAAAAACTCTGGGTGTTGGATTGCCGGGTTGAGCTTCTGGTGTCACAGAACCTATCTCAACAAAACCAAAGCCAATTTTGTCCAAACCTTGGATAGCTTCGCCTTGTTTATCAAATCCGGCGGCAATGCCAATTGGATTTTTCAGATGAGTATTAAAGAATGGTGTGGACTTTGGAATATAAAGTTTTGTTATGATTTATTCTAACAAAGAAAATATTATAAATGATTTCTTACCAAAATGTGTGGATCTTCTTTGCCAGATCCATTAAAAAGTTTATATTTACATCCTAATACTGCTAATCGATGGGATGTTTCGGGTGGAACTTTCCGAGCAATTGGCATTAGAAAATCATCATAGAATTTATCTTTGCCTTTGATTAAATTGAATCCGGCAAAGAATAGGCCAGCTCCGGTGGTGACAAGCACAAGAGAGCCCATTTTGCTCTTCTAAAGAAATGTTAAAATAAAAATTATGATGGTAAGAAAAAATGTGATGTTCTGTAAGATGTTACCAATTTTGAAACAGTAGTCATTTGAGATGAATAATTTAATTTTTATTCAATTTCAAGAAAAAACCGGCTCTTGAACAGATGAAAATATAAAAAAATAATGAACAAAAAACAGTTTCTGCGTTCAATGAAATGAAATTGAAATTCTATTTTGGATTTTTGGAGGTTTCTGATTGGTCAAGTGTCATAACAAGTTCAGTGACATCTGAATTTTTAGTTGAAAACCACCATGTGATAATCGAACGCAATGAATATGCACTCAGGGGGTATTATATAGCACTTTTTCACTCCAGTACAAATGTTCATTGTTCTCATGCCTATAAAGAGGTTCTAAAAATATAAAAAAATAATGAAATCAGCCCTATTTAAAAAAAAAACTCCTGGCGAAAAGTTTTCGTGAGAAGGGCTCCCAATCAGAACGCTTGCGGACGACACAAAATTACAGAAAAGAAACGATATTCAGGGAATTTTTCGTTTGGGACCTTATTTTGACAGCTAATTTACGAAATGGTAACGGAGTTACGAATAACAGAGTTACGCGCGACAGAGTTACGGCCGTCAAAGTTACGCGAAACCGAAGTTACGAAAAACTACAGTTACGAATTCTAAAGTTATGTTAAGCTACGACATGTGATTTTTGGGTTGGCAACAATTGCGAGGAACGATTTGGAATTATATTTCCCTAGTACTATCATGAGGTGAAACTATCTTAGGAACTCTAGTGGTGACTTGAAAAAGCAGAATTTGTATGAAAAAAACACACTGAGCGCCACCTCAAAAAAGTGGCTACCTGAACTAATACTAAATTCCACTTCATGATAGTACTATAGAAATATATATACAATGATGGCCATGGCATTCATGTTGGATTCAAAAAATTTTTTTTTCACAAAAAACCAAAAATTATCTTTATATTCTTAGCTACATTTTAAGACCATGACCATTAACATTAGTTGCGTCGTTCTTGTGCTTTGTATATAAAATCTATTTTTAAGTTTGTTCGTTACCTGAGTGGTCGCGAGGGCGCTTAGATCGAATTAATAATGGGAGTAAGGAGATGAGATATACATTTCTGTTTGAAATTTGACATATTTTTTAGTTCATTCGCTAGCTTACTTTTTTGGTGGCGCTGTTTTTTTTCATGATAGTACTATAGATTTTATATACAAAGTTCTTGTGTTATAAGCGTTTGAAGGTAGCCATATTGAATTTTTTTTCGATTTTTTAAAAATCAAATGTGAAAACTTTTTTATTTTTATTTCTAATTTTTCGAAAAAACTTTGGTAATTTTATATACATATCTGTTCAACAATCTTATCAGGATCCATTTAAGACTTTTATCTGAAAAGTGCATTGCGTATATCTCGAGATATTAACATTTCAATGCAACCATGTCAAACAAATTTTTGATTATTTTTTTCTATGAGAGTTTTTTTCAAACCTCGTTTTCTCCGCTTTTTTTTTTTTGTTAATTTTTTCAGATATTTTTGTATGAACACAACAAATAAAGTACCTTGGCACTACTGTTTTTATCGAGAGAAAGTAAAATCTGGATAATTATCTGGATTTTTCAAAAATCTATACAGATAAAGTTTTTGTTGTTTTTAACACGTAAATTGTTTTGATTTCAAAAATCTCGATGTCGTTTTTTTGCACAAAATCTATATAGATAAACAAAAAAACACACCTAATGTTGAATTTATAAATAAAAAAAGAGAATTAATTGAATTTTATTTCGTTTTTTTTTTATTTTCTTTTGATTTTTTCTGTTTTGCATTTTCTACATTTTATTTTATTTATTTTAATTTTTTCCTAGTTTATTTCTTTTCCTTTTTTGGAAATTCCACTGCTTTTTTTGTTGTTCTGAAATGATGAGAATATTTACTTTAATTGAAAAAGAACAAATTTTTTTATTTTCATCACGGCCAGGAATCGATCCCACGTACCTCTGCATACCAAGCCAGCACCTTACCAATAGACCATGCTCGAATATTAAAGATGAGTGGAAAATTGGGAGCTAATTGAAACCTCACATTGAAATGCAATGTTTTTTTCTAATGCGTTAAGCCTTAACTACATTGGCTCAAAAAGTGAAAAAGTACAAAAGTGAAAATTTTCAAACGCATTTTCGTATGGTTTTTTAAGCTAGAAAATTAAAACAAATGATACAGAATGCTTATTTTTTCGTCCAAAAATCAATTTGTAAACTATCTTTTACAAAAAATTCCGCTAGCGAGAAAAAAAATATTTTCACTTTTGTACTTTTTCAAAAAGTGGTGAATGTAGTTAAGCCTTTACAAACATTGCATATCTGCAGGAATACAGAAGGCCTTGTATTCCACCAAGAAGCAAAAAGAAATGAAAGGGAATGTTGAAAAAAGAAAGAGTGGAAAAAGAAACGTCAAAAAAGAGTCTCAGAATTTTGGCCCACGACTCTCCGGTCGAATAATTTTTTGTTTTATCTTCTTTCTCTTTTGCACTCATTAGTTTTGAAAAGAGGCGCGCCTCTTGAGGCTTCATGTAATAGCTGACTTAAGCATTTAAGGTCTAAAATGTAGATAATTTAAAGTTCTTCATTTTTGCCAAAGCACTTTATTCGACTTAAAGGCTTGGCCACACTGGAGGGTATGCGGTAGCGGTACGGGTAGCGGTGAGGGTACTTGTATGAAAACAATTCCAAACTGACACATCAACGTTCAGGTGTGGAATTTTTGTAGTACAAATATCGTTACCGCTATACCGCATACCCTCCGGTGTGGCCAAGCCTTAAGGCTTGGCCACACCGGAGGGTACACGGTAGCGGTACGGGTAGCGGTAACAATATTTGTATGAACAAAATTCCACATCTGAACGTTGATATATCAGTTTGGAATTTTTTTCATACAAGTACCGTTACCTCTACCCGTACCGCTACCACATACCCTCCGGTGTGGCCAAGCCTTTAAAGGCTTGGCCACACCAGAGGGTATACGGTAGCGGTACGGGTAGCGGTAACGGTACTTGTATGAACAAAATTCCAAACTGACACATCAACGTTCAGATGTGGAATTTTTTTAATACAAATATCGTTACCGCTACCCGTACCGCTACCTCATACCCTCCGGTGTGGCCAAGCCTTAAATTATAACAAAAAAGTTATGATGAATACAAGGGTTTTTTTGCCCCGAAAAACCCTGTTTTGTTTAGTTCAAACTATAATATTTTTTGTATCTAACTTCAACTTTGGAAACTTTTATACTTTTTTGAAAACTGCAATGCCAGGACAAGTTTTAAAAATAATAAATCAGAGTCATACAAAACAAATTTTTTTGGTCTTGTTGCTCTGAAATAAAAGTAAGAAATTGAGTTTTTATGAAACTCGGAAATGTTAATTAATTTGCAAAATTGTGTTTTTTATTACCACCGGTCTTAACTGGACAAAAAAAACGCAATCGGGGCTAAGCAATTTACATGTTAAATGCAACAACACTTTTGTTTTTCTGAGATAAAAGATAGAATTTCGTAGTGTGTTGGTACAGGACAAAACATTTTTCCACTTTTGTACTTTTTGAAGTTGAATGTAGTTAAGCCTTTAAGGTATAAAATGTAGATAATTTAAAGTTCTTCATTTTTGCCAAAGCACTTTATTCGACTTAAATTATAACAAAAATGTTATGATGAATACAAAGGTTTTTTGCTCCGAAAAACCCTGTTTTGTTTAGTTCAAACTGTAATATTTTTTGTATCTTACTTCAACTTTGGAAACTTTTATACTTTTTTGAAAACTGCAATACCGGGACAAGTTTTAAAAATAATAAACCAGAGTCACACAATACAAATTTTTTTTGGTCTTGTTGCTCTGAAATAAAAGTAAGAAATTGAGTTTTTATGAAACTCGGAACTGTTAATTAATTTGCAAAATTGGCGTATGAAATAAAAAATATTTTTATTAGTTAATTGTTTCTTATTCTTAGGCAATGTTTTCGTGAAAGAATTGTAAAAAACTAAAATCAATTATGGGCAGAGGAAGCAAAATGCTGTTGCAAAGTAGGGATTTTTCGAAATTTCACAAGAACTGTAAGTATTTGAGATGAAAAAGTTACCAAAATCTGAGAGATCTTAAGTTAGCCTAACAGCCCATTTTGTTTAATCCATTACTTTTTAGACATCCTGACTACACTATGCAAAAAAATTAATTTAACTTTTCAATAAAAAAAAAATTCATTTTGAATCTGGATGTTATAACAATTATTTAAAATGTGCTTTGAAATTTTCTCCAGTCTGTTAATAAAAGCTTATCAAAATTTAAAAAAAAGTATTAGATTTCTCATCTATTACAAAACAACAAAACAGATTCAGCGTAATTTATCCAGCAAATGTCATTTCCATTTCTGCAAACACAAATTCCACCCGTTTTGTCGCGCATTCAAAAAGCAAAACAATAATTTCTGTTATTAGATTGTCAAAAGTTCTCGTTTCGTCTGGAGGTAGAAAAGAAAGATTCCGTAAAAGTAGTCTAATATCGGGATTTTTAGATTTTTTTATTCAATTCAATACAAAGAAGTGAATTTATCTTCTTCAAAAGAATAAAGTGCAAGTGAAAAAATTCTTCCCAAAAAGAAAACAATAAAGTGTCTAAGCGAGTGATTCATCAAATAGAAATTCATTAAAGGTATTTTATTGTTATTTAAAATAAATTTATGAACTTTTGTATTTTGTCCATCATAAAACATCTTACATACCTATCATCTAACTACATCAAGGTTTTTTTAGTCGAGAATCTGGTTAGCTTCCTCTCCGTTGTTGTTGTTGTTTTTGTTTACGTGCTCTTTTTATTGTTTTTTTTTCCAAATGGAAATCTTGGTTACTCATATCTACCTTTTGGTTGGTTTGGTTTTGTTGTTTTTGTTGTCTGCCTTCGATTGTTCTTTATTTTATTAAAAAATTTATGAACAAATTCATTATTTCTTTACAAATCCGTGGAGAAAAAGTTTGAAGTTCGTCGCCGGTTTTTTACTTCTTTTTTTTTGGTAAATAAACGATTAGGGAAAAAAGTTTCACAGCAAGTTCAAAGTTTTCCACCCCCTTCCCCATCTCCATATAGTAATTACACTGTAGTCAGTATGTTTGTTGTTGTTGTTACAAGCTTTGTGACGACGACGACGAAACACGGCCTTATTCCTTTGGTTTGGTCCCTTGTTGGAGAGTATGGGGATGGGGAGTCAGTACATTGGATCGATAAAAGAGTGCTGCGTACAAAAATTAAGAAACCTTGAAAGAACAAAGGAAGCATGTATGAAGTAGTACACTCACAATTTCATTTTACAAAGAAGGATGCAACTTTGAGTTGAGTCCTGCTGTGTGTAGGGAAAAAATGACATGAAATAATGTGAAATGTGATGTAAATGCGATGAAGATATACCTAAGAGATGTAACTACATTCTACATAGGCATGGTATAAAAAAAGAAGGTATGATCATTAGAAAAAACTCAGTATCGAGAACTGTCAAATGAAAGAAAAAAAGATGGCTACTTAGTGTTTTGACAGCCCAGCCAATTGAAATTGTTGTTGTAAACAAATTTGTCTTGGAAATTGTTGTTGCTTTTGACTTTGCCAAATGCCAGACGTCAAAACCTTACTACCCCATTTTGTAAGATGGCGGCTCTAATGATCATACCTTGTCTTTTTATACCATGCTACATAGGTACCTTTGTCTCCTATGTTTTATAAGTAAAAAAAGGAGTATCAAGAATTGAAGAAAGGCAATTAAGCCGATTAATTATTAACCGTTCCTTTAGGTGGGTAAGATACCAATGTTACATGTTTAGTATTTACATGAAACTTAAAGAACTTAAAAAAAAAGAAAATAAACAAACAATATGGATATAATGTAATTAAACAACAACTGTTTTCATTAGGATAATAATGTAGACTTGTAGACTTTATGACATTGAAATAGGTACCGCGGTGGTAGTAGGATTTTATGATTTTGTTTCTTTCAGTTTTTAAGGAGATGTTGGGGGCAAGTAGGGGCTAGGAATATTTAAAAGATCAGAGCCCAACTTTGGAACTGAATTTTACTTTACATAACTTTGTCTCTGTTCCATCTACATTCCTTATTTTCATACCAGCAACGGAAAATGTTATCGATTGCAGGTTCAGAAACGTCTGGAAGGATCCAAAAGCCTCCTGAAATCGTCTTTGGCACAAAAATAACATAAGGCTTCTCAGAAAACAAAAATTTTTTCTCAATTCGATTTTAAGTCAAGTTATAACAAATTTCGTTGTGGAAATTAAAAAAAAAATGTTTAATTGTTTGGTGAATATTTTTTGCTCTCACATCTCAATCTCTGTTTGCTTTCTTTATTGTAATCAATTTTGGCCGATTTTAGCTACAAACAAATCAGGGAACAAGTCGAAATCATCATATTTGACATTTACAACCCGTGTCTTGAACGATTTCACAAAATTTACCAATAAATAACTGAAACCACAAGAGATAAATATAAAGATTTAAATGGACAGCATGTAATTGTATTTTTCTAACACTAAGAACGAATAATATATAACTTTTTTTTTTGTTAATCTAATCAATAATTGCTCAAGAAAACATTCACATAAAAAATTGTCTCCAATAAGTCTACTAGCCTGTTTTCACTAGAGCTCAAATCAGATAATTTCGCAAATTTATTTCATTTCGAATGTCAAATAATCGTAGATATGAAAAAAAAAAATTATTTTGAAATTTGACCATACCTATTTTTCGAAATTATCTCATTTGGGCTTCAGTAAAAACAGGCTATAAGAACAAAAGATAGTTAAGATTTAACTCTACCTAAAACATAGTAAACGCCATGTCGCTTACGATAATTTGGAGGGAAGGGCTCGATTTATAAGTTTTGTTTTGACACTAAAGTAACTTCTAAAAGACATTAGTTTTCTAAATAAAGTCAAAACCTATAACAAAGATGTAGTGCTAGATATATCTAAAATCCTTTTCAGAGGTGCGAAAAAAAATGAATTAGGACAAAAGTTACACATACGCCACAGTGACCGTATTGTAAAAAAATTTGGTTTCAATTTAAGATAAATAAACAAAAAACGTTCGTTGTTTTAATTAAAATTAAAACGATATTTATCGATAAAATCTTCAAAAGTAAAAAAAATTAAGAGAACTTTGTACGCTCATGATACAGTGCATTTATGTATTAGTCCATTGAAATGTTACATTAACCTTGCATTTTGGGTAGGACAAGATTTTTTTGTTTTGATCTGTAGGGGAGGTTAATGTGAGTATACAATCCAGTTTTCGGGGTTGAAAGCCCCCCCATTTGGCCGCCATCTTGGAAAAAGGGGTGTAAACTGTTTTTTATCGATATCTTGCGAACCGTAAGTCCCACAAAAAAAATGTTTGAAGCGATTTTGTAGATAATTTATTTCTCTACAATTTTGATAAAGTTACTTTTTTCTGTAAAATTGCAAATAAGAAAGTTATACTTGAAAATAGATGTACATTTTCAAGAAAAAATTCTTTGAGGGCCGTAGCTTTTTTTCTACAATTTTTAATTTCTGGAAATAGTTAAGACTTTTTTACATCCGGTTTTTGTTTGAAAACACATTAGAGCATTGAATTTTGAAAACTTAATTAGTATTTAATTATATAAAATTTTGAAAAAAATTAGTTCAAAATATTTTTGTCGTTAAATTTTTTAATTAAAAATAATATAAAAGAAAAGGTTTTCGGCTTTACAAAAAAATATAATATAATGATTTAGTAATTTTTTTTTCAAAAGTAAGACATTTTTTTTAGAAAATTGCCCTCCTGACTAAACGGTACGGAATGGACCCCCGTACTTTGATTTTTTTCTTGTTTCAACCCAATCTACATAATATGTAGTGCATATCCTTTTGAATCAGTCTGTATTGAAGAAAAAAAAAATAAAATAAACATAAAAGTAAGAAAATAAATTGTTACCTTTTTTCTGTCAAATTGTTGGAAATTAAATGATCTTTAAAAACTGTCATGAGTATTTTTTCAATAAAAGTTGTAGAAAAAAAGCTATGGCCCTTCAAAGAATTTTTTCTTGAAAATGTACATCTATTTTCAAGTATAACTTTTTTATTTGCAATTTTACAGAAAAAAATACCTTAATCAAAATTGTAGAGAAATAAATTATCTACAAAATCGCTTCAGACATTTTTTTTGTGGGACTTACGGTTCGCAAGATATTGATAAAAAACAGTTTACACCCCTTTTTCCAAGATGGCGGCCAAATGGGGGGGCTTTCAACCCCGAAAACTGGATTGTATACTCACATTAACCTCCCCTACAGATCAAAACAAAAAAATCTTGTCCTACCCAAAATGCAAGGTTCGGTCAAATTTTTGTAACATTTCAATGGACTATATACTTAATGGTCCCATCTTATTTTACTAAAAATACAGTATAAAATAAACAAAATTAACCATTTTCCAGGATTCATTTTTTCTCAAAACAGTATTTTTACAGGTTGTTTTTTCCACAACGAAAAAAAATTCCAATATTTTTGATATTCTATTATAGTGCTTTTAAAATTAAGTCAATTTCTAAAAAATCGAAACATTTTTTTAACATTGTTTTAAGTACAACTAGAGCAGTATGTGGGGAATTTTAACCTTTAAAATGTAAATTAGTGCCAATTTTTGTTACAAGCTGGATATTGACTTTTTTGATTTGCATATTAGGCCTTACCGAAAAGCGTTAATGTATCAAAAAAAAAAAATAAAAACAAAGCATATACTTAGAAATTGCAATGAAACAATTTTGTTATAGTCATGTTAATACATATTATTTATTTATTTCACTGAGACAATAAAAATCACTCCAAACTCAAAAACACAATCTTTCCCATGTAAATCATATCGGAAATAGAAATTTGCGATGCGGCAGTACTTAATATTAATATTAAGGGCTGTCACTTTAACGGTATTTTTGTTTCGTCATTTCCAACAATATTTTCGATATGATTCAAATGTCCATGAGTCCATTGTACTATAATTTACAGCTTATTAAAAATTAGGCCTGGAAATTTAAAATCTTTGTTGCGAGAAAATCAAGATCGATGCCCTTTACAAAAAAAAAAAAAAAAACAACAATAAAATAACGAATATTTGCAGACAAAACTTACATTTTGTCGCAACAAAATCTAATAACTTTATGTCATTTACGGGACATTTGCCAATCAAAACCCATTCAAGCATATGAAGCATTTTTATGTGTTTATTGAACAGACTCTTCCAATCGATTGATATTTTTATCAATAAGCTCAAATTCAACTGACTTCAATAAATAACAAACTTAATATCTTTTAAGTATGTATGTACAATTCCATTGTCATACCGCAATATCATATTTTTTTCTCAATTAAAAAAAATTAATAATTACCGCACCAATTACTGATACTGAATTGGCTGATAAGAACAATTATTTAAAGCACAAATTCTTGTTCCTGTATTCTCTTCTTTTAAATACATTGAAATAGATGGTGAATGCACTCAAATAAGAAATTATTATTATTTCGGGACCTAATATTTCAAATGATAAAAAATAATGATTTTCCCTTGTCTTTTTCATTTGCCCAAATGGCCCAGCCTCAATCTAAATTTATTTTTACTTTCGGTTTCACTGCAGAACGTGAAGGAACGTGAAATGTGTAATTCAAGTCATTCAAAAGGGTTAAAGAACTTTCGCTTGAACAAACGTATCATGATATGTAGAGGCAGACAGCTACTCCACCATAAGACAATTAAACGAACGAGAATAGTGTAAAGGCAAACAAAGAAATAAAAAGAAATGAATACTTCTAGCTCTATTAATGTTGAGAATTTTAGATTCATTCAGAAGTCTTTTTGTATAAATATTTTTCCACCCAAACTTTAATCCAATGTCGTGTTTATCGTCTTATGACGTTTCACCGGGCGACGATCTCAAGGCGTGCGATTAGAGGTAGTCGTCGTCGTCCATTACACATCGACATCAGTATGCATTTATTAAATTTCTTTGTTGCTCATTTTCTTCTTCATTACTCACAAAGTTGAATAAGCTAACATGCAAGAAATAAAAAAGTGTATTGTTTTTCTACATTATACAAGTCTTATGGAGGTCTTGGTAGAGCCGAGCGACCGACAACGACGGTGAAAAAAAAAGGATTTTCTTTGTCCTTTCCCTAGAGCAACATCAAGTATCGATTTATTAAGGCGCATTAAAGTCTTAAGTGTATAACTATGTGTATGGTAGACATTTGACCTTTTTGTATCCCCATTAGGTTCAAATTGTGAGAACAAAATCTTTGAAGCTTTCACATCAATGACACACAGAAAAAGTGATTTTATTTTCATAATCCATTTGATGTTACAACCTCCTTAATTGTGTGTTGGTTGTTCTAGATGAATATCAAAAAGAATTGGCGACGTATATTCTGCTTGAAGAAATGAAAAGAGATGATGATGCAAGCATCTACACATTCTGAGCATTCTTTGGATTTAAAGTTTAAATCAATACAAAATTTTAATAATTGAGCCGTACGTGTACGTACATGTACATTACGTTTGTAAAGAAAGAACATTAGTAAAGAATTTTTAATAATACAAGATTTCGATATGCGTTGACTTTACTCCTTCTCACAATTATATGAATTTTGAAGTGACCTCTTCAAATAGTATATACCTATATGAAAAACTTTAATGCAGGCTCCAGGTATATAAAGTTAGAAATTAAACCAAGTTTTCTACACTTCATTAGTGTATTCACAATCACAATTGCAAGATTTTTAGTAGTAGGCTTCTTAAGCTTCTTTAGAATATGAATAAAATAAGAAATTGGTATGTATTGACATACATAAGTATCAACATAAAAACTACACCAACTGAGGCCGTAGAATTATATCGCTCCGTTTGATCTTTTTAGTGTAAACTCCTAAGGCGGAGACTGAAACTTAAAGAATTTTCTGATTTAAGTGGAAAAATTTATATTGCGTTAGTGATTAAAAAAAGTTATAGTTATTGGAGAAATCTGTGGAAACAGAATTATGCTAGACCAATTTTTGCCTTCCTATCATATCGAACACGGTTTGGGATCTGTCGCGATAAAAGATGAGGATACAATCTGGCTAAGGTAGTACATTTTTTTATTAACTGAATAATACTTAAAGAATATTCTGTCAAAATATTAAGTCCAGCAATAATATTTATCTTCGCGAACATTTTAAATAATTTTCTTTGAATTTCATACTTTAATGTTATTTTGGTTTTAATAATATTAATAGTATATTAACTTAACTGTGTCGTCACAAAAAAATCAAAAACATGCCTTCTTTCGTAAGAATCACCTTACCTTAGACCCCATTAACAAATGGAATAAATATTCGTGAAATTTTTGAATGATCATAAAGTTTGATGGTTTGGTGATTGATCAAAGTATTGTATGTGTATGTGTAAAATGGATACAAAATAGCAAAAGAAAAAGATCAAACAATATTTAAAACACGTATTTGCAATTGCAATTGTTGAAGTGAAGTTTGAAAGAACCTTTTGCTGTCTTGTAGTCGAAGTAGAATTGCAATTCCAATTGTTGAAGTATAAAAGCTAGTTTAAAAAAAAAATCATTTTAAGGTACTGTATTTTAAAATGCTGTAAAATGGCTGAAAAATCGTTGTGATAATGTCAAATAGTGCCCACTTTTTTACATTATCAACACGATTTTTCAAAACTCAAATGTGACGGAAAAAATGTTTCGAATTAAATGAAAAACTACAAGACTAAGCACCACATTAAAATGGAATAAAGGAGTTTAATTGGCATCCGTGAAACAGTGCTGTTATTCTAGCCACAAACATTTGTATCTACATACATATATCTTTCATTCCGCAACTATTTTACGAAATACCATCATTTAAATGATTTTTTATGTAAATGATAATAAAAAACGAACCTAAAAATCAGGAAACAAAAAATAATTGTTTTCAAGTGAAACAAATCTTTGTCTATTTAACCTACACACTACAACAAATTACAAATGCAATGATTACACAAGAGCTTCTTATAAATTTTTATATTCTTTTTTTTACTGGACATTTCAATATGAATGTCATACATCTGCCGTCAAAGTTTTTAAAAGTTGCCATCAACGCTCATCACACAATAGCTTAATATAAACTTATGAGATCGCATGGTATCAAAAAAACCACTTGACACAATATCCAATGACGACCGCATAATGCGACACGAGCATTCGTATAGTGCAATTGGCTTAACGAAATCTTTTTATCTGGCAATTCAATAGGATTGAAGCAGGGATTTATATAAAGTACGAAGAACGATGATGATGAGCACAAGTACGAGTACCTACACCAAAAGTGGGTTACTCTGAACGCAGAGTAGTGTCGTCTCTTGTGACATCATAGGTTTTCATCCGCACCTGGATCAAAATATGTATTTTAATTGGAACGGCAGGAGTGGTGCCATTGATGTGAAGGAGGTTACGGACTTGCATAGTACGCTTCAATTTAAATTGATACGTATTGTCATCCGACGACGACAACGACGATGTCACTATAAAATGATGGCAGAAGCTAATATGTACAGTATGCACATACAAAAACATGTGCTTGTAGAGTGTACACATGTTTGCAGTTTTTTTTTTAAGAAAAAATAGTAAAAAGCGTTCAAAGAGAATATTGGATAGGTTTTTAACAATGAAACGTATTTTTATTAAAAATTCATGGCTTAAGGACAAATATTTTGCTTCGTTAATGAACACGTCTTTGCTAGTAAATAAACTGATGTGATAATAAGATAAGTTTGTTTATGCACAACAACAATAAATAGAGTACTCGTACATCGTACATGCATGCGTATTTATCGTTATTATTAATGTATGATCTTTAGACTTGCAAGTCCTCTTATCATTAGGGTTACATAATAATAAATCTTATGAAGGTAGAGAAAATCTAGTACTTTTAAATACTTCCTAATAGATAAAATAAACACAAAATTTATCTTGTTTTTGTTTATTTATTAGACTTACAATTAATATATTTGACTAATTTTAAACGCAAGATAAAAAATGTAAATGGTATTTACCATACATACAGATAGATTGTATATTTTTGTTTGTACTCAATGAATTCTTTTAGACCAATTATAAAAAATCCTTTGAGAATTTGTTCTCCGTACGTCTGTGAAGGTTCCTGTGTTCAAATTTATGTACTGGTACTTATTTGTGGTATGATAACCCGTGTTTTTCAGTTAGAAAACATTCTCAGATTTGATGTTTATTTCAGAGTCCGCAGTATTTATGTTATAAACGGGTGCGAATTTGGTTTATACTTTTTCATGTCGCTAGAACTTTTTTCGGTCACAATATTTTATAGAGAATCAAGTATGAAATTGATGTAGAATATTCCGAGGAATTCGAATATTGTATTCACAATTCCGAAAAAAAAATATTTTCACCCTTATAAAGAGACTTTTTTGTGACCACTTTTTTGAAAAATCGTAATTTTTTTATTTTTGTCCTGCCAAATTCGCACCCGTGTGCCGACAGAGGGTTAATAAACTAAACGTATGAAAATATGTTCACTGCGGTGTATACGTACTTTTTTCCTTGTTTTTTAAAACATTTTATTCAAATACACTTTAAACATGAAAATTTAACTAAAAATATGCTTGAGATATGTATTAAAAAGAACCGATATTGCGTCGTACAGAGGGACTTTCTGAAAACTAAAAATATCGAATGTAGGCAACCCTGCATAGTGCAAACCTTAGGCTAGGTAACTAGGCTTGTCGACATCGAATCTCTTCAATAAAAATTTCAGATGGTTACACGAACACTCTAAACTACGTAAATTAGTCTTCTAATGGTTCAAAAGTTACAACTAATTTGTTTGCACATCTTTTTCTCTGAGGGTATTTCGTCTGTTCCATTAGATTTCACTTTTTTGAGCATTTAAGCGCCTCATTAAATCTTTCGACGGTGGCATCAAATACTTTGTGAGAATTAGAGTAAGTTATTGGAAAGTATAGCCAAGGAAACTGTTCTATAAAAGTCTGTCACAATACTGTTGAAATCTGTGAATAATTTCGTCATCTAACACAAGAAGCTAGCGTTGAGCATTGTTAATGAATTGTGGCAAACGAATCTATTGAGCGTTTCTCCTTTTTGAGGGGCTATGAAGATGGTTACGCCTTTGTTCATGTTTTGTCGTAGCTCTTGCATAACGCCCGCAGTTGAAAAAGTAATTTCTTCCACCTATTGGAAGTGAAAAAAACAATAAAGCAGAATTATTAATATGTAAATGTGACATAAAAGTGGTGTATAGGTATATCTAAATTTTGGATATATTTTACTATTGCGATAGCTCCGAATTTAAATTCGTCTTTGTATTTTTTTCATTGGATTCTTATTTAAATTAAATTTTATAGCTAAATCAAAAATAAACAGATTTAAATGTACCCTTTCAAGTTATAGTTACAAAATTAATCAAATCAATGCCCAAATTAATAGATTAGTAGATACAAAATATTTTTTGCTTCTCCTGACTTTACTATTTATTTGTTTATTATTTTTTTTTTCTAAACTTCTATTTGTAATAAATAACAAGAACAAAAAGTTCGTGTGTTTATAAAAATAAAACTACGAGTATCATTTTGAATTTATTTTTAGTTTTTGGAAAAAAAACCTCATGCGAAGTAAACATATTTTTGGATTTATAATGCTCCCAGTTTTAGGTGGTGAGATGTGGCGCCACAAGAGTCAATTGAGCAGTTGCGATGAAATGATGTCCATTAAAATTTCTTCACCATACTGTCTGCTTTATACATAGATTGAAATACCCAAGCAAAATATTAGTCTTCGTTAAAAAACTCATCATCAATGCATCTCCATATTATAATCTACAAACATTACCCGAGTTCCGAGTATAGTACCTACATGTGTGTGCTTTTGATTTGGTTTTGAACAAAAACAAATTATGTTTAATACATAAACATTTGTGTGCGTGTTTATTAAGTATTAGACATCTTTAAAGGATGGGTATTGACGTAGCAGTAGATGGTATAATTGATGATTGTATAAATTGGAAATAATTGAGTTATGAACAATTGACGAAGTGTGCATCGCTCAACATGATTGGATTTCATTTTTTATGAATAACGAGGGTATATGACTGGTTTTGAAAAATATAAGCTTAGCATATCAGATTTCTTTCATTTTCTAGAGACAGGAGTTTTATGAAAACTTAGGAACAATAAAAATACATATCGTTCGGCGGAAAGCAAAATTGTTCTAAGTCCTTAAAAAACCTATAATTTAGCTTCCCCAGACGATATGGAAAAGCTTTAACTTAATGTATATATTGATAGGCAATTACGAATAATTTTCATTTAAAAATAAAGTATTAAGATAACTTAAAATAAAAAACATTATATATTGTAAATTAATTTAGGGCTTTATTTAGCCTGGTTTCTTTCACTGAGGGAAAAAACAACTTAAAATCAACGAAAACCAAGTTAATTCAACTATTTTTCGGAATGATTTTGTGTTGAAGACAAACAATTTTAAAATCAAAGTAGAACATCGTTAGTTTAAAGGGGTTTACCGTTATAAAACATCTTTAAATCAAAGTTGTTTCAACTTTGAAAAAAACATCAATTTATTAAGAAAAAGAAAAAATTGGCAGCTACTGGGGATCGAACCTACAACTCTTGGATCACTAGGCGAATGCTTTAACAACGTGCTATTTCTTTGTTAGAAACAAGGGTGATAAAATGAAACAAAAGATTAAGTCCGACAAAAATAAAAAAAATTTCTAACGTTGTTTCAATTTTAATTTAAGAATGTTTCATGCTAGATTTTTCTGTTTCAACATTAAATCAAAGTTGAGCCAGTTCTAGAAGTAAATGTACAACATCATCCTCACGAGTAAACTACAACTTCAATAAAACGGGGCTTTTACTAAGTGCATCCTTTGACCAAAATGTAAGTATCGTGTATGAGTTCGTAGAAGGGCTTAAAATTCTCAAAGAAATCTTTTTCATTACATAAATTTCTTCTCAAGACGTGGGTTTAATGTTAACATTATTTTTCCAAGTCTTTGAAAGACTGTGACCCTGATGATGAAATTAAATTATGCTGTAGTCTTTAAGAATTGATATTAAAGAAAGTAACAAAGAGTCCGATAAATGGAGGAGGTTTGGGTTGATCAAGGTTCACCAAATTTTACAGGCATAAGAATTTATCCGCAGGTTGTTCCTGTACTAGTTTAGTTCCAAATTATCCTATTTCGCACAAAAAGTACTTGTTTTTATGTTCTTCTTATTTTTAGGTGCCTTTTTTCTCAGTGTAGAAATGTGACACTTTGTCAAATCAAGATAAAGATTTATTTATTTAGCGAAAAAAGCTGCTCATTAGGGGTATTCATGTAAACGCGGAAAACCCATAAAAACCGTAGAATTTTCTATCGGTAGAAATGAGCTGTCAAAATTTGTATGGAAAAAATATTCTGCAAATCATAGAATTATTGTATCTCACAAATTTGAAGCAGAAACCGTAGAAAAAAAAATCTGATAAACTTTGGGTGTGTTCAATCACCTATCGGATAGGCTACCTAGGATATCCGTATCTGTAATATGTTTTTGAACGCAATTTATGTCTTATTATTCAGATAACCACAAATAAAATATGTTAATATTGAAAAGAGAATATTATTTTATTTGAGCATATTACATTTTTTTTTTTATTGTTGCATAGTATTTGGAAAATTAGCTTGACTTTATTTTCTTAATTGAACAAATTTTATAAGTTCAATTTGACGTTTAACAAACAGCTGTTTGTTTCCCTTGTTTACGCAATTATTTTCTGCTGGGGTGTTCATTTAAAAATTTTGCGGAATTTTCTATTTTTCTGCAAATTAGAAAATTATCTCCTTACGTGAATACCCTAATTATTTCTTTTTGTCCACCGGTGAAAGTCTTATTTTTTTTTTTTTTGCTTTTTTGGATTTATGTTTAACCTATTTACAAAAAAAAGAACTAGCTATGTACTATTTTTCTGTTTATAATGTCCGAATAACTGTTTTCTATGTTTCTGCGAAAATTTTAATTTGTATTGCGTATTTGCAAATGGAACTTGAGTAGTATTAATAAAAGCAGCCAGTCTTTTAACTTTCTAATACAAAAAGACTACGTGGATGGATTTGAATTCGTTAAGCGACATATTTTTGCCCAAGCACCTTTTTGCATACTGCAAGTATTGCGGTGTCAAAAAAAGTAGCTACAATAGTGTTTTCTGTTTCAAGTATATAACAAGTAAACAAAAGGTACAAAATTTGACCTATGACGCTACATTGTGGTAGCCCAGCCGCTATTTCCATAAAGTCTAATGCTACGCGATACTCTCTTAGATTTGA
Source organism: Episyrphus balteatus (assembly GCF_945859705.1). NCBI lineage: Eukaryota > Metazoa > Arthropoda > Insecta > Diptera > Syrphidae > Episyrphus > Episyrphus balteatus. Next base: position 81,395,747 of record NC_079136.1, on the reverse strand, counting down.
ATCCTTAGGGCATGACTTCTTCTCATCAAGAAATAGTTGTGGTTTGTGGATTCTATCGTGAAATCGTAAAAGTTACAACAGGTATTGATCATGGTATCCTCAACCAAAAAACTTGTTGAAGTTTTAACGATTTCGTTGTTGTAGGTTTAACGATTTCGAGATGGATTTCACAACCATTGTTTGAAAAAATTAACAACATGGCTGTGGGGTCGATTTTTTGTCATTTCTGCAACACATTTTTATTATGTACATTGTACATATTTGCTAGACGACTAGTGGTCGTTTTTAAAAACTATTCCATTGAAGAATATACAATTTAAAAACTATTTAGTTTTTCAGAGTGTTGGTTATATTCTGTATTCTGAAAAGGTAAGTACTTGCGACCTAGACGTGCCTTTAATTTTTTTTAAATTCAAATGTACCTACAGTAAAATACCCAGAGAATTACATGAGAGACTGTAAGTACAAAGTTGCGTATAAGATTTTCCGAAGCAATTGGTCCCCAAATAATATACATTTGCGGTAAGCGTTGTATTGCAAAATATGAAAAGATATTTTTTTCAATATATTTGATTGTAGGTATGTATGAATGTGATTTTTATAAATAGAAAGGGTTGGATTATTTTTTAATGCTCCCCTTATTTTAATTTGGCTCTAAGAGCTAGCAATGCATTGCATTGACTTTTGTTTTGAATTTATAAAGTATATGTACCAAGGTACGATGTCAAATGGAGAAAGGGAGAAAGAAACTTTTCATTACTGACGTTGATGTTGATGGACTCTGTTTTCTCCTCATTAATCGCCCTTAATGCATTGTTATATTGCAGAGCAATGCCTTTTGGTTTAAAAAAGATTCAAATAGGGTGTACTTTACGAACGTACATAGTTGTTGAAAAAAAAACATGGCAAATTATATTCAATCAAATGCTTTTTATTTGCATTATGAATTTCATATTATGAGTATGTATCTAAGTATAAGCATAAGCACCTAGAGTTGCATTTGTGTTCTATTACGTTTGACTACATCCGTGAAGGGGTACCTTCTTCTTTTTAAATCAACGTGGAAACAATTTTCTTTATCCTCCTTTTTTTAAGCTTTGATAAATACGATTGAACAAGAGTGCAATGAAGTTTAACTTTAAGACAGTTTTTTTTTTTTTTCATGGAGACTCTGAGTTCAACATTGTGAGCCGTCTAGAGCTATCCTAGGTCATAGAAGATGGACGAATTTTTCCACTTCATTCATTGTACGCTTATATAATAGTTGATGTCATTATCACAAGATGCTCCACTATTGATCAATGTAGATAGGTAAAAATGGCTGCCTCTACAGCACCTGCTCAGAAAAAAGGATGCTGAATGTCTGCCTTTTTCCAGTACATCAACTATCCGGGTGAGGGCCTATTACGCTGACGGCCGAGTTCGTTCCTCAGTGAAGACCCAGTGTGCAAGACTTTGGGAATGAACTTATTGCTATAAGAGCCGTTATCACCAGTTCTGTTTTCTTTTCAGTACTGCAGGACTAGAAGCAGGTACGTGCAGCAGAATACCCGTTGTGCAAGTCTCACAAAAGCGTTTCTGTGAACAACACTCGGTCATTTTGGAATTCACATGACTTTGTGTTAAAGCCGTTGAGTTTTGATAATTTATTAGGTCTTTAATTCTATATGTAAAGAATTCGCTTAGGTCGAGAAAAGGAATACCAAAGGCTTGAAGTCAAGATTAGGATTAGGACTTGGCACTTGAAAAAGAAATATTTTAGATGTCTCTTTTTTAAACGTACAACTTCAACGATGGGCTGTTTAAGTTTGGCAAGTTAAGCTGTGTTTCTTGATATCTTTAAATTGGTCAGACTTTACACCTGCGCTGCGGTTTGATCGATTTAGGTATAGTGTTAATATATTTTGCTTTTATCACTCCAGAGTCCAGAAGGGTGATTTTGCTTGGTTTTGGTTTTTGAGTATTCTACAGACCACCCTAACTGCTAACACCAATTTCTGAAAAAAAACCCTTGCATGGTTCCATTGGTCTTGGCAAGGTAAACATATTTTTAATTTTGTGTCGAAGTGTGGTGGATGAGCTTGGTAATAGTTCTTCCCGCAGCAAATCGAGTATTTTGTTATGGCCGTATGCGCAGAAAGAAAATAACTCGGGAATAACTGCTTTCGATACCCAGGAGTGCAGGTGCAGGATAGGTTATAATTGCATTATGTGTAAGTCTAAAGTTACATCCAAATCATTTGTGATGCTCGAAACGCCATATCAACAAAGATGAGTAAATGTGGACGTGTTTTGATCAATAGGGCTGATCAACTTTTATTGACCCGAACGCAACCCGAATGTTGCAGATGTTCCAAATTGTTGACAGTTACTACCACAAAAATCACATGTCACTGGCACTCAACTGAGAGTATGGACGAGTTACATGCTGGTCAAAAAATTGATCAACATAATGTGTACGCAGCTTAAGGGTAAAAAGTAGAAGGTTCAGTATAATACTAAGTGTGTCTGTACTCCGTAAGACAAGAACTGATGCTAGCTGTTCTTTGAATCTTTTTAATTTTTTCAATATTGTTGTTTTTATCAAGTGCTACTGTACTACTGCAGCGTTTGTCCATATCCATAGGAGTATCTTTGGCTAGAGATCCCATTTCTCCCCAAATGTTCTATTACATTCGTAGGTAGAAAGCTAGGTTTTGAAGTTATTCTATATTGAGTTTCTAGCTAGACTAAGGGTCCAGAATAACACCTAAATAATATATCTTATCAACTTAATTAAAAAGTTATAGAATTTTTCTCTTCGGGGATGATTGAAGGAGGTTAAAGGTAAAATCAACAGAAGGACCCACCGTCTAGAGGCACAGTTAATAACTTTCATTTTTTAAGTCACCTATAATATTATGTTTTCGTTTAGGGCTGTTGAACAGATCTTCCAAAATCACCAGGTCACACAGAGAAAAATATGACCCGCTAAAAACTAACAGATTGCCATATTGTTTTACCGTCCATACATTTCATAAGGAAATCTTATTAAAATCAACGATTAATAAGGTTTTTTTTAAGGAGATTTCTTATTATTTTTATAGAGAAAATCTTATTAAAATTTGACTGAAAAGTTGATTTTTTTTTGCAAGTTAGCACTAGAACAAAAATCGCGATCAATATTTTCATGGCAGGTTGGTTCAGGTGGTAAGGTGTGCGACTAATGATTTGAAGTCTCCAGTTCGATTCCCAGTTTGGTCATCGTTTTTTTTATTTTTTTGCAGATTTTAAAACAATAAGGAAAACCCGATTGTTTTAATAAGGTTTCCTTCTTGGATGAAAACCATAGAGAAATCTTATTGTTTTTGTTCTATTTTATGTGGTCTATTTTTCTCTGTGATCTGTGTACAACATAACTGCCTTCGCCCGAACTTGTTCTAGTTTAATGAGGACCTCTTTCATGACAATAAGCCATAAGAGGGGTAAGTAAATTAACTGCTCAGGGTCTATCATTCACATACTACGTTTGTAAAGAGAAACACAGTGTAAGAATAATTCACATAAAAGACAGACTTAATTATGAGGGGAAACCGACGAAGTTACGAATACCAGAGTTACGGGCGACAGAGTTACGAGCGTCAAAGTTACGCAAAACCGAAGTTACGAAAAACTAGAGTTACGAATTCTAAAGTTATGTTAAGCTATGACATGTGATTTTTGGGTTGGCAACAATTGCGAGGAACGATATGGAATTATGGAAATACAAACAAGAGATTAACATTTTTCTCATTGGTCAGAACTAAATGAGTTAAGCGAAAATGGGTGTTATTTAATCTTTAGAATTCGTAACTCTAGTTTTTCGTAACTTCGGTTTCGCGTAACTTTGACGGCCTTAACTCTGTCGCGCGTAACTCTGTTATTCGTAACTCCGTTACCATTTCAATTATGAGAATTATGTTTAACTTAAATGTCGAACTTAATTTTTTTTCATGAATTCTTAACTTTTCTTTATTTTTTAAAAGCACTTTTATTTTCTCTCGAAAAGTACCTACTAAATCAACAAACAAAAAAAACTCATGTTTACACTTTTTTCATCTCAAAAGAGAACCCCTGATGTTATGTTTTCGTTTTTATTTTATTATTTTTTTTTTTCATTCATTTTATATAAACACAGATTCCGACACTATTTCTATCCATGTACGATGCAGCAGAGCTATGTTGGGTACGGTGCGTTGTGGAATGAACCATGAGAGTGTGTGTTGTTTGTACATGTTAGTTTTATCAGCGATAGTGAGTCAACAATGTTTAGATTATGCAAACGATTCAACAAACTTATGTAGTTGCAAAAGACCATAAGGTAGGGAGTCGGAGTAGTTGTGAAGTCTCGTGTTTTTTTTTTATTTGTTTACACACTACATACGGGACTCCTATACTCAAATAGGAGTATCTACAACACACAAATGTGGTTAAGATTGTTACTATCAATAATTGTTATTTAGTCCGGTTGTGGTGCATGATTGGTGGTTGTTTTAATGTGGTTTTTTAGTGTTCTGAAATCTACCATTTCAAATGTTTTTTCTTTAAACGATTATAAATGATTTGAATGAATTGAACTTTTGATTGATACTAACGGAAATCGTAATTCTATCATTAAAACATAAAGATATCTGGTATCTTGAGGTATTACAGACAAAAATTGATATTTTCAAGTTCTTTCCGGCATTAAAAAAGATTGCTTTTTTTTAATTTGCGTCAAATGTATTAGATTTTTTTTATCTCAGTAAGTTTTAATTAATCGAATTTTTGTTTGAAAACAAATTTTGATTTGTGATTTATTCGGTCTTTATGTTGATGGCATTATCAGTTCTAATTTTTCAAATGAATGTGGGAGCTCTTGTTTAAAATTATCGAATACGTTACCAGACTACATTGACAATTTGTTCTATTTGCCATTAAAGTGCTGAGTTACCTCTGAGTAAGTTAGGCTCCGAAAAATTTGTCTGATAAAATCATTATTATTTTTAAAAAGGCTCTATTCCGATGTTTTTAAGACGGCAATATCAGTCGTCAAACCAAAACCATATTCTTGACTTTAACAATCAATACCTCAAAAACGGATCACTTTACAGAAATTTCAAGGACACATTTTAAATTTAATTCACTGTAAAGAAATTAAGTGATAAAGAGCCTTTTGCTGAATCGAAACTTAAGCATTTTTGTTTAACATAAAACTTTATGTAACAGTTTACGCAGAGGAAAAAAGTGGAGAATAAGAGTTTATTCAACATAAATTATATTTAAGTTTCGATTCAGCAAAATGCCCAAGACTACTTTGTTTGTTTGTTTTTTTCTTACATTTGTGATCAATTTAGAAAATCTATCAAATAAGGCCTTTTTACGGTTTTTTAGATAATTATAAATAAGATAATTTAGATAATTATAGATAAGATCAAAATGAGGCTTTATTATTAAAGTTTAAACTACCTGAAATAAATCTGCAATTTTACAGATTTATTCATCACACAGTTTTTCTGTTTTGAGGGATCGAACTTTTGAGATGAAATAAAACACCACATTTTTGCAGTTGTAAATGACTTAGTTCAAATCACTTTTAAATGAGTAAAATCAAATTCTCTGGAGTTTATTTGAGCATTTTAAAAATAAATATCGATAGAATTTTATATAAATCAAACAAAAATTAAATGTTATCAAGAAAAGTTAAATTAAAAAAAAAAAAAACATTTCATACTTTTTTTTTGTGGAAATTTTTCCTTATTTTGAAATTATTAATTTTCTTTGATTTATCTAAATTTTAAACGGTATTTATTAATAAAATGCTCTTTTGCTGCGGCAATACTGATATCAGTGGTCAACAAGAATTAAAATCATACTTCTGTAAAGTTTTAAGGGTGCTCAAAAACAGTCAAAATATCGATTTTTTGCATTTTATATTGGTAATGTTTAAAAAAAACGGAAAAAAATTCATATTTCTAACTTCGGATTCGAGTTCAACATCCCTTAAACCTTCAGAAGAGGGTATATTCGATTATCGTGTCTGGGAGAGATAGAACATATTTGCCATTTCCATATTTAAAAAAATAATTGTATTTGACTAAATTTTTGTACACTTCCTCCGATAAAGTCGTTTAAAATTATCAGTTTTACATTGTAAACAAATCTTAACACGAAAAAGGTCTTTGTTTTTTATTTGAACTAAACAATGTGTATTTATTTGAAACTTGTATCTATTAATACTTGCTATCAGCCTCGTATGAACAAACATTTTTTTATTGCAATTCCCATTAATTTAATAATAAACAAAAAAAAAACCTTTTATGGAGTACTTAATTGATTCGTAAAAAAAAGCCGCCTTTGGTAAATTAACCGGCTAATAAAAGTGAAATTTAATTAAATCATAAATCTACGAGTAAAAATGTAATGTGCGTACAACAATTTTCAGTGCATCGTCGTGGAAAGTCTATATTAGTTACATGCCATATACCGGCTCAACGATAGCGCCATGCTATCATAAATTTTATACACATATAGTGCGCCACTATTTATAGTTGGCACTTGCTCTAGCGCTGCGTTACGAATTTAATTATTTATTATTTTTTTTTTTTTTTCAGTGAAACCTATAAAAAAAATTGCTTCTTGTTTGTTGGCCATCATCATCGATTGCGCCAGCATTTTTTCTGACGGCCGCTTATCTTATCTAGGTTACTCTAGCTGATGTTTGAAAAGATTTCATTTCATTTTCATTTTTAAATGCATCTTGGTCTATATTTTGTTGTTATATTTCATTATTTTTGTCTGGTGTTTCTGGTTCTATAAATAGTACTCATTTTTGTAAAACTCTTCCGTAAACATGCAATAGGATTGTAAATTTTTTCTCCTTCTCTCTCAAATTCCTTTTCGCATTGATGGGGTTTATTTTTCCGTGGTGAACCCTGGGCTGTGTTTACACTAAAAAAAGTGTTTATTATTTCTTTATTTCTCTATACACTACCTACATTTCAGAATTTTTCAGAAAGTTATTGTACAAATGGGGGTAGTATGTTGTTTTTTCTGCCTACATCTACGTCATAGTGGGTTGAGGAAACTCATGATGGTACTATTGTGTAAAATGGATTTCCTTACACTAAGGGACTTCTTCGTTATTGAACTATATATAAATACGAATAGGTATTATGTTGCTTAAAAACAAAAGTTACGGGTAAAATTGGAACTATTTGAAGAGCTCTTAGATATGTTTGTAGTAAGTTATTTCAACTCAATGAAATAGGATATTTTTTGTGTGTATTATATTTGAAATGCTCCTTTCATCGATAAACAGACCAAAAACAAAAACAAAAAAAAAAAAACTTTTAAAACCACAATTGGTTTTTGGCTCGTTTTCCGGATTATCTTCTTTTTGTTTTTGTATTCAGAGTAAGATTATATGGCATAGCGCCATGTGGCCTAAGTATAAAAATATGGAACAATAACATCCTGCAGAATGATGACACAACAAGCATTTTACTTACACACACAAACACTTGTACGTGGAATCAGTTTTTCAGATGGATAAATAATTAAATACAGAGAAATGGAAAGGAAATTGTAAGAAGGCTTGAAAAAAGGTTAAATTAGAATGAAGATTTGTTTTTTTTTTTTACAAAAAAATCTAATGAAAGTTTTTGAAGCTGTTAATTAAAATTTAAAAGATATACAGTGCTCCTTAGAAAATAAACAGAATAACACTCCCAACTTTTATGTTTACAACTGTTACGATTTTTTTTTACTCGAAAAGTCTGTCGTTGGTAGATTTGTATCAAAAATAATTTAATGTATTGGGAAACTACATAATTACATTTTTACCAAAAGAATTGAGCCTATACAAAAGTGCCGCTTTTGGAAGATTTAATTTTTAATCAGACAGGCTCAACATCTTCCTCTCCCTATAATTTTTTTGTTTCTATGGAAGTCTGATTTCAATATCGGTTTTTTTTTATAATTATTTACTTTTATTTTCTAAATTTCAAAGCCTTCTAATTAATTAATAAGTTTTCAGTATTTTCTGGCTATAAAAGGAGAACCAAAATTAGAATCAAATCACTTTCGACTTGACCAGAAAAGAGTCAAGATATTCATATTACAGAGGTAACTTTTTATCCTTGGCTACTTGCTTGAGAGTAACTTTTTATCCTTGGCTACTTGCTTGAGAGTATTATAGAAATGAACTCTTTCTCTTCTGTAATTACTGCGGAACACCAACACCGCTGCAAAGGGAAAAGAAATGACACGATATTTAGACTCTTCAAAAGAAGTACACATACATACATACATAGTTCCAGATTTTGTTATTTTAAAAACTTTGTTAAATAAAATTAATTTCTTTTCAAATCCAGTATTAGATAGTTTTACTTGGAAGACCCCACAACCGACTCAGCATATCCTGCTTCAAAGTTGCATTTCTTTTTCGTAATTCCAAAGTCTTATAGAAGAACGTCCCCCATAGGATGACCTACCCTAATCTTTAGGTATACCATTTGAGTTATATTTTTGTAAGGTTAGCATCTACATAGGTAATCCATGTAGGTTACCTAGCGATATTCTGCCAAGGCATATTGTCGCTTTTAGGTTAATTTCTGAAATTATTTTCGACCTTGTAACTCTGCTTATTAGGCATGTCTTAGAAATATTATTTCAACGAAATTTTAAGTTTAAGATATGTGTTTGGCAATAAAAAAGATATATCGGAAAGATTTAAACAGTTTTTGGAAGAATAAAACCACTTCCTATAGGCACCGTTACAAATTTCTTTGTAATTAATTAACTTACATAAAAGCATATCCTCGAAAACAACAAAAATTACGTTATATTTATAACAGTTATATTTTAAAACGAAGGCCATTCAAATTTTACTGACTTTGGATTCGAGTTCAGCACCTCGAAAACCTTCAAAAAAGTATGTTTTAGTTCTTGCGGAAAAAACCTTGTTCACGCCAGTGGTATTAACAAATTTTAGATACAAATTTATTACCCCAATTTATAAACTCAATGATTATTCTTTTAAACCTATGTATAATATTCCAATACAGTTTTTTTCTTCCTTAAAAAGTATACATTTGACCTCTCCTGACCTTGAGTTTAACAATAACAAATTTTTTTGCGCACTTAATATTTGATCGATAGCAAAAACACCTTTTGTTTACAATATATTTTTTAATTAGTCAGATCGACCGCCAAAATTAACACCTTAATTTGTAGGAATGTGAAAGTATGCATAAATGGTATCAATCAAAAAATTTTGCAATTGTTTAACCATTATTCATTTGTAAATGTTATCTGAAAATTAAGTACATTATTATCGTTAAAATATTGTTAAATTTTTTTTTCTTTTTGTATTTACATATACAAATCATATGTTTTCTAACTTTCCTACTGATTTGTTTTGAAAACAAAAGTTACAAAAATAATAATTCTCATAACTTAAATTTAAATCACTGTTTACTGTGATATATTGAAAGTTTAATACAAATTTATCAACAAAACCAGCTGCAACGATCATTTATTGCTAAGGCGTGAATTAGGTACGTGTTAACTTAACTCTACTATACATTTGTGTTTATTTTTGTTTTCTTTGTAAATAAAAAAATATCGTAGGTCGTTAAGTTGTTATGCTAGCACAAATAATTCAACGCAAATTCAGTTCATACATATACATTTTGAAAAAAAGTTACTTCAATGTGATCTGCATCAAGAAGAACAAGTAAGACATGAAAATACAACATGTAGGCCATAGACCCACATAAATTCAACCTAGTGTAATGTAGAATAAATTTGGATAGTTGGACAACTATTCCTTTGCACATTGGAGAACAAAAATTTAAACTAGTAAATATGAATAAAGCATAATGCAAATACACTAGGTACTAAGTCAATAGGGTAATCTGCGGGCAGTTTTAATATTTACCTACACTTTCTTAATTTTTTACATTATCAACCACCGTAGGATGTAGAATAATCAAAAATAAATAATACAAAATGAATTACATTGGTACTTCCAAGCTTTTACATACATCTATAAAAATATTTCGAATTTCCAAAAGAATCGTTTTTTATGGATTTTTATTTTTCACAAAGAAATATTGGAATCAATAATTTTGTATTTGATGTTTACAGTGTTTAGTAAAACAATAAAAGGTTTTTTGAATTAAGTTTTTTTTTATTAATTTCTCGAAAACGACAAAACATTTTTGCATCCGGTTTTTTGTTTAAAAACAAATAAAAGCATTGAATTTTGAAAAATATATGAGTAAGTACCTACTCATTAAATTTTAAAAACAAATTGCGTAGTTTAATTTTTTTTCCTTTTTTTTTTTTTGAAATTTTGCTTTCAAAAACATTTTTCTTAAACATTACCCACAAAGTAATTACACGGTGAAAATATTAATTATTAGGACTAAAATCCACAAAAACTAAAACCCATTGTAGTTTTTATTGCCATTTTTCATACGCATTTTTTACATTATCAAAAAATGTTTCTGCCTTTTAACAGCATTTCAAAGTAAAGAACTATAAAATTATTTCAAGAACTTGGTAGTATCTTCTTGTATAATGAACCACATCCAATAAGACATAACATCAGACCAGTCAGCAGACATTACATCATTGATGTCGTTAATCTTGTCATAAGACATGTCATCTCATCATACATCCCAACCAACATGTTGTCATCCATGCCAAAAGCAATGCCGTCCATGAGACATGTAATATGATAATATCTCACGGTAAATGTCCCACGGGAAATGTCTCACGGCAAATGTCTCACGGGAAATGTCTCACGGCAAATGTCTCACGGTAAATGTCTCATGGGAAATGTCTCACGGCAAATGTCCCACGGTAAATATCTCATGGGAAATGTCTCACGGCAAATGTCTCACGGTAAATGTCTCATGGAACATGTCTCATGGGAAATGTCTCATGGGACATGTCTCATGGGTAAATGTCTCACTGTAAATGTCTCACGAGAAATGTCTCACGGCAAATGTCCCACGGTAAATGTCTCACGGGAAATGTCTCACGAGAAATGTCTCACGGCAAATGTCCCACGGTAAATGTCTCACGGCAAATGTCCCACGGTAAATGTCTCACGGGAAATGTCCCATGGGACAATTCTCATGGGAAATGTATCACGGGACATGTCTCATGGGACATGTCTCATGGGACATGTCTCGTGGGAAATGTCTCATGGGACATGTCTCATGGGAAATGTCTCATGGGACATGTCTCATGGGACATGTCTCATGAGAAATGTCTCACGGGACATGTCTCATGGGACATGTATAAACACAACTAAACTAAACACCAAACGATTGCTAATTAGACCAGTGCCGAAACCTTCAAAAACATTTAAAAGTAAAAAAAAAATCATAGTATGATGAAACCCTTTGCAAAAGGAGATGAATATGATAAAAATGAAAGGAAAAATAAATTACGGGCGAGCCGAGTTCGGGAAGTGGGTGGGTTGAGTTTATAATGGTAAAAAATGGTATATCTCGATTTCCGGCAAAAATACAAGTGTTATGGAAAAAAAATGTATTGCAAAGTTGTAGGTAATAAAAAGATCTACAACTTTCGTACGACAATTTTTTCACATAATCCCAAAATGTATGTGAAAATTTCAAATAACCCAGTTTTTGGTTTTTTTTTCTCTTTTTCAAAAAAAAAAATTTGTCTACGAAATTTTGTGAAAACTTACCTTATTATGTCCCAAATACACTGTAGTTTATTTGATTTCAAATATTTTTTTTTTACCTTATTTTCAAATAATCGGTGGGCATTTCGTTCGTTAAAATGTCTACATGGATCTACCCAACTTCGACATCAAATTAAAGTATATATTTTCACAACAACATGCTGTTTTTAAAATATATTCTAAAATAATATTTATTTCCAAATCAAACGAGGTATTTTTTATGAAAATCAATTCCAAATTGGCTTAGAAAAAAAAATTTCAACCCAGATACAGAAATTCGAACGTTTAGGCACCGAAAAAAAATGTTATTTTGGCACGTAGTACCATAAATTGGGCGCCAGGATTTGATAACGTTTTTTTTGTAGAGGACTTCAATACAATCATTTTTTTACTATGAGAAGGGGGTCTATGTCCCCCCCTTTAGGAGGGGGGGCAATTTTCTAAAAAAAAATACTACAATAAAAAAATTTATTAAAAAACAACGGCAACACTTGCAGTTATAAGTGATAACATTTCCGAAAGGAAGAATTGTACATTTAATTGAAATTTTAAAATCAATATATAGTTTTTGAAATAATCGATTTCAAAGTTAAAAATAGTCGAAAAAAAATTTTAAAAAATTCATTAATTTCTATTTTTGTCCAGACTACAATTTTAATAAAAAATTGTCTCATGCATAAAACTGCCTCAATTGATTCCTTATCGAATATCGCAAACTATATGTTTCTATGCCTTCTAGGTTTTGAGGAAATTGAAAAATAATAATTTTATCAGATATTTCTTTTTTCAAATTATTTTTTTTTTTTATTTTTCAATTTCCTCAAAAATTTGTAAAAATTTGACGAAGCTAGATTTTTTTCAATGGGTGAAGGTAAAAAAAATCGTTTTTTGCCCCTAACTCCAGATTTTTAGGGTGTTAGCGACTTTTTAAATAACGTTTCGTAATCAGTGCGACTAGCTCTACAAAACGTGATAGGCCCGCGTGTATTTTGAAACCTAATTTTTTTAACACCGTGTTATTAATTTTTATTAATCGTTTGTTGTTGAAAGGTTAAAAACTTGTAAGTTTAACAAAAAAAATACTTTTTAAGCCACAACAAACAAATGCAATTGTTCATCCTGTAAAATTTTACCAACGTTAGCAGGTACTCAGTTTCCAATTAAAAACACGGCTAATATAAAAAAAAAAACAAAAAATCATGATATGCACCTTTTTTCTACTAAAAATTATTCTAAACAAGCAAGCAAATAACATGATTTCCATAAAAGCTTTTTATTTTATTATAATCTTTGAACAACAACAACATCTTGAAGGTGCTACCACCAAGTGTTTTATGGCTAGAGTTACAGTACTGTTTCACGGATGCCAATCCGATCATCAGACTCCTTTTATTCCATTTTGTGTGTGGTGCTTGGTTCATTTGCATGTTGATAAACTAAGAAAACCTGCAATTGGGTGAGGCTAATCACGTGGGTGAGGTAGCGCAGTGCGTAGTGTACTGGCTTCTGAACTCGCTTGGTCTAGGTTCAATACTCAAGTGTGACGGAAGAAGTTTTTCAAATCAAATGAAAAAATTACTAGACCAAGCACCACACACAAAATGGAATAAAAGGAGTCTGATGATCGGATTGGCATCCGTGAAACAGTACTGTAACTCTAGCCATAAAACACTTGGTGGTAGCACCTTCAAGATGTTGTTGTTGTTCAAAGATTATAATGGAATTGACGGAACAAAAAGCAGTCACTGCAAAGTATGGAAACATACGAAAAAATTGTAAACTTTTTATTTTATATCAAAGCAAGGTTATGTTCATAGCGATTTGGGTTATTAGTGCATAATCAATAGATAATTATGGGAAGTTTCCTGAATCTTTTTCATTTTTATTTTTCATCGAGTTATTAAGACGATATCTGCTTCAAATACCATCAAAATCTCAAATTTAATTCAATGACATATATTTTTTTTTTTTTTGTATCATAAAAGTAAAAAAAAAATCAACTAACTCAGTAGAGCAGTATATGGGTGCTATTAACATCTACATGCAAATCGTGGCACACTTTGAAAATAATTACCCTCAGAATTCCATTCCAACTATCACGCAAGGTAAAAAAATAAATTCGAAACTGTAATTATCGTGCAAACACACAATAAAATTTTGACCCAATATACGAGTATACATTCATCTAAACTAAACCCTTACTGGGACATAAATTTAAATTGAATGCCTAAACAAGAAATTAAGATTATAATTAAAGAGACCAACTAAAACAATAAGTCTTCTTCTATTGTTTTGAAAGTTAATGCATCACCCACATCCCAATCCCAATTACTTCCAACTGCTGCTCATTTTTAATTAGTCTCTTTAGAATTTTTCGTTTGAGTTTCTCGCATCTGAATGGCTTTTTCCTTTGTATTGTGTTTTTTGAACTTTGAATTACTATTTGAGAAGAAAGAATCCCCAGCAGTGACTAACTAACTCATTTTCCATGTGACAATTAAAAGCTCAACCATAGAACCTAGTCTCTTGATAAAGACAATGCTGTTTATAAACAATTCAATCGCATGTTGTGTTTCAATCGAATTTTTGTTTTTTCTTTTTCCCTCTTTAGGTTCAACGCTAGTAATCAATTAAGTATGCCATGATGCCGGTCATGTGAATGAACTCAGGTCCAAGTAGTTGATCAATCATTCAGAGGGCTGCAAAGACACCATAAAGCAAGACCGCCTAGCGATGCCATCACTGAGACAAAAGGTCACAACATACTTTCGTCAATTGAGTTTCATTGCCGACTCTAGAGATGGTCCGCGGAGTCCTCGTAAAACCGAAGAAGATGATGGTGGTTTTATTACCAAGTACTTGGAAGGGTGAGATTTTATTATCACGAATATTTTAAAATAGTTTTATTCAATTTTGAATTGTATTTTTTTTCATATCTAGTCGAATGGAAAGGATTTTTGAACCTGGTTCCGAAGTAAGCAGTGGCCAAAATCCGTCCGATATGCCAGAACATCCATTGGCTGAATATCCCACCGGTCCACATACCATAACATCAGCATGTACTGGGCCCGATGATGGCCTAACTGGAATTAAACGATCCAAATTGCATTTAAGTGCTGGCTCCGATATTGACTTTATTGATACAATTCAAGATAATGATGTTATGGAGGTTCGCAAAAGCATAAGCAATCACAATAAATTTAAGTTTAACGCTTCTAAGTATCGATCGGATCAAAATGCCAATAAAATGGGTGTTGGTGGTGTTGGAACACCCAACACTCGTTCTAGAAGAAATTCTAAAGTTGAACAATCTACCACCACCTCCACTACCACCACCGGTAGCGGATCTGAAAACACCAAGGGAGGAGGAACAACCATTGTCGTAAGCATGGTCAGCACAACAAAAACTAACACTGCCGGCCACAATGGCACAACCACCAATGTTGTTACCACCGACGAGCAGCAAAGTAACAAGAATATAGTTAACGCAAAGACTGATTTTAAGGAAATCTCGAATGGCCATAATGGTATCATTAAAACATCGACATCAGTTGATGATTCAAAACCAATAGCTGAGAAGAAACTGGAAGATGCATCACGTTTATTACGCGAAGCAGTTTCGAATCAGGCTTTAATAACAGATAATGGCTCGCTGGTTGAGCCTATTGCTGGTGTCACAAATTGGAAGATGGAATCGGAGAGTGCCTATGGAATATCTGTGTCTTTGTATGAAAATAATATGTTGACTAAGGAACCAATGGGAAATCCCATCGCTGATTGTTATGGTATTGTAGTGCGTGGAAATGCTGCAACAATGGCCTTAGCTGATGGGGTAAATTGGGGTGAGTTTCTAATATTAATAACGCGTTCCTCAGTCCTACGAGTATTTTGTTTTATCTTTAAAGGATGAGTTTGGTCTTCCTTGTACTGACGAATATCTTCTTGGCTTGACCTTTGCTGGATCTTTGTTGTCCCTTCATTTTGGTCGAACCACTTGAGTGTTAACGCTTTTTTCGCTGCATCTACAGCATTTGAGGTTAAATTATCTCTTTCTTTCTCTCTAGTTATGGATTATTTTAATTCTTTCGGTAGGATTATTTTCATGCAACTGTCACATTTTGTAGCGTAAACAAAAAAACCTTAGCAATGAAACCGCCCAACGCGGTGATAAATATATCGCGGCGAAATAATCATACTGATAAATATACGAATCTAAACGCTCTGTCTGACGGTTTTTTTGTTGCGCCTTAACTTCGCCAACAGATTTTTGGAAGTCACGCACTTTACATTTCTCTTCACAAACATAATTTAATACTTCATGGTGGTGACTGGTGAGTGATGGTAGCATCAGACGAGACTACATTATATTGATTGAGCTAGGCAGAACAAATCCATGAGGACCGCGTTCAGAACTATCCTTTTAAAAATTTCGAAATGAGTCCCAGTCCCTATCGGGAAAATAACTTTTTCATGGCTGAATCTTGATCAATATGAGGTAAAAGCATTCGTTGGGCTTATTTATAGCCTCTTTCAGAAATGTCAAACATTACGCCTTACAAAGCAAAAATAATCAACTGCAAAAACGTAGTTAGCAAATTCGGGCAGTTTTTCCTGCATTTCAGTTTACCAACAATTTTGAATGGTTTTTCCATATTCTAAAGGTAATAGTTTTGTTCGTTGTGAGCTCTAGGGCACTCTGGGTCGCTCCGAATTCCTTGTCAAGCGTTTTTTGTAGCTCCTTTTTCAACCAGAGTTATTTACTCTGTGTTCGATGTTCGCTCTGAACGCACCCTGAATAACACTGGGTATTTTGTCAGAGCCCTGGACAAAATACCCAGCCCTGGAGCGGGAAAACAACGAACAGACCTAATATCAAATAGGTGCTGTTTTAAAAAATTTCTTCTTGCTTTTTATTATAGTTCCATCAATAATACAAAATCAGTTGGTTAATTGTGCTTGAAACCGACGATATTAAGCTTCAATAGACTGTCAATTACGTCCGGTGAAGGTCCTGCGAATTTTAAGTTCCTAGTCTTAGCGGTAGCCTAATACCTATATCCGTAAGTTTTCAAGGCTTGTTGTGCCGTAAACGAGGGTAGGATTTCTATACTCTGGCAATGGGGGCTTGGGCTCCAAGACTATTTTAAATGTAGTTAGTTTGCGTGTTTTAGTTTTTTGGGTGGTTTTTTTCAGCTTCTCATTCATTCGTCTAAGACTTTTTCATTTGAAAGAGTTTACACACTCGGGACCATTAAGCAGAAATATGTAGCAAAGTAGATTTTTTGTAGAGAGAGGCATTCAATTCTAATTCTTCTTTGAATCTCAAAAAAGATGTCATTCACGAAGTTTTTTTATACTCGTTGATTAACTCGAAATTGTTAATAGTTCTAGTGATGCTTTGTAACAGGCGGCCGGCGGACATATATTTGTTTTAGTTCATTCAATGGGGAAAAATCTGAAAAAAATTGTGACGTCAGATAAGTTTGGATGCAGCATTGAAAAGGGGTTCATTCTGTGTATAAATGTATAAATCTTACTTTGCGTATCGATTGGTCTTGTGGGGCGTCCGTAATTTTGAAGAACAAGTCTCAATATCTCGAGAACGACTTGTTGCACAGAAATAATAAAGGTCTTTTCTGCCTTTATTTCTCTCATACATCATTTTCAATTACTTTCCACTAACTCTTATTAAAAACATAAAAAGCGCATCATTTGCCGTGCTCTAATTCTGAAAGTATAATAGGAAAATGATTTATGGGATAAATAAAGTTATATTTCCTATCAGAAACGTCCTTGTACATTGCGACAAATCGTTTTAGAGAGTAACGCGTTTTTCAATCAATCACCTCTTCGATGCTGCTTCCAAAATTATCTGACGTCACAAATTTTTTCATATCTCCTACATTTGACTCCTCATTGACTGAACTATTTGGTAGTTGATAGCATGTACCTAGTTTTTTTCTCATTCACTACAACAACAACGCACGGTTTTAGTGACTCCACCTTTGCTTAATAGTTCCTTTAAAAATGTTTACCTTTTTCGGAGCTGGAACATATGAAGTTGGTGGTCCAGTAATAGGGAATATATTCTCTAAATAACTTCCAGTTGCTGGAAAAGCTACTTGGACATTTCTATCATCCCATGTTTTTCGGTGACTTGATAAGCTCATATTCAATGTTTTGGAAAGCTCGCGGTCGGTTTCAGACACCGAGTTGTTTGATTTTTTTAATAAAACTTTCGAGTATTGTTACTACCGCTGAGACTTCAAACTCATTGAGATGCGATGTTTCGATAGATTAAGTTACTTTCTTGATATTGTCCCGATATTAAGGCCACTGTTTTTTAGTCTCTGTGGTAGTTAATGCACAGAAGAGAGTGCGCTAAGGCTTCCATATAATCGAATTCGTTCATCGTTTCTTTTTGTGAGCTTCAAATTTAGCCTCGGAATCCTGCTATTTTTTTTTTAATTTTAAACACCTGGTGTTTATAAAAAGACCTAACTGTGAAAATTTTGGAACCCTAACACATTACTAACATTTTCCTCTTTTCAATTTTTAAGGTGATGGTGCTCGTTTGGCAGCTCGCTCTGCAGTTCACGGATGCCTTGACTATTTGGACCGAGCTGTTTTTGGTATGGCCCAAGAGTGTATAGCAACCACTACTAGTGAAGTATTTGTATCGCTTTTAAGAAGTTTATGGGAAGGACACGGGTGCATTTTAGAAGTTGGTGGGGCCTTAAGTACATTAACAATTGCTGTTGTTTTGCCATTAGCTGAACCAAATCTTGGCAAATATGTTGTATGTGCATGTAATGTTGGTGATTCTCTGGGTTATGTATACTCAAAGAAGCATGGTGTTCGAGAATTTACGCAAGGTAATTTGATTTATTTTTTATAAAATAAAATTTTAATGTTTTTTTTATCTTTTAAAGCTTGTCATGATATACATTCCATGCGTGATATGCGTGATGCATTAGGTGCTCTTGGTCCAGCCGATGGCAACAAACCAGAACTTAGCAATCTGACACTTTCTATGACTATTGTCGATGCTGGGGATATAGTTTTTCTTACTTCAGATGGTATAAGTGATAATTTTGATCCAGTTGTTGGCAAATTCGCCGAAGCCTGGACACCAGAAAGTAAAATTTCAAAATATGAACATCAACGTTCACTTGGCGTTCTAGCTCCGAAGCGACAAAACAAAAGTGCATCAGCAATTTACTCTCGTTTACATCGCGGAGAACCAACTAGTAACAAAATGACATGCAGCATGAATGCTGGTCAATCTTCAATTCCGTCTCGTCCACCACGTTCAAAGAAAAGCTCCTCGCCCGAAAATGTAGCTCCTCGAGGACAACTTGAGAAATCTTCAAGTGTTTCTAATGTGCCAAGTCGGCCAAAATACATGCGTTCACACACCGTCATCGAGTCACGCGCCCAGCAAACGCAACCAATTGTTAAAGTACCCAAATCAATACTTGGGCTACCTTTGGTTACTGGGCCCCAACGACACGCATTAACTTTATATCGTCTAGAAGACTTGCTAAGCTACGGTACAAGTGGAACCTTCTGTCCATGTTCTTCAGCACGTCGATTGTGCCATTTATTAATAGATTTTGTCCGTATGATAACAACTGCCCGGCGAAAGACTTTGGAGCAGCGTGAACTCTTTTACAAATTGGCTACTGGCCCGGATGGAATTAAACGTGAAGTTGAATTGAATCGGATGCAACACCGTGCTGCAAGGAAGCGGGTAGTTGATAGTAGTGCATTTTCATCGCTGCCAGGGAAGCTTGATCATGCCACGGTTGTGGCTTATACAATTGGATCTGGGCTTCAATCGAAAGAGTTTCAAGAGACAAATTTTTAAAATGCACACAGTATCATCAGCGTTTATGTCGTTGTGATGATTATTTTTATTATTTTTTTTTTTTTTCAATTTAAAATTACATCACCTCAAACAAAAAAAAATTTTTGGTTTCTACTTGGAGAGCTTATTAAATATTAAGTTTTGCATTTAAGAAACGAGAGTAACTCATAGCTTTAGTATAATGTGAGAATGAATTGATGTTATGCGCGCCAATCATGTTAAGTTTTTATTTTGCTTTCGTAGTTTTTTACATTTAACAAATCTGTTTTCATTAATTTTTTTTTTTCATTTTTGTGATATATAATATGATACATTTAAACAAAGAGTTATTTTTTTTTTAATAAAATAAGTTTTACTTTATTTTCTGTTTCTAAGGGCCAATTTTTCAATAGTCAGATAAACCTAAGATAGAGCCTATTGACAGGAATAAAAGTTTTTTTTTGTATTGACATTTTTTCTTCTGATAGTCTAACTGACGATTGAAAAATCAGGGCTAAATCACATTTTTTATTTTTATTAATTTTATTGTTTGTTATAACAAAAAAATGAATTACACGCACCCTTTGGTTTCGTTTATACCAACGAAGTTTGATGATGAAACATAAAATTTTTTTAAAAAAATGAAATGATGAAAACTGAAATAAAGGAAAAAACAAAAAAACTTTGATATTGATAAAAGTTTTAAACTTAAAATTATTATATACCAATTTACACAACAGCAACAAAAATACAAAAAAAATATGCAATTGTAGTGAAAATATGTATTTTTTCATAGAAAATAAAATGCAATTTTAACTTTGGTAAAATAAAAACTAAGTTTTTTTTTTCTGAGTTCAAGCCTCGCTCGGGCAATTTTCAAAATTAATTGAACATAAGCGACTTAGCACCACTGAAAGGAGTCTGATGATCGGGTTGGCCCCCGTGAAATAGCTATAACTCCAACCTATGAACTTGGTTTAACACACACAAGTTGTTGTTCATTCAAAACCTTCAATTTATTTATCAAACCAAGAATAATTTTGAGATCCAGTCACCGTCTGACCTCCGAACCATAAGCATCGTTCGTTCTACTGTGTGATTTTCTTTCTTTTGCTGCCAAGCGCAACAACCGGTTTTCCCGTTGTTTCTTATCTACCCATTGTTTTCTTTCTGCTAACCTTTCTTTGTTAGCTTTCATACACGCGAGTGCTTTATCTTGCGAGTAAAAATGCCCCTCGGGGAGGGGGGATCGCGTTTCAGGCATTTACCGCTTGACGTGGATTCCGTCCCTTTGTCCCAACCTAATAAAAAATATAAAACAAATCTCACTCCTTTATACAAATACCCTGATCTTCCAACAATCCAAACTGTGAAAAATCCGAAGTTCTTAGTGATTTCGGCAAAATCCAATGATAATCCCATTTCATCCCTCAACCCTTTCGTCCTTAAAAAATCTATCGACGAGATAAGCAAAGAATACGAGCAAATTTCACAACTGAGAGATGGTAATCTTCTCATTTTGGTTAAGTCGCAAAAAATAGTTGATATCTTTCTCAAAGTGAACAATTTAGCTAAATGCCCCGTTACTGTCAAACCCCACGATAAATTAAACGAATCTAAAGGCATCGCATACGCCCCTTGTTTAATTAACGTCCCTGAAAAAGAAATAATCAAAGAGATGACTTCACAAGGAGTCACCGATATCTATAAATTCACTAAAAACGAAGAGGGAAAACAAAGAGTTACGGGCCTTATGCTCTTCACATTTAACCTTTACCAGGCACCTAAGTCTGTTGAAATTGGTTTTTACAACGCTAAAATCACAGAATACGTCCCTAACCCCATGCGCTGCCGCAACTGCCAAATTCTCGGCCATACCAGTAAACGCTGCAACGGTGAAGCAAAATGCGATACCTGTAGTTTCTCCCCACATGTCCCTGAACCATGCACTCGTGTTAAATGTGCTAATTGCTCTCTTGCTCATGCCTCTTCTTCCAAAACATGCCCTGCATACAAACAATCAAAAGAAATTTTAACAATTAAAACTCAAAAAAAATGCTCCATGGCTGAGGCCAAGAGAATTTATAAAGATCAATATCAATATGTTCCTCCCCCTTTGAGCTCTTCTACCTCAGACTCATTTTCTGAAACTGCGAAACTTGCCTTAAAAAAGCAATCTCAGTTTGCACAACCCCCAAATACGAACAACGACCAAACCAAAGCGCCAAAGCCTATTAACAATGCTTCAATACACAATTCGGAGCCAATGATTAACAGAGAAAACAATGTAAGCACAACCGTCAACAACACTACCACAACCATATCTCACACAACTTTATCAAACACTATCTCAAAAAATTCAACCCCAATACAATTAAGCTACTCACCTAATGCAGCTCTAGATAACCTTCCTACAATCTCTAATTTATCCGACACTCCATCTATTTCCAACCATTTAAAAAAAACAACATCCTTAAATCAACCAACCAACAATCAACCACAATCACCTAAATCCACAAACCCTAACAAAAAACCAACAAATTCACCTATATCTGAAGTAACTCAATCGCTCATAGAAAAAAAACAATACTTCGTAAGAAATCCAGACCCTGACGATGTCGAGATGCATTAAAGATGCTAATCTCCAAACTTTCGACTCCGCTGCTCGGGGTTCGAATCATCCGGGCTCCTCAGAGAGCCCGGGTGCTTCGACCTCCCTGCAGCGGAGTCGAGGCTCTGATCACCTTAATACAGACAACCTTAATTTATCACAACAAACTCCAAAGAGAACAACAAACATTTCAAATGAATCACTCAGAATCCTACAATGGAACATGAAAGGCTTCATAAACAACTATAACGAGTTAAGTATTCTTATAAAAGAACATTCACCAAGTATAATATCCCTTCAGGAAACTCACTGTCCTTACTCCTTCAAACCAAACACTCCTAAACTCTATACAGGTTATTTTCACAATCTAGTTAGCAATACAACAGCCAAACAAGGAATTGCTATTCTGATAAAGAAAGGCATCCCGCATAAAAAAATTCTTATTAACTCACATATTTTGACTTTAGCAATTGAAGTACAACTATCAATCAAATTCACTTTAGTTTCCATTTACATTCACCCCGATCAACCCTTCTCCTCCAATGACCTCGAAAATATAATGAACCAAATTAACACTCCAGTTATTATAGCAGGTGACGTTAATTCTTGGAGTGTTCTGTGGGGCTCTCCTAGAACAAATGCTAGAGGTGCAATCTGGGAAAGGTTTTTAAGTAATTCTAACCTCATAATTCTTAATGATGGCTCCCCTACACATTTTTCTACACACCAGACTTTTACACATATCGACATTACCACCTGCTCTCCCGAAATATTCCCAAAGATCTCATGGAAGGCTCTAAACGATCTCTACAACAGCGATCACTTCCCTTTAATCTCATCCATAGCCTCTAACCAAGACCTCCTCGAATCTCGATTCACTCCCAAATTTAAAACAGATTTCGCTAACTGGCCCAACTTCCAAAAACATATATTAAACAACCTACCTAAAAACTCCTCCCCTAACATTAACCAGGAGGCTGCGCGCCTAACTAAAGCCATTCGACTTGCTGCAAACTTATCAATACCACAAAGCTCCCCAATGCCTTCAAGACACACAGTATCGTGGTGGAGCTCCCAGTTAAACTCTTTAAGAAAGGAAAGAAACAAAACGTGGAAACGCTTTAAAAAGTACCCTACTCAACAAAACTTCATTTCATACAAAAAATCAAACGCGATTTTTCGAAGAGAGGTTAAACTAAGCAAAGCAAAAAAATTCGAAGAAATTACTTCTTCAATCAGTCCTACTTCCTCTCCATCCAAGATATGGCAAGATATACGATGGCTTACAGGTTCCTATACTCCCCAAACCATAAAGTGCATTGAAGCGAATAATCAACAAATAACTAATCCCGTTGACATAAGTAACTGCTTTGCCAGTACTTGGTCAAACCTTTCAAAAGACAATAATTTCTCTAACGAATTTAACATACAAAAACAACTATCCATTAACTCGCCTTTTATATGTTCCTCTTTATCACGACAATCCAAACATATAGAAACACCGATCTCTTTATTAGAACTTGAAAGCTGCTTGGTCAACTTAAAAGGGAAAACTGCTAGTAGAGACCGGATATCATACCCGATGTTAAAAAATCTTCCTCCATCTACCAAATCCAGGCTAATACAACTCTACAACAATATTCTTGACACAGGCACTATTCCTCAGAGCTGGAAACTAGCAACAATTCTTCCTTTTCAAAAACCAAAAAAATGTAACAAAAATGTGAATGGATATCGACCAATCTCACTCATCCCCTGCGCCTCTAAGGTCATGGAAAAGGTAATTGCCAAAAGACTCATGTGGTTCATAGAATCAAAAAACCTTACTAGTCCCAATCAAGTTGCCTTCAAGAGAAACAAAGGCTGCTCCGACGCCCTACTTCACATCGACTACTACATCACTAAAGCTCTATCGGCTCGTAACCATGTGACCATCTTGTCCTTAGACTTTGAAAAGGCTTTTGACAGAATCGGTATTCATCAAATTCTAGATAAAATTAAATCTTGGGGAATTGGCCCCAAAATCTTTAACTATGTCAAGTCATTTTTGTCTAATAGAAAAATCTGTGTTAAGTCAAATAATTGTTTTTCAGAATCGTATGCCCTACAAAATGGAATCCCCCAAGGATCTCCATTATCAGTCGTGCTATTTCTAATTGCCTTCGACGACATTAGTTCTATACTAGCCAAATACTCCCAATTAGACCACTGCATCTACGCCGACGATGTATACATCCTATGTAGGCACAACAGCCTCGTAGAACAGCAAAATCTCTTTTCTAATGTTCTAACAGACATTTTGACTTGGTCCGTCACCTCAGGGGCCAAATTATCCGTAGATAAATGTAAGACAATGCATGTATGTCGTAAAAATTCTTGCACAGATGTATCTTTCAATTTTAATAATATAACTATTGAAAATGTAAATAATCTAAGTATTCTAGGAATTTACTTTAACAATAAGTATAATTTTAAGACCCATTGTACTGAACTTAAGAAGAGCCTAGCTGCTAGGGTAAACATAGTAAACTACTTATCTAGTAAAAAATCTTTTGCACATATAAACACACTTTGTAATATAACTAGATCTTTAGTCTTAAGTAAGATAGATTATGGCCTTCTCATCTACGGTAACTCTCCTAAATCAACGATAAACACCATCAAAGCTCCTTATCATCAAGCCGCCCGCAGAAGCATAAATGCTTTCCCAACAACCCCAATACGTAACATATTGGCAGAAGCAGGTCTCCCACTACTAGAAGAACGTATTCTTGAGACCAAAGCAAAGCTTTATATCAAACTAGCATTCAATCAAGGATCCATCATCGATGAAGATGTTAAAGCCATAAGAAAATCTATATGTATAAAACGAATTCCATCAGCTATCTCCACAGCAATAACAACTGGCAAGTCAATGGAATTACCTGTTATAAAATACCAAAAATACTCTCCAGCATTTCCCCCATGGAACATCGAAGTCTCCTCACTTATCATGGATATAGCAGAACATGCGAAAAACAACACATCCCCTAATATATTTCGCTCACTGTTTCACGATATTAGCGACCCTCTTAGGTCCAAAGGCTGGCAAATGGTTTTCACAGACGGTTCCAAAATCCAACATAGTACATCCTTCGCCTCAACTTATGAAGATGGTTCTCTTTTGGCTATAGGAATACTGGACAATTCTGCTTCTATTTTCACCGCCGAAGCAATAGCAATCCTCAACACAGCAGCAATAACATCAAAATTACGTGGCAGTTTTGTGATATGTTCTGACAGTTTAGCAGTTTTAAAAGCGATACAAAATCCTAACAATACCACCAATATAATAAGCAAAATAAGAGACCACCTTATTAGATTCTCTTCAAAAATAAAGCTTATGTGGATTCCTGGACACACTGGCATTCCAGGTAACGAACATGCAGATAAAGCGGCTAATGCTGCCCACCTCTCCCCAGTATATGTCACTCCTACACTGACAAAACAGGACTTATTGCGTGAAGTTAACCGAAAAGTTAAAGAACACAAACTCAACGACTGGCACAACTACCAACACTTCTACAAACTTAACAATATTGATAAATCTCGACCGCTCTACCCTACCTCTACCTCAAAGCAGATGAATACTACCCTAGTTAGACTACGACTCGGACACACAACACTGACTCATCAACACCTGTTAAAAAAAGAAAATCCTCCAATTTGTGATGCCTGCCAAGCACCGCTTGATATTCATCACATCCTGGGAATCGGAGCATGTAAATCCCTGACATCTAACTCCAGCGTAACCAACACAACTTCCTCAGCAGCAGAGATTCTAGGAAATCTAGACCCAGAAAATATCCGAAAAATTCACACCTTTATAAAACAACATAAATTTAAAATTTAATTATATAAAAGTTTACTATTCATAAATCCTTTACTTCCAAATTTGTTAATTTCATTTATATTAATTTTACTGTTTCTTAAGAGTCAGAAGCCCAAGCAGCTAAGTCTCTTTCTAATATTAACATGTAAATTTCAATTTATAGTTAATAAGCTTTAATAATAATAATAATAATAATAATAATAATAATTTTGAGATCTGGTTGCTTAGTTATTTCCAAATCATTTTTTAAAATTATTTTCCGAAATAGATATCTTCGAACCCAAATATGAACCATAAATATGAAAAAGAATCGCACGTTATATAGCCTTTATGTATTAGATCAATAAACTGTTTTAATATTTTGTGAAATTTTTATTTTTGTAATTCAATTTTTTGGAAAACCTACACAAAACTGGATTTAAAAAAAAAAACCAAATTCCTGTTTAAATTATACATATTGGGACCAATTTAACACTAAAACAATTTTAATATTGTAAACTTCTTTTTGTACCAATATCATCCAGAATTTGTCTCAATTCTTCATCTTCGAAACGTCCCTCGAGCGATGGAATTAATGCTTTTGCCTCTTCTGGCGCTTCTGGGCAAAGATTTCCCAAAGCAGCTAGCTCAAATTTGTGCAATTTCTTTTGCATAAGTAAACTAAAAAACAAATAAATGCATTAATAAAAAAATTATTGCAATTTTAGAAAATTCAAAACAAACCTTCTGACCGCTGCAATAGTTTCTTTATTTTTGAATTTTCGAAAACTATCTGTATAACTATAGGTTTTCATAAAGACTTCTGAAAATTCTTGTTCTTCATCGGCCGATTCATTTTGACGTTTTCGATGGTCTAACAACATGTGAACTTCCGATATCAGCAAAGTTTCTGCATTTTCAAATTCTAAAAAACAGAATGGTTTAATTTTTTGCTCAAAGGATACCTCTCAATGGCACGATAACTTCTTTCTGGGTTTAAAAAAAAAATATTTGAAAAATTGAAGAAAAAAAAACAATCTTGTGTTTAATTCATGTGGGTTTATTTATATGTCCTTCTTCTAGTAAAAAGTCATAAATTTGTCGTGTTTTATTGACATCAATTTTAATCAATCTTCTAGCATCTGCTAATCTAAGATATCCGATTTTTGCATTTTCTGCAACTAATAAAGTTTTATAATTTAAAAATGATGAAGGTATAATACGAGCAACACTGCAAAGATCACGTTCGCTTTGTGTAAGTTTTGCGTAGCCCGGTAGTCCTAGAAATTAAAATATTTATAATAAACAAACAAGAAGGAAAACTTTATAAGTGATATATATTTTACCTATAATGTCTATTGGAGCAGCTTTTTTTCTTGGATTTGGTGAAAATATATTTGGAACTATGTATGATCCAGTTATAGGATTATTTGGATCTGGGATAAGAATTTTCCAATCGTTTTTCAGACGTTCACTTTTTCTGTTTCTCGCGTCTTGATGTCGCCTCTTTAACTGTTTGAAGTATATTAAACCACCATGGAGAGAGCGAACACCATTTTTGCGTAGTTCATAAAGCCTTTTTCGAAAAGAAAATAATTGAATTTCAATGGTAATAATTACTTTACTGCTACTATATGAGCCAAAGTTAAAATTTAAAATTATTTACTTTAAATTTAAGTATGACTGTTTTTTGATTATTGTTATTTGTTTTAAAAGAAATATAATTTCAAATAGGATTAAAAGGCCGAATGTTCATAGTTTAAATTTAAAAACAAAACGATCTAAGAAAAGATAGCTTATTTGTATTTATTTATTTTTTGTTTTGGTAATTTTTTTTTTAAAATAAGCAGAATTTATGAGGCTGAAGAAATACTTTTAAATTTGTAATTCTTATCAAAGGTTTTTTTTTTTCATTTATTAACTAACGCTAACTACAAAAAATATTTGTTCAATTATTGGATTTTGGTGTGTTGGCTCCAAGGCCAAAGTTGTAACCCACATCATTTGCGCGTTTTCCACATACAATGTGGCGTATATTATTTTAAAGTACATTATTTTATAATTCTGAATGGAATAAGACCCGAAAAGACCACTTTAAAAAAATATGCATATAATCATTTTTATGAAAAGATGAATATTTGTTTTAGTAGGGAAGAGGGGCTAGAAGTAACAGGGGTTAAAAATTACAACTAAAATAGTGTTCCTCTTATAATTTAGAATTATTAAAGAGAAAAACGTTCGTATTTTCATAGCTATCGTTCCATCTCTTTCAGTTGCAAGTGCGATAGTAATATATTTTTATTAAAATTAAAAACTTGTATAAAAACAAAAGAGTCAAGTCAACTTAAGCCCTTAGTACTGCAATTAAAAAAAAAAACTATCTGACTTAAACCTTTTGCAACAAATTAATTCTATAGAAGGAGTTACGATTGATTCAATTGATAGAAAAATTTTAAGATCATCAGCATACATAAGATATTTTGAAAATCTTAAGTTTGAAGGGATATCATTAATAAAAAGAATTAAAAAAAATGAACCCATACGGCTTAATTGTGGAACCCCTGAAGTAACCGTGATTTTGTTTGATCCTAAAGATCCAATTTTTACAAACTGAGTTTGGTTACTCAAATAGGAAAAAATCCATTTGATGTCCGTTTGAAAACCCTCACTTACATGGAATCCGTACGGATTGAAAACGGTTGTTCTGTTTTTTATTCGACTTTTTTGTTGGAGAATATTGTTTTGCGGTAGAAAATTGCTACCCGGATTGAAAACGGCAAAAAATTGTCGGATTGTAGGTCCGTTTGTTTTTCGAAACACTTTTGAACCTACAAAATAGGTTCGAATACGGAGTTCGGAACAGCTAAAATTTAAAAACGGGAGAAAATATAATTCGAACGGAAATCTTCCATTAATGATAGAGTCGGACAACATTTGAACATTTTTGCAATCACTGAAAGCTCTCAAATAGGTCTATAATTTGTCACATCTTACTTTGACCCTGATCTATGTACCGGAGTTATATTAGAAATCTTCCAAGTGTCTAAAAACTCTCCGACTTAAGGGAGTTAGAGCTTAGGAATCTGCACATTTTTTTAATGCAACGGGAGAGACACCATCAAGAGAGAAGTTAGGCAACTTAAAAGGAGAAGAGTAAGAATAAAAAAAGCTAAAGTAATCGGCAAAAGTCACATATAAATATAACACTTGTTTCACTAAATATATTCCCAGAATACTGCATACAATTAGGAAAACCAACTGATTTCTTTTTTGAATTAATGTACATACATATTTTCAAAATTGGTTACTTTAATGTTTGACTTTAGATTATATTTAAAATATAGCTATTGAACAGAATTTTCTGTTCTGTTCAGACGGTAAAATTTTACATTAGATTTTAAATAATTCTGTCGATAAGCTACATTACTTTTATAAAGTTTGTATTTTTTAAAAGCTTATTTTTCCTTTTTTTTAAGATTTACTAGCCTTCTATTAAACAATTTGATGTTTTGGGTACTTCTCATGAAAATTAAGAAAGTTATATTAAGTTTTGAATCAGTCATTTCAAAAACGAATAATTAAGTCCATCAGTTTACTGCTTTACTTAAGTTGTTTTTTAAATGACCGATTCAATTGTCAGTGAATTGGGTTCACCTTTCATTTCAATTTTATATTATATTTCCCTTCCCTTTCTTTTTTGTCGTGTTTTTTGGCTTTTTTCTTGATTTTTGTACACATTCTTTTGTAATTTTCAAAGTTAATTATTAGATTGTTTTCATTTTAAATATGAATTAATGAGGAATATCGCTTGTTAAAGGTAAAAGTTTTTTAGTACGAATGGGGGCAGATGAGGACTTTTAATTTAAAGCTGTAGAAAAGAGACCTTTGTGACCTGTGAAGCCGAATTAATTGCCCTTGTATTAAAAGAAGATTTGTTGTATTTGTCAGAAATTCAGTTATTATTGTGGTAAGTTGACCAG
This sequence comes from Episyrphus balteatus, assembly GCF_945859705.1. Classification (NCBI taxonomy): domain Eukaryota; kingdom Metazoa; phylum Arthropoda; class Insecta; order Diptera; family Syrphidae; genus Episyrphus; species Episyrphus balteatus. The sequence continues at coordinate 81,365,732 of NC_079136.1, read as the reverse complement.
AAAAATTTTGAATCGCAGTAAAATTCAAACAAAAAGAATTTCGTTAGCAAAAATTTTTGATTTAATTTGAAAATTCAATGTGAAAAACTAAATTTAGAGACAATGAACTTATAAAATGGTTTCATTAAGCTGCTAAAAAAAGCGAAAAATTTTAAACGATTTAGGAAATTTCTAAAGCCATTTAGTAAGTTACTAAGTTTAACATTCGTATGCTTTTTGGCTTAGTAACTTACTAAAATGGCCTTAGCAATTTACTTAATCGTTAACAATTTTGCGCCATTATTTCTAATTTTGATTAGAAACTTTAATGTTACAAAATAATATAAACCTAATTAGTAGCCAATGGGTTATTTTTAATCTAAATAACTAACTTTTAATCTAAGAAATGGAGATTAATGTAAAATTTTAATAACAATTCATCACCTGTAAACATATTTACGCAATTCAGTAAAATGACTCATTGCTTCCACAAGCATATCAAATTTCATTCCATTTGTAATCTGCATAAATGCCAAAAATCTTCCAGCGTTGTTTTGTGATTCAAGTGCTTCCGAATACTTAGCAATCCACCCTAATGTTCGACTTGCAACAATTAGACCATTATCACGCATAATTCTACATCTACGTTGGCGTTCGCTGCAAAGCAAAACAAAAGTCTACGTCAGAAAAAAACATTGGGTGGATGCATGAAATAATTCAATTTACTTACGCTAGACGATGATTGTACGCCTTGACAATACCACAATGCAATTCTTCACCAAACCTCTTATACTCACTTGGCCATTGGCTCAAGTCTTCCAAATTACTTATCAAACTTTCAGCCGAATTATCATATGGCGTATCAAAGTCCCCCCGTGCACAACGATACCCAGCCATTATCTTAGCATTTATCGTATCGTCAGCTTCGTGTCTTGGCGGGTCTACGCTTTTTAATTTATACAAATAAGGAGTTCGTTCGGGAAAGTAAAACTCATTGCTCAATCCGAGTAATTTACGAAAAATACCATCGAAATAACATTCATGATAATGATGTCGACATTCGTCAGGAGTGCGTGTACGCATTGCCTTGGCAATGTCATCCCAATTCCCATAGCCTAACATTTGCAACGAACGCAAAAAGAGTTTCTCTTCGAAGGCAGTCCAATCGGACCATGGAAATACTTGAATATTGTCATGAATTATTATGTACGAATGAGTGTTGCGATGACGGGCGATTTCTTTGCCACGTGCAAAGCAATTAAGGCATAAATTTATATCACATTCGGGGCATTTGATATGGGGAATCTCTAGAATTTGTTTGCAAGTTTGACAAAGATCGTGAGAGATGTCGAGATCATTGTGAATGGATGAGGTTCGTTGTTTGTAATATTTTACTGTGTGCTTTGTGGAAGCACTTGGTTCGAGTTTAATATAATCATTTTCGTTATCTTCTAAGTCGTTTTGGTCTGGAATATAGTTGTTTTTGTTTTTTGATAAAAAATAGAACCCAGAAGAAGTTACCGTTTTGTGAAATAAAATTTTAATAGAATTTTGTTGAAATGAAAGACATTGGTTAGCATTTATTACCTTTGGGAAATTGAAGATCTGCAGCATCTTCTTCTACCATATCAACTGGATTCATGAAAGACATGTTTTTTGTTTTATTAAGACTTAACTTTTAGATGGAAATTAATTAATAAAAGAGTAATATTTTATTTATAAAAATTAAATTGTTTAAAAATTTGTTGGATTTTGATGGTGGCTTTTTTGTTGTACCCGCACTTTTTTTGACATGCAGTGGTACCAACAATAAAATAAGGTACGTTCGTTTGTGAAATAAACTGAGTTCTGTTTGAGTGCAATCAATTTTTATCAACTCCCTAAATTTGTTCTGATTTTACTGATTTTATTGGGGACTGATCACACTGGGCAGGAATTTTTAAGGTTTAAAAGTTATACAGAGAGACTTATACCAAAATTTAAAATATTGAATTCAGTTAGCTTGAAAATCATATTGCTTCATTTTTAAAAACAAACAAAATTAAAAATGCTCGGGTTTAAAGTGAAAGATATACAAATAAATGCGTGAGCGCAATTCCGCAAACTCTTCATTCAAGTCCGAAGTAAAACGAAAGCAAAAATTAAGGCACACATGAATTTTAATACCAACAGACAGGACAGAGCATTTTTGTACGAATAAATCCAAATTCATTCAGGTGTGGAATTTGTACACGAACGCTGTCGACTGTTTTTTCGTCGGTTTTCAATGGTGTGAAAGTGCCTTAAAAAATACAAAATGTACTGAGAGCTATTTTGTATGAAAAAATTCTTCACCGGAAGGTCGGTGTTCAGGAAAAGAATTTTTTTCACGAAAAAAAGCTATTGGCAGCGTTTTTTTTTTTTTTGTTGTTGTCAGTTTTCCCCTTATAGAATAGGGGTATTCATGAAATGGTGGTAAACCTAGTAAACCTGGTATACCACTTTATAAAGTGGTAAATGTGTCAAAATTGTATACGGGGTGGATCTGCTTGTTTACCATATTTACCAGGTTTAACCAAGAGTTTACATCGTTGCATGGAAACCCCTAATATAAAGAGCTTTTGTACAGTTCCAAACACGAAACTATTAGGGGCAGTTGTACAAATATTTAATCCGTGGTTCAACAACTTTATATTCTGAAATCGGTGGTAAAACTTAGATTTAGAACTTGTCCAGGTCCATTTAAAATAGCCAAATCCATGCTTGAACCAAAGTTGAACAGGCACTCCGCAAAAATCGGAGAGTTAAATTCCTGAACCAAGGCTGAACCAGTTTTATATAACTGGCCCTAAGGTTTTTTTTCTAGTTCAGACTGATATGCTTTGAAATAAATAAATCTTGAATAAAAAAATCTGCAAGTTAATTCCTTTTCGATGTAAGAAAATTTTATAATCAAACAGATTCAAGAATGTTGCTGCAACATTTTCAAATTTGCATATAGTTTATTTAGTAAATACTGGCAGCACTCTCATAAACTGTCAAACTTGCTTGCATCTTTTTTTTACATTTTTTATTTACCTCGTTTTATCAAAAAGCATGAGCGAAGAATCATCTCAAGATCAACAAATTCTAAAAATTCCACTTTATTGTTATCATTCCAAGCCATTTCTTGTTGAAGAACTTGCATTAGAAGAATCCTATCAAAATTTACATTACGGACGATGTTGTGTTATTGGAAGACTAGCTCAAGATTCTACTGATTCCTCCAATTGGTTTCTTGAAAATATTCGTTTACCTAGTTTACCAAAGTAAGAATAAAAAAAAACCTATAATAAACCACTACTAATTTGTTAACAATCCTAGAAAGTATTCCCTTCCAGAAGGAACTATAAATTTGCTATTGTCAATCAGAAATTTCCGGCGTTCAATACCAAATGGAAAAATTTGCGAAATAATTGGTGAATGTATTCTTAACGATACTACTATTGATAAAACTGCAAGTAAAATTCCACTAACTTCTAAAGACATTACTGAAAAACTTAACTATTTAAGTACGAAAAGTCCTCAATGTGTACTTGAGTACAAAACATTCTTATTGACAAGATATAAACCAGCAATTTCTGTTGATGATATAAAAGTCTTAGAACGTGGACATGAATTAGCCGAACGTAATATTGAAATAAGAATGCTATCAAAGAAATAGTTGATGGTAGAAGTTCTAACGAAATATGCCACCAATTTTGTTTGTACTACAAAATACTTTGGAATATTGTTTTGAAAGAAAAACGGATGAAGATCAAGAATCAAGTTTAGAATATAACGAACAACTTGCTAATGATTGGTTGACTTTTTGGGCAGCAAAAGGAGAAGATATTGTTCATTCATCTTGGACAAGAAAATACTCTGAGTATCTTTTGAAAGAAGACCAAGGAAACGGAGATAATCAAGAAGGAGAAGAAAACTTACAGGTAATTGGGTTGCATAAGTCGATACGATTGTACTTTATTCGATAGACTTGACTTTTATTGGAGTGTCGTAAAGCATAAAATTTGTAAGACCAGGGAATCCAGGGAAGCCAATGAATCTGTATACTAACTGACTGTATTACTAAAAGTTGAAATAGCAAAGTTAAAAAAAAAAAATTTGACCGCTCTCGATTCCAACAATTTTTAACCACAATTTACTGAATTTTTGAAGAATGTCTTTTTTATGTTATTATAATTTTCCTTCTGAAAACTTTTCTATTTAAAATATCTTTTTGTTTGAAAAAAAGTATTGAGTTTTTGAAAAAAAAACAAGCAATATTATGCTATGATTTTTCACGGTTTGACTAAAGATAGAAATATATTTAATGCTACAATTTAATATGTTTAACTTCATATAGAAACAAGACATTCACAGTATATTAAGTTCTAAATTCTAATCCTTAACTATAAATCCTGAAAATTTCATTTTGTTATTCACATATTTTCTTTGTCTAACGCTTGTAAAAAAAAAAAACAACTAAACCGCCAATAAAATAGTAAAATATAAGGTCTGTTCCAGACTTTTTGTGCACTAAATTAGGCAGTCTGTCAAATTAATGAGAGTTGGGAGAGAATTCTCTCAGAAGGAAATAAAACTACGAAAGACTGCCAAAAAGTCTGGAACAAATTGAACACCAATATTCAACACAATTTCATATTTTATGCTTAATTCGATAAACATTAACTCTTTTTTAATTCAAAAAACACGTAAACGCGATTTAATTTAAAAATCACTACAATTTGATTTGTTTTCATCTTTATTTATTTGTTTTACATACGTCAACTTTTCATTTGACAAGACTCATATTTCTGCCGGAAGAAATTCTTTGGGCTAAATTTGTCAGGGTGGGGAAATTTTTTACTCTCTCGTGAGCGCTCTCTTCTACACAATTTTTGAAGTTGGGAACAGACTCTGACCAAAAATAACCAAATATTACTAAATTCGGCAGTTGTAAACTGAGTGTGGAACGGACCTATAATTAATTTTAAAGCTGACATAAGATAGAAATATGAAATTTTCAGTGTATTTAGGTCGTATTCTTAACTGTTTTTTAAATATCTTCTATAGTACAGGAAAGATAGACTTTTTCGTGGAACGAAATATAGGACGGCTGAATTTTTCAAATCTGAAAGAGGGGTATTAGAAAAGCTTAAGTCCTGGTTTTCGGGACGCCACCCCCCTGGCGAAATCCGCCATTTTGGAAAACGCGAATTGCTCTATATCTCCAAAACTATTTGTCCTAGAGAAATGGTTATCAGACCAAAGTTCTGGGAAATTTAATTATCTTTTTCTTTGTCATACATTATTTTTCTGAGCGGGCAATAGTTTTGAGGTTATTTTGTTTTAATTTATTTTTTTTCGGTTTTTTTTTTTTAAATTTTTATCATTCCCGCTAATAGTAACATAATTTTTTAAATAATTAAAGTTATAGACCATCAAATTACCAATAATTTGGTATATTTTTGAAAGTCATGCGATGTATGAGTCGAAAGTTATTGATCTGAATACTATAGACTAAGTACAGGAAAGTTAGTAAATAAAACAGGCATTTTGTGAAACGAAATATAGGAAGGCTGATTTTTTTCAAATCTGAAATAAAGGTATTAGAAAAGCTTAAGTCCTGGTTCTCGGGACGCCAACCCCATGGCGAAATCCGCCATTTTGAAAAACGCGAATTGGTCTATATCTAATAAACTATTGGCTTGAGCGAATAAGTTACATAACTAAAGTTGTAGGTAATATAAATATCTTTTCTTGTGCATTCACTGTTTTTCAGAGAGGACAACACTTTTGAGGTTATGTTGTTTTATTTTTTATTTTTCGTGTTAGAAACATAATGTTTTAGAATTGACTTAAAACAAAATATGTGTACCACAATATTCTAAATTTTACCATTACCCACCTTAACAACTCCCTCTAATATCATATGTTTCTTGCTTTTACATTACGTACACGATTTAGTCTTTTTTCATATCTTATGCAAAAACATATTAGTATATTTATTGAAAATATTGAAAGGGATTGCTCTCAAAAATCCGTATCTTTGGTTTGAAAAGTCATATGATCTTCAAAAGTATACCAAATTAATGGAAATTTGATGTTCTACAACTTTAATCATGCTAAAAAATTATGTTTCTATCATAGAGAATGAGAAAAATTAAAAAAAAAACGAAAAATAAAACAACATAACCTCAAAAGTGTTGTCCTCGCTGAAAAACAGTGAATGCACAAGAAAAGATATTTATATTACCTACAACTTTAGTTATGTAACTAACTTTCCTGTACTTAGTCTATAGTATTCAGATCAATAACTTTCGACTCATACATAGCATGACTTTCAAAAATATACCAAATTATTGGTAATTTGATGGTCTATAACTTTAACTGTTTAAAAAATTATGTTACTATTAGCGGGAATGATAAAAACTTAAAAAAAAAAACCGAAAAAAAATAATTTAAAACAACATAACCTCAAAACTATTGCCCGCTCAGAAAAATAATGTATGACAAAGAAAAAGATAATTAAATTTCCCAGAACTTTGGTCTGATAACCATTTCTCTAGGACAAATAGTTTTGGAGATATAGAGCAATTCGCGTTTTCCAAAATGGCGGATTTCGCCAGGGGGGTGGCGTCCCGAAAACCAGGACTTAAGCTTTTCTAATACCCCTCTTTCAGATTTGAAAAATTCAGCCGTCCTATATTTCGTTCCACAATAGGCCTGTTTTTTTACTAACTTTCCTGTACTACTAGGTCTACAGCTCTTTTAAAAAACAACAACAACTTTTAAAATGCAGTAGTTTTTGATGAATTCATGGATATAAATAAATTTTTTTCAAAAAACAAAATTTTTACAATCTGCAGTGGTAAACCTCTTTCATTAGATTTTTCTTATTAATAAATCTGTTTCAAAGAACAATTTAGAAACCAAAACAAAATTTTTTTTAAATATTTTTCTATATACTATTTAAAAGATATTTCCAAAGTCTATAATATAAAGATTTATTGACTTTCCCTTGATTCCGAGGTATAAAGCTTACTATTTGCTAAAGTACACAAACACAATTTTACAAAATTCGATACAGTTTTGTCCGTCCACTTAATCAATGTAATCAAAGACATTCTGCATAAAATTTTTTAATTCATTGTTCTAAGATTTAGTTAAAACTGAAAAAAAAACTCACAAAAGTGAAGAAAAAATCATATGACTGTTAAATTTAAATTTCTATACAATTCTAGGGAAACTTCATGATCATTTTCGTTCCCATATTTGAGACCAAAGAAATATTCCCAAAGAAATTTTTATTCACGATAGACCTCATTTTTCAAATCAATATCTCATTGTCAATCATCACTATTCTTATAAGAATGTATATTTTCTTACTGTGTATGCATTCAAATAAAATAAATAAATGTGAGATTTGTTGAAAAAAAAGATACATTTTAGACTTGTTCCTGTTTTTTTTTCATTTTTTGGAAAATTTACCTTTGTTATATAGCTTTTGCCGATTAGATTATAGCTTAAATTTTGAAGTTTTATACATCTGCAAATTTACAATTTTATCCACCAAGCGCTTTTTCTTTTCGATAAGATCAAAAAATTGAGTTCTAATTTTTAAGCAGTTTCACGCTGTATAATGCAAGAACAAAATCAAAAAGCCTTTAAAATATTTCTTTTTTAACTTTTTGAAAAAAAAATGTTTTTTTGGTTAATCATAAAGTTATTCGTTCATTAAAAAATTAATTTTTGTGAATTATTCTTTTATAAAAGTTGAAAGAATCAAAGAGGTACAATTTGATACACTTTTTATTTCACTTTCGACATAATGCTAAAAGACGATTTTTCATCCCTAACAGGTAACAGCTTTAGAAAACAGTCTTCCCGAAAAGTCTATACAAGATACTGATAACAATACTGAAGAAATTGTATCTGAAGCAGAAAATAACACTTGTCTATGGCAAGATCTATGGAACACACATTACCAGGAAATATACGAAAGAACCTACCAACTCTTTTCAATAGTTCATTATCACCACTTTAGCTTCTATAGACCTCAGATTGAAGAGGAATTATTGGAAGATTTATCGACATATTCCTCACAGGAAGAAGAAGAGGAGGAAGAACTAGAGTTTTTTGACCAAACCGAAGAATTGCTAGCTCTCGGACTTCCGACTTCCTTTGGTGGTTCAAATTGGAAATATTATAAAAATCGTGTGGAAAACGACTCCTTTAGCGAGGAAGAAGAATCAGAAGAAGAGAACGAAGACATGACTCCTGCACAACAAGAACCTTTGAAAAAGCAATCATCCAAAAAGAAAAAAAATCGCAAACTAAAACGAATGCCCAAGATCATTCTCGATGACAAATCCCTTCGTGGCTATTGGCAAAAACGTTTTTCTCTTTTTTCACGTTTTGATGAAGGAATTCAACTTGATCGTGAAAGTTGGTTTTCAGTTACACCTGAAAAGATTGCCATTCATATGGCCGAACGTTTGCAATGTGAAACGATAATAGACGCTTTCTGTGGTAGCGGTGGTAATTCTATACAATTTGCATTCACTTGTCGAAAAGTGATTGCAATTGATATAGATCCAGAGAAGATAAAAAATGCTCGACATAATGCAAAGATTTATGGAGTTGACCAAAAAATTGATTTTATCATTGGAGATTATCTCCAACTAAGCCAAAGTCTAAAAGGTGATGTTGTATTTCTTAGTCCACCATGGGGTGGTCCAAAGTATATTACACAAAAGGAATATAACATTGAAGAGTCTCTAATTCCGTTGGGTGCAAGTGAATTGGCAGAGAAATCAAGATTAATAAGTGATAATATTGCATTCTTTTTGCCAAGAAATTCGAATCCTCAACAAATTGCAAAAGTAGCTGGTAATGGTAATAGAGTTGAAGTCGAACATAATTATTTGGATACGAGATTGGTGGGTTTGACGGCGATCTATGGTGATTGGTTAATTGATAAGAAAAATTTAAATTTATAAGTGAAATTTATTATAATATTTTTTATTTGTTTTTTTTTTTTGCTTTTATGTAGTTTAGGAAAAATTAGCATAGAATAAAAAACTAATAAAATATTTAATTTTACTAACTAAACAATGAATTATTTTTACTTGCGATATAGGTACTATATATCAAGTTATGCATTCGTACAAAAAAAAAAGTTGAGATAACATTTTTCCATGACATTACGATGATAGAGAATGCCAATAAAGTGGGTCCGTCAGTCTGTAAACGAAGCTACAGCCTAAACGGATGAACCGATTGATGTCAAACTTGGTATGTAGCGTTATTTGGCGACTCTCCAGAGGGGTTTTTGGAATTAATTTTTTTTGAGCAAAAATAACGGTACCTGTCATATATCGATTTTAGTAAAGTTGAATTTTCTCAAAAACGGCTCCAACGATTTTGTTAAAAAAATTGAAACGTAAGTTTTAAAACAAGGTCTATCTTTAAATGAAAAAACCGTTTTTTTTTCAAATCCGATTTACTCCGAAACTACTTATTTTATTGCAACGAAACTTTTTGTAAGAAAGCATTTATATAATTTTAATATAACCTAAAAACAAAATTTTGAAAAGAATAATTTTTGGGTTTTCTTTTGAAAAATCAAATTTTCGAAAACGGGACATTGAATTTTTTTGAAATTTTGTTTTCAGATGTTGATTATAGATTTCTACAAAACAGCATACCAATTTTATTTTAAAACTTTTTTTCCAAAAAATTATTTATAAAAAATTAGTATTTTAAAATAGTATTTCTAACGATTTTGAAAATTTTTTTATTATAAAAATGCACCTTAATATATAAAATAAAACTGCATACTTGTTTTGGAGGGCAATTTGATTTCAGATTTTGTTATATTCTTTTAAAAAACCAATTTTATGTTTTTTTAAATTTTTTTTTTGTTTTAATAGGTACCTACATTTCCCAAATTTCCATATAAAAAGTCTTAAAAATTTAAGAAACTTGAACTCTAAGAGCAAGTTCGTGCGACCCAGTCGTGCATTTTATTCTTATTAGTTTTTGAGAAGTAGTTTTGTTTTTAGAGAGTTTTGAATTTGGCAGCTTTGAGGGCATTGGGACGTTAAATAGAGCCAGAGAACGCATTTGAAATTTCCAAATGGTGATTTTCCAAAACTGTGAATATTTTGCCTGGATTTTGTATAAAAAATTGAGCAAATTAAAATAGGAACAAAATAAAAAACTTAACGATGACCAGTTCAATTTTAAAACATTCAAAGACTTTTTTAACATGGAATTCATTATTATTTTGCAAAATTATTTAAGTGCACTCACCTTTACTAACCGCTGGCGCTGTTACTTTGACATAAGAAGGCAAATAAAAATCTCTCAACCAATCATATTGCTTCTACTGAGGCATAAATGAATTTTCTTTTATTCTCCTTTCTTTATTTGGTGCTGTAATGATCTCGATTTTGAGGAGGTCATAACTCTCTCATGTATCTGCTTCACACTAGAGATCCATATTTTGAATTATTGTATTTGTTCCAGTTCTGAGGTCAACTGAATGTTGGTAACCTTACAAAAGATGAACCAAGTTACTTATTCTTCAAAAAAGACAAAACAATTATATTGTAATTTTTTGCATTGAACACGTCTATATTAATTTATAATTGTTTCACAAATAAGTACATTTAATTGATATAATAATAATATTCACTAATTTAATTTTTCTACGATTGGATTAAAAATATAAATACTTTTTGGATTTAAATCCTTTCTATTTTGTTTTATTATATAAGGGAATGATACGTGTTTTATTCTTATTAAAATTATTGAATTTTTTTTTTATAATGAAGAAAGAAATTGTAGTCTAGAGAAAACAATCTTGAAAAATAATGATATTGTAGTAAATTCATGAAGTTTGCCTGATGTCTTTATTTTTTAAATTATTTCTAAAGCACTTAAAAATTTAAAATTAACTAATGGCAATGTTTAACACAATCAAACAAAATATGAAATAAAAAGAAAAATAAAAAAACAGTTTAATAAATGCGATTCTAATGCAGATTGTTTTCAAACTAAGACTAGATTTTATTATTAATAATTAAAAACTAGAAAAAACACTAACTTATTAAAAAAAAATAGCATAGAATGTGTTTTTTGAAGTTATTCATTGATATGTTTTTTTTTTCTTTAATTTTTTTATTGCAAATGGAATGGATTTATTCTTTCTTTTTTTATATAATGTTCAGTAAATTCAAACTTAAAATATTTCAAAATTACATTCTTTAAGGAAAACAAAAGTTCCATATAAACAACATGTTTTTTTTCTGATTGTATCAGACTTTGTGTAATTTTTTACTATGCATCTATGCATAATGATAATGAATTATAAAATATGTGTATTCTTTAACAATTTTAAATGTGGAATGCATGATTTGTCTAGCGCTTGAAAAGAACGATGTCATAAATTTAAAAATAAGTTTTTTTTTTTCTCAAAAATTAGTTTTTTTCAGATATAAAATAATTGAGCTACCTCAGACAGATGAATGTGCCAGTAATTGCTATTTAATATAATCTGATCAACAAGTTCTGAACAAGTAAAGCGTTCTGGTATATCAGGTGTTTAACACTGTCGATCAATAGACAAATATTATTTATGTGAAACTGAACACAAAGCTTTTGGTGAATGCACTTTCAAAGCCTGCCTTTTTCTCTGCCTATAATAGTTATTTTAGGCATTTGTCCATCTTTTTTGTTCCTTGCTCACAGGAAAAATAGCACGAGAACAACAACATTAGAATTGTGCTCTTATTATGAAAGTGGACTAAGTCACTCCCAAAAATGGCATCAAATCTAGCCTAAAAATAATTATTATTTAAGGGGTAAAGTTTATTTGAACGCGAAATTGCAGTAAATAAATTTCTTTATTGCTCCTTCAGTGAATTCATAAAAGAAACACAATTAAATCGTTATAATAAAATTATTATGTAAGTTTTTCTTTAACCAATGCAAAAAGTGACTTAGTCCACTTTCATAATCAAGGGCACAATTAGAATTTGATATCTAGCTCAAAAGCTATTGTTACAATAAATGTATAAGCTTGTTTGCAATATTTTAAAAGATCTTATTTTTGATGGTATAAATAGAATAAGTTCACCCACTTTAGAGTATGGGGTTTTCCATGGCTATTTTTGAGCTAGATCTTTCAAACACACAGATTTTTTTTGTTTTTGTCATGAAGAAATTATAATCGAGTTGTATACCAAATAACAGTAGTAGTAAGTAGCAAAACATGTAACGGCGGGAAAAAAAAAAACTTTAAAGAAGCTAGAAAAAGGTTGGTGTCTTCTGCTGGAAGTACTGGGGATCCAGCATGTAACTTGATCAAGTGTGGATTGAAGGATTTCATATCCAAACTAAATTTGAATAAGGCCTTGGTGACGAGCTGTTAAAGTAGAAGGCGATGACTTATTTGGGAATATGCACCAATTCATACGTCGAATATATGGCAAATGGATTCTTAAAATTAATAAAAGGAGGTCATCTAAACTGCACTAACTGCAGAAATATCAGTCTACTTAACATCGTCTATAAGATACTCTCTGCCATTTAGACCGATAGCGATAGGGATTAGGATAGGGAGGTATAACCAAAATGTAAGTCCGTAGTTTTATAGCTGTACCTGATATGGAATTCAAAAGTCTGGCAGCTTTAATTCGCGGCTTTATATTCGACAACGTGAATTTTCATGTAGGTAGTTGGCTAAATTCAACTATTTTACATTATGAAAATAAGGACTAATTTCCAGTCTTTTCCCCTTAGCCTGAAGATCTCAATCGAAGCGTTGCGACAAATAGAACATAACACAAATTCTTTTTTAGCCAACCTACATACGTTGTAAGAAATTATGATTTTCAATTTCGTTCTTTATTAGTTGTTTCCAAAGTTAGAGTTACAGTACAGAGGCACTGAATATTAGGGTGCGGTTGCATAAAATTTTACAAAATCGAATAAGAATTCTTTGAACTGTTTTGAGAGAAAAATTCTTTTTGTGATTATTTTAAACCCGTTTGCATAAATGGTGAATAGAGTAGGAGATACATACAATAACGAACTAAACGGGTTGTACAAGGGCAGTAATTTAGCAATGTGCACCGAATGAGAAGGTTTGATGGAAGATTCTGGTTTTCGACACGACTCCAGTTAGAAATTAGCAAGTAAGTTGGGGTCATAATGACCTATATATATTCTGGCGTGATAAATGAATCCGAATGCTTTTTATTTTATAACTTTTTCTAATTTTTTGACGGCGTTCTTTTCTATTAACAATAATGTACTATATTATGTAGCTGTTTTTGTTTGTAATAACAGCATAATTACTTGTGGAGCATGATATAAATAATTTACAAGGTGAATTTTATTTTTAGGACTATGTGAGATCGACGCCATCTCAAAAGTGAATAAGGTTAAAAAAAAATTGAGTGTCGCATTAATTAAATTTTTTAAAAATAGCCAAAAAGTGGACGGTGAGGATTTTTTTTAAAACAAATTGGGAATAATTATTGCTTCGTTTATACCCATACCCCATGTGGATTTTTACTTGTAGGTACTGCATTTTCTAGTTGCCTTGGCGAACCAATAATTCTTCGACTACTGCCAGGCTTGTTGGAACCTAATTATCAATAAATAATTCAATAAATATATTTAATATATTACTACAATTGATTTGGGGTTATTCTTACCTTCCAGTAAATTTCGAATTTCATCTGAAGGTGTAACAGCTAAACTTTGTAAGTTAACTTCTTTCATTTCATTAACAAGTTGTTCTACCTGTAAAAATAAAACAAAATTATATAAAAAAATGTTTGATAACCCTTATTTTATAAAAATTTAATTTTGAACCATCAAACCTGGCGTTTCTTTTCAGCTATTGCATTTTCAATCATGTTGATTTCTTTTTTTAAATTATCTGTTGCCTTGCTAGATGAATCTGTATTATGTATTGCTTGATCAATTTCTGTTTGAATTCTTTCCATTTCAATTAGAAAATCTCGTTCTACGTTTTGTCTTAAAATAAAATCTTTGGTGTATGAGAGTATTTTAAAATAAAAACAAAAATTACCGATTATCCTTTTGTCGACTTGAAATTGCTCTTTGTTCAACTTGAACATCATCCATGAGAATTCGTATTTTATTTTTGCACTGTAGCAATTCAGTCTCACAATTTGCAAGTTTTGATCGCAATAATGTTATTTCAGATTTTAATGTTTTCTCTTGCTGTTTAACTAGCTCGTTTTCTTCCTCTACGTATTGCAATGTCTGTAACTGATTATTTATTAAATATCGTATTTAACATTTTTTATTTAAAAAAAGTTCAATGATAAACCTGTTCACTGCCTTGTCGGAATATTTGATCAGCTTTTGTTATCTCCCGAGATATGGCTTCAAGTTCTTGAGCCTGATCACGTTCTTTGTTTTCCAAATAAACAATTTCAGCATCATACTGAAAATAACCAAAAATGTAAATTGAATACTTTTTCAAACTTTATATAAACAAAAAGTATTAAAACTCACCTTCGTTAATTCAGATTGTTGGGATGTTATCTTTTCCCTTTGAAATTTAATCAATTGAATCAAATCTTTATATTGTGCAGTTTCAAAAAAATTATCATTGAAATCACCATCACCCATATCAGAAAGGAATGGGTTTGTACATGCACCGTCGACTTTTTTATTAAAATTATTTCCAAGACCTGAGCTAAATTCCAATAGCTTAACTTGAGTTTGTTGCTGCAATTGCATTGGACTATTCCGCGGCGGTGGTGGATCTCGGTAGGGTGGGGGAACTAGAGCACCATTGGACGATATAAGCGGTGTATTCTTGTATAAATCAGGCGAAACACTGTTAGTTGCTTGATATTTATTGTTATTAGAAGTGTTTCCATTGAAGACATCTAATAGATTTTCATTGCTGTTTGAATTATTATTACTTGCATCCTGCTGGTGGGAATAATTAATGTTTGACATAGGCGGTGTAGTGCGACGGTCAAGTGAATTACGTACTTCAGCCAAATTAATTTCATTTGAAGAATTTGATTCATAATAGTTGACCATTGTGTCTGAAGCGCTTGTGGATGAGGGAAGGCTTAGATTTGATGGTGTTTTTTCATGTTTGCCAGATTTTTGTGGAGATGTTGGTGAGGGTTGTGTAGGGGTGATTGTCGTACGTTGGGGTATTCCTTTGACGATTCCAACATTTTCTATTGGTTTTGGTGACTCTGAAGAACTGAAAGAAGATAATGATGAATTGATGATGCATAAATAAAATATATAGTTCATAATATCAAATAATCAACAAAATATTTAGAATACTTTGTTCTTAGTCTGGAAATATTTAAGAAAAATAATTTAAAATCAAACTTATTGTGCGTTTTACGTAGTAAGTTTTACACCGGAATTTAAAAGAAGCTATTGCGAGTTACACTTGAAGTTGGAGTTGAGGTTACTTGAACTTTAAAATTGAGGAATAAGCATTTTTCGCTAAACTGGTTTCTTGTTTTTTCACCAAAATTAAAGTGAAAAAGGAGCTGTTGAATACCTCGCATATTACTAGAGAAAAAAAGCTCAAAAAACGAGTAGTTATCGGGAAGTGAACAATTTTTTCCCGGGGCTCACAAGAGGAGGAAAGTGAAATTCAATTTTTTTGAGTGCAATCTTTTTCACGTGAAACTCACTATACCAACTTTGTGTTGAATTTTTACTGATTGGACTTCGAACTCCACGGAGAGACGGTTAATGGTAGAAGTCGTGTTTCAAAACTGTGCTTTATTCGTACGGAATATCTTTTCAAGAACTATGCTTTGGTTCCAAAAGATAGGCGCTAACGAAAATAAGTTGCACAATAACTTTAAACAGCTTGTAAACAGCTTCAATTAAAACTCTATATATTAATTTTTCTCTGGCTTAAAAAAGACATATTATAACACGAAATTTGAAGTGTTGCCGTCGGTTTTTAACTATTTTTTCCTGAAACATGGGGAGATCGACACGAGGTTTTACTTAGTTTTATCAGTTTTACATGATCCAGTATTTAATGGGAATTACTATGTAGAAGCAAAAAATAATTATTAAAAAGACAGTACGAAAATACGTTGTTATATTTTACTATTATTGTAAACAAAATTTGAAAAGTGAGTACCTATATCAAGTTTTTAGAAATCATATAATCTTTAAAAATTTTAAATAATATTTTTTTTCAATAAAAGTACTAAAAAACTGTATGGCCCTTCAAGATTTTTTTCTTCAAAATCATATCTACTTTAAAGTATAACATTCTTATTTTCAATTTTACAAGCAAAAGTGCTTAAATTAAAAATATGTATGTAAAAAAATAAATTATCTATAAAAACGGTGGTGACAATTTTGTGATATTGGTCACTTTGGATTCCGTCCGGAAGGGTAGATTTAAGAGTATTTCTGTATTGCAAAAGTTTTGCTGCATTTCAAAATAAAACATCAAATGAAAAATTTTTACTCATATGATACCATGGTGTCAAGGAATTTTTTTACATCTGAAATAAAATCAGAAGATTTGTGAACATGACATTTAATTTTTTCAAATTTCGAAAGATGGATAAGACAAGTGTGGGCATTGCAATTTAACACTTCACTAATCTAATAAAACCAAAATAAAAAAAAATTACCACCATGTAAATGGTAATTTGCCTTTTTATGAACAGTCTTTTAGTTTACGAATAATGGTCAGATATTTACCAAGTACTCTTTAAATATAAGTGGTGGACTGATAAAGTATTGTATAGATGTTTTATTTTACTGTTTTTCATTCTGGAGGTGATACCATAAATATCGCCCTTTGCCTTTGCTAGCTACGCCACTGATGTCACCTAAGATACTCATTCCATTACTAGTAAGATTTTATTTTCAATAAATTATACCCAATTTATTCACTCTCCATTTGAAATGGTGAATCGGTCAACTTTCGTACAAATTTTAAAATAGCTGTTTTAATGGTTTAATTTAATGTAGTGTGACTAAATTGGGGCTTTAAGGAATTAACCACCAAGTGGCTTGAACAACCTAACATAAAATGCCGACACCACAAGAGAACACCCGAATCAGAATGTAATAAAACCAAAGATATAACTTCCTTAATCATACGCCTGAAGAAGCATGGAGTACCTGCTTCCACGGGCCTTGAATCGGAAAGAAAGCCTTGGAGTGGGGAAAACACGCTCGAAATGCATTCAAGATCTCTTATTCGCTGACTGAAAACTAATCGAAGTTTTTATTATGGCTCTTTTTTGACATAGGTGAGATAACTATACCACATAAAAAACCAATAATTATGCACACTTGTAAATTAATAAAAAAAAGAGTGGTGAGCAAATGATGTTGCAATATTAAATATGGATGCTGCAAAATGTACACTCCATTTCACGATACCTTACGATACGATAAATGAAAATATGTACATTTACAAGTTTTAAGACAAAAGTTGCAAACCTTGCAAACACGTCCCATCTAGGCTTACCACCCTATACTATGACAAACAAAAAGTAATTTTCGTTGTACCTATTCTATTATCTAATAGTTGAATCTTAAACAATTTCATGGTCATATCAAGTTCTTAAAACTTACCCAAAACTTTTTCTCAATTCTTTACATCGATTCAATGGCATAAATTCAGTGGCAGCATGCATCGATTGTTGCTGCTGCTGCATAGATTGTTGTAGATGCAGTTCTGAGTCACTGCCATTGCTTGGCAATGGCTGTTTTTTTGTTGCCGTCGTTGCACCAAATTGCTGTGAATGTCCCTTCTCATCTGCAGCCGCAGGTCTCTTTGTTTGTTCCGATCGCTGCAGTATGAATTGCACATCATTAGCATACTCGCCCCATTTCAGAAGCAATTTTAATGGATTTTCAGTGGGGGCCAATAATCGTTCATTATTTCGCCACCGTTCAATCAGTGTGAAACGCCCCACTTTCCCTGTTGCATGTGCAAGTGCAAAAACTACATCCTGATTAATTTTAATCATAAAAGTACCCAAAAAAAAAAAGAAGAAAAGATGATTAATGTTTAAGTGCAAACGAGCTCCTCCCAAAAAAATAAATTCCATTTACCTGACAAGTCGTGTTGACCGTCACTCCACAAACAATTCTTTGAATTCCTTCAACCCAAACTTTCAGTTCCATATCGACTGAGTTCTCCACCCAAATTGTGGAATTTTTTAAACAATTTTCAACTTGTTTTTATTCTTAAATTTATGTTTGATAGATTTTTGTCAATTTTATTTAAATGAAATTTAATGAAAATGCATCCTTGTGGAACTCATTGTATTTGTTTTTGAGTTAAAAGATTTTTGTTGTCCACGACCACCCCGAGCAGAGCAGTCGTCACTTTGGTGATTGGATTGCTATTGCTTCTAGTTGGGATATGAGAGGCATTTGGAGGTGTGTATTTTTGAATCGATTTTATAACAATCGATTAGGAAATCATAAATTAGAACACGATTGGAATTTATTGCTGATTAGTTTTTCTTTATTTACATTTTTTTGTTCGTCTTTTTAAAAAAGTTTTCTTTTTGTTTTACTCACACACCACTACGAACAAAACGCCATTTTGCCCTTTTTTAGATATGTGCTTTCGTATGACATTTAGCGGCAAGTTTTCTTTAGAGTTTTGCTTTTTTGTTTATTGTGTGAGAGAAAGAGCAAAACAGGTTGATGAATAAAGAAATGAAATGAAATGAATGTTGCTAGAAAATATGTTGTATGTTGCAAAGAGTAATTGCATTGTTTAGATGCAAATAACAAGTTGCACTAAGGCTAGGGTGACCATCCTGAATCTCTAAATGCAAAAAATATGGGTATGTTTAGAATCTTATTTGTTTGTAATATTTTCTTCTTCTCTATTTCTGTTGCGAAAAATAGTTAACGGATGTTGAAGAGTCAAATACAACAATTTTTACTTGTATTATAGGTAGGGAACAGGGGAGTAGGGAGTACTTTAGGGTACAATTTAAAAGGCTTCCTGGAACGTTTACATAACCAAATACAGTCGACTCCTTCTAAGTCGAACTTTCACGGGACTCGAAAATCGGTTCGAGTTAAAGGGACTTTTTAATATTTTTTTCTTCAAAATTGTTCATTAAAAATGTTGAAAAAGTTCGACTTAGAGGGATGTTCGACTAAGAGGGAGTTCGACTTAGAGGGAGTCGACTGTATTAAATTTCTTTTTGAATATCTTTGTTCTTTGGAATTTTTCCTTGGAAATATTTTTGAGTCTTAAAATTTTGTTTTTTTTTTTTAGTTAATTTTGACTGTTTAGTAAATGGTTCAACTATCCAAATCTGCCCCAATAGGGACAATTTGACATGAAAAGACAAATTGTGTAAGAGTCAAAAGCATATGTTGGGTATAGAATTTTAATCAAAATGTTAAGGACGCAAATTAAGCACGTGCCCCTTCTTTACCGTCCAAAATAAGTGCCCAAATGTGAAACTAAAAATTGAGTAATGTACTAAGATTATTGTAAAGTCACATCACATTGATTTTTAATAACACCATGTTTTTTGGTACATTCCTCCTGAATTACCTTGTATATCGGTTCCACTCAATTGTTGCCAACCCAAAAACCACGTTGTAAAGCTTTGTACTCATAGCTCTGGGTTTTCATAACTTCATAACCTTTGACGCTCATAACTATGGTTTTCATAACTTCGTCGGTTCCCCGTTAATTTTATGGGTAAACGCTTACGTTGCACTGATTTAAAACTATTCGTGTTCATACTTTTGTTGGCTTTGTCCAAAGGTACCCCGTTTCTTAACGGCTTCTTTCTCCCTAGCAATATGGGGCAAGTTTATACCCATTTTACGCCATTACCAAAATCTGGATTTCGAGCGAAAATCTCCACATCTCATCGAAATTGAATTCAGTTTTCATAATTTAGTTCATAACACAAATACACAAGGTTTTTGGTGCCGAGAATAAAGGTGCTGAGCCCGAAGTCAAAAATATTCTACTACTTACCGTTGTTGAAGTATTACCGTTAAAAAATGCAAAAAAATAGCGTTTTTTTACTACTTTTCAGGTTAAAATTGGGGAAATTTTTTTAACGGATTTCATAAGAACTGTTTCTCTTCTTTCGAAACCTGTTTAATATTCCCTTAGGGAATTTCCTCTAGGGAATTTCACAAATCTCATTACCACCAAGTTGGAAGAAAATCGCTTCAATCATCGTAATATCATGTCTGATTACACTTTTGTTTGTATTAACTTTAGTGTGCAAAATTCAAAACTGTTGACAGATTTTCCTATCACGTCTAGTTTTTGAGCAATACTCAAAAAAATGAAACGGTAATGTAATTCGACTTCAAATGTTCCAAAAAAAACGTGTTTTTGACCTGTTAGTTTTCAAGTATTTAAAAAATATGACGTGCCAGCATCATTTTGAGTTCCTTTAGGAAAGTAGGGTTTGGTTCAAGCTCTATTTTCCGAACAGTGTTATTATATCGACTTCGTAAAAAACACTTTCTTCTGACTTATTTTATTTATTTTTAAAATTGGTCTCAACGATTTTTTTTACACTCAATTTCACACCTTTTTATATGAAAACAAACCACTGTCCGATTTCTGTACACGCTGTATTCCAAAAATTTACCTGAGCCTATTCCAAAAAGTAAGATAATATTTTTCCCAAAGATAACTAAAAAAGATATTTTTGTAATTTTTTAACAACTTTATTTTACTCAATCATTTTTTTATTATTTTTTTCTTAAAAGGAAACACACATTTTTTTGTTGTATTCTAAATTGCTGAATACAAACATTTAATTTTTGTTAACTAAAACTACTCAATTTAAATGCATAGTTGGAAAGAAAAAACATATTTATTCAAATATTAAGCAAGAGAAAATAGATATTATCTAAATAGGAGCAGTATCTGGATTTGTTTTAAAGAACGTAAAATGCGCATAACAGTTTTTTGTTTTTGTTTTAATTAGCGAGTATTTAATTCTAAATAAGTTTTTGTATAGAATTTATTTTCTTAAATACATAAATGGTTTCTGTTACCAGCACCACTCTTTGAATTAAATTAATAAAGTTTTTATTTTTAAATGACAACGAAATAGGACTAATCTGGTGCCGCCACCATTTTTTTTTTTCATTTAATTTAAATTTTTATTTTTGACAACATTACTTCGAAAAATACAATTCATCTAGAGTCTTACCGAGTTCCTAGAATCTAAATAAACTATACTACGTTTTTCTGATATTGGATTCATTGATTTGTTGTTTTATTTATTTTTGTTTGTTTTTAACTTATTTATTAAAATTGCTTAAGCACTTCGGAACTTAATTTAACTTAACTTTGGATGTTGATGGTGCAATATTTTTTGTCATTTTACATATCAATGTGTACAGCGCTGGGAAGTGTTGAATAAAAAAGTATACTGATGTCAAGTATGCCGCAATTAGAATTGTTAAAAACAGATCAAATACGGCTGGTTTCACTCGGTACACGTATAGGTTAGCCTCTTGTCCCTCGTAGAGCATAAAATCGGGTTCTCGTACGTCTGGTTTGTCGTAAACGATTTTAACGTTTTTCAAATACTTTTCAAAAGCATTTTTAAGATCGTTATTATGTTGTAATGATTTAATATTAATCCACGAATTAATAAGGTTCTTATTAATATCCTATAAAAAGGAACAAATATATAATCAAATTCCAGATTATTTAAAAAAAAAATATCTTACTATGGCACCGGAGAATATTTCACCCTCTTCTACATTGTAGATATATCGGGCAAGTGTTTCAGCAATAACTTTGGTATTTTGTTGAGTACTCGAGAGAATTTTATTTGTATCGTCTTTGAATGTGGTCGTTCGGACGGGTTCTTTTGGCGATTTGAGACTAGATAGAGTAAAAGCTGGTAATCTTTTCATACTGAAACGTTCATGTTCCCAGGCCAGCTGGACATCGGCTAAATTGATTTTCTTGTGGACACCATCAACTGTTATATTGTTGTGCTGTTGGCCAACTGATTTGAGTAGTTTGTAGAAGTTGTTCATTGCGGTTCCTTCTTTTGGTGGTTTCGAAACATGCATATACATAGCTCCACTTTCTGTATTCAAAGCTTGAGTAATTGTGTCCAAACAGAGTACAAAGTCAACATTCTAGAAAATAAAATTGTATTTTATTATTGTGTTAAAAAAAAAATGTAATAGTATTTTTTTGGCACACATTTGTTTCAAACTACAGAATTAGCTTAAATTTTTTTTTTTTAATTTTTACTTGCTCTATAGGGCAAGTATTGGTTTCGTGTCGAAAAAAAAAATTGAGGTTTTAATCAAAACCAACATTACGATGATGGAGAATTCCGAAAAAGTGGGTCTCGCAATTCCGTCCGTGCGTCTGTGCGTCTGTGCGTCTGTGCGTCTGTGCGTCTGTGCGTCTGTGCGTCCATCTGTACACATTTCCACAGCCTAAACGGGTGGACGGATTTTCTTCAAATTTGGTACAGATGATTTTTATGGAATTCTGAAAGTTGGTTTTTTTTTGTTTTTTTTTTATCTCGTTTAGAACGTATACCTCCCATACAAAAAAATACGATATTGCGAATTTCTCGAAAACGGCTCTAACGATTTTGATTAAACTTTGTATACGTAATATTTAAAGCAGTGGCAATAAAACTGCATTTTTATTTTTTCTTAAAAAAGTCAAATAACAAAAAAAAAAATTTTTCATTTCACAAAATTTTGCCCTAAATGTCGGCTCTTCCCCAATATCATTTTTTTTTAAATTTAGAGCCAGCTTTTAAAATCTACAAGTAGACTAACATAAAAGTGCTTTGAACTGCAAGAGCAAGTACGTGCGACCCCAGTCGTGCATTTTATTTCATATGGGTTACCGAAAAACCAGGTTACTTGAAAATGAAATTCCTTATTTAAGTAGCACCAAAGAAAAGAAATTCGTTTTTCTAGTAGCATAATTGAGAATACATTGTTCGAGATCGAGACCGAGAGTCAAATATCAAACCAGGAGGTCGTAATACCTTGAATTTAGACACGATTTACGGTAGCATTATTTAACAAACCGAATTGGAAACCCACCGTCAGAAACAGCATTGGGACTAAGATAACGAATGTTTATAACTAATTCATATTCAGAAACAACATCAAAGCAAACTCAGTGAAATCTTCATACAAAGATGAGATATTAGATATGGAGGGCTAAGAGCTGAAGTGAACTAAGTCACAAAAAGATAATTCGGAGATATAACGAGTTAAAGAAAATACGTTTCCATGGTGAATATTTTTTCGAACAAATGACAATTTGAATCGAAACACTTTTGGATCAAACTAATGAAAGACGTTAGTAGAGTCAAACCTTGAGCAGATTTTGGCACTAGATTTGGATTTTTTTTCTTTTTTTTTGACTTGGTCTGTTCCAGCTGTGAAACCTCCATATAATATTCGATTTCTTCAAAGTCGAGTGGTTCCGAGCCTTTCCTTAGATTTGGATTTTGAAAGCTGATATCTTTGGACTTAAGTCTCGAAACAAGTTTTTAATTAAATATACGAGTTCATAGTGAACAGGTTTATGCTTTTGGGTAGACAAATTACAAATCTATATTTTTCGGATTTTCTCGAAAAATCCAAATTTTTTTTTGATTTTCGATAAAAAATCAAGGGTAGCCCCTTGCCGAAAAAAAGTGCATTGTAAAAAAAAAGCTTATAAATTCATCGAATGAGATATCAGAAGGAAGGTCTCTTAAAGCGTTATTCATAACTGAAAACTAAAAGATTCTTAGAGGTCGGGCTGCCAAGTTATTCGCATCCATATATATATTTTTTTTTTAATTCGGAGGCAGATATCTTGGGACCAAAGGCTCGAAACAAATTTTGGTTTACAAGTTTGAGTTCACAGTAAACAGGCCTAGGCATTTAGATAAAAAAATTACAAATTTATTTTTTTTCAGATTTTCGATAAAAAATCAAGGTTAACCCCTTGCCGAAAAAATGTGGATTGTAAAAAATTTCCTCCAAATTCATCGAGTGAGATATCAAAAGAAAGGTCTCTTAAAACCCTATTCATAACTGAAAACCAAAAGATTCTAAGAGGCCAGACTGCTGAGTAATGCCTCCAAATATTTTTTTTTTCTTCTAAAATTAGGAGAAGGATAATTGCGGACCAAGTTTTTTTCTCGAAACAAGTTTTGGTTTACAGATTTGAGTTCACATTGAACAGGCCTATGCAATAAGGTAGAAAAATTACAAATATATTTTTTTCAGATTTTCGAGAAAAAATCAAGGTCGAAAAATAGTACATATTAAAAAATTTCATCAAAATCCATCAAGTTAGACATCAAAAGCAAAGTTTCTGTAAGCTCTATTAACGAGTAATAACCAAAAGTTCCTCTGAGGTCTGTTTGGTGAGTTGTTGCAATCACAATTTATTTCAGATATCTTTGGACTTAAGTCTCGAAACAAGTTTTTATTTAAAGATATGAATTCATAGTAAACATTGCTTTTGGTTATAAAAATAACAAATCTATATTTTTCAGATTTTTTAAAAAATCCACGGTTAACCCCTTTCCGGGAATTTTTTTTTTTTAATTTCCTCCAAATCAATTAAGTTACATGTTTACATTTTTTACTGTATACAAGTTTTAGTAACTAGTATGCAATTTTTTTTAAGGAAACCTATCTGAAAGTTTTTGGTGCTCTGAATTTTAATTTGTCTGTCACCTTGAGATTTAAGTGTTAAACTTGCATCTAGGTATCTGAAAATAATATTAAATGAAACAAATACTCAAATACTGCATTTAATCTACATTACGCATACATTGCTAGCGATATTTTGTCTACACTTAAATTAATAAGCTATTTTAATACCACCTTTGTTAGAATAGTATTCATTCTTCTTGCTGCAATTAAATATCCAGTAATAGAAACAATATCATCCTATGTAAAGGATTTCCATCGTATTTAATAAATTCGATTAGAAATTATGTGTTTTTATAGAAAAAGTTTCAATTAAAATTTGTAAAATTACCTGTAGTTGAACATTTTCATCAAGCCATTTCTTGACTCCTTGAAAGTTTAAGAATGAACCTGATTCCGAGAGCAAGAACATTAAACGAAATTTGGGAGCTGTATTAACTGTGTTATGGAGCTTACTGAATAGATCAGCAAGAGTTAACAAAACAGCAGTGTCGGCGTTAAGAGGGTAGTCCTGAAAAAAAAAAATTAATATGACAGTAGTATTGAAAAAAGATTTTACGAAGTTGATTAATCTAATAATAATAAACAATGGAATCTAAGTTGGGTATATCATTTTTTACTTACATTATAAAGTCCAAATGTGTTTAAATGCGATGTGATAATAATAAGTGGCAACTTTGTATTCACTTCAATTTCAGCAGCTTTCATATTCTTGGTTGGTGCAAGTTCTCCTTGAATAATTGGAATTTTACTTTGTTTGCTTGCCGCATGACTGGCACCAGATACAACAATTTGATAACCATTTGCTGATATCATGTTGAGAAGTTCAGAAAGTGCCGAAGGACGCTCAATTTTTCCAGCTGATGCAGCTTGTTGAGCAGCTTTGGATGCGTCACTTGCTTTTGTTATATCGGTTATAACCTGATCTAGATCTTTGTTGTAGGTAGAAAAGTAAACAGGAATTGATGAGACTTGAGCCAACATTGCTTGCTCAAGTAGAATTAAATGCTAAAACAAAAAAAAAAAATTGTTTTGTTAAACTAACTGACTAAATAAAGTTAAGTGATGATGAAAATTTTAGCTCATACAATTCAAATGCAATTCATTTTTTAAGTCATATAATGATCTCTATTTTTGAAAAGGCTATCTAAAGACGAACACTCGGAACGTTATGCTATTTTCTTAAGAAATAGAATCAAGAGATAAGATATCGTCTCCAAATGCCAAATTTAAGCTTTGCCCAAGTTTCAAAAAATCAACAAGTCTAAATAAATCAAAATTATGAACACAAAAAATAATAGAGTCTTATTAACAAATTGTAATTGCAAACGAAAAGCTAGTCAGTGATAAAATTTCTTCGTTTTGTACCAAGCCTTTATTCGTCTTGTCTACCCTGTGTAATCAGGGAAAAATAATAGTTTTAATATTCCTTTAGCGCCTGCCCTCTTATTGTAAGAGCCAAGTTGAACATAGCAAAACTTTAACACCTATAAACTTTCCCAGAAGTGCGCATGGCAGTCCCTGTATTGGCATAATATTGGTCGGAAAATTTAGGATACATCTTATATAAAAGGGGGGGGAAAAATAAATTGCAAACAAATAAAATTGAGCGAGAGGGGGTGGGTGGGCGAATAAGAGGTGTGGGTGTCAAAAATCGTATTTTTTAAAGGTTTCTGTGAAAAGTAGACGTTTTATCGAAAAAAAGATTAATACAAAAGTTAGAGATAATAAAAAGATCTACAACTTCTTCTCAAATCATGTTTTTATTTAATATCAAAAATAGTGAGAAAAATGCAAATATATCATTTTTTGTTTTTTTACTCTTATCTTTTATATAAATAGTTAGATTTTAACAAAACTTGGTTTAAACTTTTCTTTTTATGTGATTTTCAATGGATCAAAACATAATTTGCTTTGCTGATCAAAAGGAAATATAGTCAAATATCCATTCAAAAATTTTCACATCATGGAAGTATTCAAATTGCACTACACACCGCCAGGCACTACTCAAGTAAGAACAAGACGGATTTCGGGGGCTAGTTGGTATGAATGTTAGATGTATAACATGTCGAAGCTTCGAGAAACGAAATGGCGAAACACGACCAGTTTTTTGGATATAATACAAAAGCATACAAGTGAATCTTTGATAGTGTTCAGTTCAGTTAATTTTTATGGAATACACTGTTACCTTTGCCAACAAAATTTCATTTCGATCAAAGACTCCCGGCATAACCACATATTTCAGAATGAGTTTTTATTAATTTATTGCTTTTCATTTTTTCATATTGTAAAAAATTATCTATTGAATTCATATTGAAGTAAAATACGTATTTAGTTAAAATATTTGGTTACCATTTAAAGCGTTACCCTAAGATTTGGTTTGCGACTTTTTTTTCCAGAAAAAAAAAAAAAATTTCCAAAAATTATTCAAAATTATTTTGATGAACCAAATGTTTAGACAAATTATTGAATGTGTTTACTGACTTTTCATCCGAGGTCGAAAGAATGATTTAGAAAAGTTAATAATTATATGTACATTCGCACAAACCCCAAACTAGGGTTTTAATATAGTTTTATTTAGATAAAAAATTAAAAAAAAAAAAAATTGGTATGCTATTAAAAAGGAAATATTAATAAACACGTAAAAACAAAGTTTCAAAAAAATTCATTGTTCCGTTTAAAAAAATTAATTTTTCACAAAAAAAAAAAAAATTAAGATCTAAACATGAAATTTTTTACTATTTTTAACATTATTAGTTACTTAAACGTTTTTGTACAAAAATTTTCATTGAAATCGGTCGTTTTTACGTTAATAACGGAGCAACAAAAATATTTTTTATTTACAAAGAACGAAGTTATTTGCCACATTACATGTATTTTTTTTCATCAAAATCGTTTTTGTAAAAAATAACCTTTTCGATTTTATTCATTACGCCAAGGAGCTTTAATTTTAGTCCTAAGAAAAATTTCAATTCCCCTACGAAGTTTGAAGTAATTCCCTATATCGGTTTAAGCTGCAGCTGGAGATAGAGACAGTTGTTTTCTAACTGTATAATTGTTTTCTTCACTTTGTTTAAAAAATATAATTTAAAGTTTAAAAATTCAAAAATAAACAAACACAATGACATTTTATTGCTTTTTCTAAAGTGTGATCATGTGTGCCTGATTCTGGTTTTTATTCTTGTCGTTTTCGATTGGCCTTCTAAAAGTGTTTTATTCGCACGAATATGACAGGCAGAACGCTTCTCAGAAGAGAAATTCTTTTCTTGGTTTCAAAAAGGAATTCACTCAAAATTACTAATTTAACTAATTTAAATAATAAAACATCAAACCAAATTTTCTAGTCGAAAAGCAAAAAATTTTTATTTGACTATTTACTAATACAGATATAAAATATCAGAATTGAGTGGAAGCGATTCAAAGCGCTTTATTGGATTTCAGAATGAGTGAATCCTTGAGTGAAACCAATCGAAAACGACATCTGTCTAAAAATTCGGAATCGACTTTCTCTTTTTTTCAGAATAAATTAGAACTGTCACTTAGCCAAACGAACAGTTTCAGACCTCTACTCATCTTTTGATATTTCAGTGGAGCTTTATTTCTCAATCTCGACCAGATTCAAAATTGAAGTAAAATCCCTTTCTTTAATTTCTCTAAATTTATTGTTTGAAAAATATTTTTCAATCAAGAAATAGAAGTAGTTCCTGAAAAAAAGAAGTAGGGAAGTAGATTTTATTTTTTTTCCCAAAATCGAAGTAAATCTACTTCGATCGAAGTAAAGTCCGAGCCCTGGTTGATACCGATTTGAGTACCGGTATTAGCGCTTGAACTCTGTGGAGAAATCGGCCGTAAACATTTACATAAAATATACCTACGAATCTACTTCTTAAATAATTCTATTCAATACTCTTGGATGTTCGTACGATTTGTTTCTAGATGGTATATTTTACTTACCTCTTTCTCTTCAGCCGATAGCGATGCAATGTTGTTTGGCAATAGGATAACCAAACCGCCTGCTTTTTGGCGAATCTCTCTAAACTGATCTATTGTCATGTCTTGGAACCTAGTCAAGATAACAAAATATATCTTTTAGTTAGTAAATGCTAGTACTTGGATTAAATTAACTTACTTTGTCACCACACAATGCCTTGACGTTCCCCAAGAATACAAGGACTTAGCTTCCAGTGTTAATGCAGATGCGCGACAACCTAACCAAAAAAAAAAAAAAAAAAAGAATTTAAAATATATTTTTTTTTTTTAAATGCATATCACACATGGTTTTTATCTTCAATTAGATGTATATCTTATCAAAAATGAGTTAACCTATTTTATTAATTAAAAACCAAAAAAAAAATATTCGAAAAATTTTCCCTAACTTTAAATGAAAATTATAAAATTTAGGTTTTAATTGAATTAATATATTATACCATAGGGAACACCATTAACATCAAATTGGGACATCCGTTGGACGGTGAATTCACTAGATGCCAATACTGGATTCGAGGAACAAATAATTAGAATTGGTAAAGTAATTAGAAGATAATAGGGAAGGCCACCACGGAATATGTCCGCAAAATTATCAGCTTCTTCGAACATTATATTGGATTTGAGGTAGATGTTTTTGGAAGAGTTTTTTTATTTCAGAAATTTTATATTAACTAAATTCGAGAAAAGAAAATTATAATAAATTTTTGTGGGAATTTTTTTCGGCACCCCAGGAATGGAAAAGAAATTTTTTTATGACCGAAAATTTGACATTTTGAGTGACGTTTTGTGACGTATGACGTGAGCTGAACGAAATTAGTACGAGAAAGTACATATTTAACGAAACTCAAGTGATGCCAAAACTTTGGTTTTATAGTACAGAGGTTCACACGGCTGAGCATCTTGTACAGACATGATCTAATATGATGATGGACTTTAGACGCATGGAAAGTTGTTTTTTGGTAGATTTTTTCTATCCTAGTTGGTGGGCAAACGTCTATTAATATATATAATTATTAATTTCGAACTATTATTTGATGTGACGTTATGTCCCATTTACTGTGAAAACTCAGCCATAATTAACTACTGGCAAATTGTCAGTTGTGTAAATGGAACACATAGTTCGTATTTTGCATACTGCTCTTGGAGTCAAGAAAAATGCACAGGACAGTAAAAAGTAAGTGACAAATGAGTGAAAACTCTCCAATTTTTCGCTAGAGCTGCGTACTGAAAAACGAAAAGCAGAACAAGATTTCGTTAATGAAATTTTGTATGGAAAATTTCTTTCCGCTTCAGCAGCGGCTTTAAGCCATAAATTATTTCTTTAATTCTCTTACAGACACAGTTTTATTCACATTTTTCAACTCTTCCAAGCATTTTTATTCAGAAATGTTTCAAGTCGAGAAAATTTTGTTTATAGACACAAGCGAATGTGAGTAAATGATTTTTGTGTCGATTCAAATTATTATTGTTCCGATTTGTGTGTTTCATGTGAGAAATTTTTCGATCTAACCAGAGTTGAACTGATGATATAAACCACCGCAATGGGTTAGTTGCAAACTTGTTTGTATAACTGGTCCTAAGGTGTGAACACAACATTCATTCATTTATGTCTTTCCACTTGTCGTACAGTCTAAACTAAAATGTCATTTATGACCCCATCATGCATAAACATGAACACATCTAAAATTATTAGAAAAACGTCATCTCGTGTTGCAATGGCTGCCGGCCCTTCATTCATTCAATTTCCATAGACCAAAACTCGGTGGTTTTCCATAGTTTTTTCTAATCGATTTTCAAAATATGTTTTTAACAAAAAAACAATACTAAAATAGAATGACTACTACTAAATATAATTAATCTATTAAATAAAATACCCTAGTGACTACAAAAGCCTGCAAAGTGCTAACTAAAATGAATCATCATCATGTTAAAGAACTTTATTTGGGAAAGAGTCTCCGTGATTTGGAAAAACATTACGATCTTCCCGATTATAGAGGAAAAAAATTAACAATGTATCTATTTTCACATAAAAAAAGTTTACTTTTAATTAAATTTACGTATACTTTAGGCTTCTTTCAACAACTCGTAAACTTTTGGAAGACGCTGAGCGTTGCCAATTAGATGGCGATGAGGAACAAAGTTATATTCAATATATGAAGTTTTTTAAATTTGTTGATTGCATTAGTAAAATGCCCGACTATAAACAGCATAAAAAACTGGTTAAACAAACTCTAGGAAGCAATGACGAAATGACTATAATAATGGACAAACTCGGAGTCATAAGTAAATCACTACAAAACCGATACAAAAGTTTGTCGGATAAGAAAAAGGCCATTGAGATGAGCGAGTTGTATGATAAGGAAAATGAGAGTAATAATCGTTTGATGCAACAGACCTATGACCTGACCAGTGGCAATGCATCGAATGGTTGCATTGATGTTATGAGTTCTAATTATGCTTTGATTTCTTGTGAAGAATTGCATCGTTTGATAAGGAATTCAGGAAGTTTGCTGATTATGGATTGTAGATCGAAGATGGATTTTTAAAATTCTCGTTTAAATTTTCAATGGTGTATGAATGTACCAGAGGAGTATATTCAGACTGGGTAAGTTAGCTATAAGATAGTTGGTCTAATAAGAAAATATAATATATTTTTGTTATACACTTCCACCCAACCCATTTTTACGAGTGTAAATGCACCACTGATAGTCTGCGATGATGTCAACATCATCAGCGCATAAGCAGTGAGTTGAATGGACTTTTGAAAAATTTGTTAGTGTTGACTTCTGAGTTGCGCACAATCAAGTTCGATGTTGAAGGGGTTAAATTTTCAACATCTTCAACATTTTTTTAGTGAATGATGATTCTCGGCTTTTTTGAAAAGTATTTCATCTTGACCAAACTGGGGAAACCGTTAAAATTATTCAAGGTAAAAAAAATGCAAAACACTAACTTGGTTTTCTAAAAGAAAATCTAATAGTTGTGAAAAGTTTAAAAGAAATATAATTTCATGTTCGTTGCTATTCAATTTGAACATCTTCAATTGCTTTCTATTAATGGCTTGCCGGAGCTTCGTTATAGAATTTATGTGATGAGTCTGGATCGATTTAAAATTAATACTTTTTAACTCGTATAGTAGAAATGTTCCTATTTTTCTCTTCAAATTCTAACTGCATCTCTTGTTTTTCTATGTAAACGTTAGAAGGCTCTTATCTACAAAAAATAAACCTTTCTCTTGTTTTTACATCACAAAATGTCAACCAACATTTTTAAAACTATTTTTGTGCTTTTCGAAAATTTTAACTAAGCAATTGGAAGATCTTCCAATATCGGCCGAACTCACAAAAGTCTACCAATAGCAAGCAAGCCGCCAATTGCAAATTTTCTAAAAGTTTTGTAATTTTTTCAAAAATTTATGTAATTTAATATTAACGTTGTTTTCATTTAACTCTTATTTCTTTGTAATCAAAATCAGATACTAAAATGTTTTTTAGTTTTCAAGAAATTAAAAAAAAAAACTAAAAAAAAAAATTCTCGATAACGAACTAGAACTAGAAACTGGACTATGTTGGCAGAATATGATCCAATGACTATTAGTCCAAAATCATGCAATTATTTGAAAATGATTGTAAGCAGTCGGCCAATTTTTTGATGGAAAATTGGTAAAATATTGGAAGATATTCCAACCGTGTATACTTAGCTTAAGTTGCAATCGGGAAATGGTTTTATGGTAAGAGTTCAAAATATCTATGAGCAGGTGTTCTGGTTCAGCGCTATTTTTATTAGTGCTGAAGCAAGGTCTGCTACGTTAGATTTATCGACACGAAATAAAAATCTAGATAAAAAGATATATTTTAATATCATTTATTTGGCATTATACATATCTTTGCCGCCGGGTACAAAAAGGTTAAGTCATAAATGAAAGTTTGCCAAAAAAATGCGATTGAATTTGAGCTAATGTATGAAAATCGATGAATTTTTGAGCATTGATCCTCTTATTTTTATATGAAGGAGTTGCTCTAAATTTATGTTTTTGATACCAAATAAAAGAGGAAATGGAGCTTAATTTTATTTCATCGAAACCCGAAAAGTGCAATTTTGTGACTTAACCCCTTTGTACCCGGGGGCAAAGATATATTAGCCATTTATAAAAAATGTTGAGTGATTTAAAGGTTTTTGAACAGTGTTAAACTAGTTTCTATTTTCAATTTATAAATTAATTATAATACATAAATACTAACCTTTATGAAAAAACATATTTTGTGTTTTTGTTTTTCTGAATAAATTACAAGCATTTCTTAACGCAAGGAGCTGTACATCACTGACATGCGTTATATATTCATTTAAATAATTAAGTTATATGTTGAATTTTATTTTATACACAATTCTTTGGTTTTCAATCATCCAAGACAATTTTATCAACATTTTTCTTATTGGAGTAAACCTATTGAAAAAAAACAAGATAAATTACTCTGTAACTATAGAGCCAACAGTCTATTTTATTGTTAGTAAATTGTAATGATTAACCAACCCCTACTTTTCTAAAAGATTTTTGTGTGCTGAGTCCGAATCCGAAGTCAAAATTTCACTGGCACGTCAAGTTTTTGAAAGACTTGAATATTAACAGGTAAAAAACGCGTTCTCTGGTACATTTGACGTCGAAACACATCTCCGTTAATTTTTTTTTGCAACTACTTATTACTACTTATGCACTCTCAAAACGCCATATTTAAACGTCCTAAAGGTATTTTGTTCTCAAAGATATTGGAAAAATAGATTTATGATACATATCTAAAAAGCTTGGTTGTTTTTTTAAACTAATGAACAGTTTTTTGAACTTAATTCCAGTTTGCGTCTTCTGATTTGGACTTACAAAAGGCAATATATTACGGGAAATTATATATTTTTGACTAAACATAAAAAAAACTTATTTGAAAATTAGTTTTTTGAGACTTTATAGCGAAAATAGTGCTGTGTGTAATGTGTAGGTAGCTAAAAAACTAGACGTGATAGAATAAATCTGTAAACAGTTTTGAATTCAGCCCACTAAATTCAATTAAAATCACCTGCAAAAGTTCTTGCTCCCGACTTTTTTTTTTGTTTTTTGATGACCAGTGTTATTATTGTATCTAAGATTTAAAAAAATGATTATTCTTTTCAGAATGTCTGCTGGGAAACTTCAAGACAAATTGGACAACGCATCTAAACCTCTTTGGTCTTCTCGATCAATAAAAGACCAAGTTGTCTTAATGGACTGGAATTGTAACACAGCGAATCCTCCTGCAAATTCACCAATCGCAATACTAAGGGATATTTTACAAATGGTATGTCAATACTTTCAACATTTAGTTCATTTTTTCGAATTTTTATTTTTTTAAATTAATTTTTAAGTGGGATCCAGATGTCGTTTATAAATCACCAATAAAAATTCTCGAAAAGGGTTATGAATATTTTATACTTATGTATCCAAGTCAATGTACCAATCCATCTGTTCAGGCTCCTCGTGTTGAAGAAAAAGAAATGTATATCGAAGAAATTGAATATCCAAGCATCTTAGATATAACAATGAAAGATGATCAAAGAAGAGATGATAATATTTCGTCTACTCAAAGACCCAGTATAGATCGTTCGAGTAAAAAAGCTGCCCTCAAAACATATGGAGATCGTCAAATAGATATTTTGCGAGATCAAGAGCTTATCGCTGAGAAATCATTGCATCAAAGCAAATTACTTCTGCAAGCAGAAGGTGAATTCAAAACACTGAGCAATAATGAAAATGAAGAACAAATTAAACAGGCACTTTATTATAAAATGCTCCAGCTGGAAAATGCACAAAAAGATCTGGTAAATTAAAAAAATTTTTTTTTATTTGCAATAGATTTTATTTCAAGAATTTATTTTTTTTTGTAAGATTTCAGATAACAATCGCTTGCGACAAGAGCTTGAAGAAGTTAAACGTCGTGAAAACGAACAATTAAATGAAAAGAAATCTCCGAAAGAAGTACAAACAATTGAGGAAAAGACAAAAAAGATTGAAAATGTCATTCAAGAACAACACAAACTTCAAGAACAACGCGATCCTAGATTTTTAGAAAAAATAAGCAAAGAATTTACAATTGCAAAAGAAGAAAAGAAAAGACGAATAACAACGCCAACACATGAAGATAATGAGATTTCTAAACCGAAAATTCCTCAGTTTGACCGTTCAATAAAGCCATCTGTGAGGAGTGTTGAACGAGTTAGGGATTTTTCACCGATACCAGGAACTGTTGTAAGTAATATATGTATTTCTTGATAACTAAAATATTGTTATGTACGTTATATTGTGACTACGCCAAGAAAGAACAAATCATATTCCCAGGAAATTGTTCCTAATTCTCTAAACATAATATTAAACACATCACTTTATATGTCTCAAAAAGCATGTTGCATTGTATTTGTTAAATATTTAAGAAGAAAGAAAATATTATTCAACACATATTAACGAAATTTCGATAAAGTTTATCAATCCATTTTCCAAAAATTGATTTAAAAAAAATTGAAATATTTAAAAAATCCAAAAATGTGTTTTTTTAAATTCTGAGAAAACCATTATTTAAACGTTTCTGTTTAAAAAAAATTGGCAAAAATCGGTAATGTGCACGATAAATTCATAAATCATGAAACAAAAAAAATTGGCTCTTATATGCTTTAATACACACAAAAAAATTTAATTAAAATCGTTAGAGCCGTTTTTGAAAAAAAGTAACTTTTCTATTTTTGTTATATGACAGGTACCGTTATTTGGTCCTAAAAAAAAATTCAATATGTCCTATACTATATTACTACCAAGTTTGAAGAAAATCGATCCAGTAGTTTAGGCTGTAGCTAGAGGTACCTACAGACCGACAGACAGACCAGAAAGAGGCCAGTTATAGCCATTAGGAAAAAAGAAATAGTATGACATTGAATATTTTTCCCTTATGGTCGTTCATAGCGATCCGGGAAACTTATGTCAGTTGACATGATTGAAATACACACGAAAAAGTTTTTCGTTTAGAGTGGAATAGGAAAAATTTGAAACACTTCAGGGGAACGATTTGTTTCATTTTGTTTTAAATGTCAATCAGCTGGCACGAAAAATGAATTTGCACCTGGAAAACAAATAAATACAATTTTAGCATAAAATAATAGTTCCATTGTAAATTTTATTTTGAATCAAAATTCTTTGAATCATTAATAACACTGGTCTGCAAGGAAATTACAATCCTCCTTTTAATGAAACTATATTATTCTAAAAGATTTTTATGTGCTGATTGCGAATCCGAAGTCAAAATTGGCCTAGCACGTCATGTTTTTAGGATGTTCCCGTTAGAAAATCTCGAAAACCCATTTTTTTGCTGTTTTCGAAGCAATATTTTGGCGTAATGTAAACTTTTTCAACTAAACTAGTCACGGTTTATAAAAGAATTTATTTTTTTCTTTCAAATTCAGTTTCAATCTCCTTAATATTCGAGATATCTAAATTTAAGTAAGTTAAGTAGGTTTGGCATATCTTACCATAAAGAAACTGATCATTAAAAATTCATATTTCTTTCTCCCAAAAACAAAAGTATACTTTTCTAATAGATTTTAGTATGCGGATTTGGAATCCGAATTCAAAATTTCAAAAAATTATTTGATGGAAAAAAAAAATAAATTTTGGAGACCAGTGTAATCGATTGATGTATCATTTGTGTATCAAATCGAATGAAAATATCAAAAAATATCTATTTGAAATTTTTTTCTGATTCATTTTCCTGATAGCTATAACCGGCCCCAAAGAATTCGTTTTTTTAATATTAAATTATATTCAGCCCTTTTCTGAATGAAAACTGTTTTTTGAAATGTGTTTTGCTCCCAATCAAAACTCTTTCGGAAATTGTGCTCTCTTCATTCAAAATCAGCTTCAGGAGTTCCATTTTACTCTTTTCTTTTCTCCTAAAGCACTGTTAACATTCAAGGATACCCAAAACCCCTAAACCTGTGTACTTATTTAAATAATCATACACTCGCTTTGGCTACTTTCAAAATAAATTGTTTGAAGTTACATATTTGTTTAGTAGGCCCAGTTTTAAGAGCTTACCACGAAATTCGTCCCTATTATTGTCGGTAGCGTATCAATGATTTTAATTTCATTGTAAGTTTTCATTGAAATTTCGTTACCTTATCTACGTATCTTTTCATATTGGGAAACCAATTAAAAATTTGCGTCATCTTCGTTATACGACACATAATATCACGTTGAAGTAGAATTTCTCAAAATAAGTTCAAAGCCCATACACGTGAAATCTAAGTTATTTTTAAAATTCTTTTGTAAATCGATAAACATAAATACAACATGACCAAGCTGATAGATTGAATCCACCCTACCCCAATAGTTTATTTTTATGTTAACAAACCACTAAAACTAGTGCTTATGTACTTCTATTCATAATAAAACGCAAAAAGAATAAGGAAATCCCTTTTTAAGTATAGTTTCACTTTTTAAACATCTTGTCGTTAGTATTTATACATGGTCGGGTCGTATGTAACTTTCATCGTGGTCGTATTTGCATGCAACACGTTGCAAAATATTATTAAAAACTACCCCCATCCCCATCATAAAAAAAATGAACATGAACCTTAAATTTGATTAGGACAAACCAACTATACAGGTTGTGGACATGGTTTATGAGTATGTTATAGACTTTTGTCGGAAGTAGACTATATTCAATTTTGAATGAATTCTCGATTTCTATGACGGTATTTTTACACTAGCCTGTCGTCGTCGTCAACAGGATGGTTCTTCTGGCTGGTGTTAAAATCCACTTACCAACGTACAATTACAATTTTTTAAGTCCTTTTAAGAAGGTATCATCGAGTTTATTGTTTGTTTTTTTTTAATCTGAAATTTCTATTATATTGTTATTTTGAAGGGCCGTGGTCTAACTGGTCTCAAAAATCTCGGCAATACATGCTACATGAATAGCATATTGCAATGCTTGAGCAATACTCAACCATTGACGGAATATTGCTTAACGGATAAATACAAAAACTACATAAGTCGCGCAAACAAGACAAACGGACAAGTTGTCGAAGAAGTTGCTGCCCTCATCAAAGTCCTCTGGAATGGTAATTATAAATGTGTTGCCAGCAAGGACCTAAGGGTAAGAAAAATGTGATATACAATTGTGATTTTTTAATTCATATTTTTATTATTCTTCAGTATGTTGTAGGGCAGTATCAACAAATATTTCGAGGAATCGAACAACAGGACTCACATGAGTTCTTAACAATACTTATGGATTGGTTGCATTCAGACTTGCAAACATTGCAAGCGCACAAACCAGCCCGTGACAATATGCCGGCTTCAGAACGAGCTTGGCTCGAATTTACTAAAGCTCGTGAAAGTTTAATTTTGCGTTTATTTTATGGTCAAATTAAAAGCACCGTTAAATGCGTGTACTGCAATAAGGAGAGTGCCACATACGAGTGTTTCTCCAATTTGAGTCTTGAACTACCATCTAGTGCAAATATGTGCACATTAAATCAATGCATGGATATGTATTTTAATGGTGAACGAATTCACGGATGGATTTGTCCAACGTGTAAACAACCGAGAGATGCAATAAAAAAGTTAGATATTTCCAAGCTGCCACCAATTTTAGTAGTGCATTTCAAAAGGTATAACTTAATTTAAATACTTTGCAAAAAAACAAACCAAAAATAAAAAAATATATATATTTTATAGATTTTTTGCCGATCCAGACAGTATGGGACATTCGTACAAAAAGAAATTAAATTATGTCACATTTCCATTAGAGAATCTCGATATGACGCCGTACGTTGCCAAGTCTGAATTACGTTCAATGTCACCAAAGACATATCAATTGTATGGCGTATCTAACCATTATGGTTCAATGGAAAGCGGTCATTATACGGCTTTCTGCAAGAGTGGTGTATTTGGAAAGTGAGTGATATTTGCTTTGTTTACTTTTGTTATAATAAGTTTAATTACGTATTGATTAAATTGAATTAAAAAAAATCATATACATTTCTGCGTAGGAAAGTTAAAACAATAAATTTAAAATATAAATGTGTGGATACAGGGCTGTTATGTTGTAGACGTATTAAAACTTTTATTCTTGATCGCAAAAACCTTGAAAAGTTCGACAAAATTTGACGGAGTGCAAATCTATAATAACTTAAACAAATATCAAAACTTCTTGCCTAAAACAACCAAAATTATATGGTCTTCCCAAAATTCATAAACGGATGTCGCTTTGAGTGCAATTGTCAGCCAAATAGAGTCACCGT
Source organism: Episyrphus balteatus (assembly GCF_945859705.1). Taxonomy (NCBI): domain Eukaryota; kingdom Metazoa; phylum Arthropoda; class Insecta; order Diptera; family Syrphidae; genus Episyrphus; species Episyrphus balteatus. Next base: position 81,326,714 of record NC_079136.1, on the reverse strand, counting down.
CTTACTAATACGGACCTGTCGATAGACGTTGTCAGATGGACGTTGGTTTTTATTAAAACCTACGGACGCTCGTGTCCTTCTGACATCACCAACCAATTTATGCATACCCAAAAATATTAAGCTAGTAATTTGTTTAAAGTTTGACATTTTTAAATAAATTACCATTGAAACACGCCTGTTTTGATTTCCGAATTATATTTTCTACCGTTTTCAAATCTTAGCTGTTTCGAACTTCGTATTCAAACACATTTTGCGAATTTATAGGTGTTTCGAAAAACGAACGGACCTGCAATCCGACAAATTTTTGCCGTTTTCAATCCGGGTAACAATTTGCTACCGGAAAACAATATTCTCCAACAAAAAAGTGGAATGGAAATCAGAACAACCGTTTTCAATTCGTACGGATTGAATTTTCGTTTCCGTTTTCAAATTCGAACAAATATTAGAACAGCCGTGATTGTTGATAATAATTTCGGCTAGTCCAAAATTATTATAAATATTATGTCTATAAACAGCCGAAAAATACTTACATAAAAGTTAAATAATGATTTTTCTTTTTTCTAGATGGTTCAAATTTGATGACCAAGTTGTATCCCCCATTGACACCACAGATGTTGTATCCAGTGCGGGTTATATTCTTTTTTATACATGGTTGCCGCAAACTCCACCACCTGAATTGAACTAGCAAATTTTTACAAACTATTAATTTTAAAATGTTGTTACACACTTTTTCTTCCTACATGAATAGTCAAATGTCAAAGAATTATTTTTTGTTTATTATTTTTTTTTTTTTTCATTTAAATTAATCATTCTTCATTGTTTTTGTTGTTCTCATGAGTTGTTTAAGTGTTTATTTTTTTTTTTTAATAATATCCCTAAAATGTGAATATTTAACTTTAAATCTAAAAAAAAGTTTAATTTTCAATAATAATGATTCTAAAAAAAAAACAAATACATACATACATACAAAATTAATATATATATTTATGTTATACAGTTTACATAATTTACAAAGTCTGTTAAATGATATTAGATTCGATCTATTTTCATTAGCATGTATGACTATCGAGTATCTAAATGAAGTAACATTAAAAAAAAATGTATGCTCACCAAAAATGTCGAAACACATTTAGATAAATTACATAAGGTGAATGTATTTATATTAAAATAACTAAACTGTGCATATTTTAATAAAAGATGTTATTTTTATATTGCTTAATTAAACAGAGTTTAAATAAGAAGGAAAACTTTCTTTTATTTGTTTTGTTTATTTAGATATTTTTCAAGTTTGAGCCAGGGTCAAATGATTTCTTGTGGCAAATTATTCGGTGATAGTTTCATTAAAGGTCGGTCAACAGTTTCTCATTTGGCTTGTTTTAGGGTAAATTCACAAACGTCAAATTTTTTGGTAGTGATTACGCATCACTGCTTTTTTGCGATGCTGATCGTTGCTCAGCTGATGACGTTGCGATGCTGATCGACAAAAAGTTTTACGTTTAAAAACAATTTTTGCTTAATGATGGAAATGTACTAATAAAAACTCTTTGTTATAATTAAAATCTGGAGCCTCACATTTTATCTCCTCCAGAACATTCCTCCACAATACTGACTTCGATTTTCTGCCTCCAATAAATTCACCTTCATATATTAATTTGCTTTCTATTAGTTGTTTAATTTATGTGCTGGTAAAATATTCCCTAAATTTCTTCAAATTTATTCATTTATAAACAGTTTAGAATTTGATTAAATACTTTTCATTGTCCTTTTCCTTCATTTTTACTCCAAATCGCGTCGGCATCACAAAGTTATCAAGAAAATTCTTGATGCTTTTTTGTTTGATATTTGCGCATCAGTTTATCCAAATTTGCAATAATGAACGATTGACTTTTAAGTGATGCTATTTATTTGCGTTTATGAACGTGCTACAGGAATGATCGCAAATCATCTCTGCAGTGATGCGTTTGTGAATTTACACTTATCCACGATGTATCTAATGCCCTTCATAACAACAAGTAAGTTGACGTCATATACACAGATTTTTCAAGGCATTTGACAAAGTTTGTCATGCTATTATTAACAAAAAAAATGCGAAAAATTCGGTTTCATGAAGATCTTATAGATTGGTTTGCATCTTATCTTTATAAACAGACCTCACAGGGTTGTTTTAAATAACACAACATCTAGTCCATTCTTTCCTAAGTCAGGAGTACCGCAGGGTTCTGTTTTGGGCCCACTTATTTTCATTATATATATAAATGATATTATGGAAAATCTCTCATCTTCAGGGCTGCTATTTGCAGATGATCTGAAGCTGTACAGGACTATTTCTTGTGTAAGAGACTGTATTCCGCTTCAAAAAGATGTAGATGTACTGTCACAATGGTGTGAATTAAATTGTCTTCCATTGAATACAAGAAAATGTAAAACTATGTCTTTTTCCCGTCAAAGAGATCCTATAGTTTTTAACTATATATTAGATGGTATTGAATTGTCCAGAGTATATGAACAAAAGGATCTTGGAGTGGTGTTTGATTCCAAACTTTTATTTGATAATAAATAATAAATGAAATGAAAACAGGAAAGTTTTTTAAAAACCCACAAAGATTTATAACGCTGTTTAATTCTCTAATTCGAAACACTCTTGAGTACGCATCTTCGGTTTGGAACCCTATTTATAAAACATACTCCGATAAAATTAAAAAACAGCAAAAGAAATTTACCAGATATTTAGAATACAAAGTGTTTAGGCAACACTCGACTTATGATGAAAGGCTTAACCGGTTCAAAATGATTTCTTTGTTTCAACGATTAACGATTTAACGATATTTTTTATTGAACAGTAATTATATATATACAATTTGCTTAAAGCTAGTTATCTTAAAATTTACATTGATTTATATAAGTATTATGTTGGCACAAAAGGGGCCTAACGTTTTTACATTGTTTTTTTTTTTTTTAACTAAATTTACAGTTAATTGTCATTGTATTTGTTTAAAATTTTAATTCTGTTGGCAGCTTCTTAACTCAGGTTGTGTTGTGGTTGTTTCTTTGTTTCAACGCAGATGCCTTTTAGATGAACTATTTTTATATAAAATCATTTGTGGCAAAACAGATTGTCGATTTCTTTTGAGCAAATTAAACATTCACTGCCCAGTTCGTTCAAGTCGCAATAATACTACAACATTTAAAATCCCCTTTTACCGAACTAATTTACTCCTTAAATCACCAATAATAAGAATTCAGAAATTACACAACATAATATTTACCGATTTTGATGTCTTATGTTCAGAGTACTCTTATTCCAAAAAAGTTATATGTATTAAGAATTGTCGTGGATAGTGGTTCGTCGTTTATCCCTATATTGAATAATTAAATTTTTATTAATCGAATAGTTTTGTGTGTGATGTTGGATGTTTGGATTTTGACTTTCGGCTTTTCTTTATTTTTTCAAAAATACATCATGTATATTTTTCTTAATTTTTATTCTTAAAATTTTTTCTTAAAAAAAAAATTCTTTATTTTCGAAATTAAAAATTTTTTTTTGTTTTCTCTAAATCATACGCTATTAAATAAACAAATAGCTTGTTATAGGCTTATAATAAATTTTTTTTACTAACTGTAAGCTTATAAACTAATAAATAATAAAATAAAATGGATATTGCCAACTGTTAATTACTTTGCAGCAAAATGGATGTCGTATGATATTCTATTTTGATGAATTAATAATTGTTTCTTATTATTAGGCAATGCTTTTGTGAATATTAAGAAATAAAAATCAATTATGGGCGGAGGAAGCAAAATACTGTTGCAAAGTAGGGAATTTTCGAAATTTCACAAAAACTACATTTAATTCAAAACCGTAAGGATTTGGGATGAACAAGTTACCAAATTCTGAGAGTCAGTCCTTAAGTTGGCCTAACACCATTTATTTTGTTTTATCCATTACTTTTGGTACACCCTGTATAATTTAATATAAATTAAAAATAAAATTTGGACAACAAATATTTTAAAGATTAAAATATAATTTCAAAAATAGGACATTGAATTTTTTAAAATTTTGATTTCAAGTGTTGATTAATAATTGCTAAAAAATAGCATACCAAACTTATTTAAAAACAAATATTTATAAAAAGTTATTTTTTTTTAATATAAAAACGGCGTTAACGATTTTGAAAATGTTTTTTCCAAAAAATGCATTTTAACATAAGAAAATGATATGTGTTGCGATATTTTTCGAATGCAACTAAAACCTCCGATGAAGTATGCCTTTCGGAAAATTTTCCGCTAAAACGGATACCTTTTAAGGCCCAACGTTTGTTAGGTAAGGCATTCTAACTTTTTGACATCAATCGAATACATAAAAAAAACCAAAGTTAGTGCGTTGCATAAACATGATTTTATTAAAAATGTATTTATTACAAACGTAAAATGTACTCAAGAGATTACATTTGACTTAATAGAAATAATTCCATCAATATAATGGCGTAGATGAAACAGTAGCTTGTAGCACAAGTTCAGGAAATCTCAACTTTTACCACAGCTTTGACGGTACAAAAAATAAAATGAATTCTTACGTATATTTGAATATATTTACACATCAATTTATAAACATAGAATTAATTAATATATTCTGTTTCACAGCTAAATACTAACAATTAAAATCAATAATATACAAAATTTATTTAATGTAATGTAAAAAAAAGTTATCCTCTTAAATAAATAATTTTATGACAAAGTGTGATTTTCTGTATCTCCAACTTCTAATCTAGGTTACATTTGCTTTGAAAAAAAAAAAATACATTTATTTGAGCATTAAAACAAGATCACACTTGTCCCTAAATCAGATAACAAAATATGCAGTTCCAGTCATTAATTCAGACACATTATGGTAATAAGATTAACAATTCTGTCCTTAGTCTTAGTTAGTAAAAAAAACTAAAACACTCATTTCAACACAAAAAAATACAAATGGATATTGCACTTAGCAACAGCAAAATTTTATTATTTTAGTTCTTTATTACCATGACTAAAGCCGGATCGTCAGTTATATTTCTCATACGATATGATGTTCCTAAAATTAAAACAAATTATGTTAGTAAATAGTTAGCGTAAAATATTAATTATATTAAAAAAAATATTTGAATTATAATTACCAATAAAAATTGATGTAAGATCACCATTTTTCATATCAAAAGTTTCTTTATCGACAGTCATTTGAATTGTTCCGCCCAACAGTATAAAATTCTATGGAAAACAAGAAAAATAAAATAAAATATTTAAAGTATTTGTAATTGAAATGATAAGAAGAGTTTTATGGAGTGTCCTCTAAAGGAGGCTATGTAGTTTGTTCCAAATGTCTACCACTAACGAGACCTACATATGTCGTCGGATACTGGAGTATTTTAAACTATGGCGATAAAACACAACTAAAATGCATGAGGCATGACTGGTAAAAAAAGCAAGGTGGCTTTCATTTTTAAAGAATTGAGAAAAAAAAAAGAATTAAATTCGGTAAAGAAAAACTTCTTTAATTGATTTGAGTTGAGACTTGGGTAGATTTTGGCACTAAATTTGGAACTTTTTTTTACTTGGTCCTTTACAGCTATAAGACCTCCATATGTAAATGAATCATCAGTTGTAAGAACAGAATATATTCAGTTTTTTTTCTGAAATTGACTTTTTGATGCAAATGGCATCTTAAGCCGTAGACACTAGAGCGTTCGTTATTTTTGAATCAAGTTCCTAAGTGGAAAAACTGTTTCCAAATAATAAAAAAAAAAAAAAATTCCCTAACTTTTTCAGATTTTTATTTTGACGCTAGATGGCACCCCATAGGGTTAAAGTTTTATCCAGAGACCAGAAATAACAGTCAACTTTTATTTTCAATCGCTTTCTGTCTGAGAGTTACCAAATTACGGGTGTTTTCATAAACGTCGGAAAGCTGAGCTAGTACAATTGTCTTTCTGCTTTGCTGCATTAATGAACACACCAATTCTGCAGAATGTTTGCAGGCCTGCGTTAGTACAATTTTCAGCAGTCACTGAGTGTTCATAAACGTCAGAAAAAAAAAATATAAAAATGACCAAAGAATGAGTTTTGTTTGATAAGCAAAAAATATTTCCTTTTTCAGTTCCCGAAAATATGTTTTTAATAATACGAAAAATTTGTAAACCGTGTTATATTAGGGTGGCACAAAAAAATACATATTCTCTTCTATTTTTAATAGGGGATAAAAAAAAACGAGTGGTTCACATTTGAAACAAATAATTGAATGGAAAGAAATATTTTTAATTAGGATGTCCGAAAAAAATTGTTTTCGTTTGAAAAAAAAATTAGTTAAAGTGCACAGAAAATTTGTTTGTTTGCTATAGCAATATTTAATTCATATCAAATTAATTAATTTTCGTCGAAGAGTAAATTTAAAATATACTATAATTCTGAGCCCCCTACTCATGCCTACTCAATTTTACATTATATTTCATAAACCATGAGTTACAAACTTTCTCTGCAGTGAAAATTATTTTTTTTCAATAATTAAAAAAAAAATTTTGAACTTTTGAAATCAAAAATGGTCAATTCAAAGGAAAATGTCGAATATGTCAAGAATGTCTTTATTTTGCAAAAATAAATATGAAAAGGATGTTTTTTCTTAGTTAATGTATTGTTCAACTAATAATAGATTCTCAAAGCTCTTTAGACCCAAGATTATATCGCTTTTCGTTTAAAATAAATGTAAAGACGAAAATGTTTTGTTTTCCACTGTGATTTGAGTCGCTGGAAAAACAAGCATAACCAATGAAATTTCGAATATTTCAGGAGACCGATGTTCTAATTGATACATTTGCAGATGAGATTTATTTTTTTCTCTCAGCGATAAATCTCTCTGGTTGACCGAAATATTAAAAAATGCAAAATAAATAAAGGTTTCTCTCAGACCTTGACCAAAAATTTTTCCTTTTTAAAAATAAATGTTATTTTATGACCTTTATTGAAAATGGCAACAAATATGAGTTATTAAGGAACCTTTCAAAAGGTTGAGATTTATTTCTGATCTCTGGTTTTTTCATTAAACACCGTTTTCAAAAAGGTATACACCATTTTTTTAGAACTAGATGTTTGGTCAGGGCATTCTTTTTTTTTTTTTTTTTTGACACCACGATAAACTTTTTTGTTTTACTATTTTCGTACTATTAAGTAAAACACTTTTTTGTTTTGAATACTCAAACTCTACCATTAGTTAATGTGTTATCATCAAAACCTTTTTTTTTCAACAAATTACATAATTTGTTTATTTCATTCAAAATTTGGCTTTTATTTGAAATTTCAAACGGTAAGTTGTAAAAACAGAATAAATCCAATGTTTTTAAACCGTATTACATGTCTACTAGAAACCGATAGAAATAAAGTTTTTGTCTCATTCCACTCAAATCCACATAATCTTTATTTTATCTGAAGGTCAAACATATGAAAACAATAAAATGAAGAAGCTTACAGTTGTTTGCGTTTTCCCAACAATTTTGCTAAATGGATTTATTCTGTTCTTACAACTTATGATTCAAATGCTTTTGTAAAAAAAAATCGTTTGCAATTGAAAAAGAAGTTTGATACAATTTCAAACCGTATGACAAATTTTCGTTACAAAATGTGCCTTAGAACTCAAATTTAAAGACGTGTGAAATAAATATTTTCTATTGACAGTCAAACAAGATTTATTTAAAATTACGTTGGTTGGGTTGGTTGTCAAGTCATTTGTTGGTACCCAAGGTACAGGTTGAAGGCTTTCAAGTACATATTTAAAAATTTAAAAAATTCGATGTCTTGAAAAAGAAGTTTAAGATCATCGAAATTAAAAAAAAATCAATAAGAATTGTATATCGATTTAAGAAAGGGCTTGATATTTTTGGTGACAAATTTGCCGGGTGAAAATCATAATAGGACTGATAATTTACAAATTTTACAAATGTTAATGTTAACTTGTCTATATAACAACAAAAAAAATATTTACAAGTTCATGCCGTTTCGCACACGACATCTTCTTTTGTGTATGTGGCTGAAAACGCAAATATCCAAACTTATGACCAGGACTATCGTAGAAAGCAAATTCAACGCCATCGATCTCTTCAAATTTTAATTCATCGGCATTTGCTGTTGAGAAATTATTATTTAAAGATATTTGTTGAGTCGAAAGTATTTAATTTTACTTACCAGTTCTACAGCCATTTGGTTGTAATAATTTAGCCAATCCTTTCCTGTTATTTGATGGAGTTCTTCCTTTGTTTAGCATTTGCACTAGCCAATCGAGTAGGATATCTTTCTTTGGATTTATTGAATTCTAGAACAAAAATAAAAAGATTCGTTTCTTTGTTTAATTGGAAACAAGGAAGGGTAAAATAAGATTGGATCTTAAAATTACGGAATCCGGTAAAAAATAAATACTATTTTTACTTACTTACATAAATGTATTCAGAATGTGTTTTTATTCGTTCGTTTTCGTAAAATATATTCAAAATAAATGCACGACTTAGTCACACGAACAATGCTCCGCATTCTAACAATAAGGAAACAAAATCTTAGAGATGTGAAAATTCGGGGGAAAGTCACACAATTTTGTTTAAGGGATTTCTTTGCACTTTTTTGTTTCTTGAAGTCTAAGGCTTTAAACAGACAGGAACCGCCAGTACCAAAAACTCAATTTCTTAAGTTTTTTTACGAAATAATCAAAGCATCAAACTTTAACTGCAATGTTGTAAAGAACAAGAAAACTTTTGATTTTAAAACCCCTCCTTATTAACAGTTTTATTATAGATTGTACCACAGTTTAAAAAAATGTGTTTTAACCATTTTTCCAGAAGTTCTTTGTTCATAATTCTCAAACTTGACAAAAACAAAAGCATCACCTTTAAAATTGTATTATTAAACTTTATTTAAAGAGAAAACAAAAAGAATAAGTACATTATTTGGAAGCGATAAATATACAAAAAAAATTTATTTCTTTAGATTTTTTTTTCCATTTAATGGTTAATCTTCTTTAAAAAAATGATGTGTTCTTATTTCCTTACACACAAGGATAAAGTGTTACCAGTTTTGAGAACCTATAAATAAAATTTATTAATGCAATTTTCACTTCCTATACGATAAAGACGACATTTAAATAAAACAAAGTAATACGAGGATAACAAAACTTTATACAAAATAATGTGTTTTACTTTATACAAAAAATGGATGACTTTCTCACAAGAGTGGTGGGTAGCGGCAGCCCAAACTAATGAAGCAATTTGCTTCAAACTAAGTGGTTAAGAGTTTTTGAATGAATACCCCTAATATTCGAAATCAAAATATACCATGAAGCATTTGCATGAAATAATAGCCCCGTTAGAAGTAAACTACTCACATAGGGGTTCACCTGCAAAACCCTCTCATTTAACTTTTTTGCAAAATTTGGAGTTGAGAAGTGATTTTTTTAGCGACCCACGGAATAGTGTCCCGTAATTTTGTTTTGTTTTTATGCATGCACTAAGCCACAGCATCAGTTGAAACTTGAAAGTCATTAATTGTAATCTTTTAATGTGGTTCAGTTTTTTTGTGTGAAAAATTACATCGGTAATAATAGATTTTTTTTTCTTATTGTTTTATATAAAATTCTTGTTATGGAAGTTTCAGCTGCAAGTGTGTACTTTATTTAAAAAATATATTTATTGCATTTCAAGCTTTTATTTATTGTAAAATGAATTAATATTAAATGTAAATAGAAAAGCAGTTTTTTTTATTTTTGCCTTTTTAATGGGCCTTTTGTGATATCATTCGGTGTTATTCGGTAACATTTTTGGTATCATATTAAAGAGGAAGATGTCAAAAAGCAAAAACCAAAAAACTTATGTGAAAATTTACTGTTTTAATTAAAAAAAAATTTTTTTACGAATTGATATTTTATTATCAATGAAACAAAAATAACCGTAACATTTTAATTATCAAATATTTGTTGATATTGAAAAATATTAGAATTCACTATTTTTTTTTCAGTGTATACCAACAAATCTAAAATACTTTATTTCCCTTCAAGCAAGAAAACTGAGTTCAGAAAAGACACTCCGACCTCAAAACGAGAAAAACGGGGTTGCAGCACTCACACACTTGCAACTTTTTGTGTATGACAACAAAGCCGAAGGAGAAATCGTGGTGAAAAAACTAATACATATAAAATCGGCTACGCGGTGATTATAATTTCCATACTAATTTGAGCCGCCGTCGGACCCGTTTCATAGTCGAGGTCGGACTCAGGCGGAGCGGATTCGGACCGAGGTCGGACTCGTTTGCTTGAAGGGTTATACCTAGATTCATTAGAAAAAAGCTTTATTACTTAATCAGTGGTTTTAGTCGAGTACAACTTCATTAAGCGAAAAAAATTTTCATGAGCGGTTTTTGAAGGTAAATACCCCTTTGTGCGCCTGTTATCACTATTTTCTTCAAGGAAATGAGCCATTTTTGTCTCGTCAGACACACAATTGAAAAAAAATTTCTCATTATGCTCCATCACTCCAGAAAAAGGAGTACAAATTTAGATAACTCTTAAATAGAGTGAAGGAAAACGACATATATTTTTAAAATAAAAAAAAAATATATATTTTGAACCGTTACTAGCTGCGTTCCTTTGGGAACATTTATCTACTGCTTAGAACTTAAAACTACTTTAAACTACTTTTGCTATATTCAAAAAGTAGTTCAAATCAGCTTCAAGTACTAAGCAGTAGATAAATGTTTCCAAAGGAACACAGCGACTAACGGCATTTGTCATAGAGCCGTTCTTTTTTTTAGTTTCTGAATTGCTCTTAAACGACAAAAACAATTTCAAAGAACATTTTGATACCGTAATTTAAGAATTTTCTAAAAATTTCAAAAAACACACTTTCGGATTTTTACAAAATTTTATAAAAATTTCAAACACATTTTTTTGAAAAAATCAATTTTTTGAAATTAAGGTGTTGAATTTTTTTCCAAATTTGGTTTTAAATTGTTGATTAATATTTTCCTAAAAATGGAATACCACTTTTTTTTTAAATTTTGTATACAACAAATCAAGTGGCGTACCTCGTTTTATGGTCGAAATCATTTAAAACGTTATTTAAGTACATTAACATTTAAGAACGTTATTTAAGAGAGTTTGTGTGTGTGGCCGATTAACTAGCTTTTGGCTGGTCTGATTATGGTAATTTTTTTTTTTGAAAGGTTTTTATGTGCAGATGGTTTGTATAAAAAAATTATACCTTAAAATAAAAAAGACTAAAAGCGGACCTTTGTATTTAGCTTGAACAATAATATCGTTTTTCTATGACATTTATAATCAAGTTCTGATCTACATTGCGGAATCGTGTTTGATAGCTGCGAATAAAACATTGGTACAATTAGGAATGGTTGTTCGAAAAGGGCTTTGTCAAGAAATATTAAGCGAAAGGTATAGGTCGTTTCAAATCAAAAGTCCTGACTCTGAGTTTATTTTCTCCCTTCCAATAAAATTGAGAGCAAATAAACAAAAAACTCAATTTTATTGGCTCATTGCGACAAATCAACTCAAAAATAACAACAAATCATGCTTGTTTGAATGAAAGAAATGCTAGAGAAAAAAATAAACAAACGAAAAATCTGAATTTGTTTATTAATGATTTCTATGGTGACGACTCCAAAATAATTGAAAAATAAAAATAAGATATTTACTGCCCAATTATACAAATGAAAAGATGTGAATAGAATTTTAAGTTATGAATTGCTATCATATAAACTGGACATTTCTGGTCCATCTTCATCTAGTCCTATAACAATATCTTCGGAAAAGTTATTCCAACTGCCTTCAAATGATAAATAATTAAATAATTGTATGTTTTTTTGTATTGTCTGCGGATATGGAGTGATGCAAGCCCGGGAGACTTGCCGCCTCCGCTTTCTGAGGCTAACCCAGTGAATCTCACAGACGGATCAATTAATTAAAATAGGGATATCAAGAACTGGGGTCGAACTACGGCACACGTTGGTTAACGTTTTGACTATTGCTCTCTCTATTTAATCAGAAGAAAATGATAGAGACATAAAGCGTCAATACGTTAACGAACGTATGCCGTAGTTCGACCCCTGTTCTTCATTTTATTTTATTTTATCGTAATTTTAGAAAAAGTTCAGCTGCCTCATAAATGCTTCCTTCCAGTAAGCGAATGAGTTTTTTTTATTTTTGCTCAATTTTCCATGGGACTTTTGATTTGAAACGACCTATAATACAATCGCAATGAATAAAGAATGTTTGTGCAAACTAATGTAGCGAAGAGTTAAGGTTGGTATTTTTTAGATGTAACTAGAGAGACTTATAAAATAACTAAAAAAAATCTAACTATCATCACATACATACGATATAAGAGTAAGTACGTGCGACCCAGTCGTGCATTTTTTTTTTGTATTCTTCCAAATTTTAATTTATTAATATAAATGAGTTTCAATTAAAGTCACCATAAAAGTATCTATTATTATCTACATTGGCATTTAGAAAGAACAAGTTTAAATTGACGAAACACTGTTTTACGTATGGATTAAAAAAAAGCAATAGCAACTTACCATTTCTTCGGAAGAAAATCCAGAATCGAAATTTCTTTCATTCACATCGTAAGGTCTTTCATTTCGGAAATCCAAACGTTTCAGCCGCACTGACAAATTTTTTTTTGAACTCAAAGTCGAATTAGAAGAAGAATTAGAAGTATTCCGTTTTGTATTACTACTGCCATTATCTTGGGAAACCTGCCCATTAGGAGTTATTATTTCTTGTCGAGTTCTATTAGCCATGGTATTGTTTAGAGTTGAATTTTTCAATTGATCAAATAAATTATTTACATGTACTGATGACACATCTGCAATAGATTCGTCATGTTCTGTACGGAAAGCATTCTTATTGCTAGACTTTTTTTTAACTTTTTTTATAACACTTGTTTTTGGCGGTGGCATAAGTGTAGCAGTTGATCTTTGATTACTATTCTCGGAATCGTTACGAGAAGTTGTGCTTTTTTTATTGAATATTGTTTCAGCATTTTCTTTAATCGTTGTTAGTCGTCGCTTTTCGACACTTGATACATCATCTTCTGACGGGTAATCACTTGAATTAAGATCGCTTTCTATTGAAGGATGTGTATAATTTTCGGGTTGTTTAAAATTGTCGACCTTATGTGAGTCTTTAGAAGTTGAATTTGATGATAATGCAACCTCTTCAGAAGAATTGTGCTTTTTCTTAGTTGTTTGCTTCGACTTCGTTTTACCTACTGATGTAGTAGCTTGCTTTTCTGTGGTTGATGACCCGGGAAATTCATGAGACACATTCGCTCTGGGTAATTCATTTCCTGAATCCAACTGTGATTCTCGGTTTTCCATCGTTTTTGTTTCGCTAGGTTTTTTATTTTTTTGTTTTGATTGCTGCTTCGTTTTGTTCTTATTCTTTTTCGAGCTTGAATCAATTGTATTAGTATTATTCACTACTAAATTATCATCAGTGCTCGATGGCTTTGGTTTGTCCTTCTTTTTTGGCTTAGGATTCAGAAGGAATTCGGGGAAGTAAGGTTTCTTTCCGGCGGTTAACATGGTGTAAATATCATACGCATGTGTGTACTGAGAGTTTGGACATGCCCAATATGCTGTAGGTGGTTTTTTCTCTCTTTTTGAGCGACGAGGACCACAATCTTGATCTTCGGTGATAGGAGGTGCAGTACTTGTTTTTTCTTCCCAATACGCATTGGTCTTCTTTGGAATCTTTTTTTTTGAACGGGCTTTAGTCGTCTTTTTGTCAAAGTTTTCTTCAACAGCGTTTTCTTTTGTAGATGGACAAATAGTTGAATGAGTACTATATGTATCAGATTTTGAGGGGGAAAGTGAAAGCGCTCGTTCTTGATTATTATTGACAACATTTGTAGCAACTGTTTTTGATGTTTGTGTAGAAGATTTCTTGTGGATTGAACGTGATCTAGATCGATCTGAAGAAGAGGAAGACCATTCACCATGAATTTCTTTCATCATACTTTCAGCATCATTTTGAGGGTTTTTACTTTTATTTTTCTGAATGATATTGTCTACAACGTTTGATTTACGTGCAGCTGATTTCTTACGAGGTGAACGCTTTGAAGTATTTTTTTCCTTGTTACTTTCAATGTTAATATGTGATTTCCTTGAAACAACCTCGCTTGTTTCCTTTGTATACTCCTCATTATCTGGTGCATCAGTTGAAGATTCTATGGAGCGCAATCGTGATCTAGATCGATTCCTTTCAGAAATGTTATGAACAACTTGAGTGTCACGTTTTTCCGTTTGTTTGGAATTCTTTGAAATATTTGCTGATCCTGCAGTAGATCTAACGGTACGCACTGAAAGGTTTTTATTACTTTCAACTTTATTAACTCTTCCTTCAGAAAGTTCTTCATCTGAGGAACTGGGACAAGATGTTAAACTCCGCCGTTGTGGTCTAGATGCACGTTTTTGATTTGATTTTTTTAGATTTTCTTTATTGATAACTTTAGATGGGTCTACATGAACTTGTGCAGAATTATTAAGTGTTTTTGAAGCAACATTTTTCCTGCTGCTCACAGATTCAGAAGATTTACTTAATTTACGGTGATTATGTGTTAGTTTTTCTGGGGTTTCTTTCTTTGAGAAAGACGAATCATCAGATTCCATATCTGATGTACCTTTACTGTAGAGCTTTCGTTTTGAAACGTTCAGATAAGGCGTTTTTGATAATCTCTTGTCCGTTTGTAGATATTCTTGAACAATTTCAGGCTGCAAAATAAAATGAAAATAAATACTTAGGATAGGAATGGAGCTAAATAATATTATTTTGTTTAAAATTTAGTAAATTCAATAAGCTAAGGATAATTTTTAAAACAAACATAGTACCGACGACGACCTTCAGGACTTCGGACAACCGGAAACAAGTTTTTGATATCTACTTTAAACATTAAATTCTATGCGATTTTTGTCGAGATCAAAGTTTAATTAGCTTATCATGTTTTGCCGTTGAAATTCCACATCCGAAGACATGGGTGTGAATCCTCAAATGAATATGAAAGTGGATTAGAAGTTTTAGACAGGACATCATTAATACAAATGAGGAAGAGAGTCGTAAAAAGAACGGAGCCCTGGGGCATACCACCGTTTATTTTGTGGGTTTCATACTTGAATTCATCCAATACGGCTTGTAATGAACGTTCCGAAAGCTAATTTTTAATCCAACAAGGAAGAGTCATCGGTACCAAAAGCATGCATTTTGGATAAGAGAGCGTGATGCTTAACTCTATCAAATGCTTTTAAAATAACAAGCGAAATAATCTTACTTTCTCCAGAGGAATGTAAAGATTTGTTTCACTGTTCTGTGAGATATATCATCAGATCACTGGTCGGTGGACCTATTGCTAAGAAAGCTGTACTGCGGGTCATTAAGATATTTCTTTTTCTGGAAATTAATCAGCTTTTCCGTTACCTTAAAAAGAAGGGATGTAAGTGCAATCGTTCAATAGTTGGGGGGTGTAGATATTCGCCTTTTTTAGGGACAGGCTGGACCAATGCTGTTTTCCATACAATAAAAGATCTGAAATGTTTTGATTTAACATGGGATCATTTGCCAGCTTTAAGAATAAAAGCGCTGGTTTAAACAACCTTTCAGAACTATCTCCCGTGGTTAAGATGATGTCCGAAACCATTTGTTGTATAAAATTATATGTATAAGCAACGATTTATTTCAAATCGAAGAACCAAAGCTGAGCTTAAGCTTTGCAAAAACATGACAACATATTTAAAAAGTGTATTTTCATTTTGTTTGAATTTAATAACAACACTTATCATTTAAAAAAAGCGGTTACAACTCTTGAAAAATCAAATCCTCAAAAAAAAAAACAACATACAATAAAAAAAAATTATTATTACTTACAGTTTTCTTTTTTTGTCTTCTTTTTTTAGGAACAATTCCAGAGGGGCGTTTAAAGTTTTCCTGAGACTAAATAAAATATCTATCAATGTTTGTTAAAATTTAGAAATGTATTAACATACCAGTGTTATTCTGTCCGAAGAGATTTCGTCGACAAGATCCTTATCCTTTTCTAAAGAAGTCGAATTGGAAGAGTCACGAAATTCATCAGGTGGTCGAAATACTTCCATTTGAAAACTTAGATCGTCCTGAATAGTATTTCTTAATCGATCTAACTGTTTATCGACTTTAGAAATATCGTTCTCATGACGAAGTGATGTACGGGGTTTATGTTGGTCATCAAATTGCTCATTATTAGCCGACGATTGTTGTCGAGATGGCATCTCCAAGTTTTTCTCATTCTCTTTATCTCGTTGTTCATCGATTTCGGCATTTTTATTTCTTGATTGCCGAAATAGATGATTTTCTTCAAGAACTTTATCAAATTGCTCAACGTTGTTACGAGTTTCTGTACGAGATGGACGCTGCAAGTTGTTTTCATCCTCTGTATCTGGTTGCTTATCGCTCTCGACATTTTTATCTTGAGATGACCGAGGCAGATGCAAGTTGTTTTCACTCTCCTTGTCTGTTTGCTTATCGCTCTCGACACATTTATGTTGAGATCGCCGAGGCAGATGGCTTTCTTCACCAGATTCCTCAACCGTGTTGGAAATTATAGGTCGAGATGGTGCTGGCAAGTTGTTTTCACGATCCTTGTTTTGGTATTCAATCCGTTCAAAATCTTCCCCTCTTGCACTTTCCCTAACATTATTCCCTATATTTTCGGAATTGAGTTTATTAACCTTCGTTTCTCGCAGATTTTTTCGGTACAAATTGTTTTCAGGATGTCTTTCTCCCTGCTCTTGAATCTTAGGAGAATCTGGTTGTGAACGCTGAGGGATATTATCTTCACGATCCACGCTGCATTGTTCCTTGGAAGAAGGCCGTAATCGGTGCTCATTTTTATCAGCACATTGATTAACAATATTTGTAGCTCGTCGTTGTTCATCTATTTCAGAACCTTCCCGCTGTGATCTATGATGCAGTTTGTTTGCACACTTTTCGTTACGTTGTTTTTCGACATATTTTTCCCTTCGTGACCGCAAAGGCGATATCTGTTCCTGCTCTCCATCGCATTGATCAGAAGTCTCAGAATCTACTCGTCGAGATCTTTGGAGTGCATTGATTGAGTGGCTTTCTTTAGATTGTTTTCTCCTATTATAATCATCTTCTTCAGATTGTTCCGGCGGATCGTTTACACACTCTTCAGTACATTGTGTAAGTTTAGGATTATATCGCTTCGGTAAATTATCCTCATACTGGTTACCTTTGTTAGAAACCTTATTTCGAGATCGCTGAGGCAACTGATGTTCATCCTTTTCTTTATATTGATCTGTGTTCTTAGAAGCTCCCCGTCGAGATCGTTGGTGTTCACCCTCTTCTTCAGAAAGCTCTGCATTCTTAGAAGCTTCCCTTCGAGGTCGCTGATGCAAATTATTTTCACGCTCATCACATTGCTCTGAGGTTTTCGAAGCTCCACGGCGAGATCGTTGATGCAAGTTGTGTTCACGCTCTTCTTCACATAGCTCTGCATTCTTAGAAGCTTCCCTTCGAGGTCGCTGATGCAAATTATTTTCACGCTCTTCATTACATTGATCTGAGCTCTCAGAAGGTCCGCGGCGAGATCGTTGGTGCAAGTTGGGTTCACGCTCTTCTTCACATTGCTCTGCGTTCTTAGAAACCCCTCGTCGAGATCGCTGGTGTTCACGCTCTTCTTCATCAAACTCTGCATTCTTAGAAGCTCCCCTTTGGGGTCGCTGATGCAAATTATTTTCACGCTCTTCATCACATTGCTCTGAGTTCTTAGAAGCTCCGCGCCGAGATCGTTGATGCAAGTTGTGTTCACGCTCTTCTTCACATAGCTCTGCATTCTTAGAAGTTCCCCTTCGAGGTCGCTGATGCAAATTATTTTCAAGCTCTTCATCACATTGCTCTGAGTTCTTAGAAGCTCCTCGGCGAGCTCGTTGGTGCAAGTTGTGTTCACGCTCTTCTACAAAGTGTTCTGCGTTCTTAGAAGCTTGCCGGCGAGATCGTTGGTGTGTGTTGTGTTTTGAATGCTCATGCCGTTTCTCATCGTTTTTGGAATCTAATCGCCGAGATTTTTGTGGCAAATTTCTTTCACTCTCTTCGTCACTGTCAACATGCATACGCAGATCTAAGCACTGATAACTTAGTGATAACTTTTTCTTGTTATTGACTGTTGAATGTTTTGTTTGTGATTTGTTTTTGGCCAGTTTTCTTCTTTTATTACTTAAAACCGAACTTGGTCGGCTACAATCACTTTTGTCGGAACTTGAGGCATCATCAGTTATAATATCATCCCATCTTAGAGAAGTCATCGGTGGTTCTGGATTTTTACCTTTCTCTTCTGCTTCACCATTTGAGAAAGTTGTTGATGATATAACATTTGATACTGGGCTGTCAATCCGAGCTGGTTTTCCGACTTTCTCTTTGTATTTGGAGTGGTAGTCCGCCGCCTTCGGATTATTATCTGAGATGGTTGAAGATATTTCATCCGAAGGTGGATTTTCAAGGGCAGGTATTTCTCTTGGAATAGTTTGATTGTTTTGTGGAGCAGGGGCTTGGTTAAATGTTTGATTCACTGGTATCACAATCACTGGACAATTTGGTGTTGCGTTTTTTTGTAAACGTTCCACAAACTCTGCAGTTGCTGCTGATTCCTGATTAACAAGACATGGCACCACATTATCAGTTGTTGTTGTTGTTTTCGACAAAATTGGTATACGTGATTGTGTTTTCTTGGGGGACTCTTGAATCTGTTCAGTAAAACTACTTTTAGGTATTCCAAGACGAAATTTGCTAATAAGTAATTTTCTTTGTTCAGGAGTAGCTATCAATTTTCTAGTAAATGTTTGACTTTTTCTGGGTGGTGTATTTGGGATATTATTACATTGGCTAGATTTAGCAGGTGATAAAATTATTTTGCCGGTAGAGTGATCGCACTCAACTGTAAACGTTCGGCGTGGACTTTTATTAACTGTATTTTCCTTATTAACAAGAGTAGCATCTGGTTCGTCTTGTGATTCTTGTACAAGGGCCTTGAGCAATTCATTTTGTTTAATCAAAGAATCCATCACATTTTCGGTATTACGACTTTTGTTTATATTTCTGTTTTCTGGAGAATCTTCATCGCTAATTGTTATAGGAGAACAAATAATATTTTCTTTTTGACTATTTGACGTTGTTGTTTCTTTGGGTAATTTTTTGAGTTCATGGTTTTGTTGGTTCGAATCAGGAGCGATTGGGGTACTGCATATTTCAGGAAGCTAAAATAAATAAAATGTATAAAAAATGTTAATCACTATATTTTCAATTGTTTTTCTTTTAATAAAATTCGTTTAATGTGAGACAATTTGATAACACAGGTCAACACGAAATTTGTGCTTAGGTTGTGACTATGAAATTATGATAGATATATTGATTCCCATCTGGAAAACATTTTTTTTTTTAAATTTGCTTTTGAAGTCAGCAGAACACTTTCCAGTATTTAAGTAAATCTGTCTTTTAAAAAAATTGTTGTGCTTAATTTTGGCAAAAACTCGAGAACGTCTTAACCGATTTGGCTGATTTTTGTTTTCTTCATTTTAATGCTGTTTTCATATTCATATTCAGAAAAAATAAAAAAATCAGGAAATGTAAGAAGAAAAAAGAAAAATTAAATCGAAATTTTCGTTTTATTCGAATTTTTGTCAGATGGAAGCTTGAGGCATTATATGATACCTTCTATTTTCAATATTTATGGTAAAAGTAATTCACTCCGATGGTATTTTTATTAAACAAAAATAATTGGTTACAAAAATAACTGTATCCAAACATTAGCCAATATACACTTAGGAGCAAAAAAATGGAATCAAAATTTTCGTTCTGTAAAAACGATAATTGGTCAGGATGTAATTGACATACATGAATGTCAATTGCCACATTAAAAAGCTTGAAACAAAAGCTTTAAATTAATGCTAAGAATTAAGAAAGCCGTTCACTTTATAAAGATCCAATCAACATAAATGAAGTATGTAAGGAAAGAAAGACTGAAATTGAAACAGAGAGTATCTGTAAAATTCAACATTAAAAAAAAAATGAAGTGCAATTTATTGACAGACAACGTCAATAGTAACGTTAGGAAAAAAGACTGAAATTGAACCAGCGAGTATCAAGAAAATTTAACGTTTATAAAAAAAAGAAGTGCAGTTTATTGACAGATAGCGATGATACTATCGTATGCATTTTTATGTTTTTACCAACAATTCAAAGTAAAAAATTCAAGCTTTTAAATGAGACCATGAGACTTGAAGAAACATTGTTTTATCCATTGCAATTTTTGTTTTTAATATAAATAATTTTTTTGATTCCGTTTTTTTGCTCTTAAGTGTAGTTTATATTGAAATTCTTTATTTATTGAAAAATTAAATTAATTTGTTTGCATAGTATTTTTATTATTTTGTTGCATATGCAGGGTCTCTAAAAAGTAATGGATCAAACGAAATGTGCTGATAGGCTAACTTTAGATCTTTCAGAAATTGGTAACTTGTTGATCCCAAATCCTTGAGATTTTCGATTAAATATGCAGTTATTGTGAAATTTCGAAAAATACCTACTTTGCAACAGTATTTTGCTTCCTCTGTCCATTATTGATTTTTGTTTTTTACGATTCTTTCACTAAAACATTGCCTAACAATAAGAAACAATTAATTAACAAAAATATTTTTTATTTCATACGCCATTTTTCTGCAAATTAATTAACAGTTCCAAGTTTCATAAAAACTCAATTTCTTACTTTTATTTCAGAACAACAAGACGAAAAAAATTTGTATTGTGTGACTCTGGTTAATTATTTTAAAAATATATCCCGGCATTGCAGTTTTCAAAAAAGTATAAAAGTTTCCAAAGTTGAAGTTAGATCAAAAAAAATTTCAGTTTGAACTCAACAAAACTGGGTTTTTAAGAGCAAAAAACCCTTGTATTCATCATAACTTTTTTCTTATAATTTAAGTCGGATAAAGTGCTTTAGAAAAAATGTAGGACTTTAAATTATCTACATTTTATACCTTCACAGTTTTTTTTGTACAATGCACGGTTTTTGCACTATAGCTCATAAAACTGGAATTAGGCTCACATGGTATGAAAATTGTATTTTTGCTTCCAACACTACAAAAGCAAATCTTAGGAGGGGAAAGGGTGATTTTCTATTGTTTTGGTTTACCATTAACCCAAAAAGTGCAAATTAAACCCAAGCACAAAAAAAATTTTTTTTTGTCGACCTTTGTAATGTTTACGAGAGATTTAATTGTTGAAAATATTTATTTTATGTGATTTGATTACTTTGTTCCAAATCACTGTAGACTTTGTAATCATATTTCCTTCTCTATTTAAAAATGAAAGAGAAAATATTAAATAGTTTCTGCTTATGTTTTCGTTCTTAATAAAACTATTGTTCATTCAAGTTTTTCTAAATCAAGCCAAGTTTTATTTCTAAATCATATAGGTTCCAATTAAATAAACAAGTCAAACAAATAAAATATCTTGCTGTTATTCTAGACGAAAAACTTAACTTTAATGAACATATTAATTAATGCATATATTATATGCAAAAAAGTGTCAAAAAAACTGGTGTATTAAGAAAAATAAGGAAAAATATATCTATGAACACTGCTGTAAATTTATGTAATGTCTTGATTAAACCTCACTTTGATTATTGTTCTAGTTTATTGTATATGTGTCCACAAAGTCACAAAAATAGATTGCAGCTTCAACAAAATAAAGTCATGTGAATTATATAATCCAAATTCAATTTAAAATAATCTTTGAACAGGTTGGGCCCAGTCCACTACTTATAGAAACAAGAAATTTAAACTTATTTTCATGAATACTGTTTTTTTTCTTTGGAAGAATCCTTTTTGAAAAGGATCGTTGAAAAGACGAAACAACAAAACTTGTGAAAAATAAAAAAAAGAAGAAATATTAGCTTATCTCGTGATTCATCTAAGGATTTGACATGTCATATACACGAAATCGAAGAAATGCTTTAACGACTAAGAGAAACTGAGGGAAGTGGTATCAGAATCAATGATTGTTACCAAAATCTTGATAACCCTTCCGGGACGCTACAATCAATAGGGGTCTATGTATTTCACCATCTTACAAATTACAAGAACTTTTTCACAAAAATTGTTAGTTAACGTATTCTGTTTCCACCAAATTTTAAATACATACAAAAAGTTACAAATTTCTTAAAAAAAAAAGTACAACTGCAAATTTGTGATTGTGAATTCTATTTGGTGAAATAGACCACAGGCTTATGATAGAGGAATAGAGATTGATAGGCCAGACAAATAATGAAAAGGAAGAAGTGGTATCTTTTGTAGGAAAGAATAAAGAAATGGAAAAATAGTACTTTTCAATAAACTGCTTGTAAAAACTGCTGGTAAAAACAAAAAAAACCGAATACAAGTGTCTTGTAAAATATTTTATATTTTAAGATGGATTGTCCATTAAGAAATACAAAAAGCATTGATGTCGTTGATCGAAAAAGACGTACGGGCGCACATAGGTCGAATTGCTAGATTTATTTTGTCTTTAAACCGTATACCTATGGAAAAAAAATCTTCTTCTTAAAAAAGCATGCACAGTAGAACCCGCTTAACTTACCCGTTCAACAGAAAAACCCAGATAATTTACATGTTATTCCTTCGAAATTTTAATTTTTTTCATTGAAGAATTAGCCTTATTGAAAATTGATAACTAAATACAATGTGAGTAAAGTCCGAGTTCCGACGACCTGCTGATCGG
Organism: Episyrphus balteatus; assembly: GCF_945859705.1. Taxonomy (NCBI): domain Eukaryota; kingdom Metazoa; phylum Arthropoda; class Insecta; order Diptera; family Syrphidae; genus Episyrphus; species Episyrphus balteatus. The sequence continues at coordinate 81,303,871 of NC_079136.1, read as the reverse complement.
CGCAAACATAATGAGAGGGATATAAAGAATGGGCGACTATTCCTTTCGTCTAAATCTTTTCTCACAAGGAACAAAAGGCAAAAAGGATTAACATTTGAATCAGATAAAACTTCATTCCAGTTTTATTTGGAAATGTTAAAATTCAGAGAAAATTTTTCTCGAAGGTAAACTCTAAATGATTAGCATTTCCATTAACTAAGTGTCAATAGTTAATATATCTATGTAAATAAATACTTACAAATCTACTTTCATGCAGAAATGCCTTTTCAAACTCCTTCAATAACGTTCGTCTACCCAAAGTTGTTGAGTTCATTTTTACTGAAAATACAAAACAAAACAAAAATTATATTGAAAACTAAATTAAATAATGATAGTTAACTTACTTATTGGACTTGTAACAGATCTTGCTACAAATGTTCTCCGAGGAGACTTTGGAACAAATTCACCTCTCGATGGAGCACCTCCGTTGGTTGAAGTACCATCATCAATATCGGCAGGATTAATAGGACCCACAGACTGTTCCTGTGGAAGCTTTTCCGGTTGCAAAGTAACATTTTCGTCGTCAATTCGTTGAAATTCAATTTGCAAACTTGGCCTTTGAGTTGGAACGTCATCGAAGATTTTTTGTGTTTGGACATGTAATCCCTTCTTCCTTCGAATCAAATCAACCAGTTTGTGACCATCACTGGCATCAAATATAGAGGACTCGAATTCTCCTAAAGATTCTCTAGCATCACTGGAAAATAATTTTTAAAAAATTGAGTGTGAATATTATAGTTTAAAATAGTTTATGTTATTGTTTTTCTGAATCAGTTGTATAGATGAGTTTGTCGATATTGCACTTGCATAACTATTCCTTTCATAATTAAGTAAAACATTTTTCTTTAATTTAAGCATTTGATTGGGAAAAATAAAAGTCTGTTGGTAACTCACGTTACAAAAATCGGACACGAGTTTTAAGAGTCCGATAGTATGAAGTTTTTCTGTGAAATTTAGAATCTTAATTTTTTTTAATGAATACATACAAAAATACAAGATTTTAAAATTAGTTGCAAAACCTAACATTTATTCAATATTTTGATGACAAATTTGAAAATATTCAGGTAACTCACGTTACATAAATTTGGTAACTCATGTTACCTAGGATTTATTATTGCAAGAATAAAGAATAAATGCATTTTCATTAAAGTAATTTTAAATCGGATATTGTGTAACAAAGCTTGCTTAAATGGTTATTTATTTAAGCAATCAGAAGGGGATATTGTCAACTTCACTATTATATTCATCTTGTTTTCTGTGGGTTCTTTTTTCTGTCACATTCATGTGAAATTCTTCTGTAGTTGACAAGCTTTTACTTTAAAAATGATTTTTGATTATTTATACTCCTTGAATTTAATTTAGCCATAAGGGTATATAACAAAGAATCTATTCTTGCAACTTGCATAAAGACTTGCCGTTTGTAAATAATAATTAGGCTATTGGAAAAAGTATAATTTGTTCAAAATTCGTGTTCACTTTTTCATGGAAGAATCTTGAAAAACCTGCTCACTTACAAATTAAATCATCCATGGTGTTACACATGACAGGCAATATTTTCAATTAAACCAACCACTTTCTACCAACTTTTATTCTCACTTAACGTGGAGAACATCGAATACTAAGCCACTTCTCCTTGCATCCAGGGGGCAACGGAGGAATTCCATAAATGAAATCAATGGTGGCTTCTACAGTTCCAGTCAGTATTAACTACGTAATGAACTTATATGGGCTACTTCGACATATTGAAACCTAAGACCAATAAAGTGTGGTTTGAACTGCATCTCGTCCTTGAAAATATTCAGCAATATTCAGAATGAAAAATCTCGGGAAAATGTGTTGGGAAAAAAGGCTCCCTTTAATAAATTTTGCTTTTTTTTTTTCTTCTTCATCATTATTAACAAAAAGAACAGAATTCAGATGGAAAAGGAATGATGTTCAGAGAATTTTACGATTAGGAGCCCTTCTCTCAAACTGATTAAGTGGGGTAATCCTCTAAGTTGGGACTCTTTCCGGTGGGAAAACGATCCGGCACGACTTTTTTTTATATAATCTGCGCGCAGTAAGGGGGGTTTTGGTACCCTTAAAATGTATTACCACAGCGTAACGAAAAGAGGGAGGATTTTGTAAGGAGATACCGATGCACATTGGTTTTAAAGTTTTGAACATTGAAATGAGAGGTAAAAATTAAGGCGGATAAAGTACTCCATTCTTGAAGTACGACTAAAAGAATCTCGAAACGTCCGAAATTGTGTTCAAGTGTAAACTGATTTGAATTTCATGAAGTACGAATACTACGGTTGAATTGTTTAAGGAGGGGAATGTAGCATTTTATTTGAACATTTTTTTTTTAATATCTGTATCTTTAATGAACCTTTATAAATTACAATTAGATCAGAGGAGGTACAAAATTTCCTATATTTTTGGAGTAAACCTAAACATTTCATCAAATACGTGCTCATTCCACAGGAGGTTTGTAATGGTAATGGACATACCTAGTATCGAAAGCTGAACAGTTTCCTCGGTGTTAGTCATTAATAGTTTAACAATTGTGTTCTTACGCGGTTTCTTATTACTCTTATGTATTCGAGATCCGAATTTAATGAGCTTATCATATATTTTTTGCTCGTCGGTAATTCAAGTTATGTTTTTTATAAAATTTGCTCTTTCCTTTTGAAGAAATCATACAAACTTACTTTATTAGTAAATACATACTATTTTGTAATGTTTTGTAATATTTTTAAAAACTAAAAACCCCAAATTGGACATAGAACACTTTCTATAAAAGTATGCATTTTTATTAAATAAAAATTAGACTTAGAACAAAATATGATGCGACTTAGAACAATCTCACAATCGTGAGTACAATCGGGCGAAAGTTTGAGGCAGACTGGACAAATCGTTCCGTTTCTGCGTGAACCGCGTATCTACACATCAAACTTTATTCAGTTCTTAAAAGAAATATATATTTTTCTTGAAATTAAAAATATGAAATGAACAAACGAAAATCAAGTTATGTTTATGACATAGTTATTGAATTGTTTTTAAACTAAAACCCTTGTATCTATTCTTTCTGTAAGTTTTAGAGCAATGTTTAGGAGAAAAAACAAATCTTTGAGTCATGACACTAGAGAGTAGAGTTTGCAGCAAACTGCTACACGAAAAGAATAGCTTTCATGAGAGTTAATAAAGGAAGAAGAGAAGCGTTTGAACCGATGACGACGTAGTTTTTTTATCATGAGGAAGGATAGTACCCCCTGAGTCCTGTTTCAAAGCTAACTACCTAACATCAGCGACCTCAAAATTCATTAGTTGATTTCGATTGATCATCGGGAAATACTTGTGGCACGGTCAAACACCTAACATAAAGCTATCGGATAGCTTTTTCTTGTTGTAAACAATGTTAAAAATTAACAAAGAAACGGCCCATTTTCTGTCAAAAAATAATCTGAAGGTATCCGTGCGTTTATTCAGCTTGAAAATAAAATAAATTTCCAAGAAATAAAGTCAAATTCAGTGGCGGATTTACCGATAGGCTGAGTAGACTTGAGCCTAGGGCGGCAGATTTTGGGAGCGGCAAATCTGGGGAACGATTTTTGTTTTTACCTCATAGAAATAAAAAATATTAAATCAAAATGGATTTCTGATGTCTTACAGAGAGAATTTTTAAACAAATTTTTCCGATAACACATTTCGAGAGTAGCAAACTTCCATATTCTAAATAATCCAGTCAAATAAGGGTTTAACCTCGGAATGAATGTTAATAGAAATTTTTTTTGCTCAATATCTTCCTTTTGCCATTCTATAACATATCTCAAAAGTCTAGAAAAACTCATGTCCGCTTGTCGCGATTTCAAGGTCAAATCGCGAAATGGAGATTTTCAAAATTAGCAAAAATAGGCTATGGTATTATATACACATATGATACATGATTTCAAGGTAATACCAATTTTTCATAGATATGAATGTTTTTTTCATTGCATTTTTTTGATTCCTAATAATAATGGATATGAAAACCTTCATGCACAATTTGGTTCCTCTACCATAACTTTTAAGGGTTTTTCGGTAGTAAGTTAGCAACTGTTATAATAATATGGGTTGACAGATGAAAAACAGGTATAACTTTTTCCAGAGTTGTCTTGATTTTAGATTTTTTGGAATCAGCATTAAAAAATACCTTGAAATCATGTATCATATGTGTATATAATACCATAGCCTATTTTTGCTAATTTTGAAAATCTCCATTTCGCGATTTGACCTTGTATTAAAAGTAAAACAGCTAGTTCGCCGCCCCTCAACCAGTAATCGGCCTCTCTGCCCACACTTTGTATGACTGAAAAAAGCAAAATTGTAGAAAATGTGTATTCCCCTTTTTTCACTGACAAACCATACATGTCAGTTTAAGGTTACGAATTGGTTTATTTGTATACAATTCAGTGATTTTTATTCGAATATAATGAATTTCACAATTTCGTCCGTCCGTCTGTGAGTCTGTGCTTCCATCAGTACACATTTCCACAGCCTAAGCGGGTGGACGGATTTTCTTCAAATTTGGTACAGATGATTTTTATAGAACTTTGAAATTTTTTTGTTTTGTTTTTTTTTTTATATCTCGCTTAGAAAGTGTACCTCCCATACAAATTTTTCAAATTATAGCAAATTACTCGAAAACGGCTGAAACAATATTGATTAAAATTTGTAGAGGTAATATTCAAAGCAGTTTCAATAAAATTGCATTTTTAGTTATTCTCAAAAAAGTCACAGAAAGTTGTTTTATCGTGATCCCGACGCGACATATGATTTTACCCAAGATTTTCATGTATTAAGAACCAAGTTGTGGTTTTACCGAAATGACTTCTGATTTTACGGCAACCCATCATTTTAATGGGGAACCCAAACTCATAGAAAAATAATGTAGGATATGACAATTATAGGGACAAGGGGGGCAAAATTCTTACAGCCTATACCTCGAAAATTTGTAAATCCGACACTGGTCAAATTGATTGGCAAGCTATCTGGATAGCTTTTCGTTTAAAGAGATATTCCAGATACGGTTATCCCAGATAACCTATCCGATAGGTGTTTGAACGTGCATATGGTTTTCTAAACTGTTCAAATAATTGCTTCAAAAAAAAAAAAATCAAAAGCCAACACCAATTAATGTCTAAAGATATTGATGTAGCCAACTGATGTAGTAAATTAACCTGTGAAATATGCCTAGTTTAATTTCTTGAAAAAATCAAAAACTCGTTAAGCTGATTTTTCGTCGTATTTTCTTTTAAGGCCAGAGAAGCTTTTTGGTTGAGGTCCAAATGGACTGTAGCGCTACTTTTAGGCGCTGTAGCGCTGGGCACCAAGTAAGTAAAAGGATGTAAAAGAACAATAAGGTCAATTATGAGCAAAGATGAAGCGATTCAAATGGCTGGGTGATATAAATGCTTAAATGCGGTAATTGCCTCCACTCCTGCAGGATACATTCTTGTGCTCATTCTTCAGTCAAAAAAAAAAAAAAAACTATGCAGTGGAGCTCAACAAAGAAAGAACCAAACTCAAAGAAAATAAACTAAAATCAAGGACCCATCATCATCAGCCTCTAATTGGACTCGATATTGTATAGATATGATACTTGGTGAGAATTCAAGCATTATGTCTTTAGATATTCATTCTAAAAAACCAAAAATTCTCGCAATAATACACTAGTTTTACAACAAAATAAAATTTAACAAAAACAATTGGATACTTACACCATTTTTGAGCTCTTCGTTTTCTTCCTGGGCGGCGAATAGTTGTTTTGATTTTTGTTGTTTGTTGAACCCGATGCCCTGTGTAAATTAATTTTTATTCCAATTAGTGAATATTTTAATATTTATTTAAAAATTTTTGCAATAAATTTTAAACAAACAATTAAATTAATTTATTCAAACTTCCATTTGCTTGCACTCTCACACACTTACAGAATTTTTTTCTAACTAATTCTATCCAAAAATTTGAAAAATATAATAAACTTACGATGGCATTAAAATATTTTAGTTGAATTTATTGCATTATTTGGAACAATAATAACACAAAACTTTTTAAACATTCTTTTTTTCTCGCACAGCAAACTTACATTGTTTGGTTTTAGTTAGAATTTTTTTTTAATAAACTTGATTGCTGGTGATACTACACAAATTTCTGTTGTTTGAGAGATTAACTAGAATGTTTAATAATTGTATTTAATTAATATTAACATTTAAAATAAACCAAATATAATTAGTTTTTTAAGAATTTTTACAAATTTTATCGGGAACATTTGAGTTTTGATTTTTTCTGTAAATTCCGTTAATGAATTGAGAGACGCACATATTTCGAAAAGCATGCAATGGTATGCGATGACGCGCGGTAATGCAACGCAATGTCAAATGGCAAGTGATGCCAAGTTTATTTGTAAAAGTAAACAAAATGCTATGTTTCTATGTTATGCTACGTTTCTATCAACCACAATCAAGATTTGGTCGTTTTAATCAAAGTACACATTTTAGGTGTTTTTCTGTTCTTTTTAAACAAAAATATGATGTCTGTAAAATTTTAAGTATTGGATCCAATTGTAGGTAGCAAACCAATGGTTTTACTACTTTGTTGTAATTTTATTTTTTTTTCCAAAGAAATGTCTGTTTGGGTACTGTCTGGAACAAAAATATTTCTAGTTTTTTTTTTCAACTTTGGGAACTTTGGGAATTTGGGAACTCTGAAATTGTGTAATTTTTCTCAAAAAAGATGGCCGCGAGAGAGAAAACAACTTCCTTTTCATTCGAATTTCAGCCCAAAAAATTTCTTCGACAAAAATTTTAAATCTGTCAAAATTTAGTGCTTTCTTTGTTTTTCTTTATTTAAAACTTATCTTTTATACAAATTTTCTCCAAAGATAAATTTTAGCAAGGATTTTTAGCCAGGTAGTACTCAGTTCACGCGCTAAATTCGAATTCTCATCTATTACTTTTGCAAAAAGTCTCCACTCAATTTAGCTTTGTGGTCATTAGGTGTGTTTTTTACTACCACCGGGCTTAACTGGTTAAAAAAAATGCCTGGGGGCTTAGCGAGAAAAATTGGCAGCACTGCATACTAAATGTTCCGAAATCAGCTGACACAAAAGAATAGGGGTATTCACGATCCGGTGCAACCAGCCTAGTAAAAATGTAAAATTTTATTTTTTTACAATAGATCGTGAACGCCCCTCTTCTTATCTATAGTAAATATTGAAGCATAAATGATGTTTTTTTTTTCCTCCACCGTTGCTTCTTCTTTTTTCCATTTTTTATAATCTAATTCTTTGTTTTGTTCGGGTTCATTAATTTTCACTAATTATTTTACATCAAAAGAAACTAAATTACGGGACATGAGTAGTGACATTCATTATAAACAGAATAAAAAAGACAAACTGTTTATCATGGGCGACGCGACGGTGAGCTGCAATCTGTCAAAAATAATTTTACTCCATTGTATTTTTATTTTGCAATAGAGTTAGGGTATAGCAAAAGTGCAAGACCATTGTAAAATTTCAATCCATATGTTTTGTTGTTGTAGTGTTGTAAGATTTTACACTTTTGCAATGATACTAGACCAGTCGCATCGGATCGTGAATACCCCTAATATAAAGTTGTCATATTTTTCGCTTTTGGGTTTTCTTGTGTGTTTTTGAAAAAAAAAGTTTAACTAATTATTAAATAAGTATTTAAAATAATAATTGTCATTCCAAACATCAGTTTTGATATTTTTAAACAAATTCTAAACAATTTACGAACAAGTTAATTTGGTAGCACAGATTTAAATCTGTTGAAAAAGTTAAGCCCAGAGAATTCTCCGGGCTAAACCACTAAGCCCAAGGGGCTGGTGTTGTTGCATTGTCATTCCAAACATCAGTTTTGATGTTTTTAAACAAATTCTAAACAATTTACGAACAAGTTAATTTGGTAGCACAGATTTAAATCTGTTGAAAAAGTTTAGCCCAGAGAATTCTCCGGGCTAAACCACTAAGCCGAAGGGGCTGGTGGTGTTGCATTAAACATGTAAATTGCTTAGCCCCGAATACGTTTTCTTTTATCCAGTTAATACCGGTGGTAATAAAAAACATGCCTAGTAACCGCGTTGTTTTGGAGGTGGTAGACTCTACTAATGAGTAGAAATCTAGTACAACAACTACTCATTTCCATCTCCTCATTAGAAGATCTTGTTTTATGTTGTAGGTACTAGATCTACTCATGAGTAAACTATCACTTTCAATGGAAAACGGCTAATATTAGACCTTCCTTAAGAGGTAATAGACTTTTTATGAGCCGATGATTAGTAAATCTAGTTCTTTGTATATAAAATCTATAGTACTATCATAAAGTGAAATTTTTTAGTTTGTTCGCTACCTGAGTGGTCGCGAGGGCGCTTAGATCGAATTCAATAATGGGAGTAAAAAGATGAGATATACATTTCTGTTTGAAATTTGACATAGTTTTTAGTTCGTTCGCTAGCTTACTATTTTGGTGGCGCTGTTTTTTTCATGATAGTACAGTAGTCCCTCGATAATGCGAATTTCTCTAAAATGTGAATCGCCAAACATTTTCATTGTCTCTATAATGTGAACTTTGAACATTTTTAGACTCTGTAATGTGAATTTCTTTTGTAAAAGCTTGTGTGTTTTTTTCTTGTTCGTGCACGCAATTTTTTTTTATAATCTTGGATAATGAACAACTGTTATTGGTCTAGATAAATCTTAAGAAATATTGAATGCGATGACTTTTTTTTGAAGTTTTGAAATGGAGTGCATTAATTTAATTTTTTTATTTATCTTTGAAATTTTTTTCAATAAATGCTAAAACTGAGGTTAAAAAAAATATTTTGTGCTACATTCATTGCTTATAATAAATATTGTTTTAATCAGTTTAATAAGAATTGGAAAAAGTTCCAGTAATGTGAATCCCTCTAAAGTCCGAAAACGCCTTGTTTTAATTAGTTAACATTATCGAGGTACTACTGTACTATAGATTTTATATACAAAGATCTAGTTTTACAATTAACACATCTTCTGCTCGAATAGATATAGGATTAGGAAGTGTAGTTTGTAATGTAGTACTAGATTTCATTAGCAGAGTTACTTTGGAGGTGGTAGACTACTCATGAGTAGTCTAGTACTACAATCAACACATGCTCTTCTGCTCAAGTAGATAGGCATAGGAGTTAGTTGTTTTGTACTAGATTTCTATCTCCAAACGAAGTCGGCAATTTTTGTTTAATTCTGCGCATTTTTCAAAAAAGAGAGAAAAGGGCGGATGCAGTGCGGTTCCTTGCTTTTGATTTGTGAATACATATTCCTGCTGGGATTTTTTATCGAAAAATTTATTTTTATATGGGTTTTTAGCTATAAAGTTTTGTTTTTTTTTTTTTTTTTAATTTGTGTGAGAACTCTTAACATATATACAAAAAAAGTTGTCAAAAATAAGCAATAACAAATTTTCATATTTATTTCAAAGAATCTGTTCACACATGAGTGGAAACTCATCTTTTTATGGGTTTACACTCTATTTAAAAAGAGTGGGAAAGAGATGCGATGTGCTTCATCAGTATTCCAGGCTTAAGCAACTAAGCTTGGCTTAGTTGTTGTTGTATTAAAAATTATTTTATAAGCATTTCTTACATTTATTTCAATTCGTTAAATTCTAACGTGAATATACTTATACATATATACATATACACGTCTATTCCTTATGAGGTCATGCTTGCCTTGCCTCCGGTGACTGCGGGGCCCTAGATTATAAAAACTAAAAATGTAAGGGCATTTTCCAAATTGCCCAAAGTTTGATCAATCCCTCCATGAAATCCTGAGAAAAATGATAACCTTCTATATTGGAGCGTTTCATTAATTCCATTGTTGGTAGAAAATAAAACTAATATTTAAAAAGAAGATCTCTTTTTTTATTTATTTATTACACAATCACACAATTTTTATTTGGGAAAAGTTATCTCTTATGAACTTCTAATAAAGGAAGTTTTTCGTAGCGCAAAGTAATGTGTTCGACACATCTAATATCTTCAAATTTAAATTTGGTTGTGAACCGATATTTTCGAATAACTTGAGCCAAAGCAATTCTTAAGAAGATCCTTGCATATTGCCAACCTATAAAAATAAAATATTATTACAAGTAAATATTTATACCAGATTCATAATTTATACAAAAACATTACCTATGCAATTCCTTGGTCCTTTTGAAAATGGTATAAAAGAGTAACTATGATGACCAATCAGATTCGATGGTAGAAAATGATCAGGATTAAAAGTTGCTGCGTCAGGTCCCCAAATATCTTCGTCTCTTTGAATATTGAATATGTCCACAATTACTTGAGTACCCTTTGGAATAACTATATCTTTTGATATAGGTATATCCTTGGAACAATTTCGCCCAATCATTGGTATTGATGCAAATATTCTCAAAGTTTCATTGATGCACATTTCTAAGTAAACTAAGTTTTTGAAATCTTCATATTTTACTTCAAAATCTTTGTTAGGAAAAATTGTTAGAATTTCGTCAAATACTTTTTCTTGATATTCTGGATGCATTGCTAAAAGCATTAATGTTGAAAACATAGTCGTTGCTGTAGTTTCAAAAGCCTAAAAGCAAATTTGTAACACTTCATTTAAAAAAATTTAAATTTTTAAAATTGAAAACGAGTTGCCATTTTTAAAATTTTTAATAGGAGCTTTAAAAATAAAGGAGAGTGAATACAAATTTATTCACACTCCATTAGATTTGAAATCGCTATTTAAAAAAGCAAATTTTAAAATTTGAGAGTTTTTTTTAAATTTTTTAATGGAGACTTTAAATATAATGGAAATTGAAGAAATTGGGCCTTAGTTCAATTTAATTACACAATAAGATAAAAGAGCAGTTTTGTTAGGAATTCAAATTTTGTACTTACAGCAAATACCATAATATTTCCTTCTGATATTATGTCATCAAATGTATATTCATTGTTTTGATGAATTTTAATGACATGATCTATGAAAATATTGTGGTTGGGTTTATTTTCTGATGGTTCATTATGTTCAATCGCCTTAATCCTCTTCATAACAAGCTGCAAACAAAGAAATAAGTCGGTTCATTAAGCACCATTTTTTTAATGGAAACCTTAAGTAAATAATGCAAATCGCTGAGCTACGATAATGACTAAATTCTTACCCATAGAGCGTTTTTACTACAGCCCAAATGAGGTAATTTTGAAAATCAGGTCAAAATTAGGTTAGGTATTGACATTCGAAATGATATAATTTGCGAAGTTATCTCATTTGGGCTGTACTGAAACCAGACTTTTATGCCGATAAGCGACTCACGTAGAAATTTTTCATTTTTGACATCTCTGTCATTTAAGTCACAGAGTGGTGCATTTTGTTCAGCTCTTTCGCATAATCTCGACCACTCTTTCAGTTGTGATCGCTAACTGCAAAAGCTTTAAGAGCTGAAAAGAATACATCGCTTGTCGCTCAGCGAATAAATAATAATTTTTGAACCAAACTTGTCTAGTTCGTTTGTCCACCGTTTTTTCATGTTTGTCCATCCATAATTTTCGTTTGTCCACCCTTCAAAAAAAATTTTAGAACAAATTGTTTTTTTTTCGGTAAACGAAGTCTGGAATGAAAAATCATCTAAAACGAGATAGATAGACGTATAAAACCAACTGCAATCGTTTGTCCACCTCGAGTTCTGTTTACATACCAAATTTTATCGTTCTTAAACCCTCCATTAGGAGATATTCAAAAAACAAATTTTGCACTCAAAAATTTAAATTCTTTAGTAATTCGTATAAAATTATATTTGGAATTTCAATCATATGATCAAAAATTCACATATCGAACAATTGTTGTTTTTATTTTCACAAACGTTTTCGAAAAGTGGACAAACGAAAATTTTGGGTCGACAAACATGGACAAACGGTGGACAATCGAATTAGACCAGTTTGGTTTAAAAATTTTGAGGTCGCAGTTGTGGCTTCACGGAGCTATTTTAGTCGCTGAGCAACGAGCGACGCACAATGGGGCAAAATGGCAAAAAGGTGGCATTAAATCAACCAATAGAGCTATCCACTTGAAATTTGGAACAAGTCTAACTGATACAAATTTAAGTTCATAGTCAAAATTTCGAATCCTTAATCAGTTTCAATTAAACTTTGAATGCCTTTTATAAAACAGTAATGCAATTGCAATTATAAAAAAAAAAAATAAAGATTAGGATTGCCACTTTTGAAATTTTTTATGTTTTTTTTTTATTATTTAATTTTAATTTTTTTTAATTAATTTATTCAATTATTTTTTTTTAATTTCTACTGTACATAAGTACTAATTTAATAAATGAGCGAATTTAATAATTTAGATGTCTTTATCACTCTCAATTTCGACTAAAAAATGGGCATTTATGGAAAATGACGTCATTAACTAAAAATGAACAATTCTCACAGGTGAGCAAAAAGCAGCAAGAAAACTTTTCATATTCTAAAACTAGATAAAACCCAGAACAAAATGACATCTAAAACTTATTAGCGTTTTACGGCGATCACAACTAAAAGACTAAGGTTTTCAGAAGAGTGCAGAAAACACATTATTTTCAGGTTATTTTTCATTTTTTACTAGGAATTAAAATATTTTGAATACATACATATTTTTCATAAAAAGAAAATTTATTAGAACGTACTAGGGCTCACTGATTCTATTTCAAAAAGATTCAACTTAGTACAAGTAATAGATGATAAACAGTACGCAATTTATTGAAACAACCCAAAATGATAAAAAGTCGTAAGAATTCTACCCAAAATTGATATTTCCCTTTCTTTGAGACAATCTCCTGAATTACACGTGGTTTAAATAAATTTTTTCTCTTTCATTTCTAATGCTCTATTATATTTCAAAGAGAAATAGTTGGGTTATTCAAAACAAAGCTCAACTTTATGATTTGATTAAATGCCAGCTTTTTTGAATTTTGCCCCATTGTGCGACGCATTCTGTTCAAATCGTAAAAGTTTCGTTTGTATTTCTTAAACCTTCATTTAAGGAGATTTAGAGGAGATGATTTTTAACTTACACTATGTGCAAAGCCCAGTACACTATCTTTTAATTCTGAGAATGGCTTATGTAACTTTGTTGTACGGAATATTGTATCGTTAGCTAGAAATGGATTTAATACACGTTGAGTTGTCATTTCCAACATTCTGGAATAGAAAAAAATTTGATAAGAAATTGATGAATGAGCTAACTATGAAAGATATAAAATATAAATATAGGTAGTCCTAAAAATTATTGGAAAAAAATGTCAAAGGATCTTTGTTAAAAATTGGCAGACATCTTTAAAAGGGGAACAAAAATGTTCCCCTTTTACAGTAGTAGACATCATCTGCCGCCTCCCGCCAGTGCTATTACTTAACTTACTGCCTCGACTATTAGTAATTATTACCTATGAAAGAGCATTACCTCTCGCATAGTCCAAGAAACTTCGTGCTGGATTCCTTCTCAAAATCCAAGCCCATGGTTGTAGCTATGTTATGAAAAAATAAAATGAATGTTAAAAATGATTTTATTATAGTGTGTCAAATTTCAAAGACATTAATAATGAATTAATTATACGTAATTTAACATTTTAATAAATAAAAGTTCCGAGTCAAAAGAATCAACGAGAGAAACTGCTAAAAAAATGAAGTTTTAAATAAAAAGAACAATGCAACTTACCAACTGATGTTGTTAGGGAAAGATTGCATACAAGATCTTTTACATTAACTTCACCACAATCGACATTTTGTTCCAATTTTTCACAAAATTCATCAATATGCCTATTAAATAATGGAAAAAATCCTAATAGAACCTTGTGACTGAATGCAGGATTCAAAAGTTTCCTATGATGATTCCAACCAGGAGCTGAAAATAAAAAAAAAAAAAAATAAAACAATTATTGACAAAGCAAGTATTGTAATATACATAAATGTACTAAGTTTTAACCGAATTTAATTTATTTTCGGTAGTTTCTTATTATAAAACATCCTATGGATATTGTCTTTGGTTCATAAAGAGCCAAACGATTTACATTTATATGTAGGTATGTGATAATTTTTTACTACACAATCAAAACAATAAATAAAACTATAATTAACAGGACATTATTCTTAGGGTATACTATGTTTATACATACTAAATAAATCAGTGATTTAATTTTAGTGTTGACAGGTAGTCTATTTATAATAGATTTGAGATCTGCGGACCAAAAATATAACAAATTCGTTAAAATTGCTGCTAAATACATTTGTGCATTTTTGTGCAAGTGCCAATACTGGTAGGTGTTAATTTTTTTCAATATTGAAGATTTTTTTTACTAAAGCACTTGTTATTTCCTTTTAAAAAAAAGTTGAGTTTGAATCCTTTGACATTATCAATCAATATAATTTTTATTGTTAAAAAGTTACAGAAATGTTCCTCTTCAAAAATAAAAACTTTTTCTTTATTTTTGACATTTTTTTTTGAAAAACTGAGCCTGGGTGAATAAATATGTAGGTCTGTTTAATGAATCTGATCCGCACAGAAAAGCACAGAAAAGATCCGAAAAGTACAAGGTTTTGTGTTTCACGAAAAAAAACTCTCCCCAACTTGTTCTACAATCTGTCATTTTATGTTCCATGAAGTTATTCAGCACAGAAAAGTTCAAGTTTTTCTTAGAGAAAATACGATTTTAAAAAGTGAATTTCTTAAGAGTTTTTGAATAGTAAAAAAAAAAAAAAATACGGGAAAATTAAAAGTGCTAGTAAAGTCTTTAGTAAAAAATCATTTCAAGAAATGGTTTTTGAATTTAAAATTTTGCAACCGATATAAACAACTGTCATTCTTGTTAAATACAAAGTTGAACTTTTCTGTTCTTTCTTGTGCTGACAGTATTTACAAACTTGTGCTGCTCTGATCTGTTTTGTCCTAGATTTTTTTCATTAAACAGACCTAATATAAACTTTCATAGACACAAAATGTATGGACAAGGACAGCTATTTCCTAGCATTCTTAAAAAGAATGTGCATTCAAATTTTCGAAAAATTGTTAAAAAAAAAAAATTGATTTGAAAGACAACGAGAGAAAAGTAAAGAATTGTACATACCTTTTATTGTGAGTATTCCAGGACCAACTATATCGTTAATGGCATCATAAATACATGATTTATCAATACAATCTGGAGAAGTTAGAATTATTTCAGCTATTTTAGGATCCATTGTGTAAACCATTGGGTATGGTCCGAGCCAGGAAAAATAACTTTTTAAATTGTTTTGAATGGCATATTTAGGAAGCTCATATAGAACATCTGAAATAAAAAAAAAAAAAAACCATAGCGAAATTAAACGTTTAAACAATTAACAAACAAAGACAATTAAAAAAGTAACTTTGAATTTTTATTTCAATTCCTCGAGTTAATTTTTTTAAAAGTGTTTCTTTTTT
Source organism: Episyrphus balteatus (assembly GCF_945859705.1). Taxonomy (NCBI): domain Eukaryota; kingdom Metazoa; phylum Arthropoda; class Insecta; order Diptera; family Syrphidae; genus Episyrphus; species Episyrphus balteatus. The sequence continues at coordinate 81,288,360 of NC_079136.1, read as the reverse complement.
TTTTTTTGTTAATTTTTCTAAACTTACCTGCCAAATTAAAAAGTTTGTGGACAATACCAATGATTGGAAATCCAAGTGGACCAGGCATTTTCAAAGCAAATGCATAATACTTCCTTCTGGACCAAAGGAAGTAAATCCACAAAAATGTGAGAATAACAATTAAAGTAGCAGCCACAACCATTCTCAATGAATATTAAATTGAAACTTGAAGATTAAACTTAACAATTTTTGTTTGGCTGGTATGAAAGTTACTTTTATGTTTAGTTGCAGGTAAACATCTTTTTATAACCTGGGTTCATTGGGTATTCATTGTTATTATATGCTATTAAACTTTGAACTCGTGACATTGACAATGAGTAAGTTTTTATTTGATATGTTATAATAATAATTTAGAAAAGATATTTCTAGGTAGGTTAGGTACATACGCATCATGAATAAGGGTTCCAAGGTGAAAGTGAGCCAAAATTATGTTGAGATTTTCTGCTTAGTAATTATTCATGTTGAATGTTTTTTTTTTTGTACTTACCTTAAAAATGTTTAAACTTATTTTTAAATATATGTATACAAAGTAATCTTAGATCTTGAACTTTTGCATTAATGACAGCAATAACAATATTGTTGACATTAAATGGATAGTTTATTTAATTTTATTAATATTTTTTTTTTCTAAACAACACTCTCTTACAGGGTATTGCTGTGTAATGTCATGTGCATGGAAATATGAATACCTACTTTTAAAGACATGGTTGAAAATAAAATAAACTTAAACAAAATTAAAGTAAGACGCAAAGTTTCTTTTTATTAAATAGAATGTATAAAAATTAATTTTGCGAATGATTTGATTTTATCAATGTCACGTAAGTATACTCGTCAAAGATAAAAGATGTCCCCGGAAGAAAATGCGCTTGGTTGATCGTGTTTGTTGCACCTACCTATCACGGATTACATAACATGTCTACCTTAATAGTGTAGTGAAAAAAAAAAAAAAAATTTACCCGGAAGATTTTTATATGCCATACCTACTTATACAACATCTGTTGGCGAAATTTAGAGCGTTTGCTTTCTTGTAGGTGGGGAATACTATACCGAGCTTCCATTTAAATTTAAGTCAGTGACAATTGAAAAGAAATTATTTCTGAAGAAATGTCACGGTCCATCAAACAACAATTTTATTTTTGCAGCTCCAGAAAGATGATTATATGAGTCAACCGGCGATAGAGCGTCGACGACGCGACGTTCAAACTTTAGTCATTATGCAGATCTTCATAGTTGCAATGCATGTTTCTGTGGCATTGTGCATCATCCTAGATGGAGATTTTAGCATCTTAGTTTTTTCTATTATCTATCCCAGAAAGATTATACACAATTCCATCTACGGGCATTACCGGAACAAACTATAAAGATGGCATGTCTACTTTATCCATATTTCATTTGTTGTCATGTGTTCTCCATGCATATTATCTTATTTCGTGAATTTTTTTTCGAAAGTTTTATAGTTATTCTGCTATTCGGAGCAAATATAAAATGATATAAAAAGTTAAACTAAACTTTAAACTTGAAAATACATGAAATAAATAAAGGCTTTTTGGAAAATCTTGATTAAACGAAAGAGTTGAGCAAAGAACCTTATTTTGTAATTATTATTTTTAAATTCTTTTTATTTTTCAATTAAAAATATTATTTCCTGTGTTACTAATGAATTGATAAATGTTTTATATAAAAAATACTAAAGAAAAAATTAAATTAATTTAATTAAAACACAGTCGCTTTCATTCTCCGAGAGACAATAATATGATATTGTATATCAAATAAATAAAAAAAAAATTAAATCCAAGCAATAGGAATTCGAGAACCCCTATTTAAATTATTTAAGAAAACCTGATATAAATTATGAAACACAAAATATTTTAACACCAATTGAAAAGCTATAAAAAAAGCACTTGATAGCTCACTGTTTCAGATTGTTCCATTCTTAACGTAGCTTTATCGAAAGACAAATTTTAAATGACTTAATCTTCTTTCGTCCAATCGTACAAATATAAATTAGATTTTAGCAAATTGAGTGGATATAGTTACATCTCCGAACAGTCTCCCTTACAGTGTCTTGTGGGTGGTATTGTAGCGTAACCATCATTTGATGAGCTTCTTCCGCGTTATGAACTAATTATTGCTTGTTATTCTTCGGTGAAGCGAATCATCAATCACATTTAACGATTATAATAATAGGTGTTTGTTTGGAAATGTATTCATTATTTTTTAAATAAAATTTGTCCGAAGAAATTTGTCTATTGTATCATTTTAATAAATCTAACCTACAAATGGCGCGCGAACGGATTTTTCGGTTGACATTGAATGGATATATAATTGCGTAACTATATTGTAATGAATAGTTAAAATGAAGCAATCTTATAAGTGAGTTTAAGTTTTAAGTATCGTACATCAGTTTTTCGCAAGTTCTTGATTACCTACTTGATGGCAAAATAAAGTTTATTCGTGATACTTTGTTGCCGGAAGCCATAAACAACTGATGATCCGATTTCCCAAGTGCTCGATGTATGGGTTGATCTTCGAGATGGAAATGGGTACCGCATAAGCGCAAAAGAACAGAATACCTATGCTGCCCATTTTCTGTCTCATTTTGATATTTTTAATTAGAATGGGCATTATTCAAGAAATATTAGGGACTTGATATTGAGTCAACGTCAGTATTTGGATATTATATTTTAACGGGTATTTTGGATCGTTCCCAAAACTTTGAACGCGTTTTAAGCGAAACTTTGGGGAAACTTACTCCGATCGCACACTGCGTTGGTCAGTGGACAAAAATAAAAAAATCAAGTCCATTATTTGATGAAAAACCGGGGCTTCACATGAAGGGATAATTTTCCCACGTCGTTTTGTTTTTTCTATTTTATATGTTTTCTTTTTTTTTTTTTTTTTTTGTAAGAATCAAACATTATAAAAAAACAGTTTTAAGATTGAATTTAAAAAAGTTGGACTTTTTTTTAAGAAATTTTGCCTGCAGAGTTGGCTCTCATTCGATATTATTTAAATATTTATTATTTTTTTGTTAAATTTATCATTACTTTGATGAAATATACAATATTTATCATTACTTCGATGAAATATAGGTGCAATAATTATGTGTTTCTGAAGGTTTTCTTATCATTACTTTGATGAAATATACAATATTTATCATTACTTTGATGAAATATACAATATTTATCATTACTTTGATGAAATATAGGTACAATATAATTATGTGTTTCTGAAGGTTTTCTAATTAAAAAAAAACACAAATTTTTTATATTCTGATTTTTGTCCACATCCCCCATACACTCGACGCACTGTGGATCGGCTTGAAATTTTCACACTATCTTCTTAGATCGAAGAAATAAGGTTTCTGAAAATAATTTAAATTTTTTAAGTCACTTAAAATTGGAAATTTTCTTTTCTTTCATCTATCTTAAAAATGTATCTTTTGGAATTTTTCATTTCAAATTATTTGGATCGGAGAAAGACACCTCTTTTGTGGAGGTTCTCTAGGATATCTACTACCTACAGAAACAACGGAACCTAATTTTTTAGTAAATATGTACATCGAAAATACATTTAATTCGTTATAATGTCCTATACATTTAATTTGGATATTTATTGAATAAAAATCTCTTCTTAAAATATCTCAAACAAACACGTCTTTTTAGGACTTACACATGAATATAACCACTTAATAACTCATAAAATTGTTTCAAGAAAGAAATTCCCTTAAATCGGTATAAAAAAGTTATTAATAGTTTTTCTGGAAACAATGCAAAAGTAAACAAAAAGAGCACGTGTGCAAATCAAACAAGTTTTTATGTATTTTGTAATTTATTCAAATGATTTCAATTTATTTTTCAATTTAATAAATTAAACATTATCAAGTATAAAGATAATTCTATAATCAGTAAATAGTATTGTATATTATATTTTTTGTTTGTTTTTTTTTTTTTATTAAATGGTACTTAATATTATTATATATATTCAATAATAATATATATGTACACACAACAATCTTTTGTTTTCGACATTATCTGAGTGAGTGTATTAAATTCTCATTACATAATTTTATTTTGTTGTTTTCTATAATTTGTTGTTTTCTATATAATATATATGTATATAATAATTTTTTCCATTTAATTACTTTTTGTCAAGTTATATTTACCATGAATAAAACCGTAAACTACAAAAAGCTTTAAGAAAAAATTTAAATCCACATTCTCTGATTTTACATTTAATATGTTTATAATTTTTTTTTTTTATATTTAAGAGAAAAAAAATAGATCACTATTCAAATTGTTTGTTTGTTTTTTTTTTTATTTTTGTTTTTTTTTTTTTTTGTTCTACCATTTCAATACATTCATCTCCTATAGACTCTTATGCTTATATCGTATTTGTTCAATTATTTTGTTTATAAAAAACCCTAAACCTATTAATCCTTAAAACCAAACACACCCTTTCTTCTCTCATCAATTTTGTTTGTTTAATCACTTTGCGTAAAAAAATATTTACCATTTTTTTTGTTTTTATTTAAGTATAACTTTTGTGTCTCATTCTCTTTTTTGTTGTTTGTTTGTTTGTATGCTGAAGACTAGAAAATTAAGAAAATTTTTTTTTTGTTTTTAATTTTTTGTAATTAAACGAATTCAAAGTCTATTGCTATCAGTGCCTGCTTTCCTGATTAATTAATTAAATTTTAACTTGAATATGGAAACCAATTGTTATGGAAACCATTATAAAATATGTCAGTTTATGACCAAAAAATAATTGATAGTTAGAGTTTATAAAAATACTCTTTATTTTTTTTATCGTAAAATTATATATATAATTCTAATGGAGTATTAGTAATTATTTTTATTTATTTTTTTTTATTTATATCATTTGCAACTTTTTTGCTGCACTTAGTTTTAGTTTTAGCAAAAATTATACAGTTCCTACCTAAAGTTATATAAAAACAACTTACCTACGCTTTGCTTTTATCGCTCTCTAAACTCTACTTTTACGTTGATTATACCTTTGTAGATTAAAAAAAATTAATTTAAAAAATAAAAACAAAATTCTCTATTGCTGAATTCTGGGACCAATTTTTTTGTAATTTATGTATTATAGTATTGAAAGAAATCTGTGAGCCTTAGTAATAAATCTATATTGAGTTTTTAATAAAAATTGGAAACATTTAATTAAAATTAAAATAAAAAAAAATCACAGATACCAAATGCTTACTTGTTCATTCTAAAACGTATCATATCCACTCAAAGCCCATATTATTTGGAAGTAGAAAATAATTTTACTGATTTAAACTAAATTAATAAAATGCTTAGGGAGTGGAAATTTGTTCACCTATTTTTGTTTTGTTTTTTTTGTTTTTTTTTTTTTTTTAAGTACACTAATCAGCCTTTTTCGCAAAGAAAAAAAAAAAAGAAAAAGGAAACTAATAGTTTAGTCTCTATCATATCATTCTCTTACTCGAATCTGTTTTTTTTTCTGTTGGATTTTTTATTAACAAAATATCGTCGTTCCAAAAATGTCCAATTATGTTGTTTTTATTTTTTTAAACATTACTTTACTTTAATTTAGTTTTTAATAAAATTCTTAATCTCTTTACATTTTTTATGCAATTTGAATAAGTGAATTAATTTACACAATATGGATTTCTCTTCAATTTATTATTATTCCCTCTTTTTGAATGCAGATTGTTTTTGTTAAAACAAAAAGTGAATTATTTTTTTTTATATTATTTGACATTTTCATCATTAATATCGTATATGTACTTAAATTTACTTTTCTATATAAATTTGTATTGATTTTAATTTGAGTTTACAATTTGTAGTTGTTTTGTTTTTTTTTTTTTTTAAGAAAAATTATGCATTTTATAAATTTTATTGCGAAATTTTGTATTTTTTAATTTTAATTCTTTTTGAGGCTATATCCCTGAGTTTATTTTTTATTAAATTTTATTTTTTTTTTGTTTTTATTTTATTATTTATATAATGTGAAAAACATTGAAGTTGAGATGATTTAGTAAAATATTTCTTAACAATGCTTGATATTTTTTTTTTTTTTTAGAAAAGTACATAATTCACAGTTATTATGAAATTTTTTTAAATACATTAGTGTAATGATATACGTTTGTTGTGTGCCAATCAATTTGTAAATTGTATTACAGTGCTTGTAAAAACTTTTTTGTTGAATTGAATGATTGGTAACTATACTCGTAGTACTTTTTTAGAATTAATTTTCAAACTTTCAAACGGATAACTTTGAAAACCAGTGAAAAACTTCGCAGAAATTTGAACGTTTAGGTATCAAGTAGAAATATTAGTTTAACTAACTCCCAATTATGTACATGAAAATGCGATAAGTCCATGCAAAACAAAATTGGTTATCTGTTGTCTGTAAAGTCAGTTTACGGAAGATTATTTTACGTAATAACGTCACCAATTTGTTTTAATTACAAATTTTAACGAAGCTATAAAAGTTTTTTTGTATTTTAGGGATCACCGGGAAAGAAATTTGTAAAAATTAATTCCATAAAACTTTGTTTCAGAAGGAAAGAGCACACCAACATGTTCTTTTGAGAATTCATTTTTTTTTAAATTTGTTTCTATGAGGTAAATACTGTGTTATCTCTCGGTAAAGATCTAAAAATTTTCCTATCCGAATTTTCTGCGAATTGTTCTTTGGCTAATGAAGTTTCTGGTGAAAGTATGGCATTTTCAACTCCATTCTTTTATGAGTCAATGTGGGATTTTAAGTGAAATTTTCAAATTGTGCCTGTTTTCTTTTAGTGCATTTTTTTTCGTTTTTTTGCCCATTCTTCTCTTGTTTTTTTATTTGGTACCTATTTAATAGTTTGGCACTATAAATTCAGTTTTTCACGGATTTGTTTAAAACACACACCGAAATTATATGTTGCAACTAAAGATGCATTAATTTCAGTGTTTTGTTATGCCGTTTTGCGCAATTTTTTTCGAATCAAAACAAGTTTAACATTTTGATACATGCTGGAAAAATGTAAAATGTATTACTTTACCTTAACAACATTGAACAAGAACGTTTTTCAAAATACTTTTTCCACTCAGAAATTCGCACTGCTAACACAAACATGGCAACATCGAAGCATTATACAACCCATATGACTGACTTTGACTATCATCAGATTCTTCATATTAAAACCTATTAAATGAAGGTTTATTTCGATCTTTCATCTTTAACCGTTACAGATTGTTCTCATCAGATCGAGAAATGTTTTCATTTTGTCAAAATACTTATTCCGACTATTGCAGGTTAGTATTAGCATTTTTATCAAAAAAATAAACATCTTTGTTGCTTTGCAATTTTTTTGTAGGATTTCTTTTTGTACAAAAAAGAAACAAAAATCCTTGCTGAAACTATTCATATCAAATATTATTCTTAGCCAAATAGCTTTGTACAAAAATAAAGTAACTATGAAATCGACAAAGTAGTTCTCAAATACTGAAATAAAAAAAAAGTTATGCCCACTTTTCACGATTTTAGCCGCACGATATGTCGGTCGACTAGGATTTTTCTATGGGGATGTCACTTTAGTCGCCTGCGACTTACGTTCACACGAATACCTACGTTAACCTATTTTAAAAGATAATTACAATTTAACAAAACGAGGAATTTTAAACGATTATCGCTATGGGAGGTGTCATGTTTAAGTATCTGTTTAGTATGGTAGTGCAATTACTTCTGAATGAAAAAAGTATCTGAAAAAGTTAAAAAAAAAAAATATAAATTCTGTATTGGTGTTATAAGTAACTACGAGTATTTCTTTTTGTTTTTATTTAATGTAAATTTATTCACTTATATATGACTTCATTGGAATGAAATTCTAAATCATCTTAAAAGGGGGAAAAAATATAGAGATGAGCTTTTTTTTATGACGAATACAATTCTATGAAAAAATAAAGTAATTCTCTTTATATTAATTAATTGTATTTAAATTTTATATGTATATATTTTAATTGGTGATCTTACATGGTTATTGAAATTTAAAACTTTTTATTCACTTAATTTATATTAATTGGAAATTATTATTTTTGTTTTTTTTTTTTTCATTTTTAAATGTAATTATTTTTATTTAAATTTTTTAATTTAATTGTATTTGTTTTTTTTTTTTGGTTTCAATTTGTATAGATTTGTACTTTTTGCAAGTAATGCATTCTTTTGTTGTTTTGTTTTTGTATTTCTTTTTATTTTATAATAAAAGGTATTTTTGTTGATTTTAAAAAATATATTAAATGGTCATTATTCACATACTATTTTGCTTGCATTTGTTACCTATTTTTGTATCTGTTTTCAAAAAATGAGTTTGATTTTATTTAAATAATAAATTATGTAGGTAATACATTTATTTGCTATTTGTTTATTGGTAAGAATTTTGTTTGTATACATATATTTTGTTTGTTTTGTATGTTATTTATTTATGAGTTTATAATAAAATTTAATTAGCTGTTTGTATTTGTGTACTTTCTTTCTTTTTTTATTTTTCATTTGCCATTTGTATGTGCTACTTTTTAATGCTAATTTAATACCTAGAGTAGAGATACAATCATGTAGTTTTTTTTTTGTTTTATATTTTTACAGAATAAAATAATTTATTATTCATTCATAACACACATAATCATATTACTAATTAATTATTATTATTAATATTTTTTGTTGTGTATATTTATCTGTATTTTGTTTTTATGCTGTTAATAATTATGTTTTTGGAAATTTTATACTTTGAACAGTTTTTTTGCATTTTGAACTTTTGTTTTGTTGTTTGCTTTTTTTGTTTGTATAAAAATATTGTTTCTTCTTTGTTTTGTTTGTTTGTTTTGTTTGTTGGTATAGTTTAAATTATCTTGCACTTTCGTTTATTTGTTTTGTTGTTTCTATTGTTAATGTAGTCAAGGTATTTTTGTTTATGTTTTTGTTTTTTTTTTTTTTTGTATTATGATGCGATTTTTTGTTTGAGATGAATATCATACGAGATAGAAGACAACGACAAAATTTTTAAAATAATTTACTTACATTTTTGGTTTCATAATTTTTTTCTTTAAATTAAAATATTAATTTAAATGTAGAAAAAATACAAGTTCTTATGTAAAGATATGTAAATATAAATAAATATAACTGAGGTTGATGATTTTACACACAAATTGGGAGATTTATGCATCCTTCTTTTATTGCATTGTAATTCGAATCATTTTATTAAAAAATTAAGAAACATTTCTACTGTCTATTCGTTATTAAAAATGTCATAATATATCTGTATGGAATTTTTAATTTGTACCGAATCCCGATTATTATAATTAATTAATCCACCTATTTTAAAAACCCTAATGTATTATTTGTATATATTTGTACTTATTTTCCTGAATTTGTCTAGGTATAGGTAGTGAAAAATTTGTTTTTGAGAAAAAACAAACTACTTGAAAATTGGAGCATAAAAACACGCACTTGTAATACAAATATCGTATTGATATTAATTCGTTAATCTTTAACCTTCGGTGTCAAAAATGGCCACTGTGAAATATTCATTTAACTCGTATTTTGTTGAAAAATTTCAAAGCACTAGTGAAGTGTAACCTGAGATGAATACATCAATCAATGAGAATTCAGACATCGTTAAACCTATACAAACGCAAAAAAAAGCAAATCTCATCACAGTTTCTAATTCCAATATTTGAGAACTCTCAAGTGGAAAGTTAACGCTGCGCATTAAAAAAAAACCTCAGCAGAGTTTAAGTCGGAATCTGAAAGGCTTTGAGTGCACAACTTTTAGTGACGTATTAAAGAATAAATAATGTCGATGGCATGATCTCTTTACATCAATGGACATGGACAATGCTCTTAAATAAACTGCAGATCTCCTATTGAACTCTGATATTGGAGAATCCGGGTGGGCCTCCAGTTGTTGATGACGTAGGATGCTAATCTCGAAGTTGTAGCAAGGGAAGCTATCACTTGTTGAAGGATGTACATAACTGGCTAATATACATAGGCTATTATAGCCATCAATAAGAAGTGACTGGCACCAGCTTAATGGTTTGGGTAGAGACTTGCTGAAGTTTTCCTGTCAAACCCCGATAGTTGAACCTTTAAGAGAAGGATCATAACTTTTCCAGAGATAGAATTTGCTTTACAACACGTACGAAGTAATAGTGAGCCTTTTTGGAACTGCATAGACAGAGCCATAGAATTGGGGCAAAGTCTATTTTGATGCACGACAGCATACCACTTCAGTGTTCAGTGTTCTAAAGTGATTCCGGAATATCTTTAATAAGTTGGTTCACCAACTTTGGGTTGACCACCCAGAAATGTAGATTTAAATTCAATAGAACATGCACGGGAAATCCTAAAAAGACGCCTTTGCGACCAAAATCCAACTCAAAACAATCTCCAGTAAAAGAAAAGTCGAAACAAGACCTTAAAAACTTAATTTGTATAATTAACAGGCAACTCTTAGAGGAGTAGTGAAATTTAATTTTTCTGCGTAAAATCTTGTTCACGTGAAACTCTCAATAGGCCTGAATATGTTGCTGTTAAGCATTTTTTCCAAAAACAAGCACACAAAAAATACGCACTAGAATTGTTGCGCATTTAAAAAAGCTTTAGTTTTGATTACAAATTATGTAAACTATAATAAATCAATAAGCTACAAAAATGGGAAACAAATTGCGGACTGGAATAAATTCTCAAAAACAGAACAATTTCACTGGCACGTATACATACAAATGTTTTTGATCAAACCCTAACATACATACTGTAATCCACTTATCCCATTATAAAATTACGAAAATCTAAATATGAAATGGTAAAGCTTCAAAAATATTTTTTCTTAACTGGATATTAAAAGATAAAAATGGTTTTTTTTTTTAGTGTAAACATAATCGGAAAACGAAATTTAAAATCATTTGCTGATGATGTCATTTTCATCTCCCATTTGAGTACAAAACAAAAAAAAATTAATAACATATAGAGAAAATAACAAATACAAAATAAAATAAATTAAATTTACTTTTTTATAAAATAAAATTGTGAGAAAAACAATATTCATAAATTGCACATTTTAATGTTAAAATTAATTTTAAAATAAAAAATTAGTAAATAAAATATTTCTTTATAAAAACTAAATAAAAAAAAGCTCTTACACTAAATTGCAGTAATTGTTACAAAGTAGGATCACAGTGATCATTTGTTTTGTATTTTGTTTTCTTTTTAATTTTTGTTTCTTATTTTTTTCATAAGAAAAAGTAGGTTTCTTTTTAAATATATTAGAGAATTGCATTTGATTTTTGTTTTCTCGTTTAATATATTATTTTGTACATTTTAATTGCTGTTTTATTCTTTATCCACTTTCTATGGTGTATATTTTGAAGACAATTTAGTTAACAATTTTTACATAAAATTGTACATTAAGATTTGTTTGCTTTTTTTGCTTTCTTTATTTTTGTAAAATGTAACTTGTGCGATTATTTTAATTAATTTTTTTTTATTGCAATATACAAATGTAAGATTTTTTTTTGTATACCCCTACTTAACTTATAAATTAAACATCAATTACAAAAAAATATATATAACAAATTGAAATTAAAATAAACAAATATTGCAACTTAAAGAAATTTTGTTTGAAAATAAAAATTTATAATTTTTACCTTTTATCTAAACTCACACCTAATTCATCATTACACAGATATTCAGCCATTTCAGTACTTGAAGAAACAAAATTATATATAATTTGTATATCAAAATACTTGTATCATTATAATGAAATTTGATATCAATATCAGTACATTAATAAAAATTTAAATTAAAAAAAAATCTTAATATATACAAATACATACAAAATACATACAAATGTATATATAATTTATATTTATGTATATGGAGCTTTAAAATAATAAATTTTCTTTTTAAACAAAAAAAAAAATTGTTGGCGCTCAGCAGGACCAATGATAGAATATCAATAAATTTCTTTCGTCAAGTTAAATCTCATCATCAATTATGTTTGATATATAAAATCAATTAATTGAATTTATATAACAATCATTTTGAGATAAGGTATTAACAGACTTTGCGAATGAAATTTATAGAAATCTACCAAAAGTCCTTGTACGACCCTCAGGAACCGTGTAGCGTACTATTCTGGTTATTGTTATTGTTGTTGGTGTTGTTGTTGCTGCCATTCACATTTTGAGCGGAAACCTCGGACTTAACACGTCTAGCGATGTGCGAACGCGTGTGCTTTCGTAAGTGATCTTTGCGATAGAAACCTTTATTTTTAATGTTAAATAGAAAAATTTTATTGGAGAAGTGTTTTATGTGAGAAAATTATTTTACTTACCTTTGCCACATTCTATGCAAACATGCTTTTTCTCGCCGGAATGAATCACGATGTGCAAGGTTAATTGTTCCTTGCGTTTAAATGATTTCATGCAAATCTGAAAATAATGAAATATTTGAATAAATTTTGACATAAAGACTTGTTTTAAGGGCGATGAAAATGATTTTAAGAATGAATTGAGTAAAATAAAAGCGTACAAAAAAGAATTAATTTTTTTTTCAAGAAAAGTTTATATGAAAATGGTAGCTGAATGAGATTAAGCAAAAAAAAAATATGTTACACTACCCGATTTGATGCACAATTGTGCTCGATTTACGGCATTTTTTATTGTCGCTCGCAAATTTGAGAAAATTGTATTCTTAAAAAATCTCAAATTCAAAAAAATGTGCCCATTAGGAGGGTACCCACTGTGCACTGCATTCATAAATTATGACCTAGTTCAGATTTTCTAATTTCGACTTAACTGAACCTAACTTGAACCGTCCACAAATCAATTATGGACTTGATTGATATTTTGGGTTACAACCAGTGTTGTAAAAATATCAATTGAAAAAAAATCCACATAATATTAAAAAAAATATTTATTGCAACTCAAAAAAACAAAAATTGCAAAAATTTGATTGCAACTGAAAAATATTTGCATTAAAAAAATATGTATATAGCATATAAAAATATTTTGCATTAAAAAAATGTGTGCAATAAATATTTTTTTTTATATCCTTCGAAATTATTAAAAATTTTGGCTATTTGACCATACATTAGCAATTTAAACTACAATATCGAACCTAATGTAAGGCCAAATAGTCAAAATTGTAAGAAATTCGACGAATATTAAAAAAATTTTATGTACACATTTTGCATTGATTTTTTTTTTCCAATGCAGACATATTTTTATTTTCTTTATTGCAAATATTTTTCAGTTGCAGTAAATTTTTTTAATGCAAATTTTTTTCACTTGCAATAAATAATTTTTTAATTTGTAATGGAAAACAAATGCATTAAAAAAATCATTTTGTACAACCCTGGTTACAACTCACTCAAGTGTCTCAAAAACTTTGTTGTACAAATTCAAAAAAAACAAAAATTATTGCAAATAAAAAAAATTTCGACTAAAAAATAAATTGTTGCAACTGAAAAAATTTGTAATAAAACAAATTTTATTTCGACTTAATTTTTTTTTGTTTAAAAAAAAATATATGTTGCAACTAAAAATATTTTGCATTGAAAAAAAAAATTCTTTTGCAACTGAAAAATATTTCCAGTGAAAATAAAATTTTTATTGCAAATAAATATATTTTGAATTAGAAAAAAATTGATTCCAAATAAAAATTTTCAGCAGAAAAAAAAATTCAATGCAAAATGTGTGCTCTAAATATTTTTCTAAATTTTTATTGAATTTTCTTTCTTGTTCGACATAAGTTGACTTATGTTGTTATTCCTTGTTGCCACAGATATATGGTCAAATAGTCATTTGAATTCGACAAATATTATGTAAAAAAAAATATTTAATGCACACATTTTGCATTGAATTTTTTTTCCATGCAGAAAAATTATTATTATTAATTCAAATATTATGCACAAAAATAATTTTGTAATGCCAATATTTTTCAGTTGCAATAAATATTTTTTTTTAACTTCAAGTGCTTTTTTTATCGATATTTTTACAAAAAAATGTGAAACGAAAATCCTTAATTTAAAAAAAAAGTGGGTTAAACGTGCTTAAGATACATTTATTTGTAAGCAACAAGATAGCGCGCAGTTTTTTAAAAAATATTTGCAACTAGTATATTCAAATTAAATATTCAAATTAAATATTTGATTAAAACTGAGAGATTTCGTTTTTTTTTTAAATTTATGAAATAATCTTCAAAAACTAGTGCCAAGTTTAGAAAATAACTTAATTTCGCACAAATTCTAGCAAATTACTTCAATTATTTTTTAAAACTTTCGAAAACTGACGCATTTTTAATTCTTGAAAACCTAATATAGGAAAATTACTTTATTAATAATTTTTGCTAAAAAAAAAACAGTAAAGTAATTTTAGAAAATTTGTGCAGTTAATCAAGGTGGAATCAATATTAAATTTTATAATGTATACTCACATTGCACACATGTGGCCGGTCTGGTATATGCGACAACTTGTGCCTGGTCAAGTGATCCTTTCGCTTTAACGCTGCATTACATATATCGCACACAAATCTTCGCTCAACAGCATGTGATATTACATGTTGTTCAATTAAACTTCGATCGGGATATGCCATTTGACATTCCGGACAACAATATAACGTCGAACCATCCAGAGCTTTTGTTTCACGAATCTCACCTGGTTTCGGTCTAGGTTTCTTCTCCTTTGGTGGCTTCTTTTTCTTGGTTTTCTTGCCAGTTGTCGTTGTACCAGGTGTTGTGGTTGTAGTTGTATTAGCAGTAGCTGGTGCTGTTGTCGTAGTTGGAACTCCTGTTTCTGAGAGATTGGTAAGGTGGCCGTCCATTCCAACAATTCCTCCTCCATTATGATTGTTGTGATTGGTATTATTTGTATTGTTTGGAGTGTGTATACCACCGAGTGCTAGGCTCAAATTGGCACCGTTCTTTAAGACCTCACCCTTGATATTGAAACCGGATGCGGTATCTAGATTTCCTAAATTTAAATTTCCTGAGTTAATTTGTGAGCCGACTATTCCTGAAGATTCTTTTTTTATTGTTTCGGAGTATTTAAGGAAGTGTTGTATTGATATTGGCAGTGTTGCTGACAGCAAATGAGATGAATAATCAACAGTATTCGCTGTATTTGCAAGTGTTTGCCAAGATTGGTTGACATTTTGTAGAATTTGTTGATTAATCACTGTTAAATAAAATATAAAACAGAAAAAAAATATATTAACATGTGTTTTAAGTTTTGTAAATTTTTATTATTTTAAATATTTCTTAATTTTTAATATATATATTTAATTATACAAATTAAGGCCATTTTTTTTTATTTTCTTCTTTTAGTTAAATGAAATAAAAAAATAAAAATAAAAAAAACTTCTCCATTTAGTACATCTTATAAAAAACTTGTTGTCCTAAAAGTCGTACCTATTTTCATTCATATATAAAATTAGAAGAAGAGGTTACATGTATGCTTCCTTTTGCAGTATGTTTCTTCCAATTGGTATATTTTTTTTCGACAGACAAATAATAAATTTGGACAGCAAAAATGCAATTTTTGTTTAACCCACATACGGGTGGGAATAACTTACATAACATTTCTGTTTGACTAAAGAAAAGATTGGCTTGACTTATTTATCAGTTGTAGAAAATTAAAAAAAGAAAGTTTTTTAATAGAAAAAAATGTTCCACATACGCCCTAGTGACCCATTCCTATAATACCTTATGTTATAGGCTATATCTTTTACAATTCACTGTCAATATTTTTAAAAAGTTTGTCTAATAAAAGAAGATCAATGAACAAACAATAAAAAACATAAAAATAAAGAGAAACAAATACAAATTAAATATTATTCGCTTGCAATTTTTTGCATTCTTATATATATGTAAATCAATGAACCTCGGCTGTATACGCGAAAAATTGTGACTCATCCTCACGTTCCGCGTGAACCTGTTAGCATTTTGGTATAGATTGCAATTTTAAGGTCAAGTCATATGACGTCAAGTTCAACTTTAGACAAAATCGGGGAAGAGTTATAATCCCCTCGAAATCGAGATCATAACAAAATCGAATTAAAGGGAGAAGAATAGATAAATCTCTTAAAAGAAGTGTTATTAGAAATTAGTACTGAGTTTTGAATGTTTGTTTTTTAACAATGCGAGGGGTTATTCTAGGTATTCTCCTTCCTAACTTTTTCAGAAATTTGAATAATAAAAAAAAAGAATTAGGCCTCTGACACGGATTTTTTAAGGCCCCGAATTTTTGAAAAAAAAAAATCAACTAATTTGTAAGCGGGGTATTTTGAGTGTTTTTCTGATTTTAGGAATCTTTGAAAGCTTGCAAAAAATTTATAGAATTATAGGTGAGGTTTATAAACGTATATGTGTGGATTTCTGAAAAATGATTTTGCACCGAATAACGGGAATAACTATTTTTGCTACTCCAATTTTTTTCACCGTTTTCAACCAATTTTTTATTTTGATAAATAGATAAATAAAATTAATAAGGAAGATAGATAATAGGTATAAGACTCACAAATTTTATTTAGCTTTATTATGCAATTAGTTCGAAATACGATGAGTTTTCCGAAAATCTTCGCTAAATAAATGTGTTTTGAGTTGATTTTACCGTAGATAAGTGACTCCAGGAAAAAAGAGATTTTTTCTTAGAGTCGGTTCGACAAAGCTTGATCAAATAAGAAATAATAAGATCTAAGGAAGTTTTTCAAATCTTGTTTTCGAAATTGAGAAACCTAAGAGGAGTTCTCTTTAGTTTTCTTAGATTGCTGAGCACTTTGAACCTCTGAAAACTAATATATTTATGTATTTAAATCTAGTTTGACAAAGAGAGAAAAAAATTAATGTTTCTTTTATTTGTCTACTTTATTTATAAGTTATAACTAATTCCCTATTAAAAAGCAATTTTCAAACTGAAAAAATAATTCATGAGATTCTGTCGTTGCCGTTCAATGAAAATTACGTATGTCAATTATTTCTTTTTGAGATATTCATTTGTCGTGATTTCTAAAATAATTTTTTTGTAACACTTAAAAAATAAAACTTTTGCAATTAGGTACAAAGTGTAAAACCAAAAAAAAAAAATGGACTTACGAAGTTTTTTTTGAACGCAAACGATTAGCTCTTCACTTCTTATAGGTATTTTACAAAAAAAAAATAAAACACAAAGTTATCAATATACCAACATGTGTGGTGCCAAATTCATTTTTTTTTTTAGAAATTTAAATGTAAAAACAAAAATTAACTCATAGAAAGGCAAGAAAATAAATTGCATAAGTTAAGAAATTAACTGACTAATTTGTATATACGTCAAACCCAAATTCATTTTTTTGAATAAACACAAAATTATCAATTCAATAATGAAAATTGATTGTTACTTTTTATCACGAATGTCCTACTGCCCTCGGCAATAGAGGAACAAAAAACAGCAGAATAAACTTAAGTACAAGTACAACAAATTTAGGTACCTACATGCATATAAATACCTACCTACAAGTGAAGATATATATTTCCAAAAAAATGTCTATTCCTCCAAAAAATTATTCAAACACTGACCCCACCTAACACAGACAGTGTCTGTTCCATCATACCTTCATACATATATTTATATCTAAGTTGGGTGTAGGTACCTAACCAACAACGATATCTATACATCCGTCATGTACACACTTTTACTGACGAATTCTCAATTCCTATATTAAATAATATACAACATAATACTAAACATACATATCCTACATATATGTATATATTTATTTATATATAAATGTACCTATATATTCTGATTGTAATAAAACGACACGAGCCACACAGAATGGACAAAATAAGGCAGCAGCCCAGGAATATCCTTGAAACTTTCACTTTCCCTATCCCTCACCTCAGACATCACATCAGCCGCCCTCATTTGTCCTTGTGACTTTTTCGAGAGAAAACTTATTTAAATTTAATTTCTTTGTTGTTGGGTTTCTGTGCTGTTTCGATTAAGGAGAAGCTTTGCTCTTTTGTATATCCTTGCCCTTAGTAACAACAAAATATTTGAAACTTTCACTTGTACCTTATTCCATCAATGAGACAAAATATAGTGTTATTATGCTAAAGGACCTTCATAAAGCTACACAAATGTATAGTTCCTTTTGAAAATTACCTATCTATTGATTTTTATTTTCTCTGTCGATCTAAATTTGGGCTATTCCTATAATATTTCATAGAGACACACGAAGGAAAAGAATCAGTCGATCAAATTTATTATTTAGGTATAAGCTCTCGCATGCTGCTCTAACACTGTAACCTGTAAGTAAATGAACTCCAGAGACAAAATGAGAGAAAGAGAGGGAAAAAAAGAGAGAGCGAGAGAGAGAGAGAGAACAAAAGCCGACGTCAAACTTTCGTTGCCTCATCGTGGCTCATTTTCGGAACCGGATGAAATATCCTCACACCCTTCACTCAAAAGATTATTTACCACAAAATTATATACATTCTAGCACATAAGGTCCTTTTTATGTACAAAAGCTTAATTGGGCTAGCGCGTGTACGCTCTATATATCCGGTAACTTTATTTCCCCCAAAAAAAAGTTTTTTTTTTATTTTTTCTATTTAAGAAAAGAATCTATCAAGAAAAAAAAACTTTTAAAAGTTAAATTTATTATAAACAAAAAAAAAAAAACATTACAAAAAAAAATTATGAAAAAAATAACTTACCTTCTTCGCGGTCCCGTTCGATTTTTGGATGAATTTTTCCTTTATGATCGGACGAATTAAGGAAATTCAAATCACCTTGCGGTTGAGTATATGGTATCGAGATATTCTGTCCGTATTGCATATTATTGGCTGAAACAATACAAAAAAACACACAAGAAATCACAATTAATTTCAAAACACCAATAATTTTGTTTTCACTACTCTACAAGGACATTTCTTATTTATGTGTTTTTGTTTTATTATATTTTTAAAGAGATGCAAAAATATGAAAAAAAAAGCGAAATTAAAAATCACATAGATATACTTGAAATGGCACGGCAATGGCAAAGGCAACGGCACAACACAGAGGACAGAGCACCCGGTATTCGTTGTTGTAGAAAGTAAAAACTTCCCGAAGAGCAAGAAAAGCAGGAAAACCAACCAAAACTGACAACGAACACACAGAGAACACACAAACTTCCACCAGCTAATACCAGGATGCGTGTACTGTCGTCATCTGGTTGTGCTCTTCAGCGAAGGAGTAAGCAGCAGCAGCAATGTATAGATAGGAAGGTAGGTAGGTATAAATTGTATAGATAGATAGATACAAATATAGCAAAAGCAACTTTGGAAAGTTTCTCTCTGTGCATGGCTTTTCACTTTCGCATAGAATTTTCATGAACATACCAAAAGGAAAAAAAAAATACCAACTGAAATAAACCAATAAAACACACTCTCACCCTTTGCCACCATGATCATTCCAATATTATTCATGAATTTCCCCAGAAAACGAGAGAGAGCCTAAGAATAAAACCGTCTGGTGGGTTGTAGGAAATTGCTTTATTTAGGTCATGATAATACATTAAAAGGACTTTTTTGTAAGTAAGATAAAGTCAAATTTTTAATTGGGCATTAATTTTGTGCAATTTAGATTTCAAGATTTGAAGGCTCTAATTAAACAGGACAATAAGACAGCTGGGTATAAATGTACATATGTTAAAATTATTAATGTTGAGACAACTTTAAAGGTCGGTCACCTGTAGGATTAGGCCCCCAAGTTTTAATTTAAAGCGTACCAAGAAATGTCCCTACATAAATGGCTATCATTTCCGCAGAACTGACATGGCCAAAAGGAGCTTAATCAATTAATATAGGTATTTGTTGATTTCTTTTGCCATTTTTAGGACCCACAACTTAACAACAGTATAATTTTGACAGTCAGTGATTTGTCCGTCAACCAAAATCTGATTTTTCTGATTTAATATTAGTGATACATTTCATTTATAATTGAGTGTCTGTGATTTAACGTGGGTCACTGTGGCGTATGCGTAACTTTTTTTTTATTGAAAAATCAAATTTCACTATTCTTGAATAATTAAATACAAGATATGACTTTGCTGACCATTCTCTGACGTCAAATGATTTAATTTTTAATGCGAAGCTTTGCAAAAGTTCTAATTAATAATGTTTTATTATTATTATCGGCTAGTGAAAAAAAAAAATTATTTTCGATATTCAATTTCCGATTGGTTATAGTTAAACGAATTTAAAAATATGTAGAAAGCTAAAATATATAAAAGAAAATTAAGTGATATGCAAAATTTAAATTTAAATTAATTAACTTGCATTTATTGACAAACCTCTAACTCTTAAAACTCGGTTGAGGGATACTTTTCAATACAAATTTATCCTAAGACCGGGTTTTAAGAGGAAGAACTTTGTCAAACTCTTACTGATTGGGATTGGAAGAAAGAGGAACGATAACATTGCACGATTAGATATCTTGAAAGATTGTAACACGGTAGATTCATGTGATAGTAATTAAGAGAAAATAAAAAATGTTTTTATGAATTTTTCAAACCTTGACCTCGAACATATATTTTAAATAGATAAATAAAAATGGTGTTTTTGTAGAGTGTTCAATTTCCTACAAAAATATACATAAATATAGAAATTCGATAAATAGTCGAAATGTGTTTTTTAATATGAGACTGAAGTAAAAATGAAAAACCACAATGCTGAGGATCTTCCCATTAATACTTGGTGAGTAGGTACGCGTTTAAGAGGTTTTTGGGTAATAACCGATTTACTCATATAATGTTTTTCGAAAACCGATCATTAAGGCAAATTACCAGGAAATCTTACAATGTTAGGAACGAAAATTGATGTTCTGAAATAAGATTCGAATGCCAATCAAGAATTATTGAGTTTGTGAATTTGTTCTTTACAATTCAAGGGAAGCCTAATTCAATAAAACCTATTCACTCAAACATTTTTCTGTTTCTTCCTAAAATTTTAGCAATTCTCCGCATGCTTTCGAAAATTTTTGACTCAAACAGCTGAGCTGCTGAGTAGAGAACTTGTCGTTATTCTGTATTTAAAAACTTTGAATGCGTGACCAAAATTCTCAAAACAATGTGAATAACATTGTTTTGAGTATGTTGGTCATATTTCGAGATATAAGCAATGGACTTTTAAGATAAAAGTCTTAAATGAATTCTGATAAGATTGTTGAACGAATATAAATGTAAAATTACTAAAGTTTTGTCAAAAAATTAGAAAAAAAAAAAAAATTAAAAAAGTTTCGACATTTGATTTTTTAAAAATCGATAAAACATCAATATGGCCACCTTCAAACGCTTATAGCATAGAAACGCCGCACCCAATGTTATTGGTTATGGTCTTAAAATGAAGCTTAGAATATACAAATGGTTTTTGGTTTTTTGTAAAAAAAAACAATTTTTGCATCCAACATGGATGCCATGGCCATACCGAAAAGTTATTTTTGTAAAAAAAAAAAAAAAAACAAAAAGGTGAAATGAGAACCCATCTCCCTCCAAAACGGTACACCATTCAAAAAATCGCACAACAAAAAATGTTGGCAATCCAAATTTCATAACATTTCTATACAAAAACCAATGTCAATCTGAAAGAAATTCTGCCCGTCAACGCTGGGATAGGGTCATTGCGATGACACCCAGTCCTAAAACCCTGTCAATGCGTCCCAATGGCATTGACAGAGAGATTACACGATCACACGATAGTCAATGCGTTGACCCAAAAATGTGTTTCAACGCGAGTGTCATCGTACCCGTCAACGCAATGACAGCAGTTTTCGTTGACGATCACACCACGTGACACTCTTGGGACAGATTGTGAGGTCATTTTTACGTCAGATAGTCAACGCGTTGACCGATTTCGTTGAACGTGTAATCATGATTCTCTTTAATCACAAAGAAAAGAAAAACTCATTTATTTTTTAGTATTTAACACTTTGTTTGTTTTTTTTTTTAGGATTCTAGGATTCTTCTATAGGGATTGTCATTTTAGTCACACGAGTCATCTTACGACGAAAATCTTCGGCGCACTGCAAAAATTGACTCGAGAAAAGTCGGCATAAATCTCCAAAGTCGACAGCAAAAGTGCTGATGGGCAGGTTCAGAAACGTTAGGCCCTAAATATTTAGGTAATTTCTCGGTCTCTGATTGGTTAGCTGTCAAAAAAATCTTTCCAATTTAGGTAATTTTATTGGAAAGCTAACTGGAAAGTTAGGCAAGAAAATTTTTCCTAAAAATTTACGAAAGTTTTTCTTGTCAACATGACAGCAGATTGTTTTTAATTAAAGAATTAATTTAGTAAAATTGAATTTATTTGTGTGAAAAACGAGTAAAAAGTGCATTATCGGTTATAATTAATATCATTTATTCATTAAAGTTAAGTGAAATTTGGTGTCTTCCCCATGCGGTCGGTAAAATACTTATAGTACAGGAAAGATAGACTTTTTCGTGGAACGAAATATAGGACGGCTGAATTTTTCAAATCTGAAAGAGGGGTATTAGAAAAGCTTAAGTCATGATAACCATTTCTCTAGGACACACGGTTTTGGAGATATAGAGCGATTCGCGTTTTTCGAAATGGCGGATTTCGCCAGGGGGGTGGCGTCCCGAAAACCAGGACTTAAGCTTTTCTAATACCCTTCTTTCAGATTTGAAAAATTCAGCCGTCCTATATTTCGTTCCACAATATGCCTGTTTTTTTACTAACTTTCCTGTACTAATAAGTAAACTCGAAATTTGACAATAGCATCATATCCAAACTAATTTAGGCAATTTACTCAAATTTCCGTTCAAAAAATGACTTTGGCTAAATATCTAGCCCCTAATATTTCCTGAACGTGCCCAATGAAAAAAATATAATCGAGTCCAAATATAAAAATTCTAAATTAATTTAAAATAAAAAAAAAACATCAGAAAATGATTTTTTAAAAAAGAAATAAAATGAATTAAAAATGAAAACACTGTCAACACAGATCTATGAATCAAGAAAAATGTCTAAGACATAAAAAAGTAAGTGACAAATAAGTGGTAACTGTCCACATAATCTGAAACTATTTTCTACTGCTGCCCACTGAAAAACGAAAAGCATACATACATATCGAAATTTTTCATTCAAAATTTCGCTGTGCTATTTTTTTATGGACAATTTCGTTTTGCTCCAGCTGCATACTAGGCTTTAAGATTCATAAATTCAAAATTAAAAAAAAAGTGTAAAAATGGGAAAGATTATGCAAAAAGATGTTCCCGTAAGTAAGATAACAAAAAATTTGTTTTATAACATTTTGAAATGTAGTAGGTGAAGTTTCTTACAGCTACATAAATGTATTATTAAAATAATAACAAACCGCCCGCCGTAAAAAAAATAAAGCTGCTCATTCTCCGACATTATAATGACAAGAACATTAGACAGATAAGTTGTCACTCGTATAAATCCGGCAAGTATCGTTCAATCTAAACTGAAGCTGTAATTTCATTGTAAAGTAAAAGTATTTCATTAGATAGTTCTCGCAATTGCATGTGCATTTTGCATACAAAAAATTTTGAAAAGGATTTACTTTATGATAATATAGAACATTTCTTATAGGAATGTCTGTTTTTCTTATAAGATTTTCTTTCTCTAATAGGCGATTCTTATATGCACTTTCTGAATTTCTTCATTTTTGGAATTCATTATTTATAACTTGTATATTTCGATTGATTTATTGATAGATTGACTATGTTGCAAAGAACCTAATCATAAAAATAAAACTAGCCTCAAGAATCATCAATGAAAGCAAGAGAAAATTCAATTCGACGAAAGGACTACATGAGGTCATTGCCCTCAACATATTTGTGTACCTAATCATTTGAGAATACTTCACCATATATGTAAGTATAAAAATCCTATAAAAGAAGGTAGGTAAAATATTTGTATTTTTACTGCTATAGTTTTTTATATAAAGATTTATTAAATTTATTGTCCAGCATTTAAAAAATAAGTTCACGATTGCAGTACATTTCCTATAATTTTTTTTTTTGTGTTTACTGAGAAAAAAGATCAAGCAGAAGAAACTGAGAAGAATGAAAAACAAAAAAGAAAGTCACCACATCTCTTCCTTACACCACCCCTATCTACCGCATATCTGCTTATCCATGTAAGTTTTGTAGTAGTGTGCACCCACCGTTGTCGGCTTTTTTTTTTCTGTTTATTATAACTGTGTTTGTAGCACATATCAAACACCCTTCTTCCTTCAATTTTTTTTTAGTTAAAACAGTAAAACACCCACATAGTCGAGCTGAGCCGAGTTTTATAACCAGTTTTTGTACGAGGAGAGGGTGAAAAATTGAAGAATCTATGAAGTTTGTATATGTACCGACTGTCGATACGACTGAATTCCTTTATTATCACATTCACTAGCAAACAGGGGGGTGAATACGCGACAACAACAAAGAAGCAGAAACAGCAGTTTTCCTTCTTTCTTTTTGGCTATATATGGGGGATGAAGGATACTTAGGGGTGGGATGGCATGTGGCACAGAGACGGTGTTGCCATATTATCTAATAAGTATTGAAATTGATTTTTTGATTGTTGTAAACAGAATCGTACACAGTTTCATCAGAAGTTAGGATTATTCTATCAAGCAATATCGATTTTTAGAGTAAATTCATCTACTAAAATTATATGAACCCCTATGTTAAAAAAATAAAGATTTCAAAGATGTTAAGGATTTTCTAGTATAAATTAAACCTATATTGTAGTATGTTTTCTGTGTGTAGTATAGGTATATTTTATGAAGTAGTGAAAAAGTTACCTTTTTACATCATTTTTCGAAGATTTTAAGTTGGAAAAACTATCACAAAATATGTTTGAAAATGCTCACTTTTTTACTTTTGGGCCAATGTAGTTAAGGATGAAGTCAATTAAACAAAAACATATATGCTAACATATTAATTCCTCAAAGCTCCGAAAACAACCATTGGTTGGTAGACGACTGTTGATGTCAGTTTTGTTAAACAACTTGGTATATTTTCCTTCAGAGTCAATTCAGCTCAAGCAATTTATTTTATTTTTAAGCTGAAAGAACATTTCCTTCTCTTAGCTAAAAAAAAAGAAATTGCTTGAGCTCTCCAAGATTTTCAAATAGTTTTTTTTTTAATGCTTTAATTAATAAATAATACCTACAAAATAAGTTTTGGCATTTCTTAATTGCCAGATTTTGCCTTTTAAAATACAGTCAGATCCCGAATTTTAGGCATAGTATGGGTCTTTGGTACATTTAAAAGTTGAATTACACAATTACATTCGTCTGAAAATTTTAGTTAGAAATACTTTTATTTTAGCAAAACATTTTTCTGCTTACATCAAGGGTACAAGGTGGCCAATCTTCATGTGTCCCATGTACAATATACATAAAGTCTCAATATTTTTGACATAATGTAGGTTGTTAAATCTAAAATTTTAATATTAATGTTCTCAGAAAATTGATAAAATAAAAAGCACAATTTTCAGAGCCCGAATTGTGAAAAACATTTTTTGTTTCCATTTCGTCCGTATGTAGTACATTCCACCGCGAATCTGCATTTTTTGACATTTTCACTTTAAAGCGTCATTTACCTTGTTATCGGTCCCTCTATTCACTGCGTCGACCCCTATTTTCCATCTGTTGCCTAGAAGCCTACAATATCAATTTTCGTTACTCGAGTTTCCATAATGCATGTGTTTCCAAAACTTGAAGCCATTTTTCTCAAAACTGCAATTTTGCAGATTCGTGGTTTTGGAGTTGTGCCCACGATTTAACTTGGGTTAAATTAAGCATTGGAATGTGGAGAACAGAACTGCATAGAAAGTTTGAAAAATTAAAAAATGTTTGTGATTTTAGTTAATGTTTCATTTCAAGAAATTGTTTTTTTAGCACAATGTTGTAACAAAGCTTGATCGTATAAGATAAAAAGTCAACATGTTCAAGATACCATCTCCACAAAAATAGAACAGGACCAACTCAGTTCGTATTGCCAAAAAAAAAATCGCCAACAATTTTGAACATTTTTTTTGTCGAACAATTTTTTGTCATTAAATTGAATACTTGGTTTGGAGTTTAAAACCTGTTTAAAAGATGGTTTTGTACTTTTAAAAACAAATTTTATGTTTTAAATGAAATTTATAAAATTAAATTGAAAATGTAACATAAAGCCTAGTATGCAGATCGAGGTAATTGTTTTCTCCACTTTTTTTCCGTGAGCTATATTATGACAAATACAAAACGCGAAACGAAAATGTGATTTTTTAATTGGAGCTGTGCACAACTGTGCTGAATTTCGTAAAAAATCTTGGCTCGGCAAACTTTTAGAAAGATTTTTGTATGGGAGCTAAAACTAAGCTCGATTTGTGTAATAGGCCTGAGGAACAAAAATTTAAATCAATAGGAGGTAGATAAGGAAAGTTCAAGGGGTGATTCTTGGATATATGTATTTAAAAAAATTGTTCTTTAGCTCAATCTACCACTGATATCACTTTTTGTTAAAACTGTGCTATCTAGGTATAAAGGCGCATTACTCTTTGGTAGCTTTCGGGTGTCACCCCCAAATGGGTGACACCCGGGGCGGTCCGCCCCCTCTCGCTACGCCACTGCTTCTGGATACGGAATATCCTACTTATTCTGAATTTTCAGCTGTGTAAAATGGGCCTTTTACTGCCTTAAACCTTTATAATGAAAGGAGTACGTTCCAGGCAATTTGGGGCCAACAAATTTTGTAGTAACTTGCTCAAAAAAAAAATAAAATCATCACTCAAAAAACGCTAAAATAATGGTGTTTTTCAAAAAATCATATTGCAAAATTTAGCGCCTAAAAAATATCTGTATTAGACGTCTAACTGTTTTAAATTTTTCTTTATTAACTTTCCCTTGGTATAGCTCAAATTGTCGTACAAAATTTCCTTTACACATAATAGGTAACCACTTTTTCGAAGGCTTAGAAAACCGTTCATAACTCAGTTTTGAAATTTTTAAGAATTTTTTAAACACCTGTGCTATTCTTGTAACAAATTTATCTATCGTAAAAAAAAAAATCAACTCTCAACGACTTGTTTTTTCGAAAATAATTTATTTCTTATGGTGATGATAATGATTTAATTTTAAAAAATCCTTTCTTTTACGTGTTTACGTTTTGAAAATAATCTAGCAAATATAGTTATAGTAGATTTTTGTATCTCTAATACATATATACATAGTTTAATTTTGAGTTCCAGTCTATACCACAATAGTAACAACCTGGTCATCTTTTAGTAGATGCAGCCGGGGTTCATGGATTTATAAGACGCTATAATCAATTCAAAAATATATTACTGAAAATGTCTGCATCATTTGAATGTAGACATTCTTCTTTTTTCCAATATCATTTTTGATTAATGAAAAATATTTCTTTTTGCAATATTATTTTATTTTTAATGTTTTTTTTTATGCAATAACATTTATCTTAAAACAAAAT
The DNA here is from genome assembly GCF_945859705.1 of Episyrphus balteatus. Taxonomy (NCBI): domain Eukaryota; kingdom Metazoa; phylum Arthropoda; class Insecta; order Diptera; family Syrphidae; genus Episyrphus; species Episyrphus balteatus. The sequence goes on along the minus strand of NC_079136.1, from coordinate 81,260,817 downwards.
ATTTAAGGTAATCAACGATAAAAAATGTTTGCTAATTCAAATATTTTCAATTAGCAATAGGTAACATTTTCGTATAGGTAATGCAGAAAAAGTTCCTTATCCATTGAATTTTTTTTAATACAATTTTTTGTATGTAATTGCAAAAAATTTTTCGAATTTGTAATAGAAGGAAAAAGAGTTTTTAACACCCTGGTTTCAAAATACACAGTAATTTTTGTTAAATCCATTTGTAGACAACTGTAAATACTCAATTATAGTTCAATGTTTTTATCATGTATTAAATGTATTTTAACCACCGGGATATGGACCCAGACAAAAATTCAATTTGTTTTCGTTTTTCATAAATTGCAACAACAAAAGTTATATTTATGTAAGTACCTACTGTAATTGAAATTCTTATAAAAAAATTTCCTACTTTATTGTATTGATAATAATATTTAGCTTTTAAATGTTAACCTTAATAAGTGTTTGCAATATTTCTATATGTATATCCTCTTTGGAAGGAGACAAAAAATAAATGTTTTTCTCAAACACATAATATTTTTTCCAAGAAATCCATCCAATGTAAAAAGAAACCAAACAGAATTCATAAGCAGATGGCAGAGAAAATTGTATTGTGTAGGGATGATGCCGAAACGACCTCGACTCGACTAAAGCAGTAACTAGGAACCAAACAAGGGAATCAGGCGTGGGAAGTTTTCAAGGATATCTGATGTTCTCGTAAAAGGAAAGTAAGTGTGAGCTTTTAGCTTGAAAAATGTATAAACATAACTGTATAAACAATATGAATAAGGTTTGGTTCGAAAATGGATATAGGTATAAATATAGGTACATGGCTTTAATTATTCCTGTTTTTTTTTTAGCTGAAACAATGAAAATATTTGAAGTTTCATATCTTTTTCTTAGAAAAATTTAAATAACGAAACTAATTAAAAAATACCTACATACCTTAAAGAAATAAAAAATTGAATTTTAGTTTTTTTTGGACTAGTTCACCAAAGTTAAAAAATTTAAAACACTCCAATTGAAACAAATATCAAAATATAGTCGACCAACAACTAAAAGTGAGGCATTGGGTCATATGCATACAAAATAGTAAATGCTTTTACTTGAAAAATTGTAAAGTATGAACGTTTTTTATCCACATTTTGTGCATATCAAACCTAGTTTATACTTATTAATTTTCATATTGCTAGTATTTACTATTTTTTATGCATATGGGCCATTGTAGAAACAATATCAATAGTCGTGTTCTCTTGATAAATCAGTATTTTACTGAGCAAACAACAAATTTTATTTATTTATTAATAATAAAATCATTTGTTGTTGAAGAGTCAAAAATGTAGGAGTTTGAAAAAAATATTTTCTGTTAACAACAAACGCGAGAATTGTATTTATCCTTGGCATTCATTTGTTGTTGAGCTAAGTACTGAGTTGCCAATAAAACACGACTAGTAAAGCAAATTTTGATAATGCGATTCTTCTTCAATGTTTGTATTAAGTATGTACCTAAGCATTGAAAAAATAGTCATATGTAAACTTTGTAATAAAATCATGAAATTTGCATTGTTTTAGGACCACAGGAAAAAATCACGATTTTATCTTGTAGGCCAACTTAACAATGTGTCTTTTGCACAGTAGGAGGTCTGATGTCCCAAGAGAGCCAAATTCTTTTTTGTATCTCATATTGTTTTGTTTTGCTAATTATTTTATTATAATTTTTTTTCTAGCGGCGTTATCAATTAAAATTGTCGTCCGTAAACCGACTTTGCAGACAACCAAAGTATCAAAGTAACAGCAGCAATGGAGGCTATTCAAGATCTTAGTCCACTCAACTTAGTAATTGAAAGTGCTGCTAAAGGAGCTATCAAAAGATTTTCCAAGAAAGGAACTGGGACTGGAAAATGCATAGACATCAGAGAAAAACACTTCCTGTCCATATCCTCAGAAGAAAACATCCTTGATTTTACAAGAGATGTCATGGTCACAAACTACAACTTTGTAAAAAACTACAAAATACACCTCAGTAGTAAAAAATATCGGAAAGGTGAATCTATCAACTACTCATTTTGTGAAAGTACCATCAATATTATTATACAGACGGGTCGAGAACAGCAGAAAGTACAGGTCTTTGGGTCTAATACCAAACTCTCCGTACCAATGGGTCAATCCCCAAGTATCTTTCAAGCTGTAGTAAACGCCATTGTAAAATGTGCAGAAATAAGCCTCAAATTAAATCACCGGAGCAAAAACATTACCATTAGGTGCGTCCCACCAAGTCAGATCTCTGAGCGCTCAGAGATTTTTTAAGTAAGACAAAAAATGTCTACTGAGCGCTCATTTTTTTTCTGAGATTTCTGAGACGAAAATTGTTTCGATTCAATTTCTTTTGCTTTCTTAATTTTTTTTTTTATCACAATTTAATATTTGAAGAAAAGTTGCAATTGTGTGAAGTTGCAGTTGAAGTGTTGGATTTGAAAAAAAAATTGGGTTCATGTGAGAAACTTGTCCCACAAAATTATCTTGCTCTCTTTCAAAATGACATTGAGCCCTCAGAGATTTTTTCTTCGTGGGACGCACCTATTATTTCTGGTAGAGTTAAGCTGCCATAAAAGCACTTAAATCCTACGAAATCAACTCCAAGCTTGTATTGGAGTGTATAGGCTATAGGGAAACATTACGAACTTGACAAAATGGGACCCTAACCGTATTGCAGAATAGGAGAAAACGTAAAACTTTCTTATAATTACTGGTCTTCTCACGGGCTACTGCAAACTAAGAAGGCACCTAAGCATTTTTAACTAGTAGAAAGATGGTTTATACCTTTTTGAAAACGGTGTTTAATGCAGACAAGAACTTCATCCAACTTTTTTTCCCTCAAAGCTAGCTATATGTATCTATGTAGGCATGTACCTAGGTATGTAGGTACCTATTTCAAATGAGAGAAAAATTAAAAATTTTTAAGTTATGCTAATTTTAAGTGTTTGTTAACATTTTCCAGAAATTTTATATCGAATCTAATGTATTTGGGTTCACTAAGCCTAAAAATCACACTGAGGACCTCTAATTTTGTTTTGTTAGATATTTTCATTTTCCACATTTTGGGGATAATTTAATGCAATTTTTTTTTAGTTTTTTTTATCACATGTGCTTTTAAATTTTTATTTGGAATGTAATTTAATTCGGTTCTGTATGTAGGTAAATAAAAATCCAAAAAAAATTTTATTTTTATTAAAAATTTGTATATGTGTGTTGGGCAGTGTTATTATTCAAACTGGTAGATGTCATGTTCACAAAGCCAAAACCACGAATCTGCAAAATTGTAGTTTTGAGAAAGACGGTGTGTTTTGGAAACTCATGCAATCTTATGGAAACTTGTGCAACAGAAATTATTGATAGTTTAACCCTCTATAGGCACACCTCTTTTTTGTGACGTGATAGTGAATTTGGTTTATACTTTTCCATGTAGCTATAGAACTTTTTTCGGTCTCAATATTTTATAGAGATTCTTACATGAAATTGATGTAGAATTTTCCGAGGAATTCGAATATTGTGTTCACAATTCTGACCACTTTTTTGAAAAATAGTAATTTTTTTGTTGTCCTGCCAAATTCGCACCCGTGTGCCAACAGAGGGTTAAACTGCTAAGCAACAGATGAAGGATTCAGATCGACGCAGTGAGTAGAGGAATCTATAACAAGTAAAATGATGCATAAAAGCGAAAATGTCCAAAAATGCAGATTCGTGGTCATGGAATTGTGCCGACGCGACGTATTTTATTGCTCATTCCCTTTCATCAATGTTACATCATACATTTTCAGAGCCGATTTTATAGATCAAATTATAAGAAATATCCCGATATATTTTGTGAAAAATTACATTTATGCGTAAAAAACTTATTTGAATGTTTCTTTCATTCGCTTTGATGCTTCACAAAAATGTTCATAGTCCAAAGAATGATATATGTATGTGGAAATCCATGGTATCGGCGATTAAGAGGGCCTAAAATATTTGAATGTAAAAAGATCACAACTCCCACCCAAATTTCTCACTGCCGTGGTTGTGAGTATAATATGGCTCATATGAAAAAAAATTATAAGTTCCACAAGTGGTATCATAAGAAGTGGAATAATTATGTACCTACATATAATTTTTAAATAATATGGTATGGCTTTTAAAAAAAGATATTACTATAGTTGTTTGAAAGCTTTAGAAATTTATTAATTAATAATAAATATTCATATTGATCTCAATTACCAAGTATAGTTTAACAATTATAATAGTTAAAACCAATTGGCCATATTACCCTATCATAGTATGTTAGGGCCTACCGTTTTAAATAAACAGTTTTATTTCAAATCAACCTTAGGTCCTATTACCCGTACCTATATACTTAAAGTCAGAAAATGTATAGGGAACACGTAAAAACCTGGCGAAAAGGACGGTAATATCTTACCAAATACCTACCGTAGGACACAAAATGTAGGAAAAACATATAAGCTAGGCCTATTTACCCGCACCTACATAAGGCTACAAAATGAGGCTATGGGAAAAACAGAACAAAATTACAAAATTAAGACAAGTGCAGAAAAGAGCAAAAAATGCTAATAATTCAAAAAAATTTAAATGTCAATTTTTTTAAATCCACCCATTTAGTAATTTTGCTTCTATAATACTTTACAGGAGCAACAATAGCATCTGTAAAGCGTTATAGAATCAAAATTGTTTCTCGGGTAGGTAATTGGAAACAACCTCTTACCTCTAACTGATTCTAATGTAGGTATAAAATAGTTTATGAAGATAAAATTAAATTTAGAAAAGATTAAGGATACATGGGAAATAACTTCATTTTAGACAACATATCAATGAGTATCGATTTTTAATCTCTTCATTAATGGCACATAAATTTATTTACCAGAGTAACTTTGAAAAACCATATGTCACAGTTACACATTATACTAATCGACATAGAAAACAAGAAAATTTAGTTCTCCAAAAACTTCTCTTATATACAAAGTCTAGAATTTCTAATTGGAATATTGATGCTTATTATGTGATAAGGGGCAAATATGTGAACAAAGTATATGTGGTGGAGGTAAATAAAAGATCAATTTCCAGCTGTTTTCTCTTATTCACCCAAAAATAAAAAATATATCAACAACAACCACCCCATATAAAGTAGTTAAAGTTCATTTCCAATGAATAATTTTTGTATAGAAAGTATGTAGGTAGTTTATTCTCTCAAAGCTCAAACCGGCAACACTGATGTCAAAGATTGTGCTTGCTTGGCTGTCAAATTGGTGGAGCGATGCCGGTGGTGAAAAATGGTGGTGGTTGGGTTTAGATTTTTGTTGGATTGGGGTGACGATGATTGTGTGATGGTGATGAAGAAAGCCGATAGATGGTTAGATGGCGGCGGTGGTGGTTTTTACCCCACAAAAACAACAAAGAGGGTGGAAGCAGAATGTACGGCACATATATGCTGCCTAACATACATATGTACTCTACACATGGAATATACAAACACTATATTAGTAGACGGCGATATCCCGGTGAAACGAAAAACGACTACTGAAGGAAAAAATCAATAAAAACGCCATTAGCCAAAGTCGTGTCGCCGAGAAGGAAGAAAATAAATATCGTAAACCAAAAACCGATAACCAAAAAAAGAAAATCTTTGTCCCCCCTTTGCGTTACTATGGCGACATACCCTTTTCTTATATCACTTTCTATATGCACTCTTGATTTCACCCGATCACGTGAATAAGTGAAAATATCACTTTTTTTAACAGTAGGTATTTTTAGGATCACGCCTTAGAGAGAAAAAACTTACCTGAGGGTGCATTTTGATTGAAATGATTGCCGTTCGTCTGGTAACGTTGTGCAGCATGATTGTCGTTGGCGTTGCTACCATTTACACCCGGCGTTGAAAAAGCTCCCGGCGTTTGTGTGTCGTGGCCAAATTTTGCCGCAAATTGATGGATGCCCGAGAATGGGCCCCCAAATGCCGAAAAATTCATCATTTTACCGTTTTTTTTTTTTTTTTGTTTGGTTGGAAAAATCTCCACCGATTCTCCGGCAGAAAATAATGTTTAATGTATCCCGGTTGTAGCGAAAGTAGTCTCCTTTATAACGATGATGATGGTTGCCACCCCTTCAATTGAATAAGGGTATTCACTCTCACTCACCCGCACTCACTCTGGTGCACTACTACGACCAAAAAGCCCACAACTCCTAATGGTAACGAAACGGTAAAGAATGACGACAAACAGGCAGCCGGATGGATGGCTAGATGGCGCTGGATGATGACTATGTGTGTTTTTTTTGTGCAAAGAAGCAAAAAAGAAGGAAAAACACAAGGCAAGAAATATGGTAAAGGCCGTGAATCTAACGAGAGGTCTCTCGGCTTTATCGCCACACTACCCGCACGACAGCACTATACTAACGGGAATATAACGGATGACGTGATGAGGAGGGTTGAAATTATAATTTTCCTTTCCTATGCCCTTTATTGTTTTTTTTTTTTTTTTTTACGATAGTGTATAGAAGAGTGTTGATGTATGTTTTAGATTTTCCTCTCTATTTTCCAGAGGGGGATATTGTATGCGTTTTTATTGGTATTTGTATGGGTTTTGTGTATGTGTTTGTGTATTAGGTTATGTTGTAGGAGTTCTATACAGCGCCGGGTATGTTTGTGTTTTATGTTGCACTCACAATACCATTAGAAACTCGTAATTTTCATGCGCGCACACACACGGATACGGATACGGAGACATGACAAGCATTAAAAATGGAAACACAACACCGAAGAAAAACAGGAAAATTGGTTTAAAAATTTTCACTTGAAAATCTTTTCACTATGAAAAATATAATTTCCAAAAAAACAAAAAATTTTTTTTTCTTAAAATTTTTTTTTTTAAGATAATCTCTATTTTATTTCAACAAAAGGACATTTTAGAAAACACGAATTCAAAATTAATTAATTATAATTGGAAAATTAAATTTTTTGTATTAAAAATGTAAATATAGAAAGGAAAAACAATCGGGAGCACTGGAGCAGTGATTGTTTTATGTGTGCCGCGGTAGAGCTGTATATACACACTATTTTATCCAAGGAAGCAAATAACACCAAATACCTAACACTGTGGAGTAAAGTGTGTGTGGAGATAACGAGGCGAGGATGATGATGATGCCATTGCCTTGCCCTGCCTTGTCATGCCACACAGAGTCCCATCATACCCATTTTATACCTACCTATAAGCAATATCAAAAATCAAAAACAACGATTTAAATGGGTGTAGGTATATGCGGCGTTTTTATCATCACATGGATAATGGTATAAAAAGGGAGCGAAAGTCCTTGAATGTTAGACACATTTTATGTGACTGTGTATTTATATAAATAATACATATATAACTTTACTTTACTCTCTCTCTCACATTGTTTGAGTGTGTGTGAACCTTTTATCACTTTCATTTGAGTACGATACGGGTGCAAGTGAAAAAGCAAGTGCTCTGCCGAGATAAAGTGAATGCACTTTGCGGCGGCATTATTGCTATTTGGTCTTATTTTGAATGTGTTTGTTAATTATAAAAAGGAAGTGAAATCAAATAAGTTGTGAAGGAGTAAACAAGCATTTTATTTTACTATTATAAGATTTATTATTTTAATTTTTTCTTTAAAAAACAAACTCACGCACATTACTCTTGACACTTTTTATTACACTTAAATTTATCATTTAGTTTGGAATATTTTAACTTAAAAAATCAATTCGTTTTTTAATTTTTTTCTTATTTCTTGAAACATTCAGTTGAATTCAATATAAAGTCCAAGATTTTAGTTTTCAAAACTAAATACGGTTAAAAAATTTGAAATTAACCGGAAACGGAATGATTGCGACATCTTTTGCTCAGCATTTGCTACATACAACAAAGGTTTGGTGATATGATGAGCTTTTTTTATTTGTTTTTTGGTTTGGTTTCATGATAGGCTTTTTCATGATAGCTAGTGACATCTCTTGATATAAATTGAATTTTAAAAATATATAGTAAGGAACATAACCGGCAAAAAGTTTTTTAAGAACTTTTGATTTGACTTTGGTAAACAATGTACAGCATTGTATATATATTTCCATAGTACTATCATGAAGTAAAACGATCTTAGGAACTCTAGTGGTGACTTGAAAAAGCAGAATTTGTATGAAAAAAACACACTGAGCGCCACCTCAAAAAAGTGGCGACATCAACTAATACTAAATTCGACTTCATGATAGTACTATAGAAATATATATACAATGATGTACAGTAGATATAAAAGACTTTCGTCTTAAATTGGATATTTTTTTTTTTTAATAATTATAATTATTATATATATAATTATTATAATAAGCATTATAATAAGTAAGCTTGAAGGCAGGGTTGTAAAAATAGCAATTAAAACATGCATTTGAAATTTTAAAAAATATTTACTGCAAATAAAAAAAAAATGCATTAAAAAATATTTATTGCAATTGAAAAAAATGTTATTGCAACTGAAAAATATTTGTATTAAAAAAAATATTTGTTGCAGATAAAAATATTTTGCATAAAAAAAGTGTTATTGCTACTGAAAAATATTTGCATTGAAAATAAAAATATTTTGCATTAAAAAAAATTTATTGCAAATAAAAAATTTTCTGCATTGAAAAAAAATCAATGCAAAATGTGTGCATTAAATATTTCTTTTTAATATTCGTCGATTTTTTTACAATTTTGACTATTTTTTTTTAAATGCAGAAAATTTTGTATTTGCAAAACATTTTTTTTAATGCAAATATTTTTTAATTTCAAAAAAAAAAAAAAAAAATAACATTTTTTTAATGCAAAAAAAAACAGTAGTTTTATTGAAAATTGTAAGAATAAATATGAATTCCTTGTTCACAACTATTACTTAATTAAATGAAAAAAATAAAAATTTTGATTGAAAAATATCCTTATGTAGGCACAACCGGTCTTAACTGGACCAAAAAAAAAACCCAGTTGAGGTCGGGGCTAAGAAATTTATATGTTAAATACAACAACACTTTAGCCCCTTGGACTTAGTTGTTTATCCTGGAGATTTCTCTGGGATTAATTTTTTGAACAGTTTTAAATCTGTGCTACCAAAGTCAAAACATTAACGAAAGTATGCGGTAGAGTTCGACTCCTGAAAGCGAAAAATATGACAAATTTAAATTTTATTTGGGTCTGCTGGTTTCGAAAGTAAAGCCTGGTACGCAGATGGGATACATTAACTAAATCAACTATGGGAGCTAAAAATTAGCGCGATCTGCCTACCAAGCTATATAATACAAATCACACCTATTGAGCCCAATTCACACACGGCCTTATTAAAAAAATTGCTAATCCTAGTGTGAAAAATGTAGATATCCTCTGAAGATTAAAATTTAACCAGGTCCTAGAGCAGGGTAAATTTTTGACAGCTGAAATTTTTTTATTCACTTCAATAGTGTCAAAAATTTAACCACAGTTAAATATTTAACCCAATTCACACAGGGCCTAAATCGGCTCGTGAAAAGTCGTTATAAATACTCACTCACGTTTGATGAACAAGTACCTACGTGTAAACAAAGTTATTCCGAATCTTGATTTTTGTGTCTATAATAACCCTTCAAGCAAGAAAACGGAGTTCAGAAAAGACAGTCCGACCTCCGACCGAGAAAAACGGGGTTGCACTCACACACTTGCAACTTTTTGTGTATGAACACAAAGTCGAAGGAGAATCGTGGTGAAAAAGTGAGAAAAGGAAAACGAACGTAGGAAAGACAAAGACAACAAGACAAGGTATAATGCGTCATTTTGTTATTATTTGTCGTTTGTTGCAGTATCTCGTCGGTGGTCGGGTCGTGCGTCGTGCCTCGTTCTTAAACTAAATACATTGTTTTATTAATATGGAAAATTTTATTTCAAATAATGGTATGAATTGCTAAACGTGCTTCTGCGATTTTATAATTAATAATTTATCATTTTGTTGTTTTTCAAGGAGTTGAATAATGATACGCTAGCTGAGAATTTTCACCCTAACCTAAACTTCCCACAACGCACAACAGCTACTATATTCTTCAATGATGCAAATTCTCCAGCAACTGTATCAACGAATACAATAAAATAAAATTTTGTGTAAAAAAAAAAAACAATAAAAAAATTTAAGAAAAAGAAAATAATTCGTGTTTTGTTTTGTTTGCAAATGCTTCCAAATGTCAAGCGCCATTTTTTTTTCCATTCCAATGCCGGACGTCATTCATTCCGACTTCGGCTCCGTTTTCTCGGAATGGAGGTTTTCACCTCACCAATACATATGCAATCGACTTCGCGGTGATTATAATTTCCATACTAATTTGAGCCGCCTTCGGACCCGTTTCTGAGCCGAAGTCGGACTCAGCTCCGCCTGAGGCGGAGCGGATTCGGACCGAAATCGGACTTGTTTGCTTGAAGGGAAGGGCCAGTTGTACAAATATTTAATCCGTGGTTCATCAACTTTTATCTTCTGAATTCGGTGGTAAGATTGATTTTTTGATTTTACCCTTCAAGCAAACAGGTCCGACCTCGGTCCGAATCCGCTCCGCCTGAGGAGGAGCTGAGTCCGACTTCGGATCAGAAACTGGTCCGAAGGCGGCTCAAATTAGTATGGAAATTATAATCACCGCGAAGTCGATTGCATATGTATTAGTGTGGTGAAAATCTCCATTCCGAGAAAACGGAGCCGAAGTCGGACCTGAGTCGGAGCAGCGAAAACCTACTAGAAAGAGGAACAAAAAAGGGATGACGTTTCGCATTTGCGACCAAAAAAGAACAAGATTTATTTTTTTTTTCACTGAAACTGTTTTTTTTTATTTAATTTTGGCAAACAAAATTTTCACAATATATACAATATAAAATACAATACATTTTTTTCATTTTATTTTATTTTCAATTCAATTCAATTTAGTTTATTGAACTTGTTATTTACAATTGACTTAAAATTAACTTATTTCTAAGATACATTGGTTGATATAAAATTTTGTTGGCACAGAAGGGGCCTAACCTTAAACAATGACTAAGTTATAAAATATAGATAAATATTATACATGGATAAACTTAATTTAAAAAGTCTGCTGACTAGGTTGTCCTCGGGGTGTTCAGACCCGGATGTCCAGTTGTGGGGTTGGTTGAGTTGGGTTGGTTTGATTGGCGTTTAGCCACGATAGTATGCCGACTGGGTGTCGGCGTAAAAGTTAACTGCTTCTTCGTTGTCCATTGAAATTATGTTCTCGTCCAGTATATCCAAAGCGCAAAGGTACCTAGGTTCCGGATGTCGTTGTTGGGCTATCATTCTTCTCATCAGCTGATTGGGGTGGTTGGCGATATTTCCTACAAGTATCTTCGCCGATCGCAGTAGATACTTGTCCAGTGGTATGATTTTTGCTTCCTCGTAGAGTCGCTTGTTGCTGTAGTATTTTTGTCGCTGTCGATCGAAGTAAAGTCCGGTGCACATCCTCAGTATTTTTCTCTCGAACATTTGTAGTTCCTTCATGGCTGTCTTGGAGATGGTATACCATACCGGAAAGCTGTAGGCAATGACAGGTCGCAGAAGCTGCTTGTAGATCAAGAGTTTCGTTGGCTGACTTAAGCCTGTTCTTTTTTTCATCAGAGGGTGAAGGCGATGGAAGGCAAAGTTGGCTTTTTTGAGGACCAAACGGGAGTGATTGTTGAATCTGAGGAGCTCGTTAAAGTTGATTCCTAAGTACTTGGCGCTGCGTTTGGCTGGCAATCTAGTTCCATCTGGAAGTGTCAATGTGATGCTTCTGCAGCTTCCAGCCGATCGACTGCCTCTTCCTCCTGATCGTCTAAGGCACAATAGTTCCGACTTGGATGAGTTGATCCGGATACCCCATTTACTGTAGAACTCATACAGTTTCCGAATGTGAGCTTCGACTTTCCTGGCAGCTATGTTTGGCGAGATGGACTTGCAGTATGTGAGTGAATCGTCCGCGTAAAGCAGATTCTCGCACTCACTTGCAGGCGGTTGGTCTGATGTCAGGATGCTGTATAGAAAGGGGCCAAGTTTGGATCCTTGAGCAACTCCAGCTCGAATGACTTTCTTTGGTGATTTCCGATCCTCCACTTGCACAAAAAAGTTTCTGGAAGAGAGAAAAGAAAAAATAATTTTAATTAGTGCCAAAGGAAAGCTTAGTAAATGAAGTTTATGGATAAGGGCATCGATCCATACGCTGTCAAATGCTTTCTCGACATCCAGAAAGCATGCGACGGTAACTTGATTGTTGTTTAAAGCTGAGGTGATGTCTTGGTGGAACTTCATGAGCGGATGCAGTGTGGAGTGCTTCTCCCGAAAACCGAACTGCATGTCTGGGATGATGTTGTTATCGCTGCAAAACTTCTTCAGCTTCCTGAGTGTCAGCTCTTCCAAGAGCTTACTAAGATTGTTGAGAAGAGAGATTGGTCTGTAATTGGAGATGATGTTCCTAGCACCTTTCTTAGGAATCGCCACAATTCTTGCAGTTTTCCATTTCTGTGGGAAGTAGCAGTTGTTTATGCAGTTGTTGAGGATGATAGCCAAGAAGATTATCACTGTTTGCGGGAGCCTCTTTATGATGAAGTTGGAGATGCCATCCTGTCCAGCTGATTTTTTCGGTTTGGATAGGTTAATTATTTCGGCAATCTCTTCTGGGGTAGTCAGGTTTGGGCTGTCAGTAGGATCACTTGCAGGATTTGTGTCGCTGAATGTCACTTTATCCGGGTTAGGTAGCAGAGTCCTTTGGATGGATGCCTCGACTTCCTCTATAAAGTCTGAGTCTGCGGAAGGGTTCGGTGAGAAGTTACCTTCAAAGTGGGCTGCAAATGCTTCTGCTTTTTCCAGAGATGTTGTTGCTCCTCCATTGTTGGTGTTAACGACTTCCGGCATTGGTGATTTCTGTCCAACAATTCGGTTGATGTTCTTGAAGGCATCAGGCCCTGGCTTTATTGACTGCAGTCTCTTCTGGAACTGTGTGTTGTTATAGTGCTGAATGGAGTTACGGAGCATGATGTTAGTGCACTGTAGCTCACTCCACACTGTCCGGTAGTTGGGGTTTGATGTATTCAGGTCCCGTTGGTGAATCCTTTGGAGGCGTTTCCTTAACCGTTGTCTGTGGGCGTATAGGTTTTGCACCTGTTCTGGGAGATGTTGGTAGCGGTCCTTTGATGTCTTCGGCTGTTTTTGGTTGTCCACTGCGCTTGTAATTGCCATTTCTAGGGAGTCAATAGCAGCATCAATTTCAGTATTCTCAAGGTTCTTATTGTGTGGAGGGAGCGTGACGGTTTGTTCGACGTCTCTCTGCAGCCGGTCTACGTCAAAACTTCTGTAGTTGATGAAGCACGCCGATGGTTGTGCTGCTAGGGAGATGGGTTGGTGAAGCTGGATAATAAGCTGAACAGCTTCATGGTCCGAGTCGCTGGGTACTGTTGAACAGTTGAAGTTGCTGTAGGCTGGTTCGATGTGGATGAGGTTTGATGTTGCGAGAAAGAAGTCCAGCGTTGATGGCGTTCTCGGGTAGGTTGGTTTTGGTTGGGAGACTGTTACTAGGGAGTGTAGAGAACTGTTGACATCCAGCCAGTCAGCTATCGCCTTGCCTCCGATGCTAATAGTTGTATCCATCCAAAGGTGATGTCTCGCATTAAAATCACCGCCGATGAGTCCATAAGTGCTTCTTGACAGGATGCCGTTGAGGGTTTGCAGATCTTTTTGGATGTTTCTGACGGTGGAGCTGCACTTGAAGTATACGCTGATAATCGTCAAAGTTTCATCTCTCCCTACGTTTAAGATGATGGCAGTGGCTTCACTGGTGAGGAGTCCGGTGATGATGATTTCGCTGGTGCTCAGTTTCTTCTTGACAAATATTGCGGTTCCTCTGCGGTTCTCCGTTTTATCTCGACGATAGGTGTTAAATCCACGGATATCGATATTGTTCTTCCTTGTCACGTTGGTTTCGCTAATTAGGGCAATGTCTGGATTGTGGTTCTTCATGAACAAGTGAAATGATGTCCTCTTTTCCAGGCTGTACAATGAATTGACATTGTACGTCAGTAATTTTATTTTATTTGTTGTTGCTGCTGTTGTTGGTGTTTCTTTAGATGCCCAATCGCATGTTTCACCTTCTGCCTTTTTCTTCATCATTAGAGATTACATCTACAACACAAACAGAAACACATCACTTTAATCCAAACACTTTGAGCGATATATACAACATACCTTTTTTTGTTTCCATATTGTTAATAGTTTGATATAATTGTTTATAATTATACTTAATTATACTTATACTTTGTGTTCATACACAAAAAGTTGCAAGTGTGTGAGTGCAACCCCGCTTTTCTCGGTCGGAGGTCGGACTGTCTTTTCTGGACTCCGTTTTCTTGCTTGAAGGGTAAGACCGAATTCAGAAGATAAAAGTTGGTGAACCACGGATTAAATATTTGTACAACTGGCCCTAAGTCAGCTATTACACGAAGCCTCAAGAGGCTTGACTCTTTTTCCGAATTATCTTTTGATAATCATTCTTTGAGGCGCGTACTTTTACACGATGCCTCTTGAGTCAAGACTCAAATTTGACACTTCTCTGTTGATTTAAAGTTTGTTGTTGTTGTATTGCACCACGAAGCAAAAAGAAATGGTGGAAAAAGTGGAAAAAGAAACGTCAAAAAAGAGTCTCAGAATTTCGACCTACGACTCTCCGGTCGGGTAATTTATTGTTTTATCTTCTTTCTCTTTTGCACTCATTAGTTTTGAAAAGAGGCGCGCCTCTTTAGGCTGACTAAGTTGTAATAGCTGACTAAGTTGTGTTCACTGACGCTGTGCTGGACTGTTAAGCCAGAACTATAATTGGCGGATGGAGTCGGAAGCTACTGTCAATTGTTGTTGTTTTCTTTGACTTTATAGAAAAGTCAAAGAAAACAACAACAATTGACAGTAGCTTCCAACTCCATCCGCCAATTATAGTTGTGGCTCTAGGCAGAAAAGTACAGCTTTTTGCTGTTGAGTTTTTTCTGTGCTGAACTGTTTTAAGCTGCGTTCCTTTGGAAATATTTATCTACTTTTTAGTACTTAAATTTACTTTGAACTACTTTGCTATACTGAAAAAGTAGTTCAGTAGATAAATATTTCCAAAGGAACGCAGCTTTAGTTTCCTGTTCATTGACAAATCTAGAACAGTTTAGAACAGAATTTTTTGCTTGATTTGGAACTAAAAAAAATTTAACCTAAATTTTTAATTATATTTTCAGCAGTAAAAACACAAAAAAAAAAATAGATAAAACTAACGAAAACCGATAAGTAAAAAATTCATATAATTAACAATTTGTTGTTTTTTTTATTTTGACAACTGACGTTTAAATGACTGTTCTAACTTGTTATGACGTTTCTCACGAAACTGTGCTGTGCTGTCCTGTTTTTATCTAGAAAAATCCTCGGTGAACACAACTATAACTTCGTCGGTGCGTACCACACTGGGGAAATTTGTATGGGAGTGCGGAAAAAACTCAATAAAAACTGAACCACTGAATCGATTTGGATGATCAGGAATGACAGCTTAAGTCGTAAGAAATCATTATTATTCATTTGCACCCACTGCCACTCCCTTTTAAAAATATTGTAAGAGTAATAAAGGATCCAGATATTGTTCTTAGAAAATCTAAAAACTGCTATTTACAATTTACTTGTACCTAAAGCATTTTTTTTATTTGTTTGTATTATTGGAACATTACATTAAATGGAAACGAATAACTCATTATACTGTTGTCTAGGTTCACGTCCACGCAAAATGAAAAACCCGAATTATAGTTAAAAAATACTCAAAAAACCACTTCTATCACATTTTATACAATTTAAAATATATTGGCATCACACATTTTTCAAGAGTTTATTCTGTTAAGAGAGCCATTACTCACTTAAATGACTCTGATTCTTCTTAGTAAAGGCATCTATTCTGTGACATTCCATGAGCTTTCTGCTTAGATCTTCGTATGAAATGCTAAAAACTGCCATTATTATAAAACATTTAAGCTACATACCTATGTATAACGAAAATTCATTTTTCTGAAGCAAGGTCAGCAAATCAAATGTAATTTTTATGAAGTAGATTTATAAAAAAAAATCATGTGTGGAATTCACACGTGGTAGAAATGAAACCTTAAAATATCATTTTTCTTGGAAAAACAAAATGGAAAACATCTAACTTTTTTTCCCATCACCTTTAAATCAATTTTTTTAAATGACAACTTATAATAAATTTTATATCATCTGAAATCTTATTATTGTATCTTTTAGATGACGCTTCAATCATATTTTTACGAAACCTACAAAAAAAAGTAAGAATTTTTTAAAGCCAAAGCCAACCATGTCAAAATTCCAAACTGAGATTACGGTACTTCCTACACTGGTGGCTGGTCATCGGCAACAGATCTCCTCAGGTGTTTTGAGGTATTTTTCAAGTTTTTCAATTTTAGATTGTGTAACTTGTAGAACACATACCGTTATGTGTGATATATATTAAACGAAAGGTAAAATTATTAGCATGCGTATTAAAGTTAAATCAAATTTTCTATATCTATAAAAACAAAAAAGTTATAATCAATTGATTTTTCCTGTCGCATTTTCGTTTCATCGTGTTTCAAATCACTACGATACTTTGAAGTTTTCACTTCAAAAAGTGTTGCGAATTAATTTTACTTTCTCCATTTGTCTTTTTGGATAAGGATCTCTAGCTTGCAGCCAAAAAAATAAAAATCTGACAAAAAGGAGATTTTCTACTTTTCAATTTTCTCGAAAACTAGAAGACATAGAAACATGTGGTTTTCAGTGTTTGGTAAGGAATCAACTAAGGCAGTTTTCTTTTTGATTCAATTTTGTATTCAAATCCACAGTCTTGACAAAAATAGTATTGGACGTGTTTTTTAAATTTTTTTTTTCAAAAGTTTGACATTGAAATCGATTATTTCAAAAACAATTAACTTAAAGAACTTAATTTAAAAGCTAGAATTAAGAGTAATGTTCTGGCTTTTAAAAAAGGTATCATTTATAACTGTAAGTGTTACCATTGATTTTTAATATTTTTTTTTGTTATTTTAAGTAATTTTTAAGAAAATCATTTTTGCGACCAAATGAAGTTTTCAATTGCCGGTAAAAAACGCAGTGGCACCTGGTGGCACCTAAATTTGGCCTCTATCGAAAGGTAATTTCATAAGGAAAATGTTTTTAATAGTCTCTAACTGTAGGCAAGTGTAGCTAAAATTATATATACAAAAATATGAAAAAATAAAGCCATTTTTTTCTCTTTTCTTTAAATAATTATATAAAATAATTAACATCTTTAAAATTAATAATTTATTCGATTTACTATAGACAAATTATGGCATCTTTACGGAAAAATAAAAGTGTATGAGTCGGCTCAAGCAAAAAAAAATTACACAACTTTAATTTCAGGGTATTTTCACTTCGTTTTTTATACTTTCAACAACTTGTCCTTACTTACTTAAAATTTTTGACTTTTTTCCGCAAAATCCCCAGTGTGCGTACGACATATTGTGCGGTTAAAATCGACTCGTGTAAACTCACCATAAATACTCACTCACGTTCGATGGACAAGTACCTACGTGTAAACAAAGTTACTCCGAATTTTGTTTTTTTGTGTCTAAACATCTGAACGATTTGTTATTGTTTGACATTTCACAAAAACCACAACAGTCGGTAACATAAATTTCAAAACAAAACAAAAGGAAATTTAAAATGTTCTTATTTGTTCTAAAATAAAATTTGTTGAAAATTATGATTTTAAACAAATTGGAATTGATAATCCGAACAGCATAACAAAAAAAAAAATAAAATTAATACTTATCTCAAGTAGAATAAAATCTTGCAAAACAAAAAGGTACGTTCTGACCACTTGTAAAAGTAAGTAAAAACTCCAAATGAAATTATTTTTTTATTATTATAACTGTATTCCTTCATCACAAACATGATATTCTTGTTAAGTTAAGTATATTTTTATAAAAAATAACATTGAATAAGCATTTTATACGAAAAAAGAACAATCTCTACAAAAAGATTCTCAAATTCAATTTGCTCCTATTTCAATGCAATTAATTTGTTTTATTTGATGTCTGTTGTATAACTTTGAATAACAATCCCTTAGTTCTTTTTGCATTTTAATTTATAATCCTAAATCAGCAAGAACTGAATCCAATTCAGCTTGTAAGCTGCTAGCTTTTTCACGCACTTTAGAAATCTCATCTTGAAGATTATCAACATTGGCTTGCAACAAGACATTGCCTTTCTTTAAAGCTGATAACCGATTTTCGTGTTTTTTAACTCTAGGTTCGAGATTGGTCTTCTTGTCCTCATCTGTTGCATCCTTAATTTAGTCATAAATAAAATAAAAATATTAACAAAATTGAAAATTCTTAAGTCAAGGCTTACTTCAGCTTCTGATTCGCTTTCTGTTTCAGATCCACTTTCTTCTTCTGATTCTTCCGATTCAGAATCTTCTTCAGATTCTTCCTCAGACTCTTCTTCCTCCTCTGCTTCTTCTTCTTCCTCTTCTTCGTCATCCTTCTCCTCGTCGTCGTCATCGACTTCTTCCTTCATGGAGGCTGCCATCTTGTGTACTTCTTTTTCCAATTTCTTGAATTTCTTATTCTCTTCCCTGAAATTGGATTTTAGGAATTTAAGCAAATATTTAAGATGCTTTTAAGAAAAACTCAAGTTTATGCCAATTGAATGGGATAAACTCCAATATATTTAGAGAGCTAGTCAAAATAAATAAATATGTGGCACGAAGACCCCAATGAAAGAGTAGGGCCTGGTCACTTATAACTCTCAAACGTTCTTGAGTACGTGCAAATAATTCGCAATAGAAGAGACCTACAGTTTATCGCTAAGTCCAAAAAACGACAGTTAATAGTAGAGGATGGATTTGACCACAGAATTCGGGCGAGATAGTCGATGGCACTAATCATTGCGCCACTGAGAACTATTTCCTCTAAAGTTCTTAATACAAAAAAAGGTAATTGAATATAATGCCTTCGGTTTTCTCATTTGGTGAGGGTTCTAGTATCTGAATTAAGTAATTTACTATTCTCAACACTTTATCACGAAAATTAAAGCACAATAATCCCAGGATTGCTCTTTATATAGTCTAAGAGCCATTTCACATGACGCCGAGAACCGGGTAAACGGGCCTGTAAATATTTTGCTGGAGAGGTAATCTATTCATACTGTTACAATCAGTCCCAATCATGATGATGACAAAAACGATAGTCTGCCAGCAAGTATTGGCTCCTTTGCAGAGAAAAAGTGCATCAAAAGTACCATTTTTCTGCAAATGTTTAAAGATAAAATTGATTGTTTTAGATAAGAAGTTTCTCAGCTTTGTTTGCTATAAAAACATCTTTAATTGGTATATTTCAATAAAAATTCTCTATTCTTCTGAACATATTTTATTTTAGATAATATATTATATTATTTTTGAGGACATAGAAATTGAAAGTGGAGTTATACAGCCATAGCCTGGCTTTCACGAGAATAAGATTCCACTCAATAAAATTATGTCACTTTTCCCCTATTCTGATTTCTGGTCGAAAAGTTGTTCACGTTCGGAAAACTCCCCGTATTTCGAACTTAAGTTTTGGTGGCACACAGTCGAACAAAAATATTTCGGGTAAACTAAAAATAAAGACTTTAAACTAAAGATAGCGCGGGCTGATTTCGCGGGTTCATTTCTTCAGAAAAAATGACCAACTGACCAAGTGAATATAAAATGACCAATTTTGGTCATAAATGTCCATTGTGGCAACCGTGCCCATGACAGATGTTTTATCGTTTTAGCCTCACCCTGTTGCTCTTGACACCCTCTCCTTGATTGCATACCTACCCAAAGTATGCCCAATACGAATTTTTAGACTCGTCTGTCGTGTATTTGGGCACATACGTAAAACGTATGTAATGAGTATTTTTGCAATCTGCAAGTAAAGGGCAACAAGATGGTGGTTACCTCGACTCGACTGTCAGGTGTTTGAGCGCAGTTAAATGTTTGTAATGGGTGTTTTTGTAATCAAGGAAAGTAGGGCGACAGGATCAAAAATAATTTTAAATAAACGTCATTTTATTTTATTTTATTTTATTTTATTTTTGTTTTCAAGAATTTTATTTGATGAGATACCTATGAGATACAATTACTTAAAATTTTGAATTCAATTAGAAAATTAATAAAAAAAAAAGGTTTTAAAAGATTTGGCATTTTCCGACACATACATACATTACTTACACTTGATTATGGGAGAAACATTCATTTTCTAGATTCAGCCCACAAACCCTATTGTATTGGGTTCGTGATTTGTAGCCAAATAAATCGAAAATTCAATTCTTTCATACGTAGCTTTTGTTGGTTCAGATTTGGAATCATGATCCAACCTTTGCTAATAAATTGCACGATGGCAAGCCTGGCACATGCAATGAGTTAAGAAAATTCAGTTAAATAGTTGGTTGATTTGTTTTTGCTCGATTTGTTATAAAAGATTTTTATATGATACACATCCTTGTTTTATTTTGTTTGGTAAAAAAAATGATTCTTCAATCAATGTTACAAATTGCTTGAATAAATCTTCCAGAGATATATCGATAACCAATGCAACTTGAATGTTCATCATGTGCTGAAATTTCTTTACTTAGCTCCATATAAAGCCGATGATCAGAATAGAGCCTTTATTTAATAGTCAGCAGTCGATTAAGAAATGATTCTGAGTAGAAATCGATTGTCAGTAAGAGAATTGTCTTTAGTCATTGTACAATTATTATAATTCGATTCAGTGCCTCCAATGCGCATTTGTGTTCAGGTTCTAATGTTCAAAACTATACATAAGGCTTCGGTAACAGCGTTCATGTCAATCGGCAAAACATTTTTTCCTAATAGAAATACACACGATCTTTAACAAAAAAAACTGAGAAATACTGGTATCTTAAATTTTACATTTCCCAAAAGAGATAATTTCTTTGATCGAAATCAAGTTTTCCTGATCTTGATTTTTATCAAGATTTACTCATATTTGGACACTCAACTTCACAACACACGGCATTAATGTGAACATTTGTTTTTGTAAATTCTTGACCAGTTCCAAAAGTAATAGTCCAAACAAAATATTCTAAAAGACAAACTTAAAGGCTCTAAAAATTTGGTATTTTGCTCATCCAGAAACTTTACGACTTTCGACTAAATGCAGTTCTTGTGAAATTTCTAAACCCCTGCTTTGAACTAGTATTTTGTTTCCCCTGTCCATAACTGATTTTTGTTTTTTCTTGCAATCTTTCACTTAAACATTGATTAATATTTAAGAAAAAATAATTTCCATTTGAAACAGGGATTTTTGAATCAGATTCAATGATCTATCGTGAAAAATGTGTTGGATATTGACTTATTTTCTATTATCAACATCCATAATGAAAAGTAACGTTTCCAATGCTATATACCTACATATTTACTTTGTTATAATGACTTACACCAACTTGTTTAGCATTTATTTGCACTCAAAACGTTTTTTCAATTTCTATATTAGCGCAAGATAATATTAAAATTGTTAACGTTATTAGTCGTAGACTAAATATTTTACCCTAAATAATTTTAAATGAAAAAAGCCGGCAGCAATTTTAACTAACTGAATGGGGAGTAGCTTAAAATCACTTAGACCAAGTTAACACCCTTGGTAAATAATTTTTGATATTCTTAATTAAGTTCAAATAAGAGAAGTTAAAAACAATTTTGAAAGGAATATCATTCTTTGTTTTTGTAGGTATTACCTTTAACCTGAAATATTATTGAACGAATGAATAAAATGATTTAATTTTAAAATTTATACTCACTTCAATAGAACATGATTTTTCTTCATAATTTGCTTAAGGTTTGCTCGTTCTCTCTTTGCAGCTTCTTGTTTGTCCTTGAGTTTTGTAAGTTTTGTTTGAAGTATTTTCACTTCTTTAGCTAATCGTCGCTTTTTACGCTCTGCCTTCTTCTCCTCATCTTCGTCTTCTTCGCTTTCCGACAGCTCCAATTCCAATTCTGGTGAGCTTTCTTTATTTGGATTGGCTTCGCTGGGGCGACGTGAACCATTCATAGAACTGCCACCACCCTTCAATGAATTCATACAGTTTGTAATATGATTTGAAATGTGCTTAATATTGTTTATTTGCGGTGGTGGTTCTTCTTGCTGTTTTTTTATTTATTTTTTTCAAATTTTTGTTAAAGAAAAACATTTCCAGTTAGCTCAAAGCAAAAGCAAAATTGATGTTTGGTTAACTTACTTGAATTTCAGATTCAGAAGTTGAATGCAAATTATAATAAATATCCGAATCGCTGGGATCTTCAAAAGAATAGCAAAAGCTGAATTGGGGCCTTATAGCGTTTGAACTAGGCGATTGCTATTAGTTTTTGTTTGAATTTGTTATTTAAGCGAAGCAGTAAAAGATTATTTTTTAAGCAAATATACATACTTAATAAAAATGAATTATTTTTTGTGCACAAAATACAAACAAATAAATTTACAAGTTATATTAAATTAAACAAATACCACTTTTTTTTAAATTTGGTCATTTCAACTCTTTCAAATCTCAGAAACCAAAATTTGTCATAAAATTGGTATTTGTAGTATAACGTCTGGAATTAGCAATACAAACACAAACAACATAACATACTTGTAACGCTTGTGACAGTTTCTTTTCTAACTGTTGGATCATTCTCTTTTGCTCTTCGACTTCATTTTTGGCTGCATCCAATTCTTCGGCACTCTTTTCGTATTTCTTTTCGAGTTCCTTTGATGTTTTTCTTGCTTCTTCTGCGTCTTTTTTCAATGACTGTACAAGAACATCATCCGCACCTGATGATGATGATGATGCTGCTGCCGCTGATGAAGATTCATCCTTATCACCTCCTCGAGTTTTGTCTCGCTGCAATTCAGCTTCCAAATTGGCGATTTTCGCTAAAAGCCTCTTGTTCTCACGTTCTTGTGCTTCACGATTTCTCAATTCAAGCGCGAGCATTTGTTTTGTACTCTGAAGATCGTCGCGCAATTTATCAATGTCATCTAATTCATCACCACTTGGTTCATCAGGTTCTTGAGGCTAAAATAAGTTTTAACAAATTATTACAAAACTTATTCGGAAGTACATATGTACAATAAAAAATGTTTAATCCATTACAACTTACAACTTCGTGTAGATTTGCTTTTGATTCAGATTTTTGTATTTGTTCTTCAATGGTCATTTGACGACGGAATTTCCGTAGACCATCGAGGAATGGTTTACTTCTATCATTGGTTTTAACTGATTTTAATCGAATGCCACCTTGAATTTGTTTCAATAGTTTGTTGTGTGCATTGTCCTTTTCTGTTTCATAAACAAATTTATCATCTACTTTTGTCATTGATTTACACGTGATAATTGGTTGAGATCTGTAAATAAAAATAATATTAAGTGGGTATTTAAGAAATTCGACTACAACTTAAAAAATATAATAAATCCAAAACACGTTATATAATAACCACATAGGAATATGAATAATGCCACTTGATTTCTTTTAAGTGGAATCTTCGAGAGATATGAAAATTGGTTCGAGCTAAAGGGAACTTCGAATTAGAAGAGTTGTAGCATTTTTTTTCAATGCACGACACAAAATTGTAAACAAAATTTACCTACTCAAAAATTGAATCGTCATTTTTAAGAACGGAGTCAGTCCACTTTTTTCCGAAAATGACTTTGATGAAAATGGTATCTTTAGACGTAGACACATCTTCAAAGTCGAAACAAAACAAAAACATATTTTGGCTGTCGAATTTACAGGGGGTAAAAATCCCATAACTTTGAAGAAAAGAATAAATCCAGGATTTATTCTGTTCTTAATAGTCGGAGATAAGATATGTAATTTTTGATTGCATTGTTTATTTCTTGTAATCTGAATCCATTCAGTTTTTTGCGTTTTCCAAAATGGACTTATCCGTTCTTAAAACTTACGATTCAATTTCGTATTTGACATTCGTTTTAAAGTTTGTTGTTGTTGTTGATTTAAATCTAAATCTATTCTCATTTACGTTCCATCATTAAAAAAAAAGGGTAAATTCAGTGGAGTGAAGGAAACCGGCAAAAGCTTTATAAAGTGAGTTCGCTAACGTAATCAAACCAAACGTTTTGCTTCAAATTACATTGAGTTTGGTCAACGCGAAACGAGATTTTTTCATGAAGCATCAAAGCCAACATTATTGAGCGAAAAGACAAAATTAGCATTACAGAAAATCTGGAATTTTGTGTATGCAAAGTCTTTTTCATATAAGATCAGAGACAAAATAGTGTCCTGTATACCGGTTAAAACATTCCCGGGTCACAGTTTCGAAAAATATTTCAAAAATGTTCTTATGTCTTAAGTCTATGAAAAGCAGATAAACGACACACTAAACAAATGTTCACAGTCCCACTGAGGGATGGAAAGTTATCCAAACGGAATGTAGGTATCCATTTTTTCATTCTGAGAATTTCGGGTCATATCAATAGGATTTCTTGCAGAGCGGGTGTTACGAAAAAATTGTTCAAGGAAAGAATGTTTATTTCGCTAGAGCACTGATTAAAAAAATAGCGGCAAAACAATGAAAGGTAACATAATTTCTAGTTTTATTGAAAAAAAAAAAAAAAAAAAATGTTTCCGAAATTCATCTATCACCTTTAAGTCTGTGTTCTAGAAATCTAAATTATAGAAAGTAACAAAAAAATTTGAATGACAATATGTAGAGAAACCTTATATGTTTAGGTTAAATTGTGTTAAACAATCAAAAACACTGTGCAGTCAAATTCAAAAATAACTCAAGATGTTTTTCTTGATATAAGTATGTTTTTTTTTTTAATTTCTCATTGCTTTGACTGTCAAAAAAAAGAATAGATGAAAATTATTTGTGATTTTTCGAAAATTAAACGAACTCATTTTTAAGCAAGAGATGTGAACTTTTCTAGAGAAATAAAAATATTGTATAAAGAATTAAAATTAAGTAATTAAAGAATTAAAATTAATTAAGCTGCAATTACTAGTAACGGAAAACTCCAATCTTTGAATTTTTAAGCGAAGAATGAAATTTCCATGAAATACGATTGTCCAAAGGAATGAACAATTTTAAATATGTACATAAAATACATCAACTTAGCGATATGAATGAGGTGAGACTTTTTTGAATTTTAATTAATTAATAAAATATGATACTTTCATGTCCGTTGATTTTAAACCATCAAGTGTATTTATTAGGCTGTGGCATTTTGAGTCAACTTTCGTTTTTCAAATAAAAAACAGGCTCAATATTTTCTCAAAAAATGAGCTCTTAATATTAAAATTTAGAGGTGCGTTTTTCTAATTTTCTATTTTCCATATAAATAACATGGGAAAAAATAATTTCTTTTTTCTAATTTTTCTGACTACAATATAGGTAGCATTGTAAAAATTAACTGTAATATTATTCTTACAGTAAATTGAGCGCTATACAAAATATCTCTTATTTTTTCACATTTTTTCATAGAGTGAACCCATTTGAAGTTATTCAAACTTAAAGTTCAAAATATATTAAATTATGACTTTTTTTTGGGTAAACTATAACCTGATTAAAAAAAATATATTTTTGTTCATAGTTAGGTATATCGAAAATAGTGTTGGAAATGACGAAAAAAAGATACTGTAAAATTTACAGCCCTTAAAATTAATATTAAGTACTGCCGCATCGCAAATTTCTATTTCCCATATGATTAATGGGAAAGATTATGTTTTTGGATTTGGAATTTTATAACTTTTTAATGATTCATCAAAAAATATAGATTTAATCATTTTCTTGTAAAAAATTGAATGTTCTGCAAGAATGTTTTTATAAAATTAAAAAAAAAAAACCGACGCGAATAAGTAATACAAATAATTTTCAGTTGAACAAATAAATAATTCGAATTTATTGAAAAATTCTAATATGATAGTATTAGTAGTTTGACAGTTGAATAAAAGGATCTATGAAACCAAAAAAACAAAATAGAATAGAAAAAATTAATCAGCCCTATCGAGGTATCCGTTCGGAGAATTTTTTTTTCCGATTTGTTCAAAATCGGAGAATTTTCTATCAAGGTATCCTTCCTTTCTTTTGACTTGATGAATCGCGATCGTATATAGGCAGAAATATTCATATACAAGAAAAAAAGGCTCATGTTTTGAATTAATCCTATGTGTGTTAGGCCATAATTTTTAAACAAAAAACATCTTAGAATCCTATAGAGATTGTGTCAACAACAGGCGTCAACTTTCATTGAAATTTCCTTTTGGTTTCGGCAAAGAGAATTTTTTGAATCCGACGCTCTTTCCATTTTCTATCACAGTTATTTCGAATTTGAAATCAATTTATATTTGCTTTCCATTTATTGTTTCAAGGAAAATACCTATATCAAAGAAAAAATAAATTACCCACCTATCATTGCACTGCACGTGTCGTAGTTTTTTACCTTCTTCAACTTCTTTCATCATTTCCGACCAATCTGGTCGTCTCCTTGGTCGTGTCCTACAAAAAAAAAAAAAAAAAACATTACAATTATTATAAGGTTAATAATGAAATTAAACTTGAGAAGAAAAATAAAAAAATAAAACTTACTTAAGTTTTTCGATTGTTGCCTTCTGTTTCTCGTTGAGAGCTCTCTTTTCAAAGTCCACTGGTGGACCCAATGGTGGTGGAGGTGGTGGTGGTGGCTTTGGAACAAGTGACGGCAAAGGTGGTGGTGCAGGAACTGTGAAATAAAACCAGTGCTTATGTTAAATAAATGAAATTATACACCCAGGTGATATAATGAGATGGTAAGACTAATTTGACTGCAAGTAAAAAATTCATAAATAATATATACGTAATGGTGTTGAAGTGTAGGTAGCAGCAGTATATTTTTTTTCCCATTAAAAATTGTAAGAAAATGACTGCAGGGACTTGAGTTTTTTTTTCTTTTTTTTGTGTTTTGGTTACAGCAGAAAGTTCTGCTGTGCTTAGTTTTGTTTTAATTCTATCTAGTTCATGGTTTTTTGTATAAGTTTGGCGCAGGAGTAGAAGGAGGAGGATGAGCAAGATAGACAACTTTTGAAAGAGATTGTTTAATGAATGAATAAAATAGAAAATCAAAAGAGATTTCTTTTTTTTCAACTCTCAAAGACAAAAATGAGTATAATATGGGTAGAAAAGTATGGTAAAAAAGATTTTTTTGTTGCTTGTGACACTAGGTTTTGAAATAAAAAAGTATAAAGAGGTTTTTGGTGACACTAATTCTTTATGATGTTTTCTTTTTTTAAATAAGCTAGTCAAATAGAATAGTTAGCTTTATTAACTTAAATTTTGTTTTTCATTGATGCAGTAATTACAATTAATAGAGGCTTGAATATTGTTCAAATTGATATTTATTTGATCTTTAATTAATGTAAGGCTGTTGCTAAACATATTTTTGATTAAATGCTAAGTTAAATAGAATGGACGATCTATTTTTGTGACAAAATTTTGTATTGGTTCCATAACCATTTAGAAAATAAATCTGCTTAAAACACTTATTTGAATGGGTTACCTTTCACGTAAAAAAAACTGTTGTCAGCTGTTGGTCCAAGTCGTTGCAGATCGCCTTCGTAATTATCGGTCTATTGAAAATTTGGTCTCTCTCTGTTTTAAGTGCACTCTGGCTTGGCTTTAAAAACTTTAAAGTTGCGATGTTCGTTCGTTTAATGTGTTTCATCTAGATTCCTGACCATTGACACGTATCGATAAACAACTCATACAGTTTTTTGTTGGGTTCTTCTTCGCCAGATTTTTTCATGTCTTACGTAAGGTCTTCATTTGGAATAAGCTTAGATCACTTTCATATTTCTGCGAGAGATTCCATGCTTCTCTAATCTCTACCATACAGCTGAAATCGGGTGATGATTGTATCGTTCCTCCATAAAAAAAAGAAACAGCGATTACCAAGAGTTGTACTTGGCTTTATTTATGCGCTGATATCACTTGCCGAGCTTTAAGAAGTTATATGAGAGTGAACCACCCTGTTGAAGTCATATGGTTGGTTCGAATGTTTCGGATGAGACTCTTTCGATCTTGATAGAGAACCGAGCATTTTTCAGCGTCATTTTGATAAAGCGTGTCAGTGTGAAAGAAGTTGTTGGATTCATCATTCTTCTTCATCAAAACAACTTCTACAGAAGTCGTTTGAAACTATGCCAAATTACCAAATTACCAACCCGTAAGTGATAACAGCTTTGGGTACGAACATAACTTTAATTTATCTCTATAGATTGCAATTAGTAAACGGTTTGAGCAGTTCATACAAATTGCCTTGCGATGGCTTCCTTGTTTCTTCAGTTCCGTTTGATTGTTCTGTCGAGTCGATGTTAGCTGAACTAAAGTTGGGTACATTCTTAAGTATGCTGGTTGCAAGTTCGACCGTCAGGAGATAGCCAAACGCCTTTATGAATGTCGGTATGGAAGAATCTAGTGCTTCTAATGCTAAGCAGAATGTTATTAGGTCCTTTTAGCTGTTGCTAAGTTCTAAGGACTGCGGTTGTGTCTTGCAGACTCTCTTTATCGACTGTCATACCAAAGAGATTTGGTATTGGAATCTCCGGGCACCGACCCCCGTGCATTCAGATAAAAATTTTAAATATGTACTAGCTACCAGCGCTGCCACCCCAAAGATAATTGAGCGCAGTATATTTCAAGAAAAAGCGCAGTAGATTGCAATATACCGCAGTAGATTTTTAAATATACAAACAACATTCAAATCACAGAAACATATTTTACTACAACACAAATTAAACAATTAGCTCAACAGTAAAAAAAAAAGCAAAACAGCTCTATCTTCGGTTCCACGTCATTTCACATCATTTTGTTCGCCCGAAATCTTAACAGGTATTGCAAGTTTCACTTTTCACCAGTAGCCAAAATAAAACTGAGCTAACAGATGTCGGTAACTTCTCGAATTATCTGAAAAAGAGTTAAAAATACGGCTAGTTTCCCGAACATGAACAACTTTTCGCCCGCAATTCAGAAGTAATGGACAACAATAGGTACTATTAAAATTTTTAAAAGGGGAGTAGATTCGTTTTTCTGCGCAGTAGATTTTCATTTGGGCTAAAACGCAGTAGATCTACTGCTAAAGGAGTAAGGTGGCAGCCCTGCTAGCTACTAGGTATTTGTAACTTATTCGTAATTCAGTATGTATCTAAAAAGTTTTAATTTAAGTTAAAATTTTGTTGTTGCAAGCAAAATATGGAATGAAGATGAACTGACTGTATGACTCTTTTTGATTTGAATCAACCGATTTTTGTTGCATTTTAAAAACGAATTACCCTGTATTTACTTAGATAAATATATATTAAATACGATCAAAAGTATGCGACACAATGCGTATATTTTAAAAGTAAAGTACTCAAACACGCACATGACGATATCCAATTAATTATATTTCGTCGGAAAATCAACTAATGATTGTTTCAATTACACCACCGAACGTTGTTCGTTATTATGTAAGACACAACATGGGGCATCGATAAAGTTAATTAATGTAATTGAATATAATTAATAACCATAATACATCAAATAAACAAGGCAGTGATTTTTTTTTGTATTTTAATATTTTTGCAGAAAATTGTTTTCGTAACCTTTTGTTGACCGAAAATAAAAGGACATTCCACAGCAAAAATTATTGAAAATAAAAGCTGAAAAATTAAACGACGTTTATAATATGCAAATAATTTAAGATATTCTTTTGGGGTCTTCAGAGTTGTTATTTTTTTCCAACAGATTCATGACCATAACTATATAATATTTTGTTGAAAATTTGCCTTCATAAAAATTGAACGCAGTCAACGTGCTCATAATTTTCGTGTTAACTAGAGTGAAGTTCATACTTAAATATAACAAACAAACATACATATTCGGAGAAATGAAGGATTCTGTGTATTATTTTAATACCAGACTGTTGTGTCCCAAATACTTTTTAGGATTAAACAATTTTTTGTTTGTATTCATATTTTTTATAGTAGAGTAACGAGAAATAATGGTGCTAATGGCCTAAAATCACTGACAGCTTACAGAGAATTTTTTAAATACCGAGATAACGAGGGTTTTAAACATAAAAAAAATATACCTTATAACTTAACAGAACTATCAGTTTTTAATTAAAATTTTGCATTTACATATCCCCCTATGTAGAAATAATAAAAATAAAAACAAACAAGTGAAACCTCCATATTATACTAATTGTAAAAAATAACTGAAATAAAGTAAAAATAAAGAAAAACAACTGCAATTTAAAGCATAGAAAAAAAAACTGCAATAAGGGTCATAACTTATAAGACTTAACATCATTTCTTTTTTTCTTTTGTCGGAAAAAACCGCAATATTTTTTTTTTTTTGGTTTTACTTTTGCAGTTTAAATGTTTGTGTGTGTTCATAGTTTAATAAAATGAGTTTTAAGGAATTTTTTTTTCAGGTGAGTATGATATTGGAATCTTACTCCCATTCAGCATAAAAAGAAGAACTTTTAAGAACTACTTTTTATTGAATAATGAAAAATTTTGGCAGTGTGAATTCATTGTTAAAAAAACCGTTTAATTTGTTTTCGATTGAGAAAAGTTGTACGGATTGATAACTCGGCAAGCCGAATCATCTCACTCGGATCTCATTGGATCGGGAGAGAGATCTTAGGAGTATGAAAATAAATATTTTAAATGAAAGTTTAACCCTCTTGTAGGAACACCTCTTTTTTGTGACGTGAAAGGCATACGGGTGCGAATTTGGTATTTACTTTTTCATGTCGTTATAATTTTTTTCGGTTTCAATATTTTATAGGGAATATGGATATGAAATTGATGTAAAATTTTCCTAAGAATTCGAATATAGTATTCACAATTCGTAAAATATGTATATACTGTCACCATTATAATGAGATTGTTTTGCGAACACCTTTTTTGAAAAATCGTTAATTTAAAAATTTTGCCTGCCAAATTCGCATCCGTTTGCCGAAAGAGGGTTAAAATCAAGTTAAAAAAATAAAAATGGTTTTAATACAGAATAACGAATCCACAATTTTGTTGAATAAAAGTTAAAAGTGGCAAGTCTGTCTATCCGTCTGTTTGTCGGTCTGTAGGGAGCTTAATCCTAAACGGATGGGTCGATCCACTTAAATCTTGGTATGTAGGAGTTTTTGGACCCTGTACACGTACAGAGAGGATTTTGGAATTCATTTTTTTT
Source organism: Episyrphus balteatus (assembly GCF_945859705.1). NCBI lineage: Eukaryota > Metazoa > Arthropoda > Insecta > Diptera > Syrphidae > Episyrphus > Episyrphus balteatus. Next base: position 81,229,489 of record NC_079136.1, on the reverse strand, counting down.
TTGCAACAAAATTAAGGTACCTGTCATAGATACATACATACATTATATGACACATGAATCCGTTTTGAAAAAGTTTAATTTTCTGAAAAAAGGCTATTACGATTTTCATGAAGTATGAGTTTTTAATGTGTTTTTTTTTTGTTTTTAATTTAAATAGGGTTGCCAATTTGTAGGCCTACATTCCGAATATTATTTTATTAATTTTTTCCCCATTTAGGCTTTTGTGTGACATTTAAAAAATTTTCTTTTTTAATCATACTACAATGATATGTTATATGCCATTTTTTCTTTTAAAATAGGGTTGCCACCTAGAAGTTCCAATTTTAAAAGCGGTAACCCTATTTTTTAATTTTCTCTATCAACTTTAATTTTGAACCCCTAACCTTGTGAGCTTAGTAAATAGTAACTCTACGGCCGTTTCTCCGAATATTGCCTATTCTTACCCTACTCTACATTTTTGTCTATAATTTTGAAGTTTGTTGCTATACAAACAATTGATGAATGCAAAAATACCTTTTCAATCACATATGACTCATCGTTATTGGTCTCAGAGGCAAAAATACCATTGTACTTTTGGCTATAATATTAATCTTCATGAAGTTTGATAATAAATTGCTTTTATATACCTACCTATATTAATAAAGTCGTGCTTATTTTAGCGGTTTTTTTTTGTGATTTTCTTCTCTTTAAACACGCCTTAACATTTAAAAACTTTTTAATAGCAATAAGTACCTTCTTTATTCTATTGTTTATCTTGAAAAGAATTCTCCAATCTCAGACAAAGACACACCTGACAATCCTTAAAAAAAAATACACCCAATAAAGATAATATAAAATTACGTTTCGCAAAATCATTATAGTCACTTGTTTATATGAAAACAATATCATTATTGAATTCACATCCTTTCAGACTTTTTCAATAATGTTTTTCTTTCTTCGAGCAAAAACGAAAAAAAAAACCTAAAGCTCCAAAACTCAATACGAAAATGGCTATATACAAATTCTCTCTAAAAAAAAAACAAAATTTTTTATTCATTTCCCATGCGTACCCCTTTCAAGCAAGAAATATAAAAATAAACATCCCTACCTTTGCTGATTTTGATGAAATAAAACCTCTGCCAATGATTTTGCCACCTCAAAGAATTGCAAACAAATTTAATACCAAAAGACATTTACTTGAATGTTATGTTTTATTATATAAAATTAGTTTTGGAAATGAAAATTGTTTTCTTCAACCGATAACGAGGACGATGAGGCGCGCACCGAATTGGGTGAGAAAATAAAAAAAAAAAGGAAAATTAACCGGGAAGGGTAGAAACTTCGCCAGAAGGGTTTTTGCTTTGTTTTTTTTTTTTGTTGGTGTTTTGCATATTTGTTTTTGTTTCACAGAATGAGAGCCAAAATTAAAAAAGGAACTTTTAAGCAACTTTTTTGTTTATTCCCTTTTTTGTAAATTTTTTTTTAAGCCTTTACTTATCAGTTGGGGGGAAAAATATTACGATGCTGTTTGTGTTCATGTCCCTTAGCTAAGATACAAAATTAAAATTAAATATGGAATTTAATACTTTAAGTATCTATCATTTTAAAAGAAAATTTTCATTTTCTTTTAATTAAGTAAATAGTTAAATATCATTTATTTTTGTAGACTTTGATTATGCAAAGTAACTTTTTCTTAAAAGATTTAGTCAAAATGAGTACGTATTGTATTCATTTAATTAGTTTTCATTATTTTAAGTTTTTGAAATGTTTCAAAATTCTGTATTTTAAAATAAATAGTCAAAGAAAAAAAAACAAATAAATTAAATTAAATCAAACTAAATAAATACAAGCTTATAATATGAAACAAAAAAAAAAAATCCAAACATTTTTTTAGTTAATATGTACATAAAAACAATAATAAAAAAAAACAAAAATTTATTTTTTGACATTTTTGTCAATTATCTTATAAAAGCCCTGTTCCTTTGGGAGGTGGCAAAGTACTACTAGTCAGGGGCAAGACTAAATTTTGGGGCCCCTTTTATGTATGTAGAAAATAAGAACAAACAAAAAAGTACGTACACGCCCAATTTGTTTTTTGTATGTATCGCTAGGATTATTCATTTTTCGGGCCCTAAGATAATATATAATTTTTATTTAAAAAAAAACCGATTTTATTTTTTTGGGGCTCCTGAGGAAATATTTAATTTTTAAATGAAATATTATGTCTAGTAGGCTCAGGCTTGTCCGGGGCCCCGGGGCATCGCTCCGCTTGTCCCAATGATGTGTACGCCCCTGCTACTAGTAGTTTACTAGCGATTTTCAATGTAACGCACTTTCAACGAATTCAATAGGTCCAATAAAATCAATGGTATAAAACCTACACTTACGTTATTTCTTAAAAATGTTGTTTTTGCCATGGGAATTACGAATCAAATAAGTCTACATTTTTTTCATGTGAAAAGGTCTTTTTTTTAGGTTTAGAGAAAATGTGCGTTTATTGGAAAAACTAAGTAATACTAGTGGTACTCTATTGAAACTCAGCAAATATGTTACTTTTGAGATTGGAAACAAGAATCTGAAGCGTCTATAAGAATATCATGGTTAAAAGGGTTTTTTTGTTTTAGTGAAAACAAAATTTATGGGCCATTCCAATGAAATTTGGTAAAAAGGTTAAATTTATGACAGAAAGCAAGAATAAAGAGTTTTCATAAAAAAATTGATTGAAAGGTAACACCCATATAAAGGTACCATAAAAACATGTGTCATATGATTATATTCCACACACAATTTTTTTCACTATATTTTTGATCTTCACTCCCTCCCTTTTGTCCACGAAAAACAAAGTTTTTGTGTAGACTTTTTTGATCCTTGGTTAATGAGGATAACAATTTTTTGGTATTTGTTGATTTTATGTACTGTTTTACCTGTACTATTTATTTTTTAAATTTCCTCAACAATCATTTTCTGCGAATTATTTTTTTTTTTCAAAAATTATTTACATACACTGGTGTTATTGTTTCTGGAAAATGTTTTCGTGGAACTTCAAAATACTTTGTACATAGTTTTGTATTTTATCAACAAAAAATTAAAATTAAGCTTTAGGCAATGTTTTAAAGAATTATGACTTCAGACAATCTCTTAGCTCTATTGCACTTCTGCCAACTTTTCGGACTTTCATCCTTTTTGGTGTTAAACATCATTTCTTTTTTTTTTTAAACCCAACCAGAATGAACTTCTGTCAAAAACATTTGCTAAAGAAGAGATTTTGTATTTTTCTAGCAGGGTAATTCCATGAAAAAGTGGACACGAATTTTGAACAAATTATGCAGTCTTTTTTACTTTTTTTTATTAGCAAATTACTATTTACAAACGGCAACTTTTATGCAAGTTGCAAGTAAAGATTCTTTGTTGTATTCCCTTATGGATAGACATAAGATTCAGGGAGTTTAATAATCTTTAGCATTTTTATAGCATGAGCTTGCCAACAACAGAAGAATTTCACATGAAAATGACGGAAAAACAAGCAAACTGAAAATATGATGAGTCTAATAGTGACGATGACAATATCCCCTCGTGAGTGCTAAAATAAGTTAACATTTAAGCAAGCTTCGGTACACACTAATCGGTTAAAAAAAAACTTGAGTGAAAATGCATCTTTTCTTTACTTTTGGAACCACAAATCGCAGGTAACATGAGTTACCAAAATAATGTAACGTGAGTTACTTAAATATTTTAAAATTTTTCCTCGAAATATTGAAAAAATGTTTGGTTTTGTCACTCATATTAAAAGCTTGTAATTTTGTATGTATGGAATCTTCATTGAAAACAAATAGGGATTCTTAATTTCACATAAAAACTTCATACTGTCGGACTCTTAAAATTCGTGTCCGATTTTTGTAACGTGAGTTACCATCAAACTTTTATTTTTCCCAAGCAAATGTTAAAAATAAAGACAATTTTTTTAGTTAATTATAAAAGTAATAGTTATGGTCCATTCATGGATAGTAATTTCGTATCAATTTACATTAAAATTGAAAAAAAAAAAAAATTTTTTATGTGTTGAAAATTTTTGTGAATGTAACGTGCAATAAGGCAAATATTGGTATACCAATCGCAACGTGCAAACTCATGCTGAAGCAAGAAGCTATAGAGGCAACAAACATACGATGGTCAAACATTATAACTTGCCAAACGACCAAGCAGATCTGGCCTAGGCTAGATCCAAAACGTTCAAAGAATTTGTTGTCTCTAAGCAGATTGCATATCAGCTCTGTAATAGGTGTCTTAACAGGACACTGTCTCATAGGTAGACACGCCATAAGACTTGGCGTAATCTCTAACGACTTCTGTAGAAGTTGCCTTGATGAGGAAGAAGAAGAAACAATCCAACATCTTCTCTGCTCATGTCCTGCCCTTTCCAGTAGACGTAAAAAATACCTGGAAAAATATTTCTTAGAAGATACCAGTGAGCTAATCAATACTGACATCTTCAACCTTCACCGCTTTATTAAAAGCTCCAACTGGTTTAATTAGTGAGGAATTTCCTCACAAAATCATGGTATCACAACGGACCAATAAATGGTCTAAGTGTGTCAGTTGTTTTCCTGACAGCCATTTCTACCTAACCTAACCTAACGTGCGTTACCATGGAATTGCCCAGCAGCTTTTTCGTACTTTTCATATGTATGTACCTACTGCAAGGCAACGTTTATTATTGTACCAATTTTCAACATTGTTTAGAATAATGGAAATGTGAATGGACTTTTAATAGCATCGAAAACTATTAATTTTGAATCATATTAAATGTTAAAAATTTTGCCTAACTTCTTTTAAAGTAAAATAAAATTTAATGTAATGAAATCAACTAGTTCCAACAAATTAATCATTTCGAACATGTTTAAAGTGCAACCCTAAGGAAATTCTATGTATCAAAATAACAGTATTCTCGCCTTTTCTTTTTTTCTCCTTCAATAATGTTAATCATTGCCGGCAAATAAAGGATCATAATTATTCATTGGTACAAAAAATGTCATGAACCAGAGCAGAGCACCTTTTTTATGCATTAAAAGAAAAGTAAAAAAAAAAAAAGAAATTTAAAATGCCCAGCATATTTCTTGTTCGCTTTCATCCATTATTGCATATCCATAATTCCATACCATACAAAAAAAAAAAACGAACGTATTCGTAACGTATAAAATTAATTCATCCAGTCTGTGTTGCATGAAATATACACACACGTGGCAAAAAAAAAGCACTCTAGCATCTACAGCATATCTACAGTGCCGATTTTCGATCTTTAATGCATACACAATGTTCTTTAATTCGCTTAAAATATTAAAGCCAACTCATGGGTCTCATGTACTTGATGTTTTTAAATGTCTGCATGAACCGAACCACTTTAAACATTTGAGAAGAATTCTACCATGAAACGACGGACATTCAGAACTTGCATCGGATATACATACTTTTCAATTACTTAACCTAATTTCAGCGAAGTATCCGTCTAAGAGTCACATGCAATGAGCAAATTTGAAAAATAATAATACAAAGGTATTTTTTAGTTAAAAGGTGTTGTCAAGTAAATAAGTCAAAAAATGGATGGTTATTTGTCCATAATAAATTTAAATCACTCCTATTTTCATTTTACTTATTAAGTTTTGACCAATTGTTGCCAACCCAAAAACCACACGAAAATATCGTGTCAGCCATTTCTATATCTTTTGGTATAAGTACATGGAACTGGCTTTTAAAAGCTTAAGTTTTTAATACCTGTGACTTGTATTTCTTTGTTGAGCATAACTTCATATATCCGTTACTATTTCCAGGGAAGCGTCTTGTGCCCCTTTCACATTTATTAATTTACCAAGTCCAGCCACGTGAAAACAAAAAATTAAGGGTTTTCTTAGAATACCTAAAGTAGTTTTTTTGTTTTAATTTCTCGAATACTGCAAACATTTTAAACTAAAAACAGAATTGAATTTTGAAAACTTAATTAGTACTAAAATACATACAATGTTGAAAACAAAAAAATGGTTCTAATTTTTTTTTTAATTTTGAATTTGAAAATAAATTTATCAAAAACAATTTTGTAAACATCTTTATTTAAAAACAAAATTTAAGAAAAGGTTATTAGCCTTACAAAAAAGTATAGCACGTCATTTTAGTTATAACCGTTGATTTTTTTTTTAATAATTTTTGGACCCTGTACAGAGAGGTTTTTTGGAATTAATTTTGTTAGACCAAACATAACGTTTTTCTCAAAATTGGTTCCTACGTTTTTGATTAACAAAATCAAGTTTGTTTTAGTTTTTAAACAAGGAACGAGGATAAGAAGTAATTTGTTTTATTATATAATTAAGGTATATTTTAATTCAAAACGTTTTTTCATTAATCCATATTCACAGAATTTCCTATAGAACCAATTTTTTTTTTTAATTTAATTTATATTTTAACTAATTTTTTTTTATCCAAAGCAAAATCATTTATGACGCCTGAATATAAATCAAAATTAAAATTTTCAAAACTAAAATTTTTGGATATTTAAACAAATTTTGAAATTTCTTTTTTTGAAAGATAAAAAAAAAAAAAAAAAATCAAAAATCAATCAAATGAGACAATGCATAAACGGGACACTGATTTTTTTTTTAAATTTGGATTTTGGATAGGTACTTATCGATTTACAATTATGCACTATAATATGGCAAACTAACTTATTTAATATAGGTACATTATGTTTGTTATTTTTTGCCTTTGTAGGACGAATTTTACTTTTTTTCTCATAGGTTTACAATACATAACCAAACTTAAATATACAAAGTTAAAAGAATTTAAGTAACATGAACTTTAAGAGCAAGTTCGAGAGATCTAGTCGTGCTTTTTATTTAATTCATCACTAGACATCTCTTAGTGTAAGTTTAAAAAATGTTGATTTAGCTAAAAACGTCATTTACTGGACCAGACATAATCTAACGTAGGTAACTTTTCGGTTGCGATTTTGTTGTCATTTGTATTTGACATTTTATTTCGCATCAGCAGCATTTACTAGTTAAGCCTAGCCTAGACCGAATGTTTTTTTTTTATTTTCGTGGCACAACCCCTTTATGATTAATCCTTTACTTTTTGTAGGCATGAATGCATGTATGTGCATTAAAATAAAAAAAAAGAGCGAAAAATACTTATATACATTAGGGTGGGTCAAAAAAATTGAATTTTATTTTTTTATTTGGTACTCCGAAAAATCGATTGCTAGACACCTCTAGAATATACACACCAAATATGAGCTCTTAATATTAATGGGAAGGTCCTCCGCTTCGCAATTTTCCATTTTTACATCAAGCTTCTACTAAAAAAAAATCATTTTTTTTTTAAATCGACTTTTAAGCATAAAACTTCCTTGGCATCAAATTGATTGCTTTAACCGTTTAAAAGATATTCCTATCCAAATCACAATGCATACGGGTCATAAGAAAACTATTGGAATTAGTGGGCATTGGTTTGGATACGAATATCTTCTAAACGGTTAAAACAATCAATTTGATTCTGAGGAATCTTTTATAAAACGTTTAAGCCCCTACAAGAATATATCTTGTTAATTTGAAAATAATGAATTTTCAGTGAATTAGAAAATTTTTAAAAGTAAAAAATGTTTTTATATTTTTTTTTTTAATTTGACGTCGAATATCTTTAGAATGGTTAGATTAATGAAAAAGTTAATAAGACCTTTTTTGTGGAACAATCTATTTCCTACAAGAAAATGTCTTGCGCGTTTAATGATTATAATTTTTCAATTTGTTACAAAATTTAGACCAAAAAACGAATTTTTAAAGATTTTCTTGATTTTTGGACCTCAAATATCTATTAAACGGTTAGATATCCGAAAAATGTGTGCAAGGCCTTTTTTATAGAGCGTTCAATTTCCTACAAGAATATGTGAAGACATTTCTTAAAAATTGGTTTAAAAATAAATGATTTTTTTTTTAGTAGAAGCTTGATGTAAAAATGGAAAATTGCGAAGAGGAGGACCTTCCCATTAATATTAAGGGCTCATATTTGGTGTGTATATTCTAGAGGTGTCTAGCAATCGATTTTTCGGAGTACCAAATCAAAAAAAAGAATTTCGATTTTTTTGACCCACCCTAATATACATACACAAATAGTTCAATCATTAGCTGTGATGAGATATTGTCATTTTTAATTTCACAAAAGTATTTCACACTGAAATCGAGTACGACTATAACTCGATTCCAGTGTGAAATAGTTTTGTATTTTTGAATTTTATGTTATTAAGCTGCATAATTAAATCCAGCACAAAGTTTTTATTTTTTTTTGCATTGTTTTTTTTTCATGATTTTATTAATTAATTTAAAGTTGTGTACCTACAAATTTTTTAATGGATTGATAAATTATATTACTGCTGCCAAACAAATCAATAGTTTTTATTTCTGTCATTCTTATTTGAAAAAAAAAAAAATTACATAACATTTCCAAATTACTATAAATTTTTTATTAGGTATTGATTGTGTATTATTTATAGAAATTCCATTTGTAATTAAATTCAATAAATTATTTTAATAACAATTCTAATAATAAAATTCCAACAAGCCAACGGATAACAGAAATCAATCTATACTTATTTTAGTAAGAGTAAAGTTAAATGGTTTTTATGTGGGGGTTAGAGGGTAGTTTTGATATTAATGAATTTAATAAAATTTAAAAAAAGTTATTTCGCTAATAAACGCTTCATTATTATCAATGCATGATAATCGCGTAGAACCTCATATTTCCAAATTCATAAAGCTGCTGCTGGCAACAGGATTGGAGAGGATATAAAATAACTATATAATAAAAGAAAAAATACATGTGACATTGAATTCTTTCATTGTGAAATATGTAGCCAAAACTAAATATGAAATAAACCAACAAACATTTATAAAATAAATCCTTGACCTTTTCTTCGGTTAAAAGAATATAATCTCTTTGAATGCGAGTCTATGGACTTTACAAAAATAAAAGTAAAGCCGCTTTGCAATTACTCCACAGGAATTAACCAGCGAATTGGGTAGGGTTTTCCATATAAACAAAAATGAATGAAAATCATCGTTTTTGAGTTTTAAAAATTTCGTCAATAACTAAATTAAATATTTTAACTGTTGTTGCCCAAAGGAAAATCAGTTTGGAATGTGAAAATTAAAAATTCAAAATTTGTAAAGTTAAGAAATTACTTTTTGCAGGATTAAAGATTATTTTATTCCAATAACTTCTGCATTAATAACTCAAAACTCGTGATTTTTGAATTTTGACAGTACTCAAGTAAATGAGCGATATGTATTTAGATCTTTGGTTTATTTCAAAATGTTTCACTTCAAAGAAAAACTGAAAACAAATTTTTTTCATGTACATTTTCATTTATTTTTTTCAGAACCATTATCCTGGTCGGTATAACTGAGCTTTAGCAAAACATAAACTGAAATCATCATCATCATCTTAATTTGAAACGTCCTGAGACAAGTAAGTTTTTACATCTTTATGCAACAAAATTTAAATTTAAACAAAATTGTTTTTTTTTTTTTCTGAAAATTACAAAATTAATATTTCTGAAAAATCTTCTCAGTTTTCTTTCCATAAAACATTTTTCCTCATTCTTTTTATATGGAAAATGGCAAATTGAAAGTTTCTGCTGGTAGAAGCCATCATTTATACATATTAGGGCGCGCATTTTGAGAAAAGGAGAGGCTTTTTGAGAAAAGGACATAGAGTCCTTGAATGTCTTTAAAAGTCGTTGACTACTTATACAACAAATATTATGAAATCAATTCTAAAATCAAATTCAACGAGAAAGTTATTGGTAGATAGTGTAGCTCAACATTTGCTTGTGATTTTTAAAAAGTTGTTGCAAGTACATATTCTGAAGATATGTCGGTTTGATCCTTTTATTGGCCAAAAATAACGGTACCTGTCATTATAATCATGGAAATGGTTTTTTTCTCAAGACCTGCTCGTACGATTTTTGTTAGAAAATTCAAGCGCAAGGTTTTTGACAAGTTCTATCAGAAATCGGTAGTAGGGGAGAGTGGGGCTAAAAGTAACAGGGGTAAGAATTAACAGCTAAAGAAAACGATGTTCCTTTCAATATTAAGAAACGCGTGAAGGAAATGCTCAATTTTTCCATATCTACCGGCACATTTTCTTCAGTTGAAGATAAGATGACAGGGTGAGAAGTTATACTAGTGGTGTCCAAAAAAAGCATGTTTGTAACTTTTTTTTTAAATTTTATTTTTGGTCTACCTCTTAACCCGAAAAAGATAGAGTGCTAAGTGTTTTTTTTGTTATATGCATTTGTGTTTTGGCTCTAATTGCGTGTAAATGTTATGTCTATATCAGTGTTATAACAATCGAAAGATGTTATATTATGGGAATTCGCAGGGATTAATATTTAAACAACTCTACTGGTTTACGTATTGAATGAGACTCAACTTGTCTTGTCATTCCGATAGTCGCGAGCCCAACTTCCTCAGTGGATAATCGTCGGCACGTTTAAAGAGTCAGCACAATTCAATTATTGTCTTATTGCACTTTGATTGACCCAAAACAATATCCGAATGGGCAATCAAAGTGAACATTACAATTGAAGTGTGCTGAGTTCAACGCACGACGATTTCCTCTGGTAGGTATGGAAGAGGGCACAACATCCCTCCCCACCCGGAGGAAGAACTCACGATCAACCGGATGACGATCGACAAGATTAAATAACACATTTATTTAGCATTTTCTTATAACAATATAACAATTGATTTCTTATTTTCTATAAATTATCTTTTTTGACATATGTATGCATCTATGGCTTATTTATTTTTTAATTTAATTTCTTTCTAGTTAATTATGAATTTTGAATACATTAAATATTTTAAATATCTTTAAACCATTTTTATCAAATTATGTTCTGGAACTTACAAATTTAAAGTAATCATTATGTTTAAATAGAATGTTTAATTTTCAATGCATTATATAATATTATGTTTTATTAAATATTTTAATTTCAATCTATTTTATTATTTTGAATACAACTAACATTTTCTTATTTCTTTTTTATAGTCTCTTTTTTTTTAATGTTATTAATTAGTTACATATTTGGATAAAATACATTTAATACTTTTTTCTTATTATTTTGAATAAATGACAGTTTCAACGTTTAGGAGTTATATAAAATATTATAATTCTCGGTCAGTATGTTTAGATTAAGTTTGGTGTTGTTTGACGGCTTGCTGCGGATGCGATGATTGTCGTTTCCATGTGTTAGGACGTCAAGTTAATCTGGAATTATTAGTCTTGACTTCAGTCTGCTTCAATTTGGGAGAACTAATTGCCATTTCTATCTCTCGTCTTGCACAAGATGCGATTGCTTAAATTTCTAACACAATTTAACTTATTTATGATACCCATCTTCGAAGGGTATTGAATTATTTTATCGAAGTTGAATGCCTCCAGCAAGTATATTTAAGCAGGAATGGGATCGCCAACATTAGCACTGTTACCAATTAGGTGACTGTTGTGCAGTTCGACATGTAATTTCGGCTTTGAGTTACGCTACATATGAACTATTACTCATGAGTTTGACATCTAGTATGTTGATGCTTGTAACTACTTCAATTCGAGTAAAATATCCCTTAGATCTTACAGCTTTCTGGCATGGGTGAAACATCTTTGTAGTTAAATGTGGTAGTTTTTATGTGAGCAATAGTGTGTGTTTAATACAGAGATAAAGATAGGCGGTTCCCCTCCCCACCTGGGACTCGATTTTTCACCTCTGGTACTGGCAGAACATTTTATTTACAGTTCACAGCATCTTTCCCAAACATAACTTCGTGACCATTCATTTTAAAGTTTTAAAGTAATATTTTTATAACAATTTTAATTTTAATTTAGAGCTTCTTTACGTAATAGTTTTTAATTAATGTCTGTATTTTTTTTTTTTTTTTTTAATAAAGTTTAATACTTAATTTTTATAATTTTTTTTTCATATTTAGACTATTTTTACATTTCATAATATTTTTTCTTATTGTTCAAATAATTTTCAAGTACTTATTACGTTTTAGTTTCATAAAAATTTAATATTTGATTTTTTTTTTATACTTTTATTTAATTTAAAGTTAAGTTAATTGATTTATTTAAGTTATCAATTAATCAATTATATTTGTTTTGTTTCATATATTTTTTTTTTTAATATAGGTATTTATGTATTTTTGTAGTTTTTAATAAGATACATTTTTTTTTTTTTTTTAATAATTGATTTTTAAAGCAATGGTTTAAATAATTTATTGATCTTCGATTAGTTTTTATACTTTCGTAGTTGTCGATCAGTTATTTATTTAAATGTAGTTTGTATGTATATATTTATTATTTAATTAGTACAACTTTAAATATTTTAGGTTTTAAACAAAGAAAAGAATTGGAATAATGAATTGAGAAGAAAGTGGAATATAATGAATTGAGGTATTAAGGAAAGGAAAATATATGAGAAGATTATGGTTAAAGGGTTTTTGATATCTTAATGTTATCTGAAAATAGAAAAAAAAATTAGATTAAATGCTCAAAAACAAAGATAAATAATAAATTACTGAAATTTTGAATAAAATAAGTTTGTAGTACTATCTAGTTTAAAACTCAAGACAGGATTTACAGGATTTAGTTTAAGTGGTTATGCTTTGCGTACCCACGGACATAAGCCTCTTGATTGATTGACCGATCTCAATTTTTGATTGTCGTTGTTCACAGAACTTCTTATATTTTTCACTAAGAAGATGTGACTTCGATCAAAAGAGTCGTCTTTTTCTCGTTTATATTTTTTAGAAAATATGTTAGAGATTAAGTTTAGGACATTATCCAATGAAAACATTTTTTAGGGGAAGAAACCCTCGTTTCACTTAATTTGTGACTCCTGTTTTTTATTTGTCTTGAAGAGGTTCTTGGAAATTCGGTACTTTTTCTATTTGAAGTAAACGGATATATAAGCGGAAACTTTGATACCAGCTTTCTGTTGTTATCCAAAAATTTTAATTTGTTGGTAACAGAGTCAATTATAGCATGGTTCCCAAGAATATCCCTGCCTATTATACCATCGGCGGGTATGTTATTTAGGCCATCTATTATAGTCCAATTTAATTTTATTTTTCCCTTCAAACTCGACCGAATTGAACCTAAAGTTTCGCCAATCCCTTCAGAAGCTAATTTTATTTTACATTTTTCTTTAGTTCGTATTTTTGCATTATTATTTAATGCACTACTTACTAAAAAGCTTGCTTTTTCATTTTCGTCTATTAAAACAAAAATTTTACCTCTCTTAGCATTTGGAAATGGCAGTTTTATATACATTTTTTTCTTGGATTCTTTATTGTTAAATTTACTTTTCACTTCGATGATGATTTTATGAATTTTTGAATAAAATTCATAAATCATATCGAAACATTTAGTGAATACTAACAATTGTGAAATGAAAAAAATGTAGTTAAAAACTGAAGGTATTTGAAAATCATAAATTTTGTTTGTTTTAACAACGGGGATTGGCGTTTTGGCAGATTTGGTAATTTGAGTGGATGGATAAGGGACGATCTGTTTGTTTTTTGGTAACGTTGGGTTTTTGACCCAATCATATTTTACAAAATATCGTCTTTTACATCTACACTCATTCTCAGAGTGTCCAACCCTAGAACACCAATCGCATCGTACCCTAGTCTTTTGCGGGTTTGCCGCTTCTAATTGACCTTTGGGTAACGAAAGTGTTCTTTGAGGTTGTCCATGTGCCTTACAGGTATTGTGGAAAGAAGTATTTCTCTTAAACCTGCAATAAGCACTTTTGTGGTTTGTTTTCTTACAGAATCTACAAACCACTTTCTCTGAGAAATTTTTTACATTAATCTCCTTTCGAGGAAGAAATGTCTGCCAATCTTTGGTTACACATGCTGTAACCTTTTCACTTTTTGTCGTGTGACACATAATTATGTTAATTATAAAAAAAAAACTAGTCACTTGGAGTCAAACAATATAACGTAGGTATTTATTTAATTTGCTTATCCCGAACTCGAAGTTTTAAACTGACCTACATTAACTAAAATTAACGTATACTGGCCGTAATAATAAAACAATTCAAGCAAAAAAAAATTAAAAAAATAAGTAGATCGTTTTTCAAAAAGTGAAAAAAAACGAAAACGATTCAAAACAAAAATAATAATCTTTTTTATCAAAAAACAAAACCGACTTCCATGGATCAAAACAGGGTTTTATGGTTTTTCTAATAGTTCCCATGGCTTAAACTGCACGAAATTTAAATGGGACCACACTGCAGCCACCAGCTTTCCACTACAAAAAGAATTATCGAAATTGGTTCACTCTTTCCAAAGTTATGCGGTAACAAACATAAAAAAAAAAAAAAAAAAAAATACAGACGAATTGAATACCTCCTCCTTTTTGGAAGTCGGTAAAAACGAAATATACTTACCTGCTTATTGACATACGTACATACATAAATATAGTGTATTCGTTGTCAACTGTGGTTTCGTATTCCAATTGATGTATATGTTGATAATATGTTGCACTTTGAATTTAATTAATTATTTTCTTTCGAAAAAGCAAAAAACTATGATTCACTGTGATCACTTAAAATTTCCAAAAGTCGACACAACACAAAGTTATTGGTTATTTTTATTTTGTTTTTATTATTTTATTTATTTATTTATTGATTTTTTTATTTATTGCGATTTAAAAGCTTCGCGGACCGGCTGCGCCAATGTTATAACAATCGAAAGATGTTATATTATGGGAATTCGCAGGGATTAATATTTAAACAACTCTACTGGTTTACGTATTGAATGAGACTCAACTTGTCTTGTCATTCCGATAGTCGCGAGCCCAACTTCCTCAGTGGATAATCGTCGGCACGTTTAAAGAGTCAGCACAATTCAATTATTGTCTTATTGCACTTTGATTGACCCAAAACAATATCCGAATGGGCAATCAAAGTGAACATTACAATTGAAGTGTGCTGAGTTCAACGCACGACGATTTCCTCTGGTAGGTATGGAAGAGGGCACAACATCAGTTTCGCTTTTTATTCAAATTGATTTTGTGTGAAAAATTTCATGCTGGGGCTAGTTGTAACATTTTTCCGGGGCAAGTTGTAACATGCAAAAACCTACCTAAAGATTTGTTCACTTAGGTATTTATGATTGCATAAAGTGTGACTCAGATAAAAACTCATCTTATTATGTATTCATTCGACTTTTTTTACTGTTTACAAGTGAATTGTGATTTTTCGTTTATTTTATTTTTATTTATTTTGCATTACAGCAAATGCTGTGTGTTATCAACTAATGTAAACTAATTTTTTGAATAAGTACCAGAGTTCAAACCTTTCTCGGTTTGGAGCATATTTATTCAACTTTCAGGGAAGAAAGATTTGCTTTAACGTTCAACGTAACGATTTTTTTCGACTTACCCCACTTTTTTCTTACCTACATAAGAATTTTTTTACCGAGTTGGTTTAACCAACAACCCTGGATATGAATGCTTGTAAATGAATTTGTATTTATTTTGGAATTGCAAACATATTTTGAACCAACACTTGATTTTATAAAGCTTATAAAACAATTTATGAATTCAATTAATTTTAATTTAAGACTTTAGTCAAATCTTCTCCGAAATCTTGGATTTAATCCCTTTTTTTTCAAATCTGCTCCAAAATTTCATGACTAAGGTTTGTTTTTATTATTACTAATTAAAATAAATAAATATAAACAAATAAAGTTAATTTTTTCTTATTTTTAGATCTTAGTACAACCTACCCCGGTATGTGTTACACTTTGCCCCGTATATGGGGTAGGTTGAAACAACACGATTTTTTTTTGAAGCTTTATTTTTCAACATTACCGTTAGGTTTTGAAAAAAATTTGTGAAGGATTTTGCAGCTAAAATGTGGTTCTTTTATTTAAAACAGGTTAAGTTGACTTATTTTTAAATTTTTAGGAGTACCATCGGTTTTAGTAAAAAGTGTTACATTTGGCCCCCTCTCTACCTAATGGTATACCACCTCCCATAGAACCTTTTTTAAAATTTCTAACAATCTCCCAATTTTATCGATTTTTACTTGCGATATAGGTACTATATATATATCAAGTTATGTATTCGAACAAAAAAAAAAGTTGAGATAACATTTTTCCATGACATGGTACAATGCCAAAAAAGTGGGTCCCGGAAGTCTGTCTGTCTGTCTGTCTGTATACGAACCTACAGCCTAAACGGATGGACCGATTTATGTCAAACTTGGTATGAAGCGTTATTTGGCGACTCTCCAGAGGGATTTTTGGAATTAATTTTTTTAGACCAAAAACAACGGTACTTGTCATATACCGATTTCAGTCAAATTGAAATATCTCGAAAACGGCTCCAACGATTTTGTTTAAAAAATTCAAATGATAGTTTTAAGCTAAGGTCTATCTTTCAATGAAAAAAATTTTTTTTGAAACTCATTATTAACGGTACCTGCCATAGAACCGTTTTTTTTCAAATCCGATTATCTCCGAACCTGCTTATTCGATTTCAACGAAACTTTTTTTTAGAAAGCATTTATATAATTTAAATATAAACCAAAAATAAAATTTTCAAAAAAATAATTTTTGGATTAAAAAAAAAATTGGAATTTTTTTTTTTAAATCAAATTTTCGAAAACGTCCCTTTTTTTTGAAATTTTGTTTTAAGATTAGTGATTTCTAGAAAATGGCATACCAATTTTATTTTAAAACTTTTTTTCCAAAAAATTATTAATAAAAAATTAGTTTTTTAAAAAACGGCTCTAACGATTTTGAAATTTTTTTTTCTAAAAATGTATCTTAATATATCAATCAAAACTGCATACTTGTTTTGGAGGGCAATTTGATTTCAGATTTTATTTTATTTTTCTTACTAAACGAATTTTATTTTTTTTCAAAATTTCTATATAAAAAGTCTTAAAAATTTAAGCAACTTTAACTCTAAGAGCAAGTTCGTGCGACCCAGTCGTGCATTTTATTTTGTATGCAACATCCTTTACAATGCCCCAATATAAATCAAAATTGTCAAAAAATAAACTTTTTGAATTAAAAAAATGTGGACTTTTTTTGAAAAATCAAACTTTGGAAAACGAAACATTATTTTTTTTTGTAATTTTAGTTTTAGGTTTTGACATATACAAATAAAATTTGAAAAACAACAATTTTCAACCCGTTTTAAAAAAATTATTTTTCAAAAAAAAAAAAATTATATTTTTGAAAAATCCAACACTCAATTTTTTGAATAATTTTTAAACATTTTTGTATACAAAATTTTCGTCTAAATTTTTTAAGTCATTTATAGGTGTAAGTTAGAAATCAAGAAAATGGTTCTATGATAGGTAAAATACGTTTAAATTTATTTTTTTCCAAAAATTAAACAAATTATTTTACTGGAAAATTTTGAATGTGATCTTTTAAACGAATTATTTTCTAACCAGAATCAACAAACATTTTGAAAATAGATGGTTTAACTCGAGAGAAAAAAAATGTTATGTAAAAGTTAAAAATGTCTCATACAAATTTGTATGGGGAAAGTATGAACCTAGAGGCACGGGTTAATGACCTCCAAAAAAAAGGTTTTTTTGCTAAATTCCCCTTATTTAGGTCCTAAACTTTCGATATGGGGGGTGTCTCTCCCGAAAACATCACTTTGGGAAATAACGGACACCCTAACCTACATATCGACGGTTAAACTGCAAAACCTCGTAAGTCTAAAAATTCGAAAAAAATATTATTAATGCAAACAATTCAAAAAATTCAGAGCTATCTTTTGGTATATTCAGCTTAACAATGTTGTTCTGAACATTTTTCAGAAATGACAAAATTCAAACACTCGTATTGATAGATCCCATACAAAAACAAGAAACACAAAATTTTGTTTTTTGATTTCTGAAAAACTTGCAAAAACGACTTACGAGGTTTTGCAGTTTAACCGTCGATATATCATCGTAGAATCATGTTTGATTGTTTTTACGTGGGTATGCTAAACTTATTTACGTATTTTGCAAGAATTTTTACAAAAATTATCAAAAAATTCCAAAATTTGCGCTTGCAGTTGCTTATCAGAAAATGCCTTATTTTATTTGCTCTCGCACTCTTGGTATGGGGGAAAGTAAAGTGAAAATTCGGAAGTGAAATATCCAAGTGTAACATCTTTTTATGTTAAGCATGAATCCCAGCAATCACATTGTTTGTGTTTTATTTTTTATTTTATTTATCATTTTTTGTATCTTTTATATTTTCATAGAAGAAACAAAAAATAAAATTTCATTTCACCTACTCAAGTGAACCGTACTGTATGTATGCATTCATCAAAATACTTGCCAAATGCGTGGGAATTTATAATTTTGAATCATGATGCTGTTGAGGCTGCCAGATTTATATAAACATCATATTGTTAAAAAAAAAAGTATATAACAAGTCAGAATTCATCTTACCAACAATAATATACAGCAACAAAAAAAAAAAAATTTTTTTTTGTGTTGACAACATTATTTTGAAGGAAAATTTAACTTGACATTGATATAAATTTTATTATTTTTGTATATATTAAAATGTTTTCATTCATAAATTTATATTAAATGACTCATTGACAATGTTTATGCGATATAGAGTACATACATACGAGTATGTAAATTCGCATGTTTGAATAAAACAGATTCCTTTATATTGATTTCCATGAAAACATTTAGCCTTGATGTATGAACATTAAAATTTAACAACACACTTTCAAGGATATTTTTGTGGGGGACAAAATTCTCTTTCTTTTGTTGTCGCGTCGCTATTGACAGCTGCTGTCGTTTCATTTTCAAAATATTTAATTTTCACTTAAATTTTCAACATTTTCATGCTTGAACTAATTATTTGAATCTTAATGGAATTAAAGATATTTGTTTTTTCATTCGTTAATTAGAATTTGATTATTTGACAAATTTATTAGGTTCTGTTTCTTCATATTGCAAAATTAAAGATTTTATTTTTTTTTAAATAAATTAACTATTCACTTCGTTCAGATGCAAACCACAAGATGAAACAGAAAAACAAACAAATAAAATGCACGACCTAACCGCACGAATTAGTTTTTTGTTCTGCTTACATACATTTTGAAAACTTTTTAAAAATGTATGTATTAACCTATATTATGAAAAAAAAAACATAAGATTCGGTCTTCAAAGAAAAACTACAACACCTTAAATGAAATTCAGCTCAAAGAATTGCTAAGATCCTTTTAAAATAAAAAGTATTTCAAAATCGTTAGAGCTCTCTTGAGCCTCATAAGGAAACCTCGTAACTACACCTTCTTTCAAAAATGACTTTTGAACGCATTTCGAAAAATCTGAATAGAATTAAATTCAAATTTTGCGTTATCTTGTGTTAAGCTTTCTTTTATTTCCGAAGCTTGGACACAATCAATTTCCGAACTCTATAGCAATAAACTTTACAACCACTTTTGCTCCAACACCAAACTTTTTAACTTACCAGATATCAGGGTTGTAAAAATATCAATTGAAAAAAAAAAAAAAAATGCATTTGCAATTAAAAAAAAATATTTATTGCAAATTAAAAAATTTGTATTACAAAAATACCTACTATATCTATTGCAACTGAAACAAAATTGTATTGCATTAAAAAAGTTCAATTTTTTTTATATTTATCGAATTTCTTACAATTTTGACTATTTGGCCTGTAGGTTATGTCATAGTTGACATAGCTAGTAAACATAGTCAAAATTGTAAGAAATTCTATAAATATAAAAAAAATATAATTTAGTGCACACATTTTGTATTGATTTTTTTTTCAATGTAGAAAATTTTTTATTTGCAAAAAAATTTTTTTAATGCAAAATATTTTTATTTGCACTAAAAATTTTATATTTAATGCCAAATTTTTTTCAGTTGCAATAACATTTTTTTAATGCAAAATTCTACTTGCAATAAATATTTTTTTTAACGCAAATATTTTTCAGTTGCAATGCAAACATAGGTATTTTATTTCCAATAAATATTTTTTCTTAATTTGTAATGGAAAACAAATGCATTAAAAAAAATTATTTTTTGAAACCCTGCCACACACTGTTATGATTCTTTCTAAAGATGATGCCTGTCTGGATAAGACTCATCTCCAGAAAGAATCATATCAAATCTTTGGCTTTTTCAAAATCTGAACATGCATTTCTGAATAAAATAATTGCTACCGACTTATAGAAACTAGAATCACTAATATAGAACATTATCATCCACCCTTGGGTATTTTCCTTAACGTAAGCAATCGCACATTACCTATTGAAATAGCTATAACTCCAGCCTTTAAACTTGGTGGTAACACACACAAGTTGTTGTTGTTCATTCAAAACCTTCAATATGAAATGCAATCGGTTGCACGTATTATCTTTGCCTCATAAATGTTCTAATGCATTAGAACAGAGAAGTGAAGTACACTGCGTATAAACCTACTTTTCTAAGGCAACTAAGATGTAAAGTTATCTCTATAAAACTTAAAGCTTTTGGGTTCCCGCCATTTTTCATAGCCAGGGAAGCATCATACCTTATTATTGATTGATATCAGTCAAATTTGGAAACCGCCTTTGAAACTCTTTCATTGTTCACTCAGGTGTTCCGCAGGGAAGCCACCTGGGTCCCTTTCTATTGATTCTGGCTATACATGATGCAACACCATAAATTCGCTGAGAACATGAAACTTTTCAAAATATGTCAGTTTCAGGGACTTGGGTGTTCATTTTAGCTCAAACTTAAAATTCATTGAACCCATTATTTATATTACAAAATTAAGTGAACTCACTCTGACTTCAAATAATCAATAAATTCACTACATCTAAAATAAAAAAAAAAATATAGTTCAAGACTGCAAAGTGCTAAAAAACAGACCATGGAATGAAAATGATTTATATTCGTAATAATAACGAAAAATTGAATGTAAAAGAAAACCCCAAGTACCACTTTTGGCTTCTAAACTCAATATCAGACCACTAAAAAATGAATTGTAATTCATTCTTTAAATGTATGGTTTCAGTAACTTCTTTTTTCTTCTTTTCATTTCAATAAAACAAACTGTTCGTTTAAAATATATTTCAACCTAAAGAATGCATAGCTTTCGTGTTTATTCAACAAAAAATATTATTTTTTCCAGTCTTTAATAAATAACTATAGAGGTGGCACATCATTGTCCGTCTCTGTGGAATACACGTGCAAGTTTATTTTTAGAATTTTTGTGCGACACGAAAATTAGAAAAAAAAAAGACTCGTTCACCCATCACAAATAAATAAACAATTCAAAAAGCCAATTCATAGTCGCTTCGCGTATTCTACTCTCTATAGCTTGAAACTACACAAATACATCAACACACACACACACATTCAAAATGAAAATGTTTATCTGAAATGTGTCGAGACTCGAGAGACATACAAATGAACGCAAGAAAATTTTTATTTTTAACCAAACGTGTGTGTTTAAACTAAAAGTAAATATAAAGAAAAAAAAAAAAAATAGAAAAAAATAATAAAAACAATGCGAGAGTATATCGTTTGTTTAACTATGTGTGCCAAATAATAAAAATACACTTTCTATTCCGACGCAATTTATCTGCAGAGGTCCTTTTTTATTATGTGGATGCATTAAATGTACAGAAAATAGTCGATTTGGAGAAAACGAACTCAATTGATTGTTTCCGGAATTTTGTTTTTAAGGGAAACGAAGTTTTACATCAAAGGAAGACTTTAACAGGGGTATCTTTATGGTGTTGGCAGTCGGATTTGCGAGTTAAATATTTAAATTAGGACCCATATTAAGTTTATATTAAAATAAATCAGAATAATTGAGATATCGCTCAGGATTTGTCAATTTCGATTTCTTACATTGTTTCGTGATTCTGTGATATTGTTGAGTATAATTTTAAAGTGGATTTTACCATAAAATACAAAATTTTTGCATTAAAAAAATGTTATTGCAAATTAAAAAATATTTGCATTAAAAAAATTACATACAAAATTTGAGCTATAATATTGTTTCCATATTCTCATTCGATAGAGCATTGCCTGAATATCATTACCTTGATTTTTCGCACTCGCGAAATTCACCTTTCGGCCGCCATCTTGGATTTTAGTTTTTGTTGAATATCTCGATTTCTATTTATCCTACATAAAAGTTGTGTATACAAGAAACGTAGGTAATTAAATTTCGCGTCTTTTATGTTAAAAAACTTTTTCGATATTCTGAATATTAAAAAAGTTACAAGCCAAAAAAGTAAAAAAAAACCGAAAAAAATGACAATTTTAAAGATTTGAGCACTTTTTATCAAATTATGAAAAGGCGTATCGAAAAAAGATTATTTGCCTTAAAATTCTCTACAACTCTATAATTAATAAAGTTATTAATACTTTTTTTGTTAAAAAATACCTCTTTTTTACGAAATAAAGAGACTTAAATATAAAAAAATTGCAGGTCCTGAATTTTGTCTTGTAACATAAACCTATAAAATACTCACTAATCATTTAAAATTCACGATTTGGTAAAAAAAAATTAAGAAAACAGTAAAGATAAAAAACACAAACAAAAAAGAGCATTTTTAACAAAAAAAGTATTAATAACTTTTGTATTTATAGCGATAGAAAAAAAAGTTGTTTTAAGGTGAATAATCTTATCTCGGAAGGTTTTTTCATAATTTTGATAAAAATTGCTCAAAACTTTAACATTGTCACTTTTTTCTGTTTTTTTTTACTTTGTTCGCTTGTAACTTTGTTAATATTCAGAATATCGAAAAAGTGTTCAAAACATAAAAGAAGCGAAATTTAATTTCCTACGTTTCTTGTAAACACGACTTTTATGTAGGATAAATAGAAATCGAGATATTCAACAAAAACTAAAATCCAAGATGGCGGCCGAAAGGTGAATTTCTCGAGTGCGAAAAATCAGGGTAATGATATTCAGCCAATGCTCTATCGAATGAGCAAAAAAAAAAAAATTGGATGTGGTACAAACTGCTGGGTCAAATTATAAATGCACTGGACTATTATAGTTCCAGTTAAAATGGCTAATGGAAGTCAAGTAGTAAAAATTGTAAGAATTTCGACGAATATTATTAGAAAATGCACTCATTTTGCATTGTTTTTTTTTTTTTTTTTTTAAAGAAAACATTTTTTATTTGTTATATTTTAATTTGCAATGAAAAATGTATTTTCAAAGCATTTTTTTAATGCATTTTGAAGTGAAAACTTCTTTAGTATCGTAGTGATTTGAAACAAGATGAAACGAAAACGCGACACGACTTCAACTTGTTATAACTTTTTTGTTTTAATAGATAGATGAATGAAATTTATACTGTAGATAGGTTATTAAATATATTATAATTGTACAAAGTTTCAATTAATTTCATATTCAAAATTCGGAGATAACGGTAAAAAGATGTTCTTTTCCAACACACGTTATATCTTTTGATCTAGTGCACATACAAATTTGATTTAACTTTAATACGCATGCTGATAACATAACCTTTTATTTGATATATCACACATAACGTTACGTGCTCTACAAGTTACACAATCTTAAATTGAAAAAAAAAATTAAAAATACCTCAAAACACCTGTGGAGATCTGTTGGCGATGACCAGCTACCAGTGTAGGAAGTACCGTAATCTCATTCTGGAAATTCGACATGGTTGACTTTAAAAAATTCTTACTTCTCTTGTAGACATCTTTGAAATAGTATGCATCATTATACAAGGTGAAACAATAAGCTTTCACATGGAATAAAATTTTTAATAGGTTGTCAAACAAAAAAATAGATTTAATAGCATGAGAACATAAAAATAAATGTTTTTTTGCTTTTTTATGAAATTTCATCGAGTTTAAAAAATTCTAGCTCTTTTTGTAGATGTCTCATAGGTCTGATCGATATATATATTTTTATCTAAGACAAAAAGCTTACAGATGATATAAAATTTATATAGGTTGTCACATAAAAAACATGGATTTGAAGGTGATAGAATAAAAATAGGTAGATTTTTTTCTATTTTTTTCAAGAAAAATGATTTTTTAAGGTTTCACTTCTACCACGTGTGAATTGCACACATGATTTTTTTTTTTTACATTGGCAATAAAAGTTTTATTTTCAATGCAAATTTTTTTTTGTTTTATATTAAAATGATTGCTTGGCAATAAATATTTTTTTTTTAAATTTGGAAAAATGATTTTTTACAACACTGACTGGTGCCAAGTTACCAAAGCAGTCTTTACTGATTGAAAAATAACTAGGAAGCTTTGTCGCTACTTATTTGTTACATTGTAGTTCATAGTTACAAATGTATTGATATTTTTCTAACTTGATGAAAACGTAGTGAATCATAACTCAGTGAAACGTAGCTACTTTTAAGTTCAACTACTTTTTTATTTGTCGAAAAATGTAAAAATTTAAAATAAAATTGGTTTAAATTTTTTACGAAAGCAGTGAAAAAATCAAAAGCATTTTTACTAACTAAAGTTATGGCTCCGTTGGTATGCTATTCTTTTGAGTGATTGGGCGATAATAGAAAATACCAATTAATAAGGTGTGTTTTTTTAAATTCACTTTTCTGAAACATTTTTACTATTGAAAAAAAAAAACTAAGAAGACAAAATAATTACAACCACAAGAATACATAAATGTACAATTTTAATTGGTGCTACTTTTGGTCTTTAGTGCATCGTTATTTAACCCTTAATATTACCATGTGACATTTCTGTAACAAACCAAAAAAGATCCAACAAAAAAACATACGAAACTTGTAAATATCTTTTGTCTTTAACAACTTAATTTTTAATACTCCTACTATTTTATCGAAATACTACAAAATATTTCACAGAAAAAGCGTTACAAGTATTTTATTGACAGTTTATTTTGAAAGTTTAGTATTCTTGAAAATATGTTCCCATGCCTACAACAATAAGAAATTCGGAAAATATATTTTTTTCTTTCTTAACTTACAAACAAGGTCTTTTTTTTTTAACTTTCGGAAAGTGCGTAAAAGTAAATATGAAATAGTTTGTTGTTTGAATTTTTGCATTTTTGTACTGGAAAACAGCATTTTACCCTATTTATTTTAATTCGTAAAAATGTCGAAAAAATGACTAAAATATAAAAATATTAATTTTTTAAAAATTACATATGTAGGTATTTTATATTTATTCAAGGCAAGTGCTTACATGTTATTAATTTTAAAATAATACGTTCTTCACATAGGTACATATTAAAGTTGTTAAAAAAAAATGAATTTATGTCAATTTAACTAACAATACAAAGCTGCAATTTAAAGCTGCCAGACTTTTAAATTCGTTATTAGAACGCATAAGGCTATAAAACTGCATACATTTTGGTTATCACTCTAATCCCAAAATTTGTTGTGGGCTCGCTGTCTATAACGATGTTACAAGTTTATCCATTTTTTTTGACGGCATGTATTCGTATTTTTTATCAGAAAAAAAAAATGAAACAGGTGCCTCGAAAAGACAATAAAACTTAGGAAGATTTTGCGGTTCATGCATATTTACCTAATTTTTAAAAGATCAAACTTTTCGTTTGCCTATTCAATCTCTTGCAATGAACTTTCTCGACGACAGTAAAACCATTTTTCAGAATCTGTCTTTATTTTTGAAATAAAATTTAGTTAAGCAAATAAGGTTTCCATTCCGTAGAACATTTATGAAAATATTTTGAAATCATTTCGGGATTGTTAAAAATTAAAACGTACGGCTCAGTTCTGGTTTGAATTTGTATTTTATATATTCTTCAACAATATTTCATCAATAAAAATACAATATATCCCAGAAACGAATGGTCCAAACGAAATACGCTAATAGGTCAACTTAAAGGCTTTCAGAATTTGATAACTTGTTCATCCTCTTTAACACGAAGACTTAACCAATTTCAACGATTTGTATAGGTGTAGGTAGTACAGAAGCCTAATATTCAAGCTATATAAGAATTTTTGGTAAATTTGAAAACTATCCCCATCCCTGATCTAAAATATGAAACGAAAAAAACTTCAATTCTTTATCTATAATGAAGTTTTAATTTCGTGATTTCACTTTCTCACTTTTCCAAAATAGAATTATCTTTAGATGCTAAAAGAATTATTTCGGAACTAAGAGCCTATGACCATATTCTAAAATGTGTGTATATCAAATTTTAAAATGCAAAGTTTCAATAAATTTGTGTTAAAGAAAACTTGGTGCAAAAATTCAATAGCCAAAAATGTTATCTAAAAATGTCTTCTTCAAAAAACACCGTCATGTAGATAAATTTATTTTATCCATGTCTACAAATCCTTTTAGCCCCAATTTATTCAATCTCCATTATATTTAAAGTAGCCGTTAAAAATTTAAAATTTGTCAAATTTAATACTTAAAATTTAATGGAGAGTGAATAAAATGGGCCTTAATATTAAAACTTTAAAACTAAAGGACTTTTCCCCCGAAAAAAAAAAATTATCTTAGCTTCAACCTACTAGTTTAGATTATAAGTATTTTCATCGCTTTTTTTAATAAAAATCACTCACCATTCGCTTTACTAGGATCCTTTTTAATTGGTGTAGTTTTTTTCAAAACCTTATCCTTAAATTCAGGCTTTGCTTCCGACGGTGTCTCCTTAATCACTTCATCGACCTTTTGAACTTTCTTCAATACCGGTCGAATTTTATCAAAATCATCTACACTTTTGTTGAATGATTTTTGTTTATTCACAACAACATGCCGCAACTTTGGACGCTCCAACTTAAAACGTCTCCTACGTTCGCGGTCCTCATCCGTTTCGCCTTCAACTGCTTCATCATCATCATCTTCATCGCGTTTTTTCTGCGTATTGCTCATGGATTTGTCACGCTTCACAACAATAGGACGCATTTTAGGTTTTTCAGCTTGAAATTTACGTTGCAATTCGGTTTCGGCTTCCTTGGGTGGTGTAGAATCTTCTTCCGAATCTGAATCCGAATCAGTTTCCGTTTCATCATCATCATCAGAATCTTCCTCCTCTTCACTCTCCGACGGAGTTGGTGGTTTTTTTGGTTTCGGTTTTACCAACGGCTCTTGAACTGGCTTCCGTTTTTCAGTGATGATGGGCACTTTAATCTCGCGCGATTGCAATTTAGCCTCCCTACGAGGTGGTGCAACATCAGTTAATGGTTTTGCTGCTACTGCCACTGATGGGGTTATTTTACTTGCTACTGGTTTGCTACTACTACTACTAGCGGGTGATGCAGCAGCAATTTTACCCGGCGATGGTGTTTCTCCATTCTTCTTGGCTGCATCGTTGGAACTTTCGGCTGTTGTTGTGGTTTTCTTGACCCATGGAGCTGTTGTTTTTATCGTTGTTTTTGGTTTGACTTCAGGAACATCTGCCTTAACCCATGGTGGGCGAAATGTTGTTCTGCCACCACCACCTGGGCCAGCAGAGGACGATGATGGTGCAGTCTTGTCACTTTTTGCCGCTGGAGTTTTTATACTTCCAATAGGCATTTCAAAGAAATGCTTTTTAAAACTTGAAACTTTTTAATTCGGACAAGTACCTGATAATTGGTTTTGTCGTTATTCTTGTTTGTTGTTGTTGTTTTCCTTGTTTGCAGACTTTTGAGTTTTTGTCTGAATTAAACAAGATTTTTTGTTTTATTTTTACCCGAAAAACATGTTCGTATCTTTTTTGAAAAAAATAAAAACCACTCGCATTTGTTTTTGTTTTCACACACTTTTTGTTGCTATTCTTAGCTCAATCAACGAAGTACGAACTATACGAACTATACGAACAAAAAAATTAAAAGATTGAGAGAAATTAAAAAAAAAAAAAAATAAGAAACATTTACAAAATCCTCCTCAAAGAAAAACATTCACAGACTGAACAGCTGTATTTTGAAAAAGAATATTTTATTCTTTTTGTTCGTTTTATAAATTTTAATTGACCCGAAAATGAGTAGGATTTTTATTTTAATTTTCCTTTAAAAATATATTAATTTTTTTGAATTTTTATTTTGTAGGTAGGTAAGCAAACACATTAAAGGTGTTTTTCTGACCATAAGTCAACATTTATGACAACAAAATTTAATTTTGTCCCAAAAAAGTGTGCAAATTCTAATCGAAATATTTTGACACTTTATTGAAAGAAGAAAAAAATCAAACAAATATTTTGCAGAATAAAAAAAAAAAAAATATAGATATAATTAAAATTAAAATTAATCAGCGTTTATTTTTGAAAGTTTGAAAGAAATAAAATAAAATTTTTTAATTATAGAAAAATGTTTTCTCCTTCTCTTTTCGTGGTGGGCGAAACAGGGTTGTCGGTCGGTGGATGGTGTAGCGTTAAAATAAATAAATAAAATTGTATGGCGGCTATGTGAATGTGGGCGTAGAAGACTGATGAGACGTGTGTATTTTTTTCCTTTTTTCCACATTTGTTTATTATACTAAGCGATTATTTTTAAATTGTTATAAGTGAAAAAATTATTAATCTATAGAGCCTTGAATGATTTTTTTTTTTTTGCAAATTGTTTTCAAGATTCTTTGTTTTGGAATGAAGTATGAAGTAATAAAGGTTTTTTTTTTGACAGATTTAGAACAGTTAAAATATTTCAATATGCAGGATTTTGAAATTTTTAAGTGTGTATAGAACCTACTAAAAAAATGTTTTTTAAATAAAATGTATGCATATTTTGATGAAGAGGAGCAATGTAACTAATTTTTTTTGAAAATTAAAAATAAATACTATTTTTTTTTTTTCTAAAAATATCCTTTCTGAAAAATTTTAATCCATAAACTCCTTTTTTTATTAAAAAATTGTGAGTTTGAAAACTTAATTTTGAAACACTTTTCATATCAACACAACTTATTTTAATCATAACATTAAAGAATGAGTTTTTTGTTTTAGAATAGGTAAAGCACAATATTGTAGGCATTGTTTATTTAATAATTTGTATTCTAAATCAATTATGCAGTTTTAGGTTGAGCTATATGTATCTTTTAAATTAATTGTTCGTGGGAGGTAATTTTAATTCCAAAACAAGCTTATTTGTATGGTGAATATAACAATGCTAAAATTTTGTAGGAAACTCCAAGTGACTATAAACGCCCTTTTAATGTAGGTAGTGACTATTTTCATTGCTACAGGTGTCTGAATATTTTCAGAAAATCCACTTGAAAATTGCAATGAAAACGAAAAACGAAATTGGTTCTCTGTTAACTAATAGCTATCACCTTTAACATGAGTACAAATTTTTATTTTGAGAATAGCTAAATTGTATCGAAAAAGTTGTTGAACTCAAAAACGGAATTACTTTTGATGATTTAACCCAATATGGCACGTTTGGCTAGTAACCAGTTGTTATCTTAAGAGATTTGGCACTTATTTTGAACAACCTTCGATCGCAAAGAATCTAGACAGAAGATAGAAGTCAATCAGCGCATTGAGAGATATGTAGGTACTACTCATGGGAACTATCAAATAAAAACTATCAAACTATCGATAGTTGTAAAATATTCATTCATTCGATAGTTTTAAAACATTTATTCATTCATTCATTAAGCCCTGATTTTTCAATCGTCAGTTAGACTATCAGAGAAATAAATGTCAATATAAAAAAAACTTTTATTCCTAGTAATAAGCTCTATCTGAGGTTTATCTGACTATTGAAAAATTGGCCCTTAGTTAGATAGTTTTTTATTCGATAGTTTTTTCATTCAAATTGTTTTTTTATACAATAGTTTTATTTATTACATAGTTTTATTATTACGATAGTTTTTATCCGATAGTTTATTCGATAGTTTTTATTCGATAGTTTTATTCGATAGTTTTTATTCAAATAAATAAATGAATGAATGAATTATTCGATTGTTCAAATCATTCAAATACTAACTATCGATAGCTCAAATCATTCGATAGTTCACATCACTAGAGGTACATCCGCGAGATATTATTAGAGATATATTAAGATGACAATAAGCACTGAACACAAATCTTAAGTTGTCTAACAAAATTTTTCCCTACAATTATGAGAATGAAATAAAAAAGTCCGAAAAATAGTTTGTTTTTTTTTAGAAAAATTCGTTAAGAAAAAGTGTTTCTGTATTACAAAAGAAGGGCAATTACCAACATTTTATGTTTTATCTAATATTGTGTTTGACTTATGGTTTCCGCTCAAATGACCTTTGACCTATCCCTTCAAATTAGTTCTTATTATATAAACATAAATACATATGTCTATTATTCAAAATGTGCAAATTTGTATTAATTTGTCTACTGTTTTTATAAGTTTTTCAAAGGTCTTCTGAGCGCAAGCCATAAGTGGTACAAAAAAAAAAGATAAAAATTGTAGGTAATTTTCTCTTCTTTTATACCTAATACACATCATTTTGGTAAAAAAATCACTTTTCACAACAAAAAACATCTATATTTTTGGACTTTTTCAGTGATTCCTCATGTTTGTTGTAAGAAATATTGTTAGACAACTTCAGATTTGAAGAATTTGAAGAGTTGTCCATCCTAAAATTTTTCTTTTTAAGGAATGGAATTTCCTAAAGAGGTGTAAAGCCTGAACTCTACTATGTTGATCAACACGTTCAATTTGCGTTCCAAATCTATGCATTGAATAGTTTTACTTTTCTATACATTCTTAATTACTTCGTAGGCGTATACAGGGTGTCCCAAAAGTAATGGATCAAACGAAATATGGTGATAGGCCTCCTTAAGGGCTCTCAGAATTTGGTAACTTGTTCATCCCAAATCCTTACGGTTTTCGATTTAATGCAATTCTTGTGAAATTTCAAAAAATCCCTAGTTGGCAACAGTATTTTGCTTCCTGCGCCCATTATTGATTTTTGTTTTCTAAAATTCTTTTACAAAAACATTGGCAAATAATAAGGAACAATTAATTAATCAAAATAATTTTTATTCCATACGCCATTTCGCTGCAAATTAACTAACAGTTTCAAGTTTGATAAAAAATCAATTTTTAACTTTTATTTGAGAGCAACACGGCGACAAAAATTTCTACGGTGTGAGAATGGTTTATTATTTTAAAAAGTTGCCCTGCTATTGTAGTTTTCAAAAATGTATAAAAGTTTCCAAAGTTGAAGTTAGATCAGAAAATATTACAATTTGAATTCAACAAAACAGGGTTTTTCAGAACAAAAAACAACCAAAAATAAACACATTTCTCGAACTGTTATTTGTTTATTTTTGTTTGAACAAAAGCGTCTATTTTTGTTTGTATTTTTGCTGTGAAAAACCCTGTTTTGTTGAATTCAAATAGTAATATTTTCTGATCTAACTGCAACTTTGGAAACTTTTATACATTTTTGAAAACTACAATAGCAGGGCAACTTTTTAAAATAATAAACCATTCTCACACCGTAGAAATTTTTGTCGCCGTGTTGCTCTCAAATAAAAGTTAAAAATTGATTTTTTATCAAACTTGAAACTGTTAGTTAATTTGCAGCGAAATGGCGTATGGAATAAAAATTATTTTGATTAATTAATTGTTCCTTATTATTTGCCAATGTTTTTGTAAAAGAATTTTAGAAAACAAAAATCAATAATGGGCGCAGGAAGCAAAATACTGTTGCCAACTAGGGATTTTTTGAAATTTCACAAGAATTGCATTAAATCGAAAACCGTAAGGATTTGGGATGAACAAGTTACCAAATTCTGAGAGCCCTTAAGATCCCCTATCAGCATACTTCGTTTGATCCATTACTTATGGGACACCCTGTATATGTATGTATAAGGCTAATAAATCATTTAAGACAGTGTTGAAAATGTGAACTCTTCAGTACATGGATTTGGAACGTATGTTGAACGTGTTGACCAACATAGTGTGGATCCGGTGTAACACAACAAAATCGATGTTAAAAAACGTTTATTGCATGTGGTGTATGATCTGTGGAATAGGCCCCAAGTAGTTGGGACTTAAAGTTCATTGAAATGAAATTGCAATTTTAACTGTTATATTATGAATACACCAAATTTGCCTAAAATTAAAAAAATATATGTAACTTAAAAATCTGTCAAAAAATTGTCAAAATTTTAATTATTCACTATAGTGTAAAATAATTATGTAGATACACATAAAGTTTCAATTCCAGAACAAAGTGAACATTTTTGCAGAAGATTTTCAGAACGTACACAGCTGTACGAGGAGGTATAACAGATATAGATTTTGATATGTGAATTTGTCAAGGCTTTTTGAAAATTTATATTTAACAATTATCTAATGATTGTGTTTTGTTAAATTTTTGTTGTCAAGATTAATTTAAATAATTGAAAATGGAAAATAAAATAATGATGTCAACATTAAAGTATTTCTTTCACGTCTTTGAATCTTTCACTTTCAAATTTCTTGCAAATAAATCAATTTTCTCTTCTTTTTCTCAATTTCTCTCAATTTTTAAAATTCAACTGGTTTTTTTTTCAAATTAAATATTATTTCGTTTTGTATTTTAATTTTTATTTATTTATATATATTTATATATATTTATTTTTATTTATTTATATATATTTATTTTTATTTAAACCCGTCAAACGTAGTTATTTTAACGAAAAAAAATAATTTAACCGATATCCGTTTTGTTCGTCGCAATTTCTTTTATGAGTTTTTTTCGACACAAAAAAGAAAACATACCATATACCTAAACCGTCACTAATAAACTGAGGAGAAAAAATTTTATATTGATGAACACATAAAAAGTTTTTCCTTCGGGAAAAACAGAAAAAGAAAAAATATTCGGTATATTTTTGATCGTATTTTTGGCAAAATGTGTATTTTTAGTAATATGGGCGATTTTCTCTCAACAACGTCACGAGTGTGATATTCAAATTTTATTTTCCATTGAATATACATATTTTTTTTTTTGTATGTTTTGTTTGAGACTCAATTTTCCTGTTTAATTTTATTTTTCTCTCATTTTCAAAAACAAAAAAAAAAACAAAATTGAGAGAAAGTTTTGTGTGTTTCTTTTATATTTTAATTTTTTCCAATTGAATTCATTGGATCTATTTCGCAGAGATATGTCCTCCATTTGTGTAGCCATACTTTTGAAAGAAAAAAAAAGTATGCGCGCGCATTTGAGTGAGTGTTTGTTATAATTATTGTTTTTTGGAGAAATTTTAATGGGGTAACCAGAGCATGAACCTAAAATTTTATTTTCTATTTCCATTGAATGTTTTCCTGTATATTTTTTCCTTTTTCAAGTCAAAAGATTGATTTAAGAATGTTTTTTTTTTTGTTGACCTTAATTAATTTTTGACAAATTGGTTCATGGAGCATCCTGAATAGAATAGAAGAAAATGTTTTCAATATTCAAAATAAATGTGTTATAAGTAAGATATATACTTTGAAGAAATATAATTGACAATGATCTAAAAGATTTTTTGTAAAAAAGCTTATCGTCGGCGAACAGTAAAAGTCTCGTATCTGAGTTTTTGATGTGATGTTAAAAAAAAGCAATGGTATTCCATTAAAAAAAAAAATTAATAGACATAAAAACAAAGCTTAAAAAAAATATTTTTCAAAAACCAAAAACCTTTAAT
Organism: Episyrphus balteatus; assembly: GCF_945859705.1. Classification (NCBI taxonomy): domain Eukaryota; kingdom Metazoa; phylum Arthropoda; class Insecta; order Diptera; family Syrphidae; genus Episyrphus; species Episyrphus balteatus. The sequence goes on along the minus strand of NC_079136.1, from coordinate 81,195,878 downwards.
TTTTTCTTAATTTTAATATAACAATTTCCACAACTTTTTGTTAAAATCAGTTAAGGTCTTTAAGATAAACTCAAAAAGCAAAGAAGCAGTTCTATAGCAGTTAAAGGTTCACGAATAACTACACCGAAAAAAAAAATTGATAATAACAGCTATCAAATTAACATTTTTCAGTGACAAAAGTCGTCCAACAATTAAAATATCAATTTTGATATTTTATCATATCATTTTGACATTTTTTAATTTCAGGTGGGATAATGAAAATTTCACTTTGACAATTAAAATATCATTTTGCCATTTTTTTTAAGTTTAAGTGGATAGTGAAAATTTCACTTTAACAATTAAAATATCAATATTGACTAGATTTTACGTTTTAGTTTATTATAATGAAACCTATTTCTTTCCTTTTCTTTTTTATTATTTTTATTATTTTAAGAATTTTCTTTCTTTTTTCAAAACATTACTGAAAGGGAATATTCTTTACAAAATAGTGGTGATATTATTTTTTCTATTATAGGTTCGGTGACCATATTTCTGAAAGCGAAACCCGGGACAGATAAAAAATTCGTTGGATCGTTTTGAAAATTTTGATTTTTCAAAAAAAAATTTTAAATGAGTTTTCATAATTTTTCCTTATTTTAATATCAAGATTTCCTAAACGTTATGGCAGCGTTTTTGTTGAAATCATTTAAGTTGTTTACGAAATCAGAAATCAAGAAAATGGTTTTATAAGCCGTGTTTTATTGGTAACTCAGTACTTAGCTCAGTAAAATTTTGCACGGGAAACAACAACAAATGATTGCTAAGGATAGACAAAAGTTTTGTATTTGTTGGTTTACAGAGAAAATTTGTTTCTAAACTTATACATTTTTGACTCTTCAACATTATAGAACTATTAATAATAAATAAAAGTAATCGTTTCTTGTAGTTTACAGCATAAAAAGTTTACTCAGTAAAATACTGAGTACCAATAAAACACGGCTATAATGTCTGTTAATAACTTCTAAAAAATATTTTTTTTAAATCAAAATCGGGTGAGTTGTTTTTTATCATTTTTATTTTATTTAAAATGATTTTGAAATTGTATGATCTTTAACACAACTTTTAACATTTCCTTAAAAGTTTTGAAACTTATCTGGGTTCTTTACTCTACCATATGTTGTTTTTTTTTTATTGTATATTATATTTTGTAGCAACCTGACAAACAGAAGCTGGAACTAAATAATTGACGAACATTAAAAAAAAACTAAAGCCTAGTCTAGAGGCGAAACGAAAATTTTCATACAAAACTAGCACAAAATTTTGCTTTTCGTTGCACAGCTTAGGTAACAAAATTCTTACTTGCGCTTGAATATATGGACATTTTTCAATCGTTTGTCACTCCCATTTATTTGACCATTCAATTTTTCTTGCAGAAAAAGTTTTTGACTTTGGATACTTAGAACAATTTTCGTTTTGCTTCAGCAGCGTACTAGGCTTAAATGCTTTATCCGAAAAATTAGAAAAATTTTAATTTCCAGCCACTGTTTTCTTGTTTTCCGTACAAAGTATTTTAAATATTGAATACAAAAATCAGAGAATGTCCAAATACGGGACAATCAGGGGACAAATTACAAAATACGGGGCACTTATACGTCCCGGGTTTCTTAAATAAAAACTCGGGACAAGCTGTAGAAATACGGGACAGTCCCGGGTAAACCGGGACGGATGGTCACCGTAATTATAGGTGATATAATTGTTTTGTTATTTTCTCCCAAACTATGTGAAGTAAAACCTTAGTGCCGATCAAATTAATATTTTTCAATAATTTGGAATGAGAAATTGATATGAAAAAATGATAATAAAATATCAAAAAACAATTTCCAAAATGTGACATTTAAATATCATCCTGATGATAAAAATAATGTTTTAACATTTTAAATATCATAAAACACATTTTATAGAGCATTTTTGGCTGATATTTAAAAAATGTTAATTTGATATTTAAAAAATCTTAAATTGATATTGGTTTTTTTTTCGGTGTACCTACATATATTTTTCACTTCAAAAATATATTCGCTAATTACACTGAAAAATTTTCGTTCGAGCGTTATTAGGGTAAATTAAGTTTTTTTTTACCGACTTCCAAAAAGGAGGAGGTATTCAATACGTCTGTATTTTTTTTTTGTTATTTGTACCTCATAACTTTGGACTGAGTGAACCAATTTTGATCATTCTTTTTGTATTGGAAAGCTGGTGGCTGCAGACTTTTTTCATACAAAACTGCAGTGTGGTCCCATTTCAATTTCGTTCAGTATTACTGAACCGAAATACATTACATTCGAAACAAATTTTTCCAACAAAACTTTTAAAACGCTTGTAATAATGAAATCTAAAAAAAATAGTATGAAATTACCCGAAATATGTGAAAAATTAAAATATCTAAAAAAATAGAGCTCCTAGAAAGCAACCAGTGTGATTTTTAGGCTTAGTGAACCCAAATGCATTAGGTTCGATAAGAAAATTTCTGGAAAATGTTAACAAACAGTTAAAATAAGCATAACTTTAAAATGAGTACGAAATTACCCAAAAATGTGGAAAACTAAAATATTTAAAAAAATAGAGAATAGAATAAAAAAAAAATGAATGTGATTTTTAGGTTTACTGACCCCAAATACATTAAGTTTAATATATTTTTTTCTGGAAAACTTTAATAAACCCTCAAAATAAGAAAAACTTAAAAATTAGTATGAATATTTCCCCAAATGTGAAAAATTAAATATTTCAAAAACTAGAGCTGCTGGAAAAAAACCCAAATCTATAAAATTTGATATAAATCTTTTTGGAAAATTTTAAAAAGTTGAAAATTGTTGGCCAGTGTAATAATTAAAAAACACGATTTCTCAGAAAAGCTATTCAAACTATCTTAGTTTGTAAGTTTTTGATACTGTGCGGATGTAATGGGATGTTAACGATCACTGTTATGTTTAAAAAAAAGAAAAAATACATATACCTACTATTTTTTTGCTAACTTTGTTTTTTTTTTTTTTTCTAGGGTAGACTTGGTTCTCGTTCGCTTTCCAAATAAACGTCTCATATGCATGGTAAGTCTTTATTTGAAAAAAAAAAAATTTGAAACATTTTTTAAAGTCGTCTTAAGACACCAATACATAGAACTTTGTGAACACTAAAACAAAATTTAAAGCATGACATTTCATAATACATTATTATACACAAAATAAACTGGATAAAATATTTTATCTTGGTTTAGATATCGTTCAATTCAATTTATTTACTTTTAATACTTATTTAGATGGGTTCAATTCATTAGGATAATAAATATACAATAGTCGGAATAAGTATTTTGACAAGATGAACATTTCTCGATCTGATAAAAATATATAAACGGTCATTTATATGGGTGGCTTCGGTGTTGCCATTTTTGTGTTAGCAGTGCGAATTTCGGAGTGGAAAAAGTATTTTGACAAACGCTGTTTTTCAATTTTGGTAAGGTAAGGTAATGCATTTTACATTTTTCAAGCATGTATCAAAATGTTGAACTTATTTAGGCTCCGATCGTAAAAAAGTGTAAAACTATTGATTACCAAATAAGAAAACACAAAAAAACGTATGCTACCCAAAATTTTCTAAGAGTGGGTAATTAAAAGAAAAAATGCACTAAAATAAAACAGGCACATTTTGATAATTTCACTTTAAATCCCAGATTGACCCATAAAAGACTGCAGTTGAAAATGCCATTCTGTCACCAAAAACTTCATTGCCCAAAGAACAATTCGCAGAAAGACAATTTTAATTTCTTTACCGTGTGATAACAATGTTTTTACCTCATAGAAACAAATTTAAAAAAAAAAAAATTTAAGCGAAGTCAGATTGTTTTGGTTTTGGTGTCATAAGGTCCAGCGTCCAAAAATACCCTAAGTTCATGTGCCATAAGTTCAGAATTTTTTTAAATGATGCTTTTTGCTTGTTTTTAGACAAAATGTACCTACATGATGGACATGGTAAATTTGGGTTAAAACATACAATTTTTACTTGCGATATAGGTACTATAGGGCAAGTTTAGGATTCGTAAAAAAAATCGAACTCGAGATAACAATTTTACATGACATTACGATGATGGAGAATGCCAAAAAAGTGGGTCCGGCAATTCTGTCTGTCTGTCTGTCTGTCTGTGTGTCTGTCTCTATCTGGAGCTGCAGCCTAAACGAGTGAAGTGATTTTCTTCAAACTTGGTAGTTAGCAGTTTTTGGTGATTCCCTAGAGGGGAAATTGAAATTTTTTTTTTATGACCAAAACTAACGGTACCTGCCATATAACGGAAATAGAAAAGTTAATTTTTTTCAAAAACGGCTCTAACGATTTTGATTAAAATTTTTGTGTGTAGTACTACACATAAGAGCCAACTTTTAAAATAAAAAAAATATTTTTTGTACCGTTATTAACGGTACCTGTCATAGAACGGTTTTTTTCGTTTCTGAATATCTCGTACAACATTAACCCGATTTTAATGAAAATTTTTGTACAAAAGTGTGTAAGTAAAGATAATATTAAAATTCTAGAAAATTTTCAAAAAACTCATTTTTGGTTTTTTAAAAAATATTTCAAAATTTTTTTTTGAAAAATCAATTTTTTGAAAACGGATCAATGAAAAATTTTAAACTTTAGTTTTTATGTGTAAATTAATTATCTCTTCAAAATGGCATACCAACTTTTTTTTTGAAAAATGTTAAAAAAATTTTATATATAAAAAATTATTTTTTTAAAAAACGGCTCCTACAATTTTCGAAATTTTTTTTTCTAAAAATACCTTTTTATACAAGAAATAAAATGGCATATTTTTTTTTTTTTTAAGATAATTTAAAACGGAGTTTAATTAATTATAAAAACAGATTTAATTTTTTATACTACTTATGAAATTTCTTCAAAATATCAAATTTTAAATTTCTTGAATAAAAAGCTTTAACATTATAGTTACATTAAGCATAAGAGCAAGTACGTGCGACCCCAGTCGTGCAATTTATTTTTTTTGTACATGGGTATTTTATTTGGATGCATAAGATGCGAAATTCTTGTGTGCCTAGTGCGCTTATTCCAAAACAAATTGCATTAACAATGCAGTGTAGCTCGCCATCATGGCACTGCCGTAGCTAGCCTTTTGGGACCCTGTATCCAAAGTTTTTTTTTCCACCACCGAGTTCCTGGGATCTTCCTGCTCCCCTTACCAATTCTACACACGGTGGGTTATATGCAGGGTCGTAAAAATATCAATTGATAAAAATGCATTTATTGGAATAAAAAAATATTTGCATTAAAACAAATATTTATTGCACATAGAAAAATGTTGCATTAAGAAATTGTAATAAGTGCAAAATATTTGCATTGAAATTAAAATTCATTGTAAATAAAAAAATTTCTGCATTGAAAAAAAAAATCAATGCAAAATGTGTGCATTAAATATTTTTTTTTTTTTAATTTTCTTTGAATTTCTTAAAATTTTGGAGATTTAATCATATATCTTTGCCGCCGGGTACAAAGGGGTTAAGACATAAATGAAAGTTTGCCAGAAAATGCGAAGTTGCGCTAATCGATGAATTTTTGAGCATTGATCCTCTTATTTTTATAGAAAAGAGTTACTCTAAATTTATATTTTTGATACCAAATAAAAGAGAAAAAAGAGGTTATTCTTATTTCATCGAAAACCGAAAAGTGTATTTTTGTGACTTAACCCGTTTGTACCCGGCGGCAAAGATATACGTAAGCTATTTCAACTATAATATTGAACCAAATCTATGGTCAAATAGCAAAAATTTTAAGAAATTCAACGTGTAGTTTATTAATAAAAATATTTATTGCACACATTTTGCATTGAAATTATTTTCAATAAATATTTTTTTTAATGCTAATATTTTCCGTTTTAATAAAATTTTTTTTAATGCAAATTTTTCTCAGTTGCAATAAATATTTATTTTTTATGCAAAATTTTTTTATTTGCAATATCTAAATATATTTTTTTAATTTGTAATGGAAAACAAATGCATTAAAAAATTTTTTTTACAACCCTGACTATATGTAGGTATGAAAACGGCGAAGAAACTTCTTTTTTTTTGGAAAAAAGGAGCAAGGTAGACTTTGAAGTTAAAAGCAGATCACTCAAATATCTCGCAAAGCCGGATGTGAAGAGTCTTCTACTTACCTTCCACACATGACACAGTTCACATTTGTTACTACCAAATGCTATCCCATAATGCCTGGCGTCATGGTTAAAGCATTTTTTTGCTCCATAAGGAACTCCAGAATATTCGTTATCTCTCGCCAAAATGTTGCTGAGGCCATTGAAGGTGTTAAGAACACACGATTGGTAATAAAGCACCATAAACAAAAAATAATTTTAGAAACCAAATTTATGAAATTTATAGTTTTTTGATGGTTTTTTAATAACAAACCCCTAAACTTCTATTTACCCTTGATGAACAAAAATAACATGATACAACTTTGCCTCTATTTGACATTTTTTTTTGTCTCTTCATTATGGTATATAGACCAGGGTCGATAATTTTTGAAACCAAAAAAATATCATAGTAGAATGAAACCCATTGGAAAATTAGGTGAATATGATGAAAATTAAATTAAAAATAAATTACGGGCGAGCCGAGTTCGGGAAGAATGGTATATCTCGATTTCCGGCAAAACTACAAGTCCTATAGAAAAAAGTTGTATGACAAAGTTGTAGGTAATAAAAAGATCTACAACTTTTGTATCAACAATTTTTTCACATAACCTCAAAATTTATGTGAAAAATTCAAAAAACCGAGTTTTTGGTTTTTTATTTTTATCTTTTTCAAAAACAAAAATTTCTCTACGAAATTTGGTGAAAACTTACCTTATTGTATCCCAAATTCACTGTAATTTATTTTATTTAAAATATTTATTTTTTAACCTTTTTTTTGACTTAATACCAAAAAAAAAAACACCCTAATTTTCAATCGAAAATTCACGTGTCAAAATATCAGCTTTTTTCAAAAAATCGGTGGGTATTTTGTTCGTTAAAATCTCTACTTTCCAATAGTGTAAACAAAAATTTACATTAGTATACCATAGTACATGTTCTCGGTAAAAGCAAAAAGCTCGAATTCGAAAATTTTTATATCATTATTTAAAATTTTAGACTATTTATTAAAATTTACACTTCAATTACTTCAATTACAATTAATCAATATTACATGAAATCCTACGTTTTATGAGTAATTAAAGTGTAAATTTGAATAAATAGGCCAAAATTGTAAACAATGATAAAAAAATTTTTTCGAATTCCAGCTTTTTTCATTTTTTGCATTTTACTAAAAGATGTGCTATAGTATACTAATGTAAATTTTTTTTACACCATCAGAAAAAAGACATTTTAACAAACGAAATGCCCACCGACTTTTTGAAAAAAGCTGATATTTTGACACGTGAATTTTCGATTGAAAATTAGGGTGTTTTTTTGGTATTAAGTCAAAATAAGGTGAACAAATTTATATTTTAAATCAAATAAATTACAGTGTGTTTGGGACATAATAAGGTAAGCTTTCACCAGATTTCGTAGAAAAATTTTTGTTTTTGGAAAAGATAAAAATAAAAAACCAAAAACTCAGTTTTCCGAATTTTTCACATAAATTTTGAGGTTATGTGAAAAAATTGTTGATACAAAAGTTGTAGATCTTTTTATTACCTACAACTTTGTCATAAAACTTTTTTCTATAGGACTTGTAGTTTTGCCGGAAATCGAGATATACCATTTTTTACCATTAAAAACTCAGCCCACCCACTTCCCGAACTCGGCTCGCCCGTAATTTATTTTTCCTTTAATTTTCATCATATTCACCTAATTTTCCAATGGGTTTCATCCTACTATGATTTTTTTTGTACTTTTTAATGTTTTTGAAGGCATCGGCACTGGTCTAATAATTTGTAGATAAAAATAAATGTTCTAATATAAAATCTCAACTATTTCCTATTTATTCCAATTTTTTTTTCAAGCTAAATTTACAATTTTATGAAAGTTTTGAATTTCATTTTATTTTTCAATGAAATTTAGCTAGTCAAATAAATTTGTCTAACAAAATCATAAAAAACAAATTAAACGCAATTCATACAAATTTCAACTTCAATTCATTAAAAACAACCAACAACTTACTTTCTATCCATTTTCGAAATGAACACTCCATAATTGATACCCAATATTTAGTAATTTCAACATAAACTATTTCCATTTACACAAAATAAATAAAAAAAAACAAACAAGTTAATATACAAAAAAGCTAATAACAAAAAAAAAAAAGTGAAAATAAAGTTTTGTACTCTTTTTGGACTTATAATGAAATAACAAAATGACATAAAACCTAATTTATGTCAATTTTACTTTTACCCACAACATTGATTGCCAAGAACGAATAAAAGCAACAACAAAAAAATAAACGTCAATTTACCTTTTTCCTTCTGTCTGCAATGACAACCACAAAAAAGCAAATTACGCAACTGACATAACCAGACCTTTACATTAGCCAGAATCTGGTGAAAACTTTTGCCCAAACTTGGAAATATAATTCCTGACCGAGAGTAATATAGTTTTTGAAGTAGTTTTTTTTTTGTTTGTTTTAAATTTCTTGTTTTTGGTCAAAATAATGTGGTGAATCCAAAAAAAAAACGACAACAGACGAAATATTTTCTTCTATAACTTCTATAGCAGCAACTCAAATCAAATATTATAAAGAAACTTCATTTATTTTTTTTTTGTATTTTTATTTTTCATTAACCCAATTGGCAAGTCATGAATGAAAATCTTTCCTTTCAGGGTTTATTTATTTATTTTTTTTATTATTTTTTTTTTTTTTTTTTTTGCAAAATCTTATCACAACACCAATTTCACCCACACGTCCGTTCGTCCACTCACCTTGCGATAAAAACCACTCTTCAAGAAAATCCATTTTGGCTAGTCTTTCGATAATATCTACGGCTCCTTGTGTATATTTTGTGTTACATTTATCAGCGTCAAAATGTTCATTTATACTCGTTCGTCGTCGTATATACTATATATTTTTTGCCCTTCTTGCTCTTCTCCTTTATAACAACTACTACTTGGTATAGCAAAAGCTACTACGACAATACGGACGCCGCCGACCGACCGATGTTGGCCTTTCTGATGTGAAATTTTTTTTATATTTTTTTGCAGCGTAATCAACACCCCAAAATCTAATCAATATCCGTGCAAGAGAATATAGAGAATACAAAAGAAATTGTACAAAATAAAATGAAATAATACAACACAGCGAAATAAAATACAAAAAAAAAATTTAAACTATGCAAAATGAGATAAAAACCGTTAAAATAATTATTGTGTGAGATACGCGACCGGCCGGTATCTATAGTTTAATGTCCATCTTCTCTCGGTCAATTGGATGCACTGTGCATTTTGTGTATTGGTAGCTGAAAAATCTGATGAAATCGAAGGGTATAGACGATCAAGTTGTAGATTGATAGATGGTATTGTTGTGGGTGCTTAAATGTTCTTTTTTTTCAATTGGTTTAGGTTCAATTAAGGCATTGTATAGATTCAGAAAAAAAAAATCGAGTAATATAAACATTAGTGTCGATGAGTCGCTCCTTCACTAGATTAAAAGTACCTTTTAAATCGTTCAACACAAGTAATATTGGATGGATTCAAGTATTAAAGCCCACAAAGTTAATGGTGGAATACCCCAGGGATCCGTTCTTTTTCCGACTATTTTCCTATTTTTCCAATGAAAATTTTTCGTTTTTCATGTCACTATTTACATTTATCAGCTTATATCGACGAAAGCGAAGCACTTTCGTTTCTTGGCATCATGTGTACTACAAACAAACCACCTTTTGTGGAACACTGCTAAAACACCGCCTCCAGCAAAACACTTTTCTACGCTGAACTGAAGCTGACCCCTCTAAAGGCCCAACTATAATAGGCATATGCGCGCATGGACTTATGTCAGTTGGGCCATAAGACGCAACGAAAAAGTCGAACAAAATGGGTCCAAGAGCTTTCCCAAATAATTTAACTTTTAATAACGCTGCAACTTTATCTTCACATAAATTATTGAGCTCATTCTAATTTCTAGAGGTACCTAACTGCCAGACACTTATATCCTGCAACTGGACTTGACTTCCCAAACTTGAGAGTAAGCAGAACTGAAAGTATATGAAAGCACTAAAGTTTGTTTAATTGGCTTTATAGAATGTCAACATTTCATCAAATGATCAAAGTCGATTAGAAAATTATAATTTGGTTTCTATGGCAAAATTTAGCTGACCACTATTACTTTCATCTTTTTTTTTTTAATTTTCCAATATTTATAATGTTTCTATATAGCCTTAAATAAAAAGCTTAAATCTTAATCTTTTCAAAAATAAAAAAAATCGGAAGATATCGGATAGAAATAAAATGCACGACTGTTGCTCTTATGCTTAAAGTAACTCTATAATGTTAATGTATTTATTCAAGAAAATTTTACACATAAAAACTAAATTTCAAAATTTTTCATTAATCCGCTTTCAAAAAATTGATTTTTCAAAAAATTTTTTTTAAAAATCCAAAATATGTTTTTTGAAAATTTTCTAAAATTTCAATTTAACCTTTACTAAAATGCTTTTGTATAAAAATTTTCATTAAAATCGGGTCAATGTTGTACGAGATATTCAGAAACGAAAAAAACCGTTCTATGACAGGTACCGTTAATAACGGTACAAAAAATATTTTTTTTACTTAACAAGTTGGCTCTTATGTGTAATACTACAAACAAAAATTTGAATCAAAATCTTTAGAGCCATTTTTGAAAAAAAATTACTTTTGTATTTCCGTTATATGGCAGGTACCGTTAGTTTTGGTCATAAAAAAAATTTCAATTTCCCCTCTAGGGAATCACCAAAAACTGCTAACTACCAAGTTTGAAGAAAATCACTTCACTTGTTTAGGCTGCAGCTCCAGTGAGAGACAGACACACAGACAGACCAGACAGATAGACAGACAGACAGAATTGCCGGACCCACTTTTTTGGCATTCTCCATCATCGTAATGTCATGTAAAATTGTTATCTCGAGTTCGATTTTTTTTACGAATCCTAAACTTGCCCTATAGTACCTATATCGCAAGTAAAAAAGGCTGAAAAAAAAAATAATAAAAATAAGTAAAAAACATAAAAAAAATTTAACTAAGTTTTGTTAAAATCCAACAATTTATGTAAAAGATAAAAGTAAAAAAATGGTAATTTTGCATTTTTTCACTATTTTTGAGGTTATAAAGGGTGTCCCAAAAGTAAGGGATCAAACAAAATAGGCTGGATAGACCAACTTAAAAGCTCTTAAAATTAGGTAACTTGTTCATCTCAAATTCTTACGGCTTTCAATTGAATGCAGTTCTTGTGAAATTTCGGAAAAGCTAATTTGAAAAAAATATCTTTAGAATGGTTAGATTAATGAAAAAAGTTACTAAGACCTTTTTTGTGGAACAATCTATTTCCTACAAGAATATGTCTTGCGCGTTTGATTATTATAATTTTTCAATTTGTTACAAAATTAAGAACAAAAAACGAATTTTTTAAGATTTTCTCGATTTTTGGACCTCAAATATCTATTAAACGGTTAGATAAACGAAAAAAGTGTACAAAGCCTTTTTTGTAGAGCGTTTAATTTCCCACAAGAATACGTAAAGAAATTTGCTAAAAAGTCGATTTAAAAAAAAAAACGATTTTTTTTTAGTAGAAGCTTTATGTAAAAATGGAGAATTGCAAAGCGGAGGACCTTTCACATTAATATAAAGAGTTCATATTTGGTGTGTATATTCTAGAGTTGTCTAGCAATCGATTTTTTGGAGTAGGTACCAAATCAAAAAAAAAGAATTTCGATTTTTTTGACCCACCCTAAGGGACATCCTATATAAATAAATTATTTGCGTAGAAGTTTTACCTACACATTGTTTTCATAGGAGGGCTACTGTCAAAAGTACAGACCACTTTTATTTTGTATGGGCCGGTGATTTATAAACAGCACCTGGAATAAAACCGTTTTCTTGATTTCTTACAAGCGACTTTACCAATTTGAAAGAAATTTTTTTTTTAACAAAAACCTTTTGTTAAAATTTAAAAAACATTAAACATTTTTTTTTTTGAGCATTTTAAAATAATGTTAAAAATATTTTTTGAAAAATCAATATTTCGAAAACCGACAAATGAATTTGTTTGAAACTTTATTTTATGGTGTCGAATATTATTGTCATTTAATGACATATGGAATTTTTTTTCGAAAATTTTTTGAAATCTTTTATTTAAAAAAAAATTTAAAAAAAAATACTCCAACAATTTTTACAGTTTTAAAAGTTCTTTGCTATTCAAAAAATTGAATTCCATACTTTGTTTGGAGTTCAAAACTTTTGAGAAGGTATTTTTTTTTTAATTTTCCAAACAAATTACTAACTTTCATTAAAAATTTTGTTAAATTTCTCATGAAATTAAATTAAAAATAATCTTAAATGAATTTCTACATAAAAAGCAAATTGTTGCATGTTCGCTTGTTCGCCCTTTAATAAAATCGACTAAGAGTTTGAAAATTGTCTTTCTGCGGATGCTATTCATTTAAGTTTTTTCGAATGTTTTAAGGCAAGTATACATTTGCTATTAATGATCCGCCGACAGCCACTTCTGGTTAATCTTCGCGCTTCTATATTACCGATAAAATTTTCGCACAAATCTATTTCAACGGATTGCAATAAAGCTTTAATGCATTGAATTTAAAATAAGGTTTTATATAAAAATTCGAGATTATTTTGCATCGAAGCATTGTTAAACAAAACCACACACATATCTTATCATCCGTGACTTTATTAACTTTTGACTTACTTTTGAAGAAACTTCGTCATGGCAAGTTGATACGACCCAGACCCATGTGCCATCTCTTGCGATCAAAGTGCATCCATGTTGTGAAGTTGACAATTACAATATGTGTATTTTGTTGTGCAAAATAAATGATAAACTAATCGAATATTGAAAATAGATTGCAATAAAAAGATACACACATTCCGCATCCGACAAAGAGAAGATGGATAAGAGCAATCGAGTTGAAATCGAATCGATTGAATGAGATTTGTTTGTTTTGATGCTGGCGAACCGGTAACAGTGGACTGACTTATTGATAGAAAAAAAGTATTCTTCCATATGTATTTCCACACATGCTTACAGATACTTTTTTCAAAAGGTTAGATGCAATCTTTTTAGGTAGAAAAAAAACATGGACGTAGGTAAATTTAAGCTAAGGGTTGCAACAAGCTTCCAATCAATTCACTCTTTAGGATTTTTGAATTCTTTTTTGCTTGTAATTTGACATGCTTAAATGGTTACATTCAATCGCTGTTTGCTGTTCAACAAGTTTAACAAACATAATAAATTCATCACATGAAAACAAGAATTATGTGACTTGATTTTGTTTTGTTCATCACAATCTTTATCACAAAATCTACGTGACTTGATTTTGTTATAGTTTAGAGATTGTAATTACTGAAGGAATATTCGATTGATAACTTAGGATGGGTCAAACAAATCGAATATGTTTTCTACAAGAATATGTCTTGCCAGTTTGATTTTATTATATTGTTCAATTAGTAACAAAATTAAGAAAAACAAAAAGATTTTTCTATGTTTTTCTCAAACTTTGGATCTCGAATATCTTTTAAACGGTTGGATAAACGAAAAAAGTGTATAGGGCCTTTTTTTTTAGAGCGTTCTATCATGTAAAGAAATTTGCTAAAAAGTCGATTATTTTTTTAAATGAACAAACATTTTTTTTTATTTGACTTTTTTTTTGAGAAAAACTAAAAATGCAATTTAATTGCAATTGCTTTAAATATTACGTCTGCAAAATGAAAGTCGTTTAAGCCGTTTTCGAGATTTTTGGTATACCATTAAAATTTGTACACTCTCTAAGTGAGATAAAAAAAACCAAGTTTCAGAATTTTATAAAAATCATCTGCACCAAATTTGATGAAAATCCGTCCACGTGTTTAGATGTGTACAGATGGACGTACAGACGCACGGACGGAATTATGAGACCACTTTTTCGAAATTCTCCATTATCGTAATGAAACCAATACTTGCCCTATAGATACGGTGACCATATTTTTAGAAGCGAAAATAAATCTTGATTTTTCAAACAAAAAAAATATACAAAAAATTAAATTTTTTAAAAAGACTTCTCATATAAATTTTCCTTATTTTGATATCAAGATTAAAATGATTTTTGGGAACATATTCGTTAAAATTATTTAAGCCGTTTACGAAATCAAGAAATCGGTTTTAAAATAGTTACCTACTGTTAATAACTTCTAAAAAAATATTTTTTCAAATAAAATCGTAAGAGCTGTTTTTTAACATTAAAATTTTATTTTAAATGATTTTTAAATTGTATAATCTTTAATGAAACTTTTAACATGTCTTTAAAAGTTTTGAAATTTACCTGCGTTCTTTACTCTTCCATTTTAAAAACTAAAGCCTATTCTAGAGGCGAACCGAAGATTTTCATATAAAACCAGCACAACGAAGTCGTAATTCGTAAACGAAAATTTTGCTTTTCGTTGCACATTACGCAGTTTAACCAACGAAATTCTTACCTGTGCTTGAATATTTGGAGAGTTTACAATAATTTGTCACTCACATTTAACTGTCCAGGTAATTTTTCTTGATCCTAAAGAGTTTTTTTTGACTTTGAATACATGCTTAGAAAATTTTTTGTTTTGGTTCAGCAGCGTACTTTATATCCGAAAAATTAAAAAAGTATTCATTTCCAACCACTGTTTTTCCTGTTTGTCGTATAAAGTTTTTAAAATTTTGAATAAAAAAAAAATCAGAGAATGTGCAAATACGGGACAGTCACGGGACAAATTACAAAATACGGGACACTTATACGTCCCGGGTTTTTTAAATAAAAACCCGGGACAAGCTGTAGAAATACGGGACAGTCCCGGGTAAACCGGGACGGATTGTCATCGTACCTATAGAGCAAATAAAAAAGAGAGTTCAATCGATTTCGACAGGAATTTTTTGTGAACTTTTGATTTGTGGATTTATGACCTACAAAAATGGGCCAATAGCTCATTATGGACTTTTGACGCGTGGAATTTTGACCCTGCACCTTAAGGTTATCACATCAATTGGAACACTTTAACTAAATTTCAGTGTTACATTTCATTCACAGAGTGTTTCGGTAATAGATGCACGTGAAAAAGTAAAATAGACTTGTGAGTGACAAATAAGTTTTTTCGCTAATATTTGAACTTCCATTTGATGGACAATTATTAATAACCATCAAAATAAAATAATAATAAAGCTGTATCAAGACAGTTCTTGTTCTCTTGTAACAGTTTAAATAAATAAACCGAGTAAATTAAACTTGTTAAACACCAGAAAAATATTTCAATCTACCCCGACATGAGCAGGAGCACACAATTTTTTTTAAGTCGTCATATAAGTTCTTGTCCGATTCAATATTAGAAAATACCTTAAAATAATGTGTCTTATTAACAGATTACATGAACATAAAATTTCTAGCTTCATCAACAATATTCTTTCCTCCACTATTTTACATGCAGTTAAAAAAATCCAATACCTAAATAAATACAAAAAAAGCACGTATACGCCACAGTGCATTTGGACAGCGTGCAAATAATGAGAATTACAACTTTAGTCTTGCTGCCAACTTCATCTTCTTTGTCGTCAGTTAGTAAATAATAAAAAATTATAAATTTTTTCAGATTCTTAAATTCTGTTTACGTTTAAAATATTACAAAAACTAAAAATAAACAAATACAAATATGACACAAAATAAATAAAATATATATTAGAAGATTTTTGTTTAGTTTTGGTTACTTACACCAAAAAGTCCTTTCCAGAGATTTTTTTATTTCTAAATATATATTTCCAAGAATTTGAGCATAAAACAGTTCCAAATGATAGTTTTAAATATTAAGGTTGAGAAAGGTAGATCCCAGTTAAAAAAAGTATCTAACTTCTTTACGTAAAACTGAACATTTCAGTTTTTACGGTTGGGACAAACTATAGGTAAAGCGTTTTTTCATCTGTTATAATTATAATTATTCTCCTGAGCAAATTCTAGTTTAAACTATTCGTCCATTTGGTTATTTTCGAAAACAGACTTTTGCGACCTAAGTTTATAAATATTGCTTTTCTAACTTTTTGTACTTCGGGTAGCATTTTTCACCAACTACAAGTAAACAACAATTTTTTCTCACAAACTTGTCAATATCGTTATAGTCTTAGCGGTGACCGTCGAGTTACTTAACTCATAAGGATAGAGGTTAAAATTGGTTTCAAATGAAAGATTTAGTTGATATAGATAGAATATGAAAAAATAGGATTGCCACTTTTGAAACTGAAGCTTTATCTGACAACCCTATTTTAGACGAAAAATTGTCAAATATCTAATACTGTTATATCTTTTAAGTGTGATTAAATAAGAAAATTAATAAAATAATATAAGGAATGAAGGACTACAAATATGCGAACCTTATTCAAATGAGAAATACAATCACTATAAAAGCTGCTTTGATCAAGAGAGAACGAATTTTTACACAGTTTACAGTTATAGCGATCACTAAAATGAATCTTAAAAATGTTCAAATAAATATTTCGATTTGAAACACAAATGCTATACCATATCTTTAATTTATTTGTTTTCCATTACAAACGAAAAACAAAAATTATTTATTTATAAAAAAAATTTGTATTAAAAAATATATTTATTGCAATAAAAAAGAACATTGAATAAAAAAAAATTTTATTGCAACCTAAAATATTTTCCATTAAAAAAAATGTTATCGCATATAAAAAATTTTTTACATAAAAAAAAATCAATAATAATAAAATTTTTTTTATTAATATTCGTCGAATTCCTTAAAATTTTGGCTATTTAACCATACATTAGTTTTTTCAACTATATCTACAATTGAACCTTATGTTAGACCAAATAGTCGAAATTATAAGAAATTTGACGAATATTAAAAAAAATTTATTGATTTTTTTTCAATTCAGAATTTTTTTTGTTTTCATTACAATTTTTTTTTTAATGCAAAATATTTTCATTTGAAATAAAAATTTTATTTCAATGCAAATATTTAACATTTTTCAGTTGCAAATTTTTTTCAATGCCATAAATATTTTCTTTTAACGAAATTTTTTTTACTTGTAACAAATGTTTTGTTTTTTTTCTTTTAATTTCAAATGCATTTTTTTTTTCAATTGATATTTTTACAAACTTGACTAATAACAACATACATACATATATGAGTCTCTCAAAAATTATAACAATGGTCTTCGGCGTTAGGCCTTTTTAAACACTTTAAATACGGTTTTAACACCTTTATATCAAAAATGACATATGTCTTGGCTATTGTAGAAAATTTTCAAAATAAATAGAAATTTGTAATTTGTTTTTTGGTTAAACAGAAACCCACAAGAAACTTGAAAGCTCAGAAATCTGCTACTTGTTAAATACAAGTTTCGGTGAAACAGAAAATTTAAAATTGTAGATTACAAGTACAATTTTGTGATCACAAGAAACTGGTGAAACAAAATTTATCGATTTTTTTTACAAATATTGTGAAAATTACTTGTTATTACAAATTTGTAATTTGGTGAAATAGGGCCCAGGTAGAATATTCAGCGTATCTCCTAAGATTTTCCAATTTTCCGAACTTTTGTTTTTCGTCCTCCATTTTTTCTGTTTTTTTTTTTTTTAATAAAGAGCTTCTCGAAATGTCCGGTCATTCAATATGCTGGAAGGATAAATAAATAAACGACGCCAATTGCAAAATGATGAATTTTGTAGAATTTTTGAACATTTGCTCGTCTTTGTTGAAATCGGCTGTTTGATATGATGAGAGCTTGCGCCTACGCAAATTCTATCGGACTGATTCCCTTGCCGAAGTTGTTTTTGTGTTTTCCAACCATCGAAGCAAAGAAGCACGCCTATCCAATATTGGCGTTTAAGTAGCCAAGAATAATTTTCACTTTTTACTTTATACAACTTCATCCTCCTGAGTGACGCCGTTTTTAACAAGTTATTTGCCTTGCATTGTCTAAGTTTTCCTCTCACAAAAGCGCAACATACAAATAGCAGCTACTCCGACTGCTTGTGGCACTTTCTTCTTTGAAATATCGATGGTTCTAATTTGTGCACATCTCTCTGCACATCGTTTTGTTTCCTAATCGTTTCAATTTTTGTTTGCATGATTGTCTTTCTTGCGAACGTCCCTGGTTGCGAATATGCAAACTACATTTTTGACTACAAAACGAATTTAAATTGTATTGATGTTGCATTTGACTCTGACAGGTCGATAAGCCTTGTTGTTGTTTTTTTTTTTTTTTTTTGCTTCCTACAAATACATACCAGCATCTACGAATTATGGCAATACAACATTGGGGTAGGTATTGAATTTGTTCAAGTACTAACTGAATGAGTTAGTCTCCTAAAAGTCGTATACCTATGCATACATGTGAGGATATCCAGAAGAGTCTTAAAGTGCACCATTCAACAGATTGTTTGCTCCGAATCGAGGTTGAAATTCAATGCTCAATAAAAAATAAATGAAATGGACTCGTTGTTTGGATGTATACAGAATCCTCGAACTTCTGATAAATGAGAGTATTTTTTTTTGTATAGTTACTTTTGAACAACAAACAAACAAACTCCCGAAGGAAAGGTTTGGGTGCAAAAATTTTTTTTTGTATAGAGAATGGATTTTATTTCAATATTTTTGATTCAATAAATAAACTATTGCCTCAAATTGAGGTATTTTTATACAAGTTATGTGTTCTCGAGAGTGCGAATCGTGAAAGCAGTGTAAAGTGATACACACTGCGAAGTGTAAAATATTTATTGAAGCCTGTTAAGGGCTAGTGATACTTATATTGTCAATATTTTTATTTCCATAGGTGGTAAATTAAAAGTTTTTAACTTCAATATTAGGTAGTTGTTGTTAAAGGCTCAATTCTAATTTTAATACACACTTTTCCAGAGTACTTGGTTTTCATTTTGTTTATTTGTTGCGATGTGTTCATTGACATTCGATCGTATTGTTGTACGAGTATTAAAGTTAAAAATTTGAATGGGGGACGAATAAAGAACATCTACAATAGTCTTATCAAGCTTGCTATGACATGGGAGATATTCAAAGCATTTGCTGTGACATCATCCTTTTTAGCAACCACCCACAAATAAACCAATGGAATACTTTTTTCAAAGATCAAAGATAATAAATATTGGGATTAGATAATATTGCATATTTTAAAAAGCAGATAAATCAAAAGAAAAAATTAATGAAGATGCCTAAAAGTATGTTACAAATATTTATTTTTTCATTTTGAATTCGAATTTGGCATGATATGTTTTTTATTTCGATTTAATGAATTTGGAATTGGCATTCCGTTCAATTTTGATATTCGAATCGAATAAATTTATAAATATAATTAAAAAATGTTTTACGTTCGTACTTTTTACCGATTTCCAAAAAGGAGGAGGTATTCAATTCGTCTGTATTTTATTGTGTTTGTGTTTGTTACCTCATAACTTTGGACTGAGTGAACCAATTTTGATAATTCTTTTTGTATTAGAAAGCTTGTGCCTGCAGTGTGGTCTCATTTTAAATTTTTGATAAAAATGCTTGTCTAGTTTAAACAATTGAAAGATCATTAAATATTGACATATTTTAACTAGAAATTTTAACCAACTTTTTTTTTAGCAACTTAAAGTTATCTGGCAGATCTGTTGCTATTAAAATATCGTCTAACAATGTATACTTTACTAGGTTTTAGTTAAGAAAATCTGGCTTCTATTTCTTTGTAAGAAAATTGTTTGCCTCAGGGCCACGCAGATCTTTAACTCATCTTTTTTACACAGGTTCATTAATTAAAATTTAACCGCAAGCTAGTTAAATTTTTTCAATTACTTATCTAAAACTTTCATAAAAAAAAAATTAAAAATAGAACCTACAATACTACACCAAAAAAAAAATAGTCACAACGAAATTGACCCGACAGCCAATGTTGTTGAATTCGAATTTGCTGCAATTTTTACAATTTGGTATCAAATTGATATGATTTGATACATTTTTTAAAAGGGCAGTTTAAGAGTTAAAAAAAAAGTTTATTCCTGGGTTTTCAAAAAAATATTTTATAAATTTTGTTTTATTTTGTTTTTAAATAAAACTGTTTTATAAAATAGTTTTTAAAAAATAAATTTTTTAAAATCAAAATTTTCTAACAATTTTTTTTTCAAAACTCTATTTAATTAAGTACTAATTTAGTTTCCAAATACTCTTGAATACTTTTATTTGTTTTTAAACGAAAACAGAAAAATGGGTGCTAAAATGTTTCGTTTTTCGTTTTTATGAGAAATAAAAAAAAAAAAAACTATTATTATAAGAAACAACTTTATTTTTGTTGATAAACTAATTTATGAAACATTAATCTTTCTTCTATTTTTTTTTTAAGTATTCAGAGTTGTATTGGGAAACAAAAAAGTGACACATTGTTTGATTAACCCTGAATAATTTTTTATTTCGTTGATAATACCTGAAAACTAACCACTGAATTTTTCTTAATATGTCTGGAGCGCTTGCTGTCGATGGATTCGAGCTGTAGGGTGTATTAATAAAATTTGCCACTATAAATTTCAATTTAAAAAAATGCATTTGAAATTTCAATTTATTGTATCTAAAATATGTTATTCCAACCGAAAATATTTTGAATTAAAAAAAAAAGTTATTAAAAAAAAAAATCTATGCAAAGTGTGCATTAAATTTTTTTTGTATATTCGTCGAATTTTTTTAAATTTTGACTATTGAATAGTCATAAGTTATATCAAATAAAATTCTAAAGCTAATGTTAGGCCAACTAGTCAAAATTGATAGAAATGCGAGGAATGCAATTTTAATATTAAATGCAATTTTTTTTTCATTTACAATTACATTTTTTAATACCTATACCTTAAGGGGTTATATCTAGTTGTAAGTGCAAAAACAACCTTCTTTTTTGTGGATTTTTTGTGAAGAGGCATTTAATTATATAAACCTAAAGAATACATATCCATATAGCAAATTTAATGTATTAAAAGAATTCACTGTGTATTTAAAAAAATATTGGGTTCCATTATTTTTGTAGTAGATCTCGTAGACGACCTCCAAAAAAAAAAGGTGTCTGGCGGTGAGCAAGATATCTCCGAAACGGCTGGAGTAATCGGCTTGAAATTTTTACACAATTTTTTAGATACTTTTGTCAGGTAATGAACGAAGGAAAAAGGTTTTTGACAATAATTCGATTTTTTAAGCCACTTTAAAGTGTAAATTTTCGTGAAAAAAAACCATTTTATTCTTTTGGAAGCCGCCATTTTGTCAAAAATCAAAATTTCGACTAAAATGTTTCGTTTTTCGTTTTTATGAGAAATAAAAAAAAAAAAAACTATTATTATAAGAAACAACTTTATTTTTGTTGATAAACTAATTTATGAAACATTAATCTTTCTTCTATTTTTTTTTTAAGTATTCAGAGTTGTATTGGGAAACAAAAAAGTGACACATTGTTTGATTAACCCTGAATAATTTTTTATTTCGTTGATAATACCTGAAAACTAACCACTGAATTTTTCTTAATATGTCTTAATATTTTGGAAGCCGCCATTTTGTCAAAAATCAAAATTTCGACTATTCCTTCGTTCATTACCTGACAAAAGTATCTAAAAAAATTGTGTAAAAATTTCAAGCCGATTACTCCAGCCGTTTCGGAGATATCTTGCTCACCGCCAGACACCTTTTTTTTGGAGGTCGTCTAGGAGATCTACTACAAAAATAACGGAACCCAATATTTTTTTAAATACACAGTGAATTCTTTTAATACATTAAATTTGCTATATGGATATGTATTCTTTAGGTTTATATAATTAAATGCCTCTTCACAAAAAATCCACAAAAAAGAAGGTTTTTTTTTGCACTTACAACTAGATATAACCCCTTAAATATTCTTAAGGTTTTTGAGAGAATTAGCCAAAGTTTCAAAATTATTGGCAATTCTGTCAATAGGTAATTTCTTGTAGGGGCTTAAACGTTCTACAAACAATTCCTTGGCCTCAAATTGGTTGCTTTAACCGTTTAGAAGATATTCGTATCCAAATCGCAATGCGTACGGGTAATAAGAAAACTATTGAAATCAGTGAGCATTGGTTTGGATACGAATATCTTCTAAACGGTTAAAGCAATCAATTTGATTCCAAGGAATTTTTTGTAGAATGTTTAAGCCCCTACAAGAATATATCTTGCTAATTTGAAAATAATGAAGTTTCAGTGAATTGGAAATTTTTTAAAAACATAAAATGTTTTTATTTTTTTTTTAACTTTGACCTCGAATATCTTTAGAATGGTTAGATTAATGAAAAAAGTTAACAAGACCTTTTTTGTGGAGCAATCAATTTCCAACAAGAATATGTCTTGCGCGTTTGATTATTATAATTTTTCAATTTGTTACAAAATTAAGAACAAAAAACGAATTTTTAAAGATTTTCTCGATTTTTGGACCTCAAATATCTATTCAATGGTTAGATAAACGAAAAAAGTGTATAGGGCCTTTTTTGTAGAGCGTTTAATTTCCTACATGAATATGAAAAGAAATTTGGTAAAAAGTCAATTAATAAAAAAAATTTTTTTTTTTAGTAGAAGCTTGATGTAAAAATGGAAAATTGAAAAGCGGAGGACCTTCCCATTAATATAAAGAGCTCATATTTGGTGTGTATATTCTAGAGGTGTCTAGCAATCGATTTTTCGGAGTACCAAATCAAAAAAAAGAATTTCGATTTTTTTGACCCACCCTAGGCATTTAATCATCGAAAAGATCGATGCCATCCACTAAATAACTAAATTCCATTTAGTTATATTAAGCAGGTTAAAACTAACTCTGCATCTGATTCACCTTATGTATAACCTTATGTATAGGGTAACTTCGGGCATTATGGCGCACCGGGCATTATGGCGCACCTCTCAACTACCATACTTCCAATACTCGCATTTAAATAAAACCAATGCAGAAACTTTGACCTTCGTCGAACACTAGCCTTGTGACGATCGCAGGTCAGTGCTTTTTTTTTGTGAAAAACAAAAAAGAAAACAAAAAAAATATACCGGTTCTGGGTTCCAATATAATATCGCTTTGTTTTTGTTTGTGTGTATCTCGGTAAGTATACAGTGCACGTGTTTGTTGTAAAGAGTGAAACGCAGAGTACAGTTTTGGTTTGGTTATATCACTTGTTATATTTTAACTGAAGTAAGAATTGTGTTTAGTTTTTGGAGTTTTGTGAATATGTGTACATTTTGCAATATGGCGCAGATGTAATAAGGGCATTATGGCGCTATATTATACCCGACTGCGCCATAATGCCCTTATGTAAAACTAATTTCAAAAGTAACTCTGCATTTTTTTAAATTTGAAAATAACCTCAATTTAACGTTCATTTTATGAAACTTATTTACAATTATATTTCAGAAATGCTGAATATACGTAAAAAAAGTAAAGGGTTCCGAAGTAAATGGGGTTCGCCATATTGCCCGTACATAGGGCAATATGGTTTTTTTGGACTATTTTTAATTTAATTTATTTTTTGTTAAAAAGCTTGAATTTTTATTCTTAAATAATTTATTTATGTTACGTTTTTTATGAAATTTAATTTAAAAAAATGATTGAAGTAAAAATTGTAGTCCGTAGTAAAGTTATTTGAGTTTGTGCTTAGGTATGCCATAGTGCCCTAATTTACCCTACGGAAGTACTCCAACGGTCAACTCTCCCACTCTCATTTTTAAACTAATAAGGATATAACCACACAATCAACTTTATTGTTTGTAAAAGAACAATTTTCTATAGCAATGCAAATTTTAGAATGCTACACAATTTACCTAAAACAAACTTATTTGCATATAGCTTAAATAAATAACTAAGCCAATGATGATTTCCTTTTAAAAATAAAATATATACAAAAAAAAAAACTGAAAATACATCTATTTTTAAGCCAACATAATATAAAATATTATTACATTTTCCAATTCAAGTACAAAATTGTAAAAAAAAGTAGCGAAATTTTCCCAAAACTAACTCTCATGAAGCAGAAAGAAAACACAACAACGAATTTAAACGGGTTTTTATCTAGAATATGAATATCCTCATGCATTTGTCAAATGCTACAAGCACAATAGGTACAACCTTCTACCTTTGGACCGTTGTTAGCTGCATATTACCTTATTCTACATTTCGCAAAACAAAATATGTTTGCTGAAATTTTGAACATCATTGTCAACATGCAGTAGCATTTGTAAGTAGCGAAAGCGCGTCCCCCTTTTCCATATCCCCATGCAACATTCATGCAACCCAACTCTGAACCCGCATAAGCCTCGTGGCCCTTGCGCGGTCCGTGCGCGCTAAATTAAAACTTTTTTTTTCACAACTGCCACTAACTGCGGAACTATATTCGCATTACATGCCACATACGGTGGTGGCATAAATCATACCACATAATACTTCTTCTTCACCCTGTGGCAAAATTTTATCATTATAAAGGTATATATGTGTGTTTGTGCTAGCACCGTGAGGCGAGGCCTCTAAAAACTGAAGGCAACCGCAGCAGCCAGCACCGGCACCGAACCGGATTGAAGAACCTGAGCAAAAAGTATATATGTAAGTGGAGGCACCTTACCCTACCTATATATTATCATAATAATAATACGAGCTGGAGAACTGCCTCGAATCCATATACCCGGGGTTGAAATTGGAAGGTTCCCTGAAAATTATTTCACCAACCATGGTTTATTTGAAAAAGTTATCTCCTCTAACTTTGCCATGATATCCCGCAACCAGAACCTTGAGAACTTGTGATGTACTTATAGTTCTAGATTGTATGCCTTTAAGACTACTTATGTGTATGGTGGTGGTTCTGGCGGCGGGGTGGAGTACCTTAGCGATTACGCTTTTGACATACGTTCCAGGAGAACCGCATATTCAGGTGGTTTTGGGTGTAAGCTTGTGTAAGCTATTTTATTTTTTTTGTAATAAGAATCACCCGTTGCGAGGACACCACCATGATACACATAAATTAACTTTAGCTTTTTTTGAAAGTTCAGTTTTTTCTTGTTTTTTTTTTTTTTTTTTCTGTGAGAAAATAATGTCGATTATGAGTATTTAACTTATAGTCACTTTATCAGTTATTGACTTGTAGTTGTAAGAGGATACTGAAGTTTGACACACTTTAAAGGACTGTTTTAGGGATAAAAAGTAAAATTCTACCCAGGTCATTAAATTGATTCATTCTATGAATGCTCTTGGTAGTAGAAAAAAAAAAGAATTTACATACATGTACCTATGTATGTGCATTAGGGCGTTCGTTATTTAGTTTTTTTTTCGAGAATCAAGTTCCTTAGTAAAAAAAAAAAAAATGTTTCTAAATAATAAAAACAAATACTCTTTTTGTAAACAATGTTTAATGTCAACAAGAACCTCATAAAAAAATTTTACTTTAAGGTTATATTTAAACAGTCAAAATATACCTATTTCAAATGAGAAAAAAACTTTAACCTTCTTGGGGCGCCATCTAGTGTCAAAATAAAGATCTGAAAAAAATTAGAGGATTTTTTTTTTATTATTTAGGAATAGTTTTTCGACTTAGAAACTTGATTCAAAAATAACGAACACCCTAATGTATGTACATAATGTTTGAATCAAATATGTTTGAATCAAATCAAACCCAAAAACACAAATTTCGTTCAGTGTACGTCTGATTTCTAGTCATTTCAAAAACCTTTTTTTCTTTATTCCATTCCGCTTGATACATCTCCAAAACACGGTTTTTTAATGCTTCTTCAGCCGTACAGTGCGGTATTTTGACCAAAAACGTGGTCATAAATTAAAATTTCTCAATTTTTCCCCCCAGGATTTGGCTTATGTCCCATAACAGGTAAATGAACAGGCTACTTTTTAGTGAAGTCTATATATAAATTAGTCAACCCAGTTCCCGACACCATAAGTTGCAACTTTCACTATTTGGGTAAACATGATTTGTTTTTGCGATTTTTATAAAAAAAGTGAACTTTCTGAGTTTTTTTTTTTTTTAACTCAAAAGTGATTTTGGTGAAAAAATTTGATATGGATATTGAAAATCAAGGTATTTATGGTATTTGTTGACGCCATAACATACATTTTTATTATCTATTAATTAGTCTTGTAAGAGTCACAGACCGGTACGGTTGTACCAGCAAGTGAAATAAAAGTTTATAAAAATAAGTTCGAATCGTCTTTTATTTAAAGAATAAAAGTTTTAGTTACGGCTTTTTCATGGTCCTTCGAGTGAATAAATATTTTTTTGTTAAAAAAAATACGACTCTTACATTGCTCAACGCAAATTTATTAAATATTTAAAAGAAAGTGGTTATATTCATTTAATTTTTGACCCCTGTATGTTTCTCCCGCAAGTGCTTTTTCCCGCAAGACTCTCTCTCTCTATTCTCGACAAAAAGCATACACATGCAATTTTTGTATGTACCCGCACACAATTGCAGACCCCTTAAAATCATCAATCACGCAATAGCAACACACCGCATACATACAAGTCATCCGTACCATACAATTGCAAACATTAAAAAAAAAAAAAATCAACCGCAATCGCATCACACCAAATCAATCCCAATCACACTACACTGCATAAACAACAACATAAAATGCATGCACCTATATACGCATTCGCCCACAATAATTATGTACTAACAAACACAATACACATAATTTGTTGAATAGCATTATCCAAATAACAAATCTGTTTGTCTCTTTCGCTCCTAATTACATACGAAAACAAATCTCAAAGTGCAACAGTTAGCTCAATACTATGATATGGAGTTATTTTTTGGTAAAATATTTGGAAACGGTTTATTAAAACATTCGACAAAGTTCTTTGGAGTGGCGTGATGTACTATTTGTTAAATTCCCATTTATAAAAAAAATAAACAGTTAAACATTTGTCTACAAAGTGGCGTGATGTGCTGTTTCTTAAATTCTAATTTTGTGTGGTGATGTTTTTTCTTTAATTCAAATTTAGTAAAACGCTAAGTTACTTGTTTCGCTACTGCAAATTTACAAAGCATAAATTTAAAAAAAAAATAAAGCAAAGTTATTCGTTACACTAAAGTTAATTTAAAACTGAACAAAATACCAAAATTATTCGTGTCGCTAAGGTTATATAAACTAAAATCTGTTTTTATAAAAAATGAGCTTAGTTAAACGGGACTCATCGCGCAATGGCTTGAAAAGGTGCTTAACCGCAAGCAAAAAGGCTGAATCCCTTGATCAACCAGACATTGAGTCATACCTCGTCATTTTGGGCGACCATTGGAGCAATTTCTTGCTTGCCCAAGAAGCGGTGGAGCTCTCTTGCGGCGAGGACACCATTCAAGACCAAGAGTCTGAAAGGGAGCAGGGAGAGCAAT
Organism: Episyrphus balteatus; assembly: GCF_945859705.1. NCBI lineage: Eukaryota > Metazoa > Arthropoda > Insecta > Diptera > Syrphidae > Episyrphus > Episyrphus balteatus. The sequence continues at coordinate 81,168,307 of NC_079136.1, read as the reverse complement.
GGTATCGAGTAGCCCTCGCCAACTTCAATAGGGCATTAGCGAAGGTAAGAACAAATATTGAACCCCATAATGAAAATGCACCCGCACCAACACGCGCCAATATCAAACTCCCGCCTTTGGGTCTTCCCAAATTTTCTGGGGAAGCAAAAGATTGGAGGCCGTTCCATGATGCATTCGTCTCCGTTGTACACTCCGTTGACACGTTGTCAGGCGCACAAAAATTGCAATATTTACGATGTTCCTTGGCAGATAGTGCGCGCGCCTTGCAAATAATTAATGGGCTTCCCATTACAAACAATAACTACCAAGAAGCTTGGAGTCTGCTCAAGAAACGCTATGATGTACAACGTGTGCTAATCGATGCTCATTTTCGCGCCCTCTTCTCATTGAAGAAACTCAACAATGAGTCATCATCCGCTTTGAGGCATCTAGTTGATACTATTCAAGAGCACTTCCAGAGTCTCAAGGCTTTAGGCAGACCTGTAACAAATTGGGATGACTGGCTGGTACATTTAACGGTCAGTAAGCTAGACGCCGAAACTCACAGGCAATGGGAATTATCATTTACTGAAGACACTGTTCCCAAATTCGATGATTTAGTGACTTTTCTTGAAAAAAGATGTCGTAGCTTGGATGCAATTGACTCATATCAAAAGCCTGCCGCATTTAAAGCAACACCACAAAGAGGTAAGCCAAACAAACCTTTTTCTTCTCTTCTTGCATCATCCGCAGCACAAGAACAAAACCAAAATACACCTGCGAAGTCATCAGCTGATTCATGTTCAGTTTGCTCCAGCAACCACAAGATTTTCGCCTGTGACAAGTTTCGCGCGTTTGATGTAAAAAAGAGAATTGGTTTTGTCAAAGACAATAAACTGTGCACAAACTGCCTTGGATCTGGGCATTTAGATGAGAAATGCCGCAGCGCTAACACCTGCCGCACGTGTCGCATACGTCATCATTCGCTTCTACACGATGATTCGCCATCTACGTCCAGCAAAATACCATCAAACTATTCGCAATCTTATTGCTCAATATCAGAACATCAAGTGCTTTTAGGCACGGCTATTGTCGACATCCTTGACAATTCTGGACGATATCAACCAGCCCGAGTACTTTTCGACAATGGATCTCATCTCAGTTTCATAACTGAAAATTGTATGCGTAGATTGAAACTTAAAAGATCTCCAAAAACAACAATGATACAAGGAATTGGTGCCACAACAGCTGGAAGTTCCAAGGGTGAGGTTCAACTCCAGGTTTCATCAACTGATCACAGCTTTTCTACCACCATAATCGCTCAAGTTCTACCTAAACTCACGAACATGCTTCCTCCGGTCCACATCTGTCGACAAAACTGGTCACACCTAATGTCACTTAATCTCGCTGACCCACATTTCGGCACACCAGCTTCCATCGATATTTTAGTCGGAGCCGATGAATTAGGACAATTCCTTTGCACAGGGTTAATCAAAGGCCCCACTGGAACACCTATGGCACAACAATCTACACTGGGATGGATTCTTTTCGGCAAAATACACAACTCCGCAACAGTCGATACAACGATATTACCCGCAACACTCGCTTCTACTGTATCACCCGCAACAATGACCACAACCGCATCATCCGCTTTTTCTACTACCGCAGTTGCTGCATCAGAAACCGCAATTTCCGCTTCTACCGCAAAAACCCCATCAATGAACACATCTACCGCACTCAACTCAGCAGTATGCTTGTTTTGTAACACCGCACTTACCAAGGCTGTTACAAAATTTTGGCAAATTGAAGCTCTACCTGAAATCAAACATCTTTCAATCGAAGAATTAACATGCGAAAAGATTTTTGAAAAGACTCATTATCGCCAAGAAGATGGGCGATACGTTGTCAGACTACCATTCAAATCCGATTGCCCTCTCGGCAATTCACGAAATGCTGCAATTCGAGCTCTACAACGCATGGAGGCTCTATTCCTGAAAGATGAATCCCTAAAAGATCAATATAGGAATTTCATCCAAGAGTTTATTGACCTTGGTCACATGGAAAAAGTTAATCATCAAGCTGTCCCTGGTAAGCATTATTACATGCCTCATAGAGCCGTCTTCAAGGAAACAAGCACAACGACTAAGTTGAGAGTCGTTTTCAACGCGTCTTGCCGCACTACCACCGGGTTTTCGCTTAATGACACCCAAATGGTCGGTCCACAGCTTCAACCTGAACTTTACTTGGCTTTAATACGAATGCGGACCTACCGGTTTGCTATGAGTGCTGACGTGACCAAAATGTATCGCCAGGTAAGAATGCATAAAGAACACATCGACTACCAACGTATCGTTTGGCGAAATTCACCCAAAGACGACATCGAAGAATATCGAATTCTGACCGTCACATATGGTGTCGCTTCTTCATCCCATCTCGCTGTCAAATCATTACAACAAGTCGCTTTAGACGAAGGTCAAAACTCTCCTGCTGCAGCAAACGCCATCATGAACCATTTTTATATGGATGACCTTCTGACTGGCTGCCATGAAGAAGAAGATTTGCAAAGGCTTCAGGTAGACGTATCCACCATCCTAGCTAAAGGAGGGTTTTCACTACGTAAATGGTCTTCGAATTCTGCTCTCGTCATAAATTCTCTGCCAGACCATCATCGTGAACTCCTCCAGCCATTAGACTTATCAGACGCAGATGGAGTTCGAACTCTAGGACTTCAGTGGGACCCATCGTTTGACAAATTATCTTTCTCAGTCAAAACTTTTGAGGTAAGAACATCCAAGTTAACAAAACGTTTACTACTTTCAGAAGCCACAAAATTGTTCGACCCCCTTGGCCTTCTCGCCCCAACAACAATCATTCCTAAAATGCTATTTCAACGCCTTTGGCAACCCAGGGTTGATTGGGATGAAGCAGTGCCACAGGACGTCAACCGACAATGGCTTCACTACACCGAACATATAGCAGAACTAGCAAAAATCAAAATTCCACGGTGGGTAGGGTTAGGAATCCCCAATGCAACATCCGACCTGCATGGTTTCGCTGACGCCTCGCAAAACGCTTACGCCGCCGCCCTATATATTCGCACAGTCACATCAAATGGGGACATCACTGTTCAACTAGTGACAGCAAAAACAAGGGTCGCTCCTTTGAAAACGACAACACTTTCCTTGCCCCGCCTGGAGTTATGCGCAGCCGCTCTATTAGCCAAATTAGTTTCAACAATACAACCAACTTTAGGAACCAACATCCGTCATGTCTTTGGGTGGACAGATTCAACAATATGTCTCGCTTGGATTCGACAATTTCCTGGCAAGTGGTGTACTTTTGTGGCAAATCGAGTCTCACAAATCCAACAAGTAATACCACCCGAAAATTGGTACCATGTTCCAACTGCCCAAAACCCAGCTGATTGTGCAACCAGAGGCATAACTCCAGATAATTTGTCCCAATTTTCCCTTTGGTGGAATGGTCCCTCTTGGCTGCGCCTACCTGAGTCATCTTGGCCCCCTCAAGAAATCTACTCAACCATCTTGGACCAACGTTCTGAACCTGTCAACATCGCAACTACTTCCAACCCACCGCCGATGTATGAACTAATAAATCGCTATTCGTCACTCACAAAATTGAAGCGTATTGCTGCATACCTTTTAAGGTACAAGTACAATCTTCAACAAGCCGCGCTAATACGCAAAGAAAAAGAAGCTACACCCTTTCGAAATCATCATCTTCGACTTTTTGAATTGGACGAAGCTCTTCTCTTCTTGGTAAAACTAACTCAAGAACTTTTCTTCAATGACGATATCAAACGCCTCGAATCCAACAAACCTGTCTCATGTCACAGTAAGTTACTAAGACTCCACCCTTTTTTGGACGAAAAAGGAATGCTGAGAGTTGGAGGTCGACTTACAAACACATCCTTATCACCAGACAAAAAGTATCCCCTTCTACTACCGAAGACATCAAAAATCACAAAACTCATCTGTGACGACATTCATCGCATTACACTTCATGCAGGTTCGCAATTAATGCAAGCAACGCTACAAAGCCGCTTTTGGGTCATCAACGCTCGTAGTGTCTTGAGAAAGATTTCTCTATCCTGCATCAAATGTCGTCGACAAACCCATCATCTTCAAAGACAACTCATGGGTGACTTGCCTAGACCTCGAGTAACAGCATCTAGACCTTTCCTGAGTAGTGGTGTCGATTTCGCTGGACCTGTTTACCTACGAATGTCAAAAGGTCGAGGAGCTAAAGCTATGAAGGGATACATTTCGGTATTCATTTGTATGGCAACTGGTGCAATGCACCTAGAGCTCGCTAGCGACCTTTCTTCGGCTACTTTCATATCCGTTTTCAAACGTTTCGTATCTCGTCGAGGCCACTGTAAAGACCTTTACAGTGATAACGGAACGAACTTTGTTGGTGCCGAAAAAGAGCTCAAGCTATTACTCTCTGAAGCTTGCAAGGACGAAATACTAGCTCATTATCTTTCTGAAGATGGAACGGACTGGCATTTCAATCCTCCAGCAGCTCCTCACATGGGCGGCTACTGGGAAGCTGCTGTGAAGCGAGTTAAATTTCATCTACGTCGCACACTTGGTGAACATCTTCTTACTTACGAAGAATTTTCAACTTTATTGGCCGAAATCGAAGCTTGCGTCAACTCGAGACCACTGTGTCCCATTTCATCAGACGTTAATGACTTGGCAGTTCTCACGCCTGGTCATTTTTTGATCGGAGAACCACTCAAAACAATCCCAGAACCCGATGCTAAATATTTTGAAGGCAATCTTTTGAACAGCTGGCATCGCATTTCTAACTTACGTCAGCACTTCTGGAAACGATGGAGTTCTGAATATCTCATCCAGCTTCAGCAACGTTCCAAGTGGAATCGATCCTATCCTAACTTGAGTATAGGTGACCTAGTCGTCATACGTGATGAAAACTTGCCCCCAACCAAATGGAAACTTGGTAGAATCGCTAGCACTCACCCTGGCGACGATGATAAGGTACGTGTCGTTACAATTAAGACATCTGATGGTTGTCTCACTCGACCAATTGTAAAAGTTTCACCACTGTTATCTATCGACAATGATTGGAATTGAAATTAATTATAAATAACTATTTTTTTTCTTTAAATTCTCAATCTTTAAATGTATTCTTTTAATTATTTTCAAATAATTGAGTTATTTTGTATAGCATACTTCGACTTAAAAATTAAAATTTTAAATTCAGTGTATTTGAATTTCGTAATTTGAAATTATTTTCTTTGTAAATTACCAATGTTGAATTCATGAATTAATTTAAATTTTCCCTTGTATTAATTTAATGATATTTTTTGAACTAATTTGTTAATTTGTTCCAAGGCGGTCGGAATGTTGACGCCATAACATACATTTTTATTATCTATTAATTAGTCTTGTAAGAGTCACAGACCGGTACGGTTGTACCAGCAAGTGAAATAAAAGTTTATAAAAATAAGTTCGAATCGTCTTTTATTTAAAGAATAAAAGTTTTAGTTACGGCTTTTTCAGTATTTAAAAAAAATTTTATTGTATTGGGTTAAAGTACACACTTAAAATAATTGCACTTTTTTCGTTGTTTTTTTTTTTTTAACATTAGTGTTTTTAAAAAAGCGCAACACGCCGCAACATGGTCTAACCTAAATATTCTTAAACTGCTGGATATGTAGAACAATCAGCGCTGCCACCTCAAAGATAATTGAGCGCAGTATATTTCATGAAAAAGCGCAGTAGATTGGAATATACTGCAGTAGATTTTTAAATATACAAACAACATTCAAATCACAGAAATATATTTTACTACAACACAAATCAAACAATTAGCTCAATAGTAAAAAAAAAAAAAAACAAAACAGGTCTATCTTCGGTTCCACGTCATTTCACATCATTTTTTTCGCCCGAAATCTTAACAGGTAATGCAAGTTTCACTTTTCACCAGTAGCCAAAATAAAACTGAGCTAAAAGATGTCGGTAACTTCTCGAATTACCTGAAAAAGAGTTAAAAATACGGCTAGTTTCCCAAACATAAACAACTTTTCGCCCGCAACTCAGAAGTAACAAGTAAAATTCAATTTTTCGTTTGGAGTTTTGTTCACGTAAAACTTACGATAGGGCTGCATTTGAATTTTTCGGTGAATACATTTAGAGTGAGTTAACGTGGCTCAGTATTTAAAATTTTGAAATGGACAACAATAGGTAATATTAAAATTTTTAAAAGGGGAGTAGATTCGTTTTGCTGCGCAGTAGATTTTCATTTAGGCTAAAACGCAGTAGATCTACTGCTAAAGGAGTAAGGTGGCAGCCCTGAGAACAATCTTGCATTTCAAGAGTTTACCCGAGTTTGCCCCTCCGAAAATTAAGACCCTTTGAAAAAAACTCCTCAAAATTTTGATATAAAATTCTTGAGATATAATGCATTCAGTTACAAATAAAAAAAAAACGAGAAACAGGGTTTCCCTGAAAAAATTATGTTTCAGTTTTTTTTTTTTATTTCTTAGGAACTTTGATATTTATTAGAATGAATTCTTTGATATTTGACGAAAAACTACCAGGTCAGTTAATAATGATAAAAAAAGGTCCATAATATTGCAAAATTTTATACAGAATCAATTAAAAAACGAAATTTTTTATTTTTAATTTTCATCTTTAAAACTTAATTTCCCAAAAACTACTTAATGAAACAACTTTAGTCAAAAAGCAAAATAAAGAATAAACTACTAGCTTTAAGAAAAGTTATATCACAGGACTGTACGTGCATTTTTTGATTTCTAATCATTATTTTTTCACGGCTTATCGGGAGGTAAGCACTTAAGTGGGTTTTACTGTACTAAGAAAATGAAAAATTTTCCTTCCAAATAACTTTTTAGTCATTTGGTACCTACCTATTTGATGTGAAAAATGTGCCAGGTGCCCATGCAATTTATACAATCCGAAAACTGATATCATAAGACGTTACACTGAAAAAATCGGACATTATTTTCGCAATGGTTTGAAATCTGGAGTCCAAGCGGCGACTTAGCTAATAAGGCAAGAAGCTTACTATTAAATATAAGTTGATACTGAAAGAGATAAAAATATGGTTGCAACTTTTAAAATAAGAACTTCTATTTTGCAACCTTTTTTAAAGGAAAAATTGTGACATTTCAAACAAATACTCGGTGAAAGGGTGTTTTTTTTTTTAGAGAAATGTAAAGTTTGATTTTATGTCTTTAATGTTTAACTGTTTCTTATCAAAAAATCAGTAGTAGATGATTTTGAAACCTTGGGAAATATTTTTTATGGTTTCAAAAAGGCAGATCTTATTGAATAAAGTACCTCTCGAAGAACACTTGGCCCACTTGGTAAAAATCTTTGGTGTAGATATTAGAGCTAATGTAGTTGGATGAAAAACTGGCTCCAGGATTTCAATTTCAGTTAAAATAAAAGGAAACAAAACCGCCGACAATGCTGTTTTTACTTACATGCGATATTACCTTATTCCATTTGTACAAACTTTAAAGATTTTTCCATTAAAAAATGCATTTTATTATCAGTTTATTGATAGGGATGAGTTTATTTTCCAGAATTGAAACTTTGTCATGATAAAATTGTCAACTTTCTCAATCATATTCCAAAATAATATATTTTTCCAAACTTTCATTGCTGGTTTAGGTAGATACATTCTTTAGCATAAATATTTAGATTGCAAAGTTTATAAATAAATTTAATTTATATTCATCTTTTTTTGTTTTGTTTTTGTTTTCAAACTGGATGAATATCATTTTCCGTTGCATTGGGGCTTAAAGCAAAGTTTGGCCAAGACGATATCTCAGCAAAAAGTCTATCACCAGGACATTCTGTGTCACGAACTTGCCGATGACCAAGCAATTTAAAACTTTTATCGATATATCCTTTTTCTATGCCAAATCCAATCAAGTCCTTTGCAGCTAGTAGCATATTTGTTGGTGGGAGTTTGGCTATAAACAAACAAAAAAAAAATAAAAACTTTATGATTTAGAATATACAAAAACTTAGATATAAGATTTGTATGTGTAACGCTCTTACTTCTCCAATCGCCAATCAAGCAAATTCCGACACTTTTGTCGTTGTATCTTGGTGCATGAGCTCCAACCACGTTAAATCCTCGGCCATAATAAATCTGTCCATCGCCACCAATTGCAAAGCTATAACCAATATCATTCCAGCCACGTCCGATTTGATGGAACTCCTGCATAGTTCGCATGGCCTGTATGCATTCTGGTGTCGTAAAGCATGCAGGCGGCAGATACGAATGATGGATGATGACAAACGGTGCTGGGCCATTAAATTTCTCAACCAATTTTGGCGGTCTGGCCCCCCACTCATCTCGGCTGACCATGTGAGTGATTGCTGACATTCTTGGCATGAACCCTGTATACAATTTAAAATAGAAAAAAGGACATAAAGATAAAAACATAGAAATATTTTTTTTTAAATATTATTTTATTAATGTTTCAATTTCAATTCATCGTCTGATGAGGCGTATTGCGACATCTGAGAGGTGTCATTCGCTCGAATTTAGCCTGGCCTATTCAATTAGAGACAATTTATGTCATAATATATCCTCTGCACCATACTCAGCCTGCCTGCAGGATGATATTTTATCTTTTTCCTAATTAATTGAAAGTTGACATATGTCCATTAATTGAAATTATATGCTATATTGCGTTAGTGTGTTGGTTTGTAAAGCCTTGTAATTTGCATATTTTATGTCATTGAAACCGCCAATCAGTTTATGTGCGTGATTTGATTCATTTTGGCAGCATCAGAACGAACGATATGTGAGTGCGAGTCGTCCTCAAACTATCGCCTATAATATAAATTTTGTTCGTTGCCTTGACTAATTGCTTATTGACCAATTTAATTGTTAATATATGTTTGAAACTTGAGCCATGGCCTAGTTGTTTTATTCCAAAAACAAAAAAAAAAAAAAAAAACAAAACAAATTTGATGCTTGCATTGATTGCTGATGATTATTATGAGATGGATTATTGTAGACTATATATGCAGATGGCGGCCGATGAAATGAAATGAGCCGAATGAACTTTATTGTCATTCAAATGAGGCAATGCCAAATGTATGGTTAGGTGGCAGCAAGTCAAGTTTTGATATGTCCCCAAGGTAAGGCGTGTTATAGGTACATATATAGAACCTACACTCAAGACGGAATCGATGATTGATAAAGCAATTTGAGACATGAAATTGTTATTGTTATTGTATTTGTGTCATATTATTCAATACTGAAATCTATTTGGAATAATGACAGAAATAATTAATATTTATCTCCATATATCCCTTTCCTAAGGCAAGCATAATAATTCTCTTAGGAAGGGAATTTAATTGCTCAATATTTTCCCAGGAGATGTGTTTGATGTGTTTTTGACTTGGCATCTATTTGCCTGTGTTAACTAACTAATCTAGTGGGACCGTTTTGATGTTTTTGTTTTTTTATAAATTCAATTCAAAAAGTTTGAAAAAAAAACCTTTGAGAAAAAAAAACAAATTATTTAAAGATGAATGCCCAGAAAAGAAAAATGAGTCCATATGATTCGAAAGGCCATCAATCGTAGATAACTAATTTGAAAGGGAAGTCAGTTTTAGTTTAGCTCTAGCATAAGCTTAGATTGTTCTTAAATGACGCTGCTTGCTTTTTTTTGATGCACGGTTAAAAATTGTGTTTAAGAAAAGCTTTGGAATTAGGATGTTTGGCATCCCTGTTTAGCTGGAAAAAATAAGCAGATATTATACATTATGAATTAAATAATTATTTCTGTACATCGATCGGGACAAACATCAAAACCTCTTTGACACCTTTTTTGATACTTTATAGTTAGGAAAAAATAAAATTAAAAAGATCTAGTTTATATTATTTATTCGTAAACTAAATTAAACAATACCAAATTGAGTACAAGTAAAAAAAATAATTTTAATACATATTTATAAAAACAAAAACAAAAACAAAGTATCAAAAAGTTAACTTAAACCTTAAGATTTTATTTTAATTAATTTAACCTTTCTTTTCAGGTTATATCTACAATTTATTATTGGTGAGTCATTTATATATATCTATATTTTCATTAATTTTTTTTTTAAATTAAAAATTTTAAACTCTGTTTTCCCTTACCATAAAATGGTGAAATGTTTTTGTTTCAAAAATTGCATCTATGAAAATGTTATTAAAATAAAATGCACGACCGGGGTACCACGTACTTGCTCTTATGGTAAAAGTAACTCTAATATTAAAGCTGAACAAATTAGGGGAACATTTTAAATTTGATATTTTTAAAGAACTTTTTAAGTAGTGTGAAAAAAAAAAAAATAAAATATGTTTTTATAATTAATAAAACTAAAAAAAACCGTTTTAAATAATCTTTTATACAAAACCAAGTATGCTATTTGATTTTTTGCCTAAAAAGGAATTTTTAGAAAAAAGGAAAAAAAAATTAGAAAACCGTTGGAGCCGATTTTTAAAAAAATAATTTTTTATATATAAAAAATTTTTAACATTTTTCAAAAACAAAATGGCATACCACCATTTTTAAGAAAATATCATTTTTGAAAAAACTGTTTTATCCTACATGATTTTTTCATTAAATTGTTCTAATTCTTTTTGAGAAAAGTTAACTTTTCTTAATCGATTGTACCTATGGCAAGCACCAATTTAATAATAACTATGGAATTGCCTAAGATAACCATAATTTAAATTCATATTGCCACTTAAAGAATAGGGTAAATTACGGAATTATGGCATACCTAAGCACAAACTCAAATAACTTTACTACGGATAACAATTTTTATTAAATTTCATAAAATTATGAAAGTGGCCTAAATAATCCTAAAAATGCTATCAAATCTAGCTTAAAAATAATTATTATTTAAGAATAAAAATTTAAGATTTTTAACAAAAAATAAATAATATAGTTAAAAAAAAAAACCATATTGCCCCATGTACGGGCAATATGGCGAACCCCATTTACATCGGAGCCGTTTGCTTTTTTCATAAATAGGTTTCATAAAATTAACGTTAAATTGAGGTTATTTTCAAATTGAAACATCATAAGGGCATTATGGCGCAGTCATAATGCCCTTATTTCATCTGCGCCATATTGCAAAATATACACATTAGGGTGGGTCAAAAAAATCGAAATTCTTTTTTTTGATTTGGTACTCCGAAAAATCGATTGCTGGACCCCTCTAGAATATACACACCAAATATGAGCTCTTTATATTAATGGGAAGGTCCTCCGCTTTGCAATTTTCCATTTTTACATCAAGCTTCTACTAAAAAAAAATATTTTTTTTATTAATTGACTTTTTAGCAAATTTCTTTTCAGATTCTTGTAGGAAATTGAACGCTTTACAAAAAAGGCCTAATACACTTTTTTCGTTTATCTAACCGTTGAATAGATATTTGAGGTAAAAAAATCGAGAAAATCTTTAAAAATTCGTTTTTTGGTCTTAATTTTGTAACAAACTGAAAAATTATAATCATCAAACGCGCAAGACATATTCTTGTTGGAAATTGACTGCTCCACAAAAAAGGTCTTGTTAACTTTTTTCATTAATCTAACCATTCTAAAGATATTAGAGGACAAAGTTAAAAAAAAATATAAAAACTTTTTATATTTAAAAAAAAATTCCAATTCACTGAAACTTCATTATTTTCCAATTAACCAGATATATTCTTGTAGGGGCTTCAACGTTCTACAAAAAATTCCTTGGAATCAAATTGATTGCTTTAACCGTTTAGAAGATATTCGTATCCAAACCAATACTCACTGATTTCAATAGTTTTTTTATGACCCGTATGCATTGCGATTTGGATACGAATATCTTCTAAACGGTTAAAGCAATCAATTTGATTCCAAGGAATTTTTTGTAGAACGTTTAAGCCCCTACAAGAATATATCTGGCTAATTTGTAAATAATGAAGTTTCAGTGAATTGGAATTTTTTTTTAAAATATAAAAAGTTTTTATATTTTTTTTTAACTTTGGCCTCTAATATCTTTAGAATGGTTAGATTAATGAAAAAAGTTAATAAGACCTTTTTTGTGGAGCAGTCAATTTCCAACAAGAATATGTCTTGCGCGTTTGATGATTATAATTTTTCAGTTTGTTACAAAATTAAGACCAAAAAACGAATTTTTAAAGATTTTCTCGATTTTTTTACCTCAAATATCTATTCAACGGTTAGATAAACGAAAAAAGTGTATTAGGCCTTTTTTGTAGAGCGTTCAATTTCCTACAAGAATCTGAAAAGAAATTTGCTAAAAAGTCAATTAATAAAAAAAATATTTTTTTTTAGTAGAAGCTTGATGTAAAAATGGAAAATTGCAAAGCGGAGGACTTTCCTATTAATATAAAGAGCTCATATTTGGTGTGTATATTCTAGAGGGGTCTAGCAATCGATTTTTCGGAGTACCAAATCAAAAAAAAGAATTTCGATTTTTTTGACCCACCCTAATACACATATTCACAAAAACCCAAAATCCAAACACAATTCTTACTTAAATATAACAAGTTATATAACCAAACCAAAACTGTACTCTGCACTCCTCTCTTCACAAAAAACACGTGCACTGTATATTTACCGAGATACACACAAAGAAAAGCAAAGCGATATTATATTGGAACCCAGAACCGGTATTTTTTTTTTGTTTGGCACAAAAATAATAGCACTGACCTGCGATCGTCACCCGGCACGTATTCGACGAAGGCTGAAGTTTCTGCATTGGTTTTATCTAAATACGAGTATTGGAAGTATAGTAGTTGAGAGGTGCGCCATAATGCCCGAAGTTACCCTATAAATATATCTTTCAATGCATTTCTGTTTGTAATGCAACACGGAATAATTGGTCTTAAAAAGTGTATTTTATGCTCTAAAATATGCATGTGGCAAATTTTATTTTGTTTGTTAAATGCTTTGCTGTCAAGATATTTCATGAAATTTCTTACGTTCAATGAAGAAAAAAATCCCAATTCTCATAATAGTCAATACCCAAAAAAAGCACGCAAAAACCTGGAAAGAATTCAGTAGGTACCTAAATGTTGAAAAAAAAAAATTAAATATAATTATTGACTTTGACAAAATTCACGATAGGTATTGGAAAAGCAATATTTTAGAAACCATCAGTCTAAAAATGTTGTACCTATGCGAAAAGCAATGATACATCGTTTTTGCCAACAACTAGTATCTAAGAGATAAAAGACTTAAAAAATCTATTATTTTTTGACATAATAACAAAAATAAATCTTGTAAGTTCTTTTTGTTTACTTTTCCTAAACGCTCTTATGGCTTATGCAAATGAGTTTGTTTCAAAAATCGACACTTATATAAATTATTTTAAAAGAATCATATTGAAAGAACTTGATCTTATTGAACCAATTTTACTGCAGTGCGGAAAATTAAACTTGTATCGATTTTATTTGCCCAAATAGCCATAACCCTGTGATTCATTTTATGCGTATCTCAATGAACCTCTTGGCATTAAAAAAAATTGATGACTAAGTATGACATTTGATGCGTTGCGACAAAACACTGTTTGTTGAAAATTAAATATTTAAAAAAATTCTGAATGTCTTTTTTCTTATAGTTTATATTTTCAACTTATAAAAGAATAATTTTGCAAATATATTGCATATCCTGTGGCAATTAGGCAATTAACAAAAAAGCTATTTGCCACAAAAATTATTTAATAAAATAAATAATACTTAATGAATGTAAATGAAAAACCAACCAACCAAAAGCAGACAAATACAAAAAAAAAAAAAAAAAAATCAAAGCCAAATGCTTGGTTACCCCTTGCCCATAGTTTATTTTATATTTTACCATTTTTTTTTTGTAGTTGTTGTATTGCTAGCCTTTGGCTTTTAATTTTTGAACTTTTAACTTTTGATATCAAACAATAAGTGACAATTGATTTTTTTTTTTTAATTTCCATATGATCAAACAATTACATCTGAAAGTAAAATTTTTTTATCTGGAAAAATAAACAATCAAACTATCAACATGAATGAACTGCTAAATTAATTGATTGAAATGTATGCAAAAAAACAAATAACACGTGTGGCAAATACAAACATGATAAATATACACACAAAAATACACGTACCTACAAATGTAATTCCCATTCATGCTTATTATAATTTATGAATTAACTGACAACTTACATGTGTTGTTGTTTGATTATTATTTTTTTTATTTTCTTATCGCATCAAAATTATACACAAAACCAAAACATGTCATTAATGCGTCAAAACTTTCACAATATTCAAGAGATTAAAAATAAATATACTCGTTAAGATTACTCACATTTATTTAAGCAAAAAAGGAAACTGAAGTAAACAAAACACATATGAGCGAGCCCCCTTGACCCAAGAGACGCGATAATGTTCAAGTCAACACTAAACTCTCCTATAGAGCATCTAAAACAACTAAAATCCAAACAAACCATTCAATTTGAAAGAAAAATAAGGAAACAAAAACAGAAGCAGCAGCAGCAAAAAAAAAGACTACATACATATCTGCAAAAAATAATAAAACCCCCAAAGACAAAACATAAAATTCCCTTACAAGTTGCACATACTTGCTTTTTTTTTTGGCAATATTGAAAATGTCAATTTAGTACGAATCCATCTCTAAGTGAACGAACATGCATACCTATTCTATGACATTTGTACTTTTTAATTTTAACAGTAGGTACTCTACAGTCTACAGTCACCGTTAGCTGCCAGTAAAAAATCTTGAACAAGCTTTGCTTTTCAATTTGATTACATCTGCTCTAGGGTATCGTTGACTAGGTGGATTTGGGGATTTACTACAACCTCAGTAGTTTGTTGACGATTTGCTAGGACCTACTTATTTTTTGGGTGCTCATTTGCACTCGATCTTGTCTGAAACGAAGCTTTCCATGCCTTTATTTTATTTTTCTATAAACATAAACATTAGGGTGGGTCAAAAAAATCGAAATTCTTTTTTTGATTTGGTACTCCGAAAAATCGATTGCTAGACACCTCTAGAATATACACACCAAATATGAGCTCTTTATATTAATGGGAAGGTCCTCCGCTTTGCAATTTTCCAAAGTTAAAAAAAAAAATATAAAAACATTTTAAATTTTTAAAAAATTTCCAATTCACTGAAGCTTCATTATTTTTAAATTAGCAAGATATATTCTTGTAGCGGCTTAAACGTTCTACAAAAAATTCCTTGAAATCAAATTGATTGCTTTAACCGTTTAGAAGATATTCGTATCTAATCCAATGCTCACTGATTTCAATAGTTTTCTTATGACCCGTATGCATTGCGATTTGGATACGAATATCTTCTAAAGCAATCAATTTGATGCCAAGGAATTTTTTGTAGAACGTTTAAGCCCCTACAAGAATAAATCTTGCTAATTTGAAAATAATGAAGTTTCAGTGAATTGGAATTTTTTTAAAAATATGTATAAAATGTTTTTATATATTTTTTTAACTTTGACCTCGAATATCTTTAGAATGGTTAGATTAATGAAAAAAGTTAACAAGACCTTTTTTGTGGAGCAATCAATTTCCAACAAGAATATGTCTTGCGCGTTTGATTATTATAATTTTTCAATTTGTTACAAAATTAAGAACAAAAAACGAATTTTTAAAGATTTTATCGATTTTTGGACCTCAAATATCTATTCAACGGTTAGATAAACGAAAAAAGTGTATGAGGCCTTTTTTATAGAGCGTTCAATTTCCTACAAGAATATGAAAAGAAATTTGCTAAAAAGTCAATAAATGAAAAAAATGATTTTTTTTTAGTAGAAGCTTGATGTAAAAATGGAAAATTGCAAAGCGGAGGACCTTCCCATTAATATAAAGAGCTCATATTTGGTGTCTATATCCTAGAGGTGTCTAGCAATCGATTTTTTGGAGTACCAAATCAAAAAAAAAAGAATTTCGATTTTTTTGACCCACCCTAATAAACATGCTACCTTTCTTCTCACATAATTCACATTCGTAGTTATCCCAAAATAATCATATAAAAAAACAGAAATTAACCATTAGAACTAGAGGTCGCGAGCTAATTCGTATAATACTGGGATTGTGATTTTTTATTCACTGTGATTTAAAACTGTGATTTTTATACGTTATTTCCAAAAGAAATTATGAAGTTCCAAAAAAAAATAATTCTTCAACCTCACATAACAAAACTCGTGACAACCTGTGATTTTACTGAAAATCCTGCGATTTACCTTAGCTATCTATAAATATTACTATAAGGAAAAACGTCATTTTGTGTAAGCGGCTCTTTATTTTAATTTAAAAATCTGTTAAACGGGAGCAGTTATTGTACCGAATTTTACCGAGAAAATCCTTGTTTTAATCGGAATACCCTACCAGGTTTTTGCGACGCAAACAGTGATTTTTCACGGGGAATAATGCCGTGATTTTTCTGGAGCCATATGTGATTTAACAGAGGCAAAGGAATCATTGATTTAACCGAAGCTATTCTTGATTTCAGTGGCAAACCTTTGATTTTACCAACATCTCTCTGAAAAATTGGACAGCCCTTGATTTTTTTCAACGCAACGGCCCGTAATTTTTCCCGAGAAAAATTATATTTTACGGTGATCGTGGCAAAACATTTTTTTTATTCATGCGAGGTATCCCGTGATTTTTCCCCGTGATTTGGCCGTGATTGACGTTTGACGCAACTTGTGATTAAAACTGGGGTTGCACGTTAAGTGACCCTTGATTTTTCAAGAAAAACGGTGAGCAACCCGTGATTAATCTGAGCAAATCGTGGTTATACAGAGGCAAACAAATCATTGGATTAGTTTACCAAAAATATTCTTGATTTTAGTGGCAAACTCGTGGTTTTACCAACATGACTCGTGAAACCCTTGAACAGCACGTGTTTTTTTTTTTCTGCGCAAAGAACCTTTACGGTGAACTTAGCAAAATATTTTTTTTTTTTTTTATTTTTGCGAGGCAACCCATGATAATAAAAGAGCCTGGTGATCGGATTTGCATCCGTAAAACAGTGCTGTAGCTCTAGCAGTTCCCTTAACCATTTAGATGGTAATCAGCCGAACTTTACGTGAACAAGATTCCACCAGAAAAAAAAATGTTCACTATTCCCATATTGTGAGTCCCAGGCGAAAAGTTGTTCACGTTCGAAAAACTCTGCCTGTATTTTGAACATTTATTTAGGTAATTTGTGAGATAATTGACAGCGAACAAGAAACTAGTTTAGCGGTAAATGTTCAATTTCCACGTGAAACTCTAGATGGGGCTGAATAGTAAGTATGCAATCTGCAATAAATTATATCACACGGTTAGTAGTTTGCCTGAGATTCAGCGTTGATCAAATATATTTAGTCGCCAAATCAATTAGTTGTTACTCTTAAAGGAAGGTATTTATTTATTTTAACACGGTTCGTAAAGATTCTTGAAAACCTCCTGAGCATAATTTCCCATTTCGAAAACTAGGTCTTTTTTTTTTGGTGTACTTAATTGGCTAAGCGTTGAAGACTTTACGAAAGGTTGTTGTAAAATTAAGTATATACCTAACCATACAAAATCTTGTTATTTTACCTAAAAAAAAAAAATGTCACACCCGAAACGGTTATTTGATACATGCGTTCCATTAAGAAAACGAGTATTTATACTACCCCTAAAATACACGAATGCATGTGCGATATTTGTAAATTTCTGAAAATATGTTTTCTTTTTCAAATATCAGATGTTTTATAATGTCACACCCATAACAAACCAAAATTATATATCGAATAAAAGTAAGCATTCATGTATTTTATATAGTAATATAGTTGAATTCTGTTATATAATATTGAATAAAGTTTGAATACTTCACAAAATTATGAGAAACAATGATTGTCGCACCCGTAACATTGAAACACCTATTCATAAATAGAATGAAAATGAAAGGAAAAAATCGACAGAATCAAAGGTTCTTAATCAAGCAAATTAAAACAGTTTTAATGCCTTTTTTTGTCAGTAAGTTTGTCGCAAATACTTGACCTTAAACTGCTATAAACCAACTTAAAATTAAAGAGTATCACAACATTCGTGATAATCGATAAAATCACAGATTTTTTTTGGTTTCTGGCCCCAAGCGTCATCTCTATCAGAGAGTGAGAGAGAGTTCATAACGACGAATCTCTGGATTGCATCTCTGTGACGTGTATTTCACAAAAATGTGTAGTGGCACGTTTCAAATCATGTCAAGTACATTTATATAAAAATTTTTTTTTTTTTTTTTTGTGACTTGGCTATAGTTTAGGGTTTATGATTTAAAACCGCACAACTTCTATTTTTTTTTTAGTTTTTTTTTTTTTTAGGTTGTGGCTCTAACAATTCACGAATTCATGTACAATGTACATATATAAGAGTATATATTGGCTGGGGACATGTATACAAGAGTGTATTTTGTATACCTTCCTTCTACATAGAGATACAATATTAGTGCTTTTAACAGAGTTTTTGGACTTTATTTTCTGTGCAAGATATTTGTACTGCGTATTCGATTGTGTTGGGATTTATCTGGGAATTCGAAGCTGTTGGTTGGTGATTGTTATGTTTGAATCTTCTATATGTAAAAGGATGTAGGTCAAGAGGATAAAATGCAGACAATTGAGTGTGACTTGCTTCTGCTTTGAATCACAAGTGTGGGCTTCGAGAAAATTGCAAGAATTCATATTTCATCATCTACTCATATTGAAGAGAGGGATTCCTGTATTTATATAAATCATACAGTCTGTTTTATTGTTTTGATGTTATGAGTGTGCTTATACATATATGAAAATAAAAACAAGTAGATTCTTGTGGATACAATTTTTCATATTAGAGTAATCCATGCTTAAGGCTATTCCCAATCTAGCGTAATTGATTTGATGCTATAGCGACGAAATGTTTGTTGATTTGGATGTGGGTTATGAAAGCGTTGCGTTTCAAAACAAAGCATTTTTTGTACAAAGGTTCAAGATTCTTGGCTCATTGTTATGTTCGATATGGAAATGATTAAATGTTTAACGAAGTTCCTTCTTTGGAAAGGACTTGGATGTCTTGAAATGAAAACAGTTTATTTGAATAATTACTCAAACTTCTTTCTATAAGATGACAATTTTCGGTTGGTATTGATCCGCTGGGGTTTGTCAGCACTAAAATATAGCCAACTATTGTAGTTTGATTTTTTTTTTTTTTTTTTTAATGTATACAGGGTGTCCCGTAATGAGATAAGAAGATTTTGAGGGATGATTCTTGGGTTTATTCTAAGAAAAAAATTGTTCTACAGTAACTCGAAAACGCTTACTTTGGTATGCCTTTACTCATGTTAATGTTAATAACTCCTTTAATAATTATGATAAAAATAAACTAAAACTACAAAAATAATTTTTTAACTCGTACCCATTTTTGACTGAAGCAAAAAAACACATTTTTTAGATATTTTATCTGGTACAGGTTTTCCCAAATATCATAAAATCTGTAAGTTTTCTGGCAAACTTGTAAATAACATTTTTGTTCATTATTGTTTTCTTCATAAGAATAAATTTATAAATTACAATGTTTATAACACATTTATCGAAGGAAATCGGCCCCAAAGTAAAAAATTATCATGGGTAAGAAAAATAAAAAAAGATATTAACATTTTTTAAATGCAGGTACAAAAAATAGCATTTCTTCTTCTAAAAATCAAGACATTAATGAAGTTTTTATCATAAGTATAAACGGAGTTATTAACATTAACATGAGTAAAGGCATACCAAAGTAAGCGTTTTCTTAAAGAAACAAATTTGATTTTTGATTTGCAGTCTTGAGTCGCAGATTTAAGTGGCAACCAAAATTTAAACCGGAAACAGACTTGGGTCGCAGATTTGAATCGCAGATACAAATTACAAACTTACCTAGCCTTCAGACTGGAAACAGGAAAATGCTGTCGTATACTAACAAATTATGAGAAAAAGTGTCGAAAACAATACACAGTCTTCGCGCAAGAAAGTATTTATGTTCCAATTTTCTTATTTGTAACGATTCAAAACAACTTAGATGAAATGGACACTCCAGTTACTAACCAAACAAACTAATGATTCATCAAAACTTCAAATACTCATTTGCGATAGAAAAAAAAGCTTTGAATATGTCAAACCTTATCAATTGTTTCATAGACGTCAAAAGAAGTAATCTTGATTTCTTCCTGTCACTGTAAAGATTATGTTCAATTTACAGTGCGTAATACGTAAGTTGAGTAGAAGTTTACAATTAGTACCATTAAAAACTGATAATTTTGGATGAAAGGTTGTTTTTACTCGAGGTTGGAATATACATATAGGGTGGGTCAAAAAAATCGAAATTCTTTTTTTTGAATTGGTACTCCGAAAAATCGATTGCTAGACCCCTCTAGAATATACACACCAAATATGAGCTCTTTATATTAATGGGAAGGTCCTCCG
The DNA here is from genome assembly GCF_945859705.1 of Episyrphus balteatus. NCBI lineage: Eukaryota > Metazoa > Arthropoda > Insecta > Diptera > Syrphidae > Episyrphus > Episyrphus balteatus. The sequence goes on along the minus strand of NC_079136.1, from coordinate 81,147,827 downwards.
CTTTGCAATTTTCCATTTTTAAAATCAAGCTTCTACTAAAAAAAAATAATTTTTTTATTAATTGACTTTTTAGCAAATTTCTTTTCATATTCTTGTAGGAAATTGAACGCTCTACAAAAAAGGCCTTGCACACTTTTTTCGTTTATCTAACCGTTGAATAGATATTTGAGGTTCAAAAATCGAGAAAATCTTTAAAAATTCGTTTTTTGTTCTTAATTTTGTAACAAATTGAAAAATTATAATGATCAAACGCGCAAGACATATTCTTGTTGAAAATTGATTGCTCCACAAAAAAGGTCTTGTTAACTTTTTTCATTAATCTAACCATTCTAAAGATATTCGAGGTCAAAGTTAAAAAAAAATATAAAAACATTTTATATTTTTAAAAAATTTCTAATTCACTGAAACTTCATTATTTTCAAATTAGCAAGATATATTCTTGTAGGGGCTTAAACGTTCTACAAAAAATTCCTTGGAATGAAATTGATTGCTTTAACCGTTTAGAAGATATTCGTATCCAAACCAATGCTCACTGATTTCAATAGTTTTCTTATGACCCGTATGCATTGCGATTTGGATACGAATATCTTCTAAACGGTTAAAGCAATCAATTTCATTCCAAGGAATTTTTTGTAGAACGTTTAAGCCCCTACAAGAATATATCTTGCTAATTTGAAAATAATGAAGTTTCAGTGAATTAGAAATTTTTTAAAAATATAAAATGTTTTTATATTTTTTTTTAACTTTGACCTCGAATATCTTTAGAATTGTTAGATTAATGAAAAAAGTTAATAAGACCTTTTTTGTGGAGCAATTAATTTTCAACAAGAATATGTCTTGCGCGTTTGATCATTATAATTTTTCAATTTGTTACAAAATTAAGAACAAAAAACGAATTTTTAAAGATTTTCTCGATTTTTGGACCTCAAATATCTATTCAACGGTTAGATAAACGAAAAAAGTGTATAAGGTCTTTTTTGTAGAGCGTTCAATTTCCTACAAGAATATGAAAAGAAATTTGCTAAAAAGTCAATTAATAAAAAAATTATTTTTTTTTAGTAGAAGCTTGATGTAAAAATGGAAAATTGCAAAGCGGAGGACCTTCCCATTAATATAAAGAGCTCATATTTGGTGTGTATATTCTAGAGGGGTCTAGCAATCGATTTTTCGGAGTACCAATTCAAAAAAAAGAATTTCGATTTTTTTGACCCACCCTAATACATATGTATTAGTAAAAAATCAAAAAAAAAAAAAAAACAGTGATTTTTTTTTTGGAAAATAAAAAAATAAAATGAATGTCTCGGTGAGATGGTGTTTTTGTTGTGTAGGAAATAAAAATTAATCCGATTAAAACACCCTTTCCCCCAAAAAATTTTTTTGAAATCTCTTTATTCTTCCTTTCTATCCCCAAATGTTACTATAGCCGTGTTTTATTGGTACTCAGTATTTTACTGAGTAAACAGTTTATGCTGTAAGCAACAACAATTGATTGCTTTTATTTATTTATTAATAATCCTTATTGTTGAAAGGTCAAAAATGTATAAGTTTAGAAAAAAATGATCTCTTTAAACCAACAAATAAAAAACTTTTGTTTATCCTTAGCAAACTTTTGTTGTTGTTTCCCGTGTAAAATTTTACTGAGCTAAGTACTGAGTTACCAATAAAACACGGCTTATATTACCAAATTTCAAATTTCATTACCAAAAACACCATTTTACTCGTGATATTCTTATCTGCACTTTAGATTCCTGCATCTAATCTCAAATGTAGCATTATTTCTTAATATCAATAGGGTACCATACCTATATTACAAAGTTTTTGCGAAAAAAAACCTACATTTTCTCTGCACCTCAGAAAAAACAGCCTTTCATATAATTTTGTAAGGGTACCCTTTGGTTTTGATTGCATCGGAGTAATTGCGGGTTTTCCTTATTTCCCCAAAAAAAAAAACCTTTCAACTGGAAATTTTTTTAGACTCCTTAAATTCTTGGGGCTTTTGGTAGATGAAACATTTTTACCAATTTTCTTTGGGGTACAATTTGTGTCATATTCTTAAAAAAAAAACACCCTTTCTTTTTCTTCTCCATTATTGACGACAGTCATGATTTCCAATGGGATTACAGCTCTCCCACTTTACTGCTTCACACTACGGCTTCACATGTGGAGTTCGCCGAAAAAAAAAAAAATAATTTTGTAGATTGTTTAAATTCTTCATTGTTACAACAAACAAAACGTATTCATCAAATTTAACTTAACCTCTCAAAAGGACACCCTTTTACCAAAAATATTTTTGAGAAATTTACGGAAACATCATCTTTAACGCTCATTCCGAATTTGATCAGTGTATCATGTCCTTCACATGGCTTTTGGTTATATATTACCTGTTGTAGTAAAAAAACGAGCACCCTTGCATTCAATCGGCAATAACTTTTCTTCCAATTTTTTAATTTTGTCAATATTTTGTAGACCATTTTTCCCGATTATAAAGAATGCCAAAAAAGTGGGTTCCGCAAGTCCGTTTGCCAGTCTTTCTTTCTGTCTGTATAAAGAGCTATACAGCCTTAACCAATGGACCGATTAGCATCAAATTTGGTATGTACCGTTTTTTGACGACGCTCTAAGGGGGTTTTTGGACCACAAATATCGGTATATGTCATATAGCGATTTTGGAAAAATATTATTTTCTCGAAAACGGCTCCAACGATTTTGCTAGAACCTAGATACATACTTAAATAAGGTATATTTTGTAATGATTTTTTTTTCAAACTCATTGCTATTAGCGGTTCCTACCATAAAATCGTATTTTTTTTTTGTTAAATTTGATTTTCTCCCAAACTATTAATTCAATCTCAACGATTTTATTATAGAAAAGTATTTATTTAATTTAATTATGAATCAAAAATAAAATTTTGAAAAACTTAATTTTTGGATTATAAAGAAAAAAATCGTTTTTTTTTTTTTAAACTAATTTTCGAACTGTTTTGAAATTTTGGTTTTTGGTGTTGACTAATAATTTGCTAAAAAATGGCATACCAATTTCATTCAAATATATTATTTTTTCAAAAAAATTACATATTTATAAAAAAATCTGGGTTTTTAAAAAGCGGCTCCAACGATTATGAAAATGCATCATACTAAAAAAATCAAATTGCATCCTTTTTTGAAGCTCCATTTGATTTGTTTTTTTTTTCTTTTCATTTTAATAACTAATTTCATATTTTTCCTTGCGAAATTGTTGCCTAGTACCTGCTTAGGTATAGGGCAAGTTAAGGATTCGTAAACAAAATCGCACTCCAGTTAACAATGAGGCATGACATGGAAAATGCCAAAAAAGGAGGTCTGTCAGTCTCTATTTCAAGCTACAGCCCAAACCACTAACCCGATTTTCTAGAGTCGAAATTAATTTTCTTTATGACCAAAATTTACGATGCCTACCTACTTTAGACCAGTGCCAATCCGGTTTTCAGAAGGCAAAAGTTGAACAAATTATTAGCAGCATAAGGGTGGTGGGAAAATTTAGAATAAATGGTATATGAAAGGGGAAAAATAAATTGCCCACAAAAAAATTGGGGAAAAGGGGGTGGGTGGTCGAAAAAGTGGGGTGGGTGTCAAAAATCATGGTTTTTTAAGATTCCTGTCAAAATTAGACGTCCTATCGAAAAAAATCAAATGCAAAAGTTGTAGGTAGTATAAATGTCTACAACATTTACTAAAACAATTTTTTTCTATAACCTCAAAAACATTAAAAAAAATGCAAAAATACGATTTTTTTATTTTTTATTTTTATCTTTTACAAAAATAGTTAGATTTTAACAAAAATTAGTTAAAAATTATTTTGATATGTTTTCTATCCATAAAAAATGTTTTTTGAGCAAAAAGTTAATTTTTGGATTTTTGACGAATTTAATTTGAAAAAATAGCCTATTTTTCAATCAAAAAAGTTACCGAAAAAATTTTTGATTTTTGAAAAGTTTGGAATGCAATTATTTAGCTAAAAACCGTTTTTTTTAAGATTGATTCAAATTAAGAAGGTCAAAGGCCATTAGAAAAGTATAATTTGGTTGCTATGGAAAATTATTTCTCGCCAATATTACTGTCATTTACGGGAAAATCAATCTTAAAAATCGTTTTTTTGTTTTTTTCAATTTTTCTCAATATATCTGAAACAAAAGTATAGTTTTTCCACACAATCTTAAAAAAACGGTTTTTAGCTAAATAATTGCATTCCAAACTTTTCAAAAATCAAAAATTTTTTCGGTAACTTTTTTGATTGAAAAATAGGCTATTTTTTCAAATTAAATTCGTCAAAAATCCAAAAATTAACTTTTTGCTCAAAAAACATTTTTTATGGATAGAAAACATAACAAAATAATTTTTAACCAATTTTTGTTAAAATCCAACTATTTTTGTAAAAGATAAAAATAAAAAATAAAAAAATCGTATTTTTGCATTTTTTTCAATGTTTTTGAGGTTATAGAAAAAAAATTGTTTGAGTAAGGCCCATTTGCTCATACTAGTCATAAATTCTCATCTTAGCTAGGTCGAACATAACTCTTGTGTTTTACTTAGTTTATTCTAAGTTGCTAAAAAATATTTATGTTTAACCTAGCAATGATTTACTTTCATGATATAAATCGCTGAGAACTTCAAATTCAAAAGTCAAAGCAATAGAAACGTCAAATAATTTAAATAGATTTTGAGCAATTTAGCAATTAATATACAACAATATCGTTAAATTTTCAAGTTTGTGTCTTTATCTTGCGGAATAAAAGTGTAAAAAAGTATATTTGAGCCAAAAATAAGTGTTAATTGGTTAAACAAAAATTATTCGTGTGTGTGTGTAAATGTGCAGGTGTGTCAAAATTAGTCAATGAAATATGACAGCAAAATAGTGCCTCATACAAAAAACTGTGGTGTAAATTGTACCATCTGTGGATGGTTTAAGTTAATGAATGTAAGTTTATTTTTATTAAATTGATAATAATTCATGTCCTTTGTACTACCGACATCAATTTTTGAGCGACATTCTTGCTTTTTTCATAAAATAAAAGTGCCTAGGTAGAACATAACAGCTTAAGTTCTACTATTTCTTCCCCCTAAGTTATGTTAAACTTAGAGGAATTTATGACACAGTTTGAAGTTCGTGCAAACCGTAATGTAGAACTTAAGGGTTTATGTTTCACATAAATATTTAAGACTCGTTTCAGCAAATGGGCCTAAATGTTGTAGACATTTATACTACCTACAACTTTTGCATTTGATTTTTTTTCGATAGGACGTCTAATTTTGACAGGAATCGTAAAAAACCATGATTTTTGACACCCACCCCACTTTTTCGCCCACCCACCCCCTTTCCCCCAATTTTTTTGTGGGCAATTTATTTTTCCCCTTTCATATACCATTTATCCTAAATTTTCCCACCACCCATATGCTGCTAATAATTTTTTTATTTTCAAAAATTTATTGGCACTGGTCTACTTGTCTTATGACCAAAATTAAAAAAGTTGCTGTTCTCCAAAGTGGCTCTTAACTTTTTGATTAAAAAATATGGTCAATGGTAAATAAGTGCTTACTTTTGAAAAAAAAAAAAAAAAAAATATTTTTTTAGCCGTTATTAATGGTATACCTACCTGTTATAAAACTCTTTTCTTAATGTCTGACTGTCTCGTAAACTACTGAACCGATTTCGATGAAAAATGTGTCTTAGTAATTTAAAGATTTAAAAAAATATTTAAATTTTAATTTTGGATTTTTTTTTAAATTTTATTTTTTTTTTAAATTGGTTGGGAAAATGTTTATTTCTTTTTTAAAATGACCATTAATATCGCGCTGGGAACTTGTTTTGGGTTTTACAAATCAATAGTTTTTAATAATACTATGAGAAGTCGATGACGATTTTTAAAGAATCACCCGAAACTGTTTTTGAATAAAGTTAAACTTTATTGTTAATTTTTCTGAAGTATCTTACTGAAAACTACTAAGTTTTGAATTACAGCTGAGAAAAACTTCTTTTAACCCTCTTCTTTCAAATCCTGTTTGTCTAAAATACTTTCCCACTTTACTGCTACTGCTTACTCTTAAATCTCCACAGGCGAGATTCGCCGGGTTGACCTCAATAAACATCGACCAGCCCCCCGGTTTCAATTGTGTCAGAGGCTAACAGCTATCGTTGCATTTGTTTTCTCCAAAAGTTTTGAGTGCACCACTTCGCGATTGTGTTGGTATACGTTTCGGAAAAACTTATTCATTAATAACTAATTCATTTTTTAACACTTCCCTATTTATTATATTTCTTCCTGTAAAATTCATCAAATGTCGATATAAAATACCTTAAAAAAACATCTATAATTTAAGTAGACTTTTAAGGTGCACCACATATTAGGTTCAATTTTTATTTAATGAATCTTTTATTTACCAATAACTTCAACCCTGTTATAGCAGCAAAACGATTCAAATATTAGAAGAAGAAGAAAAATGTATTTCCTTTGCTCTTGATATGGCCCGCCTTCGTGCCGTTTCAAATTCACAGTAAAAATATCTTCATCAAAATGAATTCAAAATCAAGTATGCTATAACAATAATGTTCCCGCGAATTCTTCCCCTCCTTTACGATCCAAAGAAAATGAAGAAGAAAAAATTCGAAGAAAAAAAACAAAAATAGGAAAAGAAAATTTTTATGTTTTTAAAATACTCTATAAAGTTTAAAAGCTGTTATTTAATAAAAATGAAATTTCACTTAACAATATTTGGCACTGTTACATTTTATGCGCACCGTTAAGTGTCGTTAAGTATAACTTTTGAATACTCTCTCAAATGAAATTATTCGTCCCTGCGGCGGTTCTTTATTACATACCCAACTTGACTGTCAGTTTTATCCGTCCGTGCTCCCTTCTTTCGTTCTTAGCATTTTTTGTTTTCTTAAAGAAAGTTTTTCTTTAAAGTCCTTAATGTTTCCGTGGAGGGTGATACTTTGACTTAGATTGGATTTAATGTGTTTTTTTTTCTTCTTTCTTTGAGTACTTTCTTTTTTCTATGTATTTTATTCGGAGCAACAGCTTTACGTTGCTTTTTTTTTTTTAAATAGACATTAAGCTATTAGGTGCATGACAGGACAGTTTGTGTAATGAAATTAAAAAGAAAAACAAAACAAAACAAAAAATATACAAACATAAGAGTTTATTTATCAATTAAAAGTCTGATAGTCTTCTTTCAGGTTCTTGGTAATCAAGGTTCTGTTATATTTTCTCAAAGACTGGGACTAAGTACCTTAGTGTCTATGCAGCCAATTGATGCCAAATAGGATACCTGCCTAGCAAAACCGATGCAGTCGACCCAGAACCGGATTTGGTTCACGTCCCTTTTTTAAAACTTTCAATTTGTCTGTGTGTTTTTTTTTCTTCTGTTTTATAAATTTCAGACTTTTTAAAAAGTTCCTCCTTAAGACTCAAACCACTCGAATATGAAGTACTGTTTGAGTCTAATGAGAAAATTCTATAAAGCTTTCAGTTTTAATGGAATTTGAAAATTAATGTTTGTGTTTGTCCAGAATTTTATAAAAAAAAAAAACAAAAAATGATGTTGAAATTTGGACACTCGTGCTTTGCCTCAAAAAGTCTTTGCTCTGTGCAAAATGAGGAATAGTAGGTGGGTTAAAAGATCCCTTCTTTATTATTTTTACAACTCACGAAAGTGGATCAAATTAGATTATCATTTACGAGTACATACCTATAACTTTAACAGTTTTAGATCGAGACATACTGGACAAACTATAGATTCTACAAATTTAAGAACCAAACATAGAATGTGTGTTTTTTTTTTGTAACATGTATGACGTATGTATGTACATTGTTGTGAGTTCTCAAAAGAAGACAATTAGATCCTTGTTAGCTTGGACCCAAAAAGTTTCCAATTTTTACCGACTTCCAAAAAGAAGGAGAAAAATACGGTTTTAAAAAATTATGGTTCAAAAAATATTGCCGCCGAAAATTGATTTTCTAACATTATTACTGCGTTCCATTGGCCTTTATTTATACATCTTTTAGATCCCCTTAACCTTTTTGAAGTTATACTTCTTATGGGAGGGTGAGTATGAAAATTTACTTTTTGACAAGAATGTCAAAGGGATTATGACGCGATCACCCTGGGTAGCAGGGCTGTCGTTTCACCTTTAGAGTAGGCAGTACTTAAGTATTTAAAAATGCAGTACGCCGCAGTACGGCAAACATTCATGTGGCAAGTTGCATGTGGCTAGTTGTATGTGGCAAGTTGCATGTGGCAAGTTGCATGTGGCAAGTTGTATGTGGCAAGTTGCGTGTGCCAAGTTGCATGTGGCAAGTTGCGTGTGGTAAGTTGCATGTTGCATGTTGCGTGTGGCAAGTTACATGTGACAAGTTGCATGTGGTAATTTCCATGTGGCAAGTTGCCAGGGTTGCAAAAAGCTCACATTTCAGCTCAGCTCACAGCTCAGCTCAAATTTGAGCTAGCTCACTTTTGAGCTAGGTACCATAGCAGAGCTGAGCTGAAAGTGAGCGCCCCCAACTTCCAACGCCTATATCGCGGAATTTTGAAGAAAATGAAAAAAAAAATTTTGATGCCAAAAGGTAGCGGGGACTCTAACCTACATTTGGGTACAACTACCATCCCTGTAGGTCCACGCGTTCTCAAACCGGGAGAACTTAGAAGTAAAAAAAAAAAATAGTCACGATTCTGATAAAATAGGCATGATGTGGCGGTTTAACATGGAAGGCGATTTTTTAAAAATCTGATAATGTGCAAAGCGTAGGCCCATGACACAAGCTATCATTTGGCATCACTCCCAAAAATTGCTCTCAAGCGGTTTAGCTTCCAGGAGCGTTCAAAGATTCGGGGATTTTTCGAAAAAAAAAAATGACCCCAACTTTCAAAGTCGATTTTCTCGGAATTTTGAAAAAAGTTGAAAGACCGGATTGTACCGGATTTTTTTTTTTATGATAAAAGAAGAAATATTTTACTAAAAAAATAGAAATATATTTACTATTAAAAAAACCAAGAAAAAAGATCACGAAAAATTATCTGTTTTATTTATAAAAATATCCATGTGTTAAAATAATTCCATTAATAACTAGAACCAAACATCTTAAGCTATGGTGTTTTATAAAAGTTTAAAATATCTTCATATTTCATTATACTTTCCAAATAAAAATCAATGTATCCTCTCACCCATCACAGCTCAGCTCACTTTACCATAGCTCACCCAACAGCTCAGCTCACCGATAGCTCAGCTCACCCAACAGCTCACCCAACAGCTCAGCTCAACCATCAGCTCAGCTCACTTTCAGCTCAGCTCAAATGAGCTGAGCTATGGTACATAGCTCAAAAGTGAGCTAGCTTAAAATTTGAGCTGAGCTGTGAGCTGAGCTCAGCAATTCTCATAAAATTACCATATCGCACATTTTATGCGCAATTCATTTACTTTCGTTAACCATATACCGTACGTTCTGAACCGCACAACATGAGTAAATTTCACAGAATAAATTGAAAACTATATGGACGCAAGGAGGATGAAAGAATCAATTTATTGTTCACTTGATAAAAATGTAAAAAAACTAAGTGTGGATTAATTACTTCATAATAGAAATTAAAAATATCAAATGAAATTCATTTACATATACTGAATGAGAAGTATAACTTCAGTCGCGTGTACATGTGTACACACACTCTTTTTTTTGACCTTCAGTACACCGAAAAAAAAACCAATATCAATTTAACATTTTTTAAATATCAAATTAACATTTTTTAAATATCAGCCAAAAAGGCTCTATAAAATGTATTTATGATATTTAAAATGTTAAAACAACATTTTTATTATCAGGATGATATTTGAATGTCACATTTTGGAAATTTTTTTTGATATTTTATTATCATTTTTTCATATCAATTTCTCATTCCAAATTATTGAAAAATATTAAATAAAAAATTCTTAATGTGTACTAATTTAAGGGCGCTTTGTGTTTTTTCGAAGTAAAATGTATGATTTACTGAGAAAATTTGATCGGCACTAAGATTTTACTTCACATAGTTTGGGAGAAAATAATAAAACAATTATATCACCTATAATAGAAAAAATAATATCACCATTATTTTGTAAAGAATATTCCCTTTCAGTAATGTTTTGAAAAAAGAAAGAAAATTCTTAAAATAATAAAAATAATAAAAATGAAAAGGAAAGAAATAGGTTTCATTATAATAAACTAAAACGTAAAATCTAGTCAACATTGATATTTTAATTGTCAAAGTGAAATTTTGACTATCCACTTTAACTTAAAAAAATGTCAAAATGATATTTTAATTGTAAAAGTGAAATTTTCACTGCCCCATCTGAAATTAAAAAATGTCAAAATGATATGATAAAATATCAAAATTGATATTTTAATTGTTGGACGACTTTTGTCACTGAAAAATGTTAATTTGATAGCTGTTATTATCAAATTTTTTTTTCGGTGTAGTAGAAATTATTTTTTTTTATAAAAAAAAAGATTTTTTTTAAATTTATTTTTGTGCAAAAATATTATTTACAATTTTTTAATATGACTATCTATTAAAAAAAAAAACACTATTGTCTAAAAACAGACTATTGATTATGTCTTACAGAAAGGAGCTAAGACGTTCACGGGTTTTTATTACAGAAATCGTTTAGTGGGTTATAAAAGAAGATAAAACCGCATAGTACTTAAATGACAGAGTGGAAATTGAAGATAGAAGTGCAAGAGCCCTCTTTTTTGTTTTTTTTTTTTCAATATATCTCATAAACAAAGCAAAATATTGATATGTTGCATTTAAAACTTTCTGACAATTTCCTTCCAGAATATTTGTTTTGTTTGTTTTTTTTTATTAAAAAAAAAAAAGTAAAAGGGTGTTTTTTTTTTTAAAGAAATGATAAAATTCGGAATTAGTAGGTACCTACCACAAAAACTGGGAAAAAATTGTTACACCAATGAAAATTGGTAAAAATGTTTCATTTATAACAGAAACCAAGAACCCAAACAGTCTATACTAATATTTTAGGTGAAAGGGTGTTTTTTTTTTTAAGGGAAATAGGGAAATCTGCAATAAGTCCATTAAAATCAATGGTATAAAAGGTAACCTTACGATATTCATTAAATATGTTCTCTTTCCCATGGGAATTAGGAATAAAAGAAATCTTTAAATTTTGTTCATGTGAAAGGGCCTTTTTTTTAAAGGTAGAGAAAATATGGGTACACCGAAAAAAAAAATTGATAATAACAGCTATCAAATTAACATTTTTGGGTGACAAAAGTCGTCCAACAATTAAAATATCAATTTTGATATTTTATCATATCATTTTGACGTTTTTTTAATTTTAGGTGGATAGTGAAAGTTTCACTTTGACAATTAAAATATCATTTTCACATTTTTTTTAAGTTTAAGTGGAAAGTGAAAATTTCACTTTGGCAGTTAAAATATCAATGTTGACCTATTTCTTTCTTTTTCTTTTTTATTATTTTTATTATTTTAAGTATTTTCTTTCTTTTTTCAAAACATTACTGAAAGTAAATATTCTTTACAAAAAAGTGGTAATATTATTTTTTTCTATTTATAGGTGATATAGCTAATTGTTTTGTTATTTTCTCCCAAACTATGTGAAGTAAAATCTTATTGCCGATCAAATTTTCTCAGTTAATCATACATTTTTATATAGAAATTTGGAAAACGTAGGAAAAAAAAATAAAATTCGTTTTTTAAGAATATAATATAAAATCTGAAATCAAATTGCCCCCCAAAACAAGTAGGCAGTTTTGATTAATACACTGCCGGTCATCTGAATACGTCCACATTTTAGTTCATCTTATTTTTAGCCTGGCTTGGTATTTATTGCAATGGTACATCTTTTTTACATACGTAACGAGAGAACATCTTTATGCGCTTAGCTTAGGAGAAAAAAAATTGTCTTGGGACCTACCGTTCTTCTCACACGGTAGCTAGACAAAATCTATTCATAAAAACAAGTATATTTTTTGACTCATCTGAATAGACTCAAAAGCAAAAATGTTAATAAATGATGAGTTGCATGGGTCAGTTGGACTCAAAATTGTGTCTGTCAATAAATCTGATTGTCTATAACCTATAAGGACGAAAACGACTCGAAAAAAATCATTAGGCGCGGGAAAAATGGCGAAAATAAAAGAAGTCTTTGAATTAGGCCGAAATCAACGATGCATTGGGACAAAAATTAACACAAGTTAAAATTTAGTATGCAGTTATTCGCGCAATATCCAAGGGTATAGAAACAACATTTACAATCGAAGTTGCTTAGCCACAACATTGGCCGATAGATGTGCAATGATCTGAACAGCATGACTTCGCGCTAAAAATTAAGCTGAAAACCGGTATGAAATGCAGTTTAACGACGGCAAAACGGGTTGTCAGAAGTGGTAAACATTTGAGAAGAACAAATCTTCGCAAAAACTACCACTTTACAAACCACGAAAAGAAACTCGCCTCCAATAGTAAAAAAAAAAAACATGTCGTGAAAGTCGAATTTCCAACCGGTGATTTTACAAAGGAAAAAAATGAATTAAGTTAACCCTGAGGTCTAAATATCTATTTGTATGACCTTCGTAGAGAGAAGGATTATTTTAAGTTGTCTGCATAACTGTGAAGGGAGTGTTATTGAGTCCAAGCTATTTTTTTCTACAAAACTTTCGATCTGCAATTTCTAACACAGTTTTTTTTACTATTGGAGGCGAGTTTCTTTTCGTGGTTTGTAAAGTGGTAGTTTTTGCGAAGATTTGTTCTTCTCAAATGTTTACCACTTCTGACAACCCGTTTTGCCGTCGTTAAACTGCATTTCATACCGGTTTTCAGCTTAATTTTTAGCGCGAAGTCATGCTGTTCAGATCATTGCACATCTATCGGCCAATGTTGTGGCTAAGCAACTTCGATTGTAAATGTTGTATCTATACCCTTGGATATTGCGCGAATAACTGCATACTAAATTTTAACTTGTGTTAATTTTTGTCCCAATGCATCGTTGATTTCGGCCTAATTCAAAGACTTCTATTATTTTCGCCATTTTTCCCGCGCCTAATGATTTTTTTCGAGTCGTTTTCGTCCTTATAGGTTATAGACAATCAGATTTATTGACAGACACAATTTTGAGTCCAACTGACCCATGCAACTCATCATTTATTAACATTTTTGCTTTTGAGTCTATTCAGATGAGTCAAAAAATATACTTGTTTTTATGAATAGATTTTGTCTAGCTACCGTGTGAGAAGAACGGTAGGTCCCAAGACAATTTTTTTTCTCCTAAGCTAAGCGCATAAAGATGTTCTCTCGTTACGTATGTAAAAAAGATGTACCATTGCAATAAATACCAAGCCAGGCTAAAAATAAGATGAACTAAAATGTGGACGTATTCAAGTGACCGGCAGTGTATGTATTTTTAGAAAAAAAATTTTCAAATTCGTTAGAGCAGTTTTTTAAAAAAACTAATTTTTTATAAATAATTTTTTTGGAAAAAAAGTTTTAAAATAAAATTGGTATGCCATTTTGTAGAAACCACTAATCAACACTTAAAAATAGAATTTCACAAAAATTCTATGTCCCGTTTTTGAAAATTTGATTTTTCAAAAAAAAATTATTTTTTTCAAAATTTTATTTATATTATATTTAAATTATATAAATGCTTCTTCACAAAAAGTTTCGTTGAAATCGAATAAGCAGTTTCGGAGATAATCGGATTTGAAAAAAAAAAAACGGTAAAATGATAATAAAATATCAAAAAAAATTTCCAAAATGTGACACTCAAATATCATCCTGATAATAAAAATATTGTTTTAACATTTTAAATATCATAAAAAACATTTTATAGAGCATTTTTGGCTGATATTTAAAAAATGTTAAATTGATATTTGTTTTTTTTTTTTTGTGATATTTCAAAAATCGTGTAACTAGAGTTATTTTAGTGGTAACCTATTGAAATCCAGCAATTATATTACTTTTAAGATTAGAAACAAGAATCTAAAGTGTCTATACAAAATATCATCGTTAAAAAGGTGTTTTTTTGAGTGAAAACAAAAATGATGGTTCACACTAATGAAATTTGGTAAAAACCATTGACTCTGGGATAGAAAGCAATAATAAAGAGTTTTTATAAAATAATTTAAGTGAAAGGGTGTTTTTTTCAAAGAGACAGTAAAATCTGTAACTGGTCCCAAAAAGTCAACAATTTTTTTTTATTATTTGATTTTATGTACTATTTTACCTGTACTATCCCTAATTTGAAAAACAGCAATGACAGATGTTTAACCCGCGCCCAAACACCAGAAAGATAAGATCAAAAAAGTACTTTTTTTTCCAGAAACGAGAATTTGGGGTAACCACTTGTTTATTTTATTTAAATCCCATCCTTAATCAAATACGACCCTGGATTGAATTACTACTTGAGAGTTTCACACAGTACCATCATTTTGAAATTTTATGGCTTCAAATATTTATAAACATAAAGTTGATGTTGTGCTCGTATATACCTAATATACGTGTATGACATACATCAGAAAGGAAAACAGAGGAAAAGGAAGCTAGTGAAAATATTCCACTTCAATCAATTTGTTACAAAGTTTGATTGAGCTTTTTTTGATACACACTTACACAAACACTTTATTACATTTTCGTGGCAATGGTGTTGTCGGGTTGTGTCACCTTTGATAAATGATTATCAATTTGCTCAGCTGAAGGTAGGTTATACTTTTCTATTTGTAGGTTGTTGTATACTCTTTCACCGACATGTTTGGCATATAAATAAATAAACAAACAGAACTCAAATTGAAATTAATAACCGAATACTAATCAGAACTTTTCTCGCATTTCATATTTTAGTAGAAGTACGTGGGGCGCCAAAGGACTTTTTATATTTAATTAACGCCTTTACACTCCGTTTCAATTCTCAAGGCACATACCAAGAAAATCTCTTTTTTTTCAAAAATTTACTTGAAGAAATAAATTGAAGATGGATTTCGTCATTTCTGATTTAAATATTTTTAAGAAAAATAAATAGAAATGAATTGGAAATCTTTTTTTTTTTTAATTATTTTGGTTCTGATTATAATTTACGGAAAAAATAGCGTCTTTCATAAAAATGCCATATTTTAATTTTATAAGATTCATGTGATTGTTAACAGTTACAATTAGAATAACGAAATAAATTTGTTTCTTCTTCCATATCATTCCCGTTTAAGCTCTCAATTGACTTAATCTGCGTTAAAATTTCTTCAATGACTAAATCTATTTATATTCTAAATGTATATATCCCTCCAAAAAGTACATAATCCTCTTATACAGAGCTTTCGATGGCTTTAGATTAAGTACTTGACCTGTCTTGCTCCAATAGCAACATATTACTTTTAGGAGACTTCAATTTACCTCACATTGATTGGGTCCCTTCCGATGATGAAACATATCAAGAAGCTTCACTAACATCTTCACAAAATGAGCTTGCTTTATTAGACAAAATTTTGTATACTGACTTACAGCAGATAAGCTGTATTAAAAACTATAAAAATCGAATTCTCGATTTAGTATTTTCCTCTGACGCTATTAGTACTCTTGTTCTAGAGTCTAGAACTGGTATCACTAATATAGACGGTTACCATCCACCTTTGGATATCTTCTTTGACTGGAGCAATCATATTACTGAAAACAGTAACGATTTTGATTGCTCTTATACTCTTGATTTTAAAAAAGCAAATTTCGAGTTGCTTTCTGAAAACATATCTAGTTCAGGGATAGAAAATATACTTACATTATCTAATATTGATGAAGCAGTTACAAATTTTTATAACATCCTTAACAGCTGCCTTGTAAATTCCATTTCCATGAAAAAATCAAATAATAATAATAATAATTTTAGTCACCCTTGGTACACAAAAGACCTAAAAATACTAAGAAATAAACGAAATAAAGCATGGAAACTTTTTTAAGAACCCTTTCACCAGTTGATCACGCTTCTTACGTTGAACTATTTGAAGAATTCAAAACTCATTCAAAAAATTTGTACACCGACTATATGATTGAGAAAGGAAATTCCCTAAGAAAAGATCCAAAGTCATTTTGGAACCTTGTTAACTCAAAGAAAAACTCAGATGGATATCCGGCAAACTTCATTCATGACGATATTACATTACATAAAACATTTGACATTTGCAATGCTTTCGCCAATAACTTTCGTAATTCATTTGTTAATGAGACTGTTGATGTTGACGAAATCTATTTCAAAAATTTACATTCATATTCCGAAACGAGTTGTACGAACATCCCTGTACTGCAAAGTACTGTGTTAGACCTTCTTCATCCTTAAATGATGATTGTTCTGCTGGCCCAGACGGTGTGCCACCAATAGTATTAAAAAACTGTAGAAACTCCCTAGTTCAGCCTCTAACATTTTTATTCAAACTTTCCATCAAGTCAGGAAAATTTCCCTCCATCTGGAAAAAGTCATTCCTCACTCCTGTTTTCAAGAAGGGTGATAAGACAGATATAAAGAATTATAGGCCTATTTCGAAACTATCCTGCATTCCAAAGGTTTTTGAGCAAGTTGTTTGTGATAGTCTAGCATTTTATAGTAAAAATCTGATAAGTGAAAAGCAGCATGGCTTTGTAAGAAAAAGATCTACTACAACTAATCTTCTTAGCTTCTTAAATAAATGTTCAAATGCATTAGAAAAAGGTAATGAAGTTGACTGCGTTTACACTGACTTTTCAAAGGCATTTGATCAACTTAGTCATAAAATAATAATCTTCAAATTAAAAGCTTTTGGTTTTCCACGTATTTTGATTGCCTGGGTAGAATCTTATCTTAACCAAAGATCCTATCAGGTCAAATTTAGAAACTGTCTTTCAGATCTTTTTATAGCCAACTCTGGCGTCCCTCAGGGAAGTCACCTAGGCCCATTTTTATTCATTTTAGCTATAAACGACGTAATCTCGTGCATAACTTCAAGTGATATTCTCATATTTGCTGATGATATGAAGATTTTTAAAGAAATTAAGTCTGACAATGACCGTATCCTTCTTCAAAGCGATATTAACAGTTTTAATGTTTGGTGTGGTAAAAATGGCCTTTCACTTAACCCAGCTAAATGCCAAACAATTACATTCTCGAGAAAACGAGTCATTAATATTTATGATTACTACATCTTGCAACATAAGCTATGTCGAGTATTTAGCTTCAAAGACTTGGGTGTCCAATTTAGTTCAAATTTAGGATTTACTGAACACATCAATTTTATAGTAAATAAAGCGAGCTCAATGCTTGGTTTTATTAAACGTTGGGCAAGGGAATTTGATGATCCATTTGTTACTCTATCTTTGTACAACTGCTACGTTCGACCCCATCTTGAGTACGCTTCTCAAGTATGGAGTCCTTTTTATGAAGTTCATAAAAACCGAATCGAATCTATTCAACACAATTTTGTACGCTTCGCTCTAAAAGGTCTTCCTTGGACCGACCCTTTCAACTTGCCACCTTATGAACATCGCATTCAACTTCTTCAGATACAAACTTTAGCACAGAGACGTGTAAATAATGATTTAATCTTTCTTCATCAGCTTATTAATTCCCAAATTGACGCCCCTGATCTATTAGCTTGTATTGGTATAAATTATCCGGGTGGATCTCACCTCCTACGAAGATTTGAACCTTTGCATACCTATCGACTTTCATAGAACAAACTATGGTATTAATGAGCCTCTTAGTCGCATGAGTAAACTTTTTAACTTGAACCATTCATCCTTAGACTTTTATTTGACGAAAATGGGTTTAAAAACATTGTTTCGAACCAGTGCTCCACAATCGTGACTGTTAATCAATGTTTTAAATAAATTATACATGTTGGATTTTTTGTACTTATAATTTTATAACTTGTAAATTTGTTCGTAATTATTTTGTTTTATATTGTGCATGTGGGAGGTTGTATTTTTTGTCTACTAACCACTAACATGCACTTATGATGAGCCTCTGATTGTAGTTAAAAGCTTGTTCTAAGCTTACTACATCAAAGAATCTGAAGTGAAAAAAAAAAACGTTTTAAATAAGCTTTCGTTATTTTGGCCTGAACAATGAATTTTCGGTAATTTTACTTAAAAAAAAATACAAGAAAAACTTTAAGTTTTTGAAAAAAGTAAAATAAAGAGAAATGAAAATTAAAATTAAGTGCCTAATTTTAGTGATTTTTGTATGTTTTGGATGAACATTTTGCCTTAAGAAAAGGTACAAAAAGAAAAATAAAAGTTTCCTCACCTAGCTACATTTTTATGTGCAGTGCAAGTAAAAAATCAATAACATAGCTATCCTTTCAAAGTTGAGGAATTCAATTTAAAAAGAAAAAATGTCAGGAGTACCTTGTGTATTTCATTAGAAAATAGTTACTCGCAATTGAAACAGGAATATCAAGTTTTTGATAAAAGTTCTCATGTTTACATTTAAAAGGTTTTTTTTTTTGTATTTGTCAAATAAAAGAAAAATTGAAGACTGTAGTTTAATTTTGATTAAAAACAAATAAATTTTCATTAAAAAACTTAACGAACTAGTTTACTTGGAAAGTGTCAAACCGATTCCCGAGTTCTGGGAAATGAAAACTGATGAGAGTGCTTATGTTTTAAATATTATGAATTGTAGGTACCTATACCTCTACAATCATTTTTTGTGTCCCCTTATTTTTTCGTGAGAAATGCAATTTTGCAAATAATTTATTTTTATTTTGTGAAAGGGTTGTAGAAATAAAAAAACAACATATTTTTTTGGTGACAAAGATGCTTAAATTTACTAGATTTTACTTAAAAAAGGTTCTTAAAAAGTGTATGTACGAAATAACTCGTTATGCCAGTCAGAGCGATGCACCCTGATGGCAAGAGATAATTCTGGTGCATGTACCAGAATATCTCTAAGTTAGTTTTCACTGTATCTTGTGTCTCATAAGATAGTAAGATAGTAAATACAAAAATTACAGACCATTATGTTACAATTTGTATTAAGCAATAAGATTTTTCAATATAAAAAAGTTACACATACACCACAGTGACCCGCAGTTAGGAAGCAAACAAAATAATTAAAACAAATTTATAGCTGACTAAACAATAACAGCAGTTCACCTTTGTTGACCATTAAATAAATGTTTAAATTTTACGTATGGGATGCTAAAATTTCGGAGCCCTTAAGCGAAAGTAGGTTAAGTATTTTTTAACCACTAACCTATTCAGATAAAAAACTATAAAACAAAATGACGGAAGTTGGCGAAATTTTTTTATTTTCGGACCTGATAGGAAAAAAAAAAATACTGCGAAAATTATGTAGGTAGTACTAAGTTTTTTAGGTACCAAGGGCTAATATATTACTTTTTTGTTATTTTATCTTTTTCAGATTTCGTGGAAAACACTTTGAACTCTCACCTTAAATGATCAAAATTAAAAATTGAAACAAGATTAAGTGAAAAAAAATATGCTTTGAATAAAGTTAATACTTACCTTATACCTTAGTATATTTAAATGCAAACAAAATTTTTTCAAATTAAATTTTTTTTTTCAAAATCAATGAGAGCAAAAGTGTTATTAAAAAAAATCTAATTTTCTTTAACTTTTTTCCACGCTGTGGAATCTATAAATCATTCTTTTCTCTCATTTTTAATAACACTAGCTCTCATCATTCAATTTAAACAATTTACCAATAAAAATAAAAATAAAATTTATTTCAAATTCAAAGCTATATGTTTAACGTTTATTTAAAATATTAAAAAAAAAAAATTAAAATATGTCAACCCGTTCAAAAATTATGAATTTTCAAAAGAAATATAAAAAATCTGGCCCACTGTTCGTCGTTGTATGAAATTAGCTTTCCTTTTGCTTAAAAAAGGCTCCAGGGTTGTAAAAATATCAATTAAATAAATGCATTTGAAATTAAAAAAAAAAATATTTATTGCAAATAAGAAAAAAATAACTGAAAAATATTTAAATTAAAAAAAAAAAATGTATTGCAACTGAAAAATATTTGTATTGAAAATTTTTTGCATTAAAAAAAATGTATTGCATATGAAAAAAATCTGCATTGAAAATAAAATTTTTATTGCAAATAAAAATATTTTGCTTTGAAAAAAAATTATTGCTAATAAAAAATTTTCTGCATTGAAAAAAAAAAAAGAAATCAATGCAAAGTGTATGTATCAATGCTGACATTTTTTTTTCAATGCAAAATATTTTTATTTGTGATAAAAATTTAATTTTAAATTCATTTTTTTTTCATTGCAAAATATTTTTCAGTTGCAATAATATTTTTTTTCAATGGAAATTTTTTTTATTTGCAATAGATATTTTTTTTAATTTGTAATAGAGAGCAAATGCATTAGGTAGTAATAATGATTTTTTACAACCCTAAAAGGCTCTTAAAATAATGTTTCAATTTCTAACTTTCTTTCCCCTTTTTGTACTCTGGAGGACCATTTCTTTAATAACAAAACGAGCAAATCTCAATCCATTCTATAATTTTCCAAAACTTGGAAATTATGTATACCCTTAATCAATCAATTTGGAGTGTATAATAGGTTGTAGTTCATTCAAAAAGTCACACTCATAATAGTTGCCAAGAGGAACAAAGTTTGAAGATTTCAAAGATGTGATATAGAATCAGTTAAACAAGTTTATATTTTGGTATATTATAACCTTGTATGGTTTTATGAAGAGTAGCTTGCCTTTAATTTGCAATTAGCAAGTAATAATATAATTAAAATTTACAAATTTGAAAATTGAGTTTCATTCAAGTCCCCTTGGGGGTGAAATTGTGTTTTCCATCAAAAAGATAAATCAGTGCCGCGTTCGTTGCTGCGATGAAAACGAGGGCAAAGATGAAACGAACGTTTGAACGAAATTTGAGGCAAAAATAAAAAAAAAAAAAAAAAAAACAAAAACAAAAACAAAATAAAAAGGTTTATGATTGAAATTTCATGATAAATAGAATTTTGTGTTTGTTTTGAGTTAATTTTTGTTTGCGTTTTTTGTTGGATTTGCACAGAGTAGTATACGAAAAAAAAAATATATATATAAATATTTCCTAGTAAAACCAATTTTCCAAAAGTGGATAATTGGATGGTAATTATATTTGCCTTAATAGAATTATGTGTTTTTTATTATTACAAAATTATGTTTTGTGTATGGCAGTGCTGTGGTTTTGTACGATAAAATTTTCAAAAAACCAAGTTAATTGGTTACAAAAATATTAAATTTTAATTTAATTGAAAATTTACACATCGCATATCGGCATTTTATTGTATCTTTAATGTGATTGTTTTTTAAATCATAGTAATTTTTTGGGAGGGCAACAATTTGAGAGATGTGTGAATATATTAATAAGGATACTAAACAATCCCTAAAGCCTAATCAAATAAATATTATTCAAACAACACCATGGTTATTTGAATTAGTATTTGTTAACAGACACACACACCGACGAAGGCAACCAAGTGGCTGGAATTTTGTGGTTAAAACGTCCTGTTTGCAGTTCCTCTTGTTTACACATAACGGAAATTGCATTTTTGTAGCCACAATTTTGTTTGTGTTATTGATATTTTGTCATATTTACATACGTAATTTAGTATATTTCATTTGATGTAGGATTGAACTAAGTTGATTGCATGCATTAGGTCAATTGTTTCAAAAAATAACAACTTGTGGGGGTGGCTCAAATTAACCAATAATTGAGGGACTTAGCCAGAACAATTGAATAATTCGTTGCTCAGCTAAATAGAAAAAAATTGATATTTGTATAAATGCTGTCAAATTAATAATTTATAAAGAAATTGTTGGAAAATATGAAAATGATCTGACAACAGTTGACTACCTTTCGATGCATTTTTACTAGTTTAAATAATTTGACAGATATAACTATCAATACAAATTGTGTGGTGAGGTATTGGAGTTCAGAATTTGCTGAATAAAAGTCTGATTTTAGGTCAACTCCTTAGTGCAAGTGATTTCCCAGATCTTATGTGGTAATTGTTTCCTCATAACTTATAAACTTCTTTTCAGAATTTGAAAAATAAGGTATCGTTAGATTGTGCGTTGGTTATAAGCTATACAAAGTGTTCTAATATGGTGCCATCTAGTCTTGAAAAAAAGTATTTTTACTGTTCAATGGCTATGCATATACGCAAATATACCTACTTTATCAAATTATAGTCCTAAAATAATTTAGGTACAAAAAAAAAAAAAAAAAAAAAAACTAAAACCCAGACAATTTATGATTTTTGCCTCTAGAGGGCATATTTGAAAAATGTATATTAGAGTGGGCCGAAAAACATTTTTTTTTCGAATTTTAAATCGTAATAGCTCGGAAAAGTTGCGAATGGTGAAGACTAATAAATGTTTAAAAAATAATCAAAATCAGTTCATATCTTCCGGTCGCACATCGGCTCTGAAGTATGAAAATAATTAAAAAAAATTGTATTTTTACAAAAAAACATTTTACCGCCCTAACATAATATTTTTTGAACATAATACCTTTAGAAGACTCTTATATGAGCTTAATATTAAGAAGGAAAAAAATATTGGCTCAAATTGGTAAAGGACTTCCGGTGGCGCATGTGTTTCAAAATTTCTAAAAAAATAGCAAAAATCATATTTTTACCGTATTTATTTCTTTTTTTATAAACTACCTATATGTAAAAATATTAATTTTACCAAATAAGAATTAAAAATGAAGTTGACACAATCAGTGAAAGTCATGAAGTCGTTCTTTCGGTTCAGAACGCTTTGGCTATTTATTATTCTCTTTGCCGCACAGTGGTGCCTTTGGTGCTTTATGGCATCAAAAATCATTTCCACGGCCATTTCTTGATAAAAAGTCATGAAATTTAGTACACTGGAGTATATAAGTATAAGAAAAACGAAAAAGATACCAACTTTTTTTTTACTCAAAATGGTGGTCCCAAAATGGCGGTCAGAATAAGCGTTTATAGAATCTTCTTTTTCGAAACTGTTTATAAGCTAAAAATTTAGCTAAATTGATGTAAAACAGATGTTCGACTTTTGAATTAGGTACAACTGTTCATACCTATTCAATGAAAAAAAATTCAAACATTAAAAAAAAAAAAGTTCAAAAAGTGTCAAAGTAGTAAACTTCACTTTTGACCTTATTTTTATTAGGATCTCAAGAATGCTTCTTTATGGGCCCTTTGGTTGAAAAAAAAAGATAAAAAAAATGTTTAATGAACAAAATATCCGATCCATATAAAGGTTAGTTTAATTAGGTTAAGTTAAAGAAAAAAAAAAAAAAATAGCCGGAAAAATTTCAAAAAACAAATTTTTTCGGCATTCATTAGGAGTGAGCGGAACAGGGTTGCTTGACAAATTTTTCATTGTAAGATCTCAAAATAAGAAAGTTCGCGTTATAATTTTTTTTTTTATTCTATTACGACATTAAAAAAGGGGTTTACACTATACAGTCACTGGACAAAAAATTAAAAAAAAAAAACATTTTAGTAGAAAAATAAGTTTTTCCATAGGCACCGTTTATTTTAGTTTTAAGAAAAAATCAAATTTTCGCTAATGTAATTTGAATTTTAGCTCGAGCTAGACACAAGCAAACAGATCTGCGGAACCCACTACCGTACTTAATTCCATGTCCGATAGTTATGTTGAGTTAGATTAAATGACCAAAGTTTTAGCTTTTTGAAGTGCAAGTAAACAAAATAAAATGATTTTGCTCATATCTCGGAAATTCTTTGTTTGTAAAGTAATGAAATGTTATTTTCATGTTCAAAAGTCCAACAAATATTTATGCGATGACTTGACAGGTGTCAATAGCACTAACAAAATAAATGTTCCCTCATTTAATCGATTTATTTCTTGGAAAATCTAATTCCTAAAATAGTCCAACAATTTATTATTACATATTATTACTTTAACACACACAAATAAAATTCCTTACGTCAAATCAAATCGATTCAAGTTTCATATGGATGCTATTAATAGTGACTTTAAACGGGTTTTATTGTAAACAAAACATAAGGTAAAATCAGCAGACATCTAATAGTTAAATAAAGTCACACCAGTTACCTACTAATAAATATTTTTTATTTTGTTTTATGATTTGATAAAACCGGTCACCATCAATATCAACTTGCAAATCGACTGCACCAAAGAAGAAACCCCCGTTTTAAAATCAATAACCTTTTTTAATTGTTTCCTGATTTTTAACTCATTAATCAAGTTTTTTTTTTGTTTGTAGGTATTAATTTTTTTTTTCTTTTTGACGATTTAAGTGGTTCAGAAGTTTGTGATGCGTGTCAAGTGTTTACAAAGCTAAAAAATAAATTATACACGAATAGAAAACTCGAAATAACGAAAAAAAAATCACAAACAAACAGAAACAACTTGAAATGTTTTCCATCTCTAGAGAGTACTTTTTTATTTTCGGGTGGATTTGTAACTTTAAATTGCTTAATTTGTTTGCAAAGTGTACCTACCTAAATTTTTGTTGAAAAGTAGGATTAAAAAAAAAAATAAAACACAAAACTCATAAACCAGTGCGGAGTTTGAAGAGGTTATAAACTGATGGGAGCTCATAATTTTATTAGAAAACTACATTCAAATTTGTGTTTCCTTTGGGGATAACACTATAAGTTACAAATACCTAAGCTTAAATTTACCGCACTAGACCGCTAGGGGATTTAACAAAAAAAAAAAAAAAATGTTTTATTATTGTTTCTAAAGTTTGAGTTCAATGTGCTCAAAAAGAACAGAATTACTTTATAATATCGTTGGTTAACTTAAACTTTTTTTTAATGTAGGTAATATTTTTTAGCGTGGATAAAAAAAGTACATTAAACAACAGTTGCGATATTTTGATTGGCTAAATGGGTTAAACTTTTAGTCGACTTTTTGGTGAAAAGGGGGCTTTATATGTAAATTTCTTTTAGGGTCAGTTTTTTTTTGTACATAAACTGGTAACTTACAACGCAGCTTTTTAAAAATTTTAAATGAAAAACTAAACGGGTTGCGAATAAATTGCCAAAAAGTTTAAATGTACCTATTTTAAATTAATAAATATTGCATTGTTAAAAACTTTGTTATTTACTGAAAATATTGATGGAACTGTTAAACTTCGTGTTCTAAATAGGGTAAAATGGGATAAACTCATTGTAAGGTTAAAATCAATTTTTTTTTAAATTAAAAGTAATAAGGGCTTGAATGACTTTCCTTTCGAAAGGGGATTTTTTAAGAATCATCTGTTTCTTAGAAAACGTTTTTGGTGGTTTGTTTCTTTTTAAATAAGAACTTTGCGACTAAGTTAAAGAACCTGAAATTGAAAAAAATTACAAAAGTACTTTCGCTTGACTCAGCCCAAAATTCGCATACAGGTCAAAACCATGAAGGTGGGAAATTTCGAAGTCGAAATGATGAAAAATTCAATTTTATTTTATGATACAAAAAATCATGCTTTAATGTTCGGTATAGCTATCATTTATAAGTTCATAAACGGACAGAGCAGAAAATTACTAGTTTATTCCTCAATGTACCGTTAAGCACCAAAAAATAGTACTAGACAAAAGTTCCCTGAAATGGTGGAGAGGTCTTCAAAACGACTGAAGGCATCTAGAATTAATTTCAATTTGAATGATACATACATATAACATAAATTGAATTTATTTATTCACAAAAATAGGTAAGCAATAATAAATTTATAATATTACCTATATCTATTTCCACGTTATAGGTGATTAAAATTTCGACACTTTTATTGTCAAAACGAACACATTTACATACATTTAACCATTTTTTTTTTGCAGAATATTTATAATTATAATTACAATTATATTACAATTATAATTGTAATATCAAAATAAAAAAAATATAGTAAGTAAGAGCCTTAAAACAAGTTATATTTTAAAAATAATTGTTTGAAAATTCAATTTTTGAGAAAACGGGTCGATGAATAATTTTTTTATAATGACTCACTTATTTGTTTTTGAAAATGTTTGAAAATAAGTATTTATGTTTTTTTTAATAAAACGGGTCGGTTGTGTCACTCACCATTCGGAAAATACTACATTTAAATTTTTCTTTGGCATACATTTTTTGTATTCTGCAAGGTTCTGAAAGGGTACAAAACTTGAATAATATGGAAAAATTACCTCATAAAAAAGTCGGATTTCTTAAGAAAAAAAAATTTATCTCGGTTATTTATGGAATATTCCCAAAAATGTTATACCATTTTGAAAAGAGAATTGAACACACCAACTTTTAAGGCAACTTGCCGAAACATTGTAGTGCATTTTTTTTACACTACGGCTCATTGAATTAGAGTCATGTAAAATTTTTTAGTACTAAGTTGGGTAAAAAAGTAATATTTTCTTTAAAACTGATACAGCTGAGTTAAAATTTTTGAATGCATTTGATAGCAGGGTTATTCAAGGTTCCGTAACAAAAGAAAAAAATGAGAAAAATTAAGATTTGTAGTCACGGCACATGAAAAAAAGTCACAGGGTGACCATTTTTTCGACTTTTTTTCCAATGCCCATAACTCCCAAAATATATGGCTGCGATTTTTTTTTATTATTTTTCTGATAACTGTCACCACCTACCCTATCTACCGTTTTCGTTTCGACGTTAACTTTTGGGACACCCTGTATACAATCTTGCATACTTTTGTGATTCATTATATGAAAGTTTCAAATTTTATTTTTTACCTTTTTTGAATCTTAAACCGATAATTGAATCCAATTTATATTGAAGGTTTTGAATGAACAATTTGCATAATTTCAAAAACCAAAAACTCAGATGTTCAACTTTTAAAAATGTAGGGCAAATCGATATCAATCAGGTCTGTTCTGATTTCCGTTAGAATTCCATTTTCTCCCGTTTTCGAATTTTAACTGTTTCGAATTCCCCATTCGAACACATTTCGCGGATTCATAGGTGTTTCGAAAAACTAACGGATCTACAATCCGACAAATTTTTGACGTTTCCAACCCGGATAGTAATTATTCGAACGAATAATAGAACAGCCGTGAATATAAACCCTTCTGCTTCATCAATAATAAACGCCTCTTTTTTCGAAGTCGAAAACAGGAGTCTGTAGTGCTTTTTGCACAAAACATCTTTCTGCAAGAGTATATGGCAGTGCTTTAAATAGTTCATGAAATAGCTCGCACTTTTACGAGATTGCAATCTATTATAGTGAATTTGAACGAACTTTTCCGTCCATGCTAAAAAATCAAAAATTTCGACATGATTTTCCCTTTGGA
Source organism: Episyrphus balteatus (assembly GCF_945859705.1). Lineage (NCBI taxonomy): Eukaryota > Metazoa > Arthropoda > Insecta > Diptera > Syrphidae > Episyrphus > Episyrphus balteatus. The sequence continues at coordinate 81,120,537 of NC_079136.1, read as the reverse complement.
CTCAAAAACTAAATTATAGAAAATAGAAAACTTCTACAAAGTACCTACCTACCTACCCAAATAAAAATTTGTTTTGCATGGCTCGGTTATACTCATCCAAAGCACTGTATTATACTCGTATTTACCTCAAATACTCAAAGCTAACCTTCCAATTTGAGAAAGGAGTACATTTTATAAATTTGCCGGGTATCCAGTTTTTTATTACCAGTTTAAAGTTAAAAATAAAAACAACAAACCTAATTTAAATCTCTAATTAAAATAAAAATGAAATTCTAATACCTACATGATAACAAAAACATGATACGAAAAAAATCACCCCCTTTAAAACTGGATTTTTTTTTTTTTTAATTTTATACAAACAAATCAGTGGTAGGTACTTACCGCTTATGGAAAAGATACAAAGTATCAAAACTTCATGCAGCATTTTTAAAAGATTGTTGTGTAATAAATTTATCTAAACTAAAACGATGTTTATAGGTAATAAATTAAGTCTTAATTTCTAATTAAATAAATTTATAGGAACTATGATGCGTAGGAACTATAATGGCAAGATTCTCACTAAACTGTGTGTTTCTTATTAATTAACATAATTTATAAATCGATGTCAACAACACTTTTGAGATAGTTTACTATCACTTTGTTTCAAATACTTGGGCATATCTCATTCGTAACAAATGAAATCGTTTTACCGCCAATTTTATGGATGACAACTCAATCTCTTTCTCTCTCTTTATATCTCTCATTTAATTTCCACTTCGAAAAAAAATAAACAACAACAACAATTTAATCACTTCACTTAATGTTTCACTTCCGACTTTTAAACAACAAGTAATTCGAGTACACAAATTCAAAAATACAAATGATACTTGAGAGATTACAAATAATTTAATTTTTTTTTTAAATAAATTTAATACTAAAAGATGCCCTTTTTGGTTTAGTTGTGTGATTTTATTTTTGTTTTTTAATTTATGCTTTGTTGTTAAGTGCAAAATATTATGTCCCAACAACCATCAGGTTCGGAAATCGAGTGGCAAGTATTTGGCAGATACTTTTACGTTTATAACAAATTAACTGATATCTATGTGTGTAAATATATATCTTTTGTGGGATTTTTTTTTTATATTTTTGTGTTAACTCGCCTCTTTTAGATAATCGGTAATCAATTAACGGTAAAAAAAAAAAAACAAAAACAAAAAAAAAATAAAAATAAAATCCCAAATGTGCTTAAAATTGCAAACTTAATTATACTCTCGCTAAATCTGTGAAGAATGTCGATACTATTTCATTGACAAAATTTATTTTTAATAAGGTTTATTTATTATTGATCGGATTAGATATAGATTTACATGGAATAATTCAATTTATTGGGAAAAATTAATTTAGAAAAGAGTAGGTATAGCTTTATTATTCTTTAATGTGTGTTTTGTTTACCTTTAATCTTTGTACAATGCATCAATAAATTTTACATTCATGAAGCACGATTCTATGATAGAATAGGTTACTTAATTTGTTTTGTATAATAGTTACAGTGACTCAAATTACACTAAATATGGAAAAACTATCGATAGTTATTTTCATCTAGAATATTTAAAAAAATGTATCGATTATTTTGCCTTTATTATCATGTTGAAATTCTTAATTCTTAAGTTCAAATGTTTTACATATCGATACCTTCCCGTTAGAATGTATTAAGCGACATTTCTCAAATTGTTCAGGAAACGCAAAAAACAAAGTTATTCTGTGAGGAAATGTATGATCTGCACAATTTTATTTTCGCTCTAGTTTCATTTTAATACATGATAGAACAACCAAAATGGTACCAACGCACAGTGTGGGAATTCGCGAATTTAGCGGAATAAAATTAATAACGCTTGCATTTTAAATCTTGTTGTAGTTTTTTTTTGTGATTAGTTCATTGAATATGTGTATACAATCAAATGTAATTCACATTTTGGTGATATTTTATTTAAGTTTTTGTAAAATGAGCTTTGAAGTGACAGGTTATTTTCACCAAAAAGTACTTTTTTTTTTGAAAATCATAATTTACAAAAAAAACTTTTGAGGAATGATTTATTGTTTAATTTTATGACAAATATGAATAAAATAAAGAAAAAAGTTAATTATTGTCAGAATTGGTTAGGTTTTTTGCAAACCGATATGTCAATGACGTTGTTTATGAACTAAAGAAACTATTCTCTAAAAGGCTACTAAAACGTACAAGATACTATTTCAAAGGATGTTCTAAATTATATAGCTTGGTAAGTGTTCTGTCACGAAATTTTTCTGCAATACATCATCAAGGATACCAAAAATTAAAAGAACCGTAAACTTCCTGTGGAAAAAAATCAGTTTAACTGGAATAGACAATTTGTATTTACCAATCGTGTTATTCTTGTAAAATAAAAAGCCAACTGCCTCAAAGCGCTTAATTTTTATTTTTGAGACCCAAACATCAAATATTTCCTTCTTTGTTATTTGGAAAGACATTCTGCAAATTATATAATACCGAAATATTTTGTAATTTAAAAGGATAGTTTGCTAATTATTCAAATAACATACCACATTATAAAAAGACGAAAATTAATACTCCACAGTACATATACACACAATAACAAAACACAGCACTTTAAGAAAAACCGGTTTTGGCATCAAACAAGACAAGTCATTTTTCGAATTAAATTCCGCTAAATTCGCGAAATCCCACACTGTGCGACGTGGCGCTTAACTCGTAGTATATTTCCACATCAAAAAGTAATTTTCTAAAAAATGTGGCTTAATACATTCTTACGGGAAGGTATCGATATGCAAAAGAGGCATTTTTGTAAATTCAATTTGTCGAAACAACCTTTATATTAGGAGCTTAAGTTATGGTTCCCCTAACAAGTTTATCTCAAACAAGTCCCATAAATTACAAAAAAGTACGAAAGTGGTACGAAAATGGTTCCTTTAATGAATTTAAGTGACAAAAATAAATTCCAAAACCTTTACTTGAGAAAATTCAGAAAATTTAGCTCACAAAAGGATGTCATGTGCCGAACCCAAATAAAATTCCAACTGCCAATTTTGTGCACAAAAATTGCGGTTTTAAAATGGTAGGCCATAAATCAAGCTATATTCGTAAAAAATTCGAACTGCCAAAAGTGCGTCCCGCAAAACTATATCTTAAACTACTGAATTCGAGTTTCTTTTTTGTAAGATTCCCCAGAGGTGAAATTGAAACCGGTATTAACGGTACCTATCATAGAAACTTTATCTTGATTTCTTTATTTCTCGAAAACGATTCATCGGATTCCAAATTAAAATTGAATGATTCCAAATTAAAATTGAAAAATTTTATAACTTTCTAAAATTTTTTAAAAACTAATTTTTGGGTTTTATAAAAATATTTCAATTTATAAGTTCAAGTGACTTCAACTCCAAAAATGTATAAAGCGTTTCGCCCAGGTACGACAGTGGGCTCATCCAGTTAGAACTGTCGAGGTCACTTGAACTTATAAATTGAATTATATTCAATCGCTCCACTTAAAATAAAAATAATTTTAATAATTTTTTATTATTTTTGTTATTTTTTCTCCGTTAAAAATATTTCAATTTATTTTTTGAAAAAGCAATTTCTTCAAAATGAGTCGGTGCATTTTTTTTTTAAACTTTATTTGGAATATCAAGTACTTTTTTTTAAGTTTGATTTTTTTATAGGTATATCGCTGCCACGCCGAAAATTATGGGTTCTAAATTGAATTGAACATATGACATTATTTTCTCTATTTCGCATGATTTTCCAGTTATAAAAAGCTGCGCCCATATTATGTCGATCAATGTCTAACAATTTTTGAATTGTTGACCAGTAGGTATGCTACTCGTACACATTTTTAGGTAAGTGTAGACGTGTTATTATTCATGTTGATTTAAATTATACAGATAGAATTGAACTAGTTTCTTTTTAAAAATGTTTATCTTAATATTGTAGGTGTTGCCTATTGTAGTCAAAGTTTATATTTGTTTATGTTTCAAGTCGATTCTTGAGAAAATTGCTTCTACCGCTTACCTAAACGATGAAAAACTGTCCCTCACTTCAATATAATTTTTTTCCTTAAATAATCTACAATCTTTTGATATCATTTAATTTATGAAATTTAAACAGAAAATTTCTTTTTGTTGAAAAAAATCTTAATTTTAATTTTGAAAAACTATACGGCAGCATCCGCATCTTCTTACCTAAAGAGATCAAAGAATTTTTAATTATTAACGTTTGAAAAATAAGACCATTAAAATCGATGATTAGGTTCCCTAATAATTTGCTTTACATATACCTACTCCAATTAAAAAAAAACCTATGATCTATGTACAAATTTTAAGCAACCTTTACATAAAATAGGCAAACACCTATGTTTTCGCTCTCGATTTTGCTTTGAAACACTTAAGAAACTAAATCCCGTACGAAGGAATGTGCCTTCAGATGTTGTATGGAAAACATGAAAGTTTATAAAATTATGTGAAAATATTTTAGAAAAAAAAAAACTTTACTTTAAAGTAAAAGTCTTTTGTTTTTTTTGTAGACAATCGCAAGACGCCCCTTTTGTGGGGGATATAAAAAACTCAATCTCATTAATAGTTGTTAATTAAATTCTAATTAGTTTAGAAGCTTTTTAAATGCTTATCAATTCCACAAACTTGGTTTTTATAGCCTCAACAGTTATTTTGTTATTAAAAATCCCGGTAAAATAAGACAAAAAAATCCGCTAAAATAAGACAAATAATATGAAGTTTTTTTTTATATTTTTGATGTCCAAAATTTTAGCTAGTTAAATGCTAGGCAAAAATTAATTTTGTAGCTCCACCACTTCCGGTTTGATCAGGCCAGCTTTCAAAACTAAATTTTTGATGCCAACCTCAATTCTGTGGCTGAAACACTTTTGGAATTTTTTAACTTCAAATTTAAATAGAAAATGACTGAGTGGAGCTACAAAATTAACTTTAGCACAACAAATTTTGTTTGCAAGGCTTCAATTTCGAGAAAAGAAAAAAATTAAAAAATGCAATTTTTTTTGAAAATTTTGAAAAAGAAAGACAAAAACTACTAAGATTCGTTTATTTTTGTTAAATGTGAAGTCCTCTGATGCACTGTAGCTTTCCAATACAAACAATGAAGCATTAAGATCTGTACTTTCGGCAGCCATAGAGATTCCTATCCTATCTACCATCTTTTGTTCAATAGACCAGTGCCAATAATTTTTGAAAATAAAAAAATTATTAGCAGCATATGGGTGGTGGGAAAATTTAGGATAAATGGTATATGAAAGGGGAAAAATAAATTGCCCACAAAAAAATTGGGGGAAAGGGGGTGGGTGGGCGAAAAAGTGGGGTGGGTGTCAAAAATCATGGTTTTTTACGATTTCTGTCAAAACTAGACGTCCTATCGAAAAAATTCAAATGCAAAAGTTGTAGGTAGTATAAATGTCTACAACTTTTACTCAAACAATTTTTTTCTATAACCTCAAAAATATTGGAAAAAATACAAAAATACGATTTTTTGATTTTTTATTTTTATCTTTTACAAAAATGATTGGATTTTAACAAAACTTGGTTAAAAACTACTTTGTTATGTTTTCTATCTATTAAAAATGTTTTTTGAGCAAAAAGTGAGTTTTTGGATTTTTGACGAATTTAATTTGAAAAAATAGCCTATTTTTCAATCAAAAAAGTTACCGAAAAAATTTTTGATTTTTGAAAAGTTTGAAATGAAATTATTTAGATTAAAACCTATTATTTAAGATTGTGTGGAAAAACTATACTTTTGTTTTAGAAAATATTGAGAAAAATTGAAAAAAAACAAAAAAAACGATTTTTTAGATCGATTTTTCCGTAAATGACAGTAATATTGGCGAGAAATAATTTTCCATAGAAACTAAATTATACTTTTCTAATGGCCTTTGACCTTTTTAATTTGAATCTAGCATTAGAATAGCTCTAACGTTAAAAGTTTTTGAGATATTGAATTTTGAACGTCCAAAACACTATTTTTGTGATATTTTGAATGGTAATATCTCAAAAACGTGATGTGATAGAATTTTTCTGACTTCAAATTCGAGCTCAGCGCACAAAAAACCATTAGAAAAATATACTTTGGTTTCTATAAAAAAACTTTTTGACTAGTGAATTCGAACAGGGAAGAAAAAATCGAATGCCTTGTACGAATTCACTAGTCAAAAAGTTTTTTTTTATAGAAACCAAAGTATATTTTTCTAATGGTTTTTTGTGCGCTGAGCTCGAATTTGAAGTCAGAAAAATTCTATCACATCACGTTTTTGAGATATTACCATTCAAAATATCACAAAAATAGTGTTTTGGACGTTCAAAATTCAATATCTCAAAAACTTTTAACGTTAGAGCTATTCTAATGCTAGATTCAAATTAAAAAGGTCAAAGGCCATTAGAAAAGTATAATTTAGTTTCTATGGAAAATTATTTCTCGCCAATATTACTGTCATTTACGGAAAAATCGATCTTAAAAATCGTTTTTTTGTTTTTTTCAATTTTTCTCAATATTTTCTAAAACAAAAGTATAGTTTTTCCACACAATCTTAAATAATAGGTTTTAATCTAAATAATTTCATTTCAAACTTTTCAAAAATCAAAAATTTTTTCGGTAACTTTTTTGATTAAAAAATAGGCTATTTTTTCAAATTAAATTCGTCAAAAATCCAAAAACTCACTTTTTGCTCAAAAAACATTTTTAATAGATAGAAAACATAACAAAGTAGTTTTTAACCAAGTTTTGTTAAAATCCAATAATTTTTGTAAAAGATAAAAATAAAAAATCAAAAAATCGTATTTTTGCATTTTTTCCAATATTTTTGAGGTTATAGAAAAAAATTGTTTGAGTAAAAGTTGTAGACATTTATACTACCTACAACTTTTGCATTTGAATTTTTTCGATAGAACGTCTAGTTTTGACAGAAATCGTAAAAAACCATGATTTTTGACACCCACCCCACTTTTTCGCCCACCCACCCCCTTTCCCCCAATTTTTTTGTGGGCAATTTATTTTTCTCCTTTCATATACCATTTATCCTAAATTTTTCCACCACCCTTATGCTGCTAATAATTTGTTCAACTTTTGCCTTCTGAAAACCGGATTGGCACTGGTCTACAAGTCCAATGAGCTGTCAAATATAATTGAATTTATATAGATGTTTTAGTAAAAAAAAAAATATGAATTTAGAATATCCGGATGTTCTATCAAAGAAAAAGGTTGGTACGTATCAATATGTTAGAACTTGAAAATGATGAGACTTAGAATTGAGGCTAAAAATTTAAATTGAATAATGAAACACATAGCAACCTTTATAGTACCTACTCGTAAAACAAAAGCTTTTAAATTGGTTGATAAAATCGGCTTTACCTATGCCGAAATTAATATAAAAGATGGATTTTGACTTTCAATCTTTTGTATAAAATGAAAGCATGAGTAGATTTTTGGCTTTCATTTTTCAAATAGCCTTTAGCTAAGTATGAGTGTACAGTATTATGCCTTTTCAATTCATTTAATTGATTTCCAATCCAAAGTGCGTCTGTAAATTGTAACACAATTGATGCATTTTTGGATCTTGGAATTTCTATTGTTAAAAACACAAGAAACGATTGTTGTGGAGGAAAAGATCTTTCTCATTGTACTATACTCAACTCACAGAAATGTATGTTTAGGTAATTCAAGTTGATTTGGTTCGCTGAAATTTTAAGCTGAAATTAATGCTGCCCCCACTAAAATTGAAAAAAAAAAAAAAAATTAAAAATTAAAACCGAAGTTACAAGACAGGTTGATCAGAAATATTTCCAAAATAAAAAGAAATGGTTCTCTTAATAATTAAGTGACGCATATACAAAAACGTTTTTTTGTTATTCTTTGTATTTCACTTCATCAAATTGAAAGATTAAGTGAATGTTCTAAGAAAAGAAAACACATTTTCCATCAATTATAAAAAATGTCAAGCTATGATGTACGAGTGCTTCGAAGCATTAAAATTTGTCTTCATAACGATCTAATTAAACATATTATTATCTCATAATGTCTCAAATTCACTTCAGCTAACAGTTAAAAAACAAAAATGATTTTGTCCTTGTAAGTAACACACTCCAATGCATCGGAAAATTTTTTTAAATCTGTAAGAGTAGGTCTATTCTTTCAATTGAAAGTCCTTGTTTAACATTATTATACGCTAAGTTCAGCCCTGGTTAAACCTAATAAATTAAATAAATGTATTTTTATATCCTTGAGTGCACAGTGCGCAACAAACTGTTGCGGGTGAAGGCTATTTAAAGACTGGCCTATTTTAGACTTTAATAAGATTCAAAGATTGTGTAAATGGGGAAAAAAATTGTGCTATATTTAAAATTTTTAGATCTACAGGGTTTTATTTTGATATCTATAGAATTTCTAAAACGTTATCAATCCCAGCCTTGTAATTGAATTTTGCTTTTTTAAATCAATATGTTAGAATTTAGCTGAATTGAAATAAAAAAGTGTTAAAAATTGTTCATATTCAATGGAAAAAATACAAATTATTAAATTAAATATGCCGATACGATAAAACATACTTTTAGAGCTATTCAATTATTTCAATTTAATTTATGGAACTTGATTTTGTTATGAGCTATTATTTTCCTACTTGTAAGATGTAATTTTTATATAATTGTTTTAATAATTTTTTGAAAACAGCTCCAACAATTTTTAAAAACAAAAAAATTCAAATAATTCTTTGTTATACAAGTTATCAAATAGCATATATTTCTATTTTAAAAGGTGTTTTCGAAATTAAAAAAAGAAACTTTAATACTTTTTTAAAGATACAAATAAAACTAATAATTAAATTAAATTAATATTATTCTTTTATAAATGCTATGAAAAGGTTTAACATTCAAAGCAACTTCTATTATAAAAGCAAGTACGTACATATCAAATTTCAAAACAATTTTACGTCGATAGGTTTTGAGAATTTGATTTTTCAAAAAAGAAACAAAAATCATATGTTTTTTTTTTTAAACCCAAAAATTATTTTTATTTAAAAATTTTATTTTGATTTGTATCTAAACTATGTTTAAAAATGCTTTGCATAGCAAAATTTATTGAAAATGAGTTTATCACTTACGAGAATACTGATTAAAAAAAGTGGAAGTTACCGTTAATAACGATTTTCAAGAAGAAATAGAAGATAGTCCTAGTCTAAAAACTAACAATCGAGTTTTTGAATGTTTTAACATAGTCGTTAGAACCGTTTTCGATAAAAATAAACTTTTCGAATATTGACATTGACACGAAGGTACCGTTCTTTTTGTTCGAAAAAAAAAAATAAAAATACCAAAAACCCTCCTGGAGAATCTCCAAAAACTGCTACATACCAAGTTTGTTGTCAAACAGATTTTAAGCTGTAGCTCCTTACAGAAAGACAGACATCTTGACACACTGAAGATTAGAGAGAAAGATAATTAGATTAGATTTCCTATTTAAAAGTTGCTATGTCATTCGGGCTGTGTGAAGTTGGCACCCCCAATTGCAAAAATTTGTTTTCAAACCTTTTTTTCTTTAGCACCACCTTAGTACTAAAATTATAACGGAATTATTTTTTTTTCACCTCAAAAATCACAAAAAAATTTTTTTTTTTTTTAATTCATTGTAAAAATTGTTGTTTTTTTTTTAAATGTTGTTCGTTTGCTTAACGTTAGCCTAGGATAGCCCAACTATTTTTTCTTTTTTTCTTTTTTTCACTTTTTTTTTTTTTAAACACAACAAACAAATTTGTTCATATCAGAAACCGACAAAATTGTGATTTTTATTCCTGTGAAAAAATCGTTAGTTTAAACCCTGGTTTGTTTGCTCAAGGTTAGCCCAGGCTATCCCAACTTTTATTTTCGTTTATAGAAGCAATAGTTTTTATTCACCTAAAAAAAAATAGTACGCATACACCATAGTGACCTTTTTAATTTATAATTTAGAAAAAGTTAATCCATTGGTGTGCGCCGCAATTGTTATTTATTTAACTTCGAATTCTAACTTGATTGAATGTGGTCCATATAACATTCCTGTTAATAAGCTTAAGTTGATTTGTTTCATTCAACCTTAGAAACCACAAAATACAAATATTTTTTCAAGTGTACCTAACAACAATTGATTTTTTTAGTAAAATCAATCAAAACATTTTTTAAAAGATAACAACAAATATAAAATGTTGTGTGAGGTAATTTCTTTTTCAGTACACGATTAGAACTTTTTAGACCTTTCTCAAATAACCTTGGTAATTCCAATAAATTACATCACTTTTTTTCGTTAGCCCACCCTTAGTTCAAAAATTATTGCCAAAGAAAAACTTTTTTTTTAAATTACCAACCTCTTAAAAATCAAAATTTGCTTTTTTTTTTTAGTGTAAAAATTGTCCTTTTTATACCTTTTTTTTCAATTGACCATGGTAATTCCAACTAATCACATTACTTAGTTCAAAAATTTTTACACTAAAAAAAAAATTTTGATTTTTAATAAGTTTGTAATTTGAAAAAAGTTTATCGGTCATTTTTAACTAAGGGTGGGATAACGGAAAAAAGTAATGTAATTTGTTAGAATTACCATAGATAATTGAGAAAAAGTTTAAAAAGGACAATTTTTACACTGAAAAAAAAAAAAAGAAATTGATTTTTAAGAAGTTTTGTGATTTGAAACATAATTTTTTGAACTAAGGGTGAATTAACGAAAAAAAATCTTGGGCAATCGAACCAGTCTGAAAAAAAATCAGCATTTGGGGGTGCCAAGTCGCTCTCCAGATATTGCTAGTTTATTCAGTTAGGAGTTTTTCAAAATAGTAAAAATCTATGAATCTATCTCCAATACAAATTTTGCTGAATTCACAAAAATTTCCACAGTTTAGCTTCAAAAATAAATTTTAAAGCCCTACCCCCGAAAAAAAATAAGTTTTTTAAATCTGCATTTCTAGTTTCAAAGTAATCTTTATCTTCTTACTCGTAAATTCATAGAACCGGTTTCTTTTCTAAAGACAGTGCAGACTTCATTTCACACAGCAAACATAATTCTTTTCATGTTCCTTTTTATCGCTTTTCTGTTCCTTCTTAAAATAAAGACTTCCGCAATTTAAAACCCATTTAACCTCTTTCAAGTTTTTTTTTTTTTACATTTTTATCTAAAAACACCACAAAAATTTGTCAAAAAATATCGAATCAATAAAGAATAAACACAAAGGAAAATACACATAAATACATATATACGAAAACATACCATAAACATACATATTCCCAAACGAGTAATAATGTAAACAGTAATGCTTCAAATATACCTAACACGGATGAAAGTAACTGGCATTTATTTTGCTTTTACTGGTGGATAAACGGAGAACGGAACGGAGCGAAACGAAACGAACACAACGATTACACTCGCCATCCATTTGGAAGCATTTTGCGATGATGATGGTGGTATTTTAAGCAAATATTTTGAAGAACACACTAAAAGCTGGGAAATTGCTTGCTGCTCACCCACCGTAATGTTCTTATAGCGAGTCCCAAATAAACATGAGCGTTAATGGCATGCAAGGTTCATTTATTGACTCCCACGTTTATTTTCCCTTTAAATTTGGCATAAATGTTCTTCTTCTCTTTATTCCTCTATTGTATAAATATATGTGTGTTATGTATGTGTGTTTGTATGTCAGTAAAGGAATTGGAATACTCAAAGCGTTAAAATTTTTGCATGGAAATTAGATTTTCAATAGTTCAGTGCATACAAAGATGTAATCGTAAACTACAACAATCGATGGGCTTACAAACATCAAACATATCAATTTTAATATGAAAATGGAATTTGTGTAAGCTATTTAGGCCATAGATATTTTAATAGAACAGAAGGATTGTTTTTCATAGAACGATACAGTAAATGTTGCAGGGCAGATGAATCAATGAATGAATTTATTTTTGAAAATCTATTTTATGAAAAAATAAGTTTGGATATGTCTGAAATATGAATCGGTGCTTTTTGGTAAAAAAGTGCAAAATGCATTCAAAAAATGTCGTTAAAAGCCTATTTATAGAGTCTTTTTTGTCTATATCGCCACCTGAATACCAGAACTATGTAACTGATCTTTTTATATGTTTTTGAGATATTTTTTTTGCTTTTTTACTTTTGGAGGAGTGTGTTAGTGTTACGCACCGTGAGGAGGTAGGTTAGGTTAGGTTAGGTTAGGTTAGGTTAGGTTAGGTTAGGTTAGGTTAGGTTAGGTTAGGTTAGGTTAGGTTAGGTTAGGTTAGGTTAGGTTAGGTTAGGTTAGGTTAGGTTAGGTTAGGTTAGGTTAGGTTAGGTTAGGTTAGGTTAGGTTAGGTTAGGTTAGGTTAGGTTAGGTTAGGTTAGGTTAGGTTAGGTTAGGTTAGGTTAGGTTAGGTTAGGTTAGGTTAGGTTAGGTTAGGTTAGGTTAGGTTAGGTTAGGTTAGGTTAGGTTAGGTTAGGTTAGGTTAGGTTAGGTTAGGTTAGGTTAGGTTAGGTTAGGTTAGGTTAGGTTAGGTTAGGTTAGGTTAGGTTAGGTTAGGTTAGGTTAGGTTAGGTTAGGTTAGGTTAGGTTAGGTTAGGTTAGGTTAGGTTAGGTTAGGTTAGGTTAGGTTAGGTTAGGTTAGGTTAGGTTAGGTTAGGTTAGGTTAGGTTAGGTTAGGTTAGGTTAGGTTAGGTTAGGTTAGGTTAGGTTAGGTTAGGTTAGGTTAGGTTAGGTTAGGTTAGGTTAGGTTAGGTTAGGTTAGGTTAGGTTAGGTTAGGTTAGGTTAGGTTAGGTTAGGTTAGGTTAGGTTAGGTTAGGTTAGGTTAGGTTAGGTTAGGTTAGGTTAGGTTAAGTTAGGTTAGGTTAGGTTAGGTTAGGTTGGGTTAGAATGGCTGTTTCCAACACCGTTCGGTAAGAAACGGTCACATGTAGAGCTCCACATCTTTGCACATATCATGACCCCAAAGAGGTGGTGCAGATTGCAGCGGGGCACGCAAGTGGAAGGTGACCTTAACCAATTTGGGGTGCAAGACTTGAAGCTGCTGGCTTAGGGCAGAGCTCGATGGAGAAGTTAGGTGGCTTAGACACAAATCCACAATGAATTGATGCTCCGCCCGCCACCAAAAAGTTACTAAGTAAGTATTAATGCATCAGTAATACTCACATCTACTTTATAAAGTTTTTATCTGTTCAAAATAAAAGTTTGTAATTTGTTCGTGGAAGCATTTTCTAGGAAAAAATCCCAAAACCCTAAGATTCTAAGTTTAAAAACAATCCCTTAAGTGATTCCCTTGAATTCCTCCTTTCTTTGTAAGAGCTATGTGTCCTTACAATCTTAGCAGTTACACACATTTTTTTTTCATATTTTTTCCTACATTAATTCTTATAACTTCATGTTTAACTTCATCGATAAAATGCCAATATAGTTGCAAAAAAAGAAAACAACCAGCCAATAAGAATCTTAAGTACCCACTTGTTGCAAAAGGTATAGGTAAGGTACCTAATCTACCTACCTGCTCTTCATAACATCCCCGTCGTCACCAGTTATATAGCCCATGAACTTTAGTCTTAAAATAACTTGCTGACGCATTTATCAATGTTTTGTACACACACGTAATGGTTGTTCACCCAAGAGTGAGTAAGTCCTTATACGAGAGAAAACAACAATTTTTTTGAACATTCCTAAGTACTAACTGTAGCGTAACTGTATGTGATTTCTTTGCCAGCAAAAATAAAAAAAAAAAAGAAAAAAACCACCTGATATATGTATGTTTGGTACACACAATAAGAAAATTAAATAAACTTGAAGATAACCTTAATGCCTCTATTCAATGAATTTGCAAGATACGCTATATGTGTGTCCTGGGCTTCTCTTTGAGATTGTAAGCTAGGGGACTTTTCTATTCCCTTAGATCTTGTTTTGTAAAGTTGTAACAGCCTATGTCATCAAGTGAGTTACGTGACAAAAGAAAAGTTAACAGTTTGGGCCATTAAGGCTCATAGCCACTTATTTGGTAATGTTTCCGAATTTCGGGAATGTTTGTTTCGGTTGAAAAGACACCAAAGAGAAACCTGCCCAATAAAGTACAACTTGAGGGTGGTAATACTAGCTGGAAGCTGTAAGAGAAAAAAAAACGAAAAAAATTGAAGTGTTTAAGATTAATCTGAAGGTACATACCAAAAACCATACATTTGTACAATTCTACATTCTTTCTGAGAAAGAATTTAGTTTATGTGAAGAAATTACAGCAATTTAAAAAGTCTAGAATGTTTGATTATTTGGTTTGTCTAAATTTTTCTTCTTGACAATCAAGGCGTAGTATGAGTAAGAGTATCAAATCAATTTTTTTTTTGTTCAATTTAAAATTTTTCTTTTCAAAAGAAAAGCTATTGAAAATTCAAGATAAACAATATTGCTCCATTCTCATGAAGTTTGTTTTAAATCAATAATTTTTTCTTGAATTTTTCAATACACAGCGTCAAAGATTCTTAAGAATCTTGAAGAAGTCAGTAGTTTACTTGGATTATTTTAATCCTGAGCATCTTAGTTGATAATGATACCTAAACTTTGTCTTCGTGGATAACGGTTTACGTATTTTCTATTACACTCCATAAAATGGGAAACCCAACCCTTGATGGTGGGATGTAAACGGTGGTGGTGAAAAACTTATTTATGCAGAACTAAAGTTAGTTAGTTGATTCAACCATGAAATTTTAAAAATTGTATCAACAGTTTGAAAAGAAGAGGAGATGGCTGATGAGCATTTAGAGCTCAATAAAAAATAAAGTAATGACATGAAGTTGGGCTGAAATTAACGTAACAGATGTAGTATCGAGTTATTCGTAATGAATAATACGAAAAGATTTTTAATAACTGAATCATTAAATAGGGTTAATAGGAGTAAAATGACATGGTAAAAAATATTTTCTAAAAGTTTTTTTTTTACATTTTTTTTAATCGATATCTACCTAGGTTATATGTTGAAATTTACAGAAGTGTTGAAAAAAATTCTAAAAAAATCAATGCTGAGCAAGAATACAGAGTTTTCACAAAAACAATTTTGGTGAAAGGGTGTTTTTTTTTCGAAGAGACATTAAAATCTGTAATTGGTCGCAAAAAGCCAATTATTCTTGTAAAAATTTAAGCATAAACGTTAAATTTGTCATCGAAATTCAATGTGAGTCAGCTGTTATGACACCTTTCTTACACACAACGCAACCCACCAAAAAAACACCCTTTCACCAAAAATATTTTTAAAAACTTTATGAATCCTTTGTCCCTGCCTTATCTTGTAACTTCATCCCGAATTTTATCAGTGCAGCATGTTTTTCACATGGGTTTCGATTATATTTTACCTGTTGAAGTCAAAAAAACAAGCACAATTGTTTTTTATCGGCCATAACTTTTCTTAGAGCAATCGTATTGACTTTATTTTTATGTCATTAAATTCAGCATCACAAAATACCTTGAAAACATTTGTCATAAATGATGATATTCGACAAACATTTTTTTTTTCAGTATTTTGTTTACCTTCAACCCAACTTTTTTTTATAGACTTTTTTATCCTTACTTATCCTAAAAGCAAACTTTGCCAAATTTCATGAGTGTAACAATTTTTTTTTTATTTGTTGATTTAATGTATTATTAGAAAAAAAAAAATATAAAATCTTATAACCTTAACCCTCTGTAGGCACACCTCTTTTTTGCGAATTTGGTTTATAATTTTTCATGGCGCTAGAACTTTTTTCGGTCTCACTATTTTATGGAGAATCATATATGAAATTGATGTAGAATTTTCCGAGGAATTCGAATACCTACTGTAGGTATTCACAATTCCAAAAAAATGTATTTTCACCCTTATAACGACACTTTTCTGTGACCACTTTTAATTTTTGCCCTGCCAAATTCGTACCCGTGTGCCGACAGATGGTTAATATCCAGTTCAACGATTTTCATGGTGTTTGACATCAGATTAAACAATTTGTATAGCAAGAATCTGACCTTGAGCATTGTTCTTGAACTCTCTTCAACTTGGAAAGGAATTACTTTTCCGAAAAATATTCTGGCGTCTACTTCTTAAATATTTTGATATTTTATAAAACCTTTTCATTTCTGCTCTTTGATATTTCCTCCAGAATGTTAAAGTAAACAAATTTCCAATTTTGTTTAGGTATGCCAAAAAAGACGAATGGATGCAATTCAACACTGCTCACAAAAAAGTCCAAGTATGTCCACTTCATTGATGTTTATGTTCATAAACCAAAAGATGGAACTTCAAATAGGTACTCAAAAGAATCTAAAGTTAAACGAAACCAGTATATTATCGTCAATAAACTAAAGCTTTTTTTTTTTTAAAACAAAAAAGAGATAACTTGTACATATGCAATAATGCATAGACTTATCATGTTCCTTAATTTATACATACATTCTTGCCTTTTTGTGATTTTAATTAAAAACAACATCAGAGTATGGTTTTTTTTTTGTGTTTGCAACGAACTTTAGTATGGATCTTGTCTTTATAGAACATACACATTTGCCACATTCAATCAGGAAAGATAAAAGCGTCTGCTTTTGTTTTGAATTTCATGTTAAAAACTAAGCTCACATCCACAAACAGAAATTGTTTCTCTAAAAAGTTCTATACAAAAAACAGTTTGTGTAAACTTTTTTTTTCTGCGTTCTTTTCTCCATTCACAAAAAAAATAAAAAAAAAAAAATATAATCCATGACCTAATATACTTATATCAAACCCATTTTATCTTCAATATTCCTGATGCTTTTAAAAGTTCCGTGTAGAATCTGGGACATATTCCATGCCAGTGCTTACCACTATAGTGTAATTTAAATATTGTTTATGTTTTGTTTATATGCTTCTAGATACATTACATACAAACATAGCTATATTTCTGTGAAATACAATTTTCCTTAATGGTAAGCATTTACTTTTTGAAAACTTAAGTTCTGATAGCAAGGCCGGATAAAATTTTCTAGGAACTGGTGTATTTTTGAAACAATAAAGTTTATGCAAAAAACAACTGCAAAACTACAAAAACTTTTTTATGTTCAATTTGTGTATTGATGTTTCTATGAGTTTTTAAAATTCATCAAAATATGTTTTATTTTTTTTTTTCTTTCTCTCTTTTTTCATACCCTTTGGTAATTATCAGAACATGACTATAAGAAAAAGTTTTCCCTGGAATAAGCTTTTTTGTTTAACTAAAGTAAAAGTTCTTTATATTGGATATTGCAATATCCCAAAAAATAAAAGAAAAACATCTACCTATCCGTCATGCAATATTTTTTGAAAATGAAAGTGCAAACTGCACTCGTCATTATCCAAATTGCATGAATGAACAACTTATTTATAGAACACGCAATCCTTTATATGAACAAACAAAAAAGTGATAACAAGGTTCCTTTTGTAGGACTCAAGGCAAACATTTTTAACGAGTTGCCCATAAAAGTAAGAAAATAAATCCTTAAAAAAGTTTACTTTTTCATTACATTTAAAATTGATTTCATGAAAAGGTTTCATTCAACGCAATCTCTTTATACAGGGTGTCCGGTAGAAAATGGATAAGCCTAAAATTGCTGATAGGTGCACTTTTGACTGTTCTGAAACCGAATAGAAAAGTTTAGAAAATTTTAGCTTTTTTTCGTTCAGTGTACTTTAAATTTCATCATCTTACGTTTTCTTTAACCACAACCACGAATGAATGAATTTTATAAATTTTCTTATTTTTATAATTTTTTACCATTCTGCAATCCCCTTTGGACGCGCATATTTTTAAAAAAGTTGGCCACCTACGTTCCTATGGAATTTTTTTATACCACAGGTGTTTGAAAATTTTCATAAAAATTTTTTTTTCACGTTTTGCATCGAAAAACAAATTTCAAAATTTTTTTAAAGAAAAGATGCAACAGTTTTAAAAACTTTTAACTTCTTATGTAGTGAGCCAATTATTGTAGAAAATTATAAAAATAAGATAATTTATAAAATTCATTCATTCGTGGTTGTGGTTAAAGAAAACGTAAGATGATGAAATTTAAAGTACACTGAACGAAAAAAAGCTAAAATTTTCTAAACTGGTTGCGATAGAAACTTTTTCTATTCGGTTTCAGAACAGTCAAAAGTGCACCTATCAGCCATTTTAGGCTTATCCATTTTCTACCGGACACTCTGTATAAAAAGAAAATTTCTTAAACTTACAAATCATTTAAAAATGTCAATTTAAAATGCCCAATGTAACAATTTGCAGTGCAGTTGTCAAAACTTGTAATTCAGAAAAATCTATAAAACTTTTCAAACAAAGTTAAAAAGATAACTTCCAAGCTTTCTGCTGCGAATGGATTGTTTATTGTTTCATTGGAGTAATCAAAATTTTAATCAATTGGTATACATTGGTTTACTGATATACAGTGCCGCTCAGAGAAGTTTGGTCAAACTTTTTTTTGATGTCCTTTTTTCGAATTCTGTCAACTATTTTGCAATAATTACATATTTCTTAATGAGGATTTTTTTTATTTTATGCAATTTTAATCGCTTCATGATGCATTTAATATAATACAAAAATGTTACACGCGGTCACAGGACCAAAATCATAAGTGATTACATATATGCCGAAAAACAGGTTTTTTTTGGTGTCTCCCTCATTTGTTTGTCTTTGATTTTGTATTGTTTTTCAGAAAAATTCTTTATCTATTTAGTACTTTGTTGGACCTTCTATTGCTTTTATTGAGACATTGACTTAGAGAGGGTTTTCCATGGACATGCAGATGCAGGTATCGTGTCCCAAGTTCCGAAAAAGTAAATTTTTTTAGGTCTTGATTCTGGGTTCTTCTTCGCAAACCTTAAATTTCATAATTGAGCAGATATAATCATTTTCTTAGAAAAACATACTTTTCAAATATTCATTCGTGATTTATATTTAAAATAAAAACAAGTTCACATTATCAATTTTTGATGTACGGCAAAGAGCATTGTCCTGTTGAAAAATCGTTTTGCATCAGTGACACGTAAAATCTACACAAGGTTAATCTCTAGTGATTTTCTAGCATTCTACCTTTTTCATTTTCAGAGAAGCATTCGTAAGAATCCTCCCATCGCCAATATGCAGCTTAAAATTCGATTCCTCGAAAAAAAACTCTTACGGATCTAGACGTAATTACTTTTTTTTTTACATTTCCTGTAGCTCGACACAGATCATTTTTAAGGTCCACCGAAGTCTTGGACCAATGGCGACTACTGAAAATCAGAAAAATATATCTTCCACTGGGATCGTCATTCTAGACCTCTCTGAGCTTTTCCTTCAGCTCGTAGTCCCGGTCTCACGTTATTTTACAAATTCCATACCACAATAATGCAAAAAAAATTATTTGTTAAACAACATTTAATCTTTTAGAATTTTCACTCGTTGTCTAATAGTCTATTGAATAGACCCTTTTGAATGGAACAAATTCGTTCAAGAGTTTTTATTGCTGATTATGATTCCTTGGCATAAAAGAATACTCCAGCCAAAAGTGCTACTAAATCCATTGGTGCATTTCTGAGAAAACGGCAACACTGGTCGGTTTTCAGTTTTTTTGATTTAACTCGAAAACCAAGCCTAACTTTGAAATGGTCCAAATACACTTTTCATAGCAAATTAAATTTTCTGTCATGTTAGGATGATTAAAAAATTTTAAAAATTATTTTTCACTGAAATTCTAACCTAAAATCAAAGAAAAAAAAGTTAAAAAATTGACGTTTTATTTTTTTTTTTACTAAATCAAGGGGCATTTTGTGTATGTAAATACACGTCCAAACTTTGTACTAATGAAATAAAGTAGAGGTATTTATAAAAATGCACATACACAAAATTGCACACAAGTCCATAAGGATGCAAATAATTTTGTTTGTTTGTCATATTTAGTTTATATTAAATCAATCCCTTGGAGTATGTTTACTTAAAAAGTCTAAAAGTTACCAATTAATACGATTTTATCGAGTTTTAAAAACTTAATTTTAACTAAAAAAGTCAAAAATTTAGAAAAATTCCTAATTTTTGAATAAGTAGATTTAAGTTGTTTCTTGACAAAAAAAAATTAAAAATTGCATATTATCAAAGGATTTTACCTCTACTTTATTTCATTAGAACAAAGTTTGGACGTGTATTTACATACAAAAAAAAGCCCCTTGATTTAGTAAAAAAAAAAAATAAAATCGTCAATTTTTTAAATTTTTTGTTCTTTGATTTTTGGTTAGAATTTCAGTGAAAAATAATTTTTAAAATTTTTTAATCATCTTAACATGACGAAAAATTTAATTTGCTATGAAAAGTGTCTTTGGACCATTTCAAAGTTAGGCTTGGTTTTCGAGTTAAATCAAAAAAACTGAAAACCGACCAGTGCTGCCGTTTTCTCAGAAATGCACCAATGGATTTAGTAGCACTTTTGGCTGGAGTATTCTTTTATACCAAGGAATCAAAATCAGCAATAAAAACTCTTGAACGAATTTGTTCTAGTTTTGCTCTGGAGCTCCGGTCTATTAAATAGACTATAAGTTGACACGTGACACAAAAAATATTGGTTCTGCACTTGAAACTGATTTTTCCCATTTTTTTTCACTAAATTACTTTGGTTCGTTTTAGACTGCTATCACGAGCCAAATGCACCTTTTATTCGTAATAAAACAATAACACTGACTTTTATGGAGTATTTGAACCCTTTTTTTTTGCTATTTAGTGCAAAAAAACCCGTAGCTCTTTCAAATCTTAATTGTGTCTGAAAAAGTTAGTAAAATGTTTGACCAAATTTTTTCAGAAAGCACTGTAGAACTGTTTTATAGAACGTTTAAGCCCCTAGAAGATTATATATTGTTAATTTGAAAATAATGAATTTTCAGTGAATTAGAAAATTTTGAAAAGTAAAAAATGTTTTTATATTTTTTTTTTGAATTTGACCTCGAATATCTTTAGAATGGTTATATTAATGAAAAAAGTTAATAAGACCTTTTTTGTGGAACGATCTATTTCCTACAAAAATATGTCTTGCGCGTTTGATTATTATAATTTTTCAATTTGTTACAAAATTAAGAACAAAAAACGAATTTTTAAAGATTTTCTCGATTTTTGGACCTCAAATATCTACTAAACGGTTAGATAAACGAAAAATGTGTAAAATGCCTTTTTTGTAGAGCGTTCAATTTCCTACAAGAATATGTAAAGAAATTTGCTAAAAAGTAGATTAAAAAAAAAAAAATGATTTTTTTTAGTAGAAGCTTGATGTAAAATGGAAAATTGCGAAGCGGAGGACCTTCCCATTAATATTTAGAGGTCATATTTGGGGTGTATATCCTAGAGGTGCCTAGCAATCGATTTTTCGGAGTACCAAATAAAAAAAAAAATTTTGATTTTGTTTGACCCACCCTAATGTAGGTGTGTGCACAGCACTCATACCGGACTGAAGTATCTTGCAACAAATTGACAAGTGCATAATTTAGTGCATCTTACTCTACGTGTTTGGAATCGGCAGAAACTTGTAGGTCAACTCCATTGTTCTAAACTTATTACACGCTAATAGCAATAATTGAGAGTTGTAAATAAGTAAACCTTCGTGGACTGTTACATCACAAAGGAGAATGGGCAAGTTTGTATGGAACGTGGACGTTAAGTGGCCAGGAATGAATTTGTTATTTTTTGATGTAATTACGGTTTACATATATTGTGC
The DNA here is from genome assembly GCF_945859705.1 of Episyrphus balteatus. Lineage (NCBI taxonomy): Eukaryota > Metazoa > Arthropoda > Insecta > Diptera > Syrphidae > Episyrphus > Episyrphus balteatus. The sequence goes on along the minus strand of NC_079136.1, from coordinate 81,098,811 downwards.
AGAAGTTTTATCCTTTTGACGTACTTCAAAAACGGATAAAATGCATTTTTGCATTTAACACTTTACGTAGATTGTCTCAATGTTATAACTTAATTGTGTACTTTAAGTGTAAAATATGATACTCTGTCATTTTCCCTGAGTCTGAAGACCTTTATTTTGAATATCCAACCACTAGAACCCAAACTATAAGCAATTTAAAACAACAATTTCAAGCCTATTTTGAGAGTTTGGTTGTTCAATTTTTTGTTAGTTTTAATTGTTTGAAAACCTTCGAACAAAATCTTGAAGTGGTTGTTTTAAAAATCTTATATTCTGAGTTCTATTGGTCGGATTTTCAAGATTAATGTCTTCAGACTCAGGGAAAATGACAGAGCATCATATTTTATGTTCCAAATAAAAATATAATTCAATTCGTCCTTCATACATTGAACAATGCATTAATAATACTAATAATGCATTATCTTGCATTCTTCACGCAATAGAGCAAAACGTCCATAGTAAAAGTTTTTCCTAAGCTATAGCTCTTTTATTTGATACCAATTTCATTAATGGCCGCTCAACGTCCAAAATGCCCATTCTCCTTTATTTTATTTAACTATGTCTGACAATTAAAAGCCAAGTAAAATTTAATGACTTCTTTCACCGATTCGGAAGATAATATCCTTAATACTTGCTTATTCAGAATAAAGTAAAAGATTTCGATGTCTTTTTCTCTTAACAAGAAATACCAATTTTCTTTGGAAGTGATTTTATCATCATTAATTGACTCAAGGTAATTCTAATGAAATGCCTGAACTTATTAGTAATAAAGGGTTTTGAGTGCCTTTTGTTCTCCCAGTAGCCACGAATTTAATAATTCTTGAAACAATCTATTCAAATTCCACAATGATCCCTAGTCATTAATATCCAAAAATAGAAATATGTAGGTAGGTACCTGACCTTTTCTAAAATGATAATAATAATTAGGTAATACCAATAACGACCTATCACCCAGACATTGTAAATAAATGAATTTTCTGTTAACATAAACAATAATTTCTTTGGTCTCATCTTATACTTACATATATATATTAATAATGTTCTATATCAAAACCAATGTTCTTGCTCCCAAAGGAAATGACACAGACCCAAAGATATTTCATAAATATAAATGAAGGCCGATTTCTACTGCTATAACCAAGTTAAAATGTGTTTCTATAGAGTACCAACGACCGCCACCGGTTACGTACCGTAACCGCCCTTGTTGGCTTGCTTTCTCTTATCCATAAAATTAAATGTCTGTTGTATTTCTATGGGGGATTCACCGCCGCGCCGCAACAAATTCAACTGACAGACAGCAAACTAATCTACTTATACTTTCGGCAATCATAGTTGAAATCGTTAGCTATTTTCATGAAATAAGTGATTTTAATTTGACAAGTTTTTTTTTTCGTGTTTGCTTGAAGTATTGTTCTATCACTTGAATTTTTTTTTAAAAAAAGGTATATGACTGTGTTGGGTATACTTGCTTTTGTTTGTAAATACATTGTTGTTTAAGAAGTCTGTGTTGACAATATTTTCGAAATAAAAATTTATAAATGGTGTTTCCTAAGTTAATTGTATTGGATAACATTTTCAAAAGTGCTTGCAAGGATAACAGGGCCAAACAAATGAAAAAATTCTGACCTGGGGGTGCGACTATGTTAATGTTTTTTGTGTCGTGGAAACCGAATCCGAAGTCTGTTTCACTCGTCCGTCACACCCGTTACACCTAATCGTAAGAGATTCTGAATTTGATTTAAAAAAAATACTTGTCTGTGGAAAACAAGGTCCTTTGGAAATAAAAAAAAAAACTGAAATTTTTTTCATGATGTAGGACTTTCTCGTCGTATCCGATTTCAGCCACATTTTTTGGTCAAAAACATTTAAGTAACCTTAATTAATTAAGAAAAAGTAAAAAAACAAAATTATTTTTATATTGAAAAAATGGAATCCTGCTGCTCTATCGGATTGTCTTGTATCTTTTATAAACAATATAAACATATACAAAATAAAATAAAATAAAATAAAATAAAATAAAATAAAATAAAATAAAATAAAATAAAATAAAATAAAATAAAATAAAATAAAATAAAATAAAATAAAATAAAATAAAATAAAATAAAATAAAATAAAATAAAATAAAATAAAATAAAATAAAATAAAATAAATAAAATAAAATAAAAAGAAATAAGAAGCTCAACTCAAATATTAATATGAACGTAGGTACCTTAATTTTTTTTTCAAGAAAAAAATTTTGAAAAACAAAATTTTACTATGGAAAAAAAATAATTAAATTATTATTTTTGAAAAAGTAAAAATAAAAAATCCTTTTTTAACATTTTTCTTTGTTTGATACCTTAAAACTTAATATTTTTTCTTGAAAAAAAATCAAGGTAGTATAAAGTTGAGCTTGTTAATAATTTTTATTTTGATGAATTATATTGATATATGCAGAAGTTGCACCTGTTCAAACATTGCAAGCTCAGGAAAAATAGCATCAGTTCCGATTATTTTTTTCCTACAAAAAATATTTTTTTTTGTTTTTCAAAATAGCTTTACTTCTTAGAATTAAAAAAATAAATTTTTAGTCTTACTAAAAAACACTAAACAAATAGTTCGTAGGTACTAAAATAACGACCAAAATGATGGCTTTTTACACTCTCTAAATAACAATTGCTCAAATTTAAAAACTTTTATTTAATTATCTTTAAAAATGTGAAAGTTAACTACCAATTTATGAACATTGAGCCGTTTATGTCATGGTCCTACTTCCCATTAACCTCTTTTCATTCTGAAAATAAATTTTAGATATTTTATTTAAGTTTCTTTTATCTATTAAATTAAAATTATTCTTAATGACTTTTACATAAAAAAACCATGTCTAAGCATTAAAACTTTTAGAAAAAAATCATTATTTTTTTTACAAAACCCTTAACTGTCAGTTTAAAGTATAAGCCCTAAAGCTAGAAGAGTTACAAAATTAAAGTTCAAGCTTATCAAATAAAATACCAAAATGTACTTAAAAGCCCATCAATTTTTGGGTAAAAATCACAAAGCATAATGATAATATGTACAATATAATTAAATTAAAAAAAAAAAACTTCTTTTGAGGGAGTACACCGACCACTTGAACACTATCGCCTAATTATCACCATTTTCATAAAAGTACCTACCAAAATGTAAATCCCCCAAATTTTTTTTCTTTTTTTTTCAAACAGATATTGTTTGATTTTTGACCCCTTTTTTTTGTGAATAAACAAATATTTCTTTGTTAAATATTGATATAAATATAAAAAAAAAAAAAAAAAAACTAATCAAGTGGCGAACCTAATTTATATTTATTTGTTTATTCAAGAGAGTATAACACCAGACACCCACCGCACCGCACCGCCACTATAATATTATTGACATTGTGTATTATTATATTTTGACAAACACAATCTGTTACACGTATATTATACCCTTTTTTTTTGTTGGTTGCTGGGGATAAGTTAAAGTAAATAAGGAAATGCTTTGAGGTGGTGAACTAGACCACAAAAAGGTTCAATTTGAATGCAATTATGTGGCATGTTGTGGCGGATTGAATGGAGCTTAATGTGTTTTCTGGGTGGAATAATAAAATATTTTAGGTTATAATGGTTTTTTGTGGTTTACAATCTCTTAATAATAAAAGTGTAATGGAGTTATTGGCATGTAAATCAAAGTCAACTTAAGATGAGGACAAGTTAATGAAATATAATAAAATGTGTAAACAGATAATTAAATTGACTTTTTATATTATGTTATTTTAATGAAATTTATTATTTAATTAAGAATAAACAAAAATGTTTGGACACATTAAATAGAATTATTTTGAAGTTATTTAAAGCAAACTATGTTACATGTAGACAAGGGGCCGAATTTTCTCTAGCAGCAGCGACAAACAAAATATTGTGAGGTAAATTTGTGAAAAATAATAAGTATTTTTGGGTTCGCAGATAAAAGCTTGATTTTTTGAACCAGCATCAGGCTTTTATAGGTTTATCTGTGTCTATGTTTTGAGAAAATTTAGATACAATGATTTGAAATTGTGTTTAAAAGATGAATTAGTTTTTTTTTTGTTGTTGTTTTATGTTAATGTTAAGAAATTTTGTTTCGAGACCAAATCATTATTATGAAAGTTTATGAAAGATAATAATTATCTTCGAAGATATTAATGGTCTTAGCATTTAGTTAATTTAATGCCAATTTAATAACCAACATATTTTGGGTGTGAGTGATAATTTAAAATAATTGATGTTTTTGAAAAGATCTTTGAATTGTATGTATATGATATGTCCAAGTTTTGTAGCCTGCATTCTGTTTACAAAGCGCATAATGGAAATCCAAGTCTATTTTTTTTTAAGTTATTGAGATACCTACCATAAAAATGCGTGGCACCAAAATAAAAAAGAATAACTTGTTTGAATGCATATTTCAGGAAAAGATTTCAAAGCCAAAACTTTTGCCTCTAACCAAAGAACAATGATTTTGTGCAATAATTGTACTAATTTAAAAAAAAAAACTGCATTGTTATTGCAATTTAACAAAAAAATAACTTTCAAATGACCCTAAAAGGTACAACCAAAAAGTTCACTTTTTTCAACCACTCATACCCAAAACTTTCTGTGGATTCTTGATTATAATATAGTGCTTGATCATTTAAGTGCTATTACGTTATCCATGCAATACATTCGAACCTCAAATGACCCAAAAATAGACACCATATTTTTCTTTATTAATCTTTCTACTGTTGTAAAAATTCGCTTGTCTACGATACTTGTAGTTATTAGTCTATTCTAATTCTTTATGAAACAGAAATTTGCTGATAATTTACAAGCTACAAGTAAAATCACAAAATTATTAGTCTTGTAGTTTTATGAAATAGGGCCCAGTTCCAATCCGGTTTTCTGCGGGCAAAAGTTGGAAAAATTATTAGCAGCAAAAGGGTGGCGGATAAATTTAGGATAAATGGTATGTGAAAGGGGAAAAATAAATTGCCCACAAACAAATTGGGGGATAGGGGTTGGGTGGGCGAAAAAGTGGGAAGGGTGTCAAAAATCGTTTTTTTTTTTACGATTTCTGTCAAAAGTAGACCTCCAATAGAAAAAAGTTAAATGCAAAAGTTGCAGATAGTAAAAATTCTCAAAAATATTGAGAAAAATGTCAAAAATCCAAAAATTAACTTTTTGCTGAAAAAACATAACAAAGTAATTTTTATCCAGGTTTTGTTAAAATCCAACTATTTTTGTAAAAGATAAAAACAAAAAACCCAAAAAATCGTATTTTTGCATTATTCTCAATATTTTTGAGGTTATATAAAAAAAAAAATGGTTTGAGTAATAGTTGTAGACCTTTTTACTATCTTTAACTTTAGCATTTCGATAGGTTTATTTTTGACAGAAATTGTAAAAAACACGATTTTTGGCACCCACCCCACATTTTTGCCCACCCACGTCCTTTCCCCCAATTTGTTTGTAATCAATTTATTTTCCCTTTCCGGAGAGGGTAGAAATATTGAATAATATGGAACAATTACCGAATAAAAAAAGTCGGATTTTTAAATGAAAACATTTTTTTTTTCATTGTCATTGTATAGCAATAATATTTAGGTTCACACAAAAAAAAAAAAAATATTAAATTTCGTAGCATTTCATTTTTTGTCTTCCAAATTAACCAAATGAAAAACCAAACTTTTCCGAAGGCTCCAAGATCTAAGTTGTCTAATTTCGAAATAAATGTTAATAAAATTAAAACCAGTGCATAAGTAGATTTTCCTATTAGTGTATCATTGAGGCATTGAATGTGTATTTTTGTATTTTTAATGTCCATTGATTATTATTTTTCAAGTAATTGATGAATTGTATGCGAATCGTTTAAATTATCATTTTTCTTAAAATTGACAAACCAAAAACCAATCAACAATCAATGTACTTCAATCAAATTACTTCATTATCATAATTATACCACAAACTTAATATAAAGCACGAAAGCATTTCCATACACAAACATACCTCCGGTGGAGGGCGGAGGACGACCAACGTCCGACACAACGCTCTCGGCCCACATTACAATCCGATTGGACGGCCAGCCAACTTCATTTATTTTATTTTGCCTTGTCATTTTTTCCCACAAATTACCATCCGTAAAATTTGCGTGTTAAGTGAGTGATTCGTTCGGCGATATAAAACAATCCACCGGCACTAAAACAATAAGCAATATTCTGTCGCATCATGCAGTTTATGTCCAAGCATAAACGACCCACTTTCGAGCGGCACTGCGCGTTCTGATGCAGCATATCGCAATTAATCAAGCGAATATTCACTTTCCGTAAAAACATGTAGACTTATATTTATATCTACATAAACGTTATACAAAAAACTCGTTAACTGAATTGCTGCATCAAAAGTACACACACAAAAAAATATTAATAATGAAAAAATTAATATTAAGGGTAATAAATAAGAGAAACCATAGCTGGTCCATACACTTGCTTTTGGGCTAGTTGCAGTTTTTAGTTTTTATTTTAAATCGTAAAACAAATCTTCTGAGTACTTATACAAGTTGCAAATTGTTTCGGTCTCATAGGATCTATTTATTTATGTATTTATTTATTTATTTATTGATTTATTTTGTTATTTATTTTTTGTTTATTTTTATTTATTTATTTAGTTATTTGTTTATTTATTTATTTATTTATTTCAAAGATATGTATTTATACAATATTTCCCGAAACGTTCCTCCTAATGAAATTCGAACAACTGCAAAACTGAAGTTACTAATTTCAAAGAAATTTTTATATTTTTAGCCTTTGAGCGTTAAAAATATTAATTTCCGAAAATTTCTCAAATAAAAAAAAAAAACTGTTCGTCCGTTCATAAAAACTATTGCAAAAAAAGTTAAATAATGATTTCCCAATAGACATTCTTCTAATCAACAAATGGTAAGTGATGGTGTTGATTAAGTTCTCAGCTATATCAATTCTAAAAATAAGTGGGATCCAATATCCGGATTACAAAATCAACTAGTCGGTTAATTATTCGAATTGATACTTATTGAAAATTCAAAAGAATCCTTTTCAATTTTGGTTTACCACAACAAACGGAAGTAAAAGCCTCAATACTTTGATTACTTCTCCCTTTTTGAATTGATTCTGTGGGTGTGATTTTCCAAATGAAGGAAAGTATCAATTTCCATAGGATAGAATTAAGAGGAAGATATTTAAATTTAGATGCTCTCCCACAAAGAATGTGGGCTTTTTCTAATTTTAATCGAATTCGTAGTTCTTTTGAGGAAATATTACTTGACTTCTACTACTTTTTCCAGTAGAAGTCATCATCATTATTAATAAAACATAATTTCAGAATTGGTTTTTTAACCTGTTTCGTTTCAATTGCTGCAGTGCTAAAAAAAGCTTGCCATAAAATTAAGATGCCAGTAGCAAGATTAAATAACAAATAACTCGCCAATTTTTAAATCATACCAACGAATTTCAAGTCGAAACCCATAATTTTTAAGTCGACTACAAATCCGCACACATCGTCAGGAGCTATTTATGGCTGTTACTGATCTCAGGATCTCGGAAAATCATTTCATTTTCAATTTTTGTTTTTGAGGTAAATTTTCTTCGAAAAATTTTTTTTAGTGCTTTATAAACTTTTTCATATGAAGGAAAAAATTAAAAAAAAAAAAAATGAATTCTACGGGTCCTACATTGGAAAACCTGCACCAAATAAAATCTTTAGAAAAATGTGTTTTTACCTATAAGCCTCAAAAAGCTTAAAATAAAAGAAATACTTTTTATTGTTTAATACAGTTTTATTTTAAGTGTACATAGTTATACAAAAATATGTAATAAAATCAAATTTTATTCCATATAATACATAGTATAAAATAAACAAACATGTTTCCTTTTTTCCAAAAAATAGTTTATTGCCAAAAATGAAAATTAAAAATTTTTATTTTCTAAAAAATGTTGATTATTTGTAATCTTTTTTGTACCTATAATATGAAAATTCGTAATATTAAAATTAAATGGACAATGTTTTTCATATTTTTTGTAAAAAAAAAAAAAAATACATAATAAAAAAACCAAAAAATATTTCAGAGTAAATAATAACACTGTGCTACAAAATAAAAAAAAAAAAATACACCCGAGAAAAAACATAGTGTAGGCTGTTCGTATGGTCGAATAATGCATAAAAATATTTTTGTTATATTTTTGGAACCCTCCATTTTTTTTTTATTTACAAAAAACCATTTTAACAGACCTTACGATGTAATCTATCAATATTTCAGTCATTTTTCTAGCAACTCTCAATATGTTATATGTTTTTGGAAAGAGGATTTCCAGACCTTTTGAATGATGTATATAAGTCTGTTGTTTAAACAAATTAAGTGTAGGTTTTTATCCCACAAATCTTGAAAAAGTGATTTTTTCCCCAATTTTTTCAACTTTACCCAATTTTTTTTGCAAAATAAAACAAACAAAAAAATAAAGTAAGGTTATATTCTGAAAGAACATACATTTAGGCACAAATTGGAGTATTTTTTTTATTGAATTTGACCAAAACTGCGGAATCTATGCTATATTTTCGTAAATAGAAAATGTGGCTTTTCATGGTGTGAATTGCAAGGTGCACAATAGGGTGTTCGTTATTTTAAAATAATAAGAATTTCTATGCTCCTAGGATCTTATATGGTTGGAAATAAACTAAAAAAAGTATTCCCCAAGTTTCAAGTCTCTAACTTAATTCTAACCCGTGCCGCCAAGCGGTTGAAATTTCTTATGGGAATAACATGGGGTTTCTTGGACCTTGTTCGATCAATTTTAAATTCCAGCCAAACCATTCGTTCAAAAAATTTAAAACTTTACAGACTCAAATTTAATAAGTGTAGCTATCATGTGAAAATTTTTCAGATTTTTAATTGTTATAATTTTAGAGATTTAGCTTGGTAAAAAAAGTCATTTTTTCAGACTTTTTCAAAAATCGCTTTTTACACGTTTAATGCCAAAAACTTAAAAAACATACATTTTTATTCACAAATAAGCATAGCATGTATATTTAAAATGCAAATTCAATTCATAGTTATATAAAAAATTAGTTGTGTATTCATTTTTCAAGTCACATCGATATTCAAAAAAACGTGTTCCCGATTTAAGAAAAAGTACTGTAGTAAATAAATAAAAAACTAGTTAATTATATAACTTTGAATTAAATATAAATTTTAAATATACATACTACGCTTATTTGTGAATAAAAATGTATGTTTTTTTAATTTTTTGACATTAAACGGGTAAAAAGCGATTTTTGAAAAAGTCTGAAAAAATGACTTTTTTTACCAAGCTAAATCTCTAAAATTATAACAATTAAAAATCTGAAAAATTTTCACATGATAGCTACACTTATTAAATTTGAGTCTGTAAAGTTTTAAATTTTTTGAACGAATGGTTTGGCTGGAATTTAAAATTGATCGAACAAGGTCCAAGAAACCCCATGTTATTCCCATAAGAAATTTCAACCGCTTGGCGGCACGGGTTAGAATTAAGTTAGAGACTTGAAACTTGGGGAATACTTTTTTTAGTTTATTTCCAACCATATAAGATCCTAGGAGCATAGAAATTCTTATTATTTTAAAATAACGAACACCCTATTGTGCACCTTGCAATTCACACCATGAAAAGCCACATTTTCTATTTACGAAAATATAGCATAGATTCCGCAGTTTTGGTCAAATTCAATAAAAAAAATACTCCAATTTGTGCCTAAATGTATGTTCTTTCAGAATATAACCTTACTTTATTTTTTTGTTTGTTTTATTTTGCAAAAAAAATTGGGTAAAGTTGAAAAAATTGGGGAAAAAATCACTTTTTCAAGATTTGTGGGATAAAAACCTACACTTAATTTGTTTAAACAATAGACTTATATACATTATTCAAAAGGTCTGGAAATCCTCTTTCCAAAAACATATAACATATTGAGATTTGCTAGAAAAATGACTGAAATATTGATAGATTACATCGTAAGGTCTGTTAAAATGGTTTTTTGTAAATAAAAAAAAAATGGAGGGTTCCAAAAATATAACAAAAATATTTTTATGCATTATTCGACCATACGAACAACCTAGACTATGTTATTTCTCGGGTGTATTTTCAGTGTCGCACCGTGTAATTTAACTTAAAATAAAATGCTTAGACTACCTATTAGTTAAGTTTTTATTGAAGGTATTAATAAAACAAAAAATTTAGTTTTATTTTATCAGTTAGGTATAAAAAGAAGAATTAAAAATTGAATTAAAAAAAAAAACGATAACATCTTTTTAAATTGCCTAAATCTTCAAGTATGTTATTTAATTTCTTAAATAGCAACAAAATTTTAGATTTTATGTTTTTGAACTGTTTTTAATTTTTTTTTAATAAAAAATTATTTTTCTACTCATAGAAATTATAATAAAATAAAAATAAAATTAAAAAAAAAAATTATCAACCTGTATTGAGGAAAATTTGTTTGAAAAAAAAAAAAAAAAAAATAGGAAACAGTAAGGGGTTTTTAAAATTTTAAAGATTTTGTTATTACGGCTTCTTAAATATTAACATTAAATCGGTTTAGTCATTGAGGAGAAAGTCAGATATCAAGAAAAGATTCTGTGACAGGTACCATTAATAACAGTCAAAAAATATTTTTTTGAATAGAACCTTATTTACCATACCTAGTAGACGTATTTTTCTTAGCAAAATCTGTTTCAGAGAAAAAAGACACCATATTATTAAAACGTTTATTAATTAGTGGATGTGTGATGCTTTGTTTGTTTTTTTCTTTTTTTTTTTTTTAATTTTTACAATTTTAAGGATATTTAAAGTAGTGATGGGAACTATCGAATAAAAACTATCAAACTATCGATAGTTGTAAAATATTTATTCATTCGATAGTTTGAAATCATTCATTCATTAATTTAATTCCTATTTTCATTCGAATAGTTTTTTCATTCGATAGTTTTTTATTCGATAGTTTTTTTTTTGAATATTTTGTTTTGATTCGATAGTTTATTCGATACTTTTTATCCGTTTATTCGATAGTTTATTCGATAGTTTTTATTCGATAGTTTATTCGATAGTTTTGATTCGATAGTTTTATGCCATAGTTTTTATTCGAATGAATACATGAATGAATGAATGAATGAACTATTCGATAGTTCAAATCATTCGATAGATATAAAAAAAATAAGAAAGAAAACCTTATATGGAAGGACTAAAGATAAAATATTGAAGTCAGAAATTACATTCCAATTTAAGACTAAATAAAGAATGAACTAAGAAGTGTGATGCCGAAACTATATTATTTTGTGCTACTTGTGTCCTATACGTAAAAAATAAATAAATAAATTTAAATTCATTTTTGGACTAGATACAATATTAAATTTTTTTTTACGACTGCATAACTTGCCTTATAGTGGAGTAACTAAAGCTCAAAAATTGGCAATATTAGGGAACCCGGCCGAACAGCTTAGATTTTGATGATCTTTTTTTTCAAACTTCGGTAATTAAAAATACTTTAAAGTCTATAGATTAAAAATTGCTGGTGTTGCCGTTTTGATTTTTTAAATTTAATTGAAGATTTTTGTGAACAAAAACAAATTGTTTTCAAAATTTTTTCTTAAATTTCATAAATTAATTGATGCCAAAGGATTGTCTAGGAAATTCAAGGAAAAAAAATATATGGGAGTGAGGGACAATCTTCCATAGTTCAAGCTAAAGATGCAATTTTCTTATTAATTGACTTCAAACACAAAAAAAAATATTTAAACACAACGGCAACACCTACAATATTCAAATAAACATTTTTTAAAAGCTAGAAGCTTAGTCATATATGTAAAATTAAAATTAAGTTAATTGAATGAACGGCTTTTGAAAGAATGGTAATTGAACTCAGATTTTTGAAAAAAAAATTATTGAAAAAATTTTAACATGTCGTTTTTTAAACTTGGTCGTAATATAAAATGCATTTATTTTCAAATTTTTTTGGCCGCATTTATTATGATTTCAAATTATAAAAGGAAATGTCAATATGTATTACGGTTTATGAAAAAAATTAAAAAGTATTTCATTTTCGAAGAACTTTTTTTAATAAAAGTTTTGAAAAAAAATGTAACTTATTTTTTTTTTTAAAGTTCAACATCTAAACATAAAATTATTTTTTATTCATTTAATAACCCTTACTGTTGAAAGTTAAAGAGCAAAAATTTAAAGTTCCTATTTACCACAGTCTTTGAGAAAATTAATTATTTCAATGCAAACATTCAGTTTTAATAAAAAAAAAACCCTTGAAATTGAAGTAATTTTTTATTTTTTTTTTTTCAAAAGTGTGATATATTTTACCTTTTTTGCTTCGAAATTCAACTGATAATATTTATGGCCAAAAATTTTTTTTAAATAAATTCATATTTTATTAGAAAAAGTTTGGAAAAAAGTCATTTTAAATTTTTCTAATAACATTTTTTTTTTAAATTCTGAGTTTGAGGACCATTTTTTCAAAAAGTCTTGATTAAATTTAGTGGATTTAAATTTAAGAGATATGAATGAGCTTCTGGCTTTTTAAAAATGTATTTTAAAATATTGTAGGTGTTGCCCTTGTTTTCAAAATATTTTTTTTGTGTTTGAGGTCAGAATGTTAGAAAATTGCATTTATCGCTTAAACGATGGAAGATTGTCCTTTTGCTGCCTTTTATATATTTTCCTTAAATTACCTAGAGAATCTTTTGCTATCATTTGTTTTATGAAATTTAAGAAAAAAAATGGTTTAGTTAAAAAAAAAATTAATTTTAATTTTAAAAAACAATACGGCAACACCGGCAATTTTTAATCTATAGACTTTAAAGTATTTTTAATTACCTACGTTTGAAAAAAAAATCGTCAAAATCAGAGCTGTTCGGCCGGGTTCCCTAATAATTTGCTTTAGTTACTCTACTATTAATCGAATTCATATCGCAACTACCAATAAAAAAAAAAAAACAAATAAATTAATAAAACCAAGTAATCCTCAGTTCAACTGTCCCAGCCTGGCACACATGGTTACCAAACAAAAGCAAAACAACAAACAAAAAAAAAAAAAAAGAAAAATTTATTACGTTAATTGTATCACAAATTTGATTATGTTAATTATATTTAATTGTTGGTGTAATTAGCAATAAATTTTACACATTCCCGATTCCCGGCGTTTGTTTCTTTTTGTTTACTTTCACCCTATATTTTTTTGGGTTATATTTTTTATTCTTATTTTTCCGAGTTTCGTTTATTTACCCCTTTTATATGAACGAACATAGAGTAGAGAAAGGGAGAGAAATACACATTAAATAATTTTAAATGTGCACGATTCTCTTACGATTTTATAATTTTATTTTATTTTCCACAAAACAGAGCGCGTGGGAAAGTTTTGGGTAGCCGGCGAAGCGCATAAAAGGGATAATTGAAAATGGTTGCGCAAAACGAATTAAACAAATGCAATTAAGTTTTGCAAAAATATAACAAACAAAAATGCACTTACCTTGATGAACAAAACAGAAACAAATTAAACAACAATTTATTGAAGTTTTTTTTTTTTATTTTTATTATTCTTTATGAAGGTGTATTGGCAATTAACTGGATTAACAATCGCAATGAAGATAACCCTTCAGACGAACAAATAAATGTTCGCAAACGCGTCGAATTTATAATATTTCGTTTTTGTTTGTAGGTAAACAAGAAGGTGATGATAAACTCAAAGAAAGTGATTGATTCGTGGAAATTGCCGGTTTTTTCTTGGAATTTTGTTTTTATATAATCATATATAAATGACATTAATATTTTAGAGTCACAAATTTGAGATGTCAGATAACATTTTTTTTTGTCATGTATTATGTGGTGTTTTAATAAAGGTACGCTAGGGTTTCTTAAAAAAATATTGTTTAAACTATTTATTTGTTTACAACTGAAGATCTTCTTTAAATGAGCAGAGTCACTAAATAGGGCAAATGTAAACGAGATTGGCTTTCAATATTCTACCCAATTATTTTTGTTTGCAATATTAATACTGTAATAGTTTTTAAACATTTATTTTTATTTTATGAATCTTAAAAAAATCTATACATATTTAAAAAAATAAAAAGGTCGAAAGACCCTTAGCACCGTTTTTTTTAGCTGTTCTTACCCTTGATATTTCTAATCCCGCTCACCCTTCCTCAAAAAAATACCTGTTCATCTTTTCATAAAAAGGTTTATAAACTTATTTTTTAAAGTGGTCGTTTCGGGTCACATTCCGTTCAGCATTATAAAATACATACTTAAAAATAAGGTATCATATAGCCAGATTGAATGAACCTAAATTTTCTAGCTGATGAACCGGCTTCTCGTCGCCTAACCGTGAATTTTCATAAAAAAAAAAATACAATACAAAAAGGGCACGTATACGCCACAGTGTACATTGCACACTGCACAGCACAGTGCTGCGTGCAAATAGGTAATGTAAATTAAATAAACACCTGCGTTCAATAATTGAACAAAATGTTCATGAAAAAAAACCTTTCAAATAAGAATAGGTAAAATATTTGAAAATATTTCTTCAATCTTGTAAAACAGCTGACGGACCTCTAAGCTACGAAATGTATGAAATAACAATTACAAGTTTTTTAATTTATTTTGTTTAAAAAAAAACAATAAGGATTTCATCCCAATCCAGTAATATAGAAATTTCAAATAAAATGCCCGACCAAATCGGAATTAATCGAAAATCGGCATTAGTCGAAAAAAAAAAGATTTTATGAGAAAAGAGAAAAAATAAAAAAAAAAACTCTATTTTCCTAATTCTTTTAATTGTCGCTTGTTAAAAAATGTAATCGTCAATTTGCACTAACATCTGGAACTTCGACTTGTGCCACTTGAGAACATATATTTTTAAAATACCTATTAATTAAAAAATATCATAGTTTATAGTTCAAGTATCTATACTTTAAATCAATTTCAAAGTAGAGCAAATGTGAAAATCCGTATTTTTGAAATTCTTATGTTTACGAAGTTTTATAATCGATTGAAAATTGTTGAAGTTAGAGCTTTTGCAATGCCTTAAGGTACAAAAAATTCAGGCCCTCTAAAGCACTATTCACATAAGAGCAACCAACGAATGAACGAACAAATGAAATTTAATGTATTTCTAAACTAAAATTAATTAAAACTCTATTAAACAATAGCAAGCTAAATTAAGTTCAATTTTTTAAAAATCAAAATTACATTTTAATATTTAAAATAAGAAAAATATGAAAAAAAAAAACAAATTGGTCGTTACGAATTAAAGTTTGTTCGTACGAACAATTGGTTTTCGCAACCATTTCTTGTTTTAGAAATTAAAACGGTATCATTTTCTTTGAAAAAACACTAGTTAGCTTGCTACTGTTTAATACAGTTTTTGTTAAAAAATTTACTTTAAAAATACATTAAATTTTATTTTCGTTCATTCGCTGTAAAGCGCTGTAAAAGTAACGACAAAATGAGTACCCGCATGTATACGTTACTTTTGATACTAGTACCCGCATCAATAATATCGTTACTCGTTACTTTCGTATGTTTCGCATTATTCGTATATTTCGTATGTTTCGTGTGTTTCGTATGTTTAGTATGTTTCGCATGCTTCGTATGTTTCGTTCATTTCGTATATTTCATGTATTTGATACGTTTGTTTGGTATTTTAAGTATTTTTCGTACGTTGGTAGGTATAAGGGTGTAAAAATTTTTTTTTTGGAAAAAACCAAAAACAATTTGTATAATCTAAGCTACATTTTAAAGCCATGACTAGGGCTGTAAAAGTTACGACAAAATGAGTACCCGCATATATACGATACTTTTGATACTAGTACCCGCATCAATAATATCGTTACTCGTTACTTTCGTATGTTTCGCATTTTTCGTATATCTCGTATATTTCGTATGTTTCGTGTGTTTCGCATGTTTTGTTACTTTCGTTACTTATGTTACTTTTGCATGCTTCGTATGTTTCATACATTTCGTATATTTCATGTATATTTGATACCTACGTTTAGTAAGTTTGGTATTTAAAGTATTTTTCGTACGTTGGTATGTATAAGGGTGTAAAAATTTTTTTTTGTTGAAAAAATCTAAAAACAATTTGTATAATCTAAGCTACATTAATTTCAGTTGCGGGGTTCTCATGTTATAAGAGTTTGAGATAGCTATACTGATTTTTTTTTCGATTTTTTTTAATCAAACGTGGAAACTTTTTTGATTTTTTTCCTAATTTTTCGACAAAACTTTGGCAATTTTTTGTTTATATTCATTCAGTAATCTTATCACAATTCTTTAGAGACCTTTATTTCAAAAGTTCATCGCGTAAATCTCGGAATATTAACACTTCAATACAACCATGTCGAACAATTTTTCATTTTTTTTTCTATTGAGAGTGATTTTCAAACCTTGTTTTCTCTGCTTTTTTTTAGTTGAACATTTTGCACTGAAAATAAACAAAATTTTTGAAAAACCAAAAAACTTTTGTATATTCCTAAGCTATGTACATTTCAAGACCATTAACAAAAAGGTCATAAACACATTGGTTGCGGCATGGGTATATTTCGGCCACATAGAAAAAATACCAAAACGTCTCTTTTGATATTTCTGTATAAATTACTATCGATAACACAATGATACCTTGGCACTACTGTTTAATTGAGATAAAAGTGAACTCCAGATAATTATCTGGAGTTAGCATTCCGACTAGGGTAACGATATCGATACAAAATGCTAAATGCAACAAATTGAGTGTATCACTTCGTTTCGTATCTCATGTATCGGATGATTTAGTATTGAAATTGGAATGGGGTCGTTACTCGTATGTTTCGTTACTTCAGTACCCAGTAACGAAACATGCGAGTAACGATACTGTTTAGAAAGTAACGTTTCGTTACTCGTTACTGAAGCAAATACCCGCATTTTAGTAACGAATAAATACGATTTGCTACAGCTGTATATATGGTGTATTAAAAAAAATTAAACAAAAAATTTACTTGATTGATTTTTTCTAGACTAGTAAAACAAAATTATAAAATATTATTATAAAAATCTAAATTGACAACAATATCAAAAATATATTTAGAAAAAAAAGTAAAAAAAATTGATCTTTTTCCCAAAAAAATACATCTTTTATTAAAAAAATCAGTTTACTTACATTACATTTACATTTTGAAACTCAAATTTAATCAGAAGTTGTTTTTTAGGTACTTTGAAAAACGAATTTTATGTTTTTGTTTTCAAAGTACATTTACTAAACTTTTGTTTAGCAAGTATTGAAAACTCTATGTTATAGGTTATCTACATCATTTTAGTTGACCACTTATTATTATGGAAGTAAAAGAACTAAATAATTTTGACATTTTTGAGAGATTTAAAAAAAAGCTAAATAAAGCGTCTAGAGACTATACACCAAGTGTTTAATACTATATTCTTTATTCTTTTCAGAATTGCTGAAGAACTATACTCAGAGATATAAATAATACTCACTACATACCGTATGACCCCATAATTTATTCAAAGAAACCTTTAACAATTACAAAAAAAAAAAAACTCCAGGTTTGTACTCTTAGTCACTTAAAATTATTTCTATGATTTTGTTCATGCTAACATTATTAAATTAATATTTAACTTTTGTTTCTACGGTTTGTGTTTTAATGCAGAAATTACTTTGATCTTCAGCTTTTATTTATAAACTCTGCAGTTATCCACAAAGTTGAGAGCAACCAAAACTCAAGTTATAAATTATTAACCTCTATATATTTTTAAAATAAAATCTATTAATTTTACATCTTTATCAAATTAATTTTTTTTTTTAATTTCAAATTTTTAATGCTAATGTAACATTTAGTACTGTAAGCGACCCACACGCTTACTTAAATTTATTTTTAATCTAATAAAAACACCATGTGGTTGATTGATTGTGTTATCTTCTTATAAATTTAATTTTTATTCTCAATATTTTATTGACGAACTTAGTAGGTAATTAAAAAAACACACCTGGTAGCCAGTTTGGTTAGGGGAAGTACCTAACTTTTCAAGTTCATTCTGATAAACAATTTCTGATTGTTTCTATCACTTTTTTATCTCAATTAGTTAAGACCATGACTAGCACTTGTCGTGAGTGAGTGAGTTGAGTTGTGCGTAGCGTTTGATGTGGGGTACCTATTTGAAAAATGCCGATGGTTTCGATTCTAGTCTAGATCAATAATTTACTAGTTTACATGCTTTATCTACATGTGTGTTGTAATTATGCGTAATAAAAAAAATGCGATGGTCATCGGACTCAAACATTATCTTAAGGGGGGATGTACATTTAGATACAAAATAAAAAAAGGTGTTTTACCGACATCCAAAAAGGGGGAGGTATTCAATTCGTCTGTATTTTTTTTTTTTATATGTTTGTTACCTCATAACTTTGGACTGAGTGAACCAATTTTGATAATTCTTTTATTTTTTATTCAATTCAGGTGCCTGCAGTGTAGTCCCATTTCAATTTTGACTATAGAATCCGTGAGAAAACCATAATTCCATGTTTCGGTCAATAGAAGTCGGTTTTATTTTTTTTTTTTTTTTTTGATAAAAAGGATTATTTTTTTTTCAAGTATAATTTTTTTTACTATCTAGAAGCTTAGCTTAATATGTAAAATAAAACTGTTGGATTATGAAAAATTGAGTCTTCTGAAAATTATTAAAAGGATTAAGTCGACCAAAATTTTTATTTTGTCTTTAAAAAAGTTCCCTTCTTAAATAAATATGTACAGTAAAACCCAGATATTCCTTTGGAATTTTAATTTTTTTTTATCAACAGAAATAAAAAAAAAGTTTTTTTTGTCCATACACTTAAGAGGGTTTGTTTGTGAAAAAGAAAGATTTGAAAAAATAATTTTCATTTTATTTAAAGATACTTAATTTACTCCAGTAAAATTATAAGAAGACTTATTTATAAGTGGAAAACCATCGAGAAATGTTGGTAGTATTCTCCTTTTTTATTCAACATAAGCCGTTTTTGTGCAGACTTTTCAAAACGCAATAAATGGGCCATCTGCAGCTGTCTGCAGCAACTCTATAGAAGTAACCTTACCGAACACTCATAGTTAAGAATGTGAAAGGAAATACTGCCGGATCGGATGAAAATTCCAATTTAAATGATTGAAAAATGACTTTAATTTAAGGTATTCTAATCGTAACCCCTGATAGTTGATAAATATTGAAAATTTATCAACAAAAAAATTTTTGTTTTAAAATCAGTCAACTTTTCTATGATGTTTATTAATTTTATTTCAATACTAGGTGGTTATCATTAATAGAAATGATCAAAACTTTAAATAATTGAGTTATAAGACATCGAATTTCATTATTATTTATCAATCATTAATTGATAGTTGACAATCGCTATAAGGGGCAGTATTAAAAAAAAAAATGTTCGTATCATCAAAAATAATTCTTACCAATATTATTGAAATTCAGCACAAATAAGTTGGAAAAAAAAAATTAAAAAAGTAAATTTTTTTTACTCTTTGAGAATGAAATATTTAGAACATCAACTTTCTAAGTCTTCTGTACTTGTAATTTCACAAGTTTAAAAGTTAGAATGATACATTAGTATTGCTTAAAAAAAATTTACTTTTAGTCGCCTAAATTTTTCAAATCGACCTATATGTGCGTCAGCAAAAGATTTTACCTCACAAGCAATAAGATTGCGTGTCTTTTATATGAAGAGTTAATATGACTTACAATAAGTAATTATGAATCAGACGCCTTAGAAACCTGAAATTGATTTTAACTGTGGTAATCATTTTTAATGAATCAGTTAAATACGTTTTTGATTGAATAAACTAGCAGTTTTTGTGTAGATACCACCATGATGAGATAAAAGAACGGAAGTCGTTTTTTTTATATGTATAACATATCCATTGACCAAGAGAATAAAAAAGTTAAAAAAGTTTCAAAACATTTTTTTTTTTTAAATCAATGTTTCAATGTAAAATGGGTTGATACATCTTCTTGAAAATTTGTTTTTATGTATGGAACAATAATATATTTAGGGCCAATTTTTCAATAGTCAGTTAAACAGTCAGTTAGTACTTATTCCTAAGGATAGAGAAAAAATCAATTTTTCAACAAGCAGATATAGCTTATTCCTAAGAATAAAACTATCTGCTTCTTTCAGAGACGAATAAAAATTATTCTAAGGAATAATCTCAACAAAAATATTGTGTCAGTTGTCAAAGCTGTTTTGAAAGAATTTTGAAAAAAATACAGTGGAAAACAAGAAAACAAAAACAATCATGAATAAAAATGACGTTTAATTTTAAATATTTTTGAATTTGACATTTTTTTTTTTTGTTATTCTGTAGAATAAATTATTCTTAATTGAAAAATTCAATGTTTTTATCTGATTGCTTATGAGCCTAATAACTTTATTCGTCGAACAGTTACCTGACTGTTTATTAGAAGATTGAAAAATTGGCTCTTAGAATATCATAAAAAGCATACCAAGTTTTTTTTTCAAAAATATTTGAAGTTTATTATTCACAAAAACTAATTAAAAAAAAAAAAAACGGTTCCTACAATTATTTTCCAAAAAAATTCTGAAAATTCTATATTATGCAAGAAATTTTGAGTTTGGAGATGTTTTTGTTATTCAAAAAATTTTTTATCAATTTTTAATCCTTTTTTACATTTTTCATGAAATTATTGAAAAAAAAAAAAATGGTTGAATTTAACAAATCAGCTAGAAAACTGTTTGTAATTGTGTGTTGAAAAAAATCTGAAAAAATCCTAACATTTGTTTAGAAGCAATGATAAATTAGTTGTAATTATAGTATCTGCTGAAAATGATAATTTTATCACAAGCAAGGATATAATAGATTTACTTCGAGGTCCTGCATTTGGCAATGACAAAAAAGTTTTAAGTTAAGTTACCTACACTTTTAAAGCTTTTGGAATTCAGTGTAAAGTACATTCATTATACAATACGCGACACCAATCCTGCTGTATCTTTCCGAACTTTATTTCAGATGGATGAATCCTCGAAGGTCCTTCGTATAATATCAGTTTTGTCTTATGCCGAAAGACAAAACAACATCCAGCGAAGAAGATGCAAATGCGAACTATAAGTACAAACTGTTAACAAATGTGTTGACAAGTAAGATAAGTATAGTTTGGAATGAAGATTGATGTTGCAGTGAGGCAAAAATTTTTGTTCTGTGATGAATATCTTGGTTTTCGTTGGTTAAAGAAATTATAGATAGATTGTAAATGTTTCAGAATATTGTTAACCACAATAATTATGTATCGTTTTCATATAAAGATTAAATCAAGCAACCATATAAAAAAATTAAATTGAGTTTCTGTCCCTCGAAAACATTGAAATTAAAAGGAGTTATAGGCAATTTTTTAGTAAATCTACTTTTTCCTTCATTAACTTGGCTATTTTCAATTAGAAAACAAAAATCTACAATTGACCATCGAGTGATGACAATCTATAAATGGAAGGAATTCATTGATTGATTTTGCTAAGTTTAACGTCAAAGCCATTTAAAACCTACATTAAACTGTAAAATTATTTATAGGTATTTTTATTTGACATGGCGTCACATTATTTTGTCCTGTACACTCTCAATACAATATTATTTAATGTTATGAAGACCTTATGATTCTGGCATTCCACAGAACCACAATTTCACTCAACCTTTATTATTGTCCTTCATAATAATTTTAAATGAACACAAAAATTGTATGTTTGTTTCATTAGTCCTTTATACTCTCACTCACCATGTGTCAAAATAAGTTTTAAGTAATTAATTACTGTAATACACAAAAAAAAAAAAAAAAAAATGAGCGCAGTTTGCTTGTTGTCACTGAAATGACAGATGTGCATGAATGAATAACCATAGGTACATACTTCAACTTTGTATAATATTTTTAATTATTAATATCGAAATAATGAAAACAAATTAATCAAAAAAAAAAAAAAAATAAAAAAAAAAAATATCGTTCATCCAGCTCTACCATTGTGATGCGGTTAAAATGAACTAAATAATATTTTTGACAGGTCATAAACCAAGATAGCGTAAAACATAATTATGTACATTCAAATTTTATATGAACCATTTTTGTAGTCTTTGTTTATGTAGATTCAAAAAGGGTTTTTCAATTATATTCATTCACAAAAAAAAAAAAAACATACACTTAATCAGTGTCGTTTCACTTGGAAACATCAGTATGACAAATAAAATTCTGTTTCATGTAATAAAATAATATGAGTGACTCATGGTGTTTAATTAAAAACCAAAAAATAGGTATCTACATACTTGACTTATAAAGATAATCAAAATGATTTTTTTGTAATTTTAAAATATTTTTGTATCGTCAGTGACGTGTGCAAAGTGTGTAACTCTATTGAACAAAATTTTACAGGAAATCAAAATAAACTTTCTGTTTTCAAGATTAAGCCGGGTGATATTCATTTTAATCATGAATAATTTGAATTATGAAAATAAAATTATTTTGAGGGATTTTAGAATTCATTTAGCAAACAAAAATAAAAAATTGCGTTTGTAAGCTTCATACCTTAAAACAGGCTACATGATGAATGTGCCAAGCCTTTACCGAAAGACCTCTTTTAGAAATTATATGATTTTGCCTTTTATTTTACATCAATATCATCTTTTAACTCGATGCACTTTAACACGCCATTCGTTCCAAAATTCGGAACTGAAAAATAGACCAGTGTATTTATAATGTTCATATATGAACATGACCCAGCAGTTTGTACCACCCCCAATTTTTTTTTGCTCATTCGATAGAGATTTAGGTGAATATCATAACCCTGATTTTTCGCACTCGTGAAATTCACCATTTGGCCGCCATTTTGAATTTTAGTTTTTATTAAATATCTCGACTTCTCTCCATTTTAGGTAAAAGTTGGTTATACAAAAAACGTAGACAATTAAATTTCGCATCTTTTACTCCGTGGAAAAAAGGGCCAAACCCTGAGCGCAGAGGCACTTTCTCTTTTTAATAGCTCAAAACTAAATGTTCTATCCTAGTTAGGATTAATTTTATCGTATTCTTTTGTTAAACTAAAATCAAGTTCATTTTAGAACAAATTTGAGAAGAAAAAATAATTGAAAATGGTACCTAATACAGTTAAACAAAATTTACAAGTACTGTTTAACTGTTTTTAATAGAAGTTTTGGCAAACGAATTTAATTTTTGTTTTTTTCAAAGTTCAACATTTAATTATAAAGTTATTTTTTTCTTCATTCAATAGGATTTATTGTTATAAGTTAAATAGAAAAAGTTTGAATGTCTACGGTCAAAAAGGATAATTTAATATTTTTTTTTTCAAAGTTCAAAAATCTTATTATTAATTGAAAAAAAAAAAAACGGTTATTTTTAACGTTGAGAAGTTAAATTATTTTTAACTTCCGACGACCCGTTTGAAGAAATTATTCATCCAAATCGTAGATTAACGGCTGGGTTCTCTAATAAATATGCATTAGCTAGTTACTCTCCACCAATGGTTAATTTTTTTTTTAATTTTTAGGTTTTTTTCTATTTTTAAATCATAAGGAATGTCATTTCAGGTTAACCATTGTCATTTTGCAAAACACATCACATCACCAATTTTTTTAAGTAGTTATTTAATTGTGACCTTGACAGCTTTGACAATAGAATTAATCACTATCTGAGTAAGAAAACATACACCCAACTTCACTTGATTTTCTTAATTTATATGTTTGTGTGTTTTTCTATTGTTAGTCGCCAATTAATACCAAAACAGCACAACCCTTAATATTTACTTATCACACTTAATAAATGTTTTTGAAAGTTTTCCTTCGTTTTTTTTTTGTCTAAAAGTTGTACTAAAAAACTACCTACTAATTAAATATACATTATGTAGTATAGAATTAACATGAATTTTTGCTTTAAAGAAATGTCATTTCAGTCACATCATTATCATTATGTCACATCGTTATAAAACTAAATTGCATCGTTATGGTAACGTTATAAAATGCATGTTTTTATAAAGAATATCTTATTCTTTGTAGTTCATTCAAGTTAAATCCTACTAATATTGATTCGTGCTTCAGCAATTTATATAATTATGAATAAGGTGTCACACCCGTAACAACCCATAATTTATTACCTACGATGCAATAATTTTATTTTTGTAAAAATATAACTTGTCTTCAATCCAATGAAATGCAGTGTATCAAAA
The DNA here is from genome assembly GCF_945859705.1 of Episyrphus balteatus. NCBI lineage: Eukaryota > Metazoa > Arthropoda > Insecta > Diptera > Syrphidae > Episyrphus > Episyrphus balteatus. Next base: position 81,074,494 of record NC_079136.1, on the reverse strand, counting down.
TTTTTGCGATGACAAATTTCCTTACCGCTACCTGGCAAATATAAACAATAGCACTTCAAATTGTTTTAAAATAACACGAAGAAAGCACGATATTTCGTTTCACAATTTCATTTTCAAGTACATATCATCACTTAATTGTAGGTAGTGCGTAAATACAGTAACAATACATTTTTATAAGTATTAACAACTATAACTTTATCAGTTGTTGCTGGCGATTAGATAAATAGAAGCCAAAAAGTTTTGCAAAAACAGAATCCAAAATCGAACTGGAACCAACCTTTAACTAAAAAAAACATGGTCAATACTCGCAGTAGTTGTAATAGATTCGTTCCGTCATGAACAAGTGTCTTTGTCTGCTGTCCTTCATAACCTTACTGGCAACTGTTGGAGCAAGTAACAAAATTAATTCAGAGATATTCATTGATAGCCACTAACAATGGTTTATACTGATGATAGTTTGCTTTATTGTTTACACGGCCAGCACAGGGAAATCCGAATCCTGGAAAATAATAAGCCGCAATGAGTGGGCGGCTCGACAACCAAAAGGCCGGGAACACATCCATGGTCCTGTGGAGTATGTCGTTGTTCATCACTCCTACATACCGGATGTCTGTAATACAACGGATGCATGCAAGGCATCCATGAGGTCCATGCAGGACTTTCACATGGATGACCATGGCTGGGACGATATAGGCTACAATTTTGCCGTCGGTGCTGATGGCAATGTGTATGTTGGTCGCGGATTCGGTGTGGTTGGTGCACATGCTCCTCGCTATAACAACAAGAGTATTGGATTACTGCTAATAGGCAATTTTATGGGTAAGATTGGGTAGCGCAAATATTCCAGAGGTGAATTGAATAAAAGAGCGTGTATGCTTTGCTTATTGCTTGCAGAGAAATTACCACCAAAACCAATGATGGAAGTTGCACAGAAATTTATCGCCTATGCGGTAGAACACGACCATGTGGTGGTAAATTACACGTTGTACGGACACAGGCAAGTCAGAGACACCGAATGCCCGGGAACGGCCTTCTTTGCTCAACTGAAATTCTGGCCACATTGGAGGCCCATATAAGTTTGCTTAATAATACCGCAAAATATAGTTGACCCGGAGACCGAAAAGAGAGAGAGAGAGAATTTGTGTTTTTGAAGTTAGTTTTTTGTTTTTTTTTTTTTTGGTTGCCATAATTTATTTACTTCCCTGTGATAAGATTGTAGGTATTTCTTATTATATTCAATAAATTTTAGTTTTTTTTTTGTCTTTTGCTCAGATTTGAATATTAATTCCAATTAGAAAAAATATAGGTACCTAAAGTGAATTTATTTTATAGTTCTCATATGTTAGGTTTACATTTAAAAAAAAAAAAAATAAATAAAAAATATTTTGACATTGATAAATAGTTTGGAATGTTTGTCTTTGACATCAAAGTGTAGTTTGTTGTAAAATGCTTTGGGGGATTTTAATTAATTTCCTTTCAAACTCAAGGGCTTTCAAGGCCAATGTTGTTGGCACATTGTTGGTCTGATATAATAATTCTTAAGTTTTTTTTTTTTTACATTTTTTAGTATAAAAGTTTTGCTATTGTTCTAACTTCATACATATACTTACTACTACTATGCTGATTTTAATAAATTATCCAAACAAGAGAACAAACACCATTTTAATAGGGCTTGCTGAATTAATTAGTTCAAAAAAGCTTTTTGTGGCTTTTTATCAAACAGAAACATGCGAATCATTAATTTTAAAGTTTATTTTCAATTTCAAAGAAAAGTAAAATATTTAAGTATGGTACTTTTGTTTTAGTTTGTTAGAGAGTTCAAAACGAACAAATAAATGACTTATTTTTAGTAAGAAAAATATGTCAAGCAGTTCAAATTATGACGCGATACCGAGAGAGGCAACTGAACAGTTTTTTTTTGTACCGACTTCCAAATAGGAGGAGGTATTGAGGTCTGTACTTTTTGTTATGTTTGTTACCGCATAACTTTGGACAGGGTGAATCAATTTTGATAATTTTTTTTTGATAATTTTTTTTTGATAGCTAAAAAATGCCTCCGAAAAAATCTTTCAAAATACAGTAAATGTTAAAGTGCATACAAAAGTCAAAACGAAGATTTTTTGCTTCAAAGTGGAACAACTTAGGTTTACAAAAAAAAAAAAAAAATTTGTGGTATCTCCAAGCAACAACATTAAGAATGAAGAGGAAAATTATAACTTAAATGACCTTATAGTAATCAGTTTGTGAGTTCATTTTTTCGGCTTAAATGACAAGTTTATGTTTACATCCTTAAAGAAGTAAAACTTTTTTATAAGTTTTGTTTTAAATTACTCCAATTCGTAAATTATTGGCCTTGTTATTACGTATTCTAAACTTGTTAAGCTTATCCTACGTGCTACGTTTTTGAACTGATAGGTATTTTATTTAACACAATTTTAACGAAAACTTACTACCCCAATGTCATAGAAAACTGCAAAAATAATCCCATTTAAATCTTATCTCTGATAGACAACTGTACTTCTAAAAATAATCGAATAAAAAATTTAAGCACAAATTTACAAAAACCATGTTACAGCACAAATTTTATTGAATTTCTCTAAAGCTTTCGATACTGTCTCACATGAATTACTCTTGACAAAAAACTTAAATATTTATTTATTCTTTGCAAATTCTGCTTCAGCTCTTATTTATAAGTACCTCACTTCAAAAAATCAGAGAGTTTCTGTAAACCGTCACTCATCTGATTTTCTCTCAACTTATCTTGGTGAAATACTTTGTTAAGGATAATAATAAGTGAGTTTGTTCTCTGAAAAATAGCTGGTTCCGAATATTCTTCTAAACTCGAAAATTCCATTATTATGGTTAACTTATACTTTCAAATTACCTACTTATTCTTAGAGATGGCTACGAATTTTATTGATACCTACTTAATCTGAAAATGAATTATTAGGAAATTTAAGATCAATGGTGTAGAAAAGAAAAACATAAAATGAATCACAGCAGATGGCCGGAATGTAGTGAAGGTGGAAGAAAAGGGAGCATGTTCACCCCAATAGGGTTCATTAAAATGCTAACGGGATTTTAATGATTCCCTCTTATTGACAATAGTTTAAATAAATTGAGAAAAATGTCAAAAAATATTTTTTTACTTTTTGTTTTTATCTTTTACAAAAATAGTTAGATTTTGATAAAATATTGTGAAAATTTATTTTTTTATGTTTTGTTTAAAGCAAAATATTAATTTTTCTATTGAATTTTTTTAAATTATCTAATTTTCAATAAAAAAAATTCATGTTATTTTTTAGTTTTGAGCAAATCGTAATTATTCATTACAGGTATCAACTTTAGTAACGAAAAAAATTACTGCACACAAAAATCAAAACTGTATTTTTTGTGTGTTCTTTTTAAAATGAATATTGATCAATAAATACCTATGCTAAACTTAAACAACCAAATATGTATTTCCCTTGAAAATGGACGTACTGGAATTAAAATAATAGAATCTAAAAGCTCGAACTTTCTGGTTTTGAGAGAAAGTTTTCAAGAAACACGTTGTGCTTAATCCTATTAATAACTAAACTATTTTTTTTTTTTGTTTTAAATTTTGCGGATCCTTTTTTTTGGTAAAGAACTTGAAAACAAATTCCAACTTAAGCACTGTATGAATCGGAGCTTGTTCATTCAGCTTAAATTTGCTTTTTTTTAAAGTTCGACACAAACATTTCGACGCTGAATATATTTCCCACATTCAGGTATGATTTTTTGAATAATTAATTTTATTACTTAATTAAAAAAAAAAAAAAAACTAAAAAAAAAAGATTTTTGGTGTCCTTTATTATAATTGCTTAAGTTGGAATAGCGACAAAACCATTAATGGTCCACAAAAACCCCTCAAAGTTTCGATTCCATTTTTTTGCTTATTCAATCGAATTTTTGCAAAAAAAAAAAAATAAGGAACACGGTTTTGACTTAATATAAAATCTTTTACAAAATACAAGACAAAATTCTACACGTTAATGCAAATATATCTTTCGAACTAAAATTTTGTGTTTATTCAGTAAAAAATCTGCTTATGAATGCCTAATTTATTTTTTTTCTCAACGTTTTTATTTTAATTAGACTCCAATCTTCCAATGCGACCATTTTTGAATTTCAGCAAACAATTTGTTTCCAGGACATTCTGTTTTACCAACTTGTCTGTGTCCATACAATACATATTTTGGCGAAAGATATCCTTGAAAGACCCCTTCATTAAGCAGCTCTTTTGCGAGTAAAATTTGAGTATTCGTGGGTGTGTGATCTATAAACAAAAAATTAATAAGTTTGTTTTCTTCACAAGAGATGAATTAAAGTTAATTTCTTACCATTATAATTTCCAATGAACATTATGCCAATCGATTTAGTATTCCATCCTGAAGCGTGAGCACCTTGAATGCCAAATCCACGACCTTCATAAACGTTTCCATCAGCACCAATACCAAAATTATAACCAATATCATCCCATCCTAACGTTTTCATATGATAAGATTGTATATTACGCATCTGTTGCTTGCAAGTCTCCGTTGTGTTGCAGTAAGAACCAGCTGAATGATGAATAACAGCATATTCTAAATTAATTTCAAGAGAGCTTTTTGAAACAGCAACTAGTCCGCCCCATTCAGATTTGTTGATAATGTTGATGCTCAAAATTCCTTGAAAACCTATGAAAACACAGTTTTTTTTTTTTTTACTAGGTATGTATATAAAAAGGATTAAAGCACTTACAGCAAAATAAAAAAATGCAAAATTTGAAACACTTGTTGACCATATCGACTGTTTTTGTTGACTGATCAATTTTTTGTCTTTAATGCGGTTTTTCATTTTGGTGAAATACACAGATTAAAAAATTGACTATCTAATCAACGCAAATTTAAACGAGCGCAGTAAATTAAATAAGATTTTTTAAGATTCTCATTGAAATTGTCTTAGAGCTCCTGGAGTTTATATTTATTGGCCACTTATAATTAGAAGCGAAAACCTTATCTACGTCAGATAGTTTATAAAATAATTATCAAGTCCATCAAAGTGATTAATTTGATAATAAATAAAACAATACTTATCAAATAGAAATGCAATCACATTTTTCACTGTCAATTGTTTCTTTCACTTTTTCAAAAATCCCCTAAATAGATCAACAATAATTACGTCCTTAAATATTGTATTGTAAATCTTACTAGCAGCTTATGAATCCCACCAGCCGAGGGATGTTTTTCTTGACTAATAACGTGTCCACAATTTGGATTTACGACAGCCTGGAGCTGATAAGTCATATCGAAAATGTTATCATGGAACTTCTTATAAGAGATCTTTTTATCTTTTCTTAAGAGCAAAGGGTAAAGTACATTTTTTTTTACTTTGACCAATTTATAAAAAAAATATATTCTATACTGGGTGTCGCAAAAGTAATTATCCAAACGAAATTATACTGAAAGATCAATTTAAAGGCTCTCAGAATTTTGCTTCCTTTGTCCTTTTGAATTTTTGTTTTTACAATTCCTTCATAATGCAATTTCATTTTAACATTTGTCCAAAAATGGTAAAGTTCAAAAAATATAAAAGTTTCCAAAGAAAATTTAGCAAACAAAAAATATAGGTACTTGCACATACGAGAGAAATGTTATTTTTAATTTCTCTGATGACACAAGTACTCAACACAATCAATCAATTGTTAACAGAGATCAACTGATTTAATCTGTTTTATTATTCAACTTGAGGGTCACTGTGGTGTATGTGGAACATTTTTTTTTTTTTAATAAAAAAAGCAAATTGAATCTTTTATTTTCAAAACATGATAAGTCCACTTTTTTCAAAATTCGTTTTTTTTACTAAATTGTTACTCTAGGGATAACCAGGTCTATCTTCAAAATAATGAAGTATTTACTCCATCTATATCCGATTTTACAGCTAAGCGAAATATTTTTTTAGTATCAAAAACAGGATAAGTCCCGGACTTATCATCTTTTGAAAATAAACAACAGCTTTTTTATGTGTAAATGCTATATTAAGCTACTGGCTGAAAATCTTCAGTTTAAAGCGTCTTTAAAGTTAAAGAAGCACTCCGGACATTATATTGTAATCTCTAATACAATTTTGTGATAGACTGGGGATGAAAGCACAATTGTGTATACCCATTTTAAAACTAATTTCACATCCGTTTATTTTCAAAGTATGATAAGTCCAAAAGCGTTTTTATTTTTTATCTTTTGAACTATCGCTCCAAAAATTAAAAACGAAACGGTATTTTGTACCTAGGCAAAAGTTCTACAGAATATATTTTTTATGAATTTTGACATGAATTATGACACATCAAAAGAAAATAGAACGTTTTTTTCTTCTCCTGCAAAATTTAAAATCATGGACTTATTATGTTTTGAAAATAAATGATTCAATTGTTCTATTCTTAATCAGTCAACCATATTAAGGAAGTTATACAAAACGTAACCCAAGAAAAAGCAGTATCTGCCTATATTTAGATTTTTAATTGCCAATATTCTTGAATATGACTAAATGAATTTTTAAATTCTATTTACATTGTTTTTTAGTTCTTTGAATAAATTTCATTGCTACTTTGGCATTTTTCATTGCTTAATGTTTTTTTTTGTTCATTTTGAAAATTTGAGCTTGTGCAATGTACTAAACTATTTGCTCTGTTTTACCAAATAGAAGTATTTAAATTATTTGGTATAAAAATATTTGTCTGCGATGTATTACTAGACTTATTCAAAAAAAAAAAAAAAAAATATTGTTTTCGTTCATAGTTATATCGGAAATATTGTTGGAAATGACAAAAAAAAAAATAAAGTTTCAGCCCTTAATATTTAATAATAAGTGCTGCCGCATCGCAAATTTTTATTTCCCATATGATTTACATGGGAAAGATTGTGTTTTTGAGTTTGAAATTCTATAACTTTTAAATGGTTTATCAAAAAGCCTAGATTTAATCATTTTCTTGTATAAAATTGAACGCTCTATAAAAAAACTGTTATACATTTTTTTAATTGATAAACGGCCCGTTTCGAAGTTATTCAACTTTAAAATATGAAATCTCCAATTTTTTTACGAAATTATTAGCAAACTTTTCGAAGTTTTTGTATATATGTATGTTGAATTTTGGTTTCACAGATCCTTTTATTTAACTGTCAAACTCCTAATACTATCGTACCTATTAGAATTTATTTATTTATTTTTTCAACTAAACATATTTTTTATATTAATTTAACAAGTCGGTTTTTTTTTTAATTTTATAAATGCATTTTTGTAGAGCGTTAAATTTCATATAATAAAATGATTAAATCTAGCCTTTTTGATAAACCATTAAAAATTTATAAAATTCCAAACTCAAAAACACAATCTTTCCCATGTATCATATCGTCGCCGTGCGTCGGTCTCATGAGAAAACCTCGTAACTCCCAAAATCAAAATTTTACAGGAGAGACTAAAGAGTAAACAAACAACAGAATAGTTGGGAAGAAACGCGCTGTGCTAAATATGAATTTAAGTCTATTTAGAGTTTTCGGAATGACCCCAAATTTTCTGGGTTGCTCCGCTGACATATTTTCTAAAGAATGGCATTCAAAAGTCATTTTTGAAAAAAAGTGGAGTTACGAGGTTTTTTTATGAGACCGACGATATGGGAAATAGAAATTTTTCGATGCGGCAGCACTTAATATTAATATTAAAGGCTGAAACTTTTACAGGATTTTTTTTTCGTCATTTCCAACAATATTTCCCATATATGTAACTATGAACGAAAAAAAAAAATAATTTTTTTTTAAATCAGTCTACTGTAGGTATTAAGCTATGATTACACGGTCAACGAAATGGGTCAACGCGTTGACTCTCTGACGTAAAAATGACGTCACAATCTGTCCCAAGAGTGTCACGTCGTGTGATCGTCAACGAAAACTGCTGTCATTGCATTGACGGGTACGATGACACTCGCGTTGACACACATTTTTGGGTCAACGCATTGACTATTTTCGATGACCGTGTAATCTCTCTGTCATTGATATTGGGACGCGTTGACAGGGTTTTAGGACTGGGTGTCATCGCAATGACCCTGTCCCAGCGTTGACGCGGCAGAATTTAATACCGTGTCATCGTTTCAGATTGACATTGTTTTTTGTATAGAAATGTGATGAAAGTTGGATGGGGAAAATATTTTGTAGGGCGATTTTTTTAATGGAGTACCGTTTTGGAGGGAGGGCGGTTCTCATTTCACCTTTTTGTTATTTTTTTTACAAAAAAAAAAACTTTTCGGTATGGCCATGGCATCCATGTTGGATGCAAAAAATTTTTTTTTTGCAAAAAACCATTTGTATATTCCAAACTACATTTTAATACCATAACCATTAACAATGAGTGCGGCGTTCCTATGCTATAAGCGTTTGAAGGTGGCCATTAGGGCGGAGTGAAACTGCACTTTTTTTTCTTTTTTTTTTTTTTCTTCTTCTACATACCAGGGACGGGTGCCATTAGTCATTAAAATAGAGCATACCAAATCTCAGCCCGATCAAAAAATATCTTGAGGGTTCACAACACCCTTGAAAATTTACATGCTTTTTGGAAGTAATGTACTTTGAGCAATTTTCAAAAGAGATGGAGCAGTGTGTTCGGTCGAGACAAGAAAAAAATCGTATGGGAGGAGGGTCTATTCCCCTTCGTTTAGCGGGGAGGGGCAATTTAAAAAAGAAATTATTTAATTTGAAACAAAAAAATATTAAAAATCAACGGTTATACTTACAATAACGTGCTATACCTTTTTGTAAAGCCTAAAACCTCGTCTTTTACAAAAATGTTTAATATGGCCTTTTTCTGGCACAGTTTTTGAAAAATTAATTTTCGAAATCAAAATTTTGAAAAAAAAAATTTCAAACTAATTTTTTTCAAAATTTTATGTAAATAAGTACCACTTAAGTTTTTAAAATTCGATGCTGTTATTTGTTTTTAAAGAAAAACAGAAAAATCTTGTCATTTTCGAGAAATTAACAAAAAACCAAAACTATTTTTGTCTAAGAAATTTCTTTATTTTTTGTTTTTACGTGGCTGGATCATGGGGGTTGGGAGTGCTCGCCGCCCATGGATTCTTGCAGTAAGGGCCTTAAGTCAATAAAATCGCAATTTTTTAATGAAAATTGAACAATAAACAATAATGTACATGTTTTTCAAATCAAAAAAACTGAGTAAAACAAAAAAAAACTCAAAAAACTAGATAAATTAACCTCTATGGTGTTTTCATTTTTTTCAAGTGACTTGTGAACCCTCTAAAACTTCTTTGATCGATCTGAAACTTTTTTGCCGTTATTTAAGTTCCAAATGGCACCCATCCTGGCTATGTAGAACAAAAAATAAGACAACTTTTTTTTTCACTCCACCCTAGTGGCCATATTGATTTTTATTCGATTTTTTTTAAATCAAATGTAGAAACTTTTTTAATTTTTTTTCTAATTTTTCGACAAAACTTTGGTAATTTTACATTTATATTCGTTCAACAATCTTATCAGCAATCATTTAAGACTTTCATCTTAAAAGCGCATTGCGTATATCTCGAAATATTTACATTTCAATGCAACCATGTCAAACTAATTTTTGTTTAATTTTTCTATGAGAACTTTTTTCAAATCTCATTTTCTCCGCTTTTTTTTCAAAATATTTTTCGAAAATTTAAATTTTTGCTTTGTGTCAAACAGTGTGATCAACATAGTTTTGCGAGTCAACGCGTTGACACTGCTAAGTAAACTTCACGTTGACACACCTGCGCGTCAACGTAATTTAGGACGATATTGACGCAATAGTGTCAATCGTGTGATAGTCAATGTTTTAAGCATTGACATTGTGAACGTTGACGGTGAGATGACAGAGAGAATATGGATTTTTTCTTGACGTCAGAGAGTCAACGCGTTGACCGATTTCGTTGACCGTGTAATCATAGCTTTACACTTTAAAATTTTTGAATATAAAAAAAATTCGATATTTCGCGATTTTTATACGTTCAGTATCTTTGAATTCGAGATTTTTTTTTTCAAAAAAAATAATTTGAAGTAGGAATGCAAAATAAGGCTTTCACTACCAACGGAAAACTTTAGGTACTTTTAAGTTCTACTTACAATTACAGTTGAAACTCGATTATCCGGGATTCGATTAACCGGGACGCTCTATTATCCGTGATGAAAATATTTGAAATTTGTTCTTGAAAATAAAGACAACGTATTAATTTAAACTCTGTGATCCGTAATAAACTCTACTATCCGTAATATATGAACAGCACCTAACAAATTCCTTCACTTCAAATCAGTCCAACGCAAAAAGAAGTTACTGGATATGTGTATTATTTTAGTATCTTATTTTTGTTTTCGTTTTTTTTTAATAAGTTTTTTTTATAAATACTTAAAAATATATCATTTTTTGTTTGAGAAAAGAAAGTTCTATTATTCGGGATTTTCGATTATCCGTAATGGGTTCGGTCCCGACCATCCCGGTTAATCGAGTTTCAACTGCATTTTAATTTTAACCAAATGATTTCAATTACATTTGTAATTGTTTCCTTAACACACTTTTTAGTTTCTTTAACACACTTTTTAGACTAATGGAGCATATTTTTATACAATATATTCATAAAGGATGGCCAAAAGTTGATTCCGTATTGGCTATCGGTTTGTGCTCGGTTGTGCTCGGTTGTGCTCTATATGTTTGTCATACAAAGTAGTCATCACAATTATTGCAGGTTAATTTGTAAACTCCGGAGCTTGTTTTGTGATATTGATGTGTTTTTACTTAATATATGTTTTTTTTTTGTTTATTTCCTTTTTTTTGTTTTGCGTGTAGTTTGTCGATTATTGTTGTATTAAACCCATATATGCATGAATAATGTTTTTAATATTAATTGTGTTGATTTCGTTGTGGTTTTCTTTATTGTTGATGGGTGTGTTGATCATTTCATTGTCGAAGAACGTTGTAGCTTGAATGCTTCCATTTTTTGGAAGTGTAGGTGGTTTAAATCATTATATAGATTGTGATGATGCCTGTCGTGGTATGTTTTCTATGAATTTTTAATTTGAGTTTGATGTTGTTTTTTATGATGCATAGTTCTAAGAAATTTATGGTATTCCAATTTCCGCTCTGACTTTGATTTTAATGTTTGTTGTTGTGGGTAAAGAGTTGATAGAATTTATTCATTTTCATAGGAATTAAGATATTGTGTCTGCAATTAATCCGCTTCAGAGAAATACCATAGCTTATCCTTCTTTATACATGTATTTTGTATTATGTGAACTTACAAGCAAAAGCATAGAATCGCTCTCTTGTTTCATTGTTCAGACAGTAATTGCTCTCGATGAGATTGAGATATCAATATCTACATTTATTGTAAAATGCTAATGAAGCTTAAAATCAAGCATAAAGTAATCTTAGAACATCTAACACAAAACTGCGTGAAATTCGGAGTAGCTGAAAAATTTTAACATTTAAGACAAAATCAAGTGCAATTTATTAGTTTAGTATTTTGTTTAGACCACTTCCACCCCAAACAGATGAAACTTATGAGGGTTGTAAAAAATCACTGTATTATGTATGCAATTGCTCTCCATTACAAATTAAAAAAGAATATATTTTTTGCAAAAAAAAAAATTTCCATTGAAATAAAAATGTTTAGGTATTGTAACTGAAAAATATTTGCATTAAAAAAAATTGTATTGCAACTGAAAATATTTTGCATTAAAAAAAAAAAAATTATTGCAAATAAAAAATTTTCTACTTTGAAAAAAAAAATCAATGCAAAATGTGTGCATTAAATATTTTTTTTTTTTGAATATTTGTCGAAATTCTTACAATTTTGACTATTTGACCACATATTAGCTATTTCAACAATAACATTGAACCTAATGTATGGTCAGATAATGCATGGTAGATGTTGATTAGTGATATCTACAAAATGGCATACCAATTTTATTTTAAAACTTTTTTTCCAAAAAATTATTTATAAAAAATTAGTTTTTTAAAAAACGGCTCTAATGATTTTTAAAATTTTTTTTCAAAAAATGCATCTTAATATATCAATTAAAACTGCATACTTGTTTTGGAGGGCAATTTGATTTCAGATTTTGTTTTATTTTTTTTTTAACGAATTTTATGTTTTTTTTTTAATTAATTTTTTTTTTTAACCTAATAGTACCTTCATTTTCTAAATTTCTATATAAAAAGTCCAAAAATTTAACCATCTTGAGCTCTAAGAGCAAGTTCGTGCGACCCAGTCGTGCATTTTATTTTTATTTGCAATAAATATTTTTTTTTTTTATTTCAAATGCATTTTTTTTTTACTTGACATTTTTGAAACCGTGGTTTAAACACAAGGCTCCGTGAAGCCACTTCAAAAATTTTGAATCAAATTAGTCTAATTAGCTTGTCCGCCCAAAATTTTTCCTTAAAAAAAAATTAGAGCAAACTTAGAAATTTTCAGTACAAAATTTGTTCGTTGAATAATCTAATTCAAATTTTAAGCTTTTTTTAGCAGAATTCCAACAAAAAATAAGGATTTTTCTCTACATTTTTTTTGAAGGGTGGAACAACGAAAATTTTTAATGGACAAAAGGTGGTCAAATGAATTGGCCTAGTTAAAAAAAATTGGGGTCGCAGTTTTGGCTTTACGGAACTGAAAAAGAACTCATTTCCCGATTTAAATGTTTTTTTTAAATTATTTATTAAATAATTAAAAGAAACCGTTAAATTTTGTATTAATTTTAAGAATATTCAAAAAACAATTTATTTCAAACAAAAAAATAAAACATTTCGCTGATTCATCTAAAATCTATTAATAAATCAGTAAAATCTTGAAATAAAAATATTTCCTGTTTTATATCTGTAAGAATAATTAGCACTAAAAAAAGGGTATATCAAAATTCACTTTAATTTTTTCTTTAACATCACGATTGTTGTTTTCCGCGGAATTTTACTTTGCTCAACTTTTTAAAAGTATTATCGTTCCCCCTCCAAAAACATTTACTTTATATAAACTTTCTCTGGAAATTCATGCAGCTTTTCAATTTATAAGCTCCAACACCTGACGTTTAATCTTGTTTTGGCGACGCAATTATGAATTCACACCGCGAAAACTCCATTGTAAACAGCAAACTTATATCTACCAGATATCTTCGCACAAATCTAAATCAATTTGACATCCTAACAATCGATAGAGCCAAAACCACGTATATTGGATTTTATTAAATTTAGGAGACTTAGTTAAACACCCCTTCCATAATAAGGAAACAAAATTCCTGCCTATAACATGGCAAAAAATAAATAAAAAAAAAGTTGTCTGTGTATGTGTCCTGTATTAATTCTCCTTCAGCGTTCGCAGCATCTCGCACTCCTGTCAATCATCCCATTATTTTCTGCAGTAGTTAAACAGTATTACGTAGATAAGCAAATGCCAATCACCGCTTCGAAAAATGTTATCTGCCACGTACAAACCTCTTCGGGAGCCTATGACAACCCTATATATTAGGTAGGTAGAGTAACGTCGTCGCAGCTCTACACATTAAGGATATGAAAACGAAATTTCCCCAAAAATAAATAAACTCCTTATATCTCTGATATCATTTAATTAGACGTTACTGCCATGAGCTGTTCGATTCCAAAGAAGGACGACGACGATATGTGTTTTTGTGTGAAAATAAGAAAAAAAAAAAATTATAACGCACCATATAGAATGAGATGATGTTTCTAACAAAGTCTTCAATGTCTGAGCTAATGGTGATGTAGGTACTGAAATGAAACCAAAAACCTTATCAAAAATTAATTCATTTTTGTTGTTTTTTTTTTGCGTTAGCTTATTGTTACTGCTCTTTGTCATAGCTGTCTTTATCTAATTGGCAGATCAGGAGTAAATTTTGTTTGTGTGACAGAAACGTCGATGAAATTATAAAAGAATTCTGTAATAAATCCTTCGACTGTCAATATGCAGTAAATAAAGTGTTGAAAAAAAAATAAAGGCACAAAAAAGGTGGAAAGGTGATTAGGACATGACAGTAAAAAAAAGGTCTTCGAAAAGATACATAACCTTTTACTTTTATTACATTTTCCATATAAATACAAGTCAGTTGGAAAAATAATGAGGAATGATATCGATCTAAGTTATAAATCAAAACGATTTGACAGAAGTCAAATCACTCTTCGTAAAGGACCATTAAAAGGCAAAAAAATGTAAAATTATAAAAATAGAAATGTGTCTTTTGATTTTTTTTGTTGTTGTTTTGACCGTCTATAGTATTTATTTTTCCATGATATTGAAAAACAAAAAAAAAAAAAAACTAAGTAACCCATCTTATTACATGTTAAGAAAATGTGCAGTGTATAAATGGAAATGGTTTGGGTACCACATATCAGTGTAATGTTACCCTTAACACACACAAAATAAATTTCATTTCACGTAGATTCGATTAAAGTTGTTAAACAACTGTAAAGAGATGTTAAGTCAAATCTCAACTATAAAACTAAATACAAAAATTTTTAATTTTTTGCATTTGCTCTCCATTACAAATTAAAAAAAAAATATTTATTGCAATAAAGAAATTTCCATTGAAAAAAAAATATTTACTGTAACCGAAAAATAATTGCATTAAAAAATAAAATGCACGACTGGGTCGCACGAACTTGCTCTTAGAGTTAAAGTTGCTTAAATTTTTAAGACTTTTTATATAGAAATTTGGAAAAAAAACAAAATTCGTTTTTGAAAAAAAAATAAAATAAAATCTGAAATTTAATTGCCCTCCAAAACAAGTATGCAGTTTTGATTGATATATTAACATGCATTTTTAGAAAAAAAAATTTCAAAATCGTTAGAGCCGTTTTTTAAAAAACTAATTTTTTATAAATATTTTTTTGGAAAAAAAGTTTTAAAATAAAATTAGTATGCTGTTTGGTAGAAATACTAATCAACATCTAAAAACAAAATTTCAAAAAAGTTCAATGTCCCGTTTTCGAAAATTTGATTTTTCAAAAAAAAATTTTCAAATTCCAAAAATTATTTTTTTCAAAATTTTATTTTTGGCTTATATTTAAATTATATAAATGCTTCTTCACAAAAAGTTTCGTTGAAATCGAATAAGCAGTTTCGGAGATAATCGGATTTGAAAAAAACGGTTCTATGGCAGGTACCGTTAATAATGATTTTCAAAAAAAATTTTTCTATTGAAAGATAGACTTTAGCTTAAAACTAACATTTGAATTTTTTAAACAAAATCGTTAGAGCCGTTTTCGAGATATTTCAATTTTACTAAAATCGGTATATGACAAGTACCGTTATTTTTGGTCCAAAAAAATTAATTCCAAAAACCCCTCTGGAGAGTCGCCAAATAACGCTACATACCAAGTTTGACATTAATCGGTCCATCCGCTGTAGCTCCTTATACAGACAGACAGACAGACTGACAGACAGACAGACAGACTGACAGACTGACAGACTGACAGACTGACAGACTGACAGACTGACAGACTGACAGACTGACAGACTGACAGACTGACAGACTGACAGACTGACAGACTGACAGACTGACAGACTGACAGACTGACAGACTGACAGACTGACAGACTGACAGACTGACAGACTGACAGACTGACAGACTGACAGACTGACAGACTGACAGACTGACAGACTGACAGACTGACAGACTGACAGACTGACAGACTGACAGACAGACAGACAGACAGACAGACAGACAGACAGACAGACGGACTTCCGGGACCCACTTTTTTGGCATTGTCTACCATCGTAATGTCATGGAAAAATGTTATCTCAACTTTTTTTTTTTGTACGAATGCATAACTTGATATATAGTACCTATATCGCAAGTAAAAATGTTTTATTGCAATTGAAAAATATTTGCAAAATGTGTGCTTTAAATATTTTTTTTCGAATTCATATATTTTTTAGTTGCAATAAAATATTTTTTTCAATGCAAATGTTTTTCAGTTGCAATAAATATTTTTTTTTAATGTTATTTTTTTTTATTTGCAATAATTTTTTTTTTTAATTTCAAATGCAATTTTTTTAATTGATATTTTTACAACCCTGGTCTGGAATTGATGCTTTTTACCTATAATGTTTAAAATTTTAAATAAACAAAACTTGACATTTAACCGTTAAAACCTAAAATCATTTTTCCAAAACGATTCATTGAAAAAATAAATGATCATTTTTTTCAGGTGAAGTCTGGCTTTTGGTGAAAAATGTTTTTTTTTTTTTTGTACAAATCGTTTTTCGTGGTACTTCCTCTAGTAGAACCTTACATAGGGTAAGCGGGGGTATATTTGACACCGGGGCACATTTGACTTTGCGTTTTTCGGTATGATCGTGCCCTTAATTAACAATAGTTTGGGTGAAGAAAGAAGCTTAGTTTGATTTAAAGAAATTTTGCCCCGGTCCCGGCGCACTTTTGACAAAATGACTTTTTTTAGAAAACATTATTTTTTTAAATGTTGTAATATGGTAAAACAAAAAAATTTACTGTTAGTATAATCTTGAATAGTCAATAAATCAAATACAAAACAAAACATTGGAAAAAATTAACAGTTTTCGAAAATACAGACCTTTAAAAACTAAGTGTCAAATGTACCCCCTTCTCCCGTAATTACCAACTTAAGTTGTCGGTCACTCGTCCTGCTCTATCATACGAAGCAAACAAGGCTTAAGCTCCAAAAATCGAGTTAAAGGCATATTTGTCATCCTAAAACCAAGCCTCAATTCCAAGTGACTAAAAATAGTCAATGAAGATGAGCACAACAATATTACTCCGCTGCATTCCTAAATAGAAAAATGCATTTATTTCTAACTCTAAGAATAAAAATAAACGAAATTCAAATTTATTTGGGAAGCTTGAGCACTTTATTATTAATATCGTGTACACAGAGAAAAATATGACCTTAAGAAATGAAACGCTATTAGATGATCGGGTGGGTCCCCGTGGAAATAGCTTTATTTCCAGCCTATGAACTTTTTGGTAACACATACAAGTTGTTGTTGTTCATTCAAAACCTTCTACATTTTGTTTATTGAAATGAATGCATTCTAACCGAAACATCTCATTGCTCATCATTACAAAAAAAAAGTGAAAGTTTGAACTTAAAAAATGCTCTTGGTATTGAAATTTTCAAAACTCAAAAATATTTTCTTCAAATATTTTTGCATTTAACAAAATTCCAGCTTATCTAAAATATAAAAATTTAAGTTAAAAAAAAAACACTTTTTGTTGAAATAATAAAAAACAAATTTTTTTTTCATTTTCTCAATTTTTTTGAGGTAATGTAAAAATCTATCCAAATAAAAGTTATATATGTTTTAATTATCTACAATTTTCATGTAAAACCTTTTTTTTTTCAGAAATCGTTTAAAAATCCGTTTTTTCAACCCCTCCCGCCTCAGGTAAGTTGTTAACAGCATTCTTAATATTCTTAATAAACCTTAAAACTAGCAGAAAAAAAAAGTTAGGGTGTTAGGAAATTTTAGGATAAATTGCATATGAAAGGAAAAAAATAAATTACCCACAAACAAATTGTGGAAATGTGGTTAGTTTGCGAAAAAGTGGGGTTGGTGTCAAAAATCGATTTTTGTCAAAAGAAGACTTATCGAAAAAAGCATTGGGGACATTATTATAAACCATTAAAAAATAGAGACAAATTTTTACGTACTTCAATTACAAGAGTTGCTAACTTGGCAATTACAATGATTTTCATCATGTAGGGGAGTTCCATTTTTTATTATTAATTTATTCTATTAGATTCAAACATATTTTTAATGTATTTGATCTGGGCAATTCAAACAACTTGATAATTTTTTTTCTGTTTAACTTTTCAATACAAAATCCCCCATAAAATGCATAATTTAAATTAAGCTTTATTAGTGATTCCCCTAAAATTATTATTGTCATAGTGTCATTATTTTAATCAAAACAAGAATTAGCACATTTACTTAGTTGTACATTTCAAAGAATGATAATACAAATTTGTTTGTAAATTAAGCTTTAGTGGATTAACTAAGCTCAAAAAATGGCAATATTAGGGAACCCGGCCGAACAGCTCTGATTTTGATGATCTTTTTTTCAAACGTCGGTAACTTAAAATACTTTAAAGTCTGTAGGTTAAAAATTGCAGCTGTTGCCGTTTTGATTTTTTTAAATTGAAGATTTTTGTGGATAAAAAATTTTGAAAAATTACTAATGCCAGAACATCTAGAACAAAAAAGCTATAGAAACTTATTCATATTTGTAAAATTAAGTAAATGAAAGAAAGGGTTTTCGAAAAAATGGTAATTTAACTCAGATTTTTGAAATAAAACATTATTGAAAAAATTTTAACATGTCCTTTTTAAAAAATTTTCGTTATATAAAATGCATTTATTTTTCAAATTTTTTTGGCCACATTTATTATGATTTGAAATTATAAAAGGAAATGTCAACATGTATTACAGTTTATGAAAAAAATTAAAAAGTATTTCATTTTCAAAGAACTTTTTTTAATATAAATTTGGAAAAAAAAAAATTCAACATATTTTTTTTTAAGTTCAACATTTAAATATAAGGTAAGTTTTTTTTTTCATTCAATAGCATTTATTGTTGAAAGTTAAATAGCAAAAGTTTAAAGTTCTTATTTGCCTAGTAGACCAGTGCCGAAGCCTTCAAAAACATTAAAAAGTAAGAAAAAATCATAGTAGGATGAAACCCATTGGAAAAGGAGGTGAATATGATAAAAATTAAAGGAAAAATTAATTACGGCCGAGTTCGGGAAGTGGCCACCCACTTCCCGAACTCGGCCGTAATTAATTTTTCAACCCACGTTGAGTTTTTAATGGTAAAAAATGGTATATCTCGATTTCCGTGCAAAACTACAAGTTCTATGGAAAAAAGTTGTATGGCAAAATTGTAGGTAATAAAAAGATCTACAACTAACGTTTTAACAATTTTTTCACATAACCTCAAAATTTATATGAAAAATTAAAAAAACCGAGTTTTTGGTTTTTTTTATTTTTATCTTTTTCAAAAAGATGTTTTTTTCTACGAAATTTGGTGAAAACCTACCTTATTATGTCTCAAATACACAGTAATTTATTTGATTTAAAGTATTAATTTTTTAACCTTATTTTGACTTAATATCAAAAAAACACCCTAATTTTCAATCGAAAATTCACGTGTCAAAATATCAGTTTTTTTCAAAAAATCGGTGGGTAATTTGTTCGTTAAAATCTCTTCTTTCTGATGGTGTAAACATAAATTTACATTAGTATACGATAGTACATATTCTCGGAAAATGCAAAAAATGAAAAAAGCTTAAATTCGAAAAATTTTTTTTATCATTATTAACAATTTTGGCCTATTTATTAAAATTTAAACTTTAACTACTCAAAAACCAATAGATTTATCAATGTAACATAAAATCTACACGTCAATTTTCGATTGAAAATTAGGGTGTTTTTTTGATATTAAGTCAAAATAAGGTTAAAAAATTAATATTTTAAATCAAATAAATTACTGTGTATTTGAGACATAATAAGGTAGGTTTTCACCAAATTTCGTAGAAAAAAACATCTTTTTAAAAAAGATAAAAATAAAAATAACCAAAAACTCGGTTTTTTTAATTTTTCATATAAATTTTGAGGTTATGTGAAAAAATTGTCAAAACGTAAGTTATAGATCTTTTTATAACCTACAATTTTGCCATACAACTTTTTTCCATAGAACTTGTAGTTTTGCCGGAATTCGAGATATACCATTTTTTACCATTAAAAACTCAACCCACCCACTTCCCGAACTCGGCTCGCCCGTAATTTATTTTTCCTTTAATTTTTATCATATTCACCTCCTTTTCCAATGGGTTTCATCCTACTATGATTTTTTTTTTGGTTTCAAAAATTATCGACCCTGGTCTATAGTCTTTGAGAAAAACAATTATTTAAAATTCAGTTTTTTATCAAAAAAAATTCAATGAACTTGAAGGAATTTTTAATTTTTTTTCAAAACGGTAATAAATATTACCTTTTCCTCTTCGGAATTCATCTGATAATTATGGCCAAAAATTTTTCAAAAAAAAAAAATTCATATTTTATTACGGAAAAGTTTGAAAATAAGTCATTTAAAAATTTTGTACATATATCGTTTTTTTTTTTTCAAATGGTTGAGGACCATTCTTTCAAAAACTCTTGATTAAATTTAGTGGATTTAAATTTTACAGATAGAAATGAAATTCTGGCTTTTTAAAAACGTGTATGCAAATATTGTAGGTGTTGCCGTTGTGTTCAAAATATTTTTTTTTTGTGTCAGTTTGTAAGAAAATTTCATTTATCGCTTAAACTAGGGAAGACTGTTTTTTACTTCCATATATTTTTTTTCCTTAAATTACCTGGAGATATAATATAATTTATTTTATGAAATTTAAAAAATGGTTTTGTTAAAAAAAATTTAATTTTAATTTAAAAAAAAAACAATACGGCAACATCGGCAATTTTTAACCTTAAGACTTTAAAGTATTTTTAGTTACCGACATTTGAAAATTATTTGCTTTAGTTACTCCACTACTTGAGGGTAAAGATTTTCGTAGATGATAGGCACGTTATCAGAGTTCAATATTGCTATAAGCATTAAATCTTTGAAACTGACATGCTTTTAAGGACAAAAACGTTTCTTTTTTTCTTTCTTTGTAGATTTTATGATTAAGCTAAAATGTTATGCCATATGTATGTATGTGTGTATGACTAAAAACCATTTCAGAAAGTCGAAAGCAAGAATGTGAACTTCCAATCAAAACTTTTAAATAACCCTTTTAATACTTGGGTACAATGTCTACCTTTCCTCTTTTTTAACAAATTCACAGGCTGCCTAAAAAATTAAGTCTTTGACAGGTTTGTCGTTTCATTTCATAGCAGTTGAGTTTTTTTTTTGAAAGCAATTAAATTAAAATGATTCCTGCTGACGCATCCTTTCTGTCCCTGAAATGAAATTAAAAGGTTCCTTCACTTCTTTTCTGTGAATCCTTTGGACATCGATTCTCGGTTTATTTGAAGATGTTTTTTAAAAGAGTGTTGGCACTATTGTAACACCCTTACAAATCTCAAGTTTTTTTTTTTACAACAGAAGGTGTTTTATTGTAAATTTTGTCTAGTTCATGGGATTTTACGACTTCATACTACCTACTGATGGATTGTGAGAGATTTGACAACTTCTTTTTTAATTTAAATTTCTTTCCGGAATGAATTAAGCTTTTGTATAGAATGGGACAGGTGTGAAATTTTATTTATTTTTTTTTAGGATACCAGGAATGTTTGTTGAAGGCAAGATTTTCTTCTAATATTATATTGAATAGAATATAAATATGTTATTTTCTTGCCATGAATATGCGTAGGTATACCTAGGTAGGAAAGGAAACCATACCAAGTATGCATGCATTTGTAAAAATATTAAATTCACCCTTGCTCTGATTTTCGCTTCGAATTGAAGTCGGAAAAAAGAAAAAAGGGTTCTAAATTTCGTAAGAATTTGCCCTCAAGTTATACCAACATTCAAACCAGATTTTCGGTAAAATTCAGCTGTCAGTAATATTGACACTACAGATGAATTGATAAGAAATATAAATTTAAAAACAAGACAAGATAACTACTCATTTTAATTTTACTTGGAACTGGTTTCAATTTTTTTTGTTGTGTTTTTTTAATATTCAGTAGTTACTCACTTTTTATTCTATTCGCAAAACAAAAACAAACTACACAAACCTACAAAAGTAATTTTTTGTTTTCGAATAAAATCAAATGCACGACTTGGTCGCACGAACTTGCTATTGAAATTCAAGTTGCTAAAATTTTTAAGACTTTTTATATAATTATATTTCCACACAAAATTGGACTATATTTTAGATTTTTTGCAATATTTTTCTTTTGTTGGATAAATTATAAAATTTTTTTCTTAAAATATTACAAGGATTATATCATCACTTGTGTTTGCTAAAAATTTGTTAAATATTTTGTATTTATAGTAGAGTAACTAAAGCAAATTATTATTTTTTAAAATTAAATTTTTTTTTAACAAAACCATTTTGTTTGCTTAAATTTCATAAAACAAATGATAGCAAAAGATTCTCTAGGTAATTTAAGGAAAATATATAAAAGGCAGTAAGGGACAATCTTCCATCGTTCAAGCGATAAATGCAATTTTCTAACATTCTGACCTCAATCACAAAAAAAATATTTTGAAAACAACGGCAACACCTACAATATTTTAAGATACATTTTTAAAAAGCCAGAAGCTCATTCTTATCTCTTGAATTTAAATCCACTAAATTTGATCAAGACTTTTTGAAAAAATGGTCCTCAAACTCAGAATTAAAAAAAAAAAAAATGTTATTAGAAAAATTTAAAATGACTTTTTTCCAAACTTTTTCTAATAAAATATGAATTTATTTAAAAAAAATGTTTGGCCATAAATATTATCAGTTGAATTTCAAAGCAAAAAAGGTAAAATACATCACACTTTTGAAAAAAAAATGAAAAATTACTTCAATTTCAATGGTTTTTTTTTATTAAAACTGAATTTTTGCATTGAAATAATTAATTTTCTCAAAGACTGTGGTAAATAGGAACTTTAAATTTTTGCTATTTAACTTTCAACAATAAGGGTTATTAAATGAATAAAAAATAATTTTATGTTTAGATGTTGAATTTAAAAAAAAAAAAATAAGTTACATTTTTTTTCAAAACTTTTGTTAAAAAAAGTTCTTTGAAAATAAAATACTTTTTAATTTTTTTCATAAACCGTAATACATATTGACATTTCCTTTTATAATTTGAAATCATAATAAATGCGTCCAAAAAAATTTGAAAATAAATGCATTTTATATTACGACCAAGTTTAAAAAACGACATGTTAAAATTTTTTCAATAATTTTTTTTTTTCAAAAATCTGAGTTCAATTACCATTCTTTCAAAAGCCGTTCATTCAATTAACTTAATTTTAATTTTACATATATGAATAAGCTTCTAGCTTTTAAAAAATGTATATTTGAATATTGTAGGTGTTGCCGTTGTGTTCAAATATTTTTTTTTGTGTTTGAAGTCAATTAATAAGAAAATTGCATCTATTGCTTGAACTATGGAAGATTGTCCCTCACTCCCATATATTTTTTTTCCTTGAATTTCCTAGACAATCTTTTGGCATCAGTTAATTTATGAAATTTAAGAAAAATTTTTGAAAAAAAATTGTTTTTGTTCACAAAAATCTTCAATTAAATTTAAAAAATCAAAACGGCAACACCGGCAATTTTTAATCTATAGACTTTAAAGTTTTTTTAATTACCGACGTTTGAAAAAAAAGATCATCAAAATCTAAGCTGTTCCGCCGGGTTCCCTAATATTGCCAATTTTTGAGCTTTAGTTACTCCACTATTATAGTAAGAAAAAAATAACATTTTGTAAACAAAGTAGGATGTTTCTAATTATTTTGCCACCACTGTATACTCACAAAAATTGCATTAAATCGAAAATTGTAAGGATTTGGGATAGACAAGTTACCAAATTTTGAGAGCCCTTCAGTTCCCCCATCAACTTATTTCGTTTGATCCATTACTTTTAGGACACCCTGTATATTAAATCGTTTACACCGCAACGTACCACTTTAACAGTGAGGTCTTCAATAAAGATTAATAAAGAGAATATATTTATCAAATGTTTTTCGAAGCAATCATCATAGTTTTATGTACGAGTATATCCTACATGCTAATAAATATGTAGAACTAAAAAATTTTTATCTATTTTCGTCGTTTTTTTTAATAAAGAGTTTGAGCTCTCATCCTTTCTATCTGCATATATATGTAAAATAGGTTAACATAGGTGCTCACTGCCCAGCTCATACGAAAGAAAAATCGTTATAATGAAAGAATGGAATCGTTTCTTGTATTTATGAAGATTCTCTTATATTTATTTTCGAAAAAGGATATTTCTGTTTCATCTACTGATGACTCCCACAAACCACAATCTCCTTTTCACAGAAAAATATTTTTTTATCATCACGACACTCGATGCAGAAAATAAAGCAAATTGTTCGATGAATAATATTGATCTGAAAATATTTCATGAAATTCCTTCCAGGCTATCGACTGCTTCTTTTGCGCCTTAACAATAAATTTATTCGAATTTTTCTGCCTGCGTATTTGACAAAATAAATGATCAATCAT
This sequence comes from Episyrphus balteatus, assembly GCF_945859705.1. Classification (NCBI taxonomy): domain Eukaryota; kingdom Metazoa; phylum Arthropoda; class Insecta; order Diptera; family Syrphidae; genus Episyrphus; species Episyrphus balteatus. The sequence goes on along the minus strand of NC_079136.1, from coordinate 81,050,254 downwards.
TGGGGTATTCTTTTCGTCAGTTTTATGCATGCGTGGTAATTTTCTTATTGTTTATATGTCTCTAGTGCGTTTTTTTGACAGTTGATTGATTGATTTTTATTTGAGATATCTATCAAACAAGCAGTGGGTAATATATAGCTCCTTTAAAACAATAAACAACATGACAAGTCGTGTTTTCAAACCTCATAAGGCATCATAAGGAAGTGACTATGAAGATCTTAAATGAAAACAATTTTACATTATAGATATATAGACCTTAATGCTTGTTAAGCACTTTAGAAATAATTAGGATATCTGTGTACCCCGACAAAATGAAGTTTGTGTTAATATGTTCGCTAAAGCATGAGCAACAAGTAAGTTGAGAATATTAAGTTGCTGTAAGCTGTAAGTGTTCATTTCCAATTTTCAGGATACAAACCTTTTTGTTTTCACCTGTTTAAACACAAGCCTTGCCTTATAGGTAGTTTCTCGCATAGAACATGTTTTAGCTTAAGAACACATCAAGTAAACTCGATGCCCTTTGGAACGGTGTATTCATGTTCAACACTGGTTGAAGATATCTCTTTATCTTGGTACCTACATACTTTGAACAAAGTTGTTTCTTATTAAGGTGTGAAAATCGAACACTTGCTTCTTCGCAGTTAATTGATTTTGAACAAAGAGGGAGAAAAGAAAAGAAGTTCGTTATATGTACCTGATTTATTCGCAGCGTGATTTTTTCTATTGTGAGTTGCGAAATGAAATAATGAAAGTTTGGAGACAGACTGATATTGCAGTCTTAAAAAAATCGTAGAAAAATCAGTCTAAAGATGTGTGAAGCTTAACCAACAGCATTACTAAAAACAATAATTATTTCATCATAAACAGTACAGGGAAAATAGGCATTTAAAAATATAAAAATTGTTACACTCATGAAACTTGGCAAAAAGTTTGCTTTTGGGATAAAAACCAAGGATAAAAAAGTCTATAAAAAAAGTTGAGTGGTAGGGTGTTTTTTCGCTGATAAGAGGGAGGGGGGGAAGGTCAAAAATATAGTGAACAAAATTGTTTGTGCGGGATATCATCAAATGACCCATGTTTTTAAGGTATTTTTTGATGCTGAATCTAATGATATAAAAATAAAGTCAATACGATTGCTCTAAGAATTGCCCATTAAAAACAAGGGTGCTTGTTTTTTGACCTCAACTTCTTAAAAATATATTTTGGTGAAATGCTTGTTTTTTTTAGGTTGTATTTTATTTTTCATGCTATTTCATATGCTTTTTTTTAATAAAACATGGTTGCTTTAATAAACCTAAAAAAACATGCATGCCCTGACTAATGGTCCTAGAAAAATGATTTATACCTTTTTGAAAACTTTGTTTAATGTAGACAAGAACCTCATCAAAAAATTTTGAAGTAAGTCTATATCTAAAAAAATGGCCTCATGAGTCAACACATACCCGTTTCAAATTATAAAAAACTTTAACTCTCTTGCGGCTTCATCTAGTGTAAAAATAAAAATATAAAAAATTAGAGGATTTTTTTTTATTATTAAGAAACAGTTTTTGCACTTAGGGACGTAATTCTCGAAAAAAAACCTACATAAATAACGAACGCCCTGTACTGTACATAACGGTATTTCCTTGTTTCAATAAGTAAAATCGTTTTTTGCTTATCAGAATGTCATTTAATTTATGTACGCTACTAACAGTATTGTAACTGAAAGTGTTACCGTGATTTTTAATAACTTTTTCTGTTTCAATAATTTTATTTACATAACTGCAAGATTAGGTGAAAAATAGACCCCCTTTTTATTGATTTCTGTCTTGTTTCAAACCAAATTACGCGCTCTTGGTTGTTATAGAATATTATGCAAATCACCCTATAATATAGCTAAAAAAAAAAGCGTTACTATTCAACCTTAAGAAAGCTCTAAGAATTCTCTATCAAATTAGTCCTTAAATATATTTGATATTACTCACGCTCATGTATTAGATTTTTATTTTTGTTTGGTACGTAAGAGTCGCTTGTCAAAGTTTAAGACCTTACTCAATCCCTTAAGTGCTTGATTTAAATTTCGTAGTTTTCATATTAATACAGATAAACATTCTTTTCTATAATAAATTCGTCAGTACAAATTACTGTTTTGCTAAGTTCTCCGTCTTGTGTATTTCCTATTTTGTTACATTTATACCTATATAGTTAACGATGACATGAACTTTGTGTTATCTCTTTTTGTATTAATGAAAGATACTATAAAAAGATTGTTGTGTAATATAAAGCAAGTAAAGTATTGAATATTATGTGACATGACACAAAAAAAGGTATTGTATTAACGAAATGAAGGCATTTTTGCTATAAATGTAATCACAGTTTGTAAATACGTTACATATACAGACATAATATAAATGCATAAAATACAGATGAGTCATGAAAAACGTTTATGACTTTATTACAAAAACAAATACACATACCTCTCCTCTACGCGTCAATGTGATTAATTCAAATTTAAGCCATTCGTGTGTGCTTAGCTTTGATTAGAAAATGTAAATAAAGGCTAAAAAAATTCAAAAAAAGCCTCTTAATTGTCTATACTTTAACGATTGTTTTAATATATTGTACAAAATTTGTTATTAAAGGTATACATTACATAAAGTCTGTTCCCAAGCCAAGTTTTCTAAAAGCGCCTATTTTTTTCACTGCTTTTAACTGAGGAAAAAGGAACTCAAAATACAAAAATATCAATTTTAGCCAAATACAAAATTTTTTAAACCATTTCAAAAAATCAATTTTTATTTTATTTTTATTTTTACTAGACAAAAAATCATAAAAACTATCATACTTAGGTATCAATAACTTATAACTAACTTACTGGCTCTATACGGACTTTCTAAGTACATTCTAACAGCTTTCGCACTTAAAATTATTTTAATTATATTTCAAAGATTTTATTTTTCAGTCAGTTAGTACTTATTCCGCAGAAATTAAATTTTTCAAAAGTCAGATATACATAGCTTATTCCTAGAATAAAACATTTAATAGAGGAATAAAACTATCTGCTTCTTTCAGAGACGAATAAAATTTATTTTAAGAAATAATCTCAACAAAAATATTGTGTCAATTGTCAAAGCAGTTTTGAAAGAAATTTTGAAAAATTCAGCGGAACACAAGAGTATAGTACAGGTAAAATAGGCATTTAAAAAAAAATTGTTACACTCATGAAACTTGGCAAAAAGTTTGCTTTTGGGATAAGAACCAAGTACAAAAAAAAGTCTATACAAAATAAAACGCACGACTGGGTCACACGTCTTAAATTTTTAAGACTTTTTATATAGAAAAATGTAGGTACCTTCTATATAAATACAAAAAGAAAAAAAAAATTAAAAAAAAATTAAATTCGTTTTTTAAAAAAAATAAAATAAAATCTGAAATAAATTGCCCTCCAAAACAATTATGCAGTTTTGAGTGATATGTATATTAAGATGCATTTTTAGAAAAAAAATTTTCAAAATCGTTAGAGCCGTTTTTTAAAAAACTAATTTTTTATAAATAATTTTTTGGAAAAAAAGTTTTAAAATAAAATTGGTATGCCATTTTGTAGAAATCACTAATCAACATCTAAACACAAAATTTCAAAAAAAATCAATGTCCCGTTTTCGAAAACTTGACTTTTCAAAAAAAAATTTTCAAATTTTTTTTTTTAAATCCAAAAATTATTTTTTTTTTAAATTTTATTTTGGGCTTATATTAAAATTATATAAATGCTTCTTCACAAAAAGTTTCCTTGAAATCGAATAAGCGTTGGAGCCGTTTTTGAGCAATTTCAATTGTACTAAAATCGGTATATGACAAGTACCGTTATTTTTGGTCAAACAAAATTAATTCCAAAAACCCCTCTGGAGAGTCGCCAAATAATGCTACATACCAAGTTTGACATCAATCGGTCCATTCGTTTAGGCTGTACAGACAGACGTTTACAGACAGACAGACAGACGGACAGACTGACAGACGGCCTTCCGGGACCCACTTTTTTTGCATTCTCTACCATCGTAATGTCATGGAAAAATGCTATCTCCACTTTTTTTTTGTACGAATGCATAACTTGATAAATAGAATATAGTACCTATATCGCAAGTAAAAAATGGATGGAAGGGTGTTTTTTCGCGGTCAAGAGGGAGGGGGTGAAGGTCAAAAATATACTGAAAAAAATTGTTTGATGCTGAATCTAATGACATAAAAATAAAGTCAATACGATTGCTGTAAGAAAAGTTATTGCCGATTAAAAACAAATGTGCTTTTTATTTACTTCAACAGGTAAAATATAACCGAAACCCATGTGAAAAACATACTACACTGATAAAATTCGGGATGAAGGTTTTAAATAAAGCAGAGACAAAGTATGCAAAAAGTTCTTAAAAATATTTTTGGTGAAAGGGTGTTTTTTTGATGGGTTGAGTTATGTGTGAGAAAGGTATCATAACAGCCGACTTAAATTTTATTAATTTTTAAAACTTGGTGAAAAAGTTTTGGTAAGTATACAAAATTTTAACACCAATGAAAATTGGTAAAAATGTTTCATTTATAACAGAAACCAAGAACCCAAATAGTCTATTCAAATATTTTAGGTTAAAGGGTGTTTTTTTTTTTTTTGGGAAATACGGAAAATCCGCGATAAGTCCGATAAAATCAATGGGATAAAGGGTACCCTTACGAAATTTATTAAAAAAGTTGTCTTTTCCATGGAAATTACGAATAAAGTAAAACTATAATTTTTTTCATGTGAAAGGGTGTTTTTTTAGGTGTAGAGAAAATATGGGTATTTTTGAAAAAGTGTGTAATACAAGAGTATATTAGTGTGTAATACTAGAGTAATTGGTACCCCATTGAAATTCAGTAATTATGTTACTTTTAAGATATAAAACAAGTATCTAAAGTGTCTATAAAAATATCATGGTTAAAAGGGTGTTTTTTGAATGAAAATAAAAATGATCTGTCACCCTAATGAAATTTATTGAAAACATAGAATTTGGGATAGAAAGCAGGAGTAAAGAGTTTTCATAAAAAAAATTTAGGTGAAAGGGTGTTTTTTTTTTCGAAGAGACAGTACAATCTGTAATTGGCCCCAAAAAGCCAATAATTCATTTTATTTTTGGTTTTGATGACAAATTAAACGTTTATACTTAAGTTCTTAGACGTTTTACACGAATCATTCAATGTTCTTATCTGATTGTTTATGAGCCTAATAACTTTATTCGTCGAACAGTTAACTGACTGTTTATTAGAAGACTGAAAAATCGGCTCTAAGAATAATACCTATAAAAAAATAGGTAATAAATGTCTATCTGCATGTCTGTAAGTATTTTGAGCTACAGAGAGATCAAACAAATTTCATTTTTTATATAAGGTTTTTCAAGTGGCTGTATATCCCTTAACTGTGGTGGTACTGGAATTAAACAAAAAAAAAAATAAGTTTGAATATGAAGACATTTATAAGGAATTTCTTCAAGATTTAAAAAATTTTTTTTTGCCAAAATTCTTGATTTTTCAAATTTATCTAAAGAATAAAAAAAAAATATGGACCTATAGCCCAACTAAGAAAATAACATTTATTTAATAAAGAAAGGTCACGGAATCAAGAAAGAAATTGAATAGAAAAAATCGTAAGTCCCTGATATTTTTGGGTTATTTATTCAAGATTTCAAAACCTTCCTTAGTTTTTTAAACAATCAGGTGTTGCTGAGATATTGATGGCTTAGATCTTTTTCCAATCAAAGATCGATTTTTCAGCAATAAGTGGTCTTATCGAACTTTAAAAAAAGCAAATCTTGAATGAACAAGTTATCCGATCCATTTAAAGGTTAAGTTGGACATTTTTTATTCCAAGTTCATAGATACAAAAAAAGTACCTATCAAAAAAAATTCGAAAAAAAATGTTTAAGTATTCATTGGGATCGAGTAGAACGCGTTGCCTTAAAATTTGTTTTCATCATAAGATTTGAAAATTGGAAAATTCGAACATTAAATTTTTTTTTTTAAATTCCAGTACGACCATTTTTAAGTTAAATACAGTAACTAAAAAAACGTCAACAAATTTGGAATTTGTTTTTTGAACCCTTAATTTTTTTTCCCCAAGTGTATCTTCTTCAAACCTGGTAATTAACTGTTTGGGAAGATCTTGAATGTAACGAAAATAAAAAAAAAATTGGTTTGAAATATTTGTGAATAATGCTAAAAATGAGATGGTATACTTTTGTGATAAAAAAGGCGATTTTTATAACCATTATTAATAGTACCTACATGCCATAAAGAAGCGTTTTGTTATTTCTGAATATCTCGTTAACGATTAAGCTGATTTCGATGAATATTTTTGTAAAGAAATGCGAAAGTATCCGTTTTATTAAAACTTAACAAAAATTTAAAACTATACATTTTTGGATGAAAAAAAAAACCAAAATTTATTTTTTGAAAATTCAATTTCTTGATGAAATTTTTTTGAAAAAATTTTATTTTGTTTGAAAAATGTTAACAAAAATCTGTCTTTAATGATTCTTTTCTGTTTTCCAAAAAATTTATTTTTTTGAAAAATGTTAACAAAAATCTTTCTCTAACGAATCTTTTTTTTTTGTTTTTTCAAAAATTCTTTTTACTTGCTCTATAAAAAGTCGAGGTTTTAATCAAAAACATTACGTTGATGGAGAAGTTCAAAAAAAAGATTTTCGTCATGCCTTTCGTCGTACATCTAGCGAATTAATGGATTTGCTTCAAACTTGGTACAGGTGATTTTTACGTTTTTTTTATTTTTTTAATATCTCCTTTTTAACGCATATCTCCGATATACGTTTTCGAGGTATTGCAATTTTCTCGAAAACGGCTGAAATGATTTTGATTAAATTTGGTGTAGGTAAAAGTCTTATTGATTATAACAAAATTGCGTTTTTAGTTTGTCCAAAATATTGCGGAGAACGGAAATATGGCTTTGTCGTTTTTTGCAAAAATTTAAATATTTTTAAGGTTCGTATATTTCATCAAAGCATAAGCCAATTTAATTCAAAATTTACAGACAGGTATTTCTTATCATTTTTAAGTGTAAAATGTAAAAAAAAAATTTTAAATTTTTGAAAAAAAAAATTATAAAATTTTAATTTTTTTTTTCTCGAAACTTAACAAAATCATAAATCATTCATCTTTAAGAAATTAATGCATTTTAAATTCCAACCCAGTTTTGCATTTTTACAAAATAGTTGCTTAAACATGGTGGCCAGAATAAGCATTTAGATATGTAGTATTACTTTTTTCTTATGATGCCAACAAGTCAACAATGTTACAGGAATTCAGGAACAATTTCGAAGAAAAAATAGTCTATATTTCAGCCAATATCTAGAAGAATGATGGACCATGAGTTCGGCCCAATGATTCAAAGCAATATAGCATCACTGAACATGTAATTCCCTCAGATATAATGTTTCAAATATAAATGAATTCAAACAAGCAAAAACATAACTCCACAAAAAATAAACAATTTTTTCTTTTAATATTTCAAAAAAATTAAAATGATTCTTTTTTTTGTATAAAAGTTTAATTTTCTATTTATTCGAATAACTTAACTCCATCCAAGCACAATAATTTAAAAAATAAGGATTTACTTTACAATACAAATATTTTTTCTTCTCTATAATACTTCAATTTAAATTCCAATTGCTTAGTAAACGCCTGTTTACGTCAGAGCTCGTCTATCTTTTTGTGGCTCTACTAAAATGTTCCCATTTTTCAATTTCCGCTTGTAAAGCCTTGCCTGGGCATTCGGTTGCCTTTACTTGGCCATGTCCGTGCAGTCTATAATTCCTTTGGATATGACCCTTCTCGACGCCATAATTTATAAGCTCTTTCATTTTATCCAGCATCTCTTGGGGTGGCACTGAGTCTATATATACCGGGTTTTTTTTTTGGATGAAATAAAATTAATTTACAATGAAAACCAAGCAAAACATAAAAAAAAAAAAAAAATTAAGAAAAAGTAAATAAAAAAAAATGTTTTTGAACTTAGTAAACGGTTGGCGAACAAGCATGTTATGAAAACGACGAAATAAAAATAAAAAACAAAAAAGAAGAAAAAAATTGCTACGAAAACTGTGTTAAAAAATTCAAATAACAAAGTATGTACTTTTGAAATGAGTTTCCACTTCGTCGAGCCTCGCAGAAACACTAAACACACCAAAAGCATTCCTTTATTTTACGCCGGGCTCGCTTGTTTTTACAAATTTTCTTTTTCGCTTATTTGTTTGAATCTATTTTTTTTTTATTTTTATAGTTGGTTATAAAACTCTGCTTAACAAGCAACATTCCCGAAAAAGGCGGGGTAGCAAATTAATAACACAACTCAACTAACTCTAACTACATCCCCTTACCTGACCAATTGCCAATTAGGCAAATTCCTATGCTGCGATAATTGTAGCCGGGCGCATGAGCCCCTTGTACACCAAAGCCACGACCCTCGTAAATTTCACCATCGGCTCCGATTAGGAAATTGTAACCAATGTCATCCCACCCGTTAACCAGTTGATGAGTCCTCTGCATTGACCTTAATGCATTTTGGCAGGCTAAATGTGTGTAGCATGCAGGGGGGCTGGCCGTGTGATGTACGATCACATATGGCACCGGGCTATTGAAGGGCGATTTGTCTATTGGTTTTGCTGCATTCCATTGCGAGCGTTTGATGATTTTTAAATTGGTTTCGATTTGGTCTTCTATTTTTTGAGTAGAATGGGTGGACACTGCAAAAACAATTGAAAAATGGGCATATTTAATGGTGATTTATATTATCGAATGATATGTAGTCTAATTTTATTGGATTTAATGTCTTTAGTTTTTTTTTATGGAACTCTAAAAAAAATAAATATATATGTAAATGAAATAGAACAACACAAAAAAGGGTCTTTATTGACATGAATTGATTTAGTTGTAACGATAAAGTATTTTGAAAAAAATATATAAAACGACAAAGATGAATCTAATCCGCTGTCAGGCAGAATAACCTACATATTTAACTTTGATAAAATAAACAATTCTATTTGATTTGGGTCAAGGATATAGAGCTTTGATAACTTAGTTTAGTTTCTTGAATACTGATATTTATGATGACGTTGATTAAAAACCTTCTAAAATTAAAGTTAGATTTGAAAAATAAGTTTTCAAATGCAGTTTTATCAAACTTGATATTGATATTGATATTGATATTGATATTGATATTGATATTGATATTGATATTGATATTGATATTGATATTGATATTGATATTGATATTAATATTGATATTGATATTGATATTGATATTGATATTGATATCCCTTATTCAGTAAAATTACGAGTAAAAGTGTTACACCCGCTACGATGGAAAAAAATACAAATAAATAACCATAGTTGTTTGATTAAACAATTTGAACGAAATCGTTTTGAAACAAATCGTGAGTTAGTTACACCAATTTTCACTCACAGCTTCAATACTTATGGAAAATAGAGCTTTCCTCTTATCTCCCTAATTGAATTTTTAAAGGTATAACCACGTTTAAAAGGAATTTAATTCAAAGAAGCCCTATTTTGTAAAAATATTCGATCCAACAAAAACATTTTTTCACTATTAATTTGAAACTTATTAAAAACTAACTTTAGCGTTGCTTTTTAAAACCACATCCGAGAATTTTTTATATTTTGCATCCTTGAATAAAATTTACCCACACAAAATAGCTGTTAATCTAGTTGCAACTTCCCATAGTATCATGTGTATGCACATTTTGTATGCTTTCTTCAGAGGTACATACATCTACAATGTATTCATTGTTTAACCTATGTAAGAAGAAGAGGTAGCTTTCGAGAGTTTAAACCTAATTTCGAACAAACAACTTTTTAATTGTATCAGCGAGTTTAAACTTCATCAAAGAGAATAGCAGCACCCAGCTGCTGTTTCGTATGAGATTACATTAATTCGTATACGTAATTTATTCTTTTATGTATGAAACTCGTATTCCAGCAGTAATTTTATGCAATTTTTTTTTTTTTCAAAAAAGAAAACTTATTTCAAATTACTTGAGATTTATATAGAAAGATGAAAAGGTTAAGACCAGAAACAAAAAAAAATGTGACAGGGTCCATTTTACACCATTTCTGGAAAAGAATTTATTTCTCAAAAAAAATGTAATTAAATGAATAAACAACAATAATAACCAGAAAAAGCAATATTTGAAAGTCAAATGTTACATGGTTTAAAATTGGCGAAAGTGAAAGCCAAAGTCTATGCCAAAATTATTTAAAAAAAATCGATGTGAACCCAAATGCTTGTATGCATGTGTCATTCTCGGAAGTACTAATGTCGAGCCCAATATTATGTTTTTTTGTGTGTCCTTTGGTCCTTTTCAACTTTGAAGTACAAAATTGCTTCCAGGTATTTGTTATTCGTTTATTGATTTCCTTTTACTCTTGCTTACCGAACCATTGAAACTTTCTTAAATTTAAAAATACGAAGTCATCGCCTTAGTCTATTTTTTGCTTCCTCTATTCGTTTCGTGTCAAATAAAAAAATTTTTAGGTTTTAATAGGAACCAAAATTGCGAAAATGGAGAATTCCTAAAAGAGGTTTTCGTCCATCAGTCGCCCATCTGTACACATTTTCACTACCCAAAAGGGTGGACGGATTTCAAATTTGGTTCCGATGATTTATAAGGAATTCTGAATCTTTTAGTTTTTTTTTTTATCTCTCGCTTAAAATACATTTTTTTTGTATGTAAATCTTTTAAGTTGCAAACTTACGAAACGAACCAACAGTTAAAATTGAAAAAAAAAGTAGTGCAATTTTTTACTTTAACAGGCTTACCAAATCGTAAACCATGTTAACAAGATCTAATCAAGGGAGAAAAGCTTAACAAACAATAGTAAAAGTAAACACTTTGTATTTGCAACCTTGCAAATGTTTGTTTAGAAGGATTTGCAATGATTTAGATTAGCAATAACTAGGGGGACAAAGTTGCTTGCAACACAGCTTTTATACAACAGACCATATTACAACTGTAAATTAATTAATCAAAATGTTTATTGAATACCTACTTGACCTTAAACGATAGTTTGTATCGATTTTAGCAAATCATTTAATACTGTGAAACATGCAAACAATTTTGCTGCCAATTAAGCAGTACGGCGTAATTCATAAATTAATTGGAATCATACAAAATATACACACGAAACCAGTTCGTGAAGAAATATTGCGAGAAATGAGTTGAGAATCCTTCCGGGTGGAAAAAAAGCGAGAATTTCTGAATAATTATTATTTGTATTTGCTGTCATAGTTATGTCTTATTATCCAAAGAGCAAATAGAGAAAATAAAAGTATGTTTTTCGACTTAACTACTTGTAGGAGTTTACATGAAATACAAATTCACATTAAAGCAGAAGTTAAATCGAACTGTGAATAGAATTCTGAAAATCATTTCTTTTTAATGTTTGATATATTTTACAATGCATTGTAACGACTACTCATAGCTGTAAACTCTAGAAAAATAACAACTTTATCTTATGGTTAAAATTGCTAAGAATGATAAAATTTTTAATACCGACCATTCATAAATAAATAATTTGTATTTAGTTTTATCATTAACCTTATACGAAAAGTATTAAAAGTTGTTTTAAAAATTACTTAAGCACATTTACATTAATTGTTTCACATAGAATTTTTTGTTCTTTTGCAAAATTTTTTGAGATAGTGATGGGAACTATCGAATGATTTGAACTATCGATAGTTAGTAACTGAATGATTTGAACTATCGAATAGTTCATTCATTCTTTCATTCATTCATTCGAATAAAAACTATCGAATAAAACTATCGAATAAAAACTATCGAATAAACTATCGAATAAAAACTATCGAATAAACTATCGAATAAAAACTATCAAATATTCAGTAAAAAATATACTCACAATTTTTTCATCCGATTTATTTTTTCCAGTTTTTACTAATATATTGACCTTGTAAAGGACATACTTTATTTCACTGTTTGCAGTTTTTTAACTAGAATTTAAATACTATTTCTCAACTGAGGTTACATTAAATACCTAATAAATAACAAGTACTGAATCAGAAAGGAAGATGGTTTTGTTGCTAAATTTTTTCTATGTTGCGAAAAGATAGCCCAATTTTTGCTAAAATATGATATGATTCAAATTAAAACGAAAACAGTGGAAAACCCACACTGAGGCAAAACATTTGCGCACAAAAAGAAACAATATATTATCATGTCTCGTAAAACCAAAAGAACACAAAATTTTGATTTTAATACATAAGAACTGCATATATATGTATATTTAAGGAAAAATAACAAAAATATTAAATAGTAAAAACGAACAAGAATTTTTTATAAACTTTGGAACTATAAAAGCTAACAAAACAAAAATTAATAAAAAAAAAACATATTAATTGAAATGAATATCAATTAATGTATCGAATAAAAAAAAACTTTTAGACATCAAAATTGCTATATAAAAATAATATTTTATCAAGTTTTTCACTTTTCATCCGATTTCATCTTAAAGAAGCATCCATCATACATTGAAGTACATAATATAAAAATCGTAAAAAAAAGTTAAAAAATAGTCGAGAAATGACCACCGGAAAGGATTTGTTTCCTTTTCTTACACTTTCTATTTTTGCTCGTCCACATGCAAAATTGCAAATATCAAAAGTATATACCTACAATAATCCAAGCCAACCACACAGTTGCATCATATTTTTGTCTAACCCATTAGCAACCCTTTACAAAATTCACTTGTTGACACATATATGACCTGCTGTTTGTGCGTGCACGAATGTTTTGCTTTTTCGGCGCAATGTCTCGTCAAGTGATTGAAAAGATGGGTTTTCCCACTAATTAGGATCATAAACTATACACTAGCTGAACAATGAACATGTTCCGCTTTCCAGGTCAAAGAGTTATTTTTTTCTCTCTTGTCACTTTTTTATGACACCGCACTGACCGACAGATAACTTCTATTCTTTTCATGCACCTTGTCGCCTTTCTTTTTCTTCTTTACCGCCTTTGTTTTGAAAATATGGGCACTCCAACATAAAACACATAAATTCAGTCCTGAAAAACTTTCAAGATATCATTTGGAAGATCACACAATATGTGTATCATCATTCATCTTCCTTCAGTCGTTCCTTCAAATGCATATAAAATCATTTACAATTAAATTGTGAAATCAAGAGAAAAAAGAAAATAGTAGAGAAATAAAATTATGACTGAATAAAAAAAAAAACACAATCTAATAGACTGAAAGAAAATAGTAACTGAATATAAAAAAATTCAAATGAAAAAACTATCGTTTGAAAAAACTATTCGAATGAAAAAACTATCGAATAAAAAAAACTATTCAAATGAAAAAACTATCGTTTGAAAAAACTATTCGAATGAAAAAACTATCGAATAAAAAAAACTATTCAAATGAAAAAACTATCGTTTGAAAAAACTATTCGAATGAAAAAACTATCGAATAAAAAAAACTATTCAAATGAAAAACTATCGTTTGAAAAAACTATTCGAATGAAAAAACTATCGAATAAAAAACTATCGAACGAAAAAACTATCGAATAAAAACTATCGAACGAAAAAACTATTCGAATGAATGATTTTAAACTATCGAATGAATGAATATTTTACAACTATCGATAGTTTGATAGTTTTTATTCGATAGTTCCCATCACTAGTTTGAGACGTTTCTAACAAAATAATTTTGTATGTATACAAAATTTTTAAATTTTTACTTTTTACTATTCCATTTTAATAGAATTGATTTTTCAAAAAAAAAATTGAAATATTAAAAAAAAAATCCAAAATGCATGTTTTTTTAAGTTTTTCTTAATTTTTAAATTAAAATCAAAAATCAAGAAAATTTATAATGGTCCAAAAAAATATTATTTTTATTTCAAAAGTAGGACCTTATTGACCAAATAAAAAACTTTTTTTCATTTTAACTATTTTTTTAGACAAAAGCCAAAAAGTTTCAATACAATACAAAAAATTCACTTTTGAAAAAATTAATTCTTGGATTAAAATTTGTTGTTTTTTTTATTTTTTTTTTAGTAAAATTTCCGAAAATGAGTCATTGAATTTTTTCGAAGTTTCGATTTTAGGTAAGTAGTGATAAATTTGATTGCTACAAAAAAATAATCTAAAAAACTGTTCTAAGTTTTTTTTATAGGTATAATGTATTTTAATAAAAGAAATAAAATTGCATACTTGTTTTCGAGCTAAGTTTCATTTAAGATGGTTATCTTTTTGAATTTTGGGTGCAACCAAAACATGAAAACGTTTCACATTTTATTTTTTTGCCTATAAAATTAAAAAATGGTTGAATATGTTCTCCGTAAATTGAAAATTATTTTTTATTAATGGGGATCTAACTTTTCTGAATTTGTTTTTCTAAAAATTCTTTGATATACAAAATACTAAATGGCATACTTTGTTTTGTAGTCAAAACCATTAAAAATCATATATAAAAAAAAAACTTTTATATATTTTTTTTTATTTTTTATGATATTTCTTCAAAAATCTATAATATAATTTGTTCTTTATTTATATTTTTTTTTTCATAAAAAGGTTTAAAATTAAAAAATGATAGAAATTAAAATGCCAAGCATTCTAGCATTTTATTTCAATAAACCACCAAAATATAGATTTAGAGACAAAAAAGTTCAAACCCTATTGAATTAATTAATTAAAACTTAACGGAAAAATAACCAAGTTATATTACTTTGCGATTTCATTTTTTGACATTTTCATGGTAAAAGGAAATTAAACCATGATATATTTACATAAAGGTTTAAATTTCCAAGAAGGAAAAGAAGTTGTGTTTTTCTTAGATTTATAAATCATGAACATCTTTTACACATTTTGTTCCTATCGACCTTATTTTATTTTATCTTTTCATAAGGGACTTTACCAATAATCAAATTTAAAGATTGCTTAAATATTTAACAGTCGAACTGAACCATACTAATTTTTAGAGTGGAGAAAACCATGTTTAACTTCATAGTTTAAAGCAATGAAATGCAAAGAAATTCTATAAATAATTTTTGTGATGTGGAAACATTTTTCACTGTACTTAATATTAAATAATTAAGTTTACAGAAAAAAAAGTCTTAAACTTTGTTAAACTGTGCTCAAGGAATATTGGAAACTTTTCAGTTTCAATTCGAACACAAGGTCCTTGAGTTTTAATTCACCATTTACCATCATTTCTCACTGACTGCACCAATACCTATAGTTAACAATTGGAAATATATTTTCATTTTTCTTTTAAACCTTGAATTTGAGTGAGGTTACAAACAATAACATTGAAACCCATCAAAAAAAGCAATATAAACTTTTAAAAATGGAATTATGATAGCAAAAAACTTTTTCTTTTAAATTATGATAAATAAATCGTTTCATAAATAAGTACAAAATTATGATGAATTAAAATTGAAGAAAAAAAAAACATGAACATAAATGTTTATTCAAGTTGGAAAAGAAATAGACTATTTCTAGAACAAGAAAATGCTTTAAAGGGTGCGCCTAAGCTCAAATAATCATGATAAATGTGCACTTCAAATGACAGAAATAGGAGTTTTGGTTTTATGCCATTGGCTATGAAAATAAATCCATCTTTAACAATAAAAGGAATCTTTGTTGTCTTAAGTGTTATTGATGTGAAATGTTGAACATTTCTGTATCTTCGACCTATTTGAACAATATAGCACTATTGACTGAGGCACATTATTTACACATGAATGTCTACTTTGTTTCATTCTAAGAAAACATGTGCACAGTTAAAACAAATTCTAATTTAAGAAAAACTTTAACAAAGTAGCTTCAGGTTTATAAAATGTTTTATTTAATTATTTAAAGCTAGGATAATTCAAAATATTTGAATATTTCCTTAAAATTCAAAAAATATTATTGATTTGATTTTAATTTGTCTTCAAGGTAAGATTGCTCTGAGTAAATAAAATGCACGACTGGGTCGCACGAACTTGCTCTTGGAGTTAAAGTTGCTTAAATTTTTAAGACTTTTTATATAGAAATTTGGAAAAAAAATAAAATTCGTTAAAAAAAAAAAAATAAAATAAAATCTGAAATTGAATTGCCCTCCAAAACAAGTATGCAGTTTTGATTGATATATTAACGTGCATTTTTAGAAAAAAAATTTTCAAAATCGTTAGAGCCGTTTTAAAAAAAAAACAATTTTTTATAAATAATTTTTTGGAAAAAAAGTTTGAAAATAAAATTGGTATGCCATTTTGTAGAAATCACTAATTAACATCTAAAAACAAAATTTCAAAAAAATTCAATGTCCCGTTTTCGAAAATTTGATTTTTCAAAAAAAAATTTTCAAATTTTTTTTAAAAATCCAAAAATTATTTTTTTGGAAATTTTATTTTTGGTTTATATTTAAATTATATAAATGCTTTTTCACAAAAAGTTTCGTTGAAATCGAATAAGAAGTTTCGGAGATATTCGAATTTGAAAAAAATCGTTCTATGGCAGTAACCGTTAATAATGATTTTCAAAAAAAAAATTTTTCATTGAAATATAGACCTTAGCTTAAAACTAACATTTGAATTTTTTAAACAAAATCGTTGGAGCTGTTTTCGAGATATTTCAATTTTACTAAAATCGGTATATGACAAGTACCGTTATTTTTGGTCCAAAAAAATTAATTCCAAAAACCCCTCTGGAGAGTCGCCAAATAACGCTACATACCAAGTTTGACATTAATCGGTCCATCCGTTTAGGCTGTAGGTCCTTATACAGACAGACAGACAGACAGACTGACAGACAGACAGACTGACAGACAGACAGACAGACAGACAGACAGACGGACTTCCGGGACCCACTATTTTGGCATTGTCTACCATCGTAATGTCATAGAAAAATGTTATCTCAACTTTTTTTTTTGTACGAATGCATAACTTGATATATAGTACCTATATCGCAAGTAAAAATAAAATGTAGATCAGAGTTTTTTTTTTTTTTTATAATATTCATAGACTGTCTGAAAATAATTAATTAATAGTTTGTAATGAAAAAAAAACAAAAAAATGTTCCACATACGCCACAGTGACCGGTTAAGTTAAAACTTTGAAAATTGTGTCATTGGTTGTAAGAAAAGAACAAAACATTGTTGATGATGAAACAATCACTGGGTTGCCTTGTCATAAAAGTGACAAGTTATAAAAATGTATGTATGAGTGAATTTTAAATTTTTTGTAAGCGACATGAAAAGAGTGAAATGGGAATTGATAAAATTGAACGGGGACGTGAAATAACGCCCTATGAAATAAGGCCGCATTTGAAATGTCAATTTGTTGAGTTAATTCTCGGTAAATCCCAACACTCGACCAATGTTGTAAAAGACTAATTTTTTTAATGCTTTTGTTTTCCATTACAAATTACAATAAAATGCACGATTGGGGTCGCACGTACTTGCTCTTGTAGTTCAAAGTATCTTTATCTTAAATATTTTTTAAAATTTTAAGATTTTGTTTAGTGCCGAGAAAAAAAATATAAAAAAAACCAAAGTTAAAAAATAAAATTAAAATTTTTTTTTTTCAAAAATGCTTGTTAATATTTTTTTTTTTACATTTTACACTTCAAAATAATGTCTGTAAATTTTGGATAAAATTGACTTATACTTTGATGAAAGATATGAACTTTAAAAATATGTCGATTTTCGAAAAACGGCAACGCCATATTTCTGTTCTCCGCATTTTTTGAGAAAAACTAAAAACGCAGTTGTGTTAGAATCAATTAGACTATTACGTACACCAAATAACGGGTCTAGGGAATTACAAATAATCTGTACCAAGTTTCAAGCAAATCCATCCATCCGTTTAGGCCCTAGCTCGATGTACAGATGGACGCACAGACGCACGGACCAACGGACGGCATGACGAAAACCACTTTTTTGATCTTCTCCATCATCGTAATGTTAGGTTAGGTTAGGTTAGGTAGAAATGGCTGTCAGGAAAACAACTGACACACTTAGACCATTTATTGGTCCGTTGTGATACCATGATTTTGTGAGGAAATTCCTCACTAATTAAACCAGTTGGAGCTTTTAATAAAGCGGTGAATGTTGAAGATGTCAGTATTGATTAGCTCACTGGTATCTTCTAAGAAATATTTTTCCAGGTATTTTTTACGTCTACTGGAAAGGGCAGGACATGAGCAGAGAAGATGTTGGATTGTTTCTTCTTCTTCCTCATCAAGGCAACTTCTACAGAAGTCGTTAGAGATTACGCCAAGTCTTATGGCGTGTCTACCTATGAGACAGTGTCCTGTTAAGACACCTATTACAGAGCTGATATGCAATCTGCTTAGAGACAACAAATTTTTTGAACGTTTTGGATCTAGCCTACCCCAGATCTGCTTGGTCGTTTGGCAAGTTATAATGTTTGACCATCGTATGTTTGTTGCCTCTATAGCTTCTTGCTTCAGCATGAGTTTGCACGTTGCGATTGGTATACCAATATTTGCCTTATTGGGTAAAATTGGTATTAGAGTTCCATTTCTGGCGAGTTCGTCTGCTTCACAGTTTCCCAGAATATCTCTGTGACCCGGCACCCAGAAAAGGTGAATGTTAAACTGTTTTGACATCTCCATGAGAGATGATCGACAGTCGCGGGCAGTAACGGAGTTTGTGGAAACCGAAGCTAACGATTTAAGGGCGGCCTGGCTATCAGAGAAGATGCGGATATCCGATGTAGATATCACGTTTTCTTTGAGCCAAGTCAGTACTTCTTTAATCGCCATTATTTCCGCTTGGAACACGCTGCAGTGATTAGGGAGACGGAAGGAGAGACTAACATTAAGTCTATCGGAGTAAACCCAGCCACCCACTCCGTCATTGGTTTTAGAACCATCTGTGTAGAAATGAATTGAATCATCTCTTAGAAACTCGGCATTGTCCCATTCTGATCTATTTGGGATGGTGACTTCATAATTATTGCCGAAAACCAATTGTGGGGTGGTGTAGTCGGAGTGACTGTGGATTGATCCGAATGAATTCAGAATATTTGTGTGGCCAATAGAGTTATTGGTCCATTGAGAGATGGCTTGGAGTCGAATAGCAGTGCTCGCGGCCACCTGCTTGCTGAATATATCTATGGGTGGAAGATTGAGTAATATATCAAGAGCGGCGGAAGGTGTCGAACGGAGAGCTCCGCTGATGCACATGCAGGCTGAACGTTGGACTTTGCTTAACTTGTCTCGATATGTTACTTTTTCCAGAGCAGTCCACCAAACTGCTACCCCGTAAGTGAGAATAGGTCTGATGACTGCAGTGTATAGCCAATGAGTTATTTTAGGAGATAGTCCCCATTTATTCCCTATAGCTTTTTGGCAAGAAAAGAGTGCCACTGTGGCTTTTCTTATTCTTTCTTGTATGTTGGTTTTCCAGTTTAATTTGCTATCCAAAATAAGACCCAGGTATTTGGCTTCGCTGGCAAAATTAAGTGGAACACCATTAATAGAGGGTGGGTCTAGTTGTGGAATTTTATATTTCTTTGTAAAGAGGACAAGTTCTGTTTTTTGAGGATTTACCCCCAATCCACAGTTTGTTGCCCATTTTAGTAGCTTATTTAGAGCAGTTTGCATTAGTTCTATTATAGTATGGAGATGTTTTCCTGATATGGCAATGGCGACGTCGTCAGCGTATGCAATCACTTTGAATCCATCTACTTCTAGACCGACTAGTAGTTCATTAACCACTAAGTTCCACAGGAGTGGGGAGAGTACCCCTCCTTGTGGTGTACCTCTACTAACAGATCTTCTTGCTGAGAAATCTCCTAGAGTTGAGTTAATAATTCTGCTTTTCAGCATAAGGTCTATTAGCTCGTTCAGTGAGCTATCTACTTTAAGGTTCTTCAGTGCATTTGTGATTGCTATGTTGCTGACGTTGTTGAACGCGCCTTCAATATCAAGAAATGCAACTAAGGTGAACTCTTTATGATGGAGGGAATATTCAATAGTGCGCACTACAGTATGTAGTGCTGTTTCAACCGATTTCCCTTTACAATAAGCGTGTTGTGCTGTAGATATAAGATTGGGATCTATGACATTACGCAAGTGGATATCAATCATTCGTTCTAAGGTTTTAAGAAGGAATGATGATAGGCTGATAGGTCGGAGGTCTTTCGGATTGACATGAGAGAATTTGCCTGCTTTGGGTATGAATACAACTTTAACTTCTCTCCATAGGGCAGGGATGTGTTTCAATTTTACACATCCATTCAGAATTATCTCTAAGATGGGAATTAGAATATCTGATGCCATTTGAAGTTCGGCTGGTATTATACCATCCGGTCCAGCGGATTTGTATGGTTTGAAGGCGTTGATGGCCCACTTTAGCTTCTCTCTTGTAATCAGACCAAGATTGTTTTTTGAATTTGTGTCTGGCCCTGATGGGTCGACTCTGTTTATAATGTTTGAGCTACTTGGAAAATGAGTATCTAGTAGCAAATTGAGTGATTCTTCACAGGAGTTGGTCCAGGCCCCGTTATTTGTTTTCAAGGCACTGGGCATTAAAGGGTTTGTTGAGAGAATTTTTCTTAATCTAGAGGCTTCTGAAGAGTCTTCTATTTTTTCACAGAAAATTCTCCAAGAACATGTTTTACATTTTCTTAGCTGTTTTTTGTAGACTTTCAGGGATTCTTTGTATAGGTCCCAGTCTGAAACATCTCTAGTGGATTTGGCGAGATTGAAGAGTTTTCTACAAGCTTTTCTGTGCGGTTCTAGCCCTGAGTTCCACCAGTGTGGCTTCTGATTTCCTCTTACGTAATGTTGGTTTTGATTAATATCTCAATTTTTTTTTTTTTCTACACGAAACCAATACTTGCCCTATAGAGCAAGTAAAAAATATATACAATTGCAACTGAAAAATATTTGCATTAAAAAAAAAATTCTGCATAAAAAAAATTCAATGCAAATGTGTGCATTAAATATTTTATATTCCTCGAATTTCTTACAATTTTGACTTTTTGGTCTTACATTAGATTCAATATTATAGATAGTTGAAATAACTAATGTAGCAAACAAAACATATTTAATGCACACATTTGGCATTGAATACTTTTTTTTTCAATTTGTCGGTTGACGTCGAAGGAGCAATGTCTGCGTAAGATTTTTTCTACCATCTTCGAATAAATTTCATTTGGGGCTAACACGCATTAAAAACAAACAATTTTGTCAGTGCCCGATATAAAAAAAAACATAATGCACGACTCTTATGTTAAAAGTAGCTCTTATCTTAAAGCTTTTAATGAAAAAAATAAGAGTGCTTAATATAATTTGATTTTTTTTAAAGCATTTTGGATAATGTAAAAATATAAATAAAATCTGTTTTTGTAATTAATGAAACACCGTTTAAATGACTTTGATAAAAAAAAACGAAGTATGCCATCTCATTTCTTGTATAAAAAGGAATTTTTAGAAAAAAAAAATTGAAAATTAATTAAACAATTTTTTTTTTCTATACAAATTTTCTAACATTTTTCAAAAACAAAGTTAGTTTGCCATTCAGAAGAAATAATTACCTAAATGACGCTAAAAAAAAAATTTTTAAATATTTTAATAAGCCGTTTTCAAAAAATTTACTTAAAAAAAAAACTTTGACTAATTTAAAAAAAAAATCAAAAATATTTTTTTTTTTAATTTTATAAAACTTTAATATTATGATTACTAAAACGCTTTTGCATACAAATTTTCGTTGAAAACGGGTTAGTCGTATACGAGGTAGGTATCTAGAAACCAAAAAAACGGTTCTATGGCAGGCACCGTTAATAACGGTGCAAAAAATTTTTTTATTTCAAAATTTGAGTTTTCTTTGTAACATTATACACAAAAACTTACATTAAAAAATTTACTTTTCTATTTCCGTAATATGTCAGATACCGTTAGTTTTGGTCCTAAAAAAACTTTCAATTTTTCCTCTAGGGAATAACCCAAAACTGTTAACTACCAAGTTTGAAGAAAATCGCTTTACTAGTTTAGGCTATAGCTCGAGTTATATACAGACAGACAGAATAGCTGACCCCACTTTTTTTTGGCATTATCTATCATCGTCTGATTGTTATCTCGAGTTCAATTTTTTTTACGAATCCTAAACTTGTCCTACAGTAACTACATTATATCGCAAATAAAAAGTAAATATACTTTTCTCGAGACCTAGTACGTGGATTTTTTTTTTTAATTTTTCAATATTCATACGCCAAAAATCTAGATATGGTGTTTTTTCTTCATTCTCTGCAATAGCAAAAATTCTACCTTCGTCAATTTTCGACCGATTTTCGTAAAAAGTAAGTAGTTGGATTTGGAAAAAATTAAAAAAAAACTTGTTTTAAATAATTCAAATACATATGTACCTACTCGTATATCCCTAAAATCAATGTCGAAATAGAGAAATTGTGAAAAGCCAGTGCTCTTTAAATTCTTGATCTAAAGAAGTCTAGACGCAAAACCCCATGTTTTGTACATTTTTCGAAAGTTCTGAATGTATTTATTCTTTCTTCAGCTAAATCGGTTGAAAATTGCAACGTTATCATTTTGGGAAATTATTGAATTTCGAAAAATCCATACGACAAGCCCCAAATCCTTTTATAAAGTCTTTGAGCAAAATACCTAGAATTGATCGAAGTTTCAAACAAATAATCAGCAAATAGGTACATAATATATGAACAAATTATGACCACGAAAGTCAAGTGGTTTTTATTCAAAATACACTCAATCTAATAAAAGATTATAAAATAACATTCCATGTGTGCTTAAGTTTTCAGAAAAAATACTTTCGAAAAATATAGAATAAATATCAAAAAACAAAAGCAAGTACTTTGATCCTTCCCACATTCAATCCAAAAATCCAGTATGTATGTAGGTACTCTCCTTATAAAGTTTGATTTCTTCAATTTTACTAGCAACAATAACATCAAACAACAAAATAAGTTTTAACAATTCAATTTAAGTTCAAATTCGTGCAAAGTGCATCGATAGTTTAACCTTTATAAAGAAATTCTCCTTAAGTTTCTTCACGAAATAAACATTTTGAACTTCGCATTGTTTGAACAATTTTCACATGAAACGAAATTCTTATTATATTCGTTAGGTATAAAGACATCACAACTACACTCCTGCATATCTATATCCACCCCTACTACAGCAAATGTCAACTCTCTACCCTAACCACCCCCTAAAAAATCATGGTTAGTTGTTTGTATTGTATTTTCAAAATCCGTAGAATTCTATCTTAAAAGATTAAACAAAAAGAAAAACAAACGAAAAACACAACAAAACAAAGAAACAAAAAAAGAACTTACCCGCCATAATGACCATTGCAAAGGCGACAAAAATTGTCACCAACAAAAGTTCTGAATTCATTTTTCTCCTCTCTGATTGCCGGGACCCTCTTTCTCTCTTAAAAACGAAAACACTTACGTCCCAATTTCTGTTTCTGTTGGAGTTTTTCAACAATTTCCCTTTTTTTTCCTTTAAAAACGAATAGAAAGCACCAGGGACATAAAAACGGATATATAAGGAGGAACGAAAAACTGGAAAATATTTTGTGTTGATACGCAAGATGTTCTTGTGTATAGTGAAAAAGAAACGTTGTCGTCGATAACTGACCTCCTTTAGGAGGGAGTGAGCTCGTTTTATAGGAGAATCGAGATGTGTTTGTAAGTAATGTCTACTACCTACAATACTTTTGATTTTTTTTTTTTTGTTGCTGTGTGTGAGCTTGAAGAAGAAGAACCCCCTTTCTTCTTTTTATTTAAACCCCCCCAAAAAAAAAAACTGTTGAGAGAATCATTGTAGCTGAAGTGGAAAGGGATAAGAATGAATTTGATTAAAGTACAGACAGCAATGGCGATGACGACGACGAAGACACGATTCGAAAACAGCTAACGCAGAGATACATTTTCCGATCCGATTATAGATTTGTCGGTGTGGATTCCCATTTCTTCCATTTAGAATAAAGAATCAGAATTTGTCTTCGGAACAATTTCACTTTGGAACTTACAGTAGGGCATATCTGTTTTAAAAATGGAATTAATATTCAAATGATCAAAGTGATTCGAACGGTCCGTTTATCCCGTTTTTAAGAACATATTATTATATGCCAGGCGTAATGTAAAAAAAATCGTATGAACGGGCTGTTTGGATGGTTCACAGCATCTTGTGAAATGGGCCCAAATTTTGAGAACACGCGAAGCTCTAACAAGGGTATCTTTTTATTTATCTTGTAGGTACATCAAAAGATGCAAATCAGGGTCTGATAGATGGATCCCAATAAAAAACACTTTAACTTGAGAAGAACTTAAAAAAAAGTGTTTCTGCGTAGATTCAATACATTTTAAAAGTTGTAATTAGGAATTTTGTATTTTTTGTATTTTTATCAAATTATACATCTATTTTCTAAAAAATAATCTCATATGATATCGTTTATCCTAAATCCCGAAACTATTTTTTTATTTAATCAAATGTTTCAAATGAAAATAGATTTACCTACTATTTGTTTAAATGTTAAATATTTTCTAAGTTTGAAAATATCTCTTGCATTTAGTGGTTTTATAGTTTAAATTAATGATAAAGAAGTAATTTTAAATAACAAATGCATACAATAAAACCACTGTGAAACACCATTTTTTTTTAAATATGTGTTAAGAAAAAATGGTTCAAAAAGACCAAAAACAGTAGACTTTGAAAATCTATATATTTTATCTCATTTAAGCAGTATTCATTATGTTGAAAGATAAAGTATCTTCTTTTCTCCTTAACATGTTTAATATCTACAAATGTTTAAAGGATAAAAATAGATCATTTTGTAGGAACATCAAAAATTTCGTTTTATTATCTTTTTTGAATAGTTTTTCTTAAGTTTTTTACAATATTTTAATTTTAAATTTTTTGAAAGGATACATTATCGATAAGAAATTTAATTAAATATGTAATAAGGAATAATTGGAAATTTAATTATCTACAAAAAATTACTTAATAAAAAATTTCAAATTCGGCTTGCTTTTCAAGTTATATAGACAAAAACACAAAAAAGTATAGAAAAAGTCGTAAATATTAATCGTTACAAAAATGGTCATATCTTTATAATTTATCCATAGATTTTGAAGAAAATTATCTAATTATTTTTGCCAGAAAGTGTTCTACACACATGAAACATTGAAAACTATGAGGATTCGAAAGATTTTGATATTTTTCTTTCAGTAAAACTATTTTTTTTTAAATGTTCTAGTGTTTCTAGTGTTTCTTGCTTATTTACTCAGCTTTCAGGCACCGCTTTTTCTGTTACGAAGTATGCAGAAAAAAACAACGACAAGAAACTTTGAAAAATCATATCTCGAAAACGTTTCCATCGTAATTTGTTTAAAAACGATTTCCGAGTCCCTGAGGTCAAAGTAAGTAAGAAAAAAATAGTGGGATTGAGTGTCCATTTAGGCTGTAAACCACTGTAATCAGTTTTTGGCAACTTTTTAGGAGTTTATCATTGAGCAGCATTTATCAAAGTGTGCCTTGGGGAGACGAATTTTTTTTAATAGGATTATTAAAAAAATCACTCATTTTAGCTGTTAAAATAACTTTATAAGTCTTTCCAAGTCCATGTTTCATATAATTGCTTTAAAAAACAAATAATGTAATGTCTAAATCCCTGAATTCAACAACTACAAAAACTTGTCAAAGAAATAATCCCAAAACTTCCCAATAAATTACTAAATTCTTAAGAATGTTATAGAAGGCCCTTGGTTTTGGGTTCAATAATAGATGAGGCATAGTAGTCTTGACTAGGGTGTGCTAAAAAGCGATTTAAAAAAAAGTAGCTATAATAATGAGTAGCATATAGAAAAAGCAGTTGTTAATAGCTGCTATTTAATCACTCTTTAAATAGCAGTTAACGCCGCAAGTTGCTCTTTACAATTTTTACTGATTTAAAATTTGATTGAAAGTATGTAATACAAAATAAATAAAAAGTAAGTGACTGTTTTTAAATTTATCGAAAAGAAATAACTTGTGCACTGAAGCAATTGTAATTCAAAATTACTTCTTTGCTTCGTCATCATCATGGCAAACCTTCTCCACATGTCTGCTTTTTTCATCGTTGATCAAAAAATTAGATATGAAGAGCAGAATGCTCACAAAACGTTTCTGAAAAAGAAAAAACCCTGAAATTACTTAGAGCAGAGAGTAGTTTGTAATTTTTGTAAATTTTTGGGATACCGGGATATCTAGGCTAGGAACAAATTTTTGGTGAGCAATTTAATTTTGTTGAATTTTCTCAAATAGGTATACTTAATTTACGAAGTATTTACAAAATACTTGAATGCAACTTAACTTTTGAAATTTGATGCAAAACATAGAAATTAATCAACAAGTTTCAATTTTTGTGTCGGTTTGTTTTCTGTTAAAAAAGTTTCAATTACAAATTATACATGCCCCACTGTATAACAAAATAAGGAAAGTCTTCCTTCATCTTTTTTCGCGAAACATTTTCTTTTTCGTCCAAACGGAAATGATCGCCATTTGGGGTTTTTGTAGATTTCCATTTTAGCGAGATTTTCGGGTTTTGTGATTTGGGGTTTTTTCTTTTTTTTTATTTTCGTTCTGTGTATTGTGAATTTTTCATCTGGGCAAGGGAGATAATGAGAAGCATTTCTTTTGCTTTAAATGAAAACAATATTGTTTCTACTTAAAAAAAAAAAAACAAAGCGAAACAAAACAAAACCAAAACAATATAGAGGGGATTTCTGTGTAACTGTTTCTTATCATATAATGGCTATCAGCAATTGAGGGTGATCGATTTTGGGGATTCTTTTTCTTTTATAGTTTATTTGAAGTGTAAAAAACTCAAATCGGTGAAGCCCATTTGTAAAAAAAGAAATCATAAAAAATTTGTTTTATCGCTAAATTGCAGCAATTTGAAGAATTGAGGAATTTATTTCTTTTTTTGTTTGTTAGTTTTGGGCTTTAAAAATGTTTTGGTGTGCTTATATGAAAACGATTTTTTCCCCTTATCAATATGTCAACTCGTATCCATATTAATTTTTTGTCTTAGATTTATTTTTAATTTTTTTTTTTTTAAACAGTGTCTCGACGGTGAAGAAAGCTCTTATATAACCTAAAATTAATCTACAAAATTCGACTCTAAAACGGGTATGTTCTTAAGATGAAAAGTATTTATTTGAACTCATCCGTCATTTCATTTTTTTCTGTCTTAGCCCAGGCAAAATGTACAAAAATATTGCCAAAATGCGATATAAATGAAAAAAAAAAAACGTAACATAACGAGCGACCGTGTCAAAAGTCATACACATTTAACCTTCAAACTATAAAAGTTATTGAAAGAGGTTAATTACAAATCTTGTGATCGTATATTCCTCTACAAACAAAATTTATGCAGCAATTTTTCAAAAGTTGAGAAAGGTGTTTTTATCGCCTTAGTTATTTAGGCAGTAGCTCAAGATATATACTAGCAGACTGGCAAACATAGGTAGACAGATATAGAATCTCAGGACCCACTTTTATTCGCATTCTTTAGCATCGTAATATTGCAAAAAAAAAAAGAAATAGTTTAACAACAACCGATTTAGTTATTTTTGTTTTGCAATTTCTTTATTACGTGGATACCTATTTGTTTTTATTTTATTGAAAAAAGTGTATCAAAGAGATAAGCCTCACTTTTTTTCATTTTATTATTCATTTCTCTCCGAGTAGAAAATTATAACAGAATCAAGTTAGATGACATTTGAAAACGTGGCGTGGACAAGTCTATCTCGTAAACGTCAAAAGCAACATAACACAATTAAATAAATATACAGGGATGAAAAGCGAGAGGAGAGGAGGGGGTAGATGATGTTTCTTAACTCTTCTGCAAAAAATTTAATTATGTAGAAGCCAGCAAACACAAAATCTTTTGCATGCACTGATTGCCTCTTGCATCGCTTTTGGTTTAAAAGTGCACTCATTTTTTTTACAAGACTAAAACTTAACAAAAGCTATCAAAGTTGTGCATTAAATCAATAAAAATGTATGCACTGGAATATAATTAAAAGTTAAGAGTGAAAAAAAAAGCGGGTGAGATGGCGCGGCGGGGGAGATGGCGCACTTTAAATATCTTTTACATTTATTGCTCTAAAAATGTTTAAAAAATATTTTTAGATTTCTTTAAATAATTTCAATCGAAGTAGCCAGTATTCGTTTCTTTGTCTGTGATACAAAAAATTTCAAAGCAAATCATGTGATGAATTTTTTCGAATTTTTATTTTCGCTCTTTTTTTTGTTCCGATATTTTGTGAGTCGTTGGGATCTTAGATGCATACAAAAATACATACAAGTGAGTATAAGTTATGCATTGCATGCGAAATCTGAGCTCTAGTTCTATCTGCTTTTTATGGGTGCTTACGAATAGGAATTATGCGAAAAAAGGTCAGATGGCGCAGTTTTTTGCGGGTGAAATGGCGCATTTCGTACTAGAAGTTTTTACTTGAGTATAGTGTTAGCATGTGCCATATCACCCTCAAAAATTTTGTTTAAGCAATTCAGCCAAGTTCAAATTTTCATTAAAACACACAATTTAAACTGAGGTAGTTAGTGTAAGTGAACTTTTTAAACGTTTTGCTAAATTAATTCAAAAATATAAATTATAAATATAAAACAAATAATACGTTGGACGTTGAATATAGAACATTTCTGCATTGTTAGAAATATGAAATGTGGTTTACTTTGAAAAATATGCCAAAAACAAAAAAGGTATGCCATCTCACCCGATTTTACCCTAATTTCGTTTCTTTAAATAAAAATATAAAAAATAAAATAAAAAATGAGTACGAAAGCCAAAGAAAGCTTATTTATTTTATTATGATTTTAACGAAAAAGAAAAAGATAAATCGGACAAAAATCTTCTTAATTTCTTGGAAAAAAAAATAGAATAAAAGAATCATCTTATATAAGAAAGGAAAAAATTTGTAACAGGCTGATTTTTGGTAGGTATAAAGCTTGTTGTAAGGGCTTTTTACGATCGGTGAAAAGTCCTGATCCTGATCGTTTATTTTTATTGACGATTATTGACTTACGGCAAAAAACAAACACAATTACAATTTCGGGAGTCGAACCTTGGCAACCCGATTAAGAGGCAACTACTAGCTCACCTAGACTAATGCGACTTCTTAGGATATGAAAACTTTTATTTATATAAGCTGTTTTGAAAATATTGAATCAGGCATGATTTAAAATAGCTTTAAAGATTTTCAAACAGTGAAACGATTATCGTCTATTCGATTATCATTTTCAAAATTACGGAATGACCCCCAGGACTTTTCACATATTGTAAGCCACTCTAACACCAAGCTGTATACCAAAAATCATCTTGTTAAACATTTTTTCCTCGAAAAAATCTATTTTTCCTGTTCTATTAAATTAATGTGGAAATCTTTTTATTTTTGTTTAATCTATCAATTTCAATAATTTAATTTATATGCATTAAATTAAAAACCTTTTTTAGTTTTTAGCAGACAAACTTAAAGTGTTTTAAAATTTTTATTAAAATGAAATGAAGTTCACATTAAAAATGTCTACCATTAGTTAAAGTTTATGTTCGAACTGCATTAAAATAGGAAAGGTTGGTTAAATGGGACTTTAAGTTAAAATTCTTGCAAGATTACGGAAATTTCCCTAACCTCTTACGTATTTTGTTATTCAAGATGATAAATATTTTTTACAATATCTTGCTTGAAATTATATCAAAATAAAAATTTGGTCATGCTTGCTTATGCAGTCTGCGAACACCAGCTCACAAATCTGTCAACAAACTAAAAAAAAGAAAACAATATACAACAAAAGAACCAATTCGCATTAATTTTCATTTACTCTTTGTCGGAGAGGCGACCGTCGAGTTACTTAGCTCATAAGGTTAGAGGTTAAAATTGGTGTCAAATGAAAGATAAGTTCATACTGAAAATAAAAAAATAGGGTTGCCACTTCTAAAATGGGAACTTCCATGTGGCAACCCTATTTGAAAGGAAAAATTGTCACATAACTAATACATTCATATCTTTGTTATTTGGCCAGATAAATTTTTTTTTTAAATGCCAAACGAAAGTCAAAATATTAAAAAAAATAATAAAATAATATAAAGAACGTAACCCTACAAATGTGGAAACCCCATTCAAATGAATACAACACTGACAAAAATCTTCTTTGAACAAAACAGTATAACTTTTTATGCACTAGAAAGCTAAACTATACGCCATATTTTAGATAATACTCCCTTCTATCTAAAAAACGTCGGGTGCCACCTCGCAAATGCAGACAAGTACTCGGCAACCCTACTAAAATGCTAAAAAACGCAAAAATCACTTGTTTTTTGGCCAAAGTGTATAATATTTGATAGAGTTAAAGGCTATAAAATACATCCTGTTTAGCTTAGACCCTCTTCTATCTAAAAAATGTCGGGTGCCACCTCGCAAATGCAGACAAGTACTCGGCAACCCTACTAAAATGCTAAAAAACGCAAAAATCACTTGTTTTTTTGGCCAAGTGTATAATATTTGATAGAGTTAAAGGCTATAAAATACATCCTGTTTAGCTTAGACTTTCTTCTATCTAAAAAATGTCAGGTGCCACCTAGCAAATCCAGACAAGTACTCGGCAACCTTATCCAAATGCCAAAAAACAAGTGATTTTTGCGTTTTTAAGCATTTTAGTAGGGTTGCCGAGTACTTGTCTCATTTATTTTGCAAAATGAACAACAAGCTCTTGGTTTTCTTGTTCACCGTTCCATTGTTGCTTTTTTTTTAAATAATTTCAAATGCAATATTTTTTTTTTCTTGAGAAACGTCAAAATTTAACCACTAGTTTCCAATTTTATCCTGCTCTGGAGCTAGGTAATTTTTTACCCATTTAGCCCAGTAGAATTAAACATTTCAAATGGAAAAAATTAGATCGTGCAATTTTTTTTCATAGGATGATAGAGGGGATCACTGGGAGCTTAAAACCAGTTTTTCGGGAAAATCGACCTTGTGCTTAAGCCGCCATCTTGGATTAAAGGTAAAACACGTTTTAGTGAATAACTCGGCCATTTTTGATTTTTGACAAAAATTATATATGTAAAACTTGTAGAAACAAGCAAGTTTTTGAATTTTTCAATTCGGTTCATTAATGCCTGAGATATGACCAATTGTTTATAACTCACTCTCTCTTTTAAGCTTTTATTATAAACAATTGATCATATCTCAGGCATTAATGAACCGATTTGAAAAATGCAAAAACTAACATTGCAGCTAGATTTATCATCCCCAAAAACATATAAAAACACTCCCATATTGCGTTGATCTTAAAATCTATAATCAAAGCGGGTATAAAGTTTAAGCTGAGAAGGGGTATAGTTTTTTCAAATTAACTCGAAAAATATAGGTCATATAGAAAAATTTATTAAGACAAAAGTTATAGAAAATAAAATTTTCTACAAGTTTTACATATATAATTTTTGTCAAAAATCAAAAATGGCCGAGTTATTCACTAAAACGTGTTTTACCTTTAATCCAAGATGGCGGCTTAAGCACAAGGTCAATTTTCCCGAAAAACTGGTTTTAAGCTCCCAGTGATCCCCTCTATCATCCTATGAAAAAAAATTGCACGATCTAATTATTTCCATTTCAGCTTAATTTTTTGTACATCCCGACTGGGCTAATTTTATTCACCACGCTGGTCATTTTTCTCATTGGGCAAATGTTGCGGAAGAGTATCTTTCATCTGATCACATCGCCGCACTCTGCTTTACCTAATACATACATGATACATCTGTCTGGTGAGAGCAAACCAAACCTAGACGCTTCGTTACTAAACAACCCTTATTTGGTTTCGTTTTTAAAAATCTAATGTATGTATTGGTTACTTTAATGTGGACGACAGACGACCCTAGTACGCGTCGATCTTTTTCATACATTGAATTTTAAATGGTTCACATCTGGAAGAATTTCGTTTTGATTTTAGGGGATGCGTGCGTCCTGTGTCGTGTCGGTCACACCGTAGTTTCTCATTTTCTGATCTTAGAGAGACTGCGATCCTGCAATTTTTGATAAAAAGAAATAGAAGAACAAACATTGTGGTGTAATTTAATTTGTGTTTGTAAAAGAACAGTTCAGTTTCAGACATAAGAGAGTACTGGTGTTTTTCCATGTTATAGTTAAGGTATCTTCAGGTTTCCAACCCTTATTTGTATGTATCTATTTATATGTTATTATTTGAGAATTTTAACTCTGTCCTAAGGAAAAACTAGTTCTTTTTCTTTTATAAAAAATCATTTCTTTGTTGTCAAATAAAATACAATTTGTTTTTTTTTTTTTTTTTGTTTTCTTTTTTTTTCCAGATACCCAACTTTGAAGGCTGTAAATTCAAATAACTTATCAACTATGAAAACCAACCACATTCAAGCTGCTTTTGCACGTAAACGTGAAAATGAACATATCCGCACAGAGCGTACCGAAGCTGTTGATCGTTATTACGCTCATTGGGGCAAACAAACATCAAAATATGAAAACTGGACAGCTCCAGAATATTATAAACAAGCTGAAGATAATTTGAAGAAAGAAAAAGAAATGAAAGAGAAAGAACAAAAACTTAATGATCGTCGAGAAAAATTGAGAAAATTATTGGAACAGGAAAAAATCCATTATAAAGAAGAATTACAAAATCTTAAATATAGGCCAAAATCACGAAACATGAGTTCAGATGTAATGGAAAAAATTGATCAAAATTTCAAAGAACAACAAAATGAGAAACGACGATTGGATCTGGAAGCAAAACTTTATGGACGTTTGAGACATGGAAAAGAAGATGGAAGTTTGCTATATGAATCCAAGTCTAATAATCAAGTATTAGCTAAGCTTAATTGGTTAGATAAACAGGTAATTTTTAAATTTTAGTAAAATCAAATGAGATTACATAAAGATGCTTAGACATAACTCCATTTAAGGGTCTTTTAACCCACCTTAAAAAAGCTTTTCGTCTTCAGTTATGAATAAGGCTTAAAGAGACCTTTCATTTGATATCTCACTCGATGAATTTGGAGGAAATTTTTAAAAATGCATTTTTTCGGCAAGGGGTTAACCTTGATTTTTTCTCGAAAATCTGAAAAAAATAATTTTTTAATTTTTGTACCTAAATGTTCAATGTTAACTCATATTTGTAAACCAGAACTTGTTTCGAGATTTTGTTCAGAAGATATCAGCCATTAAATGAAAAAAAAAAAAATATTTGGATGCAAATAACTCAGCAACCAGACCTCTAAGAAACTTTTGGATTTCAGTTATGAATAAGGTTTAAAGAGACCTTTCCTTTGATATCTCACTCGATGAATTTGGAAAAAAATTTGAAAATTGCATTTTGTTTCGGAAAATCGTGAAAAAAACAATTTTTTAAATTTTTTGCCTAAATGCATAGGCCTGTGCACTATGAAATCATATTTGTAAGCCACAAATTGTTTCCAGACTTTGTTCAGAAGATATCAGCCATTAAATAAAAAAAAAATATTTGGATGCAAATAACTCAGCCACCAGACCTCTAAGAAAATTTTAGATTTCAGTTATGAATACGACATAAAGAAACCTTTCCTTTGATATTTCACTCGATGAATTTGGAAAAAAAAATTTGAAAAATGCATTTTGTTTCGGCGAAGGGTTAACCTTGATTTTTTCTCGAAAACCTGAAAAAAAAACATTTTCTTTAATTTTTTACCGAAATACATAGGCCTGTTTACTGTGAACTGATATCTGTAGACCAAAACTTGTTGAGAGACTTTGGTTCGCATATATCAGCCTCCGAATTGAAAAAAAAAATTTGGATGCAAATAATTCAGCTACCCGAACTCCTACAAACTTTTGGTTTTCAGTTATGAAAATAGTCTGAAGAGTCCTTTCTTTTGATGTCTCATTCGATGGATGTGAAGACAATTTTTGAAAATTCTTTTTTTTTTTTTTTAATTTTCGAAAATCTTAAAAAAATAAATTTGTACCTAATTTTTTTTTTAGAAAAAAAATCTTTATTTTTTTAAAACTTAGCCAAGTTGAAGACATTTTTTGATAAAAAAAAAATATTTTTTAATTTCAGATAGAAGACCAAGTTAAACGAGATGAAGAGGATAAAATCACAATGGAACGTACTCTTCGCATGCAAGAAGAGATTCGCAAAACAGAAGAAACCCACAAAACACGTCAAGAAATTCGTGAAAAAGAAATTCGAGAAATTCGTGCATTGCAAGAAAAACATGTTGAAGAACTAAAGGAGCGTGAAAATGAAGCCGAATCATTAAAATCAGAAGCTTACCAGCTTCAAACTGTCCTAGAAAAAATCGGTGAAGAAATCATTCTATTAGAAACCGTTCACAAACCAATTATTGAAGAATTTGCATATTCAAATAATTTGAGAAATGTTAAAACAATTATACGTAAGCATTCGGAAGTTTTTCGCAACTCTCTTAAATCTGATATTGAACTTCTTATCCGAGTCGATACAATCTGTCCTAATGAATCATCTATTAAACATTTAATGGCAAAACTCAATCACGAACTAGAGACAGAAGTACTTAATTTTTCTGATATCGAATCTATGTATGAATCAGAAGCTAAAATAAATCTTAAACAACATGAAGAAGTTTGGAGTCGATTAAACTACCAACGGCGCTTGGAACTTCTTAATCAACTAAGAGAACTCAAAAATCAATACTCTTCAAAATACTATGAAAATCAAATAAGGCAAAAGGAACTAATCGATATTCGCGCAACCCATTTATCATCAATTGAGAACTCTAACAAACAATTGAAACTTTTAATCAAAGAGGAAGAAATATTATCACCCAGACCTCTCGTTATAGAAACCCCAAGAAGCCTTAAAGGTCAACACTTGGAGCCAGTTCACAAAGTCAGTGATTCCTTTATGCATCTGAATCTGGATTGCTTAAGTGGTGAAAAGAAGGTTGCTGAAAGTGTAAGCCAACCAGATACAGCTAGATCGCAAGATTTAGGTTCAGGACCGAAATTCGGACGAAAAAAAATAGCTTGGACCTGAAAAACTAATTTAATTGGATTTGTAACACTTTTTTTTTAATCCAACGTTCAAATAAAGGACAAACCATTCCACAAAGAATTTTCTTTCTTTTGTTTGAAACTTCCGCTTCCTTTGCGGAGCTCAAAATTATTTGTGTTTTATTTTTTATTTTTTTGTTTTTGAGGCAGCCGCTATTTTTACAATTTTGCCGCTAACTACGTTTTACTTTTGTTGTCTTCCACAGAAAGCCATTTAATGCAATTTATTTTTAATGAGTGTACAAGCTTTGGTGAGGTCCTCTTAACTGGACTCTTTATGTTAGTTGTTCTTTTTCTATAAAAATGCTATCAACACTAGGTTGGTATATGTGCACATTGCACATGCTTTAACGTAAAAATTATATAAACGAACAAATCGTTGTCGTTGTTTTCTCTAGCGTAACGGTGGCGGCGCTGTAGCGGTATGGTTGTGTGTGTTTTTAGTCTGTTCATGCAACTGAAATGGATTCATAATTAAAAATCCAACAGAGAAAATTGTTGCTAACAGATTTGTTAATGATTCGCAGTTGCTGATGGGGCTGGTTAAAGCAATTCTTGTGTCGTCATATTCGTCCTCATTGCGTTGGTTGGTCGGACGTTCGCTTTATGTAGTCAAGCTTTTGCCATTGCATTCGACCTTGGACGATGATGGTGGTGTGAATATTAAAGCGACTACTGTCAGTGTCATGGTTAAAAGTATTTATGTGAAGCAAACGAATAAAGAGAGAGAGTATCGTGCAGTGTTCCCTGTTCAGCCATCCAAACATACTGCAAATATTCATGATTGTGGTCAGGCGGTAATGGTATATACGTGTGTTGGGACTTTTATGAAACCGAGCGTTATAATTGTGATTATTTGACATTAAATAATAATAATCATTGTCGCTTTTGGTAGCAAGAGTAATGGTGCAAAATTTAACATTTTTATAACTCGATGTAAGGAGTCTCGACTTGAAAAAATTGAAATAAGGCCCCGAAATGAGGTATTTTTTTTGCATAGAAGTTATGCTCCAGTAAAATAAGGCCCAAACGTAATAAAAAAAATGCCCCAAAAATAAATGAAATAAGGCCCCAACTTTATTTGAACTTTTTTGGAAAAAATTAATTAAAACACCAATTTTTCTTTTTCATAATGAACTTTATTTTAGATAGTGAAATATGCCCCCTACCCTAACCAACAGAACCATCTTTATGAACGGAACTTTTTAAATTGTTCTTTATAGTCAAAGATTCCGCCTAGGACGAACTACCCTCATCATTATGGGTTGCCTGGCAACATCCTGTCAAGTCATGGGATTGCCACGCTTTAAAGTTAATTTGTCGAGTTTTTTCGACAGCGCCAACCTGTATGTCTTAGAGGTGTAGAAAAAATATTTTGTCAGAGAAAATTAAATTTTAAAATTTGAATATTCATCAGGATTTTTAGAAATTTAAAATTTTAGTGAATTTAGAAAAAGGTCAAATCAAGGGGCACGGTAGTGCCCAGCCAAGTTCTCTAGCAACTTTGGCACTACACCCTTATTTACAGGAAACAACTCAGGCCATTTTCGACCCCCCTCTAACTTCCACACCAAAGATGCTAGAAATTTCAAACTCGCTACATTTATTGAGCTTGTCAAAACCAAACTCCTCACAAAATTTCAGCCTCTTACGATGAGTAGTTTCTGAGATATAGGGCTTCAAAAATCGCAAAAACCGTAACTGACTGACTGACTGACTGACTGACTGACTGACTCACTCACTGACAGATCATCAAAATTATGGAGAACTTCCCGTTAACGTAGAAACTTGAAATTTTACACGGTGATAGGGCTTGTGGTGTATACAAAGGGAAAAATCGAAAATTTGAGATTTTCAATTCAGGGGGCGTGGCATCCGCCCATTTCCGCTGAATTATCATCAAATATTATAGAGCACTTCTGATTATCGTAGAGTCTTGAAATTTGGTAGAATGGTAGAGATGG
The DNA here is from genome assembly GCF_945859705.1 of Episyrphus balteatus. Lineage (NCBI taxonomy): Eukaryota > Metazoa > Arthropoda > Insecta > Diptera > Syrphidae > Episyrphus > Episyrphus balteatus. The sequence goes on along the minus strand of NC_079136.1, from coordinate 81,013,153 downwards.
TAGTTTATACAAAGGAAAAAATTTAAAATTTGAGAATTTCAGCCAGGGGGCGTGGCAACCGCCCATTTCCGCTGAATTTTCATTAAATATAAAAGAGCACTTCTGATTATCGTAGAATCTTGAAATTTGGTAGAATGGTAGAGATGGTAGTTTATACAAAGGAAAAAATTTAAAATTTGAGAATTTCAGCCAGGGGGTGTGGCAACCGCCCATTTTCACTGAATTTTCATCAAATATAGAGATTTTCAATTCTACAGCCATACCTTGCAAAAAGTAGTGAAATCACAACAAAAACATTACTGTTAAAAAAGGAGCCAAGTTCTCCTATGTTGAAATTATGCTGGCACAAAAAGTACTGAGATGTAAAAGTGTACCAAGTTCTAAAGTTTGGGTTCAAATTCGTATCAATAAAATTTTGATTGTTTACTTGGCAATTTTTGAAATAACTTTAAAAATCGGTAATTAAAAGAAAAATTGTCAAGAGAACAATCAAAATTTTATTGATACGAATTTGAACCCAAACTTTAGAACTTGGTACACTTTTACATCTCAGTACTTTTTGTGCCAGCATAATTTCAACATAGGAGAACTTGGCTCCTTTTTTAACAGTAATGTTTTTGTTGTGATAGCTATTACTTAACGAAAAGTAGTAGAAAAAAGATTGATAGGTACATGAATCGATAGATATTGTTAATATATAAATGTCACACATACAAACAAAAAATTTTAAAAATCTGTAACTAGAGATATAGACGTTTAAAAGTCAAAACCGTGAAATTCGATGTTTGAGAAATAATTCAGGAAAAAATCAACAAGTAAGGTATTTAAAATAATGTTTATGTTATTAAAGAGCAAAAACAAAATAAGTTGACACGTATATGCCCAATTTATTATTTAACTTAGTTTTTGGCTCCTGGATTTTAGAAGAATTACGTATTTTTACATTTCAATACACTATTTAACAAAAAAAAAAAACGAAACTTGAAAATATTTTTATGGTGACCTAATAGGTTTTGCAGGGCATGTGGAAATAATAAAACTGCATACTTTGTTTTTCAAAATACCTCCAAAATCTGTATTTAGGGACTAAAACGGTTTTTTAAACCTTCAACCATTGCAAATACTCTAGCCTCTTCACAAATGTTTTTTTGAAAGACTATTAAGTTTAGCATATTCATGTAAATTATGAAATATAAAATAAGGCCCTCAACTGTTTTTAAAGTAAAATGAAAGTATGCATTAAAATTAGTGTTGAGGTCTTATTTTATTGGAGAAATTATGACCCAAAAATAAAAAGAAATATGGCCCCAAGAAATGAAATAACCTTTGGGCCTTATTTCATTTTTTTATTGGGACTCCGTGTAAAAATAGAAATTGAATTTTCAAAGAAAAAAAGAAAAACAATCTTAACCGCTGCACTACCGCCATTTGGCGGAAAAATTCGGAGCACTACTGCCGCACCACGACTGCCACGCGTCCTCACCATTTCAGCTTGTATGAAAAACTAGCCGCACCATACATAATTTTGGATGATTGAAAAATAAAAAAAAATTTAAAGCAAAATTAAAAAAAAAAAACTACCGACGCGTCGCGTCGCGTCGCGTCGCGACGTGAAGGAGACTCGACCCCGTGTATTCAGAGAACTTTCAATTAGAAGCCCAACGCTTTAACCACTCGACCACAAAGTCATGTTTGTACGAACTGGCAATTTGTTACTTAAGTCAAAATAGCTATGAAGATGAGTAAAACTTTTGTATAAGTAGGTTAATGACATTTTTTTTTTTTTTCATTCAAAATGAAATGGTGCGGACGTGGTGCGGCGGTGGAACAGCGAATTTTTTTTCATATTTTTTAATTTTTTCAAAATGAAACGGTTCGGCCGTGGTACAGCGGTCGTGGTAGTGCGGCGGCTTAGAAATGTTTGATCATGGTGCGGACGTGGTGCGGCGGAACTCCATTTTTACTCGGGACGTTATGTCCTGGGGCCTCATTTCGCGGAGCTATTTAATACTACACAGTTAATTTAAGACGAAAGTCATCTTGGCAAAAAACCATGCAGAAATTCGCTTAATTTAATGTGGAATCAGCTTGTTTTTGGGTGGTCTTTTATCTCCGTGTGAAGATTACACTGAGGTATTTAATACATTTCTTAAAATGTAATCAAGGGGCACGGTAGTGCCCAGCCAAGTTCTCTAGCAACTTTGGCACTACACCCTTATTTACAGGAAACAACTCAGGCCATTTTCGACCCCCCTCTAATTTCCACACCAAAGATGCTAGAAATTTCAGTGTACCAAGTTCTAAAGTTTGGGTTCAAATTCGTATCAATAAAATTTTGATTAATTACTTGGCAATTTTTGAAATAACTTTAAAAATCAGTAATTAAGGGGTTATATCTAGTTGTAAGTGCAAAAAAAAAAACCTTATTTTTTGTGGATTTTTTGTGAAGAGGCATTTAGTTATATAAACATAAAGAATACATATCTATATAGCAAATTTAACGTATTAAAAGAATTCGCTGTGTATTTAAAAAAAATATTGGGTTCCATTATTTTTGTAGTAGATCTCCTAGACGACCTCCAAAAATAAGGTGTCTCGCGGTGAGCGAAACGGCTGGAGTAATCGGTTTGAAATTTTAACACAATTTTCTTAGATACTTTTGTCAGGTAATGAACGAAGGAAAAAGGTTTTTGACAATAATTCCATTTTTTAAGCCTCTTTAAAGTGTAAATTTTCGTAAAAAAAAAACAATTTTTTTCTTTGGGAACAGCTTCCCAAAGAAAAAAATTTTGTCAAAAATCAAAATTTTGACTATTCCTTCGTTCATTACCTGTATTCGTCTATCCTGAAAATGAATCTTTTGGTTTTTTTAATATTAAGTGACTTGGATCAGAAATATTTTGCTCACCGCCAGACCCCATTTTCTTGGAGGTCGTCTAGGAGATCTACTACAAAAATAACGGAACCCAATATTTTTTTAAATACACAGCGAATTCTTTTAATACATTAAATTTGCTATATACATAGATATGTATTCTTTATGTTTATATAACACTGGTCAACAAAATTTAACTTTTTTTTTGCCACAAGAACCAAAATATACTTTTATAGTAGTTTTTGGGGTGCTGAATCCGAATCTGAAGTCAGAAAAATTTGATTGGCCTCCGTTTTTGAAATATTACCGTTAAAAAATGCTAAAAAACGTCATTTTGGCTGTTTTCGAGGTTCTGTTTTAATGTGGGGTAATTCATTACAAACAAATTTGTAATTTGATTATAAGAACAGATATTCTTCTTTCAAAAACTGTTTAAATTTTCCCGATATCTCTTTTATTGCTCGAGATATCTTAAGTTTCAGTTAATAAGCCAAAGAGAAACTAAATTTAATCTAAAGTTTAAGTCACTGGTGACAGAATTTTTGCCACAAGAACCAAAATATACCTTTCTGAAGATTTTTGGGTTGCTGAACTCGAATCCGCAATCAGAAAAATTCTATTAGCCTTCGTTCTTGAAATATAACCGTTATAAAAAAAACTTTTTTTTTTTGCATTTTATAACTGTAATATTTCAAGAACGAAGGCTAATGGAATTTTTCTGATTGCGGATTCGAGTTTAGCACCGCAAAAACTACTTGAAAAGTATATTTTGGTTCTTGTGGCAAAAAAATTTTGATTTGGTTGGCCAGTGTTGTTTCTGATTCAAAGACCGCTACTTAAATTTTAAATATCTCGGGCATTAAAAGAGATATCGGAAAGATTTAAACAGATTTTGAAAGAAGAATATCTGTTCTTATAATCACCTTTACAAATTTGTTTGTAATGAATTACCCCACATTAAAACAGAACCTTGAAAACAGCCAAAATGACGTTTTTTAGCATTTTATAACGGTAATATTTCAAAAACGGAGGCCAATCAAATTTTTCTGACTTCAGATTCGGATTCAGCACCCCAAAAACTACTAGAAAAGTATATTTTGGTTCTTGTGGCAAAAACCTTGTTGACCAGTGTAATTAGATGCCTCTTCACAAAAAATCCACAAAAAAGAAGGTTTTTTTGCACTTACAACTAGATATAACCCCTTAAAATAAAAATTGTCAAGAGAACAATCAACATTTTATTGATACGAATTTGAACCCAGACTTTAGAACTTGGTACACTTTTACATCTCAGTACTTTTTGTGCCAGCATAATTTCAACATAGGAGAACTTGGCTCTTTTTTAACAGTAATGTTTTTGTTGTGATTTTATTATCCGGAAAAATACAAGACATAAAGGTCAGTTGCAATTACCGAACAGTACTCCATACAACTTACTATTCCAAATAATTGTTCTTTAGAAAGTGATACTACTTTTTGGTACCTAAAATACCATTATCAATTATTCACAAACCACTCTTGCATGCTTAGAACAAAAAAAAAAAAAAAAAAAATACGACAGAAACAAGTCATTGCCACTAAGCCATAAATGTTCCACAAGTGAGGATTAATTTTTAGAGTAATTTTTTAACCACCACACAACTGACCGTTTTACGGTTCTACAACTTAAGACCCAAAATAAAACTTAAAAACCATTTTCAGTATTTACCTATGTATACAACATAAAGTAGATTGCTAACGCAAACATACATATATCACATGCAGGAACCAGGTTATACCTCTGTGTCCTATGTTTATACGTTTCAACAATTGCTTTTAACATCCACGGTACACTTTTTTTTCTAACCATTACGGTTACTCTGATAGAAGTCGTTTGCATATAAAATGCAAAACTAGGAATTTTAAATGAAAAATGAACACAATCCCCTATAAAATCTGAAAATCCTTTTCTTTATAAGTGATTCAGTTGTAAGACAAAAGTAATAATCCGATAGTTATTATTCTTTTTGTTGTAGGACTATTCGAGGATGGATATGTCCCGTGTTATGTTTGGAAATATTTTAAACAGGGCTGGTGTTTTTAGAAAAGTTTTCTGGTGTAGAGTTTTGTTTTTTAAATTACTGGTAAAATCAAGACTTTTTTCAAATTTAGATTTATAAGTAATAATAACGCTATAACGTGTTAGCGATGAGTTATATATATTTTCTCACCTTCTTTGTGAATGTTCTGCGTTATCCCAAAGACGTAGACTCCATTTAGGAAAATTCTATAACTATTTACTAGTGATCTAGCAGTGGATTTACTTTTTCTAATTTATAAATTCAAAAGGTCACTGTGGTGTATACGTACTATTTTTTTGTTTCTTTTGAGGTAAATAAAAAATAATGCTTCTAAAATTTTTAAACTTAGGCCGTGTATGAATTGGGTGAAATATTTAGCTGAGGCTAAATTTGACACTGTTGAGGTGAATAAAAAAATAAGCAGCTGTAAAAAATTTACCCTGCTCTGAAATCCGGTTAAATTTTTATCTTCAGAGGATACAATTTTTGCAGAAGGTTTTGTGTATTTTTTTAATATACCTAATCAAGAACTTAAAATAATATGAACAACATTTTTCAATATATTTAACTTTTTTTATGATGAAAAATATTGTGAGGAAATGGCAACACAAAAATAAAATTCGCAGGACAACGCTTGTTGGAAGTTTGTAAATTTTAAATATTTATAAATGTTTGAATCACCATAAATTCTTTTGTTTTGCAACTAAAAATATATTTAGCCACTTCAAAAATTTATCCCAATTCACAATTCATTCTTGATAGCTGAAAATTTATCTTTTCACCTCAAAAGTGTCAAAAATGTATCCTCGGCTAAATACTCAACTCAATTCGCACACGGCCTAAAGCTTAGTACGCTGCTGAAGCGAAACGAAATTGTCCATACAAAATTTCGTTAACGAAATCTTGAACGAAATTAAATTTGTTTTGTTTTTGCTTTAAAACTTATTTTCTGATGTTTTTTTTTTTAATGTATTGATTTGTATGTTTATTATTTTTACTTTTCTATATCTAATATCTGATGGTATTTTTTCGTTAACACGTTCGCTGTTGACTTTGGAGATTTCAAAATTTTTCGTTTCGCATCAGCAATCATAATTTTTTTCGGTTTCTGATATGAAAAAAAGTTTTTTTTATTGTATCTTTAAAAAAAAAATGGTGGAATGAAAAAAAAGTTGGGCTAACGCACAACCAACATTTTTTTCATTGAATAGTAAAAATTATTTTTTGTGATTTTTGAGGTGAAAATAAAATAATTCCGTTATAATTTTAGACCTAAGTTTGATCTAACGAAAAAAAATCTTGGGCTATCCTGGGCGATTCTTGGACGGGTTTAAAAAAAAAGGAATTTTTAGCAAAAAATATTTGGAATCGTAGACCTATATTTTTTCAAACAAATAAAGCAATTTTCGATTGTTTAAAAGGAAGCTATGATATTTCAATTTCAAATTTACTACTTTATAGATCGAAAATAAACCTAGCATTATAATCAGGTGGTATTATCCATATTGACAAGTGGAACACTCGCAAGTTCTGGAGACAGTTTAGTTTAGTTTATCGGCCATTCCATTTGTATTTTTAGGACATTTTCACGCTTATTATTCAGTTTATCTCGGTGAAGAAGCAATAATTTTTCTTGAAACTTGGTGAGTCAAGGGCTCATGACAAAGTTGATGTTCTAGAAGTTTCAAGAAAAACTAATTCAAAATAGCTAAATTATTAACAGACAAAGACGGTAACGGAGAACTTTATCATGAGCACTTAACCCTCCACCAAGTTTCAAGAAAAACGATTGCTTCTTCAACGAGATAAACTGGAAACAAGGTCAATATATCTTCTCCGTTGCTTTGGAATGACCATTCTGTTCTCGTGAACACTTAAAACTAACCAGTATGCTGTGATATGTTGGAAGAATGTGTTCAGCTCATTGCAATCGATTCAGGGGTTTGCCTACGGCCTTAATTCGGTGGAATCTAATATTGTTTAGCACCTCTTTCCTGCCTGAGATTTTCAAAACCAAGGGCCCTTAAAACTAAAAACAAAAAAACAAGCGCCCCTGACAACGAAAGAACCACCACCCCTACGATTGCCTTCATGGCAATGATCTTTAGGCCCATTTCACACAGCGCCGAGAACCGTCTATCCGGCCCGGATACACGGTTTTGTCAAAAAATGAGTATCCTTTCACACACACTCGGCAGCCGGTCGGTTGCAGCTGCAGAAGAAACAAGAATTTTTCTTGTAGGTTTCACTTCGACTTGATGTTGATATACCTAAACAGAAAAAAAAACAACCCCTTCCTTACCTCACAATATAAAAACATAAAACAACCCCTTTCTTGACTATAGCACATGAGAAGAAAACCAGAACGGCAGCTAAGTTGAAGCAAAGACAAGAGAAATATATATTTCTTCTGTCTCTGGTTGTAGTAAGCGCAGTTGATTTCACTCTGGCACCCGAACCGTGTACACGGTTTCGGTTTCGGTTTCTACGTGTGAAGGCGCCCATAAGATTGTGTATCCTTGCAACCGTGTATCCGGGCCGTTTATCCGGTTCTCGGCGCTGTGTGAAATGGGCCTTATCCGTACTACAACTACCGTTACCGTACCGTCACGTCATTCTGTTTTTTGTCATAACCACCATCAGACTAGAAAAGTGCACAATCACATGAACAGTCAATTGCAGTTGCACTAGGTTTCTTTTTTCTTCTTACTTTTGTAGGAGCTTATAGAACCCTTTGCTGCATGCATTTCTATTTCGGCTCGTTAGTCCTTTAAGAAGATTTTATTCTATAAGTGTTGCTGCAGCTTTAGTATAAGGGTGCCGGTGGTGCATCGCTTGGCTATAACTGTACATTGTACACTCAAACATACATTTTTTTTTTATAAATTTTCTTCATACTTTGTTCATGAATACAAATAAATATAGCAAAGCTTTTGCTTTCGCACCATTTGTATGTGGCCACCACAGCACCACTCGCTGTTCCTTAGCTCTGTAATAATGGGGAATGAAGGAGGCTCCTTTTGGTTGGGTGGTGAAGTGTAGTCATGTTTACCTTGTTGTTATCTAAGCTTCTACGATTTACTTTTACCCGTAAGCACCCAATTCCAGGAAATGGCTGTAATTGCTTCTAGAGTCTTATCGTGAAGTGTTTTCTTCAGTTAACATTTTTTTGTGTAAAAGTATTTTTCTATGCGGGTCGCCACCCCTCTCCCAACAACGACGATGAGTTCAAGCGCATTTTCTTTCAGTTTCAGTTTTGGCAAAAAAGGCGTACCTATCTAAGTTATTTTTTCACGTGGAATCCATGAGGTTGAAAATGCATTATTTTGTGCAACTTTATGTAAATTCGATTTAATGTTTTGTAAATAGAACACCCAAATAGCACAACTCTACCGTCAAGTCTTCAAGACATTTTGCAGTTTGTAAAAAAAATGCAATTTCATCTTGCACTGCACCACACCGCCAAGGGAGGTTCAAGAATCCTTGAGTCCACTTGATGGGTGGGTACTCGTTTCGTTTTGTAAAATTATGAGTCTTCCCTTAGCTCCCCAGATGGAAGGTATGGTGTGAAGAAACTGTTTTACATTTGGAGAAGAGGGTAAAAAAATTTAATGCACTTTAATACGCATGAAGGAGCTTTAATGGCGTAGTTTGCTGTTTAATCAAAAGAAAAACAAACTAAATGTAAGATTTTTTCAGTAGCATAAACACACAAAATGGACAGGCGTGGATTTATAACTCGAACTTAGGGGAATGGAAAGAGTGAAAATCACAATTCTACGAGGTCATGTAAAAGTCCTAGGTCTTTTTTTTTATTTGTTAATGTGCATATTTAAAGATATAAATTTAAAAAGTGCGTAAACCATTAAACTTATTAAAATGGAATACTCCAGCAACGATAGAAAAGTTGATTTTTTGTCGTTAATTTGTACTTGGATTGGATACAAGTCAATGGAGTTCGGTCAATGGGTAAATCAGTAAAAAAAAAATCTTTGGATGCAAATAACTCCAGCAACCAGACCTCTAAGAAACTTTTGGATTTCAGTTATGAATAAGGCTTAAAGAGACCTTTCCTTTAATATCTCGCTCGATGAATTTGGAAAAAAAATTGAAAAATGCATTTTGTTTCGGCAAGGGTTTACCTTGATTTTTTCTAATCTGAAGAAAATATTTTTTTACCTAAATGCATAGGCCTGTTCACTGTGAACTCATATTTGTAAACCAAAACTTGTTTCGAGACTTTTGTCCGCAGATATCAGCCATTTAATGAAAAAAAAAGAAAGTATTTGGATGCAAATAACTCAGCAACCAGACCTCTAAGAAACTTTTGGATTTCAGTTATGAATAAGGCTTAAAGAGACCTTTCCTTTGATATCTCACTCGATGAATTTGGAAAAAAAAAATTGAAAAATGCATTTTGTTTCGGCAAGGGGTTAACCTTGATTTTTCTCGAAAATCTGAAGAAAATAATTTTTTGCCTAAATGCATAGACCTGTTCGTTTTGAAATCATATTTGTAAATCAAAACTTGTTTCGAGACCTTGGTCCGCAAAAATCAGCCTCTGAACGAAAAAAAAAAAAAATATTTGGATTTTGAAAAATTTATTTTTTATAGGCAAGGAGTTAACCTTGATCTTTTCTCGAAATTTGTCTTGACACAACACAAACATAACTTGGTAATTCTGTGATTCAGTATAAGTTATAAATTCAAACATTTTTTATTTTGCAAACGTGTAACTTTTGGTGTTTCTTCTTCGAAAACAGGATTTGATTACCCCAGAGAGCTAAAACACGTTCTGAAATTTGAATTTATGTTGCATTGCACATAGATATTCAATGTGTTGATATGATTTCCTTCTCAGAGTTTGCGTTAACTTTGTTCAGACTGTGCATTGAAAATTTTGAGAAAGTTTTTTGATGCTTTCATTGAAAGAACAAATGTAATGTACAAAACTCCCGCAAGCATTGATATAACGTCAATAAAATGAACCTAACATAAATATTTTTGTACACAAAAAAAAAAAAAAAAAAACATTATAATAATTATAAATCTCTTGAAACTTAACCAAAGACTAAACCATTATATTCTTTGATTACACAAGACAACTTGTAATTTTTTTTCCTAACCAAAGCACAATGAACCCTTAATTAAAACTGAACTATACACGAAAAACTCTCTCATTTCATCAATGTAAAAAATTGCCAAGGGGAATATCAAAAACCCACAAAAAAAATGAAAGAAACTACCACCACCACCGCACCGCACCTTACCGTCTGACTTCACGTAATATTGAATTTTATCCCTGGCCTTTGGTGGTCTCGAGCGATTTTACGTGCCATAATTTAACCAACTGCCATCACACTGAAACTTCTTCCTTCCTTCCTTCCTTACTTTAAAATTGATTCTTTTTATCCTCTTGCTTCGTGTCTTCCTTTGCACTGTTTTGTGCAGTCAAAAATTTCTGAACAGACAGTATATACGAGCTCCTAAGCAACCATCCACCATTCCATTCCACACCCACTCGTCTGATGCCTCTCTCACACTTGTACAATACACCCAATGCTTTATCTAAAATATAGCCTTTCAAGGAAACAAATGAAAAATTATTCTCTCATAGTTTGTTCGACCGAGACTAAGGAGCATGCACCGAATAGGTTCATCATCATAAGGGTACTTCTTGTATCCACTTCTACTTCCCATGCAACTACACACTACTCCTTGCCACTCCAACCTCAGAGCTCTATCTGCCACTGCATATATACTGCATAATATCGCATCGCATCGGTTTGGCGAAGCAATACGACTCCGGGGAAGGATCCCTTTGTTGCTGCAATTTCGGATCATAAATTCTACCCAAAAGCAATTAATTCGGTTGGGGTGAAAAGTACTTTGCACTTGGAAGGGAGTCGGAGTGTGGGGGTATAACTGACGCGCGTCTAACTAACCCTTAAGAATCTTTGCACACAGTCCGGGCCAAAGCAATGACGACGACGACGATGGCAACGGTTTTTTGGTTCTCGTTTTTGCTAAGAAAACATATTTTTACAGTCAGTTAGGCGCGATAGACGTGCGAATGAGAGTGATAAACTCAAGAAAAAGATATAAGGCTCATGAATTTACCACCATACTAACAACCAAACACACCCCACGTCACCATCCGCATCCACCCCCATCGGCACCCCCACCATCATCATCAGCCTTATACATGTATACCATGAGTCTAGTGTACGTTTGGCGCCACTTTATTTATGGCAAGTGGTGTTTAAGGAAAGGATTTTCGCTACCGAACAAAAAGCTTATCTTTGTATATTGTTTTATAGGTTTTTCTTCCTCGGTTTTTGTATATGTATCTATTTTTTCTATTTTTGCACAGTCTTTCAATTTGTGCCAATTTCTATTTCATTCAACTCTCAAACCCATATCGCCCCATCATCGTCGTATTCTCTATAAATATATAAAGTAAAACATTGTGTGGTAGAAATTCGTTGGGTATTGAGTGATAAATTTGACAGTTTTATCTATTTATTTACAATCGATTGAAGTTGAAAGCGATCATGTCAAAATGTCAGCAGGTTATGTGCTTAGTCCTTTGATAGACAAGCTAACTGTTTGTTTGATATATTGATGGAATTGTCAGAATGTCAAGATTTGTTTGTTTTATTTATTTAAATTTGAAAATAAAACAATATACAAAGGAATCAGCATAATTTTTTGTTTTGTGTGTTAAGACAAATCACTGGCAATAAGAAATATGAACAAGAAAAGCGAGGGAATAAGTCTATTAACTTTTAAGATTAATGTTATTTCAGGATGTAATGTTTTTCCTTCATAGATGTGATGTATGTATATTCTTATTGTTGGTTTTAATGCTATTTTGTTGGGCATAAATAATTTTAAACGCTTGTTCCCGGACCTTCGATGGTCACGTCAGTTTACGCCTGATTTCGGAGGAAGCCTCGCGCTTCAAGGTAATATTTGATCCAGAAAACTCAAAACTGAAACTTAAATTGGGCCAATTACAACTGGCAAGTCACAAAGACAGATGAGCTAAACTGGCATTCAATTGATGAACAAAGAGTTCTTGGCCCGCCTGGCGGAGATCAAACATTTAATTGCACACGATTTTATGAACACACGCCACTCCTAAGATATGAGGCTAACCGATTAGACGCATATTCATAAGACTCCTCTAAAGCCGAGGTAGCGAATGTGGTTGATAATACAATGATAGTCTCCGACATCAAACCTGGAGACATATTGTTCAGAACAATTGGCCTTACTGAGGACGATTTTATTTTTCACCTTTTGAAGATCAATTTTAGTATTTGTTTTCGAAATATAAGGCCCCAAATGAAATGAAAGGAAAATGGGAATTTTGGACGTTGAGCGGCCATCAATGAAATTAGTATCAAATGAAAGAATTATAACCTAGGAAAAACTTTTACTATGGACGTTTCGCTGGTATTGCGTTTAGAATGCAAGATAATGCAGTATTAGTATTGTTAATGCATTGTTCAATGTATGAAGGACAAATTGATTCATATTTTAATTTCGAACATAAAATATGATGCTTAGACTGGGCCAAAAAAAAAAAATATTTTTTTTTTTTGAAAGTTACTTCGAAAATCTTGTTCAGGATGATGAAAAAAAAATTTGGTGAAAATTTGAGCCGTTAAAAAAAATTTTAAGAGGTCTATCATCGGTGTTTTTTATTTTTATACATGATATGATGTTTTACAATAGAACTGCTAGACGATCAAAGTAAAAAAAATTTCTGTTCATTTTTTCTTATATAAAATTAAATTTCCTACAAAAAAGATCTAATTGAAAATTTTCGTCAGACGAGCCGTATTCGAGTAATTAAGCTTTTTAAATCGAAGTGTTTTTTTCAATTTGACTGTTTCACTTTGGAATTTTGTGATGAGCAAACAAGTGAATAGAAAAATAAAACCACGACAGATTCTTATAGGAAATTTAATTCTCTACAAAAAAGGTCATATAGTTATTTTCCCTAAATTGAGTTCTAAAGAAGTTATTCACGATTTAAATCGAGAAAAAAATTAAAATATCAATTTTCAATTTCAAAATTTTCTAATTCACTGAAAATTCAATATTTTCAAATTAGCAAGATGTTTTCTTGTAGGGACTTAAACGTTCTATAAAAAGTTCCTTGGCAGCAAATTAATTGCTTTAACCGTTTAGAAGATAATCGTATTCAAATCGCAATGCATACTTGTCATAAGAAAACTATTGAAATCAGTGGGCATTGGTTTTGATACGAATATCTTCTTAACAGTTAAAGCAATTAATTTGCTGCCAAGGAACTTTTTATAGAACGTTTAAGTCCCTACAAGAAAACATCTTGCTAATTTGAAAATATTGGATTTTCAGTGAATTAGAAAATTTTGAAATTAAAAAATTGATTTTTTAATTTTTTTCTCGATTTAAATCGTGAATAACTTCTTTAGAACTCAATTTAGGGAAAATTAATATAAGACCTTTTTTGTAGAGAATTAAATTTCCTATAAGAATCTGTCGTGGTTTTATTTTTCTATTCACTTGTTTGCTCATCACAAAATTCTAAAGTGAAACAGTCAAATTGAAAAAACACTTCGATTTTAAAAGCTTAATTACTCGAATACGGCTCGTCTGACGAAAATTTTCAATTAGATCTTTTTTATAGGAAATTTAATTTTATATAAGAAAAAATGAACAGAAATTTTTTTTACTTTGATCGTCTAGCAGTTCTATTGTAAAACATCATATCATGTATAAAAATAAAAAACACCGATAATAGACCTCTTAAAATTTTTTTAAACGGCTCAAATTTTCACCAAATTTTTTTTTCATCATCCTGAACAAGATTTTCGAAGTAACTTTCAAAAAAAAAATATTTTATTTTTTTGGCCCAGTCTAATATATATATCAATATGATTTATTGCTTTTTAAACATTCAGATGTGTTTTTCCTAAACCGTTTTTTTTTTTTCAAAATAGGGACACAATTTTGTTGGAATAGCGATGACCCGATTGACTTTTACTTCAATACACTCCTAAAACTATCAGAAAACTGGTGTGACTAAAATCAAAAACTCAGATCATTGAACTGCTGTTAAAAAAACCCATATTTCCAATTCTCAAACTAGTGTTTGATCATCTGGACGTTTAGAATTCTGTTTACTTAATTGCTTTATTGGTTTCATTTTGTTTATTGTAAAAATTTTTAAATTTTAGATATGAACGGTCACTGTGGCGTATGCGTAACTTTTTTTTTAATAATTTTTTGTTTCCTTCATAAAGAAATTAGTCAGTTGAATTTTATGTACGATTTTCTGATAACCAATATTATGCAGTTGTCAGCCAAAATTTTCCTTACCTATAGTTCTTGGTCCTTATGAACTTTTAAACATAAAATAAAACTTGATTTAATTTTCAAGTCAATCACTTTAATTTTTTTGTTTATCAGAACTAAGGTTTTTTTTTCCTCGGTTTTGTATATGTCGTATGGACTGTTGCTCTCCTGGGGGCCAGTTATAGTTTGTTGATACCGTTTATCACCTTTGATTACAAAGGCTTTCTTACAATAATCGGATTTTCTTCCTGTTTTAATTATTTGTTTTGAAATTAAGGTGCTTCACTGACGTACAACAGTAACAGGAGTTTTTTTTGCGATCGGTTGCATGTCACAACAACTCTAAGTATGCATGTCCTTGTTCTTTTATATCTCAGTTGACTTTTGCTAGAGATCTTTGACCCACCGTGGTCTATAAAGTGCATACCTTCAACAACAGCGTGTTGACTGCTCATTAAGTGAATTAAAAAGTTTAACTGCAGTTTCGCTAAGTTTTTATTTTCAAAACCAATGGAAAGGTTTGAGAGCCATGTTATGTTTTTTTTTTGCTATTCATAGAATTCACAGAAACTTTCATTACGAGTAAACAGCACGAAAACAAACTTTTTTACCCATACAAAATGTAAGTTACTAGGCCTTCTGCACCTAGATTGTAATCTTTAAACAAGGTAATCACTTAAATTTATCATTTTTTGTGCAAAAATATTGTGTTAAAAAATCATAAAAACCTTCGCTAAATAACTTCCATTTCCGCATTATCATTATGCATAAGTTCGTGGAACAATTAAAACTGGTTTGTTGTGGGAATACGAACAACTGCTGGGTTAAACTTATATAATTAAACAATTAATCGCAATTACCCCAGCTAATATGCATTTTTATGTTTTGTTCGGATATATGCCTTGCATGCTTATTTTTTAATTCTCATGTAGCATTGTGGCTTTTGGCTTGGTAAACGATATATCCTTATCTACGCTCCAGGAGAAAAATCAATGTTTATTCAGTGGCTTTCTTTGACCTATATTAACCGTGTTAGTTATGTTTTATTTGTATCTACAGACCTCGGACTTATAAACATATTTCCGATGCATATAAATCTGTTTTATGTGTTCTTGTATTGAATTTCGTGCTGTTTATTGTTTGTTGCATTGGAAATTATGTTTTGAATTAAAGTTTAAATTATATTTGATTTATAATGTTTTAAAAAGGAACATGAAATCAAAAACTGAAGTTACGAAGATATGTTATTGCTTTTTTTTCGTATGAGGATATAGCTTCTTAGTTCCTCCTTAAGGTACTCTTGTTATTATTATTTGCCGAGAAAAATTGCATTTTTAAATATTTCTTTCGATAGATAGATAGATAGATAATATTCTTTATTTTTTCATCATAAAATTTTACAATTTTTATAGTTAAGAATAAGGACATGGCAATACTGCCGTCTGCCTGATATGACATTTCATAATATGATTTAAAAAATAAAAGAAATAAAATGCAAAAATAAAATTAGAAAATTTGAATAAAAGATTTTTTTTCACTTTTATATATAAAACTGCAAACAAATATTTTTAGTTTGGCAATGTTATCAATTTTGCCGTGATTTGAAACACAAAAAATATATTACACAATTTGCTTTAAATAAATAGGTATTTGTACAAATTTTTAACAATGTTATCAATTTTGCCGTGATTTGAAACACAAAATTTTACACATTTTCGTTTGTTTGATTAGGCATTATTAAAATATTACTAACAATTTTATCGTGATTTGAAACACAAAAGAAAAAGTATTAAGTTTAATATCAGTTTAATATCAGCAACATATCAATCAAAAGTTAAAAGTAATTTGACAGAGTTTATTTACTTTAGAAACTGCAAGAAGTGGGTATAGGACTTCGTTTTAATATAAGAAACTATTACGGTACGAAAGAGCATGTTGGCAATAATTATAGAGGCTGATCCAGCCCCTTGCTCCATTTAAGATTTCGTAAAGTTTTTGTAAGGATAGAAAACTCTCCTGAAAATGTAGCCGACGGATTTCTTGCAAAATTGGGCAAGCCGCAACGAAATGGTAAATATCTTCGTTTACTCTTCCGTTACATAGATCGCAAAGTTGAGGCAGATCCGGACGGTGAGGTATGAAGTTTAAATTTAAAATTTCAACTCTAGTTCTAAAGATGATACCTATAACAGAGGCTGAATAACCGTTACGAAAGTATGTTACGTCCGACAGTAGTTGATGATTTAAATTACTGTAAATTGCTCTAGATCTTGTAGAAGATGCTTTGGAAAGATTATCCAGAAACATTTTGTGATCAACCTTAGCAATCACATCAGCAAACTGAGCCTGCCAATCAGCCACGTTACTTTCAGATAAGTTTAAAGATGTTTCGTAATAAACAGCTAGTTCGTTCCAGTCTTTGAACGGGGAAGCATTTACTCTTAGTAATTTCTTTAAAATTATTTTATGGAGACATGATTCACTTCTTTTCATTACTTTAGTGATGAAGTCTGCGCTTGCTTTTAAGCTTTGTATGTATATAGGGGCTATACCAGACTCCACATATATCGCATAGTTAGGTGCTGAGTTTGGCAAACGGAATAATCTCTTAAAAAAGTTTCTTTGTACGGTTTCAAAGGCCTCAAGGTACGTGTATCCGAACACCTGAACTCCGTACGTCATGCAAGCATTAACCGTCGCATTAAAAACTTTGTATTTTGACGATAAATCAACATTTTGGTTAGAGAAAAACTTTGGCCACATAATATTTAATGCTAATTTCGCTTCGTCGCTTTTTTCTTTGGCATGCTTTAAAAAGCTTAAATTGTAGGTCAAAAGGACTCCCAAATATTTGAACTCCTGTACAACGTCAATGCGTACATTGTTTAGCAACCAGTTTTCTTCTGGACGTCTTCTTGACTGTCTCTTTTCAAATATGACGATCTTAGTTTTTTGGGTATTTACTTGTAAGCCCCAAGACTCACAAAATGAACTCAGACGGTTTATTTGCAGTTGAAGCGCAAAAGGATTATCAGCAAGCATAACTAAATCATCTGCGTACAAGAGGACTTTGATTTTTAAGTTTGAAAAATGAACTCCACCCGGAAGGAAGTTGCAAACATCATCTATAAACAGGGCAAATAATAATGGGCTGAGGATGCATCCTTGAGGAACACCTGCAGATGTTTCAAAACGATTTGAAAATGCGAGGCCATCCCATACCCTTGCATTTGTTGATGAAATGAGGCTGGCATAGACTTGGAGAAACTTTCGTGACAAACCAATACAAGAGAGTTTGTATATTAAAGCTTGTCTGTTAACTTTGTCAAATGCAGCCTTAAAGTCAACAAAGCAAGTGTATAGTTTGCTTTTTCTATCTATAAATTGGCGGGCAATACTTGAAATAGCAAAGATATGATCCGTGGTCGAGAAACCTGGGCGAAAACCAGCTTGAAAGATGCTCAAAATACTGTTATCCTCAATCCATTTTGTAAGCCGATTGTTCAGAATTGCAGTAAAAGTTTTTCTAATTGAGTTCAAAATTGAAATTCCTCTATAATTTTCCACAGCGTTAACGTCACCTTTCTTAAAGATGGCAAAAATAACAGATTCATTGAAACTGTTGGGAACACATCGATCACTATACAATTTATTGAAGAAAGAAACGAGGTAGTTTTTAAAATCAGTGGTGCTGTTTTTATAAAACTCGACTGGTATGCCGTCTACACCAGGAGCCTTGTTATTTTTCATCTTTTGGAGCGTTACTTCCAGTTCAGACAAAGAGAAATCCATATCCAGCTCGTTGACTCTAGTGTCAGGCAGTGCGTATTGAAAGGTATGAAGGTCTTCATCAGCTGAGAGCAGAGTTTTAAAATGAGCTGCTAGCGTCTCAGCTTCTAAAGAGAACTTCATACCCTGATTGCGCCCACCAAGCTCGCGTACAGTGTCCCAAAATTGTTTTGAGTTAGTGCAGTTTTCTAATTTCTTAGCCACGTTTTTTAAATAAATAATTTTTTTACTTAAAAGCATTTTTTTAAAGTCGTTATTAACACGAAGGTAGATGTTTTTGAAAAACTGGGAATTGGTAGTTCTAAACAGTTTTAGGTGAACAAACGAAAGTTTCCGAAGATTTTTACAATCCTTGTCAAACCATACATTTTTAGCTACAAAAGTGTGAGTACTCTTCACAGCAAAAGGGGCTGCAGCCTTTACAACCTGTTCTATGCTTTCACATATCTTTTCAGAAGAGACAATGGATTGTTGAGGCAGAGATTGGAAGTGCCGGGACAGGAGACTTTTATATAGGTTTGCACTGTTCTCCGACCATTTGAGCTTGTTAAAGCTAGAAGGTGTAGCTTGTTGATTTAACTCCTTAAGCTGAATTTTAATAACTAATGGAAAATGAGCCGAATAGTTGACTAACGCAACTTCAAAGTCGTCTATAACGTTAAGCCAGTCCCCTGACATTGCAGCAAAGTCAATCACGGATTGTCCCTGTCCACTAACAAACGTAAATTCACCACATGCATCACTATTAGAAGACCCATTTAAAACGAATAGACCGAAAACTTCGAAAAATTCTGTTAGACTCCGCCCGTTGCGGTTATAAATTTCATCTTTAGAACATCTACTCTCAGCCAGCGCACCTCGTGGTCGCAATAAATTAACGGAAGAATTTTGATATTCACCAATCCTAGCATTTAAATCACCGACGATTAATACATTTTCAAGAGACGTGTTATTCATAAAATCAACAAGTTCATCGAAATCGCTTAGCCAATTATTGCGAGTTCATCGGCTGAGACATCAAAATAAAGGTCTCTTGAAGCGCAATTAATAACTGAAAATCAAAAGCATCTTGGAGGTCTGGTGGCTGAGTTATTTACATTTTTTTTTTATCATTCTGGATCATGAAATCCCACTGAACAGGCTTATGTATTTGTCCAAATTTTAAAAATTATTTTTTTTCAGATTTTTGAGAAAAAATCAAGGTTAACCCTTGCCGAAAAAAATGAATTTAAAATAATTTCCTCCAAATCCATCGAGTGAGATATCAAATGATAGGTCTTTTAAAGCCTTATTCATAATTGAAAACCAAAAGATTCTTAGAGGTCTGGTTTCTGAGTTATTTGCATGTAAATATTTGTTTTAACATTCGGAGACTGATATCTGCAGACGAAAGTCTCGAAACAAGTTTTGGTTCGCAGATATGAGTTCACAGTGAACAGACATAGGTATGTATTTAGGTAAAAAAAATAAAAAATGTTTTTTTACAGATTTTCAAAAAAAAAAAAAAAAATGCATTTTAAAAATATTCCTTCAAGTTAATCGAGTGAGACATTAAAAGAAATGTCTCTTGAGGCTCTATTCATAACTGATAACTGAAAACCAAAAGTTTCTAAGAGATCTGTTTGCTAAATACTGAAACTTTATCACATGAAAGTTATATTTCGTTTTATATACATGTAAGCATAAAAATGGTTTCAGAATCTCCCGAAAAACTTCGAAGGCAATATTAAAAAAAGACTTATAAATCTAACAATTTAAAGCATTTATTCAAAGTTATTGGATTTTCTATTGTTAAACGCTTAAGACCCAACATAACAAAAAGATACTATCTTAAACTTGGCAAACTGTTGTAAGTTCAATATTGGTTTTTCATAAATCATACTTAACAGTAAGCTTTAATTCCTATACCTCGTCGTCGATAGCATGAAAACCTACATCTTGTGGAATTCTTATCACTAAAAAAGCACTCCCCTATATAAATCTTTTTAAGAAAAAAACAAAAACAATAAAGAAGGAAGAAACTAGTGAGAAAATTAATTTTGCTAATAGCTTTGGCCAAGTGTTCCACAAACCCCAACATCAACACCGTTTCTTTAACAAAACAACAGCAATAACCTCTGCATGCATTCTGTGTCTATTCTCTATGTGCTCCCTGGGATTCTTCAATGCTGCATACACTTTCATCTACTAAACACTCCATGTCCTTTTAATTAAAATGTATACCAAACGCAAACCATTACAGAAAACGAAGACTTAAAAAAAAAGAAGAAGAAGAAAAAGAAAACTGTACGTGTATTATGTATAGGGTAGGAGTAGGTATTGTATTAAAATATATATAGAGGAAACTAAAGTACCCACTTTTCTTGTTCGCACTCTCTATGTTAGGTTCTCGACGCTCTCACTTACCACTAAGACGATAGTTTAATTTATTTCCATGCAAAATAAAGCATGTTACACGTCTTTGGAAGGACTTAAACATAAAATTTACAACGTTTCAGCATGCGATATATGAGACACTATTTTCCCAGTGGAATATGTCCTTTAGGACCGAAAAAAACACTTCTTGATGGTAAATTGTAGGTTAGGGCCAATCGTATTTTCATATATGACCGGTATGCCATACCAAAAATTTAACAAGGACCTAAACACATCTTCCGGTCGAGGGTTTTGTATAGAACACACCTCGCTCGGTTCGGTTGTGGGAAACTCAAAACTTATCCTCTTTTTCCGGTTTTAAAACGTAAATAACGAAAGTGTCTTCAATGTGTTTCCTTAAAAGTAAAGATTACTCTGCAGATTGATGATGCAGTATGTAAAATACTCGTACATTATGGGTGGAAAGAAAGGATATACTACGTTTGTTTAAAATAAAATCGATTTCTATAAATTAATAAAAAGTATCTTTTTCTCTCTGAAAGATTTGATGTAAAAGAGAAATGGCCTGCCTTTAATTTAAACCTGAAAGCACGATAATGTAGGTAACGATTCCAGAAAAAAAAAACTAGGAATAGGAATGAATATTGTTTGAGTTCAGAGGTGAAGATTAATTCTTATTTATTGTGTCTTGTGAAAGTACCGGTATTTACGACCTAAAACATTTTTTGAAAAATCTGTGTGCAAAAAAAATTACAGGAATACTCTATTTGAACTTTATGAATGTCTCATGTCAAGTACACAAGTGGAACAAATTAAGGGATACAAAATAAAAATCAAAATGTTTGAACGTTTTTCAAGTGACTTTAAAAATGGATTTTAAAGCTCAAGCTTTATTTTTTTCATAAATTTTCACAAATTTTTTTTAAGTTCGATACGACCGCTTGTTGCTTGCTTGGGTTTGAATCTTGAATAAATTTCGTTTTTATATCAGGTAAGATTTTTTGAACCGTTGCGTTGGAGGATGGATTTATGATATTTTCAACTTAGCGCCTGATAATACTGGCCAACAATTTTCAACTTTTTAAAATTTACCAGAAAGATAATAAGGAAGAAAACTAAAATAATGAAATAATTAAATTCCCCTAGAAATATTAGAATTCACAGTATCTTTATGCTGTAATTTTAATAAGTGTCTGTAATCATCGACCAAAATTTTGAGTCTTAGAAAGGGTACAACAGCATTTACCGGAAAGATTTATATCAAATTTTATAGATTTGGGTTCAGTAAGCTCAAAAATCATATTGGTTTCTTTCTAGCAGCTCTAGTTTTTGAAATATTTAGTTTTTCGTATTTGGGTAAATATTCATACTAATTTTTAAGTTTTCCTTATTTTGAGCTTTTATTAAAATATGCCAGAAAAATTTATATTAAACTTAATGTATTTGGGGTCAGTGAACCCAAAAATCATATTTATTTCTAGGAGCTCTATTTTTTTAAATATTTTAGTTTTCCACATTTTTAGGGTAATTTCGTACTAACTCCAAAGTTATGCTTATTTTAACTGCTTGTTAACATTTTCCAGAAAATTTTTTATCGAACCTAGGTTTACTTAGCCTAAAAATCACACTGGTAACTTTCTAGGCTCTAGCTCTAGTTTTTTAGATATTTTCATTTTTCACATTTTGGGGGTAATTTTATACTATGTTTTTAGATTTTATTATTACAAGCGTTTTTAAAGTTTTGCTGGAAAAATGTATTTCCAATGGAATGTATTTCGGTTCAGTAAATAAAATAAAAATACAAACAAGAATTAACAAAAAAAAAAAAAAACTAGTATGAATTTCTATGCCTTTTCATGTATGAATAATTTAAAAACTAGAGCTGCTAGAAAAAAACTAATGTTGTTTTCGGAATCAGCACTCTAAATTTAGTAAGAAATGATATACAACGGTCTGGAAAATTGTGTGTTAAATTAAAAAAAAATTGTTAAAAAGTTTTTGAAAAAAAAAAAATGTTTAAATTTAATTTTTTTAACTTTATATTTTTTTTTCTCTCGAAACTAAACAAAATCATAAATTTCCAATAGATATTTAAAACTCTGTCGGCACACGGGTGCGAATTTGGCAGGACAAAAATAAAAAAATTACGTTTTTCAAAAAAGTGGTCACAAAAAAGAAAATATTTTTTTTTTCGGAATTGTGAATACAATATTCGAATTCCTCGGAATATTCTACATCAATTTCATACTTGATTCTCTATAAAAAATTGTGACCGAAAAATGTTCTAGCGACATAAAAAAGTATAAACCAAATTCGCACCCGTGTGCCTATCACATTACAAAAAAGAGATGTGCCTACAGAGGGTTAAGTTATCGATAAATACTTTGAACTACAAGAGCAAGTACCTGCGACCCAGTCGTGCATTTTGTTTTCTTGATTTTTCAAATAAATGTAAAGAATAAACATTTTTATTGTTCAAAAAGCCGTACCTAATTTTTATGGGAAATTTTTGTCAAGATTTCAATACTCTCCTTAGTTTTTTTTTGTGCAATCAGCGGCTGCTGAGATGTTGATGGTTAAAGACAAAAAAAGATCATTTTCTAAGCTTGTCCAATCTTTCCAGTTAGAGATGAGATTTCTAGTTAATTTCAAAAAATTATAATTTTTAATTTTTTACCGCGGTAAACTTTTACGTAATAATTTAATAAATTAATGACAACCGTTTGCTGAAAGAAAACTTAAGGATTTAAATGTGAAAAAAAACTTCTAATGGGACAGTTTACACAATTAAAAAAGTAAAAAGTATCTAAGCGTTTATGTTCAACTTTAATTTTTAAGTTCTAAATATTTTTCAAACAATTTTTGTGCTCGTTCTCCGTTTCTTACCTTCTCTTTAAAATGTTTCATAGTTTTTGTTAACTGTTTCTATATTTTTATAAACTCACCGTTGTTCCACCGAAAGTCGTATTCACTTCACCAAAATTTACTCAACTTCCTGTCTGCCTTCTGTATAAATGTAAATTTATCAAAAATTCTAGCAATGGTCATTCATCTTTGACATTCATTTTATGCCACTCTAACTTTTACGACAGAAAATAACTTTCAAGCAATAAAATTTTTTGTCAAAGCTTTTCCATAAATTTGATCGTTGTCCTAAAAAGCTTCCGAAACACGAATTTTGCAGCAGCTCTCAACAATAGCAGCAGCAGCTAGAATTAATATTATGGTTATGTACACAAAGGAAGCATTGCTATAAAGTTTGGTGGTGCCCTCAGTGTTCATTCAGTTCATTCGTATTATCGTATTCGCATTCGAAAATTGTTGTCACACTATAACATCTAACTGCGAGGCTGGCTTTTTGTTTCTACTCAGTGGCGTATCCAGAAAAAAATTTGGAGGGGGCTAGAAAATTTTTCAAACATTTTTTAGAGGGGTACGAAAAATTTTTCTCTCTATTTTATTCACCTTTGATCGAGAGTGAAGCGCTGTGCTGCGATACTGAAAGTGGTATAGTAGCATTTAACTGCTCTCGACGTCGACAGCTTCGTACTGCTGTCTCCTGTTTTTAAAGTTCTTGTTCCGCAATTCGACCGAAAGTGAATTGAAATCACTTTTAGATTTCACGTGAAATAAAATATCATATTCTTCATTTGGATCAATTTCAAAAACTTCGAAATTGCTTCGAACTGTCATAGCTGAAGGATCATCCTTTTTAATTTTGTTTCTGAAGTTAAATTATTACTGCTGGATGCAATTTTATCGGCAATTTTAATGAAAAAAAAAGAAGAATTCAAGAGAAAAAATAAGGAGACACAAATAAGTTATGATAATATTTTGTCTAAAAATTATAGATTCATTAAAAAAGGCACCAAATTTACAAACAGAAATAATGTGAATTGAATTCGATCAGAAAATCTAAATGAGTGAAAAATGCAGAAAGTGAAAGCCTAGAAACTAATTTTCCATTAAATTATTTTAGATGTTTAATTCGAAATATATATTTTTTCGTAATATGTTGCTTTTATAATCCGAATTCGAAGTCCAAACTGGCATTTGCTGAAAGAAACCATTAGTTACATATGTTGACCACTAAGATTTTGAGATATCAAATATTTCTATTTCCAATAGCTTTGAGAAGTATATAATTTTTGAAAAAAGTGTTTATCGAGATTGCATAAGAACTTTTGCAAAATTACACGGTGATGATATTCGACGTACGTATTATATTAAAAAGTGATCTGAAGAATTTCGAATTGGACTTAAATCCGAAAAAAACCACCCAACCCCCAGCTACAGCTAAGGCTCTTACTCAAACAAACACAAATAGCCGTTTCAGAACTTGGAGGGGGCTCGAGCATGTGAGCTGCCTCTAAATCTATAAGATTTACGAACAAGTTTCAGTGAAGCATATACATTACAATGAAATTATGTAAAAAATAACATGATCTGGAAGGCTTGGGGGGGGCTTGAGCCCCCTGAGCCCCCCCCTCAATACGCCACTGTTTCTACTATATAGCATACCGCATCCGAAGGCAAAATTAATGTCCTTCCATTAAATAACGTCATTGTAGTAGTTTAGTTCCTTGGGGTGAAATAAAGGAATGAAATAAGGTAAGGATCCATGCGGCCTTTTAGAAGGATGCAAAATAGCGTTTTAATGCTATAAGTACGGATGTATAGTGTACGACATGAAACAACACGACGCGACGACGACGTCGTCGGTTAAGCGCCCCTTAGCATTTACAAAAATTATTATCCACAAACAAAATTTTAATTGTAAACGAAGCGAATTTAGGTGTGTTTATATTCTCCATATTGTACCTCTTTTGTTCCATTGAGCGTTAGTTTAAAAACTTTCGTGGTCGTGGAATTTTAAGCTTCTAGGGAGGAGGTTTATAATGTGTTTTTTTTTTCTTTATGGACACGACAGCCCATACAACATGTTAAAAAGTGTGGAGCATGATTTTATGTGCGGTTTTTTATTATAACAATTTTTTTTCACAAAGGAATTACTTTTCATACGGAATAACTTCCAGTTAGGTACCTTCCTTAAATGAATTTATGGACTTGAAGCTTTGTTGGAACGTAATGGCTCTAGGCAATGCTACTCATTAAAGTATTTTAAAGTTGCTGCAGTTTTGTATGCGAATTTTGAAAATGTTTTTGAATATTTTTTAAATATCCGTATGTACTTAGCGATGTTATGAACATTAAAGTTTAAACCAAAGAGATCAACTTGGAAAATTGAAATAAGTTTCTTTTATGTATTTAAGCTGAAAAGTTCATTAGGACCAGGTATTATGAGTATAACTTGGGCTGACTGCCCAAGATTGTTGATCAGAAAACTGTACACTAAAGACAGCTGGCTAAATCACATACTTATTTATAGCAAAAGAACAATTTTGTTAAAGTAAATATTACGCATACATCACAGTCACAGTGACCGTTCAAATGTTAATTTCGAAAATTGATACCAAAGGTATCAATCAGATATAAGATTCTGGACGCTTTGAGAGTCAAACACTAGTTTGAGAATTGGAATTGGAGGTTTTAACAGCCGAGTTTTATTTTTGTCTGCAAGAGTAGGAACAGTAAACTCAATTCACATCAGTGTTTTGATAGTTTGCGTATAGGCCAGGGGTGTACACACCATTGATTGGGGCGAGCGGGTTTTGAAAGAAAAATTATGTTACATTATGTTATCTTATTTTTTGTACTTGAATAATTTTAGTAACCAACGAGTGATACATAGGGTTGCCAACTTTTTTAAGAAGGAATAGAGTATATTTGATTTCAGAGACGAAAAAAAATAGTATATTAGTCCAGTAATTTTAGGTTTTATCTGCGGAAAAATTCCTACTGGGCTGAATTTTGGTATACAGCTTAATGACGGCTTTGTTATGAAGACGTGAAAAATCGACATTGATATCGTGTCCGCGTTAAGAGTTATAGGGGTCAAAAGGTCACAAAAACTGGTTTTTCACGATTTTCAGCAAAACGGTAAGTCTTATCAAAAAATTTTCAATGCAAGAATTGTAGACCTGATTATTATATATAAAAAGTGTCATGACACTTTTTTTCCTAAGACCCACCGTTTCTTAGGTATAACGATTCAAAAAGTTGAAGTTTAGTTGTAATCGTCATAATCCTATTCCTGAAAAAAAAACTCCTAACTGAAAAGCTCCTGAAATTTCATTATTTTTTTAGCTTGAATTTCGTTCCTCAACTGTTAAGAATATGGGGAAACCAAAAAAAAATGGAAATTTTCGCCATTTTTCCGATTGGGGCCCTGGGGGCCTGAACGAAAAAAAGTCCATATTTTATGAACTGGTTGCGATAGAACTTTTTTCTATCTGTTTTTAGAACAATCATAAGTGTAGCTATAAGCCGTTATAGGGTTGTCCATTCTCTATTGCACACCCTGTAGGTATATTTTCAGACATATTCTAAACAAAAATTCCCAGGGAAATGGTTTCGGGAGAAGGGCCCCAATCGGAAAAATGGCGAAAATTTCCATTTTTTTTTGGTTTCCCCATATTCTTAACAGTTGAGGAACGAAATTTAAGCTAAAAAAATAATGAAATTTCAGGAACTTTTCAGTTAGGAGTTTTTTTTTTCAGGAATAGGATTATGACGATTACAACTAAACTTCAACTTTTTGAATCGTTATACCTAAGAAACGGTGGGTCTTAGGAAAAAAAGTGTCATGACACTTTTTATATATAATAATCAGGTCTACAATTCTTGCATTGAAAATTTTTTGATAAGACTTACCGTTTTGCTGAAAATCGTGAAAAACCAGTTTTTGTGACCTTTTGACCCCTATAACTCTTAATGCGGACACGATATCAATGTCGATTTTTCACATCTTCATAACAAAGCCGTCATTAAGCTGTATACCAAAATTCAGCCCAGTAGGAATTTTTCCGCAGATTGGGCTTAAAAATGACTAAAATGACTGGGCTAATATTTGAAAAAAGAAGAGTACCTACCATTAATTTCAAGTCTTGAAAATGTATTTTTTGGTGCTTCTTGCAGTATACAACAATATTTTTGTTATTTTTAAAATAAACGTTCCAATTCAAAATTCATATTAATTAAGAGCTCATTTTTGATCAATTTCAATGAAGCCTTATTCCTCTCATCTCACCACTTCATATTCATGACCCAAAATACTCTCTCAGTGAATGCTGAAGTTGCAAGAACAGATAGTGTATAGCTCACAATTTTTGCAGTTACCAATATAATTCATCGAAGTAGAAAGAAATAAGAAGCTTAACTTAACTTAAACATAAATAACTTGAATTTTTACTAGAAAAAAAATCTAATGTTTTAAGGTCTTAAACAAAACAAAGTAAAATACAGAACAAAATTTTAATTAAAAAAAATTAGACTAATATTTCTGAAAAAGTAAAAAAATCTTTTTTAAACATTTTTCGTTAATTAATATTTAAAACCTTTTTTTGTAAAAAATCAAGGTATTAATATTCTATAAATTTTTTTATTTCGATGAATTATATTGATAATAGCAAAAGTTACACCAGTTCAAACATTGCAAGATCAAGAAAAATAGCATCAATTGCGATTCATTTTTTTTTTTTTTTTAAGTTTAAGTTTTTGAAAAAAGCTTACTCCTTCCTTTGATTCAATTTCATTCAAAAATAGAATTAAAACAAAAATTATAATTTAAGTCTGACTAAGAAACAAACAAAACAAGTAGGTCATACTAAAACAACGACCAAAATTATAATGTTTTGTACTCTCTAAATTACAATTGTTCAAATTTAGAAATTATAAGGTCGAATATTTTAAGCATCGTGTTTTCTTTTTCATTCAATTATCTTTAGAAATATGAAAGTTATCCGCCAATGTGTAAACGTTAAGATGTTTATGAGGTGGTACACTTAGCCTTAAGTAAAAAAAAAGTATTTTGACGTACTCTATCAGAGTTATAGATTATAGAGTACACATACGTGAAATAGAGTACAATACTCTTTTTTAGAGTACGGTTGGCAACCCTAGTGATACATCAGGGCCCCAAAAAAAAATAAAATGCACGACTGGGGCCGCACGTACTTGCTCTTGTAGTTCAAAGTATCTATATCTTAGATAACTATTGGAAATTAAAGATTTTCGTTAAATTTTGAAAAAAAAAAATAAAAATAAAAAAATTCCATTAAATTTTTTTTTTCAAAAACTTTTTTTATTTTTTTTTTTTACATTTTACATTTCTAAGTGACAAGAAATATCTGTCTGCAAATTTTGAATTAAATTGGCTTAGCCTTTGATGAAATATACGACATTAACTAAAAAATACATCAATTTGGCAGAAAACGGCAACGCCATACCGTTCTAGGAAATTTTTGTGAAAAACCAAAAACGCTGTTTTGTTAGACTCATTAAGACTATAACGAACACCAAATTTAATCGAAATCGTTAGAGTCGTTTTCGAGAAAATTGCAATAACTCATTAACTATACACGGGAAGAGCCGACATTAGCGATTAAAAAAAAAGAAATTGTCATATTTCCACTATCCGTATTTTTTGAGAAAAACTAAAAACGCAGTTATATTAGATATAAGTACAGCATGACTTGTGTCAAATTTAATCAAAATCGTTAGAGCCGTTTTCGAGAAAATTGCAATACCTCGAAAAGTTTGTATGGGAGGTATACGTTCTAGGCGAGATATTAAAAAACAAAAAAAACAAACCTTGGAAATTACGAAATAATCATCTGTACCAAATTTCAAGAATATTCGTTCACCTGTTTAGGCTGCAGCTTCATGTACACCTTTTTTTGACGACGCACAGACGCACAGACGCACAGACGCACCGACGCACAGACCGACGGACGTCATGACCAAAACCACTTTTTTGGACTTCTCCATTATCGTAATGTTAGTTTTGATTAAAACCTCGAATTATTTTTTTGACACGAAACCAATACTTGCCCTATAGAGCAAGTAAAAAAAAAAACAAAAAGTAGGACTTATACGTACTTTTTACTTGCTCAATAGGGCAAGTATTGGTTTCGTGTCAAAAAAATAATTCGAGGTTTTAATCAAAACTAACATTACGATGATGGAGAAGTCCGAAAAAGTAGTTTTAGTCATGACGTCCGTCGGTCTGTGCGTCGGTGCGTCGGTGCGTCGGTGCGTCGTCAAAAAAAGCTGTACATGAAGCTGCAGGCTAAACGGGTGGACGGATTTTCTTGAAATTTGGTACAGATGATTTTTTCGTAATTTCCAAGGTTGGTTTTTTTTTGTTTTTTAATATCTCGCTTAGAACATATACCTCCCATACAAAATTTTCGAGTTATTGCAAATTTCTCGAAAACGGCTCTAACGATTTTGATTAAATTTAACACACGTAATGCTGTACGTAGTTCTAACATATCTGCGTTTTTAGTTTTTCTCAAAAAATGCGGATAGTGAAAATATGACATTAACTTTTTTTTTTAATCGCGGATGTCGGCTCTTCCCGTACATCGTTAATAAGTTGATTATAATTTTCTCGAAAACGGGTCTAACGATTTACTTAGACTAAATCTGACATACATAATGCTTTAAGTGATTTTATTATAGCTAATAGCGTAAGAAATACCATGCAAAAAATGTACATATTTTTGCATTTCTTATGAAAATAGTTAAAAAATCAAATTTGACTACCTAATTGAAAATATTTTTCTTAAAAAGCTTTGACATAAAAGCTACTTTTACCATAAGAGCAAGTTCGTGCGGCTCCAGTCGTGCATTTTATTTATTTGTTCTATATAGATAAAAAAGCCCCCAAAACATCAAAGGAGCCCCAAAAATTCAGTCTTGCCCCGGTGCCCCGGCTACTCTTTGGGGTATTTTCATAAAGTGTAATTTTCATCTTCGGCCTGGTAGTAACCCAGGTGTTAGGTATCTTTTAAGTTTACAGTGGCGCGTGAAGAGACGTGAAGAGATTCTAAGTAGGAATAACCTCAGGATAATCACTTTATCCTGAGGTTATTCCTACTTAGACTGATACAGGATTTGAAACGCTCTTGGTTTTAGTTCCAGAGAAACAATTTGGCCTGGTCTCCTCGTCTATATGGTGTCCTAAATGGACACTGTCTTATAGGTTGTAACGCCTTAAAACTAGGCGTACTCTAACGACTTCTGCAGAAGTTGCTTTGATGAAAAAGAAGAAAAAATAGTCCAGCACCTTCTTTGATAATGTCTTGCTCTTTCCAGTAAGCGTAAATACTTTTTAGAACCTTCACCGCTTTGTTGAAAACTCAAACTGGTTCAATTAGTTAGGAAGTTTCTTGCAAAATCATGGTATCACAACGGACCAACGGACTTAGTGGTCTAAGTGTATGAGCTGTTTTTTACTGACAACCATTTCTACCTAACCTAACCTATAACCTCCTTCGTTTCAGGGAGATTATACTGCAACCTTTTGACCATATTATGCGTGTGAACTACTAGGCTCTGTGTCCATCTAGGATCACAAATTGACTTAATAGGTCTGAGATAGGTAAGAATCTGAACTACTAACGTGTTGAAATCATTAAATTGCTATTGTAAAAAATTGAATTGAGGACTCCTAATAATTACCCATGCCGCATATGGACTTAATTTGTCCCATGAGTTATGAGATTCATTGAGAGGAAGAACAGCGCTAATTGAATGAATAATTGTCCGATAGACAGTTCCACTTCCATCGTTAAATAGGTATACTTTTCAAACAATC
Source organism: Episyrphus balteatus (assembly GCF_945859705.1). Classification (NCBI taxonomy): domain Eukaryota; kingdom Metazoa; phylum Arthropoda; class Insecta; order Diptera; family Syrphidae; genus Episyrphus; species Episyrphus balteatus. The sequence goes on along the minus strand of NC_079136.1, from coordinate 80,981,979 downwards.
CAATTCAATGATTGTCTTATAAACACAAGAATTCGAATAATAATTATTCAAGAAGAAAAAGTCAATGGGATGAACATTTATTGCATTTCTGACCAAAACTATAGATATCACAACCCATAAACGATTGTTTTCTGAAATTATTATAGAAGGCCCGTTCCTTCTTGAATGGCAATAGCAAATGGATCGATAAAGACAGAACTGTTTTGAACGTTGTTGTTTTTATTATTTTTTTTGTCCCTGGTTGTAATCGGTCCACGTCTGACAGAAATATATATTTATATGCCAGCTTCATTTTAGGGGACACGTATTCGGCTTTTTTGTGCCCAGTAGCACAGTAGTAGTTACTCCCGAGGTGCAATCACTGTGAAAACAACAACACTATGATGACTTCGTGAAAACAATAGGAATTAATGTTCATGAGTCATGACCTTTGGGGTTCGGGGGCTAAATCAAGTTCGATAGATTTTCACTGCTGCGTAGAATATTGTGTTGACTCTACTATCTGAGAATGTGAGCACAATTAAATTCTGGACGACTGGGAATGAAAGGCATTATATTCATGCGTTGGCTATATGCCTTTTGCTTTGGCTTTGGCTTAAGAGAAAAGAAAAGGATATGCCCTGGAGTAGAAAGCGTACACTATGATGATGATTATTGTTATCATCTGAATAATGTGCGTAATATAGAGGAAGATAATTTGTACATGTTGGAGGCATTGGTGACAACGCACAACGGGAGTTTCTTGCCATTATTTGCACACTATTAGGTGAAGATGAACATTTGAGGTAGGCGTATATTTTCGAGGCATAATGAATGGGTGGTAGTCACGTACACTATGAATATATGTATGTAAGTAGGAGTATGTTTGTATGTATGTATGTACGCACAAATTATTGGTTGAACATTGCTTTTGGAAATCGAAAAATTTATTTGTTCTTGGTCAGTGTCCAGTACAGTATATAAGAGTAGGTAGGAAAATGGTTCGGCCATTTTGATTTAATCAGGAATTTCATTTTAGCATAGCGATAAATATTACAGTTCAATTGTTTGTGGCATGATTGATTACGATGAATGATGAATTTTCTGAATTATTATATTTTTATTTTTTGACATTTTGGATATGTAAGCTTACTTGACAAATTAAGGTTTATATGAGTATGAAATAATTATGGACTTAAATCTTATTGAAATCAGTTAAAACTTTAACAAAAACAAATGTTAAAGTTTAATTTTTCGTATGTTTCCATACTTGCAGTAAGTAAGGCTGCTCTTTTCCGTCAGTTCAATTATAATATTTGAACAAAAACATTTTTTTGAAGTTGTTACCACCATGTTTTTATGGCTATAGAGTTACAGCACTGTTTCATGGATGCCAATCCGATCATCAGAGACCTCCCCGAACGTGTCCCGAATGTGTCCCGAATGTGTCCCAAATGTGTCACAAATGTGTCCCAAACCTGTCCCGAACGTATCCCGATTGTGTCCTAAACGTGTCCCGAACATGTCCCGAATGTGTCATGAATGTGTCCTGAGCGTGTCCTGAACGTGTCCCGAATGCGTCCCGAACATGTCCCGAACATGTCCCGAATGTGTCCCGAACGTGTCCCGAAAGTGTCCCGAACATGTCCCGAAAAACCCGAATGTGTCCCGAACGTGTCCCGAATGTGTCCCGAATATGTCCTGAATGTGTCCCGAACATGTCAAAAACGTGTCCCGAACGTGTCCCGAACGTGTCCCAAACGTGTCCCAAACGTGTCCCGAACGTGTCCCGAACGTGTCCCTAACGTGTCCCGAACGTGTCCCGAATGTTTTCCGAACGTGTCCCGAACCTGTCCCAAATGTGTCCCGAATGTGTCCCGAACGTGTCCCGAATGTGTTCCGAATGTGTCCCGAACATGTCCCGAACGTGTCCCGAACATGTCCCGAACGTGTCCCAAACGTGTCCCGAACGTGTCCCGAACGTGTTTCAAACGTGTCCCGAACTTGTCCCGAACTTGTCCCAAACGTGTTCCTAATGTGTCTCGAACGTGTGTTCTAACTTTTGCTTTCAGTATCACCTTATCGGTTTTAACTAACATACCGCTAGACTCTTTAAAGAAATTAAATCTAAAAAACTTTTAAAATATCATCAGTTTTACATTCTGAAAGTCATTAAAGACATAGACTATAAAGTCCTTAGTTTGAATCCTTTTGAATTAAATATCCGAAAATACACCAAAACCCATTTTTTTCTTTAATGCAATCTATAATATTCATCCGTCTTTTTATGAATTATTTCACAACATTTCTTCCAGAGTTTTTCCAGTCAGTTTATATACCGTCGATGTTCATTTCATAGTTGAAAATGATTTTCATACAATTTGATTTATAAAGATGACAAAACTGTGCTCTTCTTCAGTTAGCATAAATAACACAAAGATGTCAATTTATGTCTTCTTTTTCTTTTCACCACTTCTTTCAAACACATCTTAACAAAAAAAAAAATAAAAAAACATATTTTTTTTTCTCTCTTGTCAACATTATTTTTCCGTCTGTACAATCATTGACATTTTTCAAGTCCTTTCGCCATCTTTTTTTAACCACCTGCTGCCAGAATTGAAATAGCTTGTTGCTTCTTTTTGGTTTAAAATTCAATGGCACGAAATTTGAATAGCTCTTCTTGTCGACATGAACCAAATATATACAAAGAAACCTCGAGCAAAAATTCATGAAATTTAACATACAAACATGCAGACATATAAAACATACAAACACATAGACTACATGAATGAATAGTATGATGTTGAATGGTGCAACCGAGTGCAGCACTCAAAAATTTCAATGGGAGAGGTAAGGAATAAACAGAGCCGCCTCAAGGACATTTAGTCAGAATGTTTTCGTTTTAGTGGCCCCTAGTCGACTGAGGCCTAGTTTTGTGAAGAATTTTTTTTTTTTTAAGCAGCAATAATAAATATTGAATGTGTCTAGGGACATACTAATTTAATAAGGCCTTGTTGTACATGTCGTGTCAAATTTATGATTGTTATAGTCGTATCTTGTAATTTGAAAGGAGATAATAAAATAGCAAAACCGGGCTTTAAGAATGTATGTGTGAATAAAGTGCTCTCGCTTTCGGATAGCCCTGGACCCCTGCTGAAGTCGAATCACAAGCAAATATTTAATAAATCGTGACTTGCAAAAGTCTGTATATAAGCCTCTCTGTTTTGTTTTGTTCTTTTTCTGAGGTCAACTGAATGCTGGTTTTACCAGAAGATTTAGACCTGGAACGTTGTGTTACATTTCCATTTTGACGGAGTTCTCAGAATCTCTCCTTTGAACATGGAAATACCTTTTTCTTTTATTTCAACAGTTGATTAACACTCATAGTAGGAGTTGTTTTAGAATCTTAACCAAACTTCCCGATGATACTATCGACGCCGAAGATAGACTTTTTCTTAGCTTCCACCAATCTTAATTGCTCAGCGATTCCCAGCGAATCGGACTCATATTACACTGGTGGGCAACGAAAATAGAGCTTAAACCAAGCCATATTTTTCTAAAGGATTTTTGTGTGCTGATTCTGAATCTGAAGTCAAAATTTCACTGGCAAGTCACGTTTTCGAAATATTTGAATATTAACAGGTCAAAAACGCATTTTGTTGGTACTTTTTTTTGCAAAACTACTTAAGCAATCTTCGAAAGCCATATATTATCGTCTTAAATATGTTTGTTTTTTTTTTTTTAAGCTATTTTTTTCTAAAAGATATTTGGTGTAGAAATTTATGATATCTTAAAATCTTGGTAGTTAAGGTAACTTATGGTTTTTTGAATCATATTTGAAGCAAATTCCAGTTCTGGATTCCTGATTTGGATAAAAAAAAGCAAAATATTACAGAAAAATATATATTTCAGATCAAAGATCAATAAACATTACATTCAAGATTAGTTTTTGGGACTTTATAGCGAAAATAGTGATGAGCAGAGCTCAAAAACTAGACGTGATGGAATAAATCTGTTAACAGCTTTGAATTCAGCACACTCAAGTTAATTGTAATCACCTTACAGAGTTCTTGCTCCTTGTTTTTTGAGGACCAGTGTTATCAACCTTAGCTCCAATCAAATGTAAAAGACAAGGTCGAGAACAAATAAAGATCGCCAGCCAGGATAGGAAGCTATCAAGTAACTCAACAGTCTTGAATACAAAAATACAACCGATACTGGACGCCCTATTCAACAATAAGACAATATGTACTTCCATTCATGGAAGTACATATTGTCCACCTGTAGGGCCAGCAAACTAACGAGTGCAGTTCGATTGCCAAATGATCAAGTCAGCAAACCTATGTAATTCTGAAAAATAGCAGCGGAAATCATCACAAAATTCAAGACTAATACCGAATCGGTTTACCAGCTTCATACTTAAATGGATTCTACGAGAAGGGATGATATTTCCTATGACCACGCAGTATTGAGCCGAAACGGTTGCAATTCCAAAGTGAGCATTTAAAAGTGCTGCTCAATTAAATGCCAATATCCTTTAGCAATAATATCAGGAAAGAAAAATTGTATAAGAACTCATTATATTAGCAGACTCAAGAACTGTTACGAAAATGTGATCATCTCTGAAATTTAAGTCCAACGCACTTCAAGCCCGCGCTTAAATAGTCACGTCACCGTTGGATGCTTTCTGGAACGTTAAAAAAGAAACCGTAAGTGCATGGATTCATCCTCTTATTCATAAATTAATTAATATTTTCAAATTCGGAGTCTCTCAAGGATCGAAGCTTTGACCATTCATCTACAATCTACTACCTGATGACGTGCAATAGAACCAAGTTGGAACTTGTGTAATTCAGGAAACAGATTACTAACAGCCATTGCACTCCTTCAGTAGCAACATGCAGACATTTGATTTCTGCAAGATGGATCAAAATTTCAGTAACAATAAAGTCTAACCAATGTTAAGCCACTGGACCATTTCCTTGTTAAATCGGCAAAAAAAAAAATACTTAATACAAATCCCTTATTTTATTATGGCCAGTGACCACGAAGGAAGTACGAAGATCCCAATAAGCCTACATGTTAAGAATACCATTAAAATAACAACAACAAAAAAGCACAACTGATTCAGTTGGTTTTTCCACGTTCAAAGAAGAGATCCTGAAGACCCCGTTAAAAAGAAAACATCATAATGTATGTATAACATTCCAATACAACCGCGGGAAAGGTTAAAAAAATAGCAATTTGAAAATATCCTTTGAACATAAAAAAACAATATTTTTTGCAGAAAAAAAAATTGCATTAAAAAAAAAACATTTGCTGCAACTAAAAAAAAAATGCATTCAAAAATGTTTTTATTGCAACTGAAAAATATTTGCATTAAAAAAAAAAATTGCACTAAAAGAAATTGCAATTGAAACATATTTGCATTGAAAATAAAAATATTTTGCATTAAAAATTAAATTTTATTGCAAAAAAAATGTTCTGCATTGAAAAAAAAAAAAAAATTGAAATGATCAAATTCAAAATGTGTCCATTAAATATTTTTTTTAAATATTCGTTGAATTTCTTAAAATTTGAAAAATATTTGCATACAAAATAAAATTTTAATTGCAAATAAAAATATGTTGCATAAAAAATTAAATTTTATTGTAAGTAAAAAATACTCTGCATTGAAAAAAAAATGAAAAATTTAAAAAAAAATTGAAAATGTGTAAGTGAAATATTTTTTTTAATATTCGTTGAGTTTCTTACAATTTTGGCTATTTTATTTTATTCATTTTGCATTTTTTTTTTTTTCAATTTAATAATAAAATAATAAGTAATAGGTAAAATAATTTTTTATTTTCAGTTAAAATATTTTTCAGTTACGACAAATATTTTTTATTCGCAAAAAGTATTTTTTTAAATTTTTAATTTATCGGACTTACCGCGATTTACGTTGTGTTTTTTTTTAAAGAAATTATACGAATTAAATTATTTTCCCGACTGTAAGTCCGATAAATAAAAAATTTAAAAATGTATAATAATAGCGAAAAAAGTCTACAATCTAAAAAAAGTATTTTTGTGTTTTTAATTTCAAATGCATTTTATTTAAAGTGATATTTTTACAACCCTGTTGCGGAGAATTTTGAAAATTTTTGACCGGAAATCCTATTCTAAAAATTCGGGAAATGAGATGAATATCGGGCTTACCAAAGAGTCTTATTGGTTTAGATATATACCAATTTTGTCCAGGTTCGAGTTGATATTATAGCGACCTCGTAGAAACTTTAAAAACCCCGTTTTCATAAAACAAATTTCATTTCTTTCTTATAAAAAGTTATTTTCTAAAACTTTTTCTTATATTGAACTCTTTTTCAAAATCACAATTCTTCACCCTTAGTTCAAGGAAATTCTTTGACTTGGCCTTTAAGATTTGTTTAACATTAATTTATTTATATTATGAAAAAGCACACACAAAATATTACAAAAAAATATCAAATCAGGGACAAAAATAATTTCTTCTTTCCAATCTCCCAAAAAAAAAAAAAAAACAGCTCCCAATTTAATTTATCTATTTGCCACACAAATTGTTTTTGTTTCTTATTAGTAAAAGAAAATCCTTTTTGATAGAATCATAACTCCGACCCTGCTGTTATTATGTACCAATATTCTATATGAATAATTCATTCAGAAAGTCAAGGATATAAGTCTTGGCAAGAAAATTAGAGCGCACATGATTGAGAATCTAATTCTGAATATTTATATTTGCTATAAGCAAGAACTTCCTTAAAGACATCTTCAATTTTGAAAAGCTAGCGACCCAGTTTTTTTTTAATTTTTTTTTTTTTAAGGATTAGCGATTCATGTTTAAAGACTTTTGAAAGTAATTAACGCATTGAATAGCACTAATAAAATGAAATCAGAGCAAACAACTTTCTTTTCTTTGTCTGTGAAAAATATAGGAAAGTATCATCATCATAATCCCATCTAAAGCCCTCTATCTTTAGGGCGTTATGTATGCAGTAGTTGCAGTGTGCTAAAAGCGTTTTCTTTTGAATTATAGTTGGGTTATTTAAATTGATTTAATTGAAGAAAAAAAAAACCTTATAAAATAAGTGTAGAATTTAGCATATAATGCTCTGAAAGTTTATATTTTGTATGAGTATGTACTTTCATTGAGGGATTTTAGAATTAAAAAAAAGTGTTTGGTCACAGTTACTTAATTATAATTATTTACAGAGAAATTTTTTCGTAAGGTTTTATTTTATTTTAAGTTTAAATTTAACAGTTTACGAAATTAGTTATGGCCACTTCCGGTTGCGTTTTTTGGTGTTAAGTTGTACCATAAAATCACTGGAAAACTTAAATGGAAGTGAATAAAGAATTCATCGTAAAAGAATTTGATAATCTTCCGGGCCCTCACTCTGTGTCCGACCAACTCAGAAAACGACAATTTTGATGTTGGCCTATCTCATTGGGTCAATGGACAAATGAGGCATCAAATGAAAGCTTACACGGTCTACACTTAGAATCTACTACTTGAACAATCCTAACGTCTATTTTTTTTTTTTTTTCAAATACAGTCGACTCCCTCTAAGTCGAACTTTCACGGGACTCGAAAATTGGTTCGAGTTAGAGGGAAATTCGAGTTAGAGGGATTAATTTAATATTTTTTCTTCAAAATTGTTCATTAAAAATGGTGAAAAAGTTCGACTTAGAGGGAAATTCGACTAGAGGGAGTTCAACTTAGAGGGAGTCGACTGTAGGTACTTGTAAAATTTTGTTTTTTTTTTTTACTCAATATTAACTGTTTTTAAGTTTAAGTTGAATGAGTGTTCTCTTGTAAGGATATTATGAATGAATTGTTAATTAAATGAAAAAAAAAAAAAAATGCACGACTGGGTCGCACGTAATGCTCTTATGTTAAAAGTAGCTTTAATGTTAAAGCTCTTTTAGAAAAAAAAAAAAAAAATTATAGAGACATTTCATAAGAAATGCATCTAATGTAAAGTGAAAATAAAATCTATTTTGTGGTTGTATTTCTTCCCTTATAATTCAAATAAAAACGCCATTTTTACTTGCGATATAGGTACTATAGGGCAAGTTTAGGATTCGTAAAAAAAATCGAACTCGAGATAACAATTTTACATGACATTACGATGATGGAGAATGCCAAAAAAGTGGGTCCGGCAATTCTGTCTGTCTGTCCGTCTGTCTGTCTGTCTGTCTGTCTGTCTGTCTGTCTGTCTGTCTGTCTGTCTGTCTGTATGTACCTCGAGCTACAGCCTAAACTATTCAAGTGATTTTGTTCAAACTTGGTAGTTAAGAGTTTTGGGTGATTCCCTAGAGGACAAATTGAAATTTTTTTTTTAGGACCAAAACTAACGGTACCTGTCATATAACGGAAATAGAAAAGTTAATTTTTTTCAAAAACGGCTCTAACGATTTTGATTAAAATTTTTAAGTGTAGTATTACACATAAGAGCCAACTTTCGAAATAAAAAAAATATTTTTTTTACCGTTATAACCGGTACCTGTCATAGAACGGTTTTTTTTATTTATGAATATCTCGTTCAAGAATACCCCGATTTCAACGAAAATTTTTATACAAAAGCGTTTAAGTAAATGTAATATTAAAATTTTAGAAAATTTTCAAAAAACTCATTTTTAGATTTTTAAAAAATATTTCAAAATTTTTTTTTGAAAAATCAATTTTTTGAAAACAGGTTTTTGAAAAATTTTGAAATTTCGTTTTTATGCGTAAATAAATTATTTCTTCAAAATGGCATACCAACTTTTTTTTTGAAAAATGTTAGAAAATTTTTATATACAAAAAATAATTTTTTTAAAAAACGGCTCTAACGATTTTCGAAAATTTTTTTCTAAAAATTCCTTTGTATACAAGAAGTAAACTGGCATACTTGGTTTTTGGTGAAAGATCATTTAAAACGGTAATTAATTATTTATAAAAACAGATTATCTTTTTTTAATTTCTTAAAAATATCAAATTTTAAATTTTCTTAATTTTCTTGAATAAAAAGCTTTAACATTAGAGTAACTTTAAGCATAAGAGCAAGTACGTGCGACCCCAGTCGTGCATTTTATTTATTTTAAATTTGCCAATATATTTCGAGGTTCATACCTCATCTTCAGGGCTAAAAATATTTATTTAATAAGCGTTTTTAATATACAGTGACGGACAAAACAATAAGACCACCTCTATCACTCTTAAAATATTCTCTCTATCTCTTTTGAAAATGAAATAATACGGCTCTTTTTACTATATTCTGCTTAAAATAACAGAACTATTATGAAATAAAAGAAAAAGAACATGCACAGATAATTTGATGCAAAAAATAAATATATAAACTAAAAAAAACTCTCAAATCGTGTGGACAAAACAATAGGACCAAGTGAAGTCATTTATTTTTGTATTACCTAGGATTCAAATTTTAAACAATATTTTAAACAAAATACTCTTGTGAGATCATTTAATATAAGTGGAGCAAAAAAAAAATTGGGAAAACATTAAAATGGGTCGTGGAGTCTACTAGAGTCCACAAGAGCCCCCAACAGAAAATTTTAAAATAGGAACAAAGCGAAAAACTTCACAAAAACACGTCTTAGAAAAAATGCGATTTTCATAAAAAGACACTTTCAAGTCATCTTCGGACATTAAATTAGAGCTAAAATTGCTAATAAGTGAGAAAACGCTCAGCAGAATACCATAAGAAAAGTACCTCTTCAAAAGAATCCCCAGGGAAGTTTCACTCCTCAGCAAGAGACATCGCAAAAACCGAATCAATTTTGCAAAAAACCATTTTAATTGGATTGGTCCAGATAATGAAGAAAAATGGCGTAATGTTCTGTAGCCGGACGAAAGTAAAGTCAAATTAGTGGGATCACATGGCAAAAGATGGGTAAGGCGCCCAGAGAACGCAGAATTCAAACCGCAATACACAAGACAAACGCTTAAACACGGTGGTAAAAACATCATGGTGTGGAGGTATTTTTCTTGGTACGTAGTAGGTATAATTTTTTGGATTAAAGAAAACATGGACCAGCATTTGTATCCCAATTTCTTAGAAGAAGTTTTTCTTCCCTATACCTACGGAATGGAAAATGTCCCTAAAATGGCAGTTTATGCATTATAATGACCGTAAATATACATTGGGTCCAGTTCAAATATGGCTTTAGGAGCATAGAATTAATGTTATGTCTTGGTTTGTCCGATCGTCGGACCCAAGTCCAATTGAAAATTTGTGGGCTATCGTTGAGAAGTCATTGGGTGCAAAAAAGTCGAGAAATAAGGATGAGTTGCGGCAAAAACTTCAAGAGGCTTGGTATGCAATACCGAGACACACTTCTCGAAAATAAGTCGAATTAATGCCTCCAAAAGTATGTGCGGTGATGGCAAATAAGGGCTTTTCGACAATATATTGGTTTTGACCACAAAAAGAATTGAAATATGAAATAATTTCCATTTTTTGAGTAGTGGTCCTATTGTTTTGACCGCTTTAGAAATCAATTTATTTTCGTATTTATTTATTTTTTTTATTTAAACAAAAAATCTTGTAAGATAATAAATTGATTTAAGCTCCTGATACTGTAAATTTTTTATTGATAATTTTTTTCTTTTAAAAACAAATAAAAATATGTGTTTTATGATTTGTTTTTAAAGTAAGACGAAGTGGTCTTATTATTTTGTCCATCACTGTATAATTATATTAACAATTTACAATAAAAAATAATTTACCTATTATAAAAACTATTTTAGTTATAATAACAAATTATTTCTTCGGCTACAACATTAATGTTTTATGATTATGATTGTGATTGATTTTATTTAATTTTTAATTTTTTATTTTCGATTTTTAAATTTAAGAATCAAATCTAGCAAAAATTACTGAGTAAAAAATAAAGTGATTATTTAACAAATTAATATTAATCTAAATTTAAGAGCTAACTATTAAATTATGATAAGTATTGCTGTAGTCTTTTTTGTCTGTTTTGAAATTACAAACAATTTCTTCATGTTTAATAATTTGATTGACTTCATGCACTTGTAATTTAAATTTTTGTTTTTCAGATTTTAAAATTTTAGTTTCATCAAATTTAAATGAATGGCCATTTTGTTTTGTATGCTCAGCTAGAGCAGCAATATTTTTGTTTGATGAACCTTCGAGGACTTTTCTGCATTCATTTTTATGTTGATTTATACGAGAACCCAATTTCTGTATTGTTTCACCAATATATATTTTTGGGCAATCATTGCATGGAATAGAACAAACTACTCCACTTTTATTAGTTTTCTCAATCTTTGATTTAGTATTTGCGAAAAAATGAGATACTTTATGATTTGGTTTCATAGCAGTTTTTATTTCAGGTACAAAGTATTCGCACTTTTTTGCTAAGGATTCACTCAATCCCGGAATGTATGCTATAGATGAATAGATTTTTGGATCACGATTTTCTGTTTCATCTTGTGTTTCAGATAGGAATTGGTAGCTTCTTCTATCATCGTTATTAGGTGATCTAGTTCGCTTTTTAAAATTCTCATTTTGAACACATTTAATTAACTTCTTTATCACTTGAACAGGATAGTTATTTTTAATCAAAATGTGATTTATTCTTTCTATGTTATTTTCCATATAAATCTTATGGCTGAATGAAAACACTTTTCTAATGAAACTTTTTACTGTGTTATATTTCATATTAATTGGGTGAGCTGAATAATAGTTATTTGAATTATAAGGGAAGAAATACAACCACAAAATAATAATTTTGAAATTCGTTACATACGGTACAAAAGAAGTTTCTAAAATTTTTCCAAAACAAAATTGGTACACCGATTTTAAGTAGATATTATTCAACACTTAAAAGCGAAATTTTGGAAAAATTCAATTCAAAAATTCAAAAATATTTTTTAAAAATCTAAAAATTAAGTTTTTGAAAATTTTTAAAATTTTTAATATAACGAGTACTTTAACGCTTCTTTAACTTATTTTTAGCACTAAAGACAAAAATAAAAAAAAAAAACTCGTTATGGCCTTTTTTGTAAAAAATTAACTTTTGTCTTTTCGTTATATGGCAGTACCGTTGTTGGTTTTGATCCTAAAAAAATGTTCCCTCTCAATTAAATTGTTTATTGCCAAGTTTGAAAAAAATCGCTCGAGGTACATATTTTTTTTTACGAATCCCAAGCTGTCCTTACCTATACCGAAAATAAGCAATGTGAATGATTCTACAATTTAGAAAAAAAAAAGAGAAAAACATTGTAAGGCGATTTGGTTTTAATTACACTTTTTTCGAAAACGGCTCTACCAATTTTGATTAAACAAAATCTGTTTAATTTGTGAAATAGATGAGAATTAAAATTTGTACATTATAATACTGTTTAACCCTAAAAAATACTGTTCCCGACCTATAACGTTTTTAGCGGTTGTCCCACTGATTACCAAAATTGACATAGTGAATTTCAAGTGTCGTCAATTTATCAACCGATTTAGAAGCTCTTACCTGTTTTCTTTTCAGTCGATTCTCCACCGATTTCCATATAAAGTACCTCGTTGAATTTAGAAATAAAATGTTTATAAATAAATATATAAATTAAAAATAATCAGCCCTATTTATAAACTCATCATAGACAGTTTATACCATTATGTACTGTTTATAATGTCTTTAAACAGAAAATTGTTATTTATAAAATGTTTAATAGAGGTTGTATAAGATAAACGCGTTTTTAGGTTGTTTAGAGTCTGTATAAGAATATATCTTGCTTATTTTTTTTCTTTTCATTGAAGAATTTATTTTTTGGATTCCATTTGCAATTAAGTGAATAATGTGAAATCAACTAAAAAAAAATTATAAATTTGGAGATTTTTCCTGATATAATTTACGAGAAATTTTGGCGTTTTCGTTTTTTTTTTTTTGTTTATTTTCGAATCAGATGGAGTTATTTTATCGACAGACGGAGTTGTTTGTCGTGATTAAAAGTACTAATTTTCCATTTTTAGTACTTATTTGGACACAAAACCTAGCATAACTATAATGGCTATGAAAATGTTTTATAAATAGAAATGTATGTAAAGTTGCATAAAGACTACATAAACTTGCACACAATAATTAAACAACAAATTCATCTTTTCTGCCGTCAGTGTTTAATTATAAACAGAAAAACAAAGTCCTTTCAAATACTAATCAAAAATTTTATATTTGTTATTTTTCTTTTTTTTTCGAAAATAACAAAAACAAAAAATTAACTATTTTAAATTTAAAACAAAAAATTGTGGATATACATAAGTAAGAATTTTTCTGCGAACGATTTTCATCAGTAAGAATACATATTTTGTCTAGTCAAAATTTAATTAATTTTTTGTGTCACTTTTCTATAACACTTTCCGATATGACGGCTTTAAAGGCAAATGTACATTGCCCCAAATTTATTTTAACCCTTTTCAAAAGAATAAACTTCTTTTCCAACGAAACGACGCACGTACGCACGCGACAACAAAGTCGTTCCGCGATTCGGTTTTGATAAATTATTTCAGTCAGAAATTGACATTTAAAGAAATTAATTTTAAAGCAAAAATAATGGAAAGTGATTTGGAATTTAATTTCAGTTTCAGTTAACCGATTAAGGTTCGCAAAAATACCAAAAAAAGGGAAAACTGAAAATTTTCAAATATTTAATTTGTATCGTTTAAGCTTCCAAGTGGTGTTTTACGATTTTAAAAACCACAAACCACAATGCCATTAAAGAAGGTATTTAAGTGCCATGAAGCTATTTATTTAATTTATTTGTTTTCATAACACTTCTCATTTTGATTGTGATGCTGTCTACGAGTACATACAAGGACAGTGTAGCTGGACAAAGAGGGGAGAAACTGGGGAGCAGGGTTGGTTATTTTTATATATAATATACATGCTAACCAAAAAGTAGGTAAATATTCCTTTTGGTTTGGTTAGACACATCTTCATTAATTAAAGCAAATTTAGGGTGATAATTATTATGCTTTTCGGATGGAGAATATAGAGAATGAAGCTATAAGAATATTCCCGCGCAATATAATTCCTTTTAGGGGCGTGTGAAAATTCTTTGAACTTAGGCTGTCCATTTCATGATTATTTATTGCTTTATTACGGACAAAAACAAAAAAAAAAAATAAATAAATTGGAAGAAATCCGTGCTCGAGAATATATTTCTTTGGTTTTAGTGTCACGATTCCTAAAGTGGATTATGCCAATGGGTAATAAATAAACATAAGAACATGGACCACACCCTAATTGTGAAAAAATCTTAGATACTAATGAACTTAGATAAAAAGAGATATGAAACTGGAGAAGTTACTTAAATATTCAGATAAATACGGAAACATGGATTTACTTCCTCACACCACACAATGTCTTGATAATTAAATAACGTTATTATAAAATTATCATTTGAGGATAAGTAAAGTGAGGCATTATTAGGCCACTGGTGGCTAAAGTCTATAAATAAAGACTGATGTATATTTTAAAAAGTTTTTTTTCATTCAAATGTATGTATTAGAGTGACCGCAAGAAATCGATTTTCTAAATTTGGTCGGGGGAACCCCATAAAATGTTCCGCCTTTGCAGATTTTTAGATAGCCAAAATTTCAGCTCGATTGGATAAGTCTAAATGGTGCCGACAGTCGCTCAAAGTATCAAAAATCTCTGTTTTTTCACTGTTTTTCGCAGTAAATTAGCTTCCAAACAGAGGGGGTTATTTTCACTTTTTATATATTAAATTAAAGGTAGTGTTGTTACACATAACTCAGATGTTAAATTTGTTAAGTTTTACTAAAAAAACAAAATATTGTCATCAATTTAAATTTTCAGTACTTACCTCAAAAAGAGCTGAAGTGCAAACTCGATTTAAAATGAATCTTTTTTTTAACTGTTTTAACAAAAAATGAAACATTTAACAGATTTCTAAAAAAAAACAAAATACTTAATATCGTCTTATGCCTACTTTTCACGAGTCGATTTTAGCCGCAGGATATGTCGTTCGACTAGGATTTTTCTATATTGATTGTCACTTTAGTCGCCTGCGAATTACGTTCACACGAGTCGAAAAGCTTCGCCGCACGGAAAAAATCGACTAGTAAAAAGTCCCCATAACATTTCTAATACATAACTAATGAAGTAATTACTAAAAAAAAATGTGTCAAGAGATTTACTTAAAGTAGTTTTGGAAGCATTGGGATACAATTTTCGGCACTCACTGACTACTTGAAGTACATATTGTTTTTGTTCCTCATCTTTAGTTAAAAGGTTATTAAAATTGGTTATTAATTTGACTCTTCTTTCTGCCATGTCATTTACGACTTTAAGTGATTGCACTTTTTTAAAGCCTTCTTTAAAATGCGGGTTTCCGGGCAAAAGATTTGGAGGTGCTTTGAAAACACTTAAAATTGTTAAAACTTCTTTTAATATCAAAACAAAAACGCAACAGAATCAATACTCACATTTTATTTTAAGTTAATTTATTTTACATACAAAGTAAAATTAGCAAAAAGCGCGAGTTTATTTTAATAAAATTATTGAACTACCAACGAAACGACTCGTGAAACTTAAACTTCATAAAAAAAACAACAAATATGTATTTTACAACTGCATTTTATTTTTTTTCTATAAAAAAAAAAAACATAGCAGGTTCAACCCCCAATGGGTACCCTTTTTTTTCAGTCAATTTTACTCTGTGCCTCTATTGTTGATAAAATTATTATATATTATTTTATATTATACGAGAAGCATTTCGATTAGATACCTTTCTTTAACATAGAGTTTCATTTTAAATCGAGTTTGCACTTCAGTTTTTTTTGAGGTAAGTACTGAAAATTTAAATTGATGACAATATTTTTTTTATTAGTAAAACTAAACAAGTTTAGCATCTGAGTTATATGTAACAACACTACCTTTAATTTAATACATAAAAAAATAACCCCCTCTGTTTGGAAGCTAATTTACTGCGAAAAACGGTGAAAAAACAGAGATTTTTGATACTTTGAGCGAGTGTCGGCACCATTTAGACTTATCCAATCGAGCTGAAATTTTGGCTATCTAAAAATCTGCAAAGGCGGAAAATTCTACAAACAATTTTTTCTATGGGAGTTGCGGTCACTCTAGATGTATGTATGTATCCTTAAAACGTTGTTCGCAAATTCTTCTTCTTTGTTACATTTCCAATTATCAAGAGTTTCATTGATCTCCCAAAACAAGAGCACTTTGTACTTCATATAAATTTACAATTACGACCGGTCTAAGTACTGTCCCATACAAATTATTATTATATTATTATTATTAGTTGACAATTGTGACAGCCAACTGAGTTTCGGTCGATTAAAAGGGTACTTCTCCAATGAAAGTATGAAGTACTCTTAATGCAGCAACATTATTCTGTATTTTTTTTAAAGCAGAGGAAATAGTACTTCATGAGTACTTCATGAGACCGACTTCTTGAATTTGATACTTTTTTTAGCATAGGTATATCGGAAGATTAATATGTTAAAATATCTCAAAGTATTTTTGAAAAATTTCACTTTTGTTAAAAGGTATAAACAAATGAAATTTTTACGTCATTTTGGTTAAATGACTATATTTCAGAAATAAAAAAGTTAAAATTTATGAAATTTGATACACATGATACATAAGTATGTATATATATTATATACTCAACAATTCACTAAAAAAAATTCAAAAACACAATAAATTATTTATAAATAACTTTTGCAATAAAACAATTGATGTTTTTACAAACTTCTGGGGTATGTAGGATAACTATTTATTTTTATCTGAAAGAAAATTTGAGTGAAATTCATTAAAAAAAGTAATAGATTGTTTAAACATGGCAAAATATCATCTTTTTTTTACAATGGTAGGTACATACGATAAAATTTTGTGAAACTAAAAATATACGCGGGCGAAAACCTATCTTCTTTTATAAAGCTTGTTACACTGATTACCAAACGGTATTTAAAAATACCGTACCTAACAACTCCAAAATTAGAGCTCTCGGCTAAAAATAGGTTTTTAGACCTTCATCCATTGCAAAAAATCTAGCTTCGTTAAATTTTCACCAATTTAGACCTTTTCAATAATGTATAAAACCTTTGGTTTGGTTGCACCAACAAATTAAACTCTAAAAATTATTTCCAAACCATACGAGGTAGTTTTTAGGTTTTTTATACAATATTGAAAATGTCTAAATATGTTCATTCTAAAACAGTCAAGAAATGTTAAATTGTTGAAAATTTAACGAAGCTATTTTTTTTTTAAATCTTCTGAGGTACCTAAAGTATCAAATTCAAGAAGTCGGTTTGAGAATTTCTGACATTTACATTTTTAATCGTTTTCACTTCACTATCAATATTTGACCACAATTGGCTGCCACAATTGGCAACTATATATTGAAAGTTGAAAAAATCCACGACAGTTCAAACCGTATTAGTTTTTATTTTTCGGCTCAGTAATTGCCCTATAATTGCCGCGTTTATGCCGTGAAGTCAAATAAATGTCCGCGTACTTGGTTTGATCAGAATGTAAACAAAAAGCCTTTCCATTCTTACTTAATATAAAGTTAATATGCTTTCCTAAAAAAAAAGAAATAAAATAAAATCTGTTTGTGGTAAGCATAGTCCACATAAATTTAGCATGATACATCCTGTAATAATTAAATCACTGGTCAAAATTTATTTTTTTTTGGCTAATTAGTTGGTGAACTTTGTTTTTATCTATGTAAAGTGCAAAATCAAAAAAAATTCAGCGCTTTTTTTTCGGCTTATAGCCGAAAATTCAAAAAAAAAAAAGTTACCTTCATGAAACTTGGCCAAACATTTTTCTTTTGGGAAAGGAACCAAGGATCAAAAAGTCTATACAAAAAAATTGGGTTTAAGGTTGTTTTTGCGAATAGACATTGAATTCTGTAATTGGTCCCAAAAAGCCAATGATTTGTTTTATTTTGTTGTTCTTATTAAAGAATATCCCTTCTATTCGAAAAAAAAACACCCTTTCAACCAAAACATATTTATGAAAACTCTTTATTCTTGCCATCATCAATTTTTTTCACTCAAAACACCCTTTTAACCATGATATTCTCATAGACATTTAAGATCAGAATCCCAATCTCAATATTAACATAATTGTTTAATTTACAATGCTTACTTGGTAAATGGAAAATATTAGTTCTACGAGCTTAAAATTAATATATGGAAAATGTATATTTCCTTTGAATCGTTCAAATGAAGTGAATAGGATAAGATAGATAATGTCCTAGACTTATTTTTTTTTATTTACAGACATTGATACACACTTCTTTTATTTCACTCCATTGGAAAAAATTCCCGCAGCCTTAGTGAACTATCAAGAGCTATTTCTCTTTCCGGATTTTAAAAACTGACGGACTACGGTGGCACGCTGACTGCTATACTCAATTTGTCAAGTAACTTTCTTTTAAATTAACAACGCTCATGTTATATCCCCTTCCTCTACATATAGCCAAGATCCGAGTTTATTTAAAAGATTAAGGACAAGCACGGATAAAATCAGAGATCCGTTAGAAAAATACGGATGTTAAAAATTTAATGCAAACATAATCTACAGTCATCTATTTAGGGCAGCTTTGTAATTCTGGCTTTCGTTTTGCAGACTTTTTCACTTTACAAATTGAAAAAACTTGGTGTGGGTGATTGCGGTGGTGGTTGGTGGTGGTGTTGCGTACATTTCAAATTAAATCGCTCACATAACGTATATGCTTTCATTTTATGTGTATTATGTATATTTATGTATATGTAACACAACTTGGAATATAACCTACGCAGCATGAAGACTAGCATAGTTCGCCCCTGGTCCCACAACAAAAATCCTAATTTTGTAATGGCTTCCACGTAATGTTCAACCAACAAGCAACATCCGTAGAGTAAATTTTTTATCATTTTTTATTTTTATTTTTTTTTTTTTTTCAAAAGAGAAGAGCAAAACTTTTGCGGGACATCAAGTTATTATTGTTTGCTTTTAGGTTGAATTTTTTTTTTTTATGTTTTTTTTTTTTTTGGTTTTTGATTTAATTTTTTTTTTGCGGACAATCAACTTTATTTGCGTACATACTGAACACAAGGGACAGAGAGAGAAAGCGATATTAAAATTGTTGTCCACACATATGTTTGTGAGATTTATTGTGCACAGATTTGAAAGCATAAATATATTCATTTAATTTGTAAGATTTTCCTTTTATCTATGAAGCGTATGTTAATGTTTTAAAAGATTTTAGGTAAATTGAATTTATACTGAAAGAGAAGGAGTAGAGAAGAATGACGTATATGGAAAATAGTTGAATTTTCAGAACCAAAATATACAATGAGCAAATAGACATGTAAATGGCATCGTAGAGAGAAACAATTCTTTCGAATTTGTTTGAAAAAAAAAAACAAAAAAATGTTTTGAAACCATCAAGATCAGAATAATTACCTACAGTTATATAAAGAGAGTTGTACCTACATACTTATGTATAAAGATTTCATTCAAACTTTAAAAATTTTTTGACTTGACGTATTATAAATCGATGAATCATGGCCGCATTCACGAAAAAGTGACGCCATTTTCTCACATTCCAAATGAAATTTTAAGCAGTGCGTCATAAATTTTAATTAAAAACAAACTATTGTAAAGTTTTATTCCGGGTTTACAATAAAACTTATTTTATTTACACTTATATTTCCGTTCAAATAAGAACACACTTTATTTCAACTCAATTTACTTTTATTATTCGCTCAAACAAACACACTTTTAAATCACTTTATTTACTACTAACAATTCGCAACACTTTATTTCACTTTGTACTGTACTCTTTCACTTTCAAGATTAAACTGTCCGGTCGGTGTCTACGCTGCCCTTTTATACCGGAATTTCGAGATTCGAGAATGTCTTCGAAGGTTCTCGTCTTTGCTTCTCGAAACTTCCTTTCCAGGAGGGGCGCTTCATACTTCCAGTCTGGTGGGATATTTTGGGATGTGTTCAGTGGGATATTTTGGGATGTGTTCAGAGGTTAGTTTCTTAATTACTAAAGGTCCGTTCACATTTCTACCTTTGCAGTAGTAGGTAGTATGTTCAGACTTTTATCTTAAAAGTAGTTCAGTAATTCATCGTTACACTATTAAAGGTACAAAAATCTACTTTAACTTATTTCAATGACAATAACCTAAAAGTGAATGATAATTAAGAATTTTCAAAAAATTCAATCATTAAATAGGGTAAATCGGGGTAAAACAAAAAAGGCTATTTTCTAAACGGGACGCTGCAGAAAGTTGAGTTGTTTTTCTTTGATATATAAATTTAAGGTTGACAAAGATATTACAAAATTCTTTAAAAAAGTAAAACTAAGTTATAAATGTTTTTTTTTTTTAAACATAAACATGAGTTAGTTATGAGTAGTGATTATAGGTAGTTAAAATTTTGTTCGACAATTTGAGAAATGCCATTCAAAAGATAATAAAATTAAAAAATTATTGGTCTGATACGTGTTTTTTTAGGTCTCTGCGTTTGGAAATACGAATTTTTAAAAACGCCTACATAGGTACTTTTTTAGGGGTGTTTTTGGGTATTAATAGTAAGCTTTCAGATGATATACAATTTATTAGAATTACAACTTTATTAGATGTTTGAAGAGGCAATATCGACAACTTAAAGAACGAAGAAAAGTTGCAAAAAAAAATGTTATATGTTAATTATTATAATCATCTGAGGGTCAATTCTCGTTCTGTGAAGCTGTGAAGTGATAAAAATAATACCATTTCAGTTTTTACAGCGTTTTTCATTTTAGGCACCTCTAATCCGATTCTCAAACTCAATTTGATAAATCGATGGAAAATTCTGTACTGTAAAAAAGTACTAAATGATGAATTTTTAATTTTTTTTTTTTGTGAAAATAATTTTTAATAAAATGTCAATAAATTATCAAGAATAAACTTTGGCAATGGATAAAAGTGAGGTATTATCATTTAAATATATACATATGTATATGCAACTATTTTCAAGATCAACAATCATGTTTTTTATAATATTATCCCTAGGAATAAATCAAGGAAATTGAAACGACAAGAATGAAACATAGAATAATTAGCTCCTAGCAATTCGGCCCATCTGTAAGATTTACTGAACTTTTTAATGCAAAACTAATTTTTTTGTATTAGTCGCAATGCTCTTTTACCTACAAAGCATCAGCTTTTGCATTCGATTAGATTGTGCTTCAAGGCAGCACTGCATTTAGAAATTTTGGCAGTATTTGAAAAGCATTTCAATTTGAAAAAAATTTTAAAAATTGTAAGCAGTTTTTTAATTTTTATTTTTCTTCGCCTTAAACTACTAAAATGCATGATAATATTATCTGAGGAATCATTCAAGGTTATTCTTCACGATAGTATTTGTTTGGGATAAATATTTTATCATTTGAATAGATTTTGACATTTAAAATTTTTTTTTTCACCAAACAAGAATCGATTTCGGTGTGAAGCTGTGATATTTTTTTTCATTTTCAAAATATCAAAGAACGAGAATGGACCCTCTGGTCAAGAACATTTTTGGAATGTTAGATATATGAAAAAAGAAAGCAAAATAATTTATTTTAATCCCGAATTTTTATACCGAAACCCAACTACATAATCTATTTTGTGCTACTTCTGTTTGCTAAAAACTTGAAAAGAATAATATTCACGATTGGGTCGCACGTTCTTGCTTCTATGTTAGAAGTTGCTTAGAATGTTGAATTTTTGTATAGCATTCAAAAAATAATTAGAGCGGGCGGCGGCGGCGGCTGCAGAAACGCTGAACTCATCGAGCTAAAGAAAAATTCACTTTTGTAGTAGCAGGGTGAAATCGGGTGTATTTTTTAGGCACCCTTCAATTCATCGAGCTAAAGAAAAAAATGACCATGGTGGTCTTAGACTCCATTAGTGTATCAAAATAATACAAGCCTTCCTTACGGTAGGGCGCATTAAAGTGGTCGATTTTTAGGGCCCTCCTAACTCATCGAGCTATAAGATGAAAGTGGTGTCAAATGAAAGTTACCGATGTCTTCTTTAATAATTCACAGGTCTTCCTGGCCAAATCTTGGCAGTTTCTGAACGCGAACAGCTTTAGGCTAGGCGCACACATGCGATTTTAGTCGCGCGATTATTTAGTCGCAAAAATGGATCACACGGATTTCAATGCCGGTGAACACACATGCTTCCCGCGATTAAAAATTTGAAAATTGTGTCTACAGTCATTAAAATTGTTGTCATCTAATTTGCGACTGAATAATCGCGCGATCAAAATCGCATGTGTGCGCCTAGCCTTAAGGTTGAAAACGATGAAAATGAGTTTTTTTTTGTTAAAGTCTTGTTTTTTGGTGTGTTGACCGGTGATTTAAGAAATTTTTTTGTTACCAAATCAAAGATAACAACATGAATTTACTAAATCCATAAAAAATTAGGAATAGATTAAAAATAAGCCCATAGAATGTCAAAAAATACCTATACCTATTTCTGAGCAATTAATCAAAAAGTATGCTGTGCATTTTTATACATAGTTATCAAACTTAAGTATGAAAAAGATGCCAAATCGAAAGTTAGAATCAAAGATAACAACATGAATTTACTAAATCCATAAAAAATTAGGAATAGATTAAAAATAAGCCCATAGAATGTCAAAAAATACCTATACCTATTTCTGAGCAATTAATCAAAAAGTATGCTGTGCATTTTTATACATAGTTATCAAACTTAAGTATGAAAAAGATGCCAAATCGAAAGTTAGAATGTCTACTTTTATATTTCGGAGGTCTTCCAAGTTAAAGCTTGGTAGTTTGGTCACGTAGTCCATTTTAAGACCCCATACTGCTAAACCAATTTGATTTTTTTTCTCTGTTTTTCTGTGTTGACCGAATGTGAACCCTGGACTTGTCAAGCTAAGGGATTAAATTGGTAGAAAACGAAAAGATGGAGTTTCTTCTTACATAATTCAGAGGTCTGCCAAACCAAAAATTGGAAAATTTCCCTTTAATAAGCTTAGTACTCTAACTCTAATACATTTAAATATCTTCATTCTCTATCGTTTGATCAAAATTTCCTAATTTTTTTTTAATTTGTAAGGAACTTTGTTGAAATCTATGAAGTTTCACTAGTACCTATCTACAGCCACTATCACCTATAACCTTACTTTATATTATAGACTATAGAGTAAATAAAATAAGTTGAACATTGATAGATTATAAAATTTAAGAAAATAAAGTACTCGTACATAGAATTCAAATTAAATAAAAAGATATTTTTTTAGAAAATGGAATTTACGCCCAATCAACATCAAAGAATTTTTCATCATTTTATTTTATCAAACTCAAACAGTTTGGTATTCAAGACTCTTGCCTCTTCTTCTTCAATTATTAATAACAACACTCCTAATTTAATTGCCTTCTTTAAATTAAATTTCTCAGAACCAAAAAGAAGGTCTATATAAATTAATTTTTTTTTTTTAAACAAAAATTTAATTTAAAAATCAAAGTGAAAGTTGATTACAAGCTCGTCCCCGCCATCATATTCGTACCTACTTACCATGTTTTTTTCCTTTCCATTAAATAAGTTTTAATTTGAATATTAATTGCTCATTAAATATTAATGGATTGCGTTAATACCTACCTCAAGGTTTGCTTCCCATGTTTTATATTATTTACTTAATTATATTTTCGTAAATTGATTTAATTAAATAAAAACTTAACAATAATAAAATTACATGCATTTATCATTTCGAATAAAATTATCATTAAGAAGAAAAAAAAAAGAAGAAATACTTGGTTCGCGTATAATTACCATTTAACGAATGTCATTGACTTGAGCCTTCTGTCATAGACTAATCTTATTTTGCCAATAAATAACTGCTAGCCCGAGGAAAATGTACAAAAGGGCATCAACACTTCATTTAAGGCCTTTTTCGTTCCTTCACAGATACGAGTAGGATAGCCTACTTTGCTGTGGCCTAAAACAAAATTCAATTGGCATTAAACCCACCAAGAAAAAGTATGCGGACAACCACTAAGCGGATTAAACACATAGCAAATACAATTTATTCCAGAAATCTATCTCAGTTTGATGGTATCTGTATAGTCTATAGAGACTTGAATGTATAAAAGTAGACATACATACATACATACGTATACTTTTGTATTTAATCGTTTTAAGATAGATTTTTTTTTTTCGCTTTCCTATGAAGTACTTCCTTTGCGGGATTGTCGGTCCGGATTCCAGAGTAAATTCTGGAGGAATAAGTATGGAGTACTTAAGTCTTTTTTACTTTCTACCTCGGACCCTCATTCAATTAATGTATTCGTGCAAGCATTTTGTTAGTACCAACACAGGTAAACGTAATCATTTCCAATTAAAAGAGAAAGAGAAGATTCATCTTTATTCAGTTCAGGCAAAATATAAGTTTGTCATGTTTTACCTAATGAGCCCTTTGCTGATTCCTTTTTCTAAAAAAAAAAATATGTAGGTGAATGAGTGTTTTTCAACTTCTGGCAGAAAAGGAAATGAGTAAATTGGTAGATAAAATCTTTTCACTATCTATTAAGTTTGTGGTATGATGGTCTATGGATATAATCTTTGAATAGATTAAAGGTTTGTTTATTCGAATTTAAATTATTTCTTCTCATTTAAATGTAAAACCCTTTCTCTCTGATGATGAAAGTGATGAAAAATCTTTGGTATTTTGATAGTAATTAGTGGAACTTTGAGATCCGTGAGTAGATATAATTGCCATAAATATATAATAATTTATTTGAAGTTTTATAGAAAAACTCTTTTGAAAATGTTTCGTATTGAATTAGAGGGTTTTATCATTTTTTTTTTTGTATTAAGAGTTTGGAGAGTGAGTTCACATAGAGATACACCTTGAGTTCAAAGTACTCAACATTAAAACGGGAGGGAAAAACTAAGACGGGTAGGTAATGCATTCTACATTTAGAGAAATGTTCTGCAAAAAGAGATGAAGACTTATTGCTGCCATACAAAATTTAGGTAGGTACTTACTATTCTAATCGAGACTTTTCTAATGATAAAAGGTCAATATGTGTTATGCAAATCAGTCAAAATTCTTACTTGCCTATTAAGGTCATTCAAGAAATATATTAAACGATTTGCTGGTCACTGTGGCGTATGCGTAACATTTTTTTCCTAACATACTTTACAAAAATCATTTGCTATAAGATAGAATAGCTTAAGTCGAAAAAAAATTTGTAAACAAATTAACTCGTATATCTTTATTTTCTCATTACATGAGTTTTAATATAAAAACAATATTACAAAATTAATTAATTATGTCATAAAGAAATCTGGGTCACTAGGGATCGGGCAGTTTTTATTTTTTTCATCAATATATAGGTACTAAAATATAATTGTGTGTAAAATATCCCTCAATTCCATGAATTTTCAGGGGTCGAATCCGGTAAATTCATTTTTCGAAAAATTATTGCGGCATAATCTAATTTTGGTTTTTTTTTGTACTAAAATAAACTAATTTTTTTTGATTTCATATATGTATATTATTGTTTCAAAGCACCTGCTTAACGAGCTTTGAAAAATATTCACGATTAGGTATAGCTTGATTGACTGTAAAATTATTCTTAACTAGAAATGATACATGTAAATCCATTGATTTGGTGTAATATAGCTGAAAAAAAATAATTGCATAATTTTTTTTTATTTGACGCTGATTTAGTTTTTTAATTTTGAAATTTAAAATTTTTCTGAAAAGCTTTTAATTCTTTACCCATTTTTGGAGTTGCTAGCAGCAATTGCCCAAATTTTATTAAACGTTTTCTTACCCTTGATTGTATGAGGAAATTAAACTTTTCAAAAAAGTCACAAAAGGATCCTTTGACAAAACCAACTTTAGTCACTTTTCAGTTGAATGGAATTTTTGCTAGGGTGTTTCCCAGAATGATTTGCTTCAACTTCAACTTTTTGACTACATCACAAACACGTTGGAATTTTTGTTATTCGAGGGCTAACAATTCGGCCTAAAAGTGCTGTATGATTATTGCCTTCAATATTTATGCAATTCACAAAGCTAACAACTTTGTATATGACTGTAAACAAATATATCACTCAAGTGGTGACGCTTAAGACCGCTACCATAAAATAAGTGAATCGAAATTTTTGAAAATTCGAATTTCCATTTTTTATTTTTTTATGAAATAAACATCATTATTTTTTGTTGAAAATGCAGAAATTTTTTTTAAAATAATTAATTTTTTCAATTTATGTAATAACATCTAAACATGTAAGAAAATCAAAATGCATTTTAAAGCCGTTTTCAACTAAAAGTTGAAAAAATTATAAGCAGACAATAAGTGATGAGAAAATTTAGGATTAATGGTATAGATATAGGAAAAATTGATTGGGTTGCAAAAGTTGCCGCAAGTGAAGTTGAAAAAAGGACTTTTAACACTTTTTTTTTTCTAAAATATACCTTTAATCGAATAAAAACATTTATTTCGATATTTTTTTTACATAACCTCAAAAATATTGAGGAAAATACCAAAAACTATTTTTTTTTTTTACAAAATCAAATAAAAACTGATTTCCATGTTTTCTGTGATAAAATATGATATTTCTATGTCGTATTGGTTGAGCATAGCGACAGGTTAGTTGTACAAAACTTATTATATCTCCGTTGTTTATGAATATTTTTCAATATTTTGTTGTTATTTTTTTTTTTAAACTGAAAAACCGAAAAAGTTGTGCTTATAAAATTTTTTTTACTTATTTTGTTAAAAGTCCAAAAATTAAAATGTTTTTTGTTGTTTTTATGTCTTATTTTCAAATTCTTCCTTATTTTTTTATGATATAAAGAAAACTAGATTAAAAAAAAAGACTCGAAAATATTGCCAAAATTCTTTGTTTACCACTTTATTTTGTATCTCCTCTTGGATATGCAGCAATTTGCTCACATAAATTTAATTACAATACTTGTTTTGTGGACAGCCTTAACGTTTTTTTACTTGCGATATAGGTACTATACCTATATGTATATCGTGTTATGTATTCGTACAAAAAAAAAAGTTGAGATAACATTTTTCCATGACATTACGATGGTAGACAATGCCAAAAAAAGTGGGTCCCGAAAGTCCGTCAGTCTGTCTGTCTGCCTGTCTGTCTGTCTGTATACGAACCTACAGCCTAAACGGATGGAGCGATTTATGTCAAACTTGGTATGTAGCGTTATTTGGCGACTCTCCAGAGGGGTTTTTGGAATTAATTTTTTTGGACCAAAAATAACGGTACTTGTCATATAGGTACCGATTTTAGTAAAATTGAAAGATCTCGAAAATGGCTCCAACGATTTTGTTTAAAAAATTCAAATGATAGTTTTAAACTAAGGTCTATCTTTTAATGAAAAATTTTTTTTGAAAATCATTATTAACGGTACCTGCCATAGAACCGTTTTTTTTTTTCAAATCCGATTATCTCCGAAACTGCTTATTCGATTTCAACGAAACTTTTTGTGAAGAAGAATTTCTATAATTTAAATATAAACCAAGAATAAACTTTTCAAAAAAATAATTTTTCGATTTAAAAAAAAAATTTGAAAATTTTTTTTGAAAAATCAAATTTTTGAAAACGGGATATTGAATTTTTTTGAAATTTTGTTTCAAGATGTTGATTAGTGATTTCTACAAAACGGCATACCAATTTTATTTTAAAACTTTTTTTCCAAAAAATTATTTATAAAAAATTAGCTCTAACGATTTTGAAAATTTTTTTCTAAAAATGCATCTTAATATATCAGTCAAAACTGCATACTTGTTTTGGAGGGCAATTTGATTTCAGATTTTATTTTATTTTTTTTTTAAAACGAATTTTATTTTTTTTTCCAAATTTCTATATAAAAAGTCTTAAAAATTTAAGCAACTTTAACTCTAAGAGCAAGTTCGTGCGACCCAGTCGTGCATTTTATTTTATTTTAACATGAACATTAAAATTTTATTTTGTTTTTTCACAAACATAGTGCAATTAATTTTTGGTTTTCCTCAATGATAGTTGTCTAAAAATTAAAAAATACAAATTTTCAAAAACAAATGTCCCAATTGCAATTAATATTCCAACAATGAAACATATCCAGGCAAATTTGAAATGATACAAGGCAAGTGGTCTTGTACCTTGCTCCATAAAAACGTGTCCCATATCAGAATAGATGTAACCCTCATTTTTAGCCTGGTAGTAAGCATTTCGTGTCCATTGATCAATCAAACCTGTGGTAAAAATTTGAATTATAAAATCACTCAGTATCTCTTTAAAGACTGAATTTTTCGCAAATAGAAACACCATGAAATATTGCTGCAAGTTATCTTCTATTATATGAAATTTTGGTTTTATTTGTGCGTCCATTAGAAATTTCAAGTTATCACTGCCAACGGCATAAGCAAAGCTGGTATTTGTCATTGAATTCAATTCCTCGACAAAAGATTTATAACTCTCCACCACTATTATATTCTCAAATTTGTCTGGTTTATATGCAAGTTTCAAGTAGGAAACATAATCAACGTCGTTCATCAGAACTGGGAACTTGTTTTCAATTAGATCTTGAATTGATTCAAATTGTTGAACTTTAATGAAGACTGTTAAAAACGATGTCATGTATATGAGGTAAAAATTCACACAAATAAATGCCGCAATCAGTATTTGAAGATGATACCAATATGATTTAGTTATTGGTTTCTCCGAAGGCATATAGAGGAAAATCAAGAAAATTTTACTAAAGGATTTCCACACATTTGAAGAATCTTCGGAAATATAATCTTTTAGAAAATCAGTGATAATCAAATATAAAAGCAAAAGTCCAAAAGTCATCCAAACAGTTGGTTGAAATGGTTTCAAAAAGTACTGGCTTGAGTCCACAAATCCATTGAGTGGTACTAGTATGCCCCATTTAAGAAATTTAATTGGATATGAATGCTCAAATCCATCATAAGTCTCGAAGACATTCATATACATGTCGATTGTCTTACCTAAGGTTGCATTAATAAATTCATTTAATGGTTCAAAATATTTGATTTCGGTTTCGACAAAAGTTGCATTGTGTTTTTTCAAAAATCCAAGAAAAGCCTGTCCAGCGTATCCTCCAATATTGCGCTGCCCATTTTTTTCCGTGTACCAGAAAACTCTGGGAATATCTTTAAAAAAATATGTTCTAAAAGTAAAGCCATTCAGGTCCTTGAGAGAATTGGGTAATGAAATTTCATTTGACAATAATAACTCTTTAATAGGATTATCGTCAAATGGAAGATAAGCATATGTGATGTTGGCTGCAATTCCAAAAATTCTTGTAAAACATTCCTTCCAAAGGATAACGAAATAACTCCAAAGTTCTTCGAGACTATTTCCATAAACAATGACAAACCTTCGAACTCTTATTTGATTAACCAAGTGATGAAAATTTGAGAAACTGCTTGACACCTGAATCACAAGGATAATGTTTTCATCTACACTTTTAAAGGCTTCATTTAAAGAAATGGTATTAAGAATAATTACGGGAATATTGAATGGTTTTTGAAAATAATTGCTAAGAATAATGGCACCGAAATCAACGAAATAAATTGTTGATGGATGGGATTCTTCAATAGCTCGATGAATAGTTTGACTCAAGGATGAATTTTGTTCGGTTTTAATTTCACAAAATAATGAAAATAGGATAACTTTAGACAGCAACATCTTAAAATGAACAAACTGCAGAAAGTATACACATTTAACCTTTTAAAAAAGTTTTTAATATCCTTTTCAATACTTTAGTTATTTTAAGCGATTAAATTTAGATTGCGTGTTTTAAATTAGTTTATATTTTATACGCATTTCACAACTGACATTTAATAAGACTCACTTTACATTCCGTGTCGCTAACAAAGGTCAATACTATTGACACCTTAAAAATGATAATATAGCTTTAAGCATTACCAAGGTAGGTATCTCCTTTTCAGCTCCATTTATCTATCTCAAAAAATTTCCTCCAAATTTATTGAGTGAGACATCAAAAGCAGCTCTATTCATAACTCTTCATTAGATCTATTCATAACAGAAAACAAAAACTTTTTTGTAGGTTTGGTTGCTGATGTATTTGCATCCAAACATTTGTTTATGATCATTCTGAGTCAGATATCTGCGGACCAAAGTCTCGAAACAATCAGGCCTGTGCCTCAATGGGATGTACTCAATTTATAGTCTGCTCTTTTGACTGGGCGTGGGCTTCATGTATTTTTACGCGCTGAATCTAAATATGAGGACACTTTTGTCCGTACACCTCCAAAAATTTGAGCAAAATGCAAAAAATCATAGAAATCTTCAATTTTAATGTGATTTGTAAAGTTTTTTTGCAATTTACTTAAAATTTTGAATGTTTACGTTTTCTCATAGACATTTAAGATTCTTGCTTCCACTATATCAAAGGGTACCATTATAAGTATCTACTTAGTTTTTTTTTTAAATAAACCACATTTTTTCTACACGTCAAAAAAACACTCTTTCATAAAAAAAAATATATAGACTTATTTTGTTTGTAATGCCTATTAAAAAAAATGTTTAATAAATTTCGTAAGGGTATCTTTTTTATCATTGATAAACACCCTTTTATCTAAAATATTTGTATAGGCTACTTAGATTTTATTTCTGTTAGGTATAAATGAAACACCCAGTTTATACGGTACTAAATCCAAATTTCACCTTTGCTTGAAAATAAAACACATTTTTATAGACTCTCTGTAGGTTCTTAGTTCTTAAAACAAACAGAACGGTTTCACCAAGTTTAAGAAATTAAAAAAAATGTATGTCAGTTGTTGTGATACCTTTCTCACACATAAAAAAAAACACCTTTTCGCCAAAAAATATTTTTTTTTTAATTTACATATGAATCCTTTGTTCCAGCTTTATCTAAAACCTTTATCCCGAAGTGTTTCATGTTTTTTCATTTAAGTTTCGGTTATATTTTATCTGT
The DNA here is from genome assembly GCF_945859705.1 of Episyrphus balteatus. NCBI lineage: Eukaryota > Metazoa > Arthropoda > Insecta > Diptera > Syrphidae > Episyrphus > Episyrphus balteatus. The sequence continues at coordinate 80,950,983 of NC_079136.1, read as the reverse complement.
TGAAGTAAAATAAAATACATAGTTTAAAAAACTAAAAACACGCTTTTATCACGCACTTAAAACTATAAGATAATTTAATACATCAAAAAGCGTAAAGCGCTTTGTTCAAACTTTATAAAAGTACACGTAACAAAAATGCGCTCTACGCTTTTTGATGTAACCATTTTCAATTTATCATGATTGAAAGTAGGGGTGTTTCGAACCTCATGCCCCTCCCCAGGATCCAAGCCAGTTACAATGGAAGCTAATAAAAGCGTATTAAAAACATGCAGTCTTGAATTTAATAGACAATAACTTTTCTAAGAGAAATCGTATTGACATTATTTGTATGTCATGAGATTCAACATCAAAAAAATAACCTAAGAACATGTGTAATCCCACAAACAATTTTTTTCACTATATTTTTTACCTTCACCCCCTCCCTCTTGCCAGCGAAAAAACAATCTTACTTACACCCAGTTTTTGTTTATGGACTCTTTTGATCCTTGGTTTTTAATAAAAAACAAACTTTTTGCCAAGTTTCATCAGGGTTACAATTTTTGTTTCTATTCATTGATTTTTTGTACTATTTTACCTGTAGCAAATGGGTTTTTAATCGAATTTAACTGAAAATAAATTAATTAAGAAAAAAACCTATCTCCCAAATCCATGCATTCAGATTGTACTTTATTAAAAGAATACAAATATTAAAATTAGCAGTTTGCACTTAAAAGTCATTTAAATTAAATTGCAATTAAATATTTTACAAGTGGATTGAATGGATGTCTGATTATTATAATAATAATAATTGGCCTAGCTTAAACTGTTTTCGTTTAAATTATTTTAAATACTCTTGATTGAAAAGCAAGTTTGTTTTTTCAATCTACAGCCAGAAAAAAATTGACAAAACTGCAAGAATCACCTTTTTCTTGGTCTCTATCGACTATAATGATCTCAGAGGACATATTTTTAGCACAAGGAAATTTAATACAAATATTAAATAAACTTTAAAGATGGAAGCAATCCAAAGATGTCTCTTTTCGGATATTCTGTCCCATAAGAATATTGAATACATACATATTCCACCTATATATAAAATTTCCTATAACATATCGAATTATAAATTTCCGTTGTGAACAAACTCTGGGATATGATAAAACAACAAACGAGAGAAACGTTATACAAGAAAAGGTATCCAAGCTTAAAATATATAAAACTAGTATGTGTATATATATAAATGGAAATACGGAAAGTGTGAGTAAAAACTGGCCAAAGGCTGAATGAATTATTCACATAGAAGAAGCAATCAAACGAAATTGATCCTTGTTTCTGGCAAAGGAATGATATCCTATATCGACTATTTTTTTTTTTTTTTCTTTTATGCATTGGGTAGGTATAGATAAAATGTAGGTCTATGTTTTTTATAGTTCCTCTTCATATCATAGTCGCCGACATTTTTTCACGCACTGTGAGCTATATCACATTCAAAAAGTACGGATTCAACACTTAAGAATAAGCAATTTTTGTATATGTAATACGAGGATATACTTGATAGAGATATGTTAAAAATACACACATAGACAGATGATAACAAACATGTAGATGTAGATACTTAAAAAAAAAAATACAGAAAAAAAACTTTAAAAAGTTAAAAAATGGAATGCATGCCTTTTTTGAGAATTGAGCAATCGATATGTTTGATATGTAAGTGGGAATTGAGTGTGAGATGAGAAAAATGGCAGTTTCCGGAAATAGCACTGACTGTGAATGAAATATTCATGTAGTAAAGCAAATCCAAAGGGTTTCAATGTGTATAGTGGTAATAGTGGGTGTAAAACAGTAGTCAATTTCATATTCATTTTACTTTGGCAAAATGAAGACTTGAAACAAAAGAGTGCTATAGTGGTGAATTGTCATCTCGTCTTATTCAAATCAAAGCAAATATGCACTTTTATAAATAGAAAGCCATAGGAAAAAAACAGGTTTTTTCTCTTTATGATGCATTTGTAAGAGTTCTTTTTTGTCACAAAAAGATTGATTAGAATTTCAATCTATGGTTGATTTCAATATTACAATAAAAAAAAATGAGTTTGAATTATTTGCAAAGAAATATTTTTTTTGTCGTTTTTCCTTCATTCGGAAGCAGATATTTTCGGATCAAAGTCCCGAAACAAGTTTTGGTTTACAGATATGAGATCGCAGTAAAAGGCCTTACATTCAGATAAAAAATTTACAAATTGATTTTTTTAAGATTTTCGAAAATTCTCTAAGGGGTACCCCTTGTCTAAAAAAATCTAAGTTTCGAAAATTTTCTCAAAATCCTTCGAATGAGACATCAAAAGAAAGGACTCGTTGGACTCTATTCATAACAGAAAACCAAAAGTTCGTAGGAGTTCGGGTTGCTGAATTATTTGCAATCGAAATTGTTTTTTTTTTTTTCATTCGGCAGCAGATATTTTCGGATCAAAGTCCCGAAACAAGTTTTGGTTTACAGATATGAGATAACAGTGAACAGGCCTATGCATTCAGCAAAACAAAATTTCAAATTGATTTTTTTAAGATTTTCGAAAATTCTCTAAGGGGTACCCCTTGTCTAAAAAAATGGAAGTTTCAAAAATAATTCTCAAAATCCATCGAATGAGACATCAAAAGAAAGGACTCGTTGGACTCTATTCATAACTGAAAACCAAAAGTTCGTTGGAGTTCGGGTTGCTGAATTATTTGCAATCGAAATAATGTAGTTTTTTTTTCATTCGGCAGCAGATATTTTCGGATCAAAGTCCCGAAACAAGTTTTGGTTTACTGATATTAGATCGCAGTGAAAAGGCCTATGCATTCAGTTAAAAAATTTACAAATTGATTTTTTTAAGATTTTCGAAAATTGTCCAAAGGGTACCCCTTGTCTAAAAAATGGAAGTTTCAAAAATTTTCTCAAAATCCATCGAATGAGACATCAAAAGAAAGGATTCGTTGGACTCACTGAAAACCAAAAGTTCGTAGGAGTTCGGGTTGCTGAATTATTATTTGCAATCGAAATAGTTTTTTTTTTCCTTCATTCGTAAGGAGATGTGTACCTATTTGTTTAAAAAAAATAATCATACATAACCACAAAAACTTAATTTGAACATTATTAGATAACAATAGCAAATCAAACAATATGTGACTAGAATAATAATTAAAGTTTTAAAATTATTTTTGTTCATCAAAATGATATATTAACACCCGAAAAAATCGACGGACTAAAAGTCAAAACCAATTTATTTATCGCAAAAAGGTATACATTGTATAAGTTATACCAAAAAAAAAAAAAAAACACATCCACTATTTTCAATAATAAGCAGTAACTTAAGTTTGTTTTGTTCATCTAAAAGATAAAATCTTTTTTTACTATCCCCTTGTTACCTTTTTTTTTAAGTTATGCTAAGGCATAAATTGAGTTACCTATCCTACCATTTATTTTTTAAATCCTTCGTAAATTGTCTCTAAACTTTACTACCTGCCTTATTTTAGCTTACCTTTATCAAAAACAATATCCAGTCTATTCATTTTGGTTGACACACACAAACAAAACAAAAAAAAAATCTATCTACATAATTGAAGTTGCCTCGTAGAGAAACTGTTATCATAATGTATAGTACAAAATAAACTTCCCCCAAAATTAGGGATAAGCAAATTTTTTCTTACCACCAGAATTGTGTTTCCCATACTGTGTCTTTTAAGATTATAAACAATAAAATAACAAACAGAGAACACTTCTATTCTAAACTTATGCCATAAGAAGCCTCTTAATTGAGCAATAAATTTTGAAAACAATGAATTTAGTCCAGAACAGAGGCATATAGTCCGTCAAGAAAAATAAAAAAATAAGAAGTATGGAAATATCCTTCTCAATGTTAACGTCCTTCTGTGTCTTTTAGAATTCACAGCCAAACAGGAAAAACAAAAACAAAAATTAAGAGCCTCTATTGATCGATAACAATTCACATTTGAATACAAAAAAAAGGAGACAGCACACCAATAACAATCATAAATAATTTCACAATGAATAAAATATACATTTTACATTTGGTTGCTCTAATAGGCAAATTATACATTCTGACCCCTTTAACACAATCGTTCCATATCTACTATAATATAGAAATATGAACTTGACCCAAGAAATGCCTGTGGCAGACATCATCAGGACTTGTGCGGTACACAAAATTGCCATTCTGTCTGAATCTGCATGCAGGACACATTTCTATATAGCGGCCTTATAGAAAATTATAGTATTTTCATCTTTGTAAGAGCAAAATCAATAAATCACATGAGTCCACACGACATAATAGAGAAAAAAAAAAAAAAAATAATAATATGAAAAAGCTATGAAGCCTTGACGTTTTATAACAGCTTCTTTTATGTGCTAAGGACGTTCTACAGTGGCGATGGCATGGATGGCGTTCAGCATATGAAACTAAAAGTGGACATTTTAAATTTTGTTCTTTGATATTTTTTTTTTCTTTCTTTCTTTTTCTTTTCTTCTGTTTGGTTCCTTTTTTTCTATTTTTCCCATTTCTTAAAGTGAAGCTTGGAAAAAATATACTTTCGAAAAATTGAGCTAGCCACAATGTCCATTGATGATGGTTATATGCTCATTAAAACTAAATTGAACCGGATATTATTAAAGATTGAAAAATCGGAACATGTTTAAGAAAAAAAAAAAGAATGAAAATTGGACTGTCATTAAGTTATAAAGTTTAGATCGAACGGCCAACACAAAGCTGATACGTTAAAGACGTTTTTGACAGCAACAAAATTTTGGAAACTAATTGGATATTATAAACTTTTTTTATTTTTAATTTTCGCTGATAAAGATTTAAACTTTTGATTAGTAATTCGTTTTTAATTAAATATTTTCCCATACCACTTTCATTCTATCACAAAAATATCAAAATTAGGTTTTTTTTTTGAATTGTATAAAGGAACCCATTTAACCTATAAAGTATACGGATGGTGTTCAGGTATGACGGTACATGGTCCTGACCTGATGCGGTAAATATGGAATCACACACTGGTGACTGTATACCGCAAGCGGTATTGCCATGCAATTTTATACCGTTACCCGTACCGCTTCATATACATTTTTGGTGTGTGAGCTTCTCACGTATAAACGTAAGTATTTATCATTTTCTTCAAAGCTAAACTTGTTGAACAGATAATTAAACAACCTTTCATATAATCTAGGCTGAGGTTACTTTGCTCTACTTTTTGGAGTTAAAAAATAATAAATAGGTAATAAGGTATAAGAAAATAACTAAAAGATGAAAAAAGTAACTTAGGTATTATTACTTATGGTGTCCTTTCATTAAGTTGAAATTTGTGGCAAAGTTTTCCAAGGCAATGGGTTAGTTTGCTGCACCCGCAAACTTCAAATCAGGTTATATTTGCTGCGTTTGACGTTGACGCTGTGTTGATTTGTTATAAAAGTAGTTCGATAACGAAAGGTGTGGTCAATCGGAATACTTTCCTTTTATGATTTCCCATACAAAATTCACGTAAGTTTGAAAGACTTTTTTTAATTTATACAGCTCAGCTAAATTTTATGCTATTTCAACGAGTCAGAAGAAAATTACTCAAAATTAAACGTTCTATAAAAGTGTATTGGGTGACTTTACTGAAACTTCCACCAGTGAGACCACCAGTGTCACGTAATGGATAATTCTACAGTAAAATTGTGTATGAAGTTTTTGGCTATGTGATGTTGGCACCCCTAAAAGCTAATTTTTTTTCAAACCTGCCTGATTCAATTGCCCAAGATTAGCCCAGGATAGCATATACTTTTTTTTCATTCGCCCACCCTTAGTTCTAAAATTACAACGGAATTATTTTTTTCACTCCAAAAACCACAAAAAATATTTTGTTTATACAGTGCACAGTTTTGCACTGTGGTTCGTTTGCCCAACGTTAGTCCAGGATAACCCAATTTTTTTTTTCTTCATTCCACCATTTTTTTCAAACGATACAATAAAAAACCTTTTTCAGATCAGAAACTAAACAAATTATGTTTTTTTTCTTGTGAAAAAATCCAAAAACCACAAAGAATATTTGTTTTGTTTAGTGCAAAAATTTGTTAGTTTGGCACCGTGGTTTGTTTACCCAAAGTTAGCACAGGATAGCCTAACTTTTATTTTGGCTATTATACCCTTAGTTTAAAACACACAAACATTTTCCAGACCGTTTTTTTTCTAGCAGCTCTAGTTTTTAAATTATTCATACATGATTGGAAATTCATACAATTTTTTTTGTTAATTTTTTTTTTTTATTTTAATTACTTGAAACCTTAAAAACGCTTGTAATAATAAAATGTTAAATAAATAGTATGAAATTACCCCAAAAATGTGAAAAATTAAAATATCTAAATAAATAGAGCTCATAAAAAGCAACCAGTGTGATTTTTAGGCATAGGTAGTGAACCCAAAAGGTTCGATAAAAAAATGTCTGGAAAATGTTAACAAACAGTGTTGAAATAAGGATAACTTTAAAATTAGTACGAAATTACCATCAAAATGTGGAAAACTAAAACATTTCAAAAAATAGATCTCCTAGAAAAAAATTAATGTGATTTTTAGGTTTACTCACTCCAAATACATTGAGTTTAATATAAATTTTTTTGGAAAATTTTAATAAACGCTCAAAATAAGAAAAACTTAAAAATTAGTATTATTATTTCCCCAAATATGAAAAATTAAATTTTTCAGAAACTAGAGCTACTAGAAAGAAACCAATATTATTTTTGAGCTTAGGTACTGAACCCAAATCTATAAAATTAAATACCTATATAAATCTTTCTGGAAAATTTTAAAAAGTTGAAAATTGTTGGCTAGTGCTATTTTGTATTCACCTCACAAAAAAAAAAAAAAAAAATAGTACGCATACACCACAGTGACCTTTTTTTAATTTATAATTTAGAAAAAGTAAATCCACTGGTGTGGATTTTTTATTTTAATTATTTGACTAAGAATTCTTACATGATTAAAAGTATGTAGTCCATATAAAAATTCCTGAAGCTTAATTTGATTTGTTGTATTTCACCTTAAAACCACAAAATATATATCTATATTTTTTCAAATATAAAAATCGTTGTTTTTTTTGGTTTGCTGTATAAGCAGTAAGCACATAGAAGAGCTTTATGCTTAGTATAATCTTTCCAAACTTTTTTCAAAGTAAAAAAATATATAAAATTGTGTGTGAGGTGATTTCATTTTCAGTACATGAATAGTACTTTTTTAGAACTTTGCCAACTAACCATTGTAATTCCAACAAATTACATAACTTTTTTTTCTCAAAAATTATGACACAAAAATTCTTTACAAATTACCAACCTTTTTAAAATCTTTAAAATAGTGCGCATGAAATTTGATGCAGTAAAATAAATTACGAAAAACCAAAATTCACAAGAAACTCGTAAACACAAAATTTTTAAGTGTGTTCTCGTTCCGTTCAGCATTATAAAATACTTCAAAATAATATGTCATATCACGGGCTTACATGAACACAAAATTTCTAGCTTGATCAACCGTCTTCTCTTCCACCACTCTTTCGCATGCAGTTTAAAAAAATCCAATAAATATATAAAATAAAATGCACTACTGGGTCGCACGAACTTGCTCTTAGAGTTAAAGTTGCTTAAATTATTAAGACTTTTTATATAGAAATTTGGAAAAAAAATAAAATAAAATCTAAAATTAAATTGCCCTCCAAAACAAGTATGCAGTTTTGGTTGATATATTAACATGCATTTTTAGAAAAAAAATTTCAAAATCGTTAGAGCCGTTTTTAAAAAAACTAATTTTTTATAAATAATTTTTTGGAAAAAAAGTTTTAAAATAAAATTGGTATGCCATTTTGTAGAAATCACTAATCAACATCTAAAAACAAAATTTCAAAAAAATTCAATGTCCCGTTTTCGAAAATTTTCAAATTTTTTTTATAAATCCAAAAATTATTTTTTTGGAAATTTTATTTTTGGTTTATATTTAAATTATATAAATGCTTCTTCACAAAAAGTTTCGTTGAAATCGAATAAGCGCTTTCGGAGATAATCGGATTTGAAAAAAAAACCGTTCTATGGCAGGTACCGTTAATAATGATTTAAAAAAAAAAATGTTTTCATTGAAAGATAGACCTTAGCTTAAAACTAACATTTGAATTTTTTAAACAAAATCGTTAGTGCCGTTTTCGAGATATTTCAATTTTACTTAAATCGGTATATGACAAGTACCGTTATTTTTGTTCCAAAAAAAATTAATTCCAAAAACTCCTCTGGAGAGTCGCCAAATAACGCTACATGCCAAGTTTGACATTAATCGGTCCATCCGTTTAGGCTGTAGCTCCTTATACAGACAGACAGACAGACTGACAGACAGACGGACTTCCGGGTACCACTTTTTGGAATGTCATGGAAAAATGTTATCTCAACTTTTTTTTTCGTACGAATGCATAACTTGATATATAGTACCTATATCGCAAGTAAAAAATAGCACGTATTCACCACGGTCGTGCATTTGACAAAGAATATGGATTCCGAGTTAGAGTGGAAATGAGTGGGAGGAGCAATTTTTTCTTTCAGATTTTCAAATTCTGTTTGTTTTTATAATAACAAGAACACAATTCTTTTAGGCGACTATGGCGCTAGTTCTCATTCATAGCGAATTTTTACCCGGTGACACTTCTATTATTTATGTGCCCTTAATTATGAAAGTGGACTAAGTCACTCCTAAAAATGGCATCTAATCTAACCTAAAAATAATTATTATTTAAAGGGTAAAGTTTATTTGAAAGCTAAATTGCAGTAAATTAACTTCTTTATTGCTCCTCTAGTGATTTCATAAAAGAAATATAATTAAATCGTTATAAGAAAATTATTATGTAAGTTTTTCTTCAAACAATGCAAAAAGTGACTTAGTCCACTTTCATAATCATGGGCACATACATATAATTATATTATTCTAGGTTTCTACACCTGCTAATCATTTTTATAATGTAGGCAAATTTTTATTTACTGTATTAATATCTAACAATAATTATATTAATGTCGTTTTCGATTGGCCGTCCGGAAGCGTCCGGAATCATTCAGAAGCCTTCTGAAAGCGTTTTATTCACAAAAACTTCGCTTCTCAGAAGTAAAATTCTCTTCTCGATTTCAAATCAGAATCAACTCAAAATATTACTTATACATAGAAAATAAATGTCAAACTAAATTTTCTCGTACAAAATTAAAATTTTTTTATTTGATTATTCACCAACACCGATACAAACTTTCAGAATTGAGTGGAAACGATTCAAACTGTTTTATTGGATTTCAGAATGAGTGAATCCTTGAGTAAAACCAATCGAAAACGACATAATATTCTTTAAAGATTTATTTGTCAATAAATATTTTCATCAAAAAATTACTCGAGAATAAAACTATGATTAAAAATGTTTTTAGTTGTGTAGCTTTTTTATTAATATTATCAAAGATACGAGCTTTCAAAGCGAAAATCCGAAATGACCATCCGAAAATATTTGAAAAAAAAAACTCAACCAAACCTTACAGATACTGAACGAAAGAAGCCAAGAAATGCGTTTATTTTGCTTACTATGGTGAGTTCAGTCTTACTCTTCTAAATTTTATATTATTCATATTATGTACTATTATTCTTATGTCAAAACTTATAAATAATGATGTGTTGATTGCAATTAATTTCGCTGTTATTGCTATTACCTTTTATGTTATCTGTATAAAACTTTCTTTATTGATATGTAAGTACATAAAAAGTTTAGGTTTTTTGTGTTAAATTTCTTTTATAGGTATTAATGTAAAACTATACAATGTTTGTCAGTTCGTTTATACTATACCCCTGGAGCACTAAAATACTGTCAACACTATCAACTCACAAATTTATACCCAACCCCCCGCAGCAGCATCAGCTTCTCATCATAGACAAAAAGCAAGACCAAGTAGAGAGTCTCCCTAGCACATACATAAACTTCATGCTGATATAAAGCTAAGGCAATGTTTTGCCAGAGAATCACACACATTTAGCGCATAAAACTGTCAAAAACTTTGAGAATTTGTCAGACTGAAGCGTGCGAAACAGCGAAATAAAAACTTTTTCTTTCTCGCGCGCATCATAATAAAGTGTAAATATTTCAACAAGAATTTCCATCGCTTAAGGGAAATTGCTTTAGTTGCCGCTGCCGCTGCCGCTGCCGCCACTGCTCCTGTCTCCGTTCTCTCATCTTTCCTTGGCCTTGTCTTTTATATTTCTTCCTGTCAAGTCAGCAGCCTCTTTCATATACTAGCTGTTATATCCTATACCAACTAAGGTTTTTTTCTTGTTTCATTTCTAGGCTTCTTGTTATCATGGGAAAATTTCCAAACACAAGATTTTTGCTACTGCTCCAGAGCACGTATGTCAAAAAAGTGAGAAGTTAAATACAAAATAAAAATATCACGCTGGCAAAAAAAGTAGTCTTATATTTTTTGGTCTTTAGTGAGCCTTGCCAATGCCTCCACATGTCCTTAAGCCCATAATATTCTTAAGGAATAAAAAAAAAAAAACTTACTTGTTATAATATACTTACATTCTTCTTCTTCTTCTTGGGAATTAGGGTGGGTGTGGAAAAAAGAAGAAGAACAAGAATGTATGCGTTATAACAAAAAAAATTCCATAAAAAAGAATGTAATCAGTTGAGGTTATTTGTGGAATTACATGTACTTGTACGATGAAAGGTTCAGACATAACTTAGATAAACGATGATTTATGAGACTCATAGAAGCGATAAAGCACCGAGAAATTGGAAGTGCCTCATTACAGTTTCATGGGGCTTCAACAACGATTTTTATAGAGCAAAACTTTGTATAAAGAAGACGCAAAAGTCCAAACTCCATTGGGGAACTTGTATTTACCTGGTATACCTACCTTACCTATCATCCTGTTGTACCTTCCCTTGCTTCTTTAATAACCTGACGTGTCTTTATTAAAAGTCAATTAAGTGGATTTACGGCAGGAGAGTATGAACAAAAAAAAATAAACTTTTTCCTTGTGTTTACACAATTTGGTCTTTTATGATGAAAGTTTGATGGCGAAGGTATATGAAGAAACTTCTTTGAAACACGTGTCACGGACGATTAGTCAGCTTATTCAGCAGACGATAAAAAATCAATGATCGAAGAGGCGAAATACATCGACATCATAACAACGTATTGAGTGCTCTGCGTGATTGTATATATATCTACTGCTTACCAATACCTACAATCTTTAATATCCACGGATCAAAACCTTTCGATATTACGTGAAGGATGCCATGGAATATTTTCCTTCTACTTTATATAGTATATTTTCTGAATAAATGTGATGTGAAAAGGTGTTTACGTGTATCAAGGGATCAAGAATATACCCGCCGTAATCCGTTTTACTTAATTTAATAACTACTAATAGAATATGTTATGATTGAAGCTTTAGAAATGTTTAATAGGGTTACAGAGATGATTGTAGGTAAGACTAAATAGGTAGGAATCTTTCTATAAAATGGGTTAGGTAGAAAATTTGATATTTTTTTTAAAGAAATGAAAATCAGGAAATTAAAATGGCTTCTTCTTCTGAAAATGTAAAAATTATAAAATAAAAATAATTTTTTACCAGGTTTTAAATGACACAATCAAAAAGATATTTGCTTGGATCTCTATCAAATTTAAATCATATTTAGACTCACCCTTTTAACTGAACGGACACTATTATTTCGAAGGACGAAAATCACGCCTCAGCTTGAGAAGTCAATCATTCTATTCATTAGATTTCAATTATTCATCTATTTATAATAATTTTCTGTATCACCCTGTTTCGAAAAAAAAATAGTGTGAAATATATTTTTTCTTATTTCCCTTCATTTTCGTTTATTATAATGTTAACATTACGATATCAAAACATGTTTAAATAGTGTTGTTGTTTCTTGTTGTTAGGTATTTGATGTGGGAAGAGAGAATTTTGTTAACTTTTCTATTGCTTACGTGACCAACCATATAGCTTCGTGTTTCTATGCGTAGTAGGCAAGAAATTATATGTGTTTTTGTATTGGGTTGATATACCAACTCCGGATACGGATGTTGGATGCGGTAATTTGCATACATGTGGGTATGCTAGATAGAAATACTAACACGTAGAAATATTTGTTTTTAGATTTTAAAGAACAACATCATATATATTTTTTGAGAGATAATTGGGTTTTAAAGAGACAAAAAATGTATGTGTATGTGTAGTAGGGTGGGTCAAAAAAATCGATTTTTTTTTTTTTGATTTGGTACTCCGAAAAATCGATTGCTAGACACCTCTAGAATATACACACCAAATATGAGCTCTTTATATTAATGGGAAGGTCCTCCGCTTTGCAATTTTCCATTTCTACATCAAGCTTTTTTTTTATTAATAGACTTTTTACCAAATTTCTTTCCATATTCTTGTAGGAAATTGAACGCTCTACAAAAAAGGCCTTATACACTTTTTTTGTTTATCTAACCGTTGAATAGATAATAGAGGTCAAAAAACCGAGAAAATCTTTAAAAATTCGTTTTTTGTTCTTAATTTTGTAACAAATTGAAAAATTATAATAATCAAACGCGCAAGACATATTCTTGTTGGAAATAGATTGTTCCACAAAAAAGGTCTTATAAATTTTTTCATTAATCTAACCATTCTAAAGATATTCGAGGTCAAAGTTAAAAAAAAATATAAAAACATTTTATATTTTTAAAAAATTTCTAATTCACTGAAACTTCATTATTTTTAAATTAGCAAGATATATTCTTGTAGGAGCTTAAACGTTCTACAAAAAATTCCTTGGAATCAAACTGATTGCTTTAACCGTTTAGAAGATATTCGTATCCAAACCAATGCTCACTGATTTCAATAGTTTTCTTATGACCCGTATGCATTGCGGTTTGGATACGAATATCTTCTAAACGGTTAAAGCAATCAGTTTGATTCCAAGGAATTTTTTGTAGAACGTTTAAGCCCCTACAAGAATATATCTTGCTAAATTGAAAATAATGAATTTTCAGTGAACTGGAAAATTTTTAAAAATATAAAATGTTTTTATAATTTTGTTTAACTTTGACCTCGAATATCTTTAGAATGGTTAGATTAATGAAAAAAGTTATTAAGATCTTTTTTGTAGAGCAATCAATTTCCAACGAGAGTATGTCTTGCGCGTTTGATTATTATAATTTTTCAATTTGTTACAAGATTAAGAACAAAAAACGAATTTTTAAAGATTTTCTCGGTTTTTGGACCTCTATTATCTATTCAACGGTTAGATAAACAAAAAAAGTGTATAAGGCCTTTTTTGTAGAGCGATCAATTTCCTACAAGAATATGAAAAGAAATTTGGTAAAAAGTCTATTAATAAAAAAAATTATTTTTTTTTAGTAGAAGCTTGATGTAAAAATGGAAAATTGCAAAGCGGAGGACCTTCCCATTAATATAAAGAGCTCATATTTGGTGTTTATATTCTATATTCACATTGTGTTGGTACATTAAACTTTAGTTAAGCTAAGCTTACTTAAAAAATTAGAATATTTGAAACCAATATTTGGGTGAATCACTGCTAATTGGGTTTCAAAAGCACCAGAATAAAAAAAATATTTTTTGAATTCAGACCCGATTTTTCAATCTTCTAATAAAAAGTCAGTTAACTGTCTGACGAATAAATATATTATCCTCATAAACAATCATATAACAACATTGAATTTTTCAATCAACTAGTTAACTATTTTACAGAATAAAAAAAAAAATGTCAAATTAAAATATTTTCAAAGTTAAACGTCACTTTTATTCATTATTGTTTTTCTTAAAAACAGATTTGACACACTATTTTGATTGAGATTGTTCCTATGAATAGTTTTTGTTCGTCTCTGAAAGAAGCAAATTATTTTATTCCTAGCAATAAACTATATCTGACTGTTGAAAAACTGATTTTTTTTTTCTATCTGGGGAATAAGTACTATTTGACTGTTTAACTGACTATTGAAAAATTGGCCCCTAAATAAATAATTTTTTTTTTTTTTTTTAATCATTTTTTTAAAAACATTTTATAGACCAGGGCCCTATTGCACCAACCACTTTGCACTTTGCATTTTGCAAATTTGCACTTTAACTTTGCAAATTCTGTTGCACCAAACTCCAATTTGCAAAGAGGAAATTGTTTTTTTGAAAAGTAAAACAAAAATTCCTTCTTTGCAAATTTTGTTGCACCAACTACAATTTTGCAAAGCACAAAGTACTTTTCTGAAAAGTGCAAAGTTTTGCCAATTTGCAGAGAATTCTTCGATTTCGTTGCACCAACCAAAAAAACTTTGCACTTTTCATATCAAATTCTGTAAAGTTTTGCAATAATATGCAAAGACAAAATTTCATTTGCGAATGGCCATTTCTCGTGTAAAGTTCGGGTATATTAAATGATAATTTAAAATGAATCGCTTTGAATGACTTTTTGAAGATAAAGAGTATAGTGATAGGTACGTGAGTGATGTAAAATTAAGAATGAATTTTGAAATTAGGAATAATTAAATATTGGGAATATTAATCTATGAAGTGGCATTATTAGAATTTGTTGTGTTCTTTTTAAAAATCATTTAGGAACGATTTGTTGTTAGATAATGTTAAACTGTCAAAAGACCAATTTTTTTTAGAATAATTCCAATTCCTTTATTATAACCAAAAATCATGTTTTTATTCAAAATACATTTTTTCCCATCTTTTCAAAAATTCCATTTTAATTTAATTTTTCCGCTGATTAATAAAAGTAATAAAAATGTTTGAATTGTCATGAAAACCAAACGCCTTTTTTCTTAGATCAACAACTCACTAAACTCGTATCATGGAAGTGAGTTGGAAATAGTTAAGAATCGTGACTATTTGACACTATTTGACAAAGGAGCCTAGGAACGATGTCAAATAGTTAGAAATTCTAGCTAAATAATAGACCATTTAGTTCGATATTATAAACATAAGTAAACCATGGTAAAATAAAGAACGCAACTCTGCCCTCTGCTTCATGGCCACATTGCCTCCTCTAAATGCCAACCACCTTATTAAAAATTATCCGTCATTCAAAGAATGATTGCAATTTAAAGTTGAAATAATGATATTATATTGATATTAAAAATTCTATTATTTTCTTCTTTAAACAAATTACAGCAAAACAACAGTCTAAGTAACCATAACCACACCGAAAAAAAAACCAATATCAATTTAACATTTTTTAAATATCAAATTAACATTTTTTAAATATCAGCCAAAAATGCTCTATAAAATGTGTTTTATGATATTTAAAATGTCAAAACAATATTTTTATTATCAGGATGATATTTAAATGTCACATTTTGGAAATTTTTTTTGATATTTTATTATCATTTTTTTATATCAATTTCTCATTCCAAATTATTGAAAAATATTAAATAAAAAATTCTTAATGTGTACTAATTTAAAGGCGCTTTGTGTTTTTTCGAAGTAAAATGTATGATTTATTGAGAAAATTTGATCGGCACTAAGATTTTACTTCACATAGTTTGGGAGAAAATAACAAAACAATTATATCACCTATGCTATAATAGAAAAAATAATATCAAAATTATTTTGTAAAGAATATTCCCTTTCAGTAATGTTTTGAAAAAAGAAAGAAAATTCTTAAAATAATAAAAATGAAAAGGAAGGAAATAGGTTTCATTATAATAAACTAAAACGTAAAATCTAGTCAACATTGATATTTTAATTGTCAAAATGAAATTTTCACTATCCACTTAAACTTAAAAAAATGTCAAAATGATATTTTAATTGTCAAAGTGAAATTTTCACTATCCCACCTGAAATTAAAAAATGTCAAAATGATATGATAAAATATCAAAATTGATATTTTAATTGTTGGACGACTTTTGTCACTGAAAAATGTTAATTTGATAGCTGTTATTATCAACTTTTTTTTTCGGTGCAACAAAATTAAAAATGATAGAGTAAAGTACAACAAATTTTCGTTGTTTAAGTAAAAAAAGAAGATTTCAACCTTTTTTAACAACGAAAAAATGTTGAAACTATTTATTGCTTTACTTTGCCAATTTTCAAATTACGAAAAGTTCCATTTTAAGTTGGTGCAATGCCCGCACTTTTTGCTTTGCAAAAAAAACATCAAAAATTGCAAAGTGCAAAGTAGGGAACTTTTAATTTTTGGTGCAACACTTTGCACTTTTACTTTGCATTGTTTTGCAAAGTTGCAAAATGAAAAGTGCAAAGCGCAAAGTGGTTGGTGCAATAGGGCCCAGGGGTCGAATTACGACATACGTTCGTTAACGTATGGTTGCTATGTGTCGCTATCTTGTTCTTCTAATTAAATAGAGACTGAAATAATCAAAACGTTAACATATGATCGTAATCGTGTGCCGTGATTCGGACCCAAAATTCTTTTGTTATACAAATAAGCCATACAAACAGTGTGACTTAATCGTGCACGCTTCTTTTCAAAATTCCAACTAAGTTTAATTAATAAATAAACAAATTTTAAAAGTGTTACAGTGGTTTTTAGAAAAAAAAATATACTTTATTATGCACATATTTTTGAATTTTTTTTTATTTGACAGAAAAATGAAAGATGTTTTTTTAGTAATAAGTAAGAAAATAAGTGTCCCAAAATACTTAAAAAATTAAACTCTTTATAACATTGGCTATATTCGTGCCAAAAGTTTTAATTTTTGAGAAAGTATTCAAAGTTATGAGAAAGAAGTCTGGGGTCGAACTACGGCATACGTTCGCTAATGTTTTGACTATTGCTCTCTCTATTAAATCAGAAGAAAATGATAGAGACATAAAGCGTCAGTACGTTAACGTTCGTATGCCGTAGTTCGACCCCAGGTTTGATGTTTTAAATGGGATTTCCCATACATAGTTTCCACCATCTTGGGGTCGACTTAATGAATAAATAAATAGTTTAAATTTTACACGATTATTAAAAAAAAAAATATTTAAAAAAAAGCGAATGGTTGATTGGTTTAAATGGAGGTTGTTTCTTTATCGCCATTTCGGAAATGATTTTTCCAGATCCTCCAACATCGTTTCGACTCCACTTTCCAGTCTT
Source organism: Episyrphus balteatus (assembly GCF_945859705.1). Taxonomy (NCBI): domain Eukaryota; kingdom Metazoa; phylum Arthropoda; class Insecta; order Diptera; family Syrphidae; genus Episyrphus; species Episyrphus balteatus. Next base: position 80,933,859 of record NC_079136.1, on the reverse strand, counting down.
CACTACGATTTTTTTTCATTCGTCTTTGCAGCTTTCAGTTTGGCTTTTTATAACCTTGAGATGTCCTTTTTGAATATTGGTAAAACCTCCGAAACTCATTGCTGCTGAATCATCTCTATATTTCCTTGATCTCTCCTTTCTCGTTAACCACTTTTTCTCCAGAGCACACAGGTAATATCATTTTTAAAGATATTTTCATATAATTTACTCAAAAACAATTATTCGATTCAGTAAACTGTACTTACTTGTGATTTTTTAAATTTTAAATGTTGGTATTTTTTTTTAACATCTTGATCCTTGGTTAATATACTTCTAAAAATGAACCATTTACCCTACTCATACATTCCTATGCATGTATCTCAAAAAAAGGAACCTTTGAAAAGTTAAGAATTTTCAAGTCAAAATAATCTAAGGAAGGTATTAACTCTATTTAACTACAATAAAAGCGAAAGCAAACACAATTCATATAAGGGTGTCCCGAGAGTACCTTCAAACACAATCAATGCTGCCGTATCTTTTAAGTCTGCCTTTGTGTTGTTCTGGGGAAAAAGCAAGATTTTATTCCCTCTGTGCCAAAGGTATGTATCTTATATATACGAGTAACTTTAATGTATTCCAAACATTAGATTAAGGCCGAGTAAGGTGGTTCAGACATTTTATTTTTTTTTGTTTTTGTATCTCCATTAGGTGTGAGGAGAGGATATGTATAAAAGGAATATTTTCATAATAAATAACAAAGCAACACATAAGAGGAAGTCTGAATTTCCTTGAAATTGTAAATTTCAACTCGAAAAGGCTAAAAGTGATTTTGTGGGTTGGTTGGCTATATGACTGACTTATATTGAAAATGAGAAAATTCTTACTCTTGATATCCCATGGGATCGATCGAATTTTATTTGTTTGACAATCAATAGAATATATAAAATAGACAATATGATTCGGGATATGGGATTGAGTAAATTATGTTTTTGACAGAAATACCCTTTGGGAAATGCCGTTGAAAACTATTTCGATTTACGAAATCGGTATTCAATAATACAAGTGGCCCAAAATGGGAGGATAGGAAATGGGCAGTCTATTTTTGTGGTTTAAATTGAATGTTTTTTTTTTTTTTTATTTAGATACATGAAAAATGAAAGTATATCGATGCATTTAATTCAATTTATTTATCTCTTAATTTTAAATTTATTAGTCAAGTGTAATGAAATTTGTTTTTTGTTTAACTTAAAAATTTAATTATTAAATAGTAAATTATGATTATTTAAACTTACAGTCGTATTTATTAGATTTTTGTCTACTTATACACTACATAACTTTTTTCAAATTGTGAGAAATATGCTTTATTTAATAAAAATAATAATCACATTATTCGCAGTTAAGATAATCTACTCTTTTGTATAAGTTTGACAGCTATAAGACAACAAAAAACAAGGTTTCTGATCACATTTTCCAAATTTAAACAGTTGTATAAAGTTATACAAAGTTAAAGTTTATAAATAAGGGGGTTGATCTTTAAGCAAATAAATAATAAATAGATCTTGAAGAGACGGTGAATTATAAAGGAGAATGGGCGGTTTTTTCCATCGGTTTAGCACCAAGTGGCTTATATTACTGGAAAGGTATTTAAAAAACTTTTTTTTACATGTTTTATATTTGTTTTTTGGTAAGCTATAAATAGATGAGATTCTGATTAAAAATACAATATATAAAAATTCATTTTTGGAGCTATATGCAATTCTTCCGATAACGCTATTTTGGGTAAATGAGAATAAACTAGAAATGAAAACTTTTCTTGCCAAAGGAATATTTTTTTAAATGCATGCATCGTTATACCAGTTAAGAGTTATATTTTCTCAAGTTATGTTTTCTAAAGAAACAGTTTGCACATGGGTTGCCTGGCGACATTCTGTCAAGGTATAGGGTGTCCACGCTTTAAAGTTCATTTTTTGAGGCTTAGAGGTGTAAAAAAAATATTATGTCAGAGAAAATTGAATTTAAAAATTTGGATACTCAGGATTTTTAGAAATTTGACATTTTTGTAGGGTAAACTGAGGTGAATTAAGAAAAAGGTCAAAAAGCTATTTAATTAACAAAAAGTGGTAAAGAATATATAAAAGTCAAACATACAAATAAAAAATATGAAAAATCTGAAACCGTGAAGAAAAATAAAATAACTTGACACGTACATATCTGCCAAATTTTTGATTTAGCTTAGTTTTTGGCCCTTGAGTATTTAAGAAGATTTTTACATTTCAATACACTGTTTAATGAAAAAAACGAAATTATTGATTGCAATATTTTTTTTAAACATTCAATTTACTGTCTTCTTTTGGAAACGCATGTAGTTTTTGCATTCTTTTTGCATTTATTGTAGTCTTTTGCATTCTTTAGAAGTGGCTATATGAAATTGGCACCCCTAAGTGATATTTTTGTTCACACCTGCCTTTGTTTAAAAATTATAGAAGAATTATTTTGTATTCACCTAAAAAAAAAAAAAAAAAAAAAAAATAGTACGCATACACCACAGTGACCTTTTTTTAATTTATAATTTAGAAAAAGTAAATCGACTGGTGTAGGCATTGTGCATAAAATGTTATTAATTTGACTTTGAATTCTAAATTGATTGAATGCAGTCTTAAGAAACTTAAGTTGATTTGTTTTATTTCACCTTAAAAACCACAAAATACAAATATTTTTTCATGTATAAAAATCATTGATTTTTTTTTGTTTGCCATTATGAGCACCTCGAAAAGCTACTTGCTTAGTATAATCTACCCAAACTTTTTTTAAATGTAACAAAAAGTGTGTGAGTAGATTTCTTTTCAGAAGTTATACGAATAGTACTTGTTAAACCTTACCGAACGATTTTTACTTAAGGTGGATAAAAATAATGCTTCTATAAATTTTAAACTAAAGGTAGGATAGCAAAAATAAAAGTTGGGCTAATTTGGACTAACCTTGGGCAAACAAACCACGGTTTAGAATTAACGATTTTTTCACAGGAAAAATGGTGGAATAAAAGAAAAATAAATTGGACTATCCTGGGCTAACCTTGGTTAATCGAACCAGGCAGGTTTGAAAAAAAAAAAAAATTAAAGCGTACCAACTTCACATGCCCTTAGCAGTCTATGCATTCTTTTGTTTTTTGTTTATATCCATTTGCAGTCTTTGCATTTTGTTGGTCTATAATTTAATTTTTTTTTTTTTGTTGCGGCCACTAAAATATAATTTTCTATAGGTTTTTGATGTGATGAACTCGAATCCGAAGTCAGAAATACCCTATCAGTTACCATTTTTGAAATAATTCCGTTAGAAATTAAAAAAAAAAAAATCGTTTTGAAGTTGTTTGCATCTTTTAACGGTAAACGGGAGCTGAAAGGATATTTCTGACTCCAGATTCGAGTTCAGCACATCAAAAACCTATAGAAAAGTATATCTTGCTGACTTGTGAATGACCCTTGAGGGAACTTTTGATTATCCTGATGATTTATACTGATAAAGGATTTGAAACGTACTTGGTTGTAAAATCATAAATGGCCGAGTTATTCATTATAACTTGTTTTCATTAAATCCAAAATGATGGCTTTGATTCGAGCTCGATTTTTCCGAACAACAAGTTTTAAGCTCCGAGTGAGCCCTTTTATCGTTCTATGAAAAAACACTTTACTATAATTTTTGTTTAGCATTATTTTTTGTACATAACAACTGGGCTAATGATGAACTTTTTTCCTTTTGAAAATTTTTCCATTATGCCTTCTTTTGACACTGTTAGTAGATGCTATATCATACATCCAGATTTCCGTTCTATTAAACAGTACATAGTACAATGTTTAAATTCAATGTGTATAACTTAAACTACCAACCATATGGCAAGAGACACCAAATTAAGTTTAGTTTCCGTCTATCAAAAGGCTTTGTATCTCCTCTCAAAGCAGAATTTCCCAACCACATCCGGAAATGTCATATAAAACTTTTATCAGAACTTTTCCCATAGTCAACAACAACAACAACAACAAAAAGAATCTATAGACCTAATCTTTTCGTGCGTAAAAAAACACAAAATAAAGCCAAAAAATGTCATCTTGGGCTAAAAAATTATATTCATTTTATATTTTATATCATGATTCCCTTTAGCTTGGTCATATTATATACATAATGTATGTATACACACTTTTTGACAAAAAATCGTATCAAAGGCAAAAAACTTTTCAAATTTCTGTCGAAATTTGAATTGTCTTATACTGACAAAAATTTTGTTGATGCTAATCTCATATTCAAGAAAGCAGACGATAGAGATGAATGAATGCCAAGTATACTATAAGAGTTAGGATATAGTGTTTTAGAATATTGGAATTACCGACACAGACCTTGTACAATATGTACTTGTGTCTATACGTCCTTAGTCCTTTCTTGTATTTAACAAAAATATATCAGTACACACTAAAGTTTTTGAGAAAAACTTTGCCCTCAAAGTCGATGGTTGATGGAACTATAAAACTTTTCTTTTCTTTTTTTTTTTTGTTTTCATTCATAGAATAATAGAATAGAGAACATAAGTCATTTTATTCATTCCCTTCATAGCTCACTCTAAATTCATGAATCATAAATGAAATGAGGTCTATCAACTTAATGTTGGATAGCTCGCATTAAATAAATTGCTGCTGGGTAGCTGGTATAGAAGTATCATGCAAACGACGACATAGACGACGACGTTCTATTTTGAATTTCCATTTTTAAAAACTTTCTGGCCAAAACTTTCAACAAAAGAAAACTTTGAATTAGAGCGAAATATTTTTTTTTTTATAGGTACCTTATGTGTCTGACTTGAAAATAGGTATGGATTAGTATGTTGATGGGTTGTGCAAAGTTATCCTGTCACTATACACAATCTGCTGTCAAATTGAATCCTCACCTAGAAAGTGACTGTAATCAGATGAAATCTGTTGAAAAAAAGACTTCTAAGGATTCAATAAGTAATTGAGTCTTTAAAAACAAAAAAACAACAGATTTCCGACCATCACGCTTATCCGTCGTGATTGTCTGGCTTTGACCCACTGACTCAGTAACTGATATACCGAAATTAAAACCAACCCACGGCGACGCAATTACACAGTTTTTCTTTTTTCTGCACACATAAAAAAAATTCACTCCGAATTTCCATCTCCCAGGAGATTTCAATTAGGTACTCTCCAAGTTCAAAGTTTCTCCAATTTTCGAAAGCTTTTGTTGATGTTGAGAGTTGATGTTGCAGAAGTTCTAATAGATACATGAATATAGAAAAATTATCCAATTTCAAGGAAGAAAGGATAGGTCATGAACGTAATAATAAGTGTTTACAGAGACTTCAAGGCTGTTGCACCACAAAGTGGGTTACGTTACGATTTAAATGAAAGAATTATTATGAAGTTGACGATGATGATGTGAATATTGGATGATCTGAATTGTAAATTATATATACACATTCTCTTTGAATGTTGATTAAATTTTTAATCACTTTGCAGTGCCCAATGGCGTTTTAAAAAATGAAGGACAGATTTGTAAGTGGAGACAGAATTGGGATTTGGTCCCATGGAGGTTTTTTTTTTATTATTTTCAAAAAATTTGAAGTTTTATTTTAGGAACTTTTCGTTTGTGAGGGGTCATTTAGGAGTTTTGGTGATGTTTAAAAAACAAGTTTTTAGAAATCAAGGTGTTCATTTTTAACTTTTTGCACAAACGAGTCATAAAAATGTCCTTTTCGCTTGTTTTTGTTTCTATGAAAAACTCAGTTGCTTATTTATCTTTATTCTAAATGGGCCCAATCACAATAACTCTTGATTTCATATGCATTTTAAAAGTACCTACATATATGAACTAAAAGCTTTTACCTTGAGAAATGAAAACCCATAAATTCTCTCAATGATTAACTCAAAACATTTGATTGCTTTGTATGACACATGAATCGCATTTTTCCCAGATTTCATATGAATTGAAGCTTTGTATTATATTTGTTTTATAGCCCAGTAATTTTAGACATTTTTTAACCCAATCTGCGGAAAAATTCCTACTGGGCTCGATTTTGGTATAGACCTTCGTTACGGCGTTGTTATGAAGATGTGAAAAATCGACATTGATATCGTGTCCGCGTTAAGAGTTATAGGGGTCAAAAGGTCACAAAAACTGGTTTTTCACGATTTTCAGCAAAACGGTAAGTCTTATCAAAAAATTTTCAATGCAAGAATTGTAGACCAGATTATTATATATAAAAAGTGTCATGACACTTTTTTTCCTAAGACCCACCGTTTCTTAGGTATAACGATTCAAAAAGTTGAAGTTTAGTTGTAATCGTCATAATCCTATTCCTGAAAAAAAAACTCCTAACTGAAAAGTTCCTGAAATTTCATTATTTTTTTAGCTTGAATTTCGTTCCTCAACTGTTAAGAATATGGGGAAACCAAAAAAAAAAATGGAAATTTTCGCCATTTTTCCGATTGGGGCCCTTCTCCCGAAACCATTTCCCTGGGAATTTTTGTTTAGAATATGTCTAAAAATATACAGGGTGTGCAATAGAGAATGGACAACCCTAAAACGGCTTATAGCTACACTTATGATTGTCCTAAAAACAGATAGAAAAAAGTTCTATCGCAACCAGTTCATAAAATATGGACTTTTTTTCGTTCAGTGTATTTTAAATTTTATCATCTTATGTTTTCGTTCACTACAACCACGAATGAATGAATTTTATTTATTTCTTTTTTTTATAATTTTCTACAATAATTGGATGAGTACATAAACACTTTAAAAATTTCATAGCTATTGCACATTTTCGTAAAAAAAATTTTGAAATCTGTTTTTTGATGCAAAATGTAAAAAAAGTATTTTATGAAAAATTTTAAACACCTGTGGTATTAAATAAATCTATAGAAACCTAGGTGGCCAACTTTCTTAAAAATATTCTCCTTATACCAGAATATTTTTAAGAAAGTTGGCCACCTAGGTTTCTATAGATTTATTTTATACCACAGGTGTTTAAAATTTTTCATAAAATACTTTTTTTACATTTTGCATCAAAAAACAGATTTCAAAATTTTTTTTACGAAAATGTGCAATAGCTATGAAATTTTTAAAGTGTTTATGTACTCATCCAATTATTGTAGAAAATTATAAAAAAAAGAAATAAATAAAATTCATTCATTCGTGGTTGTAGTGAACGAAAACATAAGATGATAAAATTTAAAATACACTGAACGAAAAAAAGTCCATATTTTATGAACTGGTTGCGATAGAACTTTTTTCTATCTGTTTTTAGAACAATCATAAGTGTAGCTATAAGCCGTTTTAGGGTTGTCCATTCTCTATTGCACACCCTGTATATTTTTAGACATATTCTAAACAAAAATTCCCAGGGAAATGGTTTCGGGAGAAGGGCCCCAATCGGAAAAATGGCGAAAATTTCCATTTTTTTTTTTTGGTTTCCCCATATTCTTAACAGTTGAGGAACGAAATTCAAGCTAAAAAAATAATGAAATTTCAGGAACTTTTCAGTTAGGAGTTTTTTTTTCAGGAATAGGATTATGACGATTACAACTAAACTTCAACTTTTTGAATCGTTATACCTAAGAAACGGTGGGTCTTAGGAAAAAAAGTGTCATGACACTTTTTATATATAATAATCTGGTCTACAATTCTTGCATTGAAAATTTTTTGATAAGACTTACCGTTTTGCTGAAAATCGTGAAAAACCAGTTTTTGTGACCTTTTGACCCCTATAACTCTTAACGCGGACACGATATCAATGTCGATTTTTCACATCTTCATAACAACGCCGTAACGAAGGTCTATACCAAAATCGAGCCCAGTAGGAATTTTTCCGCAGATAAAACCTAAAATTACTGGACTATTTAGTACTAAGCTAATGTTTAGATACTTCACAATTATAAGTGTTTTTGTTGATAATGTTGATGTCAACAAGTTTGATAATAAATGAAGAATGTATACCTACCTGGAAAAATTTAAAGTGTATCCAATTAATATTAAATGTTCATAATAAAGATACACACGGGAAAGGTGGTTTCTTGGGAAAATATCAAGGTCTGAGATCATTTTTGGAACTGGACTCACGAATAAATAAAATTGTTTTGGAAATAAACAAAATGTGTTGGGGTTCCCACTCCCAAGGTTAGATATTACTCTGCTATTAAAAAAAATATACATAATAAAGATTAGGGCGTTCGTTATTTAAGAATCAAGTTACTAAACGGAGAAAAAAATGTCACCTTAAAATAAGATGTTGCGCACATTAAATTTCACCAACTTAAAATAAGGTGGTATCCGCTTAAAATAAGGTGATTCCACTTAAACTCAGTTTAATTTAGTGTGAACTTCATATTTTAATGTGCATGTTCATTTTAAAAATGCTGACAAAAGATAAAAGTTTTAAAATTATAGTCACACTTTAGCACAATTTTAAAGTTCAAGTGAACTCAACTCAAATCAAAGAGGCATAAAAGGAGAAGGTTTAAGGCAAAAAAAATTTCAAGATTTTATAGGGTAAATAGGGGTGACACGACATTGAAAAAAGAGGCTATTTTCTAAACGGTAAGTCGTAAAGAGTTGATTTTTTTTACATTATAGCCAAATTTATTGTATTGTTAAAAAAAGTATTGAAAAAATTCCAAAAAATTTCAAAACCAAGTTATGAAGGTTTTTTTTGCAGTAATAGACCTTCGACAAAAGACTAATTACAGGTACGCAAAATATTGCTCAGAAATTTGAGTTACATCATTAGAAAGATATTAAAAAAAAAATTAGGTGTCTAATACGGATTTTTTTCATAGGCACTATATTTTGAAATACAAATTTTTGAAAAACAACTAATTTTTAGGGACATTTTTGAGTAGTCTTTTATTTTTTTAGAATTTTTAAAAGTCTGCAAAAAATCTCAAACTTATAGGAAATATAGGTTTTAATCATGCGCATGAATGAGTATTTGGCATAGGCCACTTTTTCTAAAAGTTTAAAAGTCAATATTTTTAAACTAATTTTATGAACTTTTCGAGTTTTGATCCTCTTTATCATTTGAAAATTAACTAATTAAAGAGTCGAGAATTAGAAATAAATACAAGAAATGGAGGTACGAAGTCCGCCGAGTCAGCTAGTATTAATATAAAAATAACATATTTAACAAAGCAAATGTACATTGATTGAAATAATTAAAAAAAAAAAAACTCACCTGCCATAATTATTGTGTAGACGATTTAAAAAAACTCAACATCAAATCTTTGGAAGCCTGTTCGTAATAATTTGGCCTTTCATGATGTCACCATTGCAAAGGTACGACAAATCGATTTTTCGATTTGCAAACAGATCTCGATTACAATGGTAGTGAAGTGAATGTCAATGATTTTGCTTCTAGTATACGATTCACTGGATTTTTAATCATCTGATATTATGCATCAATGTTTATTATTGTTAAAGAGGAAAGGAACAGTAGGCTCTATAGAGAAAATTTCGTGTGAAATAAAATATGTAGAAATAAAATTTTCGATTTTAATTAAATTTGACATATACCTACACGTTACGCACTGCATTTTTAGTTAACAAAAAGGGATAGGTAACGTAAATACTTATTTAATTTTTTTCAAACTATTTAACTCAAATTTATTGGTCTATCAATTATTATCTGTAAGGGCTTTTGTGAAAGAAATAAGAAGACCACAATAGTTGAATTGAAATTGATGCTCGAAAAATCGTGTGACCTGCAAAAATGGCAAGAATGATTCAAATGTGACTCACTGAAAGGAGCTTAAGAAATTCTTCGGCACTGAAAATTCTTTTGGTTCGTCCAATTTAGCTTTTGCATAATAACTAAACCAATCGAAGGGTCGAATCATTTAAATCTTGGCGTGAAGAATTTTTTGGAGGTTTTCCTGAAAGATTTTTGTAATAAATTTTTTTAAGGACGGGCTTGGTTTCAAATCTTGTGAACAATTTTGTTATAAGTTAAAGACTACGTTTACGAACAGAAGTAAACAAAATAGCAGATACTCTTTGAAAATAAGTGGTAGCCTGATCAAACTCGTCTTGTTTGCGTCTAAGAATAGGGTAAAAGCGGGTGAGATGGCATACCTTTTTTGTTTTTTTTTTGTTGTTGTTTTTTTTTGTCTTTTTTGTTTTTTTTTTTTTTTTTTCAAAGTAAACCACATTTCATATTTCTAACAATGCAAAAATGTTCTATATTCAATATCCAACGTATTATTTGTTTTACAGAATTTTATATTTTGAATTTATATTTTTAAATTAAAATAAGAAAAAAGTTTAAAAAAAAATATCTCCCCCTATAGGGTGGGTGAGATGGCATACCCTGGTAGGTGAGATGGTGCATGAGTTTGTTTTAGGTTTCTATTGCCACATTCATTGCACAAATGGTTGAACGATGTGCAGGAGTCAAGCCACCAATGCATGCATATAATAGTTTGCAAATAGTCGTCTTTTTTATAGAAATGTTGGAGTAAAAAGTTGATTTTCCTTTATATTTGAAACTAGCGATTTAGTTTTTAACTGTTCTTTAAGGTAAAAGAATGTTGTTTTAATGAAAATTTGAACTTGGCTGAATTACAAAAAAAAAATATTTTGAGGGTGATATGGCACATACTAACACTATACTCAAGTAAAAATTCTAGTACGGAATGCGCCATCTCACCTTTTTTCGCATAATTCCTATTCATAAAAACATAAAAAGCAGATAGAAGTAGAGCTCAGATTTCACATGCAATGCATAACGTATACCCTCTTGTCAGTGGCGTATCCAGAAAAAATTTTGGAGGGGGCTGGAAAATTTTTCAAACATTTGTTAGAGGGTAAATGTGCGAAAAAATGTTAATTTCTTTTTATTAATCTTTGATCGAGAGCTAAACGCTGTGCTGCGGTACTGAAAGTGGTATAGTAGCATTATACTGCTCTCAAAAGATTAGTACTACTGTCTCCTCCTTTCACATTCAGAGTGCCTAGTGTTTTTTCAAAGTTCTTGTGTCCCAAACATTTTACACAAACAGCAAGGAGTTGAGTCATCCTTAAAAAAAAAAAAATCATGTGTGCAATTCACACGTGGTAGAAGTGAAACCTTAAAAAATCATTTAAAAAAAAGAAATAATAAACCATTAAAAAGCTTACAAAATTTTCCTAAAAAAATAAAGCCATAGTAAAATTTTTACAATGCGCAAAAAGTATAAAAATAATTTATTGAAAACACTCATTTTCATCAAAAAAAGTGAAAAAACACGTAATTTTATCTTCTCACGCTATTAAATGCATTTTTTCCCTAAAAACCTATACAAATTTTTACACCATCGGAAAGCTTATTGTCTTAGCTCAAAATAAATATATCGATCAGGTCTATTAGTGGAGTCAAATTAGCTTTATACCTCGGAATCCAGGGAAAGTCGATGCATCTGAAAAACGAGTATAGGGCTGCATTATAATAGGGTCAAATAAGAAAGTTAAAAAAAAAAATTTCACCGCTCTCGATTACAACAGTTTTTATGGACCGTTAACTGTCATTCCGTATGCAAGAGTCAATCGGAATTGCTGTCTCATTTTAGATTTTGATCAAACTTTGTAGGGATGTTCTCTAGGACTGTAAGGAAGCAAATCCATGATGATTTAATTTTAAGTTGCGTGGTTTCCCCGCTACCCGCATTCGAACTTTTTCAGAAGGTCATTTTTATGTTATTATAGCTTTGCGTCTACTAAAGATATCTTTTTGTTTGAAACGCCATGTTAAAGCTTAAGAGTAGTAATTTTTGAATATTTATTAAAAAATTACGTAATAATTATCCCTGAATTAAAAATAATTTTTGAAAAACTGGTAATTTTGCTGATTTTTCATGGTTTTTGACTGGCTCCAGAACCTTGGCTATTATATGTAGGAAGCTTATACTTACCAAATATTAAATATAGATATTTTTCAACAAAATAAATCTAAAATGAACTCGATGGCTGTACTCCTTATGCAAAAATTTTAAGTTCAAAGTTTTGAGTTTTTTGAAAAAATATTTTTTTATACTATGATTTCTTACGATTTGACTAAAGATAGAAACATGAAACTAACAGTGTGTTAAGTTGAAACTTTTAACTTTAAGTCCTCTAAATAAAATTGTGTTATTTTCATATCTTCTTAGTGTACCGCTTGTTTGAAAATTCGCAAAAATGCTAAAAAGCCAAAAAAACCCTACTTAAGGCTATGATTGCACTATGTTTGACATAAGATAGAAGCATGAAATTAATAGTATATTTAGTTCGTACTCTTAGCTTAACACACTGTAAGTTTCACATTTCTTCGTTTAGTCAAATCGTAGAAAATGACAGTATAAAAATTAGCCTTTTTAAAATACTCTATACTTTGAACTTAAAATTTTTACATAAGGAGTACAGCCATCGAGTTCATTTTAGATTTATTTTGTTGAAAAATATCTATATTTAATATTTGGTAAGTATAAGCTTCCTACATATAATAGCCAAGGTTCTGGAGCCAGTCAAAAACCATGAAAAATCAGCAAAATTACCAGTTTTTCAAAAATTATTTTTAATTCAGGGATAATTATTACGTAATTTTTTAATAAATATTCAAAAATTACTACTCTTAAGCTTTAACATGGCGTTTCAAACAAAAAGATATCTTTAGTAGACGCAAAGCTATAATAACATAAAAATGACCTTCTGAAAAAGTTCGAATGCGGGTAGCGGGGAAACCACGCAACTTAAAATTAAATCATCATGGATTTGCTTCCTTACAGTCCTAGAGAACATCCCTACAAAGTTTGATCAAAATCTAAAATGAGACAGCAATTCCGATTGACTCTTGCATACGGAATGACAGTTAACGGTCCATAAAAACTGTTGTAATCGAGAGCGGTGAAATTTTTTTTTTTAACTTTCTTATTTGACCCTTTTATAATGCAGCCCTATACTCGTTTTTCAGATGCATCGACTTTCCCTGGATTCCGAGATTTTACAAATTTTATGTCTAATTTGACTCGACTATATGAGACATCTACAAAAAGAGCTAGAATTTTTTAAACTCGATGAAATTTCATCCAAAAAGCAAAAAAAACATTTATTTTTATGTTCTCATGCTATTAATTCAATTTTTTTGTTTGACAACCTATACAAAATTTTATACCATGTGAAAGCTTATTGTTTCACCTTGTATAATGATGTATAAATCTTATTTCAAAGATGTCTACAAGAGAAGTTAGAATTTTTTAAAGTAAACGTAAACCATGTCATATTTCCAGACTGAGATTACGGTACTTCCTACACTGGTAGCTGGTCATCGCCAACAGATCTCCACAGGTGTTTTGAGGTATTTTTAAATTTTTTTCAATTTAAGATTGTGTAACTTGTAGAGCATGTAACGTTATGTGTGATATATGAAATAAAAGGGTATGTTATCAGCATGCGTATTAAAGTTAAATCAAATTTGTATGTGCACTAGATCAAAAGATATAACGTGTGTTGGAAAAGAACATCTTTTTACCGTTATATCCGAATTCTGAGTATGAAATCAATTGAAATTTTGTACAATTATAATTTATTTAATTACCTATCTACAGTTCAAATTTCATTCATCTATCTATTAAAACAAAGAAGTTATAACAAGTTGAAGTCGTGTCGCGTTTTCGTTTCATCTTGTTTCAAATCACTACGATACTAAAGAAGTTTTCACTTCAAAAAACTCTTTATTTCGTTCGAACTTTGTCATGTGCTGAATCTAAAACTGTTTACAGATTTATTCCTATCACGTCAAGAGTTTTTGGGCTATACTCATCAATTTTTTCATTATATACGGTACGTGAAATGAAATATCAATATTCTTCATTTCGATCGGTTTCGAACTGTGAAAACTGAAGGATGTTCCATTTTTATTTTGTTTCTAAAGTGAAATTACTGCAATTGCAGATTCATTGAAAAAGGCCCCCAAATTTACGAACAGAAACATAGTGAATTGAATTCGATTAGAAAGTCTAAATGAGTGAAAAAATGCAAAACACCTATTTCACTCTCGGCAAGTGAAATGCAGAACGTGAAAGTCTCTAAAACTAATTTTGAATGAAATTCTTTTTGATGTTTACTCCGAAATATATGTTTTTTCGTAATATGTTGCTCTTTAATCCAAATCGGAAGCGCAAACTGCAATTTTCTTAAAGAAACCTGTTGACCACTTAGATTTTGAGATATCAAAAATTTCTATTTCCAATATCTTTGAAAAAAATATTATTAAAAAAAAAAAGTAAATTAATGATCAAATACGGCGTTTTGAGATTTCATAAGAAGTTTTGCAAAAATTAAACGGTGATGTAATTGGACGTCAAAATACTATAAAAAATTATCTAAAGAATTCGGAATTGGACTAAAATCCGAAAAAAAAAATTATCACAACCCTCATCGTCACCTAAGGCTTTTACTCAAACAAACCCAAACAGCCGTTTCAGAATTTGGAGGGGGCTCAAGCATCTGTGTTGCCTCTAAATCTCTAAGATTTACGAATAAGTTTCAGTTAATCATGTACATTATGGTGAAATCAGCTAAATAAAAACATGATCTTGAAGGCTTGGGGGGGGCTTGAGCCCCCTGAGCCCCCCCCTCAATACGCCACTGCCTCTTGTATGTATTGGTGTATCAAGGGCATCTAAGATCCCAACGACTCACAAAATATCGGATCGAAAAAAAAGAGCGAAAAAAAAAATTCGAAAAAAATCATCACATGAATACTGGCTACTTCGATTTGGACGCGTTTCGGACACGGTATGGACGCGTTTCGAATTCGTTTCGTACACGTTTCGTACGCATTTCGGACGCTTTTCGGACCAGTTTTTTACGCGATTGGGACGCGTTTTTAACGCATTTGAGAAAATTTATTTGATTGGGCACGTTCAGGAAATATTAGGGACTAGATATTTAGGTAACGTCATTTTCTGAACGGAAATTTTTAATAAATTGGTTTAATTAATTTGGATATGAAGTTATTGTCAAATTTTGAAATTAACTTAAGAATTTTACAGATCGCATGAGGCAAAAACCAATTTTCACCAATCAGAGACCGAGAGATTACCTAAATATTTAGTCCCTTAAGTTTCTGAACCTGCCCATTGTTAAGATTTTTAATTCAAATAAATTAGCAAATTAATTCACATTTTGAATATTTCTTCATATGTATTTAGAAGATTCCAAAGAAATTTGCATTTTTTTGTAATTAATTTTATTATACTTTTGTCAATCTAAAACAAATCAGCTGTTGCTTGACAGTTGTCAATTATTTGCTCTACCTCAAAAGTAGGAGCAGAAAAGCTTGAACTAAACTGCACTGGAAAACTTCATGGAACACAAAATGACAGTTTTTAAAACAGTTGAGGGCAAGGTTTTCCTTCATGGAACACACAAACCTGAATTTTTTTATCTTTTCTGTTCTTTTCTGTCCGGATCAGATTCATTAATCAGACTTATCAATTTACTAGATTCTAATAAAGTCAATTCTTACATAAATCAAAAATAACATTTTCAAAAAATTAATTTTCTTAAAAAAATATTTAAAAGTTTTTTAAAACAATTTTTTTTTTGTTACATGAAACTTTGGTTTAAGAGTTGATTTAAAATTAATTCAATATGAGGATGTTTTGGTTGTTTGTTGTAACTTAATCAGCTCAGTGCACTTGAGTGCTTTCAATATGTGCATGCATTCAGCAGGTACACCTGCTGGTTTCGTTGAAATTTGCGAATTTTATTTATATCTTATTTTAATCCATCCTTTATTATAAATTCCAATAAGAAACTAAGAAAGATAGAGAAAAAGAGAGAAAAGAATGTGTTTGGATCAATTTTAAATATTATATATCTCCAGCTGTTTAGTTTATCGTTTTTTTCCATTCTTACATCTAAGGCATTCATGCAAAATAGACAAAAAAAATTTACTTAAAATTGTTTTTTTTTTTTTTCAAATATCCATGAAACAAGAGCTTACCGTTTCCTATGAAAGAAATGCGTTCTTCACATGATTTTTTTCGCCAGAATATAGGGTGCCATGAAATCTAAGCTGCCATTGTCATGTCTAATGTCATGTCATATTCTTATACGTAAACGAATAAACTATATACGCATTCCACAGATTTCTACAAAACTGAATGAGAAAATAAGAAGAAATAATATTTTTTGGCAGATTTATTCTAGCATTTCACTTATGAAACCCGCACAACACAACACAACCCACATAAAAATATTTTTCCATATCTTTCAACTTGTTCCAGATTCCAGAGTGGCGCCCAACACAAAACCTCGTTTTTATATATTCTATATTCATGGGAAAAAATAACGTATTGTTAAAATTCTGCAACTTGCACACACACGAATAGGTATCACATATATGGCAATTGGCCTTCCATCTTCAATTTGTCACGTCAAAAAAACAAAAAAAAAAAAAACAAAAAATTTGTGTCTCTCTCATATATAGGTTTAGTGTGTTTTTGATGGAAACATAAGTTTGGGCGGACTGTATTTCGTGCTAAGCCTACGGCGGTAACTCGTGTCAGATTTTTGATGAAAAACCCGATCTGCTTGTGGGACCTCGAGTAGTTTCCTACACAAAGTGGATATTGGATGGAGTTAGAAAGAGCACAACAACAAAAAATCAAAAACAAAAAAAAAAAAAATCCCAACCGAGGTCAAGGATTTCGCCAATATCTATCCGTAACCTGGCATACACACATCACATATTCACACTGCTCTGGGGTTGTGCCTTGGCCCATGGCAATAGGGAAAATCCGATTATTTATTGGATGACATGGCGAAAGAAGGTAGCTCAAGCCTCAAGCTCACCCTTTTACTCTGCTTCTCTGCACATAACCATTATTCACAGCGTATGTATATAGGAAGCGCTCTCTTTTACTAAAATTCAAGGCACATGGAGATGGGATGGATATAGGATATATAAGAAAGGTGTGTTTCCAGCAATCAATATAGCAGAAAAGAAAATTTTCACATGTCAGATCGTATCACATATCACTTCTGGGTTTAATGTATTCGGTTACTGGATGATTTTATGATATTTTTTTCCCTTGACATAAGCTGTTTATGATGAGTGAGGCTGATTGCCTGACTGGATCTTGGATCGCAGAATGTAATAGAGATTACTTACTCTTTGGTTGTTGGGTTTAATAGCTTATGAATGAATCTACTTATTCGGACAAAAAAATAAAATAAAAAAAAAAAAAACCGAAAAAGCCCTCGTGTTTTGGCTTTATTAATAGGTGCTATGATTTATTACGTAGAATTCGTTTGTGTGCTTCATTGGTTCTGAAAGATGTAATCAGGGTGGATATTTTTCACGCCCTAGTGATTTATTGAATATAAAGGAAATCATTTTTATATATATTCAACCATGGACGCACAACCTCAACAACAAAAACGACGACGACGACGAAGACCCGAAAAAATATGAAAAAGTTCTTCAAGCGGATGAATAACAAGTAATTTAAAAGAATGTCAACTTTTCTTGGTTTTTTTTTTTAAATATGTTTGTATGTAGGAAGGTATCTTACATATGAAAATGTCCTTGACAAAGAAAAAGAAGAAGGATCCTACCAAATGTTTACCCTCGATGGCTCTTCATGAGTTTACGCATATTTCATAAAAATGAAAATCGTTTGTTATTCGTATATTTCGAAAAATTTTCGGAGGTGTATAAAGGCATTGCTGTGTATCTTATCAATATTTTTCTTTTTTTGTGTTGGTGGTTTTTTTTTAATAAACATAGGCTGACTGTCGTTATACAAATGGAAAATACCTAAAGATATTAAAGGCACTTCCGGTTGGCTTGTTTTAATGTATTACAATTGAGTTACCACAGAAACGACTTTCTTTTTTAATTTGAATTGTCATTGTTTTCAATTTTTTTGAGGTAAACATTTTTTGGGACTTTTTTTTTAATTAATTTGTATGTGAAATTGTATAAGAAAATGATTCGTGTTAAGCTCTTACAGTAAGGTATTAATACTTGAGATTTATTTACACAATGAGAACAAGAACTTGATTAGGTTTCAAAAAAATTGTTTTTTTTTCGTTTTTAAAGTAAAATTTAATAAAAAAATTCAAGTGTTAAGAAGATATAGAGGTGCTAAGCTTGTAACTAGAAGATGAGACAAAAGTCCTGATTTTTGTTCGATATCCCTACTTGTAGAATTTTTAAAGGTTCATGACTCTTAAATATTTGAAGAAACAATAAAGTGTCTTAATCTATTAATGTTCAGTACATATGTATGTAAACGGTAACTCGTATATAGTCCTGTCAAAATAGCCAAACAAATTGTAGGTGCTAAAAAAGTGGTTCTCTTTAAAATAGCTTTTTTTTTTCTAAGAGTCATCTTAAAAGGTTTTTTTTTTAAAGTTTGGTCAAAAATAAAAAATTACAGTCTTTTTGGGTTCTATGTAATTTTAAAAAATTAGTCCTGGAAAATATTTTCAATATATGTAGTTCATGAAATATGAACATGATGTTAAGTTGTTTAGTACACATTGAATTACTATACCTTTATTTTTGTACCATCATTTATTTAGAAACTGTCCCATTGCCAAGAAAGGGCGATATATTATCGAAAGTACATATCTTTTTTTCGCATTTATTACTGAATGCTTACGAAAAGTTGTTTGGTCAAAAATTGGAGTTTTCTTTCTTTCGACAATTTTTTAAAATTGTTTCTCACTAAAGTGAAGCTGTTGCATTCACGACATATCATGTTATATGTACTAGCCGACCCAGCCCTCGAAATTCGAGTGCCAATTTCTTTATTTTTTTTTTATTTGCAACAATTTTGAACACAATAATACCAAAATAGTTTCTTTATTTTTTATAGTATTTGTTGTTGTTTTCTTACGATTAACTACACTTTTTACACAGGAATATATAATATACCTACTTTTTGATATATTTTAAGCCTGATTTAGATATTGTTGAACTACGTTTTAACTACGCTCAACTACGTAAAAAAAAGTATCGAAAAAGAAAATGCAAAGTGTAATCTCCTTAAGGGCATTGTGTTTGCACCTTGCATTTCAATTCAATTCAACCTGTTTCATGTTCCATTCGTTCAAATTCCATCCGGCAATCATTCAACCTCCACCAACTTCACTCAAATTTGTCATTCACACCATTTTTTTTTCATTTAGCTTGTAGGAACATGAAAACAGACCGAGTTCTTTTTGCGATTGTGTATGTGTCCTTTGACAACAATTTTAACACGTACGTCAATCTGAAATCAAAACAACTTCTGCAAAATAAAACCAGAGATTCCTTTGATCAATAATTTTGTTTATTTTCTTCGGTAATATAAATTCAATTGAATCAAAATCAATAGGAAATTGCAGATATTATTAAGATCTGAGTGAAGCTTCATCTTCAAATAGAAAGTTAATTATTTTGGCCGTATGCTGTCGTTTTACAGAGACAAAATATCCTGAAGACAATCACGGGAAGAAAAGTCACAGTAATTTGACTTTTTCACAATAACTATGCCAGGAAAAAATATATTTTGATCGCAAATGGTTTTTTTTTTATTTATTTTATATTGTTCCGCAATAAAAAAAACGATATTCAATTAGAATTTACTCTTTATTTGAAGTTTTTGTTCTCAAATTAACAATACGAAGAAAACTTTCAGCTTGACGTTTGAGAAATGTCAAATCTTCCAGGAAAATTTTAATGAATGCGTTCAGACACTTAATAATAATTAAAGATATGTTCACATTTATTAAAGGTATGTTCAGGTGTAGATCTTCATAATATACAGTTGTAGTAAAAAGGTAATCCGTGGTACTATGTGGTGGGAAGCGACATTTTTTAATCAAACAAATCAATTCTTAAGGCATTACCACGACAACTGCGTCGCACAACAACGTTTTTTTATTTTTTTATGTTAAAACCATAACTAAAATGACCTAAAAAGTGAAAAAGTGGGAAATTTACAAAATTAAATTTTTTTTTTATTTCTTTCTAGCAATATTTGTTTTTTTTTTTTAATTTTTGGAAAAAACTACCAAACATTTTTTTTGAAACCAAAAAATAAGCTTTTTGCATCATTATTTTTTATTTTGTCCTCGTAAAAACTGTCATAAAATGAGTTTGAATCTATCACTTTTTGCAAAAAGTTGCCGTTGTAGTTATACTTTTAAAGCCTTGAAGCTTAACTACAATGACCTAAAAAGTGAAAAAGTGGGAAATTTACAAAAGTAAAAAAATTTATTTCTTTTCAAGCTCCATTTGTTTTTGGAAAAAACTACAAAAATTGTTTTTCAAACCAAAAAATAAGCTTTCTGCATCAATATTTTTAATTTTGTGATGGGAAAAACTGTCACAAAATGAGTTTGAAAATGTTGACTCATTGACTTTTTGCATTAAGTGGCTTTTAACTACATTGGCTCAAAAAGTGAAAAAGTACAAAAGTGACAATTTTCAAACGCATTTTTGTATGGTTCTTCGGGCTAGAAAATTAAAACAAAAAATGCGAAAACCATATTTTTTTTGTATAAAAACAATTTGTTAAAGGCATAACTACAATGGCCTAAAAAGTGAAAAAGTGGGAAATTTACAAAATTAAAAAATTTATTTCTTTCTAGCGCTATTTTTTTTAGAAAAAAACTACAAAAATTGTTTTTTTAAACCAAAAAATAAGCTTTCTGCATCAATATTTTTAATTTTGTGATGGGAAAAACTGTCACAAAATGAATTTGAAAATGTTCACTTTTTGACTTTTTGCAAAAATTGGCCGTTGTAGTTATACCTTAACTCTTTTTTACAAAATTTTCAAATTCATTTTTTGACAGTTTTTCTTACCTTAAAATCAAAAATAATGATGCAAAAAGCTTATTTTTTGCTTTAATAAACAAAAACAAATAGCGCTAGAAAGAAATAAAAAAAATTTAATTTTGTAAATTTCCCTTTTTTTTCACTTTTTAGGTTATTGTAGATAAGGAACAAAAAAGACGTTTTTGTTAGTTTTCCCTGAACCTCATAAGAAAAACTCTTTGACATGCGGCGATAAAATATTAGTGCCTTTTATGCAAAAATGTAAACGTCTAAAAGTGAAAACTTGGTAAAATGGTAAAGGAACTGTCAAAGTCAGCTATTACATGAAGCCTCAAGAGGCTTGACTCTTTTTTCGAAATTTCTTTTGATAACACACCCACAAAAAAAAAAAAGTTCTGACCTGGGGTTGCGACTAAGTTTTTCATATAGTTTTTGGGTCGCTAAAACCGAATCTGGAGTCCGTTTTGCCCCATCACGTCAGGTTTTCGAGATAACCTAAAAAAATGTCACGAAAACAAACAATTTTTTTCTCTGATCTGGATATTCGAATATGTAAATCATATAGTTTTTGGATCACTGAATCCAGATTCGAAGTCAATTTCGCCCTATCACGTCAGGTTTCTGGGATATCCTCAAAAAAATGTCAAAACCAAAAAAACAAAAGTTTTTACCTGGGGTTGCGACTAAATTTTTCATATAGTTTTCGGGTCGCTGAAACTGAATCCGAAGTCTATTTTGGCGTATCACGTCAGGTTTTTGAAATATCCTCAAAAAATGTCTAAACTCAAAAAAAAGTTCTTATCTGACATTTTTTGAGGATATCTCAAAAACCTGACATGATACGGAAAAATAGAATTCGAATTCGGTTTCAGCAACCCAAAAACTATATGAAAAATTTAGACGCAACCCCAAATAAGAAATTTAGTTTTTTTGGTTTTGACATTTTTTGAGGATATCTCAGAAACCTGACGTGATAGGGCAAAATTGACTTCGAATCTGGATTCAGTGATCCAAAAACTATATGATTAACATATTTGCACATCCAGATCAGAGAAACAAATTTTTTGTTTTCGTGACATTTTATGAGGTTATCTCGAAAACCTGACGTGATGGAGCAAAACGGAATTCGGATTCGGTTTCAGCGACCCAAAAACTATATGAAAAATTTAGTCGCAATCCCAGGTCAGAACTTTTATATTTTTTTGTGTAGCTGCCCTACTAACAATTTTGCTTCTATAATGCTTTAAAGAAGCAACAATTGCATCTGTAAAGCTTTATAGAACCAAAATTGTTTGTCGGGTGTGTAATCATTCTGTGAGGCGCGTACTATTACACGATGCCTCTTGAGTCAAGGACTCAAATTTGACATTTATCTTTTGAATTAAAATTTGTTGTTGTTGTATTGCACCAAGAAGCAAAAAGAAATGTGAGGTAATGTTGAAAAAAGAAAAAGTGGAAAAAGAAACGTCAAAAAAGAGTCTCGGACTCACGACCCACGACTCTCCGGTCGGATAATTTTTTCTTTCATCTTTTTTCTCTTTTGCACTCATTATGTTTGAAAAGAGTCGCGCCTCTTGAGGCTTCATGTAATTGCCGACAAATTCTTATGTTCTTTCAAGAGAGAAAAGGAAGAAAATAGATTTCATTGGTATCAAAAGTGTTTACAAAAGTAATAGACTTGATTTTAATAGAATTCGATTTTAACAAAAAAATTCATGGTAATAAAACAAACATCTTACTTTCTAAACTTAGATAACTAAAACAATGAAAGTTAACCATAGTTTACGTGCGATCTTAAAACAACGCACCAATGTGAACCCACCTTAATGTTTTTTGATTTTCGCTGAATGCTTTCATTCATTCATTCAGTCATGAATGACATTTCATTCCAGTCGATTGGAAATTTTCCAATAGAATTCCAGTTGTTTTTGTTTTTGTTTTGTTTTTGTTTTTTTTTTTATTTTGTATCGAATTTTAATTTGTTTAATTTCGTTATTTCGGTTAATAAAAAGTAAAAAAAAATGTGATTCTGCACATCTACGCGTCATTCTCTTTCGTTCCGTGTATAATTTATGCCCCTTCGGTTTTGGATGATATACGCACAAATGTATGCACACACAATAAAAATCACTCATACACCACAGTGAACTTATTTATTTCTTGTTTACTGTATTAATCAGCTTCTATATAAAAAACACTTAAAGGCTTTAACAAAAAAGTTTATTGCATGACTTACTTGCTCTTTACAGGGTGTCCAAAAAGTAATTTAAATTTGGCAACTTGTTCATTGTTTTGTTTAATTTCGAAAATAATATCCTACTTTTCTTCCCTTGTCGATTTTCGTTTTGTACAATTTTTTCACTAATACAGTGGTAAATAGCACTGGTCAACAAGGTTTTTGCCACAACAACCAAAATATACTTTTCCTATATCTGTTTTACTGTCCGAGATATTTAAAATTTAAGCAGCGGTCTTTGAATCAGAAACAACACTGGCCAACAAATTAAACTTTTTTTGCCACAAGAATATATACTTTTCTGAAGGTTTTTGGGTTGCTGAGCTCGAATCCACAATCAGAAAAATTTTATTAGCCTTAGTTCTTGAAATATTACCGTTATAAAATGCAAAAAAAGGTTTTATTTTATGACGGTTATATTTCAAGAACGGAGGCTAATAGAATTTTTCTGATTGCGGATTCGAGTTCAGTTACCCAGAAACCTTCAGAAAAATATATTTTGGTTGTTGTGGCAAAAATTCTGCGACCATCAGTGACTTTATCTTTAGATGAAGTTTAGTTTCTCTTTGGCTTATTAACTGAAACTTAAGATATATCGAGCAATAAAAGAAGTATCGGTTAAATTTAAACAGTTTTTGAAAGAAGAATATCTGTACTTATATCACCATCACAACTGCCTCAGAAAAACAATGAAAAAAAATTGTTATACAGCTTTAGAAGTACATAATTGTTAATTTTGCTTCATAAACATAAGAAATTTCTTATTTCTTATTTAAATCCTAAAATCAGTTTTTACCTGCTATACGAGTATGTGCGTATATAATTTTTTTATAGAAGAGTGAAAAATTTTACAAGATTTTCAAAAAAAAACATTCTTGGATTTAAAAAAAAAAAATATTTTTTTGAAAATGGACTGAAGAATTTTTTTAAAATTTCGCTCTTTAGTGTTAATTAATATTTTCTTAAAAATTGCATACCTACATCTTTTTTTCTTTTTTTTTTGAAAAATGTTAAACGAAAACATATTTTTTCAAAGCGAATCTAACGATTTTCGAAATTTTGTTTCTGAAAATTCTTTATAATACAAAAAATCATATGGCATATTCCGTGGTCAATAACATACTTCATGGTCAAAATCATTTAAAACGGTATTTTATTAATTAAATTTTTTTTATATCCATTCATTTAGTCTGCAGTTCCATTTGCAGACAGACTGATAAAATAGCAGGAACCCTTTTTTCTCAATTTTTGTCATCTACATAATGCCAATGTGGTATGTTAAATTACTTTCTCAAGTTCGAACTTTTATACGAAAGCATAGCTAGATAATTATTTATAATTAAATTATCAGCACGAAAGTGTACAAAAGAACTATAAAAAAAACTTGTATACGCCATAGTGAATTGTATTTTTGTTTTAATACTAGTCTTTTTTTTTCCTAAAACTCGTAAGTAGCTCAATTTTCATTTTAGGTAAATGGAAAACAAAAATAAACTACGAAAGTAAGTATTTGTTTTTGTTTTACGAATAAAATCAAAAAATGAGTTGCTAATCCACTTGTTGGCTTGTATCCCAGAACGATTGCGTTCTTTAGCTAGGATTTTTTTCAGCCGTTCTGATTTTTGACCTCTTGACTAGATTTTTGTGTTAACAGTTAACTAACGTCTTCTTACTCTCCTTCTTAATGTTTTCCAATTCAAATCTCCAATTGTCCTGCTTCCATGGTTTTAACAGGCATAATTTTTTTTTAATGCTTTACCTAGAATTTCAGCGTGTGATGTAGTCAAAGTAAACATAAATAGTTATTTAACTGAAAATTGAACCGCCTTAGGGGGTTCACCACCATTGGAACGATAATTAACTTTGAATATATTCCTTGATTTTTAATTCTGATTGAAAGCTCACACACAACTTATTGTAGCTATTTAATTTTTAAAATTTCGCTTATTCTTCGAACTCTGGTAACAAAACCACTTTCAATGCATGTTTTTTTTTTATCCGGATTCTGCTTTATTTTTGTTGAAAATTCAGTTTGTTTATGCAACTGACAAGCTCCAAATTGTATCCTCGTGGAAAAAAATAACTTTATTTCGATCAAATATTTAATTCTACTTCTTTGGTACTCACAGATAATATTTGCAATTATATTTATATATAAAAACATATCTCACAAAACTAAACATTGCAATCCCAATCATATCACATCGTCATAATAAAATCCTTTTCGTTTGGGGAAATGATGAATGATTGCATAAAGCAAAAATTATAAGTAGAAAAAATAAAATATCTAACGAATGATGAAGGATAAACATTTTAAATTTACATCAATCTCTCTTTACCTCTCCCATGTTTGTGTGTTTATTTCTATCTCTTTCTCTCACTTTACTATCAGAACTTCAATTTCAATCAATCGCCAATCAATTTCTACAAGTACAACAGTCGCATTCATAATGCATCAAGGGTAGTTCGTAGTTCGAACTTCGTCGAATGTTGAGATGTGGTATGTAGACAGGGTCGATTGATATTAAAATGGGGCCCTGTAGTACAATACCTGGAAATTACAATAATTGTATAGTACAAAAGATTGTAAAAAATATTAAAACGATCCGCTTCGAACTCAGAATACTATCATCAGCAAAACACTTAGGTGAATTAGAAGTTTCATAAAGAAGATGATTTATAGAAAAGAGGCAAAACGGAGCCCTGCGGCACACCAGCATTTATTTGGATGAGCTTAAAACGACTTGTATTGAACCGCTTGAAAGGTTATTTTAACACAGATTTCAATACTTTCGACTACAACTTGTTCTCAAGGGCTTGCGTCCAAAGATTTAGGCGCCTTGTGTTTCGGAACAAGTAGACATTTATTTGCTTTAACCCTGTATTTAGGTGTTCAAAGCTTGGTGTTGTACAAGTAGATTATGTGCTGAAGGACGATTTCACCTTTCGCTTTGGATGCAAATTTTCCTTTTTCCTTTTATCTATACGACGTTCGTAAGATAAGGGCTAGGATTGGATCAGTAAAAAAAATAAAAAATTTATATTAAATATTGATAATAATTTATTGATTTTTTGTTCCGGAAAAGATGCTCAATTTAAAAATAGTTAAACCATTATTTTGGCTTATTTTTTCCATCAAAGTTGTAAACTGTCAAGCTTCTATTTTTCGTATTAAGTTAACCTTTTAACATGCAAACATCATATTGAAACATTCATTACATCAAGTTCATGCGACCTTTTTGGAGTATTTAATTTCCTTTCATAGTTCATCTCTATGGGTTGAAAGTAACGAATCGCTTGAGTGCTGTGTATGCATCACTTTATTGAAATTAAATTTTATACTTCTATAGAAGTGAAACTTCAGCCACTTCAGTAACTGGCATCATGTTTTAAAAAGGAAATCTACAACCAACAATGATATATCGTGTGTTATTGTCAGAAAAAAGTGTGAGTCTTTGCAAATATACTATGCTTTTATTGGTGATGTATACTTCTCTTTTGCTTTAATCTAGGATGTCAGGATTTCTTTAGCTACCTGCACTTAAAATCACCTTTAAATTGTAACACCTACGTAGTTTTGCATACATCTGATTGCATTGAAATATTGATTTTAGAAATGGCACTGCCCGTGAGGATTGTATATGATTGTTTAAAATTAATAGTAGATATTTTGCTCCCTAGTTCTTTATAAAAGTGTCATTTTTTGTGAAGTTTTTATTTCACTTACACTTTAATATGCTCGTTGCTCGTTCTGTTGATGGTTAATGGTTAGTCGAATGTTTCTGCGTTAGAATAAGTAATTTTATATAAAAGGGGTTCAAACTGTTTTACTTGAATAAAACATAAGGGTATTTCCATTGTAACGGGTGTTACATAGTTATAGTTACTTCATTTTTTATTCCTGGTTTGTGTACTATTCACTTAATAAGGTATTCAACAGCTTCAAAACCTAATGTATGTTAATATATTTTTAAAATTACATTTCTTCAACCTGTCTTGCAACGTTACAATCTCTTAAGATTAGGTGTAACGGGTGTGACTTTAGAAAATCGGTTCAATCTGGTTCGGTAACTTTCGAAAACCATATTTTATTTTTTTGAATGAAAAGTCGTGAAATTATAAAAGGAGATTTTATTACGTTTGTAGTAGGCATGTTTTGAAGGAAATTTACAAAAGAATATGATTTTTTTTTTAATTGAAAGATGTAACGGGTGTGACATATTTTTGTAACGAGTGTGTATCTAACATAGAACCTTTTTTTTATTCCTGAATTCTACTAAACTTTTACCCCGATTTCAACAAAGCGATCAGAGCGAAAGGCCGTTAGTTACATTTAAATTTTACAACATTTAATAAACTAATTTTTGGATTTTAAACAATTTTTTTGAAAAAAAATTTTGAAAAAGCTTTTGGTTTTCCAGAAAATTCACGTTGCGTTTTCGCATCGCTCGCCGAAAGGGGTATCAAAATTTTTAAAATAATTTTTTTTTGTTACATGGAGTATGAATCAATTTTATTTGAGTATTTTTATGAAGAAATGAATCAAATAAAGATAAACCGGATAATGAAAGACTGTTGAAAAAAAAAACACATTTATAAAAAGTTATACATTATATTTTGATATTTTATTATATTATGTTTTTGATATTTTGGATATGAATCGGGATATAACAAACACTGTCGGACAAAATAAAGTGCAAAGTCAAATTCTTATTCATATTTGTTTATTTGTGGAATGTTTTAATTCATTTTCAGTCGAACAAACACTTAATTTTTAATTCTCCTCCTTTATTTTGTATAACTGCCGCAAGGCGTTTGGGCATGCTATAGACCAAATTTTTTAAGAAGTCAGCTGGAATATTCTCCCATTCATGTTGTGGGCTTTCCCAAAAAGATGTCAAATTTCGACGCTCATTAAATGGAATTCTGTCGTCTAAAATGGACCAAAGGTGTTCAATTAGGTTTAGGTCTGGGGATTGTGGTGGCCATTCCAGTACGTCAATATTGTTTTCGGAAAAAAACTCCTTGGCTACTCTGCTCGTATGTTTGGGGTCGTTGTCTTGTTGTAAAATATAATTTTCCAAAGACATTTTACGAGCAGAAGTAGGTAAGTTTTCCCTAACAATATTGACGTAACCAACGCCCGTCATTTTGGTGTCGATTTTGACGATATTTCCGACGCCACTGAAGGAGAAACAACCCCAGTCCATAACCGACCCACCTCCGTGTTTTACGGTTTTTTGAATACACCTTTGGCTGAGTCTTTCAGATGGCTTGCACCAAACGAGCTTTCTGGTTTTTGAGTTTTTGAGTTCAAATTTGGACTCATCTGACCAAATAACACTTTCCCAGAATGATTGCGGCTTTGACAAAAACTTTCTAGCAAATGCTAGTCTTTTCCGAAAATCCAAAAACAGGTCGATTAGATAATTTAACTATCTCTCCAAATAATTTTTCAGTTTTTTTAAATTTATAATCGGTTATGTTCCAGAAGTCTCCAAACATAAAACGCAACGCTAGCCGGAAATGGGTTAGATAAATTTATATAAGATATCAAATGGCTTACTTTTTTTCAGCGTTTTAATCATTTAAACGGTATTTAAGTAATTATAAAAACAAATTTTATATTTTTAACACCATTTATGAAATTCCATATAAAAATAAAATTTCAATTTTCTCTTAATTTTTAATACGCTTTCATTAGCTTCACTTGTAACTACTTAACTAACAATGTAATAAAATCTTGGAACTAAATTTTGAACCACTTCAAATTATCGTATCGAACTGAAACTTTGTGCATAGATGAAGTTCGGATGACAATACAATATTTTTTGTGGTCCGGGCCCTGTTAAGGGGCATTGAAGTGTCGAAACACCCCAAATCAATTTTAGCCTCCTTCCAATTATCACATCATACGGAAACTATGTACATACGACATACCTACGTATATGTAGTTAAGATGTCCGGATCCTGGGGAGGGGTCGAAACAACCCAAATAAATTAAAGCCTTGCGTGATAAAAGCGTATTTTTAGTTTTTTTTTTTTTAAATATATATTTTATTCATAAAAACCTTTAACCTTAAGAGCAAGTAAGTGTGACCCACACATGCATTTTATTTCAGGATATTCTTTATTGTTTATAAATACAAGCAAGCACATTTCCAGAAACACTTCCAGGTAAAATTTTCAAATTCACTCATTAAAATTATTTACAGCTTTCTTCATTACAAAACGTTCTTTGAACAGTTACACTCACAAATTTGTCCATTTTTTTTTTTTTTATTTTTCTAAAGGCAACTCTAAATTATTCATTCAAACATTAATGAGGTTTTAACTTAAAGGGTACAAAGTCATTTTGATTTCAATTTGTCAAATGGATTTCCATGTCACATAAAATTAACACTCAATCATGCTGTTTTCGCCTTATTTGAATATCAAACATTATTACACTTTTCACATGTGTGTCTATATTTTTTTCTATAATTATAACAAATAAACGCCTTTAAAATCAACATTCATAAGAAAATTGGTTCTTTGCTTGAATACTCCACACAATCATCATCATAAATTATAAATTTAATCTTACATCACAAAATCCATAAAACCAATGATATTCAATCAAAACAAATTACTTAAATATATCTACAAATGCAAATCATATCCTTAGCCTATTCGAAAGGACCTATAAACTTTGAAAGTTACCTCATTAATTAATTAGATTTATAATATTAACGATGTAACATTTTGAGCTTTAATAAGATTGAATCACATTGGTTTTCTTCCTCGCGACATGTCACATGGATTGCCTCACTAAATCTTGCCTTGTTATGGTTAAGCAACAATTTCATGCAAGTAAGCATTTTGAAGGCGTAACAGGAAAAAGAGGAGTGACATAACCAATCTGAGTGTGAACGTTAGGTTTAGTTATAATTTAGGGGTAATAGCATAACATTTACACTCCCAAATTTTTTTTCAAATAGGCCAGGAATAGGTAATTCTGATTCCGAAATGATTAAGAGACCGTGGTCGCATAGGAAAATAAAGACTTGTACATAAATGTGGCAATAGACTTGGAAGATTTGTGATATGATTAAAAGGAAATCGCTAGTAATTAAATACATCAAATATTTAGCCATAATTTCGTTCCATTTCGTCGACATTATAAATACATATAGTGTTGAAACGTGCGTTGTTACAAGTAGGTTAAAAGAAATCGTCGAAACTTTGTTACAAATAGGGTACCTATACAACATTAAAAAAGATAGTACGGTATAGACAGACCCATACATTTTTTAAAATGCATTTTTTTCGAGGGGTAGATCCCTTGATTTATTTTTGAAAATCTGAAAAAAAAAATAAATTTGTAATTTTTCATCTAAATGGTAGGTCAGTTCACTGTGAACTGACTGTAAACAAAACCTTATTTAGAGACTTTGTTCCGCAGATATCTGTCTCCGAATGCAAGAAATAAAATATTTGTGGCACTTAAGTATTTCTCATTATTTAATTTTTTTCAAATGCAAAAGTTTCCAAAAAAATTAAACCTTCAATAAGCCTTATATTAATTTATACACCATATTGTCAATACTTTTACATGACAACCTATAATAAATTTTATATCATCTGAAAGCTTATTATTTAAGCTTTCAATATTCACATCAATCGTGTTTTTACGACATCTAAAAAAAAAAAATCTGGAATTTTTTGAATGTAATCAATTTTCATAAAGAAAAAAATTTTTTCCCCCAATCTCAATATATGATAAATATTATAGCTATCACTAAAAAGCTTCTCATTTCACCTTTAAAAATATGCTTTAACCATATTTTTGCAACTAAAACAAAAGCTACAATTTTTAAAAACAACCATATAAAAATTAAAACTGAGATTACGATACTTTCCTCACCGGTGGTTGCTGGTGTCAGCAAACGATCTTTCACTGGTGTTTTGTTCTCGCTCGTCTCGATCCGTACAAGCTTCGTACAGTCGTACCATACACATTACACATACACGTTAAGCGAACCACCCGAATGGGTGGTGTTAGTGTTTTTTGTTACAAAATTTCTTGATTCGTTCCCCACTCTCAAAGCCCGCGATAAAATCTTTGCAAGAGCTTCAAATATGTTTGGATGCAAATAAATCACCAACCAGACCTTCAGGTTTTCAGTAATGAATAGAGCTTAAAGAGACCTTTCTTTTGGTGCCCACTTGATGAATTTGAAGGAATTTTTTTTTAAGGAATTTTTTTGGTAATGGGTTAACATCGATTTTTTCTCGAAAATCTAAAAAAATAAAGTTTTTTTTTTGCCGAGGTAAATGCAAAGGCATGTTCACTGTGAACTCATAAATTTTTATTTTTTTTACCTAAATGCAAAGGCGTGTTCACTGTGAAATCATATCTGTAAACCAAAACTTGTTTCGAGACGTTGTTGGTCCACAGATATCACCCTATGAAATGATTGTAAAAAACAAAAATATTTGGATGCAAATAACTCAGCAACCAGGGCTTCGAGAGAAGTTTGGTTTTCAGTTATGAATAAGTCTTAAATAGACCTTTCTTATAAGATCTCACTCGAGAATTTCGAGAAAATTTTGAAAAATGCATTTTTTTTGCAAGGGGTTAACCTTGATTTTTTCTCGAAAATCTGAAATAAAAAATTAATTTTTAAATTTTTTACCCAAACGCATAGGCCTGTTCACTATGAACTCATATTTGTAAAAAAAACTTGTTTTGAGGTAGTCCGCAAATATCTCCCTTTGAATGTAAGAAAAAATGGTTTTGGAGGCAAATAACGCAACAAACAGACCTCCAAATGAATAGAGCTTAAAGAGAACTTGTGATGTCTCACTTGATTAAGAACACAAAAAATTGTTTTGCCCCGGGGCCCTGCTTAGCCGCTCAAAGTAAACCTCTAAAAGTTTTCTTTTTCTTCGCCCCGCTCAGCAGAAAATACAAATAAATACAAATACAAACGTTTACTGGGCCATAAGTCCATAGTATTGATTAATGGACTCACACAATTGTGTCAATAGTCCATTGTGGACTCTCGGCCTGTGGACTTTTGCCCTGCACCGCTACGATAGTACCTACCAATTCTTAGATTAACTTTTCCTCAGTGTTTTAAATGGTATTCAGTATTCTAATAATAACAAAAACAATACAGCGTATTTTAATTTAATTTAATCATGTAAAATATTTACCTTATCTAATAAAATTACATATAAACCTTTCACATCAGAGATTTATTTGAAATTATAATAACACTTAACAAGCTCACACAACTTAACGTAATGTAAAGTACATTAACGTAACACACATCTTTGTTATGATCTTGATTCGTGACTAATTTTCCTTTGTTTAGTTTTTCATTATGAATTGTATACCTATAACAAAGTTGCACGCACTAATTAAATGTGCACCACCATGCACAAAAGCGAAGCTCTAATAAAAGGTAATTATTATTAATATTTAATTAAATCCTGGGAAAACATTGAATATTCTACAAAAGAACATACCATTTCATTGTGAGTAAGTTTTATTAGACGGTTTTCACTTTTCGCTAAACTTACTCATTTATATGTAACAAGTATAGCTCCCTAGATACCTACAATATACTACCTCCAAACCTAAACCCACACCTGTATAATTACATCTTTCAAAATAACAATTCCAGTCTCAACTATCTCAAGCACCAAAGGCATGCTGCACAAGAATTTTCGCCAGACTTTTGTCATAGATCGGAGGAAATTCCTAGTAGCTCATATCAAGAATTAGTACAGTCAATCAGTTATTTGATCAAACAATGTATAAATAAATTATTTAAAAATATATTTTTGATTCTATGGCAAAATGTATTAGGTTTTGGGTATGAATCCTTGTCACTTTTCTGTATCTGTACTTTTATTTATTTATTTCTTGTTTTTATATAAACTTTTTTGAAAATACAGAAGCCTAACAAAATTTACAAAAACACCTTAAACTCACTGTAGTTTTAACCAAAAATTTAACAATTTTGAGTTTAGGTATCAAAGCTACCCTTACTTATAAAAATCTGTTTGTTTTGTTTACGCTGTAACGTTAAAATATGAAATATTTCACAAAACGTTACCCCTCCTGTTTGGCAAGGATATTTCAGCAAAAAACAAGAAGAATGATAAATTACGAACTTAACCGCAATTTTTTTTTCCAATAAATTTGCCTTCATGATCACGATATATTGACTGTACTTAAAAGTGAAGACTTTTGGAATTGTGGTGAGCGTTATTAGTTACGCTACTGCGACGATGTGGCGTAAGTTTCCACTTCATTATCCTTGCATTTTCGGTATTTTGGATATGTGTAAGCATGTTTTAGCGTTGCTGTTAAAAAGTTTCTTGTATGCGCTTATGGTAATGGTGTAGTATGAGTGGGTGTTGGTGGATGGTATACAGATTGTTTTACCTAAGATGAAGTTTCCCGCTAAGTGTGGTTATATTGGGTGGTTGTGAGTCTCATTAAAATTATAATGTTAAATTAAAAGACCTCATTCCATCATATAATCCCTCGTACCTACTCGTAGTAGCTTCCGTTATTAACACTATCATCGATAACGTACATGAAGTGAACAACGTTGAAACGTATATGTTCACATACAAAGTTACTTGACTCTGCTAAGTATGGTATTTGTTATATTGAAATAATGAAGGAATTTTAGGAATTTCAGTGCATTAAGGAAGGACTTTGAAACAAGGACAATATTCGTCTTGCATTGAATTCGGTAAATTTCGAGTGTACGGTGAATAAGACATTGTTTTATTTAGAAATTTGATAACTACCTAATTAACTTGGCACATTGATGTGTAGATAACTTCAAGTTCAAAATGAGATAGCCGAATGAACTGGTATAGAAAAACGTGTTGTTGTCTCGACTGCCACCCTAGTAAGCCTTCAAGTTAACATCTAAGCTTTATATAAATATCCTTTTCTCTTATAATTTTATAGGTTACCATAGCTTTTTATCCAACCAACCAGCTTGATATCAGAATACCTAGTTAACAAAATTTCGCACCTTGGATTTAACCTTCAATATGGTCGCTCCATCCAGATGTTAGGTCTTCATATTTTTCATTTGGCTTTGAAGACAT
This sequence comes from Episyrphus balteatus, assembly GCF_945859705.1. Taxonomy (NCBI): domain Eukaryota; kingdom Metazoa; phylum Arthropoda; class Insecta; order Diptera; family Syrphidae; genus Episyrphus; species Episyrphus balteatus. The sequence continues at coordinate 80,899,669 of NC_079136.1, read as the reverse complement.
TCTAATTGTTAAATTCATAGTTTTTTTGACTAACTACAAGTCATTGAAGACCAGGGTGTTAAACTTTTGAAGCAAGATCTTATATAATTAGAAACAAGAAATTCCCACTTCCCCTAAAATAGTTTTGAATGAAAAAAAACACTTGGTATGTAATTTGTAATTAAGAAAAACAATACTATAATTTTTATATATATATTTTCCCAGAATGCAGCAAACAGCCACATTTGACGTCTATCCGTTCGCCTACACTAACACCGAATTTTAGGCCGACATCGGGTCGGAATCGGAACTACTGGAAAACTTTCTCAGACGGTCGTCTGCATACACTGCTTCGAATCTAGTACGGTGCGCCGCCGGTCTGTATTCTGACTTTGTGAAACTTAAAAAAATATAACTATTGTTGTAATTTTTTGAAAATTAGTCCAAGAGAGGTGGCCTCAGAGGCGGATTTACCAGAAGGCTGAGTAGGCTGGAGCCTAGGGCGGCAGATTTTAGGGGCGGCAAATTTAGGGACCGATCTGTTCACCTCAAAGAAGCCAAAACGATGTTTCCAGGACGACTTTCTGATGTCTTGCAGATAGAATTCTTTAAAAAAAATTTCCAATGACTTTTTTCTCCCGTTAGTCATTGCACATTCCATATTCTAGACTAAAACAGCAAGTTCGGCGCCCCTCAACTAGTAATCGGAATCTGCGCCTTTTGCCAATATTTTGTATGTGAAAATCCCCCCTAATACGTAAGTCGTTTGTATACTAAAATGACTTGCTCTGGGAGCTACAATTTGTCTTAAATTAGAAATTTATTTGGCAGTCTCCTTCGCTCTTCGCCCCTCTTTCCTACGACACTATAATTGCTTTACTTAAGCCTCAATTTTGGCTTCCAGAGCGAGTCGTTTTTTGTGTCGTTTTAGTACAAACGACTTACGTAATAGGGGTGAATGTATTCCCCTTTTCGCACTAACAACCCATACATGCCAGTTCAACTACTGGTTGGAGGCTACGAACTGGCTAGTTTCTATATAATTTTTCGATTTTTTTGTGTGATTTTAAACCGTGATTTCAATTGTTTTTTTTTTTAATGAAAATCTAAAAAATATACGCTAAAAAAATAGAACAATTAAACGCAAAAAACCATATTTTAACATTTGCACCGATATGTTTGGAATGATGTTTCTATATTTATGACACACACTGAGCCAAAAAACAACGTAAAATCAATGGAAACCACTTTGAATCAATGGAAAATCACTACATTTTTAGCCTAAAGTGGAAAATGATTGAATCAAAGTAGCACACTTTAAATCTAAGTTGTTCACACATAAAAAAAAATAAAAAAAAGTAAAACTGGCATCCGCTGGGGATCGAACCTGCTATACCTGGGTTGACAAGCTTGTGCCTTACCACTGTGCCATCTCACTTATAAAAATTGATGTGACAAACTGTAGGTTAAGCATAGGACGATTTTTAGAAAATTAATGAATATATTTTTCACCATTGATTCAATGTAGTACGTATTAAAAATTACTATGCGTTTTTTCTCTGGGTGCAGTTAAAACACAAAGTGATGAAAACCAAACAACTGCGTTACTTTACTGCAAATTTCAGTTTTATTTGTAAAATCTTATAATTAAGCTGTCTGGTATTCCTTTTTGGAACTATAGGAACAACGTAAGTCTCCTATGAAGTTAAATCACAGAAAAATTAATTTCAATTAAATATTCTTAGTAGTTTATTAGGAAAAATCAGCTTTAAAACTTTAAATACCACTGCGTTACCAAGATAAACCACAATGTTACCGTGATTTGTAAACAATTCGATCCAAATTTGGGTTTAAAATTTGTAGTAAATAATAGGGGTATTCACGATCCGATGCAACTGGTCTTGTATCATTGCAAAAGTGCAAAAGTGTAAAATCTTACAACACTACAACAACAAAATATACGGATTAAAATTTTACAACAGTCTTGCACTTTTGCTATACCCTAGACCTATTGCAAAATAAAAATACAATAGAGTAAAATTATTTTTGACAGATGGGAGCTCACCGTCGCACAGAGGAGTATTCGACCTCAAAATCCGGTCAAAAATATTTTTAATGTTTTTCTTATTGGAATTGGCCTAAAGTATTGTTTTATAACTTATAACGTATTAAAAAGTCACACTGAAAAAAATTTTCGGGTTACTTAAAAAAAAAAAATTTATTAAGTAATTTTTTTTTTTTCAATTTTATTTGATTCATATTATTAATTTTTACATGAAGTTTTTAAATATTGTTAATATTTCAGGTTAAAGAAAACAAAAATTTGAAAATAAGTAGTTTTTTAAGCAACAAAAGCCAATTTTACTAAAAATACCTCGAGACTAAAAAACTCCATTAAAAAAAAAAGGTGGAAATATGTGGAAATTTTTTTTATGTGCATGAGATGACAAAGATGTACAGTTAATTATATAAGAAAAATTTTCGCTCGATCGTACCCGAGACTACAACAAAAACACTTTTTTTCTACCGAAAATTTCATTAATTTTCACGTTTTTCTATGCACTCTTGTCATCTCGATTTTTAATATATTTTCAATGAAATATATGGAAATTTCTGTATTAACATAAGGTAATATACCTTGACCTTGGACATACATAAAAAAATTTTACAATTATCACAAATCACAATAAAAAAATCAGACTGAAGTGTTAATGGTTAGAAAATAAAATAAGCTTTTGTGAGGTGAGCTTATAAAATCGACTAGATTTAGACTAAGATCTTGGGAATTAGGGGGCCAACAGTTATTATTTGAAACCGGTTTTAGTTAGCATGGGTTTTGAGGATTGCGAAAAGCAAAAAATAACGGGTCGAATGCGATTTTTATTTTATTCACTTATGACCGGATTTTGGGGTCGAATACTCCTCTGTGCGTCGCGTCGCCCATGATAAACAGTTTGTCCTTTTTATTCTGTTCATTATGGTTGTTGGCTTGTCGGTACTCATGTCCCGTAATTTATTTTCATTTGATGTTAAAATTAAAAAATTAATTAACCCGAACAAAACAATGAATTAAATTATAAAAAATGGAAAAAAAAGAAGAAGCAGCAGTGGAGGAACAACACTGTTAAAAAAAAACATCATAGATTTCATTCATGCATCAATATTTACTAAAAAAATAAAATTTTACATTTTTACTAGGCCTGTTGCACCAGATCGTGAATACCCCTAATGTTTATTTTATAACTCAATTTTTTACTTGCGATATAGGTACTATAGGGCAAGTTTAGGATTCGTAAAAAAAATCGAACTCCAGATAACAATTTTACATGACATTACGATGATGGAGAATGCCAAAAAAGTGGGTCCGGCAATTCTGTCTGTCTGTCTGTCTGTCTGTGTGTCTGTCTCTATCTGGAGCTGCAGCCTAAACGAGTAAAGTGATTTTCTTCAAACTTGGTAGTTAGCAGTTTTTGGTGATTCCCTAGAGGGGAAATTGAAATTTTTTTTTATGACCAAAACAAACGGTACCTGCCATATAACGGAAATAGAAAAGGTAATTTTTTTCAAAAACGGCTTTAACGATTTTGATTAAAATTTTTGTGTGTAGTACTACACATAAGGGCCAACTTTTTAAATAAAAAAAATATTTTTTGTACCGTTATTAACGGTACCTGTCATAGAACGGTTTTTTTCGTTTCTGAATATCTCGTACAAAATTAACCCGATTAAAATGAAAATTTTTATACAAAAGTGTGTAAGTAAAGATAATATTAAAATTTTAGAAAATTTAAAAAAAACGCATTTTTGTTTTTTTTTTAAAATATTTCAAAATTTTTTTTTTAAAAATCAATTTTTTGAAAACGGATCAATGAAAAATTTTGAAATTTAGTTTTTATGTGTTAATTAATTATTTCTTCAAAATGGCATACCAACTTTTTTTTTGAAAAATGTTAAAAAAATTTTATATATAAAAAATTATTTTTTAAAAAAACGGCTCCTACAATTTTCAAATTTTTTTTTCTAAAAATACCTTTTTATACGAGAAATAAAATGGCATATTTGTTTTTTTTTTTAAGATATTTTAAAACGGAGTTTTATTAATTATAAAAACAGATTTAATTTTTTTATACTACTTATGAAATTTCTTCAAAATTTCAAATTTTAAATTTCTTGAATAAAAAGCTTTAACATTATAGTTACTTTAAGCATAAGAGCAAGTACGTGCGACCCCAGTCGCGCAATTTATTCTACTATATAATTTTTATTTTTTCTTCAAGAAAAATAAAATTAAAAAAAAGAGATATTTTTTTAGGCACTAAATATATATTTTGGGCCATAAATTAAAAAAAATTTGATGTTGGGGAAGAGCCGACATTTAGCGTAAAGTTTTACAAAATGAAAAATTTTTTTTTGTTATTTGACTTTTTTCAGATTGCTTTGAGTATTACGTCTTCAAAATTAAATCAAAATCGCTAGAGCCGTTTGCTATAACGTGAAAAATTTGTATGAGAGGTACACTTTCAAAGTGAGATATAAATAAACAAAAAACGAAGGGGCAAGGGCGGCAAAAACTAAAAAGCCTATACCATGAAAATTTGTAAATCCGCCTCTGGGTGGCCTGTTGTAAATACTTTTAGTTAATTATTCGTTATCCATATTTTGTTTTTTATTTAGTGAAAAGCTTCGCCGAACGGCAAAAATCGACTAGTGAAAAGTCGGTATTACCGACGTTTTTGCTGAGGCACGTTTACACTAGGACGAAAAATTTTGATGAAAGTGAATTTCTAGCCAAAGAATTAGTAGGGTTCACATTGACTAACTTAAGGCTCACTTAGTTATCAGTAATATCCACCAGGAAAAATGTTGCTAAAAAAAATTTATGGCTACCAAGTGAAAATCCCAGAAGTGCGAAGTATAACTTCAATTACGTGTACATATTGTGTACACATACGGTTTTTTTTTTCATTTATTTATAATTATTTTATTTTAATAAGAATTCGCCCTTCAAATAGGCCAATATAGAGATGATGAGTTTTTTATAACTTATAAGCCTTTGCCTTGTTTTTATCAGCTACATGATAGTGAAATCATTATGCCCTTCATTGTGTTAAAATTTTTGGTTAAATCTCTTCCGAAATGAACAGTGAAACAAGAGCTCTCAAGCTTCATCCATATAAGTCGTACTTGGTTGGAAGGTATACCAAAATCGAATATGATCTGATACATTTCCACTACATTCACCGTCATAAGCAGCTTTGAAATTGATCAAATTATGATCCCAGAGGCTGTCGCGACATATGTCGGGGCCCTGAGCAAAACGAATAATTTTTCTTTCAATCAAGTGAGACATCAAAATATGTTTTTTTTTTAAGCTCTATTCATAATTGAAAACTTAAGGTTTCTTGGAGGTCTGCTTCCTGAGATATTTCCAACCAAACATTGTTTTTTCTTTCTGTTTCTTACATTCTGAAGCCGATATCTTTCATAATCAAGAGGACTATGCATTCAAATTTTTTTTATGATGTCGAAAAATTAGTTACCATTAGGTATAAAATTGATAAAAATAAAAAAAAAACGAAATACAAAAATTAAATAACCTCAAATTTTTGTCCTTACAGAAAAACAGGGTGTGCACATAAAAAGACATATAGAATTACGTACAACTTCAATCAGCCAACTTATTCGGTCATAGTTTGGGAGGATTTCTCCACTCCAGGGGCTAACCGAATATTGCCCTTCTTTCAGATTTGGAAAAATAAGCTTTTCTATATTTCGTTCCAGAAAATGCATGTATTTTTACTAGTATCCTGTACTAACATTTGTCAAAGAAAATTAAAATAAAAAACTTTATTTTGTTGGAAATCTTTTTGATTTAATTCAGCGTTATTATTATGCCTCAAAGAAAAATCACTTTGCAAAATTAAATTTGCTTAAAATAAAAATAATGTCCTTTTAAGTAGCTCAAATTACTTTCAAAGTATCCTATTTAGAGTATTTATCTCTGTTCGCAGACAATTGTTTTTTTTTTTTTTTAATGAATAACGCCAGTGTGACATTACTTACTAAGCTTTAAACTAAATCCAGACAAATATGGAAATTTATTTGGATGCTGATTTTTGTATTAGTAGGAGTGTTTTTACAAATTTGTTAGAACAATTTAAGTACCTACTCCGTTTGAGTGGACAATACCTATTGATTATTTCCGCCGAAGACGGAATTACAATACCTTGCAATATTATAAGGCCCAGGCCTTTGCTTTGCCACGAATTGTCCGCCAAAGTTAAGGACGTTCTTTTTTTTAATTTGAGTTTCTGATGCAATGCGAGACGTAAGGTTTTTTAATGAGTGGATTTTATCTGCAACTGGCTAAAAAGTCGAATCAGATAAAATGAAACAATCCCTAAATATTCCAAATATGTATCGTATCATCATTTAATGCATAATATGCTTATTTAGAAAAAAAAATCATAATAAATTACTTTGGCAGCACTTCACTTCACTAAACAATTATTTTGCTGACCTTCCAAAAATCTATCGATTGTTTTCAGCTATAAATAACTTTTTTATTCCTTTTTTTTCGAATATACAAACATACATGTGTACTTGAAATTTTATTTTTTTTTTTTGTCGGATAATGTTTACTTATTCAAATTCTTGCTTGAAATATTCTACGCCATGGGCAAGCTTCTAATTTTTAGTTATTCGTTGTATCAATGCACTTTTCCGAGTTTTTCAATATGGAGCCAAGAATTTTAATTTAATAGACTATGCAAATTTTCTATAGCATAATTTATACAAGTTCAAACTGCAACTGAACCAATATTGTAAAGCTAAAATGGAGCCAATAAAGGAATATGTTTTTATTGATTTTTATTTTTTATTCTATACATTATACAAATAACATATGCGTAATAAGAAGGTACTTTTTGTACAATTGCATAGAATATGGTTTTAGACAATAGTTGCATTTGAATAAAATTTTAGGTACCTACTGTAAAAATGCGTAAAAATGAAATTTATAAATGTCATGGATGGATTTTGCTGCCAAAATTATGAAGTCGCCTGACCAAATACTAACAGATGAAAAATAAGAAATTTGAAACTGGACATAATAATGAGGTCCTTGTTTACAAATAATGTGTTGTTTTCTCCCTATAAAACAAATACTTAGCCACCTCTACCTACTTTGACGGATTCAAAAACAGAACGTGCACCGGGACTTTGAATTAAATACAAATATCGTGTATTGCGGTGACTCTGATTCTATTTACCGCTTGTTCTCGCGTTTTTTTAATCCGCATAGTCAGCGCAAAAACAGTAAATTGACGCAGCGTCATCGCACGAGCGTCAAATTGGCGCAGCTTTGTGTATAAGGCCTAGTGCACACATGTGTTTTTTTGACGCAAGATACCGAGGAAATTCTATTTTTCACTACTCACAATAAAATTGACTATGCTATGCATACACTGTGCAGTGACGCTGCGATGGTGTTCCGGTGAAGCTTCGGTGATTTGTGAACTTCCAGCAGCGTCAACGCAAAGTGTATGCATATGCATACTCAATTTCTCAATCAAATATTTCAGCAATCAGACCTGAGAGAAACTTTTGGTTTTCAGTTATGAATAAGGTTTAAGGCGACCTTTCTTTTGATATCTCACTCAAAGAATTTGAAGAAAATTTTTAAAATGCATTTTTTTTTTCGGCAAGGGGTTAACCTTGATTTTTTCTCCAAAATTTGAAAAAAAAAATAATTTTTTTAATTTTTTACCTAAATGCATAGGCCTGTTTACTGTAAGCTCATATCTGTAAACTAAAACTTGTTTCGAGACCGCAGAAATCAGCCTCTGAATGAAAAAAAATAAAAAACATTTAGATGCAAATAACTCAGCAACCAGACCTCTAAGAAACTTTTGGATTTCAGTTATGAATAAGGCTTAAAGAGACCTTTACTTTGATATCTCACTCGATGAATTTGGAAGAAATTTTGAAAAATGCATTTAGTTTCGGCAAGGGGTTAACCTTGATTTTTTCTCGAAAATCTGAAAAAAATAATTTTTAAATTTTTTACCTGAATGCATAGGCTTGTTCACTCTGAACTCATATTTGTAAATCAAAACTTGTTTCGAGATTTTTTCCGGAAATATCAGCCTCCGAATGTGAAAAAACAAGTAAAGTGAATCTTCTTCGTTGGCTATAGGTCTTGATTTGAGTCTATCTTACTTCCATGCAGAAGCTAAAAAATCGTATAGCTGGTCATAGATCGGATATTAATAACGGGCATTCTGAAAAAACTGCTCTAGCTTTGCATTGTATAGGTGAGGGACATAGGCCAGATTATAACAATGTAGATATTTTACAATCAGAAAAGCATTATAATAAGAGAATGATATTAGAAATGTTACATATTTTAGATACAGACAACACCGTAAATAAGAGATCGGATTGTGAAGGGCTTAGTAGTATTTATAGTCAGTTTGTTAAAAGGAATTTTTTAAGTTGAATTATCAACTCAATTTGATAAGAAACATTTTTGAATTTCTTATCAAATAATTAAAAAAGTTTTTATGTTTTGAAATTTTGATAATTAAAAACGTCTTTTTCAAGACATTTTTTATTGATTTTCAAAATATATAAGCTTGATAAAAAAACCTAAACTTTAATCAACTGCAATCAATTGGGGATCATTAGAGGATTCAAGATAAGTATTTATTCTATACGTTTTTAGAGCTTTATAGAATTATTTTTCTTAGTCCTGAAGAAGCGTGTAAGCACACGTGAAACGTCGACAAAGAAGAAAAGATAGACTCAAATCAAGACCTATAGCCAACGAAGAAGATTCACTTTATTTAAAAAGAAAGGTCACGGAATAAGGAAGTATTTGTGAAAAAACAAGTAATTTAATGTAAATAACTCATCAACCAGACCTCTACGAAACTTTTGGGATTTCAGTTATGAATAAGGCTTAAAGAGACCTTTACTTTGATATCTCACTCGATGAATTTGGAAGAAATTTTGAAAAATGCATTTAGTTTCGGCAAGGGGTTAACCTTGATTTTTTTCTCGAAAATCTGAAAAAAAATAATTTTTAAATTTTTTACCTGAATGCATAGGCTTTTTCACTCTGAACTCATATTTGTAAATCAAAACTTGTTTCGAGATTTTTTCCGGAAATATCAGCCTCCGAATGTGAAAAAACAAGTAATTTAATGTAAATAACTCATCAACCAGACCTCTAAGAAACTTTTTGATTTCAGTTATGAATTAGGCTTAAAGAGACCTTTCTTTTGATAACTAACTCACTCGATGAATTTGGACAAAATTTTGAAAAATGCATTTTGTTTCGGCAAGGCAAGATTTTCTCGAAAATCTGAAAAAATATTTTTTTTTTTAAATCATTTCCTAAATGCATAGCCTTGTTCACTGTGAACTCAAACCTGTAAACCAAAACTTATTTCGAGACTTTGGTCCGCAGATAAAAGCCTCCGAATGATAAAAAAAAAAATATTTGGATGCAAATAACTCAGCAACCAGGCCTCTAAGAAAGTTTTGGATCGCAGCTATTAATAAGACTTGAAGAGACCTTTCCTTTGATATCTCATTTGAGAAAATTTTGAGAAATGCATTTTTTCTCGAAATCGAAAAAAAAAATTAATTTTTAATTTTTTATCTAAATGCATAGGCCAGTTCAATTTGAATGATGGTATAGTTGTCCCTTGTCCGTGACATCTCCTTGGAGCCTTTGTGAACATTCAATATCTGAAGATCAATTTTTTATGGAGAAGATAGGTACTACCAAAGAATCAAGTTTTTGGCTTCTATCCCAAAGTTGATTGTATATCATTATTAAAATTGATATTTCGGTGAAGGTCAACTAGAAGTCCTAGGAGGCAGCAATTTTATCTTGAAATTCTTAAGAAATGTATTTAATTTTTTTTTTGTAAAATATTCAGGTTTATCTAGAGATATCTAAAAGACATGAAATCAATAATTTGAGAATATATCTCTTCGTGCTCTATTGAAAGATTTTGTTTCTTCTTACCAATTGCATTCAATTCAACTGTGTATTCAGCACTTTCCTGAACTTATAAATCGAATTTAATTGAATAAGAATTCTCGCAACCTCGATTCAGTGCCCTAAATTTGTTTTTATTTTCACAAAAAAACATTTCCAATCGGCTTGATTTCTTATTCGAGTATCTCCACAACAATGATATCTAGCTTCATTCGATTCGAATTTCTTAGATATCTCGCAAAAACTCAACGCTGCCATTTCCTTTCATCCAGCTAGCGACAGCAACCTGCGATTAGGAAGTTCTCTTCGTATATTTTCCGCACCCGCACCCTTGCTTACAACCTCGTCAAATGATTTTCCGTTTTTAAAAGATAAGAATACACAATTGTCTGTATGAAAAATAAATAGTTGCTTTCCCCCAAATCCGAATCAAAAGAAAATTTAACAACAAAACCTCTATAAATGGGAATAAGAAGAAAATATTTCCAAGGATTTCTGTGCGAAAGTCTGAAGGAACATATAAAATTGATGTGATGCATTTTGGTTGTAGATATAGTTTTGTAGATTTTCGTATACCCTCTGTAAACTTATCCTTCCTTCAAGTGCTTGCTACTCAATACTCATAGAAATATATATTTGTGTTTTACAGTTGTTGTTGACGATATTGCAGTCCTTGAAACTTGTTAAAATGGTTGACTTCAGTCACAATAAATATCATTTTTCTGAGTTTGCTCTTTTGTACGAAGATTTGTCAAAAAGTTGTCCTCAGGGCGGCAAAACAGAAGTGTGTATGAGAAAGAGATGGATTTCGTTGAAATATATAGATTTTTGATGTAATTTTTTTCTAGAACGACAGATGATTCCATATACATAGTTTATACCGAAATAGAAATAGATTGGTGCAGCAGTTAAGTGTATTTTTAGGAATGTACATGTATGATTAGTAAGTTATAAGTTATGGCAATAGAACGAGGATGTAGTTGATTTTATTTATTTTAAATTTGGTATGGAATACAATTACTTAGAGACTTAAAGAAAGTTCCTTGCAACCTAAGGGGATTTCAGCAGCTTGTTCTAGCATATTTTACAAATTATTCTATCAGGATTGGAAATAGTGGGTGTCGTAAACAGTGTCCCAAACCTTGGTCCGTGAGATGATAGAAGGACAAGAGGATAAAGGTTTTCCCACACATGCATGTGAAATACCGAAAAATCATATACTGCAAAATTCAATCTCTTTAAATTTTTATTTTCTCCATAAGGCAATTTGGCCAGCTCAGTGAACCCAGAACTGCGACCTAAAAATTTTTGAACCAATCTTGTCCAATTCGTTTGTCCACCTTTTGTCCATTCAAATTCTTCGTTTGTCCACCCTTCAAACAAATTTTTTTATAGGATGTCTGAAAAATGAAAAATCGTCTAAAACGCTCAAGTTTTAAGATAGACGTTTAACACCAATTGCAATCGTTTGTAGACCTCGAAACAAAATATTATCGTTTTTCCACAAAAAAAAAAAAAAAAAAAAAAATCGTGTAATGAAAAATTGAAAATCTCGTAAAGTCGACTTTGTTTTTTTTTTCAAAAATTCAAACTTCTGTTCTTTACTTAAATTATTTGTCCGCCCTCGTCCGTTTAGCAGATATTCAAAAAACTATTTTGTACAAAATACCATTTTTTACTAAAATCTTCAAAAATGATTTTTTTTTTAAATTCAAACGGCCATCGTTTGTCCACTTCCTGAAATGGATACAAACCAAATCATCGTTTCTCAACATTATGCTTTGGAGATAATTAAAATACAAATTTTCAAAATTCTCAAAAAAAAAGTTACGCATACACCACAGTGTACAGTGTTATACATATGTATCTACTGAAAATTTCATAATCCCTAAAAATTAATTTTTTTTTTAACACAAACTTGTGTCGTTTGTCCACCTCGAGTTTTTAACATGTACTAAAAACCGTAGTTTGTCCATCCTACGTTTAGAAAGTATTCAAATTTCAAAAACAAAATTTACACTAAGAAATTCGAAGTCCCATAAAATCCCCAAACATATTTTTTTTTTTAATTCCAAGCACGTAAAGGCAATGAAATCGCAATTTTAAGAAAAATGTAAAAATATGTTTTTGGCATTTTATGGGACTTTGAATTTGTAGTGCAAATTTTTAGTGATTTTAGTGGACTTTAAATTTTTCAGTAAAAAATTTGTTTTTTTGAATATCATTAAACGTTGGTAGGGTGGACAAATGACAATTTTTATAAATAACTCAAGGTGAACAAACGACAGAAATTAAATTATAATGACGTCGCATCTAACTACGCATGGACAAAGTTCCATATGACGTGAGGCCATGATAGATCAATTTTTTTTATAACCGGTAGCTCCAATAGTTTCAACCTTTTTTTTTTAATTTCTGATTTTCTCTCAAAAGACTTGCTTTTTTTTTACAAAAAAAAAAGAGTGTGTGTACACATGTACACGCGACTGAAGTTATACTTCTCATTGTAAATGAATTTCATTTGATATTTTTAATTTCTATTATGAAGTAATTAATCCACACTTAGTTTTTTTACATTTTTATCAAGTGAACAATAAATTAATTCTTTCATCCTCCTTGCGTCCATGTAGTTTTTAATTTATTCTGTGAAAATTACTCATGTTGTGCGGTTCAGAACGTACGGTATATGCTTAACGAAAGTAAATGAATTGCGCATAAAATGTGCGATATGGTAATTTTATGAGAATTGTGTGTGCTTCAGCACTAGTAGTAGCAATATGGAACTTGCAGGGTTTCTACAAAGCTCAAAAGTTAGCTGAGCTCAGCTCACAGCTCAGCTCAAATTTTGAGCTAGCTCACTTTTGAGCTATGTTCCATAGCTCAGCTCATTTGAGCTGAGCTGATGGTTGAGCTGAGCTGTTGGGTGAGCTAAAGTAAAGTGAGCTGAGCTGAGCTGTGATGGGTGAGGGGATACATTGATTTTTATTTGGAAAGTATAATGAAATATGAAGATATTTTAAACTTTTATAAAACACTATAGCTTAAGATGTTTGGTTCTAGTTATAATGGAATTATTTTAACACATGGATATTTTTATAAATAAGACAGATAATTTTTCGTGATCTTTTTCTTGGTTTTTTTAATAGTAAATATATTTCTATTTTTTTAGTAAAATATTTCTTTTTTTATCATAAAAAAAAATTCCGGTACAATCCGGTTTTTCGACTTTTTTCAAAATTTCGAGAAAATCGCGTTTGAAAGTTGGGGTAAATTTTTTTTTCGAAAAATCCCCGAATCTTTGAACGCTCCTGGAAGCTAAACCGCTTGAGAACAATTTTTGGGAGTGATGCCAAATGATCGCTTGTGTCATGGGCCTACGCTTTGCACATTATCAGATTTTTAAAAAATCGCCTTCCATGTTAAACCGCCACATCATGCCTTTTTTTCAGAATCGTGCCTATTTTTTTTTTTACTTTTAAGTTCTCCCGGTTTGAGAACGCGTGGACCTACAAAGATGGGAGTTGTACCCAAATGTAGGTTAGAGTCCCCGCTACCTTTTGTCATCAAAATTTTATTTTAATTTTCTTCAAAATTCCGCAATATAGGCGTTGGAAGTTGGGGGCGCGAAAAATCTTCTGGAAGCTGAAAGCTTTCATCTAGCGACAGGGGAGTGGTACCATATGAAAGCTTATATTCTCAGCTACTCGATAGTGGTATAATCCGGTTTTTCGATATTTTTCAAAATTCCGAGAAAATCGCCTTTGAAAGTTGGGGTAAAATTTTTTTTCGAAAAATCCACGAATCTTTGAACGCTCCTAGAAGCTAAACCGCTTGAGAGCAATTTTTGGGAGTGATGCCAAATGATAGCTTGTGTCATGGACCTACGCTTTGCACATTATCAGATTTTAAAAAAATCGCCTTCCATGTTAAACCGCCACATCATGCCTATTTTATCAGAATCGTGCCTAATTTTTTTTTACTTTTAAGTTCTCCCGGTTTGAGAACGCGTGGACCTACAGGGATGGGAGTTGTACCAAAATGTAGGTTAGAGTCCCCGCTACCTTTTGGCATCAAAAAAATTGTTTTCATTTTCTTCAAAATTCCGCGATATAGGCGTTCGAACGCTTTGATCTAGAGACAGGCGAGTGGTGGCATATGAATGCTTATATTCTCAGCTACCCGATAGTGGTATAATCCGGTTTTTCGATTTCTTTAAAAATTCCGAGAAAATCGCCTTTGAAAGTTGGGGTTAAATTTTTTTTCGAAAAATCCCCGAATCTTTAAACGCTCCTAGAGGCTAAACCGCTTGAGAGCAATTTTTGAAAATCATGCCAAATGATAGCTTGTGTCATGGGCCTACGCTTTGCACATTATCAGATTTTTAAAAAATCGCCTTCCATGTTAAACCGCCACATCATGCCTATTTTTTCAGAATCGTGCCTATTTTTTTTTTTACTTTTAAGTTCTCCCGGTTTGAGAACGCGTGGACCTACAGGGATGAAAGTTGTACCCAAATGTAGGTTAGAGTCCCCGCTACCTTTTGGCATCAAACATTTTTTTTCATTTTCTTAAAAATTCCGAGATATAGGCGTTGGAAGTTGGGGGCGCTCACTTTCAGCTCAGCTCAGCTCACTTTCAGCTCAGCTCAAATGAGCTGAGCTATGGTACCTAGCTCAAAAGTGAGCTAGCTCAAATTTGAGCTGAGCTATGAGCTGAGCTGAAATGTGAGCTTTTTGCAACCCTGGCAACTTGTCACATGCAACTTCCCACATGCAACTTGCCACACGCAACTTGCCACATGCAACTTACCACACGCAACTTGCCACATGCAGCTTGCCACATACAACTTACCACATGCAACTTGCCACATGCAACTTGCCACATACAACTTACCACATGCAACTTGCCACATGAAACATGTAACTTGTAACGTGTTGTGTGTTTTATGTTTGCCGTACTGCGGCGTACTGCATTTTTAAATACTAAAGTACTGCCTACTCTAAAGGTGAAACGACAGCCCTGCTACCCAGGGTGATCGCGTCATAATCCCTTTGACATTCTTGTCAAAAAGTAAATTTTCATACTCACCCTCCCATAAGAAGTATAACTTCAAAAATGATTCTTGTATCTTAAGTGTTGAGGTGCCGATTCTTTTGTTCAGATTGGACATTGGACACTTATCACTCAAGATATCCTAAATCCTGAATAATTACCTATTATTTATCATTTGGAAAAAAAAAACACAAAAGTTTCTTAAAAAAAATCATATCTCGAAAACATTTTTATAAATGGAAGTCTTACAGCTGTAAAGAACGAAGTCAGAAAAAATAAAAAATCCAAATCTAGGGTCACAATGTGCGCAATTCTCTATTAAGACCTGTCATTAATTTGGTTCAAAATTGTCATTTGGTCGCAAAAAATATTCACCATAAGATTCAATGGAACCGAATTCACTTTTTGTGACTTGGTTCACTTCAGCTCTTAGCGCACCAAATATTTTTTTTTGATTCGATTTTATGGTTTTAGCAGCGAGTCCAAAATGTTCTTGATTTTTTGTATACTAGTGTTATTTTTTTTTAAATGAAAATTATTGTTGATGTTAAACCCAAAAGCCACCAATGTTATTTTTGCCTTTACCTACCAAAAATATTAAATTTGGCGTCCATGGATTTTTACCATTTCCACATACAACATGGATGTTGAATGTACTCAAACCAGTAAATGAAGATTTTATCTTCATTTTCAACAGTAGTCATTACGAAGGTAAAACTTCTCAACTACGATTCAATCTGGGTTGTGCTCAAAAACCATAGAATGTCGCCATTTACAATTGGGTTCCAGGTTGATGAAGTCCATTTTTAAGTTTCTTGTTTTTTAGCAACATAGCTAGTCGTCTAAATTGCTTTTGTTATTTTCTTTTTTTCTCGGTGATATACCTACAACATGTATTTTTATGTATTTATACATACCTATATACAAAAGTTTTAAAATTGTTTCATGGTTCTTTCTTAAGTCAGGGTTTGATTAGTAAACTAGTCTTGGACTTAAAACAGAAATATTTTTTCATTGTTTCAGTATTACAAAGAAATCAAAAAAGTGAGAAATAGCAATAGGTACAAAATAAAGTTTTCTAAGATGTAAAAGTTAAGGAATATGAAGTTTGTCTAAAAATAATTCGATAGTAATTCAAATTGAAAACGTATACCCTGATAGAACATCAATAAACACCAAAATGTTTCCTTAAACACAACCTACATTTTCAAAATGTCAAGGAATTTGGATCTGAAATTCCAAGAAAATACCAAGTAAATATAACTCTCTACATATTAATACATATTTTTATCTTCCAAATAAAATACAGCCAAATCCTTCAACAGACTTAAATCAGAAAAGTTAAATTATTTCAAGTGAGAAAAAAAGAAAGAAAAAATCATTATAAGATTCGAAATACATAAAGGAATTTATCTTTAAAAAAGTTTTGACTTTAAAGTTTCTCTTCATGGTCGTCGTCAGTGAATGGATGATTTTATCTAACATTCCAAGTTGCAACTGTTCAAACGTTAATAATATATGAACAAAAAATGTTTTAAACTACAGGATATAAGTTAGAAGTCCTTAGCGAAAAAAAAAAATATTTAAGGCTTGGCCACACCGGAGGGTATGCGGTATAGCGGTAACGATATTTGTACTAAAAAAATTCCACACCTGAACGTTGATGTGTCAGTTTGGAATTTTTTTTTCATACAAGTACCCTCACCGCTACCCGTACCGCTACCGCATACCCTCCAGTGTGGCCAAGCCTTTAAGCATTCATACGCGGTAAAAATAGCTGAAATGTAAGATCTTTCTTATGATTTGATTTTTTCAGAATTTTAAGAGAAAATATAATTACACTGTGATAGTTCGATTTTGCAACAGAAGCGAGACACATCGATTCTAGTTAATTCGAGTATGCTGAATTCAGTGGTGGCAACCGTTTTGAAAGTTTGGCTCAAGTTTTCGAGATATTTCGAAAATAAAATCTTAGGTCGGGACTATTAAAATACTGATAATTTCGAATAATTAAGTTTTTTTAAGCAGTTTTTAGTTTAGAGAAAAGCTATTCCTGTATATAGCTATATGTTTAACACTATTCCAACCTAGATTGTGATGTTTCGGTCGATTACAAACATTTTATAAACAAAAACTTCACTTTTTCATGTTTTTTTTTATTTTGTTGACTTTTAAAGCCTTTAATATGGAGGCAATTTGAGTTTAACATTGATTCGGGATATTTTATATTATTTAAATAGCATATCTTTCCAAAAATGAATAAAATACTGCAAATCTGAAAAAGTTCACTAGTGAAAATCAGCCTACTAAGCTACGGAAATGTATCAAAACCTGAACTTAAGATTAAATTAAGATAGTTTTTGGATTTTCAGCTTAAGCTTAAGATATATCAGAAAATAAACTAATATACTTACATCATGTCGGGATAAAAGCAGTCAAAATAACGTTTTTTCCCTTTTATAACTGTAATATTTAAAAAAAAAGGAAGCCAAATAAATATGTATGGCTTCGGATTCGAGTTCAGCACCCTTTTCACCTTCAGAAAAGTATATTTTGGCTCTTGTGGCAAAAAAAAAGTTTATTTTTGCTTACCAGTGTTATTTAATACATTTCCGTAGCTTAATAGACTAATTTTCACTAGTGAACTTTTTCAGGTTTGCAGTATTTTATACATTTTTATAATGATATGCTATTTAAATAATATAAAATATCCCGAATCAATGTTAAACTCAAATTGCCTCCATATTAAAGGCTTTAAAAGTCAACAAAATAAAAAAAAACATGAAAAAGTGAAGTTTTTGTTTATAAAATGTTTGTAATCGACCGAAACATCACAATCTAGGTTGGAATAGTGTTAAACATATAGCTATATACAGGAATAGCTTTTCTCTAAACTAAAAACTGCTTAAAAAAACTTAATTATTCGAAATTATCAGTATTTTAATAGTCCCGACCTAAGATTTTATTTTCGAAATATCTCGAAAACTTGAGCCAAACTTTCAAAACGGTTGCCACCACTGAATTCAGCATACTCGAATTAACTAGAATCGATGTGTCTCCGCTCTGTTGCAAAAAAAAAGTTCTAAAAACTATCACAGTGTTATTGGTGCCCTTGTCATTTAAAGAAAATATTAATCAACATTTAAAAACGGAATTAAAAAAAATTAAATTACATAATCAAAAAATTGATTTTAGAAAAAAATTCAAATATTTTTTTAAAAAGATTAAAAAATGTTTTTTTTTGGAAAAAAAAAATATATAAAATATTGCTATTATACTGATACCGCCCATAATCTCGTAAAGGCCATAACTGCAAAATTTCCAATCTTATTTTTTTCAATATTTGAAGTTAGGGCATTTTCAAATAATCCAGAAAATTCCAAAAAAGTTTTTAAATTTTTTTTTAATTTCTATATACAAATTGCGGTAAGCTATTAAGTGTTTCCCCCTCCCAGTATAACTCAGAAGTATGAAAAATGTAGTTAGGGCATTAACGAGATTATAGGCAGTATACTTACTTAATGCTTCTGTATTAAAAGTTTCGTTGAAAGCGGCCTAATCATTTACGAGAAATTCAGAAATAGAATTAAAAGGGTTTTATATGCACCAACCAACGCAACGGCTCTAAAAATATTTATTTTATGTATCTGAAAAAGAGTCTTACGAGTAATCTACCTCATTACACGATTCTTTTTATCAAAATCGTTATAACATTTCTGTACCTACTGTTTATTTTGGTCCTTTTAATTTCCCCTCTAGGAAATCAAAGAAAACTATGTTTTCCAGGGGTATTTAATTTATACCAAAAAGCTGATCAAAAGTCTAAAATGAAAAAATGAAGCTTAAAATGAAAGTTTTACCGTTATGTCATAGATAAATAGGCTCTGCATTGTGTAGGTGGATTTCCAGTGTTTATGTGGTTATTTTGAAGATTTTTTTAAACTTTAAATAGAGGTATTAACTTTATTTAAATTATATTTTGTTTTTAAAAAAGCTAGTTTTTTTTTAATTTTGATTATTTAAGATAAGAGTTCAAAGTGTAATATAGTAGTTCTTGGTACCTAAAAACTAAGTAGTACCTAATTTCACAGTAGTCTCTCCTATCAGTTAAGAAAATAAAAAATTCCGCAAACTTTTGTTTGTTGATTTGTTTTCTGCATGGGTTAGTGGGTAAAATATACTAAACCCATTTGCGACATTTAATGGCTTCGAAATCTTCGCATCCCATAATGCAAAATTTTGACATTTATTCAATGGTGAATAACTGGTGTATGTTTATGTTTAGTCAGCTGTGAATTTGTTTTTACTATTTTGTTTGTGTCTTAACTGCGTGTCACTGTGGCGTATGTGTAACTTTTTCATATTGAAAATTGAAATATGTTATTGGTTAATACAAATTACAAAAATTATAAAATATGGTAAATAATTTTTGTATTTATTTACTTCACTTCTGAACCTTTTTCATTTGGAATTGCGAACAAATAATTTTGATCACATTTTTCGGTCAAATACACCGCAGTGGCTTAAACTGGAACTCTAGGTACAGACAGACTAAGTTGTACTTAAACTCATGCAAATCAATTTGATCAAATTTATTATTTATATAATTTATTTATATAATTTTTATAAAACTTTAAAAAAACTCTTATATATTATAAAATTCTCATCGTCTTATAAAATATGGATGGAAAAGAATTTTTTTAATAAGACTTTTCAATAAGCACAACTTCTTTAGATACACAAAGAAACATAATTTCCAACACAATTGTCAGTTGTAGGTTTTCTCAAATTTTAAGTCAGGTATAATGTACCTTGTGACGAGATACACGTGAGAAGAAACTTAAAAAAAAAAGAGTGTGTGTACACATGTACACGCGACTGAAGTTATACTTCTCATTCAGTATATGTAAATTAATTTCATTTGATATTTTTAATTTCTATTATTAAATTAATTAATCCACAAATCGTTTTTTTACATTTTTATCAAGTGAACAATAAATTAATTCTTTCATCCTCCTTGCGTCCATGTAGTTTTCAATTTATTCTGTGAAATTTACACATGTTGTGCGGTTCAGAACGTACGGTATACGCTTAACGAAACTAAATGAATTGAGCATAAAATGTGCGATATGGTTATTTTATGAGAATTGTGTGTGCTTCAGCACTAGTAGTAGCAATATGGAACTTGCAGAGTTGCTACAAAGCTCAAAAGTGAGCTGAGCTCAGCTCACAGCTCAGCTCAAATTTTGAGCTAGCTGACTTTTGAGCTATGTACCATAGCTCAGCTCATTTGAGCTGAGCTGAAAGTCAGCTGAGCTGATGGTTGAGCTGAGCTGTTGGGTGAGCTAAAGTAAAGTGAGCTGAGCTGAGCTGTGATGGGTGAGAGGATACATTGATTTTTATTTGGAAAGTATAATGAAATATGAAGATATTTTAAACTTTTATAAAACACCATAGCTCAAGATGTTTGGTTCTAGTTATTAATGGAATTATTTTAACACATGGATATTTTTATAAATAAAACAGATAATTTTTCGTGATCTTTCTCTTGGTTTTTTTAACCCTAGAAAGATAATCATAATATACGTCTCAGAGACGTATGATTCTAAAAAAGATTTTTGGTCTTATGTTAACACTTTTTGTCATATTTATTTAACTCATTACTTAGATTATTTTAAAGAAGTGATATAATAAATCAAATCAATTTAACAAAAACCCAGAAATTTGAATTGAATTAGATAAAACAGTTCTTTACACGCCATACGTCTTACAGACGTAGATTATCTTTCTAGGGTTAATAGTAAATATATTTCTATTTTTTTAGTAAAATATTTCTTTTTTAATCATAAAAAAAATCAGGTACAATTAGGTTTTACGACTTTTTTCAAAATTCCGAGAAAATCGCGTTTGAAAGTTGGGGTAAATTTTGTTTTCGAAAAATCCCCGAATCTTTGAACGCTCCTGGAAGCTAAGCCGCTTGAGAGCAATTTTTGGGAGTGATGCCAAATGATAGCTTGTGTCATGGGCCTACGCTTTGCACATTATCAGATTTTTAAAAAATCGCCTTCCATGTTAAACCGCCACATCATGCCTTTTTTTTTCAGAATCGGGCTTAACTTTTTTTTTACCTTTAAGTTCTCCTGGTTTGAGAACGCGTGTACCTACAGGGATGGAAGTTGTACCCAAATGTAGGTTAGAGTCCCCGCTACCTTTTGGCATCAAAAAATTTTTTTTCATTTTTTTCAAAATTCCGAGATATAGGCGTTGGAAGGCTTTGATCTAGAGACAGGGGAGTGGTGCCATATGAAAGCTTATATTCTCAGCTACCCGAAAGTGGTATAATCCGGTTTTTCGTTTTGTTTCAAAATTCCGAGAAAATCGTGTTTGAAAGTTGGGGTAAATTTTTTTTTCGAAAAATCCCCGAATCTTTGAACGCTCCTGGAAGCTAAGCCGCTTGAGAGCAATTTTTGGGAGTGATGCCAAATGATAGCTTGTGTCATGGGCCTACGCTTTGCACATTGTCAGATTTTTAAAAAATCGCTTTGCATGTTAAACCGCCACATCATGCCTATTTTTTCAGAATCGGGCTTAACTTTTTTTTACCTTTAAGTTCTCCTGGTTTGAGAACGCGTGTACCTACAGGGATGGAAGTTGTACCCAAATGTAGGTTAGAGTCCCCGCTACCTTTTGGCATCAAAAAAATTTTTTTCATTTTTTTCAAAATTCCGAGATATAGGCGTTGGAAGTTGGGGCGCTCACTTTCAGCTCAGCTCACTTTCAGCTCAGCTCACTTTCAGCTCAGCTCAAATGAGCTAAGCTATGGTACCTAGCTCAAATTTGAGCTGAGCTGTGAGCTGAGCTGAAATGTTAGCTTTTTGCAACCCTGGCAACTTGCCACACGCAACTTGCCACATACAACTTGCCACATGCAACTTGCCACATGCAACTTGCCACATGCAACTTGCCACATACAACTTGCCACATGCAACTTGCCACATGAAACATGTAACTTGCTACGTGTTGTGTGTTTTATGTTTGCCGTACTGTGGCGTACTGCATTTTTAAATACTAAAGTACTGCGTACTCTAAAGGTGAAACGACAGCCCTGCTACCCAGGGTGATCGCGTCATAATCCCTTTGACATTCTTGTCAAAAAGTAAATTTTCATACCCACCCTCCCATAAGAAGTATAACTTCAAAAAAAAAACATTTTATTCAAAATCATCCCAACCGTTTACAATGCTGTTGTAGTCGTCTTCTATTGGAATTTCCTCACTCAAATATAAGAAAAATATTCCAATAACAGCTTCTTAAGGCAACCTTAGAAAATATTTATTTTGAAATAGCGTGCAACATGACGGCTGCACCTGGTTTGTGTATGTTGGATGAACTTTTGAAATATTTCCCTAGATATTGAACATACTTACTTACAAAGTATCTAAGTTTCTTGGTTTTTCCGTCCAATATTAAGAAATTTTGTATATTAAACCAGAACTTCATACATTATAATGGAGAGTAAAAAAAGAAAAAAACAAACAAAGTATTCAAGTAAGAAAAGAAAAAAAAATTTATATAGTCCGAACGAGCTGTATCCATTCATGAACCTCCTGTACACATAGGTAATGTTAAAAGTTTTCATCATGCAAGCAAACTCAATGTTGTTACACTTAGCTAATGTTAGTTTTTAGGACCAAAGTTAAATTGATTTTTTTTTGCATTGAAAATCAGAAAAAAATCTAAAAGGCAACAGGGTATGGTGCCATGTTTTTAATTAAAGGAAAGATATACCTATATTTTATAGGTATATACAATGAAAAACTATCATTTTTGTTTAGACATCTGTTATGATGTGGTTTTTCTAGAAACAAAATAATTACATATATAGAAAAACTGTTTTTTTTTTTGTAGAATTAAAAAAAAATATCAATATTAAAATATTAATATAAAAATATTAATATTAATGTAATATTGTTGGGAATAAAATTGAATAATTCATTTATGTTCAATGATTGAGCTTCCTGGAAAAAAAAAATAACTCATGACAAAAATATTGCTTAAAAAGCATAAGTTAAGGAAAAATAAGGTTTATTGAAACAAAAACAAAAAAATAGCATCAAAAGAAAATATGTATGTGTGCAGGCTAGCTAGCTACATAATCGAGCATTAAATTTAACAGTGCTCACCACAAAAATGACTTTTGGAACTCTTCCAACTTTTATCGACACTTGAATCCTATTTACCTCTTTCGTAATCTCTTTCCTCTACCGCTTTTGTTTAATGTTTATTTCTTCCTTCAATATGTTCGGATTCAGCATGGTTCAGTACTTTTACTTTGGTCCTCTTCTTGTGAACGTATGGTTTTTCATAAAGGTAAATTATTAGGTTCGAAATTTTTTACTTGCGATATACATTATAGTACAGGTAAAATCGGCATTTAAAAATAAAAAAATTGTTACACTCATAAAACTTGGCAAAAAGTTTGCTTTTGGGATAAGAACCAAGGATAAAAAAGTCTATAAAAAAGGGGGGGGGGGGGGGGGGGGTGAAACTCAAAAATATATAGTGAAAAAAAATGTTTGTGAAATATCGTCATATGACACATATTATTAATGCATTTTTCAAAATAAAGACAATGACAAATAAAAAGTTATTGCCGATTAAAAACAAGGGTGCTTGTTTTTTTTATCTCAACGGGTAAAATATAACCGAAACCCATGTGAAAAACATGCTACACTGATGAAATTCGGGTTGAAGGTTTTAAATAAAGCAAAGGATTCAAAAAGTTCTTAAAAATATTTTTAGTGTAAGAGTGTTTTTCTGATTGATTGAGTTATGTGTGAGAAAATTATCATAATAGCTGACTTAAGTTTTATTAATTTTTAAAACTTGGTGAAAAAAGTTTTGTTTGGTATAAGAATTAAGAATCTATAAAGTGTAAAAAATTATTTTGAGTGAAAGGGTGTTTTTTTTTTAAGAACTGATGTAATTTGGAATAAGTACCACAAAAACTGGGAAAAAATTGGTAAAAATGTTTCATTTATAACAGAAACCAAGAACCCAAACAGTCTATACAAATATTTTAGGTGAAAGGGATAAATAGGGAAAATCCGCGATAAGTCTGATAAAATCAATGGCATAAAAGGTACCCTTATGAATTTCATTAATTATGTTCTCTTTTCCATGGAAATTACGAATAAAACAAATCTATAAATTTTTTTAATATGAAAGGTTTTTTTTAGGTGTAAAGAAAATATGGGTATATTTGAAAAAGTGTGTAATAATTTATTTAAATTCAGCAATTATGTTACTTTTAAGATACGA
This sequence comes from Episyrphus balteatus, assembly GCF_945859705.1. NCBI lineage: Eukaryota > Metazoa > Arthropoda > Insecta > Diptera > Syrphidae > Episyrphus > Episyrphus balteatus. The sequence continues at coordinate 80,875,305 of NC_079136.1, read as the reverse complement.
AACAAGAATCTAAATTGTCTATAAAAATATCATGGTTAAAAGGGTGTTTTTCTGAGTGAAAACAAAAATGATGGGTCACCCTAATGAAATTTGGTGAAAACATTGAATTTGGGATAGTAGAAAGCAAGAATAAAGAGTTTTCATAAAAAAATTTAGGTGAAAGGGTGTTTTTTTTTTTTCGAAGAGACAATAAAATCTGTAACTGGCCCAAAATCTGTTTAGGTAAAAAACAAGCACCCATGTTTTTAATCGACAATAACTTTTCTTAGAGCAATCTTATTTACTTTATTTTCATGTCATTAGATTCAACATCAAAAAATACCTTAAAAACATGTGTCATATGATGATATTCACAATTTATTTCACTGTTGTGTTGACCTTCAATCTTTTCCGCGAAAAAATACCCTTCCACTCAATTTACTTCTTTCTTCATCAGAGTCAGATCCATTCGACTTGGTGGAAACTTTATGTTTATATCTGTTGCTCTATATACCTACTCGTATATATCTTTCAATGACAATTTTCCACGTCAATAGACAAACATTTTTTTTATTATTTCCAAAAGTGCAGACAGAATAGTTTTCCAAAAAGGAAAAATAATCTTAAAGATTGTTAAAAAAAAAACTGAAGAACCTTAAAGATCAAGAACATGTGCTGTCAAACCCGGCGTATACCGATAATGTTTCTTCTTTTATGGCAATTACTTGCTTCTTTAATGGTTAGTTACCTATCAATTTTTTTTTTATTTTTTTTTTTTTTCGTCAAAGCCAAATTTCTTTTCCATTTTTCGCCGTTGAACGAGCAATTTCCGAGAAGGAAAATGTCAAAGTATATTGGGCTTTCGCAGAACACTCCCACTTCACTCCGGCTTTTAGTTCATTTTAAAATGGGGAAGAATAGACACGTAACTTCCGCATAAACTCTGTGTAAAAGTGCAATTGCTTGGGAAAGAGAAGATTGGAAATTTTTTAGGAGTATGTATTCTATATGGTTGTCATTTTTTGTGGGCAATAGAAATTTTAATTCGAAACAAGTTTTAGGGTATAACCACAAAGATGTCATTGAATCATGACTTTCAAGCTCAACTAAATATTTTTCTGTATCGCATATTCACATGTTCTTAAGTCAAAGGCGTTAACTCAAGAAAATTCTTAAATGTTCTTGTTTTCAAAAGGAGATTAGAGCAAGAACAATTAAATTATTTTAAATTGAACCAAGTTGTAGTTCAATGCAAAAAATGAAAGACAGTTGAGTTTTCTATAACGTTATAAATTTTAATGTTGAGGAACTAATTGTAGTGTATTCAAATAATGATGGTTAGCAATTAAATTCAAAATGTAAAAGATCCTACCATGAAGCTTCTATCCATGTCATACTGTATTTCTTTACATAAACAATACAGCTGATTTTACGGATTTAATATAAAAAGTTCAGCAACCCTAAGTAGGGGAAATAGTTCATTTGAATCATATTAAATTTACTTTTCGGAGTTCTATACACATGAATGCAATTCTTCTTATTTTCCTTTTAAACATATTCTAAAATAAAAGAGATGCCATTAATAAAGTTGTCGTTAAGTTTTTGCATTACAATTTAGCATTATAATTTTGTGGGTTAAAGTGAGAAAGCTATACTTATGAATTTCATATTTTACAGTTTCTTTTAGTTTTCGTTTTCTTTTCTCGAGCTTCGGTTGTTTGGAAAGTTTTCTTTAAATTGTTATAAATTTTTTAATTTGTAAAAATACCTTGGATTAACAATTAATAGTTAATTAATGCAATTATTATATAAATTTGCATATTAATTGTTAATCTAGTGTATTAAGCAAAAGTCTTCATTTTAGTGTAATTTTATGTTGATGACGTCACATGTCTTCTTGTTGCATTGATGACGTCTGTTTCTCTCGAGCGTGATATTTCGTTTTCTGTGACGTGTGAATGGTTCTTTTTTATGTTGAACGCCAACATCCTCCACCCCCGCGGGAAAGTAAGGCATAGTGTGTGAGTGTTTTGTGGCCAAAGTGTGTTGATTGATTTGAGGCGAAATTATCTTAATTTGGCAGACGTCTTTTGTTGTTGTCATCATAAATCGCCATCATCATCATTTGGGCTATGTCCATGGTTCATAGCAGGTGTGTTACCAAAAATAAAAATAAATTAGAAAAAGAATTAGTTTTTTTTAAGAAACCCAAAAAAATTAATTTAAAATTCAAAATTTATTTATCTGCTTCGACACCTCCCACCACCCACAGGTGCTTTGGATTCTTCTTCCTTTGGATTATATTTCGTACCTGTTGGTTTAGAGAGGGTAAGTTCATTGGTTGGTACATGCAAAATGATTAAGAAAGTTTGTTTGTTTTTTTTGTTTTTTTTTTTTAAGGGGTTGATATGGGCGTTAAGATGATTTGTTCATTTATTAAAATTATATTTAATTCAGGGATATGGGCATTACACTCAGGGAATGATATGGGCATTTCACTCAGGGAATGATATGGGCTTTAATTAATGTTGTTTTATGAAAGCAATATTTTGATTAAATTAGATTTATTAGTTAGTTTTATTTATTACTGTTTGACGGATCACATATTGGTAGTCGTGATAGTTTTGATATTGGTCGTTTTAAAATAGAGTTTTTTGTTTTTATTGTCACTACGCGTGTAAAACCATCTGCGCCGGGATGTAATTCGATTACTCTTGCAAGTAACCATGCTGATGGTGGAAGATTATCTTCCTTCACGAGAACAATATCTCCAACCTTGAGGTTCTCTTTTGGGTTGAGCCATTTTGGACGTTGCTGCAGGTGATGCAAGTATGATGAGCTCCATTGCTTCCAAAATTCCTGCTTGAGACGTTGTAGGTATTTCCATTTGTTGAGAGCATTGATGTTGTGTTCCATAAGGTTCCTCTCAGGAAGGGTGCAGAGTGGGGCTCCAATAAGAAAATGCCCAGGTGTGAGCACTGACAGGTCGTCTGGATCTGAACTCATTGGGCAAAGTGGTCTGGAGTTGAGGCAGGCTTCAATTTGAGCCAGAAGTGTAGTGTGTTCTTCAAAGGTGAGTTTAGAGCAGCCAATAGTTCGTTTGAGGTGAAACTTAATTGACTTCACTCCTGCCTCCCAGAGTCCTCCAAAATGTGGTGATGATGGAGGATTGAAATGCCATTTCGTGTTTTGAGCAGCAAGAGCTTCACTTACTTCTGAAGACCACTCAGATGAAATGAACTTGCTATCTTTTCGCATCTCGTTGTTTGCTCCCTTAAAGTTTGTTCCGCAGTCGCTAAACATATTTGCACAACTTCCTCGTCGGGCAACAAACCTTCTAAATGCTGCTATAAAGGCAACCGAGCTTAAGTCGCTGACCAGCTCTATATGAATGGCCTTAGTAGACATACAGACGAAGACGGCTATATAGCCCTTTGAAAATTTATTGCATTTACCCTTCCACATCTTTATTTCAATTGGTCCAGCATAGTCAACTCCTGTATTTGTAAATGGTCTGGATGCAATCACTCTCTCTGCAGGTAGGCTACCCATAAGCTGCTCTTGCACCTTCGCGTTGTATCGATGACATCGAACGCAATGATAAATGACGGATTTAATTGTCCTTTTAACATTTGTAATCCAATATAAATTTCTTATTGTGGCCATCATAATTTGTTGACCGCCATGCAGTGTACTTTGATGAATGTCCGATATCAAGAGCTTAACAAAGGGATGGGAGTTTTTTAGTATTACAGGGTGTTGCTGATTGAAACTTAGTGTTGAGTTTGTTAGCCTTCCACCTACTCGTAACATACCATCACTAGCGATAAAAGGGTTAAGACTTCGAATGTGGCTACTCTTTGGTATAGATTTTTTGTTTTCTAAACTAGATATTTCTTCAGGGAAGCATTCTTTTTGAACAAACTTAATTATTTGATTTTGAGTTGAAATTAATTCATCTGATTGTAAAGGATGTGTAACAAGTGATTTTCTGCTGTCTTTGTGTAGTAGAATATAAAAATATCTGCGCCATATTGCAACACTTCGTACAAGACGTTTAAGAGTTGAGTATTTGTCTATAATTGGGTTTATGTTTAACAGATAACTGAAAACTACATTACCAATGTTTGACGGTGAGATATTAACGTTTTCTTGATAAGAAAATGGTATTGTCATAGAACATAAATTAGTTCTTTTTGTTTCGAGGTCAGTTTCAATAGGTATTACGTTCTTACGCTCATCTTTGACAAAATTTTTCAGAAATGGTGGCCCATGCCACCACATTTCACTATCAATAACATCTTTAGGCGATAGTCCTCTTGAGACAATGTCAGCGGGGTTTTCCTTGCCATTTACGTGATGCCATATAGTTGTTTCAGTGAGAGACTGAATTTCAGCTACTCGATTCGCGACAAATGTCGTTCTTAATGATGGGCTTCCTCTGATCCATGCTAAGGTGATCATAGAGTCAGACCAAGCAGAGATGTCTACAGTTTCAAGTTGCATAGATCTTGAAATACGATGAATGAGCTTTGCAAGCAGAAGTGCTGCACACAGTTCCAATCTAGGCAGTGATATACTTTTAATGGGAGCTACTCTGGTTTTCGATGCTATAAGATGAATAACCTCTTCTCCATCTTTAACAACCCTTGCGTATATAACTGCAGCATAGGCTTTCTCCGAAGCATCACAAAATCCATGTAGTTGAATCAAGGATGAATTTTCAAAGTTAATCCAGCGAGGTATTTGAATCTCTTCTAATTTCTTAAGATTGTTTCTTAGGTCAAGCCAACTTATTTTAAGTGCATCGGGTAAAGTTGAATCCCAAGATAACTCGTCGACCCATAGTTGTTGCATTAATAATTTTGCCTTAATGATGCAAGGCGCAATCCATCCTAATGGATCAAAAAGACGTGAGATGTCAGCCAGGACAGATCGTTTTGTATATTTATCAGTGTTGGGAAGATTAATCTTGAATGTGAAGACATCTTTCGCTGGATGCCATTGGATACCGAGTGTTTTTATAGAATCAGTAGAGTCAAAATCCATCGGTAGATTAACTTCTCTTTCAGTTTTAGGTATCTGAACCAAAATGTTTGACGAATTGCTTGCCCACTTACGCAAAGGAAATCCAGCTTGGTTTAAGACTGTTAGAACGTCTCTTTGTAACGTGGTTGCGTCCGCTTCGTTATCGGACCCATATAAAAAGTCATCAACGTAGAAACCTTCATTGATAGCCTTTGCTACATGAGGTTGAGTATTCTCAACATCCAAAGCGATTTGTTGTAGAGTACGCACTGCCAAATAGGGAGCAGAGGCTGTACCAAACGTGACAGTGTTGAGAGCAAATGTTTTTATTGGTTCAGTGTCACTATCTCTCCATAATATGAGTTGATATATGGTGTCTTTTGGAGCCATCCATATTTGTCTGTACATTTTGCTGATATCAGCTGCAAAGGCTATTTTGAATTTTCTCCATTGGGCTATTAAGTCGATTATATCCCTTTGAAGACGTGGACCGACCATCAAATGGTCGTTCAAAGATAAGCCAGTAGAAGTGGGACAAGAGGCATCAAAGACTACTCGGAGTTTTGTTGTCGTGGACTCCTTGAACACCGCATGATGGGGTAGGTAATAATGATTACCTTCAGTTATGGCAGTTACGGATGTCACTTCCTTCATATGTCCCATCGTCAGGTACTCATTTATGCAGCTGGAGTACTCATCCTTCAGTTTTTTGTTCATTGCCATTCGCTTTTCCAATTGAAAAAATCGCGCCATTGCTGCTCTTTTAGAGTCGCCAAGGATCGGTCGGATGTTGTTCTTAAAGGGAAGTTGTACTTCATACCTTCCATCTTCTTTCCTTTGAAAGGTTTCGTTGTAATGTTGTTGACATTTTTCTTCTTCCAACGTTAGTTTACGGTAATCAAGGTTTTCTTCTATCTCCCAAAAACGCCTTACTTCCGCCATGATGGCGTTGAAGTGATTCTGAACAGTTTGTTTAGTTTGTTGGCCTTCAGATCTGAACGATCCAGTTAAAATCCATCCTAACTCGGTTTGTTGTGCAACCGGAGACCCAATTTTTTTCTTTACAAGCCCTTCCAAAATGATAGATGCGTAGACATCTGCTCCAAGCAAGAGATCGATCTTCCCAGGGATAGAAAACCAAGGATCGGCCAGTGACAAGTTATCGAGATGGATCCAATCAGATGAGTCAACTTCCTGTGTTGGTACCAAAGTTGTTAGTTGGGACAAAACAAAGGCTTGAATTTCAAGGGAAAATAATGGATTTGTCATAGAGTATATGGTGAGGTCAACCTTGGACTTGGAGGTGCCTGTCAAGGTTTGACCTAACCCGGTAACGTTGACCAATGTTTTTTCTTTTTTTAGTTTAAGGAGCTGTGTGACATTTTCTGTTACAAAGCTAATTTCAGAGCCAGGGTCGATTAGTGCTCTCAGAACATGAGCTGTTCCATTGGGAGCGAAAACCTTAACTCGTGCTGTTGCCAGCAATCCCTTCGAACGTATATTGTTAAAAAAGGTACGAGCAGTTTGTGGATTTGTTGAATTCTCTTGTTCGCTGCTTTGAAGAGAAAAATGATCAGGATTTTGCACTAAATTAACGTTATAGTTTTCGTAATTATTGCCTTGTCTTCTAAACTGATTTTGATGGTGGGCTGAGTTGTTATTTTGTCTTTGAGATGATGTATTCGGAAGATTCGTATTGTTTCTATTTTGTTGCGTTTCTATGTGTAACATAGTGTGGTGCTTTAATCCACATTTGATGCAGCGATTACTGCTGCTGCACGTGGATGAATGGTGGTCATATCCTAAGCAGTTTGAACAAATTGAATTTCGCTTCATGGCTTCAATACGTGCTTTCACACCCATAATCGAAAATTGTCTACAGAATCGTATTCCGTGGTCGGCCTTGCACAGGCGGCAAGAAAATTGCTTATTCGTATGAAACGACCCCGATGGTTTTCTGAACGACGACGTGTTTGAAGCTGGATGTTTAAATTCCTTATCGTCATAAATTTGTTCTAACGAACTGAATCGTGCCTGTAAGAAGGCTGCAAAAGTTTTCCAATCTGGAAGAACCTTTGATGTCCCCAAACGAAATTCCCATTCTTTTTGAGTTTGAAGAGGGAGTTTTTGGTACACCACATAAATTAAAATGCAGTCCCAAGCATCAACTTTAATGTTCAAATTTGCAAGTGCATGAATACATGATGTCGTTACATCATGCAAGGACTTTAGACCCGACGCCGATTCGTGTGTGTGTTTTTGCTGCTCCATTAATCTTCTGATTTGAGCATTAACAAGTTTTCGCGTATTTTTATACCTATCAACTAAAATTTCCCAGGCAGAGCTATATGATTTGCCTTCGATTGGGAGATGACTTATTAGTTCTAAAGGTGTTTTTGCTAGCGAAGACAGTAAGTATTGCAGTTTCTGTATATCTGAGAGATCTACGTTATGGTGAACCATACTCTCAAACATGTTTTGAAATTCAAACCAATCCTCATAGTCACCAGAGAATGGTTTAATTTCAATTCGTTTTAGTTTTATTTCACACACGGAAGATTTGGTGGTATTGTTTAACCGAGAAGTGTCAAAATAAGTGTTTTCACGTTCAGGGCAGATTTCATCGAGTAAATCTTGTAATTTGCCATTAAAGTCAAAATAAATCAGTTTAATTTTTGTAAAGGTTTCACTTTCAAGATACTTTTCTTTTGCTGGGTCAGCAGAGTTATTAACAATGGACGTGTGGTCCTTCTTTGCTAGCTTGAAAGTATTTTCAACCTCTACCAGCCACGTGTTCATGAAACCTTTTGAAGATCGCGCCGCGGTATCCTTTCCTATTTTTTCACAGAATTGTTCATAGTCATTTTGAAACTCTTTAAGTCTTAGTTCTTGAGTTTCTATTATCTTTCCTAGCTTAGACATCGCAAGAAACTAGTTGCACTTAAGGCTTTGTTTTTATTTAAGGAGAATAAAATCACTTTAAATGTATATATATTTGCATAAAAAAAAATATGTAGTTTATAATTATGTAGTTGTATGAAGTTTTTATTTAAATTGTTCAAATATTAATGTTTTTAAAGGATTTTATGTAATTACCACCTTTTCACAAACGGTTAAGGCACGTGTTACCGTTAGTATGAAAATCCAATGCACAATAATTTCCAGATAGAAGAGAATTCCTCCTTTTAGTTAAAGTCCAATATATTCCAATTTTGTAATTTTATGTTGAAAAGCCGTCGGCAAAACAAGGTACGATATAATGGCTTTTAATGTCCAGTTTTCCAAGCCTCGTGGTTACGATTTTTAACGATTTAACGATATTTTTATTGAACAGTTATTATATATACAATTTGCTTAAAGCTAGTAATCTAAAAATGTACATTGATTATATTAGTAATATGTTGGCACAAAAGGGGCCTAACGTTTTTACATTGTTTTTTTTTTTTTTTTTTAAGCTAAATTTACAGTTAATTGTCATTGTGTTTGTTTTAAATATTAATTCTGTTGGCAGCTTCTTAACTCGGGTTGTTCAGGTCCGGTTGTCATTGTAAAGGTTGGATTAGGGAGAGGTGAGGCTTTCAGCCACGATAGTGAGCTGATCCAGGATCAGCGTAGAAGGGGATGTTCTCTTCGTCGTTGGTTGATATAAGATCCTCATCCAAAAGTTCCTTAGCTTCTAGGTACCGCTGGTTAGGATGTCTTGGCTGGTTTATTACTCTTCCTATTATTGGGTTTGGATGATTGCTCAGGTTCTGTAGGCATCTTCTGCTTGATTGGATAAGATATTTGTCGAGTTTTATAATTTTGGCTTCTTCATACAGTCTCTTGTTGCTGACGTGTTTCCTGCGTATCCTGTCGTAGTGCATGCCTGTACAGATCCTTAAGATCTTCCTCTCCAGTATTGCTAACTTGTTTAGATGGGATTTTGTCACCGTGAACCAGATAGGAAAACAGTAGGTGATGATAGGCCTGATGAGCTGCTTGTACAGGAGAAGCTTTGTCTTTTGGCTGAGTCCGTTTCTTTTCCGCATAAGCGGATGAATGCGATGAAAGGCGAAATTGGCTTTTTTCAAAACGGCTGCTGCTTGAGGGTTAAATCGGTTCTTCTCATCGAATTGTATTCCCAGATATTTGACGTTATTTTTTGCTGAAATTTGTGTTCCATCGGGAAGGCTTATCTTGATGTTCCTGCAGTTCCTGGCTGAGCGTATTCTAGGATTTCCTGGGGTGGCTGGTCGTCTAAAGCATATTAGTTCCGATTTGGCTGTGTTGATTTTGAAGCCCCAGCGCTTATAAAACTCGTAAAGTTGTCTTATGTGGGCTTCCACTTTCCTTGCGGCTAATATGGGTGACTTCGACTTCGCGTACGTGAGAGAGTCGTCTGCAAACAAGAGATTCTGAGCTAATTCTGGTTGGGGCTGATCGGATGTGTAAATGTTGAAGAGGAATGGTCCTAGCTTCGATCCTTGTGCAACTCCGGCATTGATTGTCCTCATTGTTGATTGGCTGTTTCCTAATTGTACAAAGAACGATCTGGAATGAAGAAAGCTGTAAATAATTTTGATTAGTGAAATTGGAAATCTCAGCTGGAATAGTTTGTGAATAAGTCCTTCAATCCAGACACTGTCAAATGCTTTTTCTATGTCGAGAAAACATCCGACAGTGACTTGGTTTCCGTTTAGGGAGGCGGCAACATCGTGTTGGAGTTTTAGGAGTGGATGGAGTGTAGAGTGCTTTTGACGGAATCCAAACTGCATATCTGGCACTATGCAGTTGTCGCTGCAAAAAGATTTCAGCCGCCTAAGTATTAGCTCCTCGAGTATCTTGCTCATATTGCTTAGAAGTGAAATGGGCCTATATCCAGAGACGTCCTTGTTGTTTTCCTTCTTTGGTATGGCCACGACTTTAGCTTTTTTCCATTTGCTGGGAAAGTAGCAATTGACAACACAGTTGTTTAAGATAATTGCCAAGAAAATTATCGCTGAATGAGGTATTCTTTTAAGAATAAAATTAGAGATGTTATCTGGTCCTGTTGACTTCTTTTGATGGCTTCTTTGTAGAATTTCCTTTATTTCATCTGGGTTGGTAAGCTCGGAGTTGTCTGTGGGGTCGCTGGCAATATTGTTGTCGCTGAATTGCCTGGTCTCAGTGACAGTTTTGGCGCGTTGCACTGAAGTGTTGACTTCTTCTAAAAACTCAGGGTCCAAAGGCGGGTTCGGCTTGAAGTGATTTTCAAAATAGTCGGCAAACGCTTTCGCTTTATCTTCGCTAGTTGTAACTTCGCCATTAGGTGTTGTGATGATGACTGGCATAGGAGGCTTCTTCCCGATAACACTGTTGATTTTCTTGAAGGTGTCAGGACCTGGCTTGATTGCTTGGAGTCTTTTCTGTAGCTGAATATCGTTGAAGTGCTGTACTGAGTTCCTAAACATAGTGTTTACACAGTTGAGTTCGCTGAGTACAGTTTGGTAGTTGCTGTTGTTGGTATTTAACTCCCTCTGGTGAATCCTTTGGAGCAATTTCCTTAGCCGTTGTCTATGGTGGTAGAGGTTCTGGATATATAAGGGCAGATGTTGGTATCTATCTTTTGAAGTCCTTCGCTGTTTCTGATTTTCTAGGGCAGTACTGACAGCATTCTCCAAGTTTTCAATTGCAGCATCGATCTGATGGTTTTGAAGATTACTGTTTTCTGCTGGTAGAATGATTGCCTCATCGATGTCTCTCTGAAGCCTTGGAACATCCAGCTTGGAATAGTTGATGAATCCTTCTTCTGGTTGGTTTGTTGTGAAGATCTGGTGTTGTAGATTTATTGAGAGGATAACTGCTTCGTGGTCTGAGTCACTAGTGAGTGTTGTGCAGATATAGTTTCTCAATTCTGGAAGAATGAATACTAGGTTTGAAGTTGCAAGAAAGAAGTCTAGCGTTGATGGTGTTCTTGGGAATGTGGGCTTAGGTTGTGAGATGATGACTAGGGAATGTTGATCACTATTATCGTCCAGCCAGTTGACAATAGTATTCCCATCATTGTTGTTTTCGGTATCCATCCATCGCTGATGTCTTGCATTGAAGTCGCCACCGATGAGTCCATATGTACTTCTGCTGGCAGTTTGGTTAAGGATTTGAAGATCGTGTCTTATTTCATTCAATCTTGCTGTGCATTTGTTGTAGATGCTGATAACGGTTAAAGATTCGCCCATTTCGAGCTGGATTGTGATGGCGGTGGCTTCGAAGCATTTTAGGCCGGGAATTGTCACTTTTCGGGCACAGTTGGCAAATTTATTGTGAAGGTACAGAGCAGTTCCTCTCTTTCCCTCGCTCTTGTCCGTTCTGAAAGTCTTGTAGTTGACGAAATCAATGTTGTTCCTCGGCGTTACATTTGTTTCGCTGATTAAGGCAATGTCCGGGTTGTTCTTTTTCAGGAAAAGGTTTAATGATGTTCTTTTTTCTAAGCTATATAACGAGTTAACGTTATAAGCCACTATGCGCAGTTTTTGTAGGCGCATTAAGCGCTGCATAGGTCAAAGATAAAGGTGGCCAGGGCCACGGACTTCTGTTTTTCGCTTAGGTAGTTGTAATTTGGTGGCACGGCGCTACGGGCTTTATCCATAACCGTAATGAGATCGGATCCAAACAGACGTTTAACCTCCTTCGTTAAGTTTTGACCTGAGTTCTTTGCTCCATTAGAAGGTGATGGTGTTGCTGTTGATGTCTTTTTTGGGGTCCTCACTGCTGGCTGAATCTGGGAAGTAGGTTTCATAAATGGATTAATTGTTGATTGTGGAACTGGGTTTTTTCTTGATATAGCTGCGAAACTTATGACTGGTTTGGTAAAGGTACAAGCTGACTTCGTGACGAACTCTTGTTGAGCTTTCTTTTGGGTCAGAGCTTGTTTTTTCTCTTCTTGTTTCTTCTTAAGTGTTGGGCATCCTCTGTAATTGGCTGGGTGTCCCTCGGTTTTGCAGTTGGCGCACCAAACATCATGGGTAGAGTTGTCCTTGCGTGGGCATTCTCCTGGCAGATGGCTGTCCTTGCACTTAACGCAGACGTAATTCATTCCGCAATTCACTGCTACATGCCCAAAGCGCTGGCAGTTCCTACACTGGACAATATCATTGGCCTTGAAGCGCTCCCAGTAAACTTTATGGTTCATGATACTTGTCTTTGTGTAAACTTCTGCAACATCGCACGTCTTGCTAAGTTCTACAACAAAGCTGTTGAATTCTTTGTTGGAGGTCTTTCTTGATCTGTAGGGGGAAACTTTAATGATGGGCAGTCCTTCGATTTTAAGTTCCTCTTCAACTTCTATGGCACTGATGGTGAAGTGGATACCTTTCAGCAGCATCAAGGTTTTTCTGTCTTCTTTTGGGGTAAACGATAGGTTTTGGATTTTCATCATCTTCAGATAGTTCTTGATCTCATCGTGGTCTTTCCTTGTTGTTGTACTGATTATGGTTTTTTTCGTGTTAAGGTTCTTCAGAGTAAAACCAAGCAGTTTTCCTTTAGCAAACCTGCGTATTTCAGCAATGTTACCAGAGAAAACTATGATTGGTGGCATGGCACTCTTTTTTGTTGTCTGGCTTGGAACTGCTACTGGCTTTACTGGATTCGGCACAGTTGATGATGTGGTCGCCTCCTTCGCTGCGGTTATCGGTGCCTCAGTGGGTTGAACACTGGTTGTAACACACCCTTTATATGTACTTTACTTTAATACTTTAAAAATAAAAAATCGCGCTTTTCTTTTAAAAAGGCTCGAAGGACCATGTTCTTAAGTCAAAGGCGTTAACTCAAGAAAATTCTTAAATGTTCTTGTTTTCAAAAGGAGATTAGAGCAAGAACAATTAAATTATTTTAAATTGAACCAAGTTGTAGTTCAATGCAAAAAATGAAAGACAGTTGAGTTTTCTATAACGTTATAAATTTTAATGTTGAGGAACTAATTGTAGTGTATTCAAATAATGATGGTTAGCAATTAAATTCAAAATGTAAAAGATCCTACCATGAAGCTTCTATCCATGTCATACTGTATTTCTTTACATAAACAATACAGCTGATTTTACGGATTTAATATAAAAAGTTCAGCAACCCTAAGTAGGGGAAATAGTTCATTTGAATCATATTAAATTTACTTTTCGGAGTTCTATACACATGAATGCAATTCTTCTTATTTTCCTTTTAAACATATTCTAAAATAAAAGAGATGCCATTAATAAAGTTGTCGTTAAGTTTTTGCATTACAATTTAGCATTATAATTTTGTGGGTTAAAGTGAGAAAGCTATACTTATGAATTTCATATTTTACAGTTTCTTTTAGTTTTCGTTTTCTTTTCTCGAGCTTCGGTTGTTTGGAAAGTTTTCTTTAAATTGTTATAAATTTTTTAATTTGTAAAAATACCTTGGATTAACAATTAATAGTTAATTAATGCAATTATTATATAAATTTGCATATTAATTGTTAATCTAGTGTATTAAGCAAAAGTCTTCATTTTAGTGTAATTTTATGTTGATGACGTCACATGTCTTCTTGTTGCATTGATGACGTCTGTTTCTCTCGAGCGTGATATTTCGTTTTCTGTGACGTGTGAATGGTTCTTTTTTATGTTGAACGCCAACACACATATCGATGGTTGGTAGGTAGGACCTCGTCAAAAATTACTTTTTTTTTTAAGTAAGTCTGAAAATTTCTCAAAAATCAAAAACTTTTTTGGAATTTTTGTTAAATACGTTTATTTTAAAAATGATGCTTGTTCATTTCGCGTTGTGTCGCGTTGTGTCGCATTGTGTCGAATTGTGTCGCATTGTGTCGCATTGTGTCGCGTTGTGTCGCGTTGTGTCGCGTTGTGTCGCGTGGTGTCGCATTGTGTCGCATTGTGTCGCATTGTGTCGCGTTGTGTCGCATTCTCAGTTGAAAATTATTTGTTGGATCAATCAACACTAACTTTATTAGTTATACATTGTTTCTTGTTATAGTATTCTTTTTTCATAATTTAATTATATCATCGTCTGATATAAAATTTTTGTTAATTAGATTTAAGTGAAAATGTATGCTGAATAAAAATTGAAATTGAAAATTGAAAAATTGTGTCGCATTGTGTCGCATTGTGTAGCATTGTGTCGCATTGTGTCGCATTGTGTCGCATTGTGTCGCGTTGTGTCACGTTGTGTCGCGTTGTGTCGCATTGTGTCGCATTGTGTCGCGTTGTGTCGCGTTGTATCGCATTCTCAGTTAAAAATTATTTGTTGGATCAATCAACACTAACTTTATTAGTTATAGATTGTTTCTTGTTGTAGTATTCTTTTTTCATAATTTAATTATATCATTGTCTGATATAAAATTTTTGTTAATTAGATTAATTAGATAAGTGAAAATGAATGCTGAATAAAAATTGAAATTGAAAATTGAAAAATTGTGTCGCGTTGTGTCGCGTTGTGTCGCTTTGTGTCGCATTGTGTCGCATTGTGTCGCATTGTGTAGCATTGTGTCGGCATTGTGTCGCATTGTGTCGCATTGTGTCGCATTGTGTCGCATTGTGTCGCATTGTGTAGCATTGTGTCGGCATTGTGTCGCATTGTGTCGCATTGTGTCGCATTGTGTCGCGTTGTGTCACGTTGTGTCGCGTTGTGTCGCATTGTGTCGCATTGTGTCGCGTTGTGTCGCGTTGTATCGCATTCTCAGTTAAAAATTATTTGTTGGATCAATCAACACTAACTTTATTAGTTATAGATTGTTTCTTGTTGTAGTATTCTTTTTTCATAATTTAATTATATCATTGTCTGATATAAAATTTTTGTTAATTAGATTAATTAGATAAGTGAAAATGAATGCTGAATAAAAATTGAAATTGAAAATTGAAAAATTGTGTCGCATTGTGTCGCATTGTGTCGCGTTGTGTCACGTTGTGTCGCGTTGTGTCGCATTGTGTCGCGTTGTGTCGCATTGTGTCGCATTGTGTCGCATTCTCAGTTAAAAATTATTTGTTGGATCAATCAACACTAACTTTATTAGTTATAGATTGTTTCTTGTTGTAGTATTCTTTTTTCATAATTTAATTATATCATTGTCTGATATAAAATTTTTGTTAATTAGATTAATTAGATAAGTGAAAATGAATGCTGAATAAAAATTGAAATTGAAAATTGAAAAATTGTGTCGCGTTGTGTCGCGTTGTGTCGCTTTTTGTCGCATTGTGACGCATTGTGTCGCTTTGTGTCGCGTTGTGTCGCATTGTGTCGCGTTGTGTCGCGTTGTGTCGCATTGTGTCGCATTCTCAGTTAAAAATTATTTGTTGGATCAACACTAACTTTATTAGTTATAGATTGTTTCTTGTTATAGTATTCTTTTTTCATAATTTAATTATATCATTGCCTGATATAAAATTTTTGTTAATTAGATTTAAGTGAAAATGAATGCTGAATAAAAATTGAAATTGAAAATTGAAAAATTGTGTCGCATTGTGTCGCGTTGTGTCGCGGCTGACCGCGCAGCCGGCCGCTTGTTATTGAGAAATCAAAGTCAAGGAGTGTGTTTTTATTTGGAGAGAAAATGCAACTTATTTTACGCAGAAAATTATTATTTTGTTTTTAAGTTTTAAGTTTGAAGATATTCTTGCAAATCACACTTTTTTGCTGCTAGCCTTTGGTCTTGACTTGTCGTGCCTGGCTCCCAAGGGAAACCACTCCAGGTGGTTTACCAATGCCTGCAACAACCAAGAGTAACAAGTCACTTCTTTTGGCTTCAAACGTTAAAAAAACAGCTGAAAAAAAAATGTTGTTAAGCCTAAAATATACAAAATATCCAAAAATAAACTCCCATAGCCAATAGATACTTAAAAACACTTGAGTTTTGTGAGATATAAGATTTAACAAATAAACGAAAAAAATAAACTAGCGCACCAAAAAGCATGCCAACAACAAAATGAAATGTAAACCACTTCAAATCAGTTTGTGGGGAAACTCCATGAAATATTCACTTCTTTTCTTTTAACATTCCAAAGATAATTTGTTTCTGACAGAATAGGCGATTTATTATCCTTAAAGTGTGACACTTTTCATGATAACTACGCTATATCCTTTTCCCTGTTCTTTCCGCAATTCCACAAAGCACATACCATGATTTCTTCTTCTCATTTTGTTGCTTCTGTTATTGTTGTTGTTTCTCTCTCTTAAGCAATGCTGTCATCACAACATTACATTGGTAGTGTGGGCCTGTGCTGTAAAGCAATAGAAAACTGTTCTTTCATTCATGCGACGACGACGACGACATACACATTGTGTCGCTATTGCTGCGTCTGCATGACAAATCATGATTCTACTACATCCTAGGCAATTAATTAATGACTTATCCTTATGACAGCTGACTATAAATATACAGTAAATGAGTTATATATCCTTTAATACAATATAGTCTGACAATAGGAACCAAGAACTTAAAATACACCACCGCCATCGCCATGCCCACCCAAAGCACAATTTTAGGTTATCTATCAGTTTTTTTTGCACTGGATCTTTGACATGATTGATGTCTGTGTTTATTTATTTTAACTTGAAGCTGGTCATCTGAATTGCTTACACTTCAAGAGCTCTTATTAAAACACTACTCCATCAAATCAGTCCCCAAAAGACATCACTACTTATTTACTCCATTTTCATCCATTAATGGAAACTGTTTCATTCAAGAATAATTAGAAGAAGTTAATTCTAGTACAATTTGTGCATACATATGTATGCCTTGTACTCTAACTGTACAGATGTGGTACTTGTCAAATACTTCTCCATTGTCAACGTTGTTTGTGTCCTTGTTTTGTTAGGTCTGGGTTTGAAATTCACTCAAGTAAGTTGGAAATGAAATCCAAGTCTTGTGCAGTGTGCAACCGAAGAGACAAAGACAAATGAAGGGCAGCAAAGTCCCTATTACATTGGTGGACATTTGAAAGTCTTGAGGTTTCTAGTACCTACCTGTCCTGCTCCTGCCAAGTGCCTGAGCACAATGTAAATTTGTCTTAACGTCGACTTTGTCATTATTACCATTGGCATCTCTAAAGCAAAATAGTTATAAAGTTGAGCTGAAACAGAAATAGCAAAAGTGCTCCTTGTCTTTGAGGGCTTTTTCAAACTATACCTAGGTTTGTATGTATTTGTATACCTATCCGCTTTTGAAGAAAATCGTAAGGATTGTAGTAGAAAGTAGACAGAACACAAATATAGTTTCTAAAGATTTAAATTAACATTTATGTTTTGTTTTATAAATAAATTATTTCAATCATTATTGTCTTTTGGGGGGAATGACATTACTTTGTTGTTAGACGACTCAATTTACAAGAACAATGAAGAATTGACACAGGAAATAGATATATACCTACGAGTACATATTAACCAATTTATTTGAAAATATACTTATGTATAAATTATTTATATTAATTTAATTAAAATATTGATTTGTTTTCGTAAATTATTCTCTAAGATTATTGAGTTTAATTTGAATGTGATTTACTTTATTAAGATAGTATGAGTTACAAATTGAAAATCATAAATAATAATTAAGACAAAGTCAAGAGTTGAAAATTTGAAAGATGACATTGATGATGACAATTTCGAGAGTCACTTTAAGATACAATTAAACAAAAATAAAAAAAATAAAAAGTAAAAAATAAAATATGTAGTTAAAAAATAAAAATACGCTTTTATTACGCACTTCAAACTATAAAATAATTTAATTAACTTATATCAAATGGTTATATCAAAAAGCGTAGAGCGCATTTTGGTTGTGTGAGACGTAAAAGTGTAGAGACTTTTTGATCTAACCATTTTTGTTTTTTTTTTTTTTATTTTTTAGTCTAACCATGATTGAAAATAGGTAAAACGCAACTTGGGTTGTGTTAACCCCAATGTCCCTCTTTTGCGATCGTACTTGCAAACCATATTTTTTGTATTCATAGGTACAAGAGATAAAGGCTTAAATTGATTTCGAATGTTTCAAAGTTTCAGTTTGACACAATAATAAGGATAAAATCAATATTGGGGTGTTTTGACCCCCCAATGCTGCTCCCCTAGGTATGTCCTACCAAAGTATTGTGATTTCATTTAAGCTTCATATACATATGTACAAGGGTTCAGTTCGGTACAATAGTTAGAAGTAGGCTGAAATTCATTTGGGGTTTTTCAACCCGCCAATGCTCCTCCCCTAGGTCCGGACCTAGAGAATATAATCCTGTCATCCGAACTACATAAATATGTACCATGTACCTACAAAATTCTAGTTCGATACGATAAGATTAGTTAAAATTGAGTTCTAAGATTTTATTTCATTAATGTTGGTTGGTTAGTTTGTTAGTGAATAAAAAAAAAATAATAAAAAAAGTTAGGTATAAATGGTATAGTTTTATATATGAAATTGAATTCTTCTTAAGAACATAATTGACGGTAGGTCCCTACTTGTCATACGACCAAAATGAAAAAGGTTTTTTTGTTCAAAAACGGCTCTTACATTTTTTATTAAAAAAAAAAAAAAAATGTAGGTACCTACTGTGGCAAATGAGATCCTACTCTTTAATTTAAAAAAAAATGTATGAGCCGTTATGATGTCTGATTTTCTCGTGAACGACATAACTAATTCTAATGAAAATTTGTTTGCAAAATTAAGATCGATATCAATACATCAGAAAAATTTTAAAAAAAAATACTTTTTGGATTTTTTAAAAATATGTCGGTATGTATTTCAATTCTTTTTTTGTAAATTCAATTTTCAATATTTTGAAAACGAACAGAATTATTGTTTTTTTTTTTTAACTTAATTTGTATATCGTCGCTGTAGTTCTATAATACCTCGTTACCCAGAAAAAGTCGATTTTGGGCTTATGATGCAATTATATTGCTGAAAAAAATCCGGATGTAATAACAAAGCTTCGCTTGGTCAAAACCAGATCATTTGTATTGCTCCTCATACATTTCATACATACTTAGTTTTTTGCCTCTCCAGAAAAATCGACTTTTCTGGGTTGCGAGGTATTAAAACTACCGGCGATATGTCGATTAATATTTCCTTGGCATACGATTTTTTTAATTTTTTGAAATTTTGTATTAAAAAACTTTTTTTTTTTTAACGGCTCAAACTATTTAGATACAAAAATATTCTAAAAATGCCTATGGGGACAAGACCGTTTTTGTACTATTTGTATGAAAAAACTAAAAATTGGCAACACTTGTAATATAAAATAAGTGGCTTCTTGTAAGTTAGATCATGTCTGTAAGTATGAGCAAGTTCAGTTGAAACCACAAAAAATTACTGTAAATTTTGTGTTTTTTCATGATATTCTTAATTTTTATGTGAAAAATAATTTGTACTTTTGAAAGTGAAATAATTAAAAGCCTTAAATTTTTCTTTTTTTATAATAAAATGTGGAAACCAATGAAGATATATCATACGTGTCTTACACAGAGAAAAATATGACCACCTATGTTTTATAAGGAAATCTTATTTAAAGCAACGATTAATAAGTTTTTTATAAGGATTTCTTATTATTTTTATGGAGAAAATCTTATTAAAATTTGAGTGAAAAGTTCATTTTTTTGCAATTTGACACTAGAACAAAAATCGCGATCAATATTTTCATAGCAGGTTGGTTCAGGTGGTTAGGTGGGCGACTAATGATTTGAAATCTTATTGTTTTTGTTCTATTTTATGTGGTCTATTTTTCTCTGTGTATTATTGAAAAAAATTCCATTTTTACAGAAAGAAACGGTTTTACTACCAACTGAATTTGATAAGGCAGTCTTACCCCCATGTGAGGGCAAGACCGTTTTTTGTTAGATGTTTTTTTTAAAACGCATTATCTTTTGTTTAGTATTTATTATTTTTATGATAATAAATGAGAGTTCCCGCAAAAAACGTTGAATAAAGACTTTATTTTAATTAAATGATGTTTTTTATTGGTTTTTAAGGCAGTTAAACACTAAAGGGGCGGTCTTGCCCCCACTTTCCCTAAAAGAAAATTTGTGGTGCAGTTCGCTTTGAGGTCAAAACTACATAAGTAAGGAGAACTTCTTGTAGTTTTAATATAAATCTTACACTATTTTTAAGTTCTAACTAAATTGCTTTTACAATTAATGTAAATATTATTTGTGAATTTTTATGAATCTTTACTATTCTAAGCAACTTTTAACATAAGAATATTTAGAGGCGAGCCAGTTTTGGATTTTTTTTTACAGAAGTACACTGAGGGAAAAAATAAATTGAAGTTAAAACGTCTTTGTTTCAAATATGAACTACTTTGAATTATGTGACTTTAGGATACGAAACCATCAAAAATTAACCTTTTTTACACGTTGATTTTAAAATGTTCATCTTCAACGCAAAATCATTCCGAATAATAGTTAAATCAATGTGGTTTTCATGGATTTTATGTTGTTTAATGGTGGCTTTTCCCTCAGTGTAAATACAGTAAAATAAGATGACATTCGGTAAAGTATATCACAACAATTTTATTAAAAGGAATTTTTTTGCATTTTGCTTTATACAAATATTTATTGGCGTTTTAATCCTCAATTATTCTATTCCTGTTCCTAGATGATACGGTGGGATAAAATGTTTAAAATATTAGCTGAATATTTGTTGCCTAGATATACACATCTTTCCTCTTCGACAACACAAATTTAACTAATTTTGAAAGTGGTAAAAAGGGTTTACCCTGGATAAGGGCTAGAAACTATTTTTACGGAGAATATTTCTTGATCTCAAAATTTTCCCGATCATCTATATATGTGTGGAATTAAATCGATTTTCAAAACTGCAGTAGAGAAATAGGAGACAAGCTCGGGGAAAGAGGGAGAATACGCCAATTTATATTTTTATTCCTAAGACTTCAAAGAAGAGTAAAATTCAAAGAATGTCATGTTAATAATTTTTTGATTTTCACTACCATGAGAAAGTTCGAAAAAGTTCTCTGTCAGTTAAAGCTCTTCCTCATTTGAAGTAATTGCTTACAAATTTTTAACTGGGCCTCTTGGTGTTGAATCCCACATGTGAATTTTCGTATGACCAATCAAATTGTTTGTAAGTTCAGATAAAAGTTTTTTCAATAAAAACTGAAATATTACACATACACCACAGTGACCCTGTGATAAACTAAACTAAAAACACTTGAAAATTCTACATTTAATGAGTACCTAGAAGCAAAGGATCTACTTTGCGAGGACTTAGTTAAAATCAAAGGCGAAGAAGAAACCCAATTCTAAAGTGACCCGCTATCGTGGCTGAAAATAACTCCAGATCGATCTTAGACCAAAGGAATTATTTCTCAACTACCTATTTATAAAAATAAAACATAAAAAAGTGAGACTCTTCTCATAAATCTTAAGGCCGGAAATTGTAATGTAATGTAATTAATGAATTTGATCTCAGAAAATATTCCATTTTTTCTGATTTTTGTTTGCCTAATGGCTGAATTAAACAAAATACAGCTAGTTTTAGTTTTCCTCGTACCAGAATTCATATCTTTCTTGTCATCGAAGAAAAGCTTAATCTGTATTTATTGACATTCATATATTTTCATAGAAATATCTGTGTTGTCATCCCTATAAAGCTACAGAATATAACAACCTAAAGGAAAGGATTACAAACATTTCAACCAACACAGTTAGGAGATAGAGATATCATCCAACATAACAAACTGTACACATTTGCAGATGGGCTTAAGAAATTCTAAGCGAGACGATGCGCTATAGCTCCCTTATATTCGTAATAGTGAAGAAGAGGCATCTTTCCCGTTTAGGTATGCAATTTATTTCCATAAATAAAGAGCTTTTGCACTGCCAGCGCACAAAATGTTTGACTCATAGATAAGGCAAAGGACGTGCAATGTGACTATGACTAGCCTAGGTACGTTTCATATGAGAGTTAGTATACAGCCCCAATTTACTTCGATAATTTCAACTATGTACCGACGTTCAATTCACCTGTGCTATTTGGTTCACTGACAATATGTGGAGATTTCAAATACCCATCTGGGTTGCCATCTATTCGCTTCCGACTCTCTCTCTCTCTCTGTCATCCCTTTTCCTCTTAAATGAGTTATCTTCAGTAAGTTAAATATACCCGGCAACAATTTGGTAATCAACTTTGACGTGACAAGATGTGTCCTACGTGCAGAATGACATATCTCAGAATGCGGATGTTTCATAAATGGTAAGCACACGATGATGGCATATGTTTCACGGACTTGTAGAGAAAGGATTATTGAACAATTATGTATTGGTCCTTTGTGGAAACTGAAAATTTCCCCTTTTGCATTGATGTCTGAAATAATGTCGTAGGATCTAGAGCTATTCATTTATATATAAAAATTAAGAACTAAGGAGTAAGTCTTGATTTTGATTTTCCAATAGGTACTCAATTGGCACGAAGTATTAGTAGGTAAATGCTAAATAGAAGACAATTGGTCTGATTCACTTAAAATTGGTAGAATACAAAATTTGGCACATGTGACATTGATTTATCTGAGCTTTCTTGAATAAATTATTTTTAATTTGTTGTTGCTAACAAATAAAATTTACAGTGATTTCGATAGTATATACTAACCTAGAATCAGCGTCAAATTCTATTCTTAGTTGATAAACATTTTGCAATATAGACTGTAGCGCAAAAATGTATAAAATTGAGTTCTTGAATATACTTATGCACAGATTAAAAAAGGGCACCTTAAAATAAGATGATGTCCACCTTAAATTCCACCATCATAAAATCATACGATTTTCGCTTAAAATAAGTGGAACCAGCATAAATTCTGTGAACTTCGTTTCATTTTAATAAGAATTTTGCAGCTTATCATACTTATTTTCAACAGTGAGAAAGGCTGATGGTAATGCACTCGCCTAGTAATCCAACACCTAACAGTTACCTTGTGTCAAACTATGAGGAGATCCGCTTAAATTAATACAAAATCCGCTTGTTTTAAAGTCTTCTTATTTCTACGTGAAAGAAACATATTATTCAAAAGTGACCATAAAACCTATACATTTTATGATACTTAAGAAAACACGTAAAATCTTTAAATAAATCAATAATATAAAAACTAAATTTTGTAAAAATTATGTTTTGGATTTTTAAGAAAATTAAAAATTTTTTTTTCGAAAAATCTATTTTTTGAAAATTATGTTTTAAGGGTTTGATTAATAGTTGCTATAAAAAATTGCATTTCAACTTTATCTAAATTTTTGTTTCTTAATATTATTTATAAAAAATAGGACAAAAAAAAATCTATAAAAAAAGCCCCCAGTATCAGTAAAGACATGTTAAGATAATTTTCCTGCACGAAACAGGACCTCCCGTCGCACAAATCAGAGCAATGCACAGTGGTACCGGTTTCTAAGAAGGGCGGCCATAGGGGATTATGGTTAGGATAGCAACAAAATTTACTTGAATATGTGTGAGAATATATTTTTTTAGCAATAAAAAATGAATTAATTTAAAAACAATTGTTTTAAAAAAAAATCTTGTATATATTTAATAACAAAATATAAAAAGAAGCCTTGAATCTACATACAAACAAATGATAAGTTATTTTTTAAAATTAATTATTTGGTTTTTTTTTCAATTTCAGTCATAATTTTTATGTTACATTTCAGATTTAGAGCTTGCTTAATATCATTATTTTTATAAAAATATGTGCAAAAACCTAAGGAAAACATAAAAACTAAATAAAAAAAAAAAAATTTTTGAAAAGGTTTTAAATATGAGAAATATGGGTAAAATTGAAACAATGAGTGTGAAAGAGTCAGTCGTCGCCCGTCGCACTTATTCGCAGACAGATTCAATTGTTTAAGAAACTACACGTGCTAGAGAAAATTTATGTATATGAATCATGTATTTATATTGATGACAACATAGTTAAAAGTTTCGGTAAAGTGAGAAGAAAAACAAAAGTATGGAATTTGAACCTGTCCTTTTCTAGTCTGTTTTTTATTGAAAATTTTAAATAAAATAGAATTGTAAACTCTTTAAATAAAGTACATACCTTCAACTTTAAGTTCCATAACAAAAAAAAAACTTTAAAAATAATTTTAACCGAAAAATACACTTAAAAGTTTAAGTTGATTCGGGACCAAAAATAAAGCATTGAAATCAGACTTTTTTCGACAACTTTCCATGGTCGATATGAAAAGTTCCGTTATTTTCTCAAAATGTCTGTTATGCTTTCTTAAAGAATAGGCTTTTTATAACAAACATAACGAAAAATGACGTCATTATATTGACATCGATATTTCGGCCTATGGCCTACTACGGAACCACTGTGCAATGGTTGAAAACAAGGTGAGACTCAACTGGGAGGTGCTGCCCCTTCCACTTATTTACCAGATCTGGCCCTTTTCTTACTAACACATGTTTTTGTTAATGGGACACTGTGATCACTGCTCAGGATCACTTCCATTTTTAATTTTTCATAGAACACCATATAATTCATTTTCATTCACTTTAGTGCATTATTGCCATTATGGGTAGATTGAATATTTTATGTTTAATACTTTTCATATCTTTTACATTTACCGTCTATACTTGAATCGTTTATTTCAGAAACAGCATAAGTCCACTTTTTCCAAAAAAATTTTTTTAATCTTGACACGCACCCCCTTTTGTTATAGAAAATTGAATGAAGTTTTTAAATGTGTCTTTGAATATTCTGTACAGTGATCCGTTGTTGAGATATTGATAGTCAAAGTCAAAAGTATGGTTTTTGGTTGGATGACTTATATTGCAGTTAAAAAAAATCGTAGAAGTTTGAAACAAAATTAATCTTAAAGCCAAATAAATAGCATTTCTAAAAATAATAATCATTTTTTCAGAAAAAATTTTCCCACTTTCTTAAGAGAAAAGTAAAAACAAACAAAAATTGGAAAATTTTTGTTTTTAACAGTTTCAACGATTTAGCTATTTCACCGTTAGAAAGAAAATATTTTAACATTTAATCCTAAAACTAGAAAAATAGAGCTTTTACACGCTTTTTATTTTGTCATGATGCGATCATTTTTTTTACTGAGATACAGCCTATCGAATATCACGATTTTTTTTTGTTCCCTTAATTTTTTGGGCTAGTGTATATCTAAAAAAAGGTAAGGAATTACTCTATCTATATCTATTAAATTCATTAAAATTGTACTCAGGATTCAAAAGTTATAGCCAGATTTCTGGTGGTGGCAGCATTTTTAACTCTTGAATAATATATTTTACCAGTTTTAAATTATTTTGGCAAACATCATGACACGCAAGCCTTTAAGTTATCCATCTATAAAAAGGTAAAGACTTACTCTATCTAATGCTATTTAATTTATTAAAATCGAAAGTAGGGTTCAAAAACTATAGCTAAATAAAAACAAAAGTTTTACCAAAAAATTTCGTTTATTTCAGAAACGACATAAGTCCACCGACTTTAAAGGCTTAAAAACCCGGAAAACAAGTTTATATTTTAAAGCTTTCTAAATGCATCTTAGGCTAGATTATAACTCGGCATACCCTAAATTTGAAGTGTTGTGGAATTTTAAGTAAAAAACAGTTTTTTGTTGCTCCTGAAAAGTTTATGCTCATGGATTTATGTCGTTTCTGAAATAAACGATTCACTTGTCGCTTACCATGTGGCATTAACTTTTGAGGCTTCTTATTGTCTAAATTTCGCTTCTATCCCGCCTTTACTTTTCTTCTCCAGCTGCCACCGACTTGTCCCATCCTTTTTCCCATCCTTTTTCCCATCCACTTATGTATAGCCTCTACTTGAAGACCTTTTTTCTTTGCCTCCACTCTTTTCAACTTGTCCTGTTTCCCAGCTAAAACTTTTATTCAGCCGATTTTGCCCGACTTGACTTATCACTTTAACTTAGCGCTTCGTCTTATTGGCTTCACTTGTCATCTTGACTTGCCACGAATCATCTCCACTTGTCATTTTGAATTGTTGAAACCCACCTACAATATCTAAAATTAGCTTAAAAAAAAAAAACCGCCAGCGGATTTTCATCATTTCGCAAATGTCATTGAATGATCTAGTCGTTTTCGAAATGTCAAACCACAGTTTATTTGCAAAATTAACAAAAAAATCAGTTAGACAGCCACAATATAATTTAGTTTACAGTCAAATTCAAAAAAGCATCATCCTTTTCCCTTGTTAAATTTCTTTACACCTTTAAACCACCACCGTGTTCTCATTAATCATTGACAGTATATCGCACCGTGTTTCGCTAGTTGTCAAACATAGAAATAATGGTTTATAAATAAACTGCGTTTGTGCGGAGCTCGCTGATGCTTTTACACCATAATCCCGTCATTAACTTTATCCATGGCTAAAATAACTGGTAATACCCGTTAAATTCAAATATAGCGACACAGAATAAACATTGATTAATTGACAAAGAATGTCGAATTATTTCGTACCACATACAATCCTATTCTAGAGTAGGTAGTAAATCGAAATTTATACCCAAAACAAGGTATTGAAAGATACTCCTATAATACTCCTATAACGATAACCATAGGTATCCATATTCAAATGGATGACAAATGTAATTAACGGTATAGGTATAGATAGATACCAACTTATACCTATCGAAAAATCACCATCGGGGATAAATAAATATAAACTTTATCTAACCCATGTTCATTAAGCTTCTCTAGTGTACCGAATTGACACTGTTACACCAACCAAATGTAGCTCATTAGGGAACGAACCATAAATTCTCTTTGACGAGGCAGAAATTGTTTGTTAGTTTGTTGGTTTTTCTGCGTTTAGACAGAGGTGAACAAATAATAATAATTTGTCTGTGATTTGGTTTTTTGCTAACTAATTTTCTTGTAATATTGTTGCCATCCTCCTCTAATAAATATTGAAAATGGGTCGCAGCCAAAAACTTTATTGCAATGGAATTTAATAATTTTTTTGTATTTTTTTTTTATATGAAGTTCGCGAAAAAATTGCACGCGATTTATTTTTAAAAGAAGACGGGAAAAAGTTAACATTTATTCCCTTCATTTAATATTTTCAGCTTGAATCCCACTTGGCCTGGTGTTGACCTCGCTTTTCCTGTTTCCGTTTTTACACTCTGCCTGCAGCTCAGTATACTCCACAACTACAGTAGCAGTATAATACTATGGGAATGGAATGAGATACCGACATCCTTTTTTTGCGAATTTCAATGACTTAAGCCTTGAGGGTAAATAAAGTGGAAATATGAAACGTTTTGGAAGAAGTACAAGCAGAGAGGCCAGAGGAATGGCAACAACTTTTTTTTGTTTTTTTTTTTTTTGATTCAATATTGATCAAACTTTTTAAAAAGATTGCTTAACATAGGAAACTTTAGAAAACTTTGATGAAATTTTTACCCGCGATTCTTCCGTTGTTCTTCTTGGCGGCAGTGTTATCGGCGGCGACCGACCGATGACGACGGACGGACACGGAAGTTTTTGTTGGGCTATGTGCTTTTGGTGATGACTTTGAGACGGAACGGACAGAGACGGATGGAAATGAAAAATAAAGAGCGGAAATCAAATCAAAACCAAGTCAAATCAACAGACATAGAGAGACAATGATTGTTAAATTGAAATGCGGGAAAGTAAATATTTTTCGTTTTTCTTGCATGATTTCTTGTCTTTGGATTCTTTCGGTCCATGAATGAAATAAAA
Organism: Episyrphus balteatus; assembly: GCF_945859705.1. NCBI lineage: Eukaryota > Metazoa > Arthropoda > Insecta > Diptera > Syrphidae > Episyrphus > Episyrphus balteatus. The sequence continues at coordinate 80,847,647 of NC_079136.1, read as the reverse complement.
TAAAACTTTGTTTGTTTGTTTTTTTTTTTTTTTAGGCGTGAATTTAAACGTTTGTTGATTTGGTGGTCTTTGATTTTTGGGTAGTAAAACTTACGAAAGAGTTAGTTAAACTTGAGAAACAAAAAAAGGAGAAAAATAGTTTTTTTTTTTTTTATTTTAAAATTTAAATTTCAATCAGGTAGATTTTGAAATAAATATTTACCTCAATTCTAGAATGGAATACATTTATTATAATACCAATTTGTTTAAAAGTTGAATTTAATTTTAGATGGAAAGTAGGAAAACTAAAAATTTTTTAAAAAATGTGTTTTTTGCCTTCATCTTAAAAGGTTGCAATTTTTTTCACATCAATAGCAGAAATGTTGTTTAACAAGAACAGTGTATTCTCGAACCGTAATTAAAAAGGTGGCAGAAAATAAAATAAAAAAAATTGCTTTAACATGAATACAAAATTTACTTAGCAGACAGACGCACAGTGGGCCCATATGGCCTTAGGCGTCTCAAAAATCTGTAACTTTGTTGTCTTTTATGATAATTGCTTCAAATTTAGAATATAATGCCTTTGATATATAACGAATCATTCAACTTACTTTTTTTTTAATTAAAATTGTTTTTAAGCTTTTAAAAACTAGTCAAAGTTCAAAAAGTACGATTTTCGCTTGATTTGGGTATTTAAAAATATCTGTAACTTTTTTGTCTCCTGAAATACTTAAACCAAATTTGGAACATATAATCTTTAATGTATCAGAAATCATTGAGCGTAGTTTTTTTTTAAATGCAAACTATTTTTGAGCTTTGAAAAGCTAGGCAAAGTTCAAAAAGTACAATTTTGGCTCGACTTTGGCGTTCCAAAAATCTGTCATTTCTTCGAGTCTGAGAATAATTAACTCAAATTAGGAATCAAGGGGCACGGTAGTGCCCAGCCAAGTTCTCTAGCAACTTTGGCACTACACCCTTATTTACAGGAAAGAACTCAGGCCATTTTCGACCCCCCTCTAACTTCCACACCAAAGATGCTAGAAATTTCAAACTCGCTACACTAGTTGAGCTCAAAACCAAGCTCCTCACAAAATTTCAGCCTCTTACGATGAGTAGTTTCTGAGATATAGGGCTTCAAAAATCGCAAAAACCGTAACTGACTGACTGACTGACTCACTCACTCACTCACTGACAGATCATCAAAATTATGGAGAACTTCCCGCTATCGTAGAAACTTGAAATTTTACATGGTGATAGGACTTGCGGTGTATACAAAGGAAAAAATCGAAAATTTGAGATTTTCAATTCAGGGGGCGTGGCATCCGCCCATTTCTGCTGAATTTTCATCAAATATTATAGAGCACTTCTGATTATCGTAGAATCCTGAAATTTGGTAGAATGGTAGAGCTGGTAGTTTATACAAAGGAAAAAATTTAAAGTTTGAGAATTTCAGCCAGGGGGCGTGGCAACGGCCCATTTTCACTGAATTTTCATCAAATATAGAGATTTTCAATTCTACAGCCATACCTTGCAAAAAGAAGTGAAATCACAACAAAAACATTACTGTTAAAAAAAGAGCCAAGTTCACCTATGTTGAAATTATGCTGGCACAAAAAGTATTGAGATGTAAAAGTGTACCAAGTTCTAAAGTTTGGGTTCAAATTCGTATCAATAAAATTTTGATTGTTAACTTGGCAATTTTTGAAATAACTTTAAAAATCGGTAATTAAAAGAAAAATTGTCAAGAGAACAATCAAAATTTTATTGATACGAATTTGAACCCAAACTTTAGAACTTGGTACACTTTTACATCTCAATACTTTTTGTGCCAGCATAATTTCAACATAGGTGAACTTGGCTCTTTTTTTAACAGTAATGTTTTTGTTGTGATATATATTACCTGATTAATAATAATAATTAATAAATTATTTGACACACTGTTTTTTTAGCTAATATTTTTATTTAAGTATTAAATGTTTATTCAAAGCTAAAAAAATACGATTTTGACTAGGCTAGAGCGTCTCAAAAATCTGTAACTTTTGTATCTTAAAAGATTATTTTCTCAAATTTTGCAAAATAAGATAAAACTGGTTTCTTATATTTTATAAAGGCCTTCTTTCGTGTCTTAAAATTACTTAATTATTTTTATGAGTATAAAATGAAGAAAAAAATACATTTCAATGTAGTTTGTTTGTGTTACGTTATTTGAAATTAAAGCTATTTTATTGAAAAATTATAAGAAAAATATTGATTAAACTTTAAACTCATTTTAAATAAAGTCGTTTGTAAGGCAAAGTGAAATAGTCCAAAAACTACGCTTTTGAGAAAAGAGCAAAAAAAAAAGAAATCACAAAAAAAATAAAAACTGGTTGTCAATTTTCACGAAAATCCTTCTTAATTAAATACTTTAAACGGCTCTTTTGAAAATCTTCGAGTAAAATCAAAATCAGTAAATAAAATATCTATGTAACTTTTTCCATAGATGACATTTTTTTTCAACAATTACAATATTAAATTCTAACATTTTCTGCTACCTTAGACTTTTTCTAATAGTACAAATATCTTCAATTTCGGGTGCATATACTAAGTCTAAGAGCCCACAGCAAATTTTGGGAGTGGAAGTATAACCAAAATGTGAGTAGGTATGCAGTTTTATAGCCTTATGCGTTTTAATAACGAATTTAAAAGTCTGGCAGCTTTAAATCACGGCTTATTATGGTTTCCGAGGGATTAAATATCGCGAATTTTCCAATTAATGTGAGTAGGCTAAATTAACACAAAATCACATTCTGAATATAAGGACTGATGCTCTGTCATTCCCCCAAAGCCTGAAGACATCAGTTTTGACAGTGCGATCAATAGAACTCAAGATATGTATTGAAACAGGTCAGGATGCACCAAAATACGTTTTTTTTTTGTACTATGTCTTTCGACAGATATATCGTTCTCTATCAAAGAAAAGCAGATAAAAGCAGCCAATTCTTTTTGTATCCTTTAGTACATAAACCAAAGAACAATATTGTGAAAAAAAGTAGACAGCGGAAACATTTAAAACTCAATTCGAAATTAAAGAACTGCAAATTGTGTGAAAAAAATAATATTAATTAAAAGTATATTTTTAAAAATTTTTATTTTCAGCAATATAAATAGCAGTTAAAATAAGCTTTCCAACGACATACAACACTTATATAATTTATTCAAATATAGTTTTAAAAACGTATCGTGAAGATTTGCTTTATTTTGTTACTCAAACAAAGTATTTTCAAGTGGAGACTTCAAATACGATTTTGTAATAGAGAAACTCATTTTAAAAATCAATTTTCAATGAAAACATATAGATTGCCTTTCCCTTGATTCATTTCCGTAAAGAAATTACCAAAAATTAAAATTTCATAAAAACCATTTTTGAGACGCAAATGGTCCTTTGGGCCCATTGTGAGACGTCCCGACAGATTGACTGACTGACGGACACACGTTTGATTGTTATCTCAAGTTCTTTATTTTTTGAAAATGGATAACTTGATGAGACAGTAATATTCATAGGTGTATATCGTAGGTACGTACATATACCGCAAGTAAATTTGATGCCCCTAAGTACTTTTAGTTGCTTTTTCATTTTTAATATTTCTTTAAAATTATATATTTTTCACAAAAATTCAAATTGTTACGATAATCTATTTTAAGGAACAGCGAAGAAGTAGGAACTTCAAAAAAAAAATATACACATACGCCACAGTGACCCATTTGTTAATTTTTTTGTCTTCTAAAATATTTATATCTTGAATTAATTATTGAATAATCATCAGAATCCATTTTGGAAATTTTACAACCCAAAATTAAAATATCCTTTTTTGTTTATTATTATTAAATTAATTACAAATGTCACTTCAATGCTGTCATTTTGACAGCAAATGTAATAGATCTGGTAATAGAAGGGTAATAAGTTAAACGCGTTTTTATTTTGATTATTAGTATACACACAAATTAACCCGACGGTAAAATTTAACTCAACGATACTTAAACGTGTGTTTAGCGATTCATTATTGGTAAGGCCTTGTATCTTCGACTATATTCTTTTGATTATTATAATTTTTGAATCAAATAAAAGATTAAAAAAAAAACGCATATTATAATTCAAAATATTCAAATATTAAAATATTATTATTAACCGATGAAGCCAGTCTTTGACGTTGCATTCAATGTATTCAATGCGATAATGATATTCATTTTCAAGGAAAAAACTTAAAGCTTTATAGTTTTAAAAATACAGGAAAATAGTTTTAATACATTTATTTTACGACATCTTCTTCTATAGGAACAAAAAATATAAATAAGTACACCAAATTAAAAGTTTCACTTAAAACATAGAAAGTTTATGTTAACTTAAGTTACCAGTAAACGGAGCCAAATATTCTGCTTAATGCATGTTAAACTCCCTTTTTCAGTTGGTACTGCAACAAACTTGTTGTAGAAATAACAATAGCGTCTTTTTAGTTGCAAGCAGCTATTATAATATTCCAGTAGAAGAATTTTTTATCCAACAAAATACGAAACATAGAAAACTATTTTAAAACCCGAATACCTACAGTCCTATATACCCTAAAACATAAAACATAAAATAAAAACTATCCTTCTAACACAAAGAGGATATTTATGTTCCTTCAGACCACAAACATCATAGTGGAAAGCATCTGACACCCTTCTTGCATTTCTCATACATACACGACACCTTCTCCAAGTTATATTTATGAAACATGACAAATGCAGGAACATGATTTATGCATTTTCTCATAGTTCAATTCCCAAAAAATGTAGATTTCTAATTTATTTTTTTTTTATCTCATAGGACCTATGTATTAGTCTGCTAGCTTAGGAACTAAATTGTGTGCTTTCTGTTAAATGCATTAAATGTGCATGATAGTTCTTAAAGACAAAAAGATTCTCCATAAAAAAAGTCCAATAGCTTTTTAAATTTTGTCAAAATTATTTTGGTTTAAGTTTAATTAGAACAAGTGTTGAAAAATAACTCATGAGTTAGGGGTTAGGCTAGGGACACACAATGCGATTTTGGTCACAAAAATCGATCACAAGGATTTCAATGCCTGTGAACACACATGCTTCCCGCGATTTAAAATTTGAAAACTGTCCATAAAGTCATTGAAAATGTTATGATCTATTTTGCGATTGAATAGTCGCATGAACATGAACATGAATATGAACATGAACATGAACATGAACATGAACATGAACATTAACATGAACATGAACATGAACATGAACATGAACATGAACATGAACATGAACATGAACATGAACATGAACATGAACATGAACATGAACATGAACATGAACATGAACATGAACATGAACATGAACATGAACATGAACATGAACATGAACATGAACATGAACATGAACATGAACATGAACATGAACATGAACATGAACATGAACATGAACATGAACATGAACATGAACATGAACATGAACATGAACATGAAATTAATGAAAGACCTGATCTGAGGCTTAAAATCCGTTAAATGAATGAACTTAATGATTTTGTTTGTTTATTTAAGTCAGTTATGCGTTTTACTTATATATCTTTTCCTGTACCAAACGCAATTGGAATAAAGTAGGAATAACTACATACAAAAATATATAGCCATCGTGGCATGTATGTATATCCTCAAATTCTCGTTATAGGATCAAAAACGAATGTTTTTTCTTTCTTTCCCAAAAGTAATTACCTCTTCCGTCATTACCTAAAACTTAACAAACTTCTTCTGCATTGAAAATTGGCTTTAACTTCTGCACCATTACCGAACTAATTCGCAGAACAACTAAGGGCAAACGATATCCCTTCGTAAATGCCTTGCAAACTATGAATGACATTGTCAACCTATTGCCACCAAAAATACCTAAGAACCGATTACACATCAGAAGTTATGAACTTTATAATACCTCGGGAATCATAACAATGGACCCGTTAACACCTTTGAGTTATTGCATTCGCGTTCAATGGTCTATAAGAAAATTATACCCCTGGGATTAGGCAAACAGACAAGCAAAAGGACCTATGGAACTATACAAAAAAGGGATCGTTCATTCGTTCGTTTGGTCTGGCCCAGTGAGTGAGTCATGGGCCATGAAATCCTATTGTCGTCGGCGACACGGGCTTCGTTGTCAGTATAGAAAACTTCGCTTTTAGGGGAGGTAATGCACAAGCTTCTGGCAAAACTATCCAACCACAGACAAGGCACACAGACACACACTATGGTACATCAATTGCAACTTGCATCCTTTGCCATAGCGCAATAAGTTCCTTGTTCCGCAGGAATAGGATCCATGAATGGAAGGCAGCAACGATGATGACGCTGATTGTTACAGTGATGATACCAGTGATGACGATGGTAATTTCAATTTTGCTCTTTTTACCAAGACTGTAATGGTCAAAAAGTGCTGGGAACCGACTCGACTGAAGGCTGCAGTGCGGGAGGAGGGTTCGTCATAGAAACTCAATAGTAGGTATGTATCTAATGCATGGAGAAGAAGTAGGATATACTTATAGAAAGTTTCATAGACGCGATATGCGCTAACGATCTAAAAAGATATATGTAATATAGGTAATGTATGATTAATGGATAAAGTTTTAGTATAATGCATTTTCAATTCGTTGGTTCAGTTGGCCCTAGCGTTGGAATCGATTTTAAAATCTCCGGAGATGAATTCAAGGATATCGATGGGGTTTTTTTTGTTGAAAACTCAGACATTTCGCAAAATAAATTAAATTCAAATGATGTATTTCATTGGATTCTGTGGTAAATTTTTCAGCTTATTGCCTCTTTTTTTCGTGCCACCTCCGCCGCGCCGCCCATCATCGCGTTGTCGTGGTCGTTAGTGTGAATGTGGAGGAGGAGGAGAAGGATGCTAGCTTTTATGTACTTTGGGAGAAAAGTTTTCTTTACGATTGTTTACTAAGAAGGTTAGGTTATTCGCGCTTGCAAGTAGAAGAGTGATAATTCAATTCATTGTGTTAAAAAATTTGTTGTAATTGAAATTGATTTGGTAGGATGGTGTTGGTGATGGATAATAGACCACACATAAATAGGGTCATACCCTTCCCATTAATTTATTATGAGATTTATTCTTCTTTATTTTTGAATGTTGGAATGGAGATATTACCATTGAAGGTTGCAGCCTAAAGTTTGGCAATTTGTTTTTATTTGCTGTTCAGATAATAAATTACCAACATAACAATGAAGACTGTGTAATATTTTATCCTCTTTTTAGAAACAATAGACTCGGTATGATATCTTTAAATCTACAAAAAAACAATCTACCAAACCAAAACGATTTTATTTGTGGTTTCGGTTTTTTGTTTACTCCCGAATGAAATCACAGTAGAAAGAATGAAATTTGTACATATTGTGAATTTCCAAATCTTTTTTATTATTTAATTTGTTTATTTCTTTCAATAACCACTTACGATAAACCTACAAATTAATTCATATAATGAAATAATACAAGGGCCTTATTTTATAAAGACATGGAAAAACTTTCGAAAAACATGAAAAATAATAATGTGTATGAAAAAAAGAAAGACAATTTTATTTCTAATGAAAAAAAAAAAAAACAATTCGATTTCAAGTTATTGAAACTTAGTCATTTAAAAAAGATCGCAAACTGAGATTCATACTGTTCGTTGTTTGTTGTTCTGTTGACAAATACCTAACCAATAATGAACGCTTTTTAAAATTCTTTGTTGTATCTTTGTGTCACTTAATCTTTTTACTTGCGATGCACAGATGTAGATATTATAAAGCTAGCTTAGGATTCGTCCGTCTGTCTGTCTCTATCTCGAGCTGCAATCTAAGCCACTGAAGCGATATAATTGAAAATTCGTAGTTAAAAGTTTTTAGTATACCTAATATAATTATAATTACCTAGTATAATTCAGAGAGAAATTGAAATTTTATTTTTATAATAAATAACGGTAGGTACTTGTCTTATAACAAAAATGGAAAAGGATGCTTTTTTAAGAAACCGCTCCAAAAATTTTAATTTTTTTTTAAATATAATGCATTGTGACAAATAGGGTCCTACTTTTGATGCACCGTTATTAACGGTACCTTTCATAGGTAAAAAACATAACGAATTTCAACGAACATTTTTGTGTTTTATTAATTTTAATATCAAAATAACAAAAAATAATTAGAAAAAAAAAAAAATATTTCTTGCATTTTTTAAAAACATTTCGTCGCCCGAGAGTTGTTTTGCCGTAAACGCCAAAATGGACTTTTTTTAACTGGATATGTAGTAATAGGTTTTAGAACGTTCTCTTTTCATTTCTGTTATCAGATTTGTCCTATCATTTACCGTTACTGAGATAATTAGTGTGCATTTTGTCGTATATCCACAAAATAAGCATTGGATTAGCGTTGGTTTGTCGTAGATAAGCGCCAACTTTTGGCGTTTACGACAAAAATTCTATGTATTTTTCAGCTTTTTTTTCTTCAGTATTGGTTTATTGTCGTACGTCGTATGAAACCGATACGGTAGAAAATTTCGAACGAAATTTTAAAATTGTTTTTTCTTACATGTATGTAGGTATATATACGAAATAGAATATAAACAGATATAATACACTAGAAAAGTATTTATTGAAATTAAGGACTTCATGTGCTATAGGGACAACGACTTTAAAAACTATGGGCTGCATTAAGCTCTGCGCTACTTGAGGTTTTGCTTTATTCCTAGAGGTGCAAGGAAGAAAAAAGTGCATTTCAGAGACATCTCAAATGTTGTGTTTAGGGTTAGGTTAGGTAGAAATGGCTGTCAGGAAAACAACTGACACACTTAGACCATTTATTGGTCCGTTGTTATACCATGATTTTGTAAGGAAATTCCTCACTAATTAAACCAGTTGGAGCTTTTAATGAAGCGGTGAAGGTTGAAGATGTCAGTATTGATTAGTTCACTAGTATCTTCTAAGAAATATTTTTCCAAGTATTTTTTACGTCTACTGGAAAGGGCAGGACATGAGCAGAGAAGATGTTGGATTGTTTCTTCTTCTTCCTCATCAAGGCAACTTCTACAGAAGTCGTTAGAGATTACGCCAAGTCTTATGGCGTGTCTACCTATAGACAGTGTCCTGTTAAGACACCTATTACAGAGCTGATATGCAATCTGCTTAGAGACAATAAATTTTTTGAACGTTTTGGATCTAGTCTAGGCCAGATCTGCTTGGTCGTTTGGCAAGTTATAATGTTTGACCATCGCACATTGGGGCCTACTATATGGGAGGGATACCCAAAAGTCCATTTCTCAAATTATAACTTTTACGTTTTTTTTTGTTTTATTTCATGAGTATATGTTCTTCCCTATCTATTTCTAAGCTTTATATCATCAATTAAGCACAACAGCTGAAAAAGTGAAGCATCAAAGTGCAAAGTTTGATACCATTGATTTCATCCAGTTTTAGTGGTTAATCATGGATATAATTTTTTTCTTCGTATAAAGTGAAAATAAAAATAACTAAAAATTATCAGCTATGGGCCAAGGTTAGTAGAGTTCACTGAAGTGTTTGTTAAAATTATACTTTATAAAATATCAGAGATATTTGAGGCTAAAGTCGGAGGTCTTTTTTCGAGAAATTATCGATTTTCTTGGAAATGCGCTGGAGGCTTTTACTTTTGAGTTCAGTTTTATGTTAAGAGTACCCCTATGCATTATAAACAGGCAATAGTTTTAAAAGAACCTTGCGCATTTCCAAGAAAATCGATAATTTCTCGAAAAAAGACCTCCGACTTTAGCCTCAAATATCTCTGATATTTTATAAAGTATAATTTTAAAAAACACTTCAGTGAACTCTACTAACCTTGGCCCATAGCTGATAATTTTTAGTTATTTTTATTTTCACTTTATACGAAGAAAAAAATTATATCCATGATTAACCACTAAAACTGGATGAAATCAATGGTATCAAACTTTGCACTTTGATGCTTCACTTTTTCAGCTGTTGTGCTTAATTGATGATATAAAGCTTAGAAATAGATAGGGAAGAACATATACTCATGAAATAAAACAAAAAAAAACGTAAAAGTTATAATTTGAGAAATGGACTTTTGGGTATCCCTCCCATATAGTAGGCCCCAGTGTGCATCGTATGTTTGTTGCCTCTATAGCTTCTTGCTTCATGTTGTGTTTAATTAATGGTTCTTGTCGTTTGTTCCTGCCTCAAGTATCTTGACCTCATCCTCGGTCGCAAGTACCGATCTGACACAATATGGAAGTGGGTGTGGCTCATAAATATGTACACTTGTTGATCTTCTATCGAACACACAAGATCAACAAGTCGCGGGCGCCGCTTTGTTCAAGCGCGCTGTCTTGAAAGAAGTGAATTATTTATCTTGTCGCTTCGTTGACGCGCGCTGTCTTCAACGAAGTAAAGTGAAAAAAAGGTCGCTGTTTTATTGTTTTATTGCTCTTGTATCGATCACACAAGATCAACAAGTCGACTGTAGTCATGGGCGCCTCTTCGTTCACGCGCGCTGTCGTGAACGAAGCGAAAAAGGGTTGCTGTGAGTTTTGTTATTGCACCCGCTCGCAAAAACACCTGCTGGCCGAAAATTATTTTTTAAGGTGCCATTTTTCTTCGCGAAAAAAAAGGTAGCTGTTTTATTGTTTTATTGCTTTATACACTTATTGATCTTGTATCGAGCACAAAAGAACAACAAGTCGATCGTCGGTCGCGGGCGGCGCTTCATTCAAGCGCGCTGTCTTGAACGAACAACGAAGTGAAAAATGGTAGCGGTTTAATTGTTTTATTTGTTGTTTCTTTCATAGGCCTTTTCGTTTATTGCTTTTTGGGCTTGAAAAACAATGACTTAGACTCCATACCATTTTAGAGCCCTTAAAAATATTTAAATTATTGGATAATTGGACTTTTCAAATGTTAAATATATATTTAAATGTTAAAAATATACTTTCAACACACGATAAAGAGACTATTAATACTATAATACCACTTTAGATAACTCAGAGAATACTTAATTAACTACAATCGTCATTTTCATCAATCAAAAAAGCATTAGAGTACGACGTTCTAGCAAAATGGCGTACACGCAGGTGCCCAAAAATCTCAGGAGAAAACTAGTGCAATTGAAATAGCACTTTGGCTTCAAAACTAATTTAAATTTAAAACACTAAAAATATATATAAAACAGAGATTAAAAAATGTTCATAAATATTTTCTTAAATAGAAAAAAAATGAGAATAAAGGGCCTCAAAGTTTAATTTTTCCTCAGGGCCCCGGCAAATTAATGTACTCCTCTGCATGAAACATATGGATTTGTGTTTGCTATCTAAATCTCAATTTGACACATGGACAGTCGGTACTAAGTCTGTTTTTTTTTCCTAGTATTTTATAAATTTTCAACAATTTTTATAACAAATACAGTTTTTATTACTTTTATTATTACATAGGTAACGTCGCCTAAGAGCCACATTTTGCTATTGCGGGGAATTTTTTTTCAGATTTTGTTTTTATTATTTATTATAAACTTCCCTACTTTGGAAAATATATTTCAAAGGATATTGGACAGGCCAAATATTTAACAAAAATCAAACTAAATAACTATATATAGTACAGGAAAGTTAGTAAAAAAACAGGCATATTGTGGAACGAAATATAGGACGGCTGAATTTTTCAAATCTGAAAGAGGGGTATTAGAAAAGCTTAAGTCCTGGTTTTCGGGACGCTACCCCCCTGGCGAAATCCACCATTTTGGAAAACGCGAATCGCTCTATATCTCCAAAACTATTTGTCCTAGAGAAATGGTTATCAGACCAAAGTTCTTGGTAATTTAATTATCTTTTTCTTTGTAATACATTATAATTCTGAACGGGCAATAGTTTTGAGGTTATGTTGTTTTAATTTATTTTTTTTTTCGATTTTTTTAAGATTTTATCATTCCCGGTAATAGTAACATAATTTTTTAAACAGTTAAAGTTATAGACCATCAAATTTCCAATAATTTGGTATATTTTTGAAGGTCATGCGATGTATGAGTCGAAAGTTATTGATCATAAAACTATAGTCTAAGTACAGGAAAGTTAGTAAAAAAACAGGCATTTTGTGGAACGACATATAGAGAGGCTGATTTTTTCAAATCTGAAAGAAGGGTATTAGAAAAGCTTAAGTGCTGGTTCTCGGGACGCCAACCACCTGGCGAAATCCACCATTTTGGAAAACGTGAATTGGTCTATATCTGCTACACTATTGACTTGACCGAATAAGTTACTCAACCAAAGTTGCAGGCAATATAAATATCTTTTCTTGTACATGCACTGTTTTTCAGAGAGGACAACACTTTTGAGGTTATGTTGTTTTATTTTTTATTTTTTCGGTTTTTAATTTTTCTCAGTCTCTATGATGGAAACATAATGTTTAGTATCATAAAAGTTGGATGTTTGACTTAAAGCAAAATATGTGTACCACAATATTTTAAGTTTACCATTACCCACCTTAATAACTCCCTCTCATATCATATGTTTCTTATTTTTACATTACGTAAAAGATTTAGCCTTTTTTCATATCTTATGCAAAAACATATTATGTGGTAAATTTTTTGAAAATATTGAAAGGGATTGCTCTTAAAATTCCGTATCTTTGGTTTGAAAAGTCATATAATCTTCAAAATTATACCAAATTCATATAAATTTGATGTTCTACAACTTTATTCATGCTAAAAAATTATGTTTCTATCGAGACTGAGAAAAAGTAAGTAAGGTTAAGTAACTTATTCGGTCAAGCCAATAGTTTAGTAGATATAGACAAATTCGAGTTTTTCAAAATCGCCAATGGGATTGGCGTCTCGCGAACCAGGACTTAAGCTTTTCTAATACCTTTATTTCAGATTTTTTAAAATAAGCCTACCTATATTTCGTTTCACAAAATGCCTTTTTTATTTACTAACTTTCCTGTACTTAGACTATAGTTTTATGATCAATTACTTTCGACTCATACATCGCATGACTTTCAAAAATATACCAAATTATTGGAAATTTGATGGTCTATAACTTAAACTGTTTAAAAAATTATGTTACTATTACCGGGAATGATAAAATCTTAAAAAAACCGAAAAAAAAAAATAAATTAAAACAACATAACCTCAAAACTATTGCTCTTTCAGAATTATAATGTATTACAAAGAAAAAGATAATTAAATTACCAAGAACTTTGGTCTGATAACCATTTCTCTAGGACAAATAGTTTTGGTGATATAGAGCGATTCGCGTTTTCCAAAATAGTGGATTTCGCCAGGGGGGTAGCGTCCCGAAAACCAGGACTTAAGCTTTTCTAATACCCCTCTTTCAGATTTGAAAAATTCAGCCGTCCTATATTTCATTCCACGAAAAAGTCTATCTTTCCTGTACTAATAAAGATTTTACATAATGTAGTTACGTTCTTCTGGCACTAAGGCGACCGACGATAATAATTTCTCTAAATTTTATAAATTTCAAGCGAAAGATTAAAAAATAAAACTTAATTTTCCTGCAGACTATTTACTGTATGTAGTTGTATAAAGTATCGTGGGTAATTTTATAAATGTAAATAATGTCGACAAGAAAAAAACTAACTTCTTAACTATGCAATTAGTAGAGAAACTTTAACAATACCAGCTCTTAAAAATAAGAAGTTATTCCGTGAAAGTGAACATAAGGAGATAACGATAAAACCTCCCATGATCAAATTTATATAGTACTTAACATATCTAACTTAATCCCGCTCAGATTGGTACTTCTCCTGAACAATGGCGGATTTGCGCGCTTACAGCAATAATTCCTTTACATACATTTCAGTTGCCGCAAAAGGATTTCTGCTACAACTCCCACCACCATCGCGAGAGCGCCGTTTCGCGTCGTTCGCTATTTAGCAACAGTTTTAAACATAGAGAAATAGAGACGAAGAACAGAGAAGAGAACTCTTTGGCAAAGTTAAATCTTTTATAAGCCGGAAGTGAACATATACGCATGTTATGCAACCTGTTAACACTCCTTTTCAACAAGAGGATTAAAATAGAAAAGGAATGAAAAAGGAACGCAACTAATTTTGTAATTAAAATTTTTTGAATTATTTTTTTGCTTTTCTTTTCTTTTTTTATATTTTATTTTCCCTTTCCTGAATGCATTGCAGAGCAGAGAAGCAATGTAAAAGAGTGAACGTTGCCATTAATAATGTGAAATATTCTCTATCTTGATTTCAAAATTCATTAATTAAAAGGCATGGCTCCCAAAATATCCACAAAAGCAACAAAAAAAACAACAGCAACGACGACGACAACGATGACGATGATGACGGAAGGATTCACGGAAGAAATAAAAAAGTCTTTTACGTCGGTTGCATCCTTTTCAAGTGCTGTGCATTGCCATAAAATTCTTCATTTTAGTTTCTCTGTTGTGGCTCACTTCATCCATTACCTCTGTAAAATATTCCCTGGACTTGCTCCTGGTTTCCTGTTGCCTCTCTGGTGATACAAAATAAACTGGTAAATACCCTTATTTTGCTATTGTTCCATTAAGCCAAACCACAAATATTTAACCTATTTTCTAAAGCTAGCTTTCATACTGGCCGGAATGAGCCGTGCATTAGGGAGGGGTTCGAGGGAAGAGGGGGCGAAAGGAAGAGGGTAGTTCCTTTAGATGTTGTGTGGCAATGTCCTCCTCAGTTGGATGGATTAAGTTAGCCTTCATTCATCCGCCCTAAGGTCCTTCGACACGTTGCTTTAACCCCAGAAACAAACCCAGTTGTTTGGTTTGATTTATACTCAAAGTTTGTTAAGAAGAAGAATTCTGTGTGCTGCATTTTCATCGTCGAGAAATGAGCAGAAATCCTTCTTCTTCCTTTTTAAATATGTGTTTGTTGCTCTATATAAATATACATATATACATTATATTTTCTTATATATAGGTATATGGTGTTTAAGAAGTTTTCTGTGTTGAAAACAGTTTATCTTAAACTTTAAAACGGAACCCAGATGTAAGAAGAATATTTCTTGGTTTTGAACAAGTTTTATTTCTTTTTATTATGTATTTGTGTATTCCCCAGGCGAAGTAAGTAGGTTTCCTTTGGAAAGAGTGGAGATTTTGAAAGTATTCCTTAATGCTGCTACTATTGCTGTTATTATTGTTGAATTCAGCTTGAAGAAAAGAAGTGAGTTTGTTTTTCTGCAGTAGTAGCAACATTATAGAAGAAGCATATAGCAGCCATACAACAACTGAGGAGGGCAAGTTTATTGATTCTGCAGTAACAGTGTTATTTTTGGCCGGAAGTACTTAAAGAGTCATTTTGGCAAATTGGTTACACATTCTTGTTAAGTGATGCTTTTGCTGGCTGCTGTGGTTTTATATTGGCAGTTCTCAAGTTTAACAATTGAGAATGAAAAGTAAAGATTTGTTCAAGTTTCAAACGGTATTTGGCGAAAAAGTTGATTATTAAGTTTTCATTCTTTATGAAAATTAATAGTCTTTACTGAAAGAAGTTTGAAGATTAATGTATTTTTGTAAGGGAAGAACTAAAAAAAAAACAACGGGCAACAAAAATATACAAGAATTGTGTTGGGAAGCACAATAAAAAATCAAACTTTGAATGTTCACTTCGCCTGCTAATCATCGACTTTAAGAAAGCTTTTGACAGCGTTACAACGAAGTATATTTGGCTGTATGTTTATTATTCTGAATAAAGTACCGTGAAATAAGGTGAAAAAAGGGGTAGATATACCTCGAAATGAATGGTAATAGAATTTTTTTCAGCTCAGTATCTTCGCTTTGACATTCTATAACTTACCTTAAAAGTCTAGAAAAATCTCATGTCCACAAGTCACGATTTTCAAGGTCAAACCGCAAAATTTAGATTTTCGAAATAATCAATAATAGACAATGGTATTATTTACACTTATGATACCTACATGATTTAAATTTCACCATTAAATAGTCAAATTTAACTAATATTAAAACAGTTATTTTGCTAAAGTTGGCTATTTAATAGTTAAATTAACTATTAAAATAGTTATTTTTGTTAAAATTGACTATTAAATATTTAATTTTGAGAATACTTCAACTGACTTAAAATAGTCACAAATAACCATTTTTAACAATTTAAAAAAGCTATCACGACATTAATTATGTTTATTTTTCTGTGAGTGTAGGTCAAAAAGTACTGAACATACGTTTGGTAACATAATGTCGCCCTAGTATTGGAGTACCATATACGCCAAATTGCTTTTTTTTAACTAGGTATGTATGCATTCTTATGTTTTCGAGGGAACTCGGGTTGGGGTCGAAATTCTGTATGGGCCAAAATTCGGATTCCAAAATTTTGTATTCCAAAATTCTGTATTTTAAAATTCTGTAAATTCATAATTCTGTATTCTAAAATTCTGTAAACACAAAATTCTGGATTTCAAAATTCTGTATTTCCAAAATTCTGTACTCCAAAATTCTGTAAATGATAAAAGAAAAATTGTTTTGAAAAAGGAAAAGTGCGCACTTTTTTCATTATCAAAAGAATTTTTCTTTTATCATTTACAGAATTTTGGAGTACAGATTTTTGATATTTTCTATGCAGAACCTTGAAGCAGTTTGCGTTCGACAGCTTAAGTTAAGTGTTATGCGTTAATCGTGATATAAAATGAATTCAGAAAAATGGAAAATATTAAATCATTAAAACCTAATAAAGAAAAGGATAAATTGTGTGTCAATGGTTTTATGTTTAATAACGAAGAAAGATCAACTTAAAAAAAAAACATGGAAAATGAAAATATTTTTTTAATGAAAAATCTCGGAAAACTTTTCAGAAAATAGGGTACTTAACTCAAATTAGTCATGCACTTAATAACTCCATTCGAATTTTGTCGAAAAAAATTGAATTTTTTGAGAAAAATGAATGAACATGAAAATCTCGGAAAATTCATCGGAAAATGGAGCGCTTAGTTCAAATTAGTCGAACATTCAATTATTTATGTCAAATTATTTCGAAAAATTGGAATTTAAAAAAAAAAAAAAAAACAAATTCAAGTTAATAGAACATGAATTTGAATGGAAAATGAAAATATTTTTTTTTAAATGGAAAATCTTGAAAATTTTTTTCAAAAATTGGGTACTTAACTCAAATTAGTTAAGCACTTAATTATTCAAGATAATTTGAAAAAAAAAATTTTTTTCGAAAATCACAGAAAAAAAATTATTTTTGTAAAAAAAATTTTTTTTTGAATTTTTGTTTGGCACCTAAATATTATAACGTGAATTTTTTACTAACAGTTTAAGGCATTTTCAGCTAATTGCTCTGCTAACTATAAATCGAGTTAGCAGAACATTAAGTTTTTCCAAAAGTAGGGGAGCACTTGATATAATTTTGGGGTACTTGCTCTGCTTACTTGAGGGACATGTTTTAATGTAGAGATTTAGAATTACAGAATTTTTAAAAGCAGAATATTGGATTTGCAGAATTTTGAAAAACAGAATTTTGGATTTACAGAATTTTGAAATACAGAATAATAGAAAAGCAGAATAATGGCATACAGAATTATGTTCATACAGAATTTTTTCTTCAGATTTTGGTCATACAGAATTTTGGAATACAGAATAACGACCCGTTCCCAGGGAACTCTCTTCAATCAATCAATCAGTTATCATTTTTTTTTCTATCTTTTTTTGTTGCCGAAATATTCACGTATTGTTTGACGAAATCACCAAATTTTGGCATTTACGTCAAATTTTTCATGCAATTTACGAAAATTTTTGAGAATTATTTTGACGTACCTACGTCTTAATGCGGTTGTTTCTTTTTGACGTACGGGTATGAATAAAAGAAACTTCTGATTTTGATGGGAACGGTAATATTTCAAAAACGGGAGCTGATTAATTTTTTTTTTGACTTCGAATTCGAGTTCAGCACACCGAAAAACTTCAGAAAAGTATATTTTTGTTTCGGCAAAAGTATTTAATTTTGTTAACCAGTGTAATGTCTGGTACCAAAAATGCTATAATGCTATAATGCTATACTTCAGATTCTATGAACATTTGTTCAGAAAAAATTGATTTTTTTAAATTGTCGTTCCCCAACTTCAGACTTAAATATATGTAGTCGAATTACGGCATACGTTCGTTAACGTATGGCCTCTATCTGTCCCTATCTTTTTCTACTGATTAAATAGAGATGGCAATAGTCAAAACGTTAACGTATGATCGTAATCTTGTGCCGTAATTCTACCCCTGGTAACTTTGAAATATAGTTTGACCGTTAAAAATAATTAGTTTTATGTGAGCATTACTTTTGTCTTTTCAACTCTACACTGACAAGATCTGGTCAAATTCAGTTTACTTGAATATTGATTATATCGAAATGTAGAACACGAAAATACAATTAATTCTTCTTCAACGAAAATAAATGAAATTTACAAAAGTGAATTATAAAACACCATTTTTCATTTTTGTTCAATTTTAAATCCATTTCGAGTGAAAGTGAAATGTAGAACACAGCTGTATTCATGACTGTTAAACTAAGCGCTTAGTGGTATTTCCTTTTTTTATCATCAGCATAT
This sequence comes from Episyrphus balteatus, assembly GCF_945859705.1. Taxonomy (NCBI): domain Eukaryota; kingdom Metazoa; phylum Arthropoda; class Insecta; order Diptera; family Syrphidae; genus Episyrphus; species Episyrphus balteatus. The sequence goes on along the minus strand of NC_079136.1, from coordinate 80,829,066 downwards.
TTTTAGCTTTGATCCAATTTTTTTAACACATAATCCAACAGCGATATGGAAGTAAAGAGAATGACTTTAAGTATTCTCGTCTTCGGTGTTAATAAGAACAATTAAATAATTTAATAACATAAAACATACGCGTGTAACATGCTCAGCCTCACATTAACCCATTTTATATGTTTTATTTACAACCATTGGAATTTTATTATTGGAAGTGTCCTTCAGTGACTGATGTATGTGTTAGTATTTTGTTTTACACCCGTCGGAGAGACTGTGCAAATGAAAAATACATTCCCTTTGATATACAATGGGGTATAAATCCTTGTCACCCAACCAATTCCGGAAATTACAGAACATTGCCTTTCGCTTACACACGTAAACAGAATTCCATATAGCCTTTTTCCTTCACTTCTCGTGCGGTGGTGCCAACTTCATGCATCTGATTTCACAGCATTATACCTTTCAATGGACAGAGTTGAGAGTATATGTACTTTGCAATCCTTGACCATTGAAATAATGTTTAGTGATATGTGAAAATCGACAATTTCCTGCAGGCTATATAAAATGGAAGAAGTCAGAGAATGGTAATTATTGATTTAAGGGAGTATTGGGGCGTGATTTAATTTGTTATTCAGTTTCATACTCTATTCCAATGACGACGACGGACGTGAGACCTTGGAATACCAAATCAATGTTGAATTAATGCACAATAAAATATTACGTACAATTTTTTTTTTTTTTTTCGTTTGCTGGTGTGTATCCCAAAGGATATGGTTGCAATTTGAACTTGGATCGTTTTGGGTGGATGAATATAATATCCTGAGGCTAAATCAATAGCAAAATTAATACAGGTGGTGGTCACCTGGCTACATCAAACTAGTGTTTATGTGCAAACATATAAGGTGATCTAGTTTGTTCAATTCAATTCACAAGAAAGTTCTTTAATATTGGAAAATGGAAATTTATTGATTTGTATTCAGTGGGGAATTGAAAAGTTTTAGTTTCTACGAAAAGCTTGCAACTGTTGACTTATGTTTTTCGTTATCAAATAAACTCATTTTGAAAGAATAAATAAATATCTAAATATTTTGATTTGTACCTGTAGCCCAGGGAAATTAGTAATTTAAATCGCATTTTTCGCGGGACAAAATTTTTTTCATGGAATGTGTTCGGGTGGTTGTCCTTATCATAAAAGTCAATTTGTTGGGATAATTGGAGGTTGGGAACAGCCGCCATCTTGGAAAAGAGATTGGTATCGTTTTTATTGAATAGCTCCATTGTTATTCATTTTTACAAAAAATGACAAAGGTAAGACTTATTAACAATAAAATTATCTAAGAAATGATATACAAAACAATTACGTGAGTTGATTAAATAAAATTTTATAGTTGGTCAAAGTGCGGGTTTGTATCGCAAGGTTGGGACAAAATGACATTTTTTCATATATCTGACGAACTTTTGATTTGTTTGGATAATTCTTCATGAATGAACTGTAGTACTTATAATTACCTATAAAATGAGCCCACAATCGTTACTGTCACCATCGTATTGTAGAAGTAATCTAACTCCGAATCTCTCCATGTACTAGTCAAAAGTAAGAAAAAAGCTGTTTTTTTGCTAGTAGGTCGAGAAAATTTTGGGAGTAGAGGTATAACCAAAATATAAGTACGCAGTTTTGCAGCCATACGCGTGTTAATGTTGATTTCGAAGGTCTGACAACTCTAATTTTGTGCTTTATACGGTTTTTGGGGGGTTAAATAACGTAAGTTTACCAGTTAATGTGAATGGGCTAAATTTATACTATTTGAAATTATAAATATACAAGCTGATGCTCTATTATTTTTCCTAAATCTGAACACCCCAATCTTGAGGATGTGACCAATAGAACTATATATAAGCCGTTTATACGATTATGTTTTAGAAGCTTTTTTTGTTTAGATTTTTGTTTGTTTATTTGAATTGAAAAGCCTGATATGGTTAGTTAAAAAAGCTTATATCGTGAGTTCTATTAACCCCATAGCCGAGATTGAGGTGTCCAGATTTAGGAAAAATAATAGAGCATCAGCTTGTATATTTATAATTTCAAATAGTATAAATTTAGCCCATTCACATTAACTGGTAAACTTACGTTATTTAACCCCCCAAAAACCGTATAAAGCACAAAATTAGAGTTGTCAGACCTTCGAAATCAACATTAACACGCGTATGGCTGCAAAACTGCGTACTTATATTTTGGTTATACCTCTACTCCCAAAATTTTCTCGACCTACTAGCAAAAAAACAGCTTTTTTCTTACTTTTGACTAGTACATGGAGAGATTCGGAGTTAGATTACTTCTACAATACGATGGTGACAATAACGATTGTGGGCTCATTTTATAGGTAATTATAAGTACTACAATTCATTCATGAAGAATTATCCAAACAAATCAAAAGTTCGTCAGATATATGAAAAAATGTCATTTTGTCCCAACCTTGCGATACAAACCCGCACTTTGACCAACTATAAAATTTTATTTAATCAACTCACGTAATTGTTTTGTATATCATTTCTTAGATAATTTTATTGTTAATAAGTCTTACCTTTGTCATTTTTTGTAAAAATGAATAACAATGGAGCTATTCAATAAAAACGATACCAATCTCTTTTCCAAGATGGCGGCTGTTCCCAACCTCCAATTATCCCAACAAATTGACTTTTATGATAAGGACAACCACCCGAACACATTTCATGAAAAAAATTTTGTCCCGCGAAAAATGCGATTTCATGCCCATATTTTGACTAATTTCCCTGAGCTATCTTTTTTCCCAGACGAAGTTAATTTTACTATCGTTAGAGTTGAATTTTGAATAAACATTTATTTTTAGTCAAGAAGAAATATTTTAAATTATGTATGTGAAAGTAGTTAGTAGTTTTGGTATTGGGAAATGAGTTTGCGGGTACTTATTGGGGGAATTTAAACCACTTTCTTAAAGTGGTGGAAAATAGGTTCTTTTTTTATTGGAATTCATATTAAGTAAGTGGTTTCAAATCCAGCCTTCACCACCTTTTATTTATTTTATTAAAAAATTGGATTGTCAATCGGATAGACGGCAATGCCCGATTCAAAAGATTTTATGTATCATAAATATTGTATTCAAACTCTTAAAAATATGAAAAATAAAAAATTTAAGGGTATTGCTTCTTGGGAAAAATTTACAAAACCTCCAAAACAATGTTACTATCCCTGCTATTCTTGCGAATTGCCTCCGTTTAGGAGTGAGAGGCATTTTTCTAAAAATAGACTTTAAATAGAAAACAACAATAGCAAAACTTAGAACTTACTTTACTATTTAGAACTTAAATACAACCAATGAATATTTGTTTTTGAAAAAACAAATTTTCAAATTTCGGAAAACATAGACACCTGCTTAACGACTTTGCATTTAGCGGAGTACAGATTACCAAAGATGTTTGAAGGTTACTGACCCAACAAAAAGGCAGTTAAAAACCTGACAAACTGTTAGAAGGACTATACCTTTTGAGCTGTTAATTTATTACAAAAAATTCAGATTGTGAATGATGGCAAAAAACAATTCTTGACTTTGGAGAAGCAAAAGTTCTGAGGTTTGCCGTAGATAAATGTAAGGTAGCTTGAAAATGTATTTTCAAATAATAACTTAAAAGCTACGCAACTTCATCAGCATCGGATCCCTGAGGTTCCAACACCAAGGCATATACAAATATCGAAACGACGCACCATCTTGATGTTAACGGTGATATCCGGTAGAAGGAAATTATTTGCGAGAACCAAATTGAATACAGATAGATATCGACAAGTCTAATTAGGTATTGGAGGATTGAATCTTAAGGTTCAGAAGGACTCCACGCCGTATTGCAAGGCGGATTATAGAAGGACAGAAAAATATACCGTCGCTTTTAAGGCAAAGTGGCATAAGTTGGAATGTGCTTATTTTCAGGAGAGACATTTAAAGTTTTTTTTTAACCCTCTGTAGGCATACCTCTTTTTTGTGACGTGATAGGCAGACGGGTGCGAATTTGGCTTCTACTTTTTCATGTCGCTAGAACTTTTTTATGTCTCATATTTTATAGAGAAAACTTAATGAAATTAATGTAGAATTTTCCGAGGAATTCGAATATTGTTTTCAAAATTAAAAAAAAATGTATTTACACCATTATAAAGAGACTTTTTTGCACCCACTTTTTTGAATAATTGTAATTTTTTCATTTTTGTCGTGCCAAATTCGCACCCGTGTGCCGACAGAGGATTAATCATTAAAAAATGATTTTCGTTGTCAATAAAAAACAAAACTTAAAAGTTAGTGATGGGAACTTTAGAATGATTTGAACTATCGATAGTTATTAACTGAATGATTTGAACTATCGAATAGTTCATTCATTCATTTATTCATTCGAATAAAAACTATCGAATAAAACTAGCGAATAAAAACTATCGAATAAACTATCGAATACAAATTATCGTATAAAAAAACTATTCAAATGAAAAAACTATCGTTTAAGAAAACTATTTGAATGAAAAAACTATCGTATTAAAAAACTATTCAAATGAAAAAAACTATCATTTAAGAAAATTATTTGAATGAAAAATCTAACGTTTAAGAAAACTATTTGAATGAGAAAACTATCGTATAAAAAAAACTATTGGAATGAAAATAGTAACTAAACTATTCGAATGAAAAAACTAGGTATCGAATGAAAAACCATTCGAATGAAAATAGTAACTAAACTATTTGAATGAAAAAACTATCGTGCAGAAAAAATCTATTCGAATGAGAAAACTATCAAAAGAAAATACTATCAAATAAAAAAAACTATTCGAATGAAATAAGTAACTAAACTATCGAATGAAAAAACTATTCGAATGAAAATAGTAACTAAACTATTCGAATGAAAAAACTAGGTATCGAATGAAAAACTATTCGAATGAAAATAGTAACTAAACTATTTGAATGAAAAAACTATCGTACAAAAAAAATCTATTCGAATGAGAAAACTATCGTAAAAAAAAAACTATTCGAATGAAAAAAATATTCGAATGAAAATAGTAACTTAACTACTATCGAATGAAAAAACTATTCGAATGAAAATAGTAACTAAATGAATGAATGATTTAAAACTATTGAATGAATGAATATTTTACAACTATCGATAGTTTGATAGTTTTTATTCGATAGTTCCCATCACTATTAAAAGTTATATACACTGAAAAATTGCGTTTTTTTTTTGGTATGAGATGGTATATAATAAGTTTTATAGAAAACGCAATATTTAAAAAAATATATTGGAGTTTTTCGAAAAAATAGAACTATTTTCGAAATTGATTTTTTCTGACTCTATGAAAAAAAGGCCGTTTTGCACGTTATTAAAAGAAAAAACTAGAAATATAAAAATATTATACTATCTTAAGTCAATTTTATTTATTTGAAAACGAAAAAATACAAAAAATGCAATTTTTCTAGCATATACGAAAAACATAAACAAAAAGTTATTCAAATTCATCTTTTTAACTCATTTACAGAACTAGTCTTACGAACAGTATAATACGACAAAAAAGCCGAAATGATGAATAAATCTTACCGGGTAGCTCTTTTTTTTATGTGACATTTTGTTAGCTGGTACCGTTTTCTTCGAAAACACAAAACCAATCCTATCTACGATAACGACATAACTAAAAAAATGCCATTAATGTATACAGCGGCATTAATGTATACCGTGGGAACTCGAAGAAGTATAAAAGCGCTGATTACACAGAAAAATTGAGTTTTTTTTATTCAGTTCTGTGCTCTAAACTCAAAAATGACAAATTTCGACTTATGCCAATGCCACTTTGCCTTGAAAGCGACGATATTTAAATCTATTTGAAAAAAAAAAAAAAAAAATATTCTAAGAAGGAAAAGAGAATCTATGCACATTTTATCATATTCTTCATCTGCCTTTGCCTTAAAGTTCTGGCTGTGTCTAGCCCTAACATGCGAAAATCATAGCACAATATAAAGTTTGCTCAAGTAAAAAAGTCGACACGTATAATAGCTAGTTAGACCGGTTTATGAAAAGATTTCATACTAAAATATCAACGTGTTGACATATTTAAAATTTTAAAGGTAGGTATCTAATCCAGAAATATGCTTTAATAGGACCTACCTATTTTTCACAACTTCAAATAAAACTACCTAATATAAAAGACCTTTTTATAAATTTCCACACTCACTATTACAAAAAGTTCGTCATGTAATTCCCAGAAAACAAGCAGGCAGGCAACTTAAACCTGAAAAATATCATACCTAGTAAAAATATACACACGTAATTTATTTTATGGAATTATTTCCAACTTGACAAGGACCTGCCTTCACCAATATTGTATGACTAAAGACGTAGGAAATATAAAAACTCATGTTGATACATAAATATAAATCTTAACATGAAAATAAGCGAATCAAAGCTCAAGAAGAAATGCGAATATGAACATCATCATCGTCGTTCTTTGGTGAAATCCGTTCTCAAGGTAGACTCTAGACTACCTACAAGAAGTAGTGGCAGTGTAGGTGTATAGTATAGTGTTTGCACGGGTACTATAAGTACCTACAACATACACCTACCTATTCTTCTTGAATAAATTCCCTAAATCCACTCAGAAGTACTCATAGTTGATAAAATTTTATGAGAAACGAACGTAATCCTTTTAGAGATATCATATTTCATCTCCTTATTCTGGAGCTTTTGTCTCGCCACTGTGCGACATTTTTGCTACTTCGCCTTTTTCACATGTAGTAGGTATATGATACATAAACCTACTGATGTTTTATATATGAAAAATTGGTACTCGTTTTATCCCTTTGGTTGGGAAAATTTTAGTTTGCGCGTTATATGAGGCTCTTGCAATGACAAGGACGACGACGACAACTACGTTCTTAAGTTTTGCCTTCATCGTCATGTTACGCTCGTTAAATTCTTCCTCCAATTGCAACTTATCGTTCGTAATGCTCTCTCTCATATAGCGATATTGGTGCAATGAGATATTCTTGTAATATTAAAAAAGAATTGTGTGAGAGGAAATAGTGAAATGATATAACATTATTTCATATTTAAGTGTTGGGGCTGGTCGTATTCAGAAGCTGGTCAATTGAGTTTAACTTCGATAAGACATTAAATTTAAGTACTCCATCCAACGCCCCATATTGCCTTGAATAATTGGGAATTTAAATGATTTCATTTAAGTGAATTAATGTAATTTTTCGATGGTTTTGAACATCTGGATTTTTAAACGGATGAAGAAAAAAAATTGTCGTAACTCCAAAGTAAATAAAACACCTTAAAAGGTTTTAACCTTTGTTTTTTTTTTTAGAAATTTAAGAACCTGTAACAATTTTGAGTTTTAAAATTTTAGGCTAGTGGCTTCAGGTGAAATTAAGAACAAAGTATTTAATTTAAGTCAAAATGGGTCTTGTTTTCTATCCATTTTCCATTTGCTACCCAAACAAAAACTAGGCCATTTTAAAGACTTTTTGACTAAGTAGCTATGTATTAGGGTTTTTCGAATTTCAAATCCTAATAACGTGGAAAAGTTGCCAATGGTGAAGACTAAGTAGGATTTCAAAAATAATCAAAATCGGTCTCATGATCGGCTCTGTAGCTTGAAACTAATTTTTAAAAATTGTTTTTTTAAGAAAATAAAAAAAAATTACCACCCTAACATCTTATTTTTTTAATATGACAGCTTAAGTTTAAGACAACTCTTTTATGAGGTAAATATTAAGTCGAAAAAACTTCAAATTGGGTAAGGACTTCGAGACGTTCGGCGTTTTGAAATTTGTCGTTTTTTTCCATTTTTATTTTTACCAAATAAGAAGTAAAAATTAAGTTGCGACAGTCAGTGAAAGTCATGAACTCGCTGAAGATTTAAAAAATCATTCTCCTCACTGCAAAGTGGTGCATTTGATGCTTAATGGCGTCAAAAATCATTTCCACGCTCATTTCTTGATGAAACAACAATAATTTTGTGAAATTCATTTTTACTTCTTATTCGGTAAAAATAATAATAGGCATTCCAAATAATCTGTAAAAATAAAAAAATATCTAACCGCTTGCCTGGAAAAAATACATTTACAAAAATTTCCTCCAAATCGATCAATTGAGACATCAAAAATTAAAAATAAAAAAAAAATTTTTTTTCTGAAACGGATATTTTCGGGTCAAAGTCTCGAAACAAGCTTTGTTTTATTAATACGAGTTCACAATGAATAGGCTTATCTATTTATGTAAAAAATTACTAACTTGTTTTTTTCGGATTTTAGAGAAAAAATCAAGATTAACCCCTTGCCTGGAAAAATACATTTTCAAAAATCAATCCAGTGAGACATCAAAAGAAAGGTCTTTTTAAACTCTATTCATAACTGCAAACCAAAAGTTTCTTCGAGGTCTGGTTGCTTAATTATTTTTAAATTAAAAAAAAAAAATATTTTGTTTTCTGAAACGGATATTTTTGGATCAAAGTCTCAAAACAAGCTTTGGTTTGTAGATACGAGTTCACAATGAATAGGCCTATCTATTTATGTAAAAAAATTAGATACTAACTTATTTTTTTCGGATTTTAGAGACAAAATCAAGGTTAGATATGGTATAAAATAGCAACATAGCCATATTTCGACAAATTTTAAAACGCTTGGAGTCTCTACCCAATTTGAACAAAAGAGTTGTCTTAGGCTATTAAATTAAAAAAATAAGATGGGGTGGAACAGTTAAAAAAAAAAAAATGTTTCAAGCTTTAAAAGTGATCTGAGGTAAAAGATATTTTTAACCGATTTTGGTTATTTCTTAAATCTTTCTCAGTCTTCACCATTTGCAACTTTTCCACGCTATTAGGATTTAAAATTTTTTGACCCACCTTAGTAGCTATTATATTCAATTTTATTTATTTTTTATTCGAAGATCTCAATAAAATTAAAGATTACACCCATTTTTAGAGTAATCGTTTAGGACTCCTTTAGTATTATCCTTGTAACTAACACATGCTTCGAATAAATAATTAGTTTTCTCGTTACAAAATATTCCTTTACATCACCATCATCCTGCAAAACACACAAAAAACCTTAAAAATTGCAGACAAAAAAAAATATAAATTATTTCCTGTCTCAGGACAAGGACTAAAAACCATGGTTTGGCTTTGGATTTATGAATATGGTTTTTGACGAGGGGTTGATGATGACGATATGCCTTGGTTGTGGGTTGGGTATGGGACACAAGAGAATTTTTGACAAAAATGTTTGAGAGTTCCTTCTGTTCAACAGTTTTCTGGTTTTAAAAATAATTTAATTTATTATTTTGTGCGTCTTTTGCTATCAGAATTAAGCTCAACGAACTGTGCGGTAGTCACCGCGACTGGTGATATCAGCTGATACGCCTTAGGCATCTCAATTAATTTACCGTTCAAAAGTTTGCATATACCATTCAGAGAGAGAGAGAGATTAATCTGCGGCTTGTGTTGCAGTGGCATGAACGACATTAGATCAATGAAAAGATAGGAAAATTCAATTAACTGTTGGAAGCGTTTTAAGCGGTTGGGAGAAATATGATATAAACAAACTTGAAGGGATCAAGTTTTTTTTTCATTTTTATTTTAAAAAAAATATTTTTTTTTGTATGAAAAACTTTCTGTTAAATCATTGCCTGAACTAATATTCATACCTATGAACATACATATGTATGTATGTACATACATATGAACATATGTATATAGAAATCAAAAATGTTTCATTTTCTCAAATCAACTCTCCACAAGCTTCGAATTTAAGTAAAACATCATTCCAATTAAAAATGTTTCCTTTTCATGAGTTGCAAAAGAGATACATACATACATACATCAAATATTATAACATCCTTTTTGATAAACATTTTACACAACAATTAATATTATTTATTCATTTTTCATAAATATCCTGTCAATTTTTTTTTATTTTATTCTAATAAAGTTGAAGTATTTTGAAAAGCTTGTTTATTAAAATGTAAATGAATAGTTATAGGTAAAATGAACAAAATGAAAAATTGATTTCAAGTTTGCACTTTTTAGCTTATTCGAATCGAATGGTATAAATGGGTTTTGGGAGTATTATTTGTACTATTTTATCCTACCTACTCAAAATCATTTCGATTTAAATTGATTTAGATTGCAATACCTATGGTTTTGAGATTTGAATTCAGTTTTTGATGGACTTATCTTTTGTGGAAATTGAACATGGTTTTGAAATAGGTATGTACATGAATTCGACCAAAGAATTAATTTAATTTAGTTTTGGTTTTTGTGAGATTTAAACTAATACGATTTTAATTGGTGTGTAGTTTAGTGGAATATACACTAAAAACAAGACATGATAGGTTGTTAGCAATTCTACCAAAGAATATTTTTTTTAATTGGAAGTATTTCGATTTCTTAAATTAACAAAACATATTGATTCTGTTGTATCGAAAATCAGTTTTCTCATTTCAATTATATTCAATAAAATGCAGAATTTAACAAATGAAAAATAAGTTATATGTACCTGCTCTTAAAAACTGCATAAATTTCGTTCTTCAAAGTCAAATAAGAATTATTGTACTTAAATTCACTAAAAATCTCAACAAAAATAAAAGAATATCTTTTATTAAGATGGATTTTCAACAAAATTTTTTTTCAAATATTGTTGTAGCTGTATTTTAGTTATACAAGGTTTTCCACAAGACCAACTTAAGGCCCGAGTAAAAATGTAATTCTGCCGTGCCACCGTACCAGTGCCGCGCTCCGTCGCACCATGATCAAAAAATTCTTTCCACCGCACACAGTCGCAAAGTCTGGAAAAAGTTCAAAATAGCCTGATTTTTATGATCTTTTCTTTTAACATTATTTTTTAGTCTCATGGCAAGTAAATAGTGAATAAAAACATTTTTTATTTCAGTTATAAGTTTTTGTCACATAAGTACACTAAGGATTGTTATTTTTATAACTCAAAAAGTGCGTTTTTCATACAAATTGTGTGTATAAAGGCTTGAAACAAACAGTGATAGCCAGGAGGGACACTGGGGGACGCGGATGAATGACACCTTTTTGGAAAGGTCGTATTTCCCACTTTATAACCTATCAACTTTTTTGATGAATGCAAGTGAATCAAAAATGATGTTGAAGTTTGAAAATAAGCTGTTTTTGGGAGAAATAAACCGTTACTTAACCAATTATTAAAACGATCGAAGGTTTTCGAGTGCAACAAAAACCAATTAAATATATTAAGCTTACTCTTTTAAAGAGTATCCAATTAATAACAGGTTTATTTGGAGCAATTTAACTCCTCGGTGCAGCGCTTGGTAGATCATCACTAAGTGGCCTACTTTTGACATGTTACCGTCAAGAGGTTGTATAGTAGGGTGTGTCACTTTTGTATGGCCGAAAAAAAACTCTAATTTTGCAATGTAATAGTGGTAAAAAGTTTTATTAGGGTCTAAGGTTTAATAATATGTAAAAAAATCATAATATCGTTCGTCTTTGGCTCGCTCAAATCGGTTGAAGTTGTTAGGAAAAAAACGATTTTACCTATATAAAAAAATTTTTGTTTTCCTTCGCATATTATTTCGCAGCTTCTTTACTAAGTGTTCAATTCCAACATATATATAAGCTTAAAAGTTTTTTCTTATAAAGATATATATTTAATATATTTGTTTTTGTTTTCAAACGGCGAAATTAAAAAAAAAACATATATTTCAAAAATCTCTAAAAATTCAAATTTCTTCGATTTCTTCCTATATTTTGAACGAGCCAAAGATGTAAATTAAAATGAAAATTGTAAACGCAGGATTTATTTTTGATAAGTAATGCAACTTTTAAAAGCTATTACATTTGAAAATTCCATACTTTAGCATTTTGACACACCCTATTGCATAGGTTGCTGGAGGTGCATTTTACAAAAAAAAAAAATGTACAGTTCATCTAGTTAGCCTGGCTTTATTTTTGCATTTTTCAAAACCTATTTTAGAAGATCATATTTTTTGACTTTTTTCCACTGGTTGCCGCACTGTGCGCCGCCTTGACTAGATTACCATACTCATGCAAAAGTTTTAATAGTCTTCGAAGTTATTTTGAATTTAAAAACAACTGCCAGTCCGACCAAAAATTGTAAACAGTAATGCACTTTTGAACTTCTTTACTGGGAATCAGAGATCCAAATGAGTATGTTCGAACCTGTTCGAACAATATCAGTTTTTTTTTAAATGATCGCTCGTGCTCGATCGATTTTATCTATACTCGTAAATCATCTTACTCCTAAACAAAAATACTCATAATTTAAACCATACAAATTGTTTGAACTCATGAGTATATTCGATCTTCAATACCCACGAACAAAATTACTCGTAAACAGATCGACTGTTCATAAACATTAGACTCGAAATGATCGAAAGTGATCGAAGCAAACATTTTTTTTTTATTTAGGTTTTGAGGGTTGGCTCCTTGCGGGACAATTGCAATTAAAGCAGGTTATTTTTAATTTACAGTTGTGATTTTAGAAAGGGTTAATCAATGAGTGAGTAAATAAAAAAGTAATTAGGTAGTCGTTAGGTAACAATACAAATGTGATAGGTGGGAATGTCCAGTTTATTTGTGCAGGTAGTTGCGTAATAGAGACATATCCTTAAAAAATATGCGTAATAGAGACATATCTTTAAAAAATACGTAATAGTGCGATTTCGGATGATTGTTTTTAAAACACATTACTATTTTTTCGGGTAGGTATATTGGGGAAATTACAAAAATGTTTTTTTTTATCCTTTTTTTATGGGTGAAAGGGAAAGTTATAATTGAAATATTTTAGTTCGAAAGCGAATTTCTTGTAAGAATAATATTTAAATAGTAATCTTCTGAGTTCAGTTAAAAAAGTAATAATTTTATAAAAAAAAACAATGGAAGAACAAAGTTAAATTAAATATTAAAATAAAAAAAAATAAAAACAGTGATACTATAACTATACCAAACTTGTTGGCATGCAGAAAGTGCAAAAAAGTGATGCAAAATTTCAAAACAACGACGAATCTTTTATTTATTCCATTTTCTTTTTATAAAATATTAAGTTTTATTTGATTTTTCTTTTTTTTTCTGATTTTTTTTTAAATTTAATTCTTATATGTTTTTCTTCATTTCTTGTCTTAAAATAAAACAAATGTAACTCTCTTTTTATTTAAGAAAAACCACCCTCGAACACTATGAATATTTCCTTTCCAGTTCGAGTAAATTCGATCACATTGATCATGAACATTTTGTTCACGATCATTTTACTCGATTTTACTCGAACAGAAAAATGATCTTTCGAACTCGTTTGAAATGTAGGATAACTTCCGAGTCCTCATACTCGTAAACAGGAAAGCTCGAATATATTTGAGTTGTGTTGATTCTGTTTGTTCGAGATCGTTTTTTTTCGAGTAAGTACTCGATGTTCGTAAACCATACTCGACTCGTTTGGTTCTCTGCTGGCAATCTATATTTAACTGTAATGTTTGTTTATCAAACCTTTCCTTTATTGAAGTTTTAGATTTTTTGTTGGATTATGCGATATTTTGAGAAATATTCCTACACACATCATAGCAACAAATCGAAATATTTGTAGGTCACTGTGGTGTATACGTAATATTTTTTTTTTAAACAAATAATGGAAAATAACTGTTTTGGGTTTATGTCGATTCTTATAGTTTTGTATGACATGTAGTCCTTATGTGTTTCAGGTACAAAAATTCCGCTCATTATAGTTAGATAAATAATCTAATGAGTCCATACAATTATTATACTTTGCATGAAAGGGTGTTTTTTGAGAACTAAATAAAATCTGTTATAATTTCCAAACACTTAATGATAAGACCTTTTGTTCGTATTATGTACGTTTCATTAGCCGTAGGAACTACACACGATTCAGATTATTATATGAATCTTCACATTTTTACGAAAGGATTTTTTTCTTGAAGAGCAATTGTTTTTTTTTTTTTATTGTCTCTAAAAAATCACATTTTTACCCAGTATAATATCTCAGCTCTGCAGATTTTCGGTAAAATTTTTTACCTAGTATAAAAAATAAAAAAATTATAGTTATATCCAATTTGAGCATCTATACCTAACCAATTGAAAAAAAATCAATTCAACTTTTTTGCCTAAATGTTTGCTGAATTTTGAATGAAAATAACAACGGCTCACCTATGTTAAATGTTAATTTATCAAATTCCTGCAGTTTATCAGAACTTCCTGAAGAAATTGCCATCTTGCCTTATCATTGCCATATAGATTATCTTTTTTTTCGAAGTATCTGTATCTGCGTTATGGTTTATATTATTTATTAATAAAGTAAAACGAATTTCTTGGAGTACTTCACAGACGTAGAAGACCAATCTTTATAAATATTCCTTCACTAAGCTTATTCCCTTAGAAGTTATGTAGATATATCAATTCAATCCCCATGCCAAAAAACAATAATTGAAATAGGTTTGTAGGTAGATAAAAATATACAAGTATCGTTCAAACTGCTTACACACAAGAAAATATTTGCCTGGTCAAGTTTGTATATTCCATAGCATATCTTAACTGGAAACTGTCCTTCCGACATTCCTATACCAATACGTATATATCGATATACCTCAAGTTTAAGTAAATGGCATCATCATGATGATAGCCTGAAACCACAAACGATAAAACTGAAGGCGTTCTTCTATTCCACCACCAACAAACCTATACAACATTTATCTTAAAGGAATTATTTTCCACCTCCTTATAACGTATTGTTCTTTTCTCAGGGGGTTATTCATTGCAATCGTCTAAGGTCTAAGAGTATATCTTAAACTATTGCTGGTGTTTGTGATAAAAAAGTGATTGTTAAAGCGAAAGTAAAAATGTCCTTAAAAAAAAAAGAGAAAACAAGTTGGCTTGGCAATAAAAATCACTGTGTGTTGTTGTATTATGAAGTCACTAAATAACCGACTAAAGAAAACTCCTCCATTGTCGTCGTCACGTTACCACCCTCTTGGGATCAATCGGTCCAGTCATTCTTTTGCTCTTTTTTATCTTTTATTTTCTTTTTTTTTTTTTTTGTTCAAGATTTTTATGCTTAGATATTATCCTGGAATTGTTTAACTGCAAGTCCTGCCTGGGATGTGTAAAGCGGAGATAAAAGATATAAAGAACAAAGACCTTCTTTTTCATTATTGTATTTTGTGTGTATTAATTAATTTCACTGAGTAAGAAAATTAAATATCATTTCAAATGGACAGTGTATTGTCCCTGTGTCCGCGTCCACGTTAACGTCCACGTCCGTCCGTTATTATTTCAGCTCACAAATGACCTGGAAATGGAATACATAATAACTATTTTGGTCCTTCCTTTCATTTGCAAAAGGAGCTGAGGAAACATATGCTTGTGATAAGCTTCCTGCAAACGAGGACATTTTGGCTGATGATAAATTCAAAGGAAAAAAAAATCTACACTATCATAAGCGTTATAGGTATACTATCGTAGTGTAGTCTCAATGAGAATGAAAGCTAAAATGCAATTATAGTTAAGTTTTTATTTTTTTGTGTGCTTTTGTTGCATCTTAACGTGGTCTGTTCGTTCGAGGACTGTCTTAATTTTGAATTTAGAAAGCCAGCTGCATAGTTGCAGATATTGTCACTGTCGTTAACAGTGGGCGGGAAAGAATATAAAAATTACACCCAAACGCACATTAACCTAGAAAATGTGGCTTTAACCACGTTTCTGTGTTGGTATTTACTGCATTTGAAATAAAATTTTATAAAACCAATGACGTCATAGCCATTGTGACTCTGAAGTTATTCTTTTTTTAACGTCTAATTTTGTTATGACTGCTGCCAAGTTAAGAGTTTGTTAACAAGGACAAAACGTTAACTTTGGTCATGATGTTTGTTACATGGGGTTGAGTTGGTAGGAAAAGGAATAAGTTGATAGAATTAAGGAAGTTAGGGTCGTGACAGTTTAACGAAAGACCTTATGTTAGCTTAAAATGATAGTTAAAAGAAAAACTCGATATTTTAGTTATATGTCGTGCTCAACGAAGTAAGCCATTGTTACCTCATAACTTTGGACTGAGTGAACCAATTTTGATAATTCTTTTTGTATTGGCAAGCTGGTGCCTGCAGTGTGGTCCCATTTCAATTTCGTTAAGTTCTGGCCATAGAAACTATTAGAAAAACCATACAACCCCAGTTTTGATCCATGGAAGTCGGTTTTGTTTTTTGATAAAAATGATTATATTTCTTCAATAATAATGATTTTTACTTGCGGTATAGGTACTATATAGGGAAAGTTTAAGATTCGGAAAAAAAATCGAATTCGAGATAACAATTTAACATGATCATACGATGATATAGAATGCCAAAAAAGTGGGTCCGGTAATTCTGTCTATCTATCTGCCTGTATGTACCTCGAGCTACATTCTAAACTACTGAAACGATTTTCTTCAAAATTGGTTTTAAACAGTTTTGAGCGATTTCCTAGAGGAGAAATTGAATTTTATTTGGGATCAAAACTAACGGTACCTGTCATAGAACGGTTTATTTAGTTTCTGATAATCTCGTACAAGACTAACCTGATTTCAATGAAACTTTTTGTACAAAAGCGATTAAACTAAGTTAATGTTAATATTAAAATTTTAGCAAAGTTTCAAAAAACACAATTTTGGATTTAAAAAAAAATTTTTCAAAATTTATTTTGAAAAATCAATTTTTTGAAAACGGATTGATGAAAAATTTTCAAATTTCGTTTATATGTGTAAATTAATTATTTCTTCAAAACAGCATACCAACTTTTTTTATGTTAGACAATTTTTAGGTAGATATTATATAAAAAAATATTAAAAAAAAAAATGCTCTAACGATTTTAAAATTGTTTTTTCTAAAAACTCCTTTTCCTACAAAAAATCAGATGGCATACTTTGTTTTGTAATAAATCATTCAAAACATTATCGGAAATTATTACCTGCTGTGAAGCCATTTTTGTTTTATTTAAACTATTCATTAACAAATAAAAAATTTGTCTGTACAAAATGAAACGAATGTCTGACTTTTCACAAATTTTAATAATTCTTAATCAATCCCATACACCATGTTGTCAGATGTCAAAAACTCCAAAGAAATGGAACAATTTAATCGTAGTTTTGTTCTCCAAAAATTAAGTCCTTGAAAATTTATCATTGAATTCTGATTTCATTTAATCAAACTCTTTCACAGTGACAAGATAATTTATTTCCACTTAGTATTCATTGTTACAGCAAAACCCTCACAGAAAAATGGCTAAAAAAAGGATTTCTACTCTTATATGAAGGCATTTTGCCTTCAAACAACCCCATTGTTTATAACTGGCGGTTAAAATTAATGACACGCTCTTGTCTGGTGAATTTGTAAAAATCCAACTAACTGATAAAAAGCAATTAAATTGTTTTGTTGCGTGCTAGAGGCACATCATGTCATCATGACATTTTTCTCGTTGGGTATTTTATTTTGAAAAATCCCAACGGCAAAACAATGTGCCGCCCAGCACGTTCCTTACATTTGTTTTTTATCTCTACCAGAGATAACTACTCTTTGTTAGCTGTATTGTTACTTTTTTGTAGGTTTGATGATCTGTTAGCGATGTTATTTCTATTATAACTAAAAAAAAAAACGAAAAATACTACTACATTAGAACATTTTAATGGAAAATCGGGTCAAAAAAATGTCCAAGGGACACCAAAACAGCATAAAGTTCGACTAAAACAAATTGAATAATCTCCCAGTTCTTTTTATAAAATACCCTTATATACAAAATGTCCTTTGGGCTTTTTTTTGCAGATCGACAGCATAATATTTATCAGTTATATAAGATAAAACTGCCCTGGTGAAGTATTTCAAAAAGGTGCCGATTTCAATTTGTTGATAACAACAGGCACAAAGCCATTTTCCACTTTGTTTGGATTTATTCAAGGATGTCACTCGTCATCGCATCATCCATTTGAATGTACCTACTTGGTGCTTGTTTTGAATTTTATTTGTGAAATAAGCTGTCTCGAATGACCATAACTTTAGCCTCTCTGAGGATTTATTTTTTTACTATTATATATTTTTTTTTTTTTTTTCAAGAATGAAATAAAATATAAGGATGAAAGACCATTTCTTAAGGAAATCACAAAATTGACTAATTAAAATCCTGTGAATGAAAATTTAATGGAATGTAAATTCAAAGACGCTTTCAAAGGAAGTAAACACGAAAGCCAAAAGCTTAGTCATTTACAAAAAAAAAAAAATAAGCATTTGCCTTAAGAGTTGTTGGTATTTCTTTGGTATGTCATGAGGTATTTTAAAAATAATTGTTCTTTCAGTTTTCACTGAAGCATTACGGTACACAGGCAAAAGTTTAAAACAAAAATCTTTAGTGTGCTTTAATCGAAAAACAAAGAACTTCGTATTTAAATCTTGAATTCGGAGGGTAGATTAAAATCTCTTTCTTTCTCAAAATCTGTGAAAAACAGTTCCATGCCAATTTAAACATTAAAGAGAACATACATTTTTGGACTTGTGTGAACCATGTTTAAAGTTTATCAACCAAATAATGGAAATTTATTTATATAGGTTACTTAATCAGATTGTTAGAAAATATTTACATTATTTACAAAACCTAAAACTCGACAAACGAGTCTAAGATCTTGATCCAAAAAATATGCAACAAAAAAATATATTCTTATCTGAAATTGTCAGATGATGATCGTTTTTTTCTATGAAGCCGTTGTTTTTTTTTGGCACTTATTATTGTTAGAATGCGTTGTTTAGGACAGAAGGCTTACGTTAAAAGCCAAGGCTTCGGGGGAAGACTAAATTTGGAGGTCCTTTATTTTATTTAGTTTTTTTGTTTAATGTTCGAAATTTATCAGTTCAAGTAGCCAACTATCAATTTTGCTTCCAAACTTTTAAACTAAAGACCTATTGGTGCTTATAACGTTACTATACCTACGCTACGGTGCGAAGTCAACTTTTATTTATGTATATTTTTAATCTTGGGACATTTTTTGAAGTTCATTATTGTGGGTTTATAGGCGCAGCAAAACATTCTATATAACCCCTATAATGACGCTTAGACATCATTGTCCCATTAGTTATTTGGTTCTAAAAACCTTCTTTTTGCTTTTATAAAGTTTTGCTTATGCTGGAAACTCTAGATTCTTTAAGGCCTAATTTTAATGCTAGTCTATATTTCCAATTTATGAAATCCATTAATAGATTTTTCTGTGGCACAGTGCATTTAATTTTTTCAGGGGGTTTGAGGGTACCCAGCGATAGTAAGCGAAAAAGTTATGGCATGAAAATTTTCCGAAAAAAACATCTCTTCTTAAGCCGTTTAGATACTGTGGTCTTTAAATATATGAAGGGTCCAGGGAAAACAGCATAATTCCATTCCAACTCATTTCGAGAAAAGTGCATTTTAAAATTTTGTTCTCCATACAGCTTAGTACTAAAAGCACACAATTTATTTATTCAGCAAGGCTTAAGTTTGTTTTATAAAAGTAAGGATGCCATCAGATAGTGCTCAGTAAATACTACAAGACGTCATCATTTGTATATTTTTGACAAAAAGTGAACATGTGCCGTTTTTCCCCTGGACCCTTCATATAGGTATATTATATTTTCTGCTTAGACAAAATCATATGTGAGACAGACGTTACCCAAATTATATTTATTTTTTAGTTAAACAAACATATTTAAAATAATTTGCTTACATTTTCGCTCTTCCTTCAAATTTTGAATACACTGTGGCGTATACGTAACTTTTTTTTATAAATTGTTTAAAAAATGTACATATCAACTGCTTTTCCTGTTGGCAGTAAAGCATTATATAAGCAAAAAATATATAACATTGAAAAACATTCTGATGAGTGAACAAACATTTATTTTTGAATATGACACAATAATATTAAAAACAATATTTATTCCAAAATACCACCAATTAAATTATTTCTATATAATATGTAAGTTCCTTGGCTTGGCTAACCTGCTTTTTCAGCGACGCGGAGTTATTTTTTATACGTTTGCTTCTTAGCCTTATCCTAGCCACTGACCTCAAATTGGCAGTTAGGTTTGTTGAAATCTAGTGTCTCACATAATTTGTTTGTTGCCAGTATCTTATTTTCTGTTTCAAAACCCATTATCAACCCCTAGCCTGCTGTATGTTGTAAAATTTTTTGAAATTTTATGAATGAAAAAAAAAAGTAAAAGAAAACATTTTCTTGATTTCTGACTTTTTTTGTAAGTGACACGACCGAGTTGAATGAACATTTTATAATCGTTAAATCAAAGTTTGGCAACATTACACATTTTCTAAACCACATAAAAATGTTTTTGCAATTTAAAATATGTATATTCATTTAATTTTTAGTTTTGAAATTTTTATAAAACTTTTTTCCAAATTAAGTTAAAATTATTCTTTTTTCAATTCTACATAAAAAGCCTAAACTATTGAAATACAATAAATATAAAAGAACGATGTTTTTCACATCACTTCAAATTGGTTTTTTAACTTTTGCCTTAAAAATTTCTCAAAAATCTTATTTCTAATAATTACATATCCATGTCATGCAAATAATTTTATTTCACGGTATTGGATTATTTTTTATCAAATTACCCAAAGAAAAACAAAGGTGAATTCATTTTCCGTAAAATACCATGCATATACATGTTTTCACAATAATCTTCACAAAGACAACACTTTGTCTTCATTTAATATGAAATGATTTATGGATGCCGTAATTAAATTCAAAGCAATAAAAAGGAAACAAAGTCACGAAGGAGATTTCGTTTGAATAGCATCAGAATTCCGAATTCACAACCACGAACAAACAATTTTCTATACATAAGAGTTGCTTTTACAACACTCTTGAACTTCCTCAATGATTATATACATTTTGCCAAGCATCGGAAAAACAGACAAATATTTCTCTTCACCACATGCATAACAATTCATTTGGAAGGTTATCAAGTCACGTCCTTATGCGATTTTCTTAAATTAAACGACATGAAGAAAAACCCGAATGGTGTATATCGTGTATCTCCAAAAACAATTTAACTAAAACCAAAAATGAGTTGTAAAACCCTTTAGCAAATTGATTGTTTCATAAACGAGGCGACCTTTTTTTCTACAAGGCATACTGTTAGTTAGACAGATTTCAGATGGTTTTAAAACTTTTTTGTTTGTTGATTTGTCCTTATTTTATATTTTTTGGAATTATAAAAAAGCTCACAATATCTAGCATAGAGAAACTATTCAAAAGAAATTATATATCTAAAGCCAACAGGAACAGACGGGCCATACAATATACCTAAAAAAAACCAGGTAGCAAAAAGTATTCACTCAAAGGGTCCCTACTCCTGCCAGAAAATGTCAATTAGATTTGTAACTATAACCCGTGTAATGGGTTTTTCAGCTGTGTTTCTACACAAAAAGTGTTTTTGCCCTAGTTCCCCTTCCATAGAACCTTATCATGGCTTATTCCTCGTTTTATAATATATAAGTTGACTTGGCCTTGTATGTCTACATCTATAGCTACCTTCTGCCAAAAAAAAAAACTTTTTGTTGTTTTCCATATAGCATAAAGTGAAAATTGTACACTGCAGAATGTTTTCAAAAGCATTTTAAGGTATGATTTTAAACCATCGGGTTGACGAACCTTTTTATTTCAAGGGGTTAACTCCTCTGGGTCCATTACAACAGTAGGTACCTAAGTAGTGTGTGTAGCTGATAGAATGAAACGAACTATAAACTGACTTTGTATAGAACTTTCTCATGTTGTCCATGTTTTAATAACCAATAAACTATGTGTCCTTTGCAAGTTAAACACTAGAAAAGTAATTCGTTTGGGTTTTTTTTTGTGAAAAGGGCTACTTCATGTTAGGTGATTATATGGGTCGTGTATATTAGGTTCTTAAAATGGATTTTTAATGGACTTTAAGGATGCCTGGGCTTTATTGAATTATTTCTCGTATATTGTACATATATTTTTTTTTCTCTCAACTTTAATTCAGGTAGGAAGGTAATATAAAGAAAAAAAGGGGAAAAGTTGAATAAAAGATTTTAGTTATCATGGTATGTAATAAGCTTTATTTTATAATAATCGAAAGCCTCTTATCTTTTGCTTACATTCAAAATTGAAGTGGCAGTGAATTGCACAGAGAGACTTTGTCGAGATTTTCTGTTTTTTTTTTTTTTAATATAGTCGTAAGGGTATTGATAAAATTTTGAGGGGAATACAGATATGTCGATAGAAGTAACTAACTTAAAAATGGTTAATAGGTATGTGATATTTGATACCGATCAATTGTTTTTGTTTAAACCAAGTTATTTATTTCTTCAACTTAAGGCACCACATTAGGGGTTCACCGGGTTGAACTCAGGAAACGTCAGAAGCCAACTAAGTTCTGGAATTCCGCTGCACCACCGCTACACCACCACTGCACCACAGCCGCTCGGCTTTTTGACCGCCGCAGTACGTCCGTACCGTGATCAGAAATTTCTATTTCGCAGCACCATGCGCAATACAATCAAAAACTTCTAAAACGCCGCACCACCGCACCGCCGCACCATGGTCAAACATTTCTAAAGCGCGGCACCACGTTCGCACCATTTTAAATATTTCGAAATTTCTTAACCACCGCACCACCGCCGCCACACCACGTCCGCACCATTTTATTTTGTTTGAAAAAATAAGCTTTCATTGCAAAATCACCAGCATTTACATATGTAGTTGAACTCGAAAATGGAACAGTAATAAAAAAAGCCTATCCGTACATTTTTTTCTTAATCTTCTATAAAAATCTTGAACAAGCCCAGAATAGTCTGGTGCAGAAAAACTTAAGATCACAACAAAAACATTGCTGTTAAAAAAGGAGCCAAGTTCTCCTGTGTTGAAATTATGCTGGCACAAAAAGTACTGAGATGTAAAAGTGTACCAAGTTCTAAAGTTTGGGTTCAAATTCGTATCAATAAAATTTTGATTGTTCTCTTGACAATTTTTCTTTTAATTACCGATTTTTAAAGTTATTTCAAAAATTGCCAAGTAAACAATCAAAATTTTATTGATACGAATTTGAACCCAAACTTTAAAACTTGGTACACTTTTACATCTCAGTACTTTTTGTGCCAGCATAATTTCAACACAGGAGAACTTGGCTCCTTTTTTAACAGCAATGTTTTTGTTGTGATTTCACTACTTTTTGCAAGGTATGGCTGTAGAATTGAAAATCTCTATACTTGATGAAAATTCAGTGAAAATGGGCGGTTGCCACACCCCCTGGCTGAAATTCTCAAACTTTAAATTTTTTCCTTTGTATAAACTACCATCTCGACCATTCTACCAAATTTCAAGATTCTACGATAATCAGAAATGCTCTATTATATTTAAAGAAAATTCAGCGGAAATGGGCGGTTGCCACGCCCCCTGGCTGAAATTTTAAATTTTTTCCTTTGTACAAACTACCAGCTCTACCATTCTACCAAATTTCAAGATTCTACGATAATCAGAAGTGCTTTATTATATTTAATGAAAATTCAGCGGAAATGGGCGGATGCCACGCCCCTGGCTGAAATTCTCAAATTTTAAATTTTTTCCTTTGTACAAACTACCAGCTCTACCATTCTACCAAATTTCAAGATTCTACGATAATCAGAAGTGCTCTATAATATTTGATGATAATTCAGCGGAAATGGGCGGATGCCACGCCCCCTGAATTGAAAATCTCAAATTTTCGATTTTTCCCTTTGTATACACCACAAGCCCTATCACCATGTAAAATTTCAAGTTTCTACGTTAACGGGAAGTTCTCCATAATTTTGATGATCTGTCAGTGAGTGAGTGAGTGAGTGAGTCAGTCAGTCAGTCAGTTACGGTTTTTGCGATTTTTGAAGCCCTATATCTCAGAAACTACTCATCGTAAAAGGCTTAAATTTTGTGAGGAGTTTGGTTTCGACAAGCTCAATAAATGTAGCGAGTTTGAAATTTCTAGCATCTTTGGTGTGGAAGTTAGAGGGGGGTCGAAAATGGCCTGAGTTGTTTCCTGTAAATAAGGGTGTAGTGCCAAAGTTGCTAGAGAACTTGGCTGGGCACTACCGTGCCCCTTGAAATGTAATATGACAATACTTTTTATATTAAATTGCGCCTTGAAAATATAAAATTTTTAGAGTGGGACTTAAAAAGGTTTTAGAAATGATTGAATAATTGTAAAATATCAATTGTGGAACATTTCGACAGCCTTATTCAAAGCTTTTTTTCTGAACATCACCATAAATAGAAAAAACCTTAAAAAATCTTCAATATTTAAAGTAAGAACTTCACACTTCAATTTAAATAGGTACTAACTTAAACCTAAATTTAACACCCTTTTGTTTGTTAGTTTTTTTTTCAATCTTCTATTGTTTGAGGAAAAAAGAGTAATTTTCAAAATAATAACTTATTCAGATTTTAACTTATACAAGAACCCATTCAGTAATCGACCGCAAATCCCAACAAATGGGGGTATTTCTTTTCTCTTGTTGTTTCAACAAATCCCAAGAAAAAGCCATTGTTTTTGTTTAATTTTGGGTAACACCTTGTATACTCTCACTCGTAGAAAGAAATAGAACCTTTTTAAGCACATTATTTTGAATTAATGAAAGCTTAATTCTACTCCTGCAATATTGTTACTGATCCCTTTTTTTTGTTGTGTGACTTTTGTTATGATTATTCAAATTGGTTGTGGTTTCATCCAGGGATGTTTTTTTTTTTCATTTTATCTTTATGGTAGGGTGTTGTTTTAGGAATTCTTTATGTTGTTGTGTTCTTTATTCTTTTGTGTATAATTTGTGTTGTTTAAAAATTATTCCTTATAACATAAACGTTATTTTTTTTGTAAATAACTTCCTGGAAGTGCCTATTTCATTCGCTGTCACACAGAGTTAAAAAACGTTGTTTTTTTTTAATTAAGAAAATTTGTTTTAATCAAAACAGACTTTATCGACTTTATCTATCTAACTCAGCTGCCATCAGAGCAAAATAGAAGTTAACAATGCAAAAGAATACGAAAACAATTTTATAAAGCAATTTTTCCTATAAGAAAAATGTACGACAAAGTCCAGAGGCGAAAAATTATCGCGTCAAAATGTATGTAAAAATTGACAAGAATTTGCACAAAAGGATCACTTGCAGGTTACTATATGAAGTGTTTGTTAATATGCCTTATGTTTAAGAACGTTCCCATCATAAAACAGTAGAGAGACAGACCGATATTCCGTTTGAAACGTAGTGACAGAAGCACTTGAATTTGAAAAAAAAAACTTAAATACTAATATAGGTAATATTTAAGAGCAACGGCAACACTTACAAAATCATAACTTTTCTTTAAGCTAAGCCTACACAATTTTTTTTGATTTTTCAATAGATCATTTTTAATAAATAGTTTTTCAAAATTAATTTTCAAACACAAAATTGAATTGATACAAATTTGGTCTTACAACGGTTATTTGGTGAAGTTGTGAGCTTCCAACGGTTGTCCAGATAATAATCCAGTAAGAATAGACGAAAAATTGTCAAAGAAAGGAAAACATTTGTAACAGGCTGATTTTTGGTATACAGCTTGGTGTTAGGGTGGTTTACAATCTGTGAAAAGTCCTGAAGTTCCTCTGTCCGCTAGTCCTATTATAAGGGGTCAAAGGTCACAACATTTTTTTATTTTCAAAACGGTAGGTTTAAGACAAAAATTATGTTATTTTAGCTGAGGTTATTATACAAAAAATTGTCATGAAAAGTTTTCTTGAATCACGCACCGTTTAGAAACTATATCACTTCAAACTCCATATGTTTATATTTGTAACAGGCTGATTTTTGGTATACAGCTTGGTGTTAGGGTGGTTTACAATCTGTGAAAAGTCCTGAAGTTCCTCTGTCCGCTAGTCCTATTATAAGGGGTCAAAGGTCACAACATTTTTTTATTTTCAAAACGGTAGGTTTAAGACAAAAATTATGTTATTTTAGCTGAGGTTATTATACAAAAAATTGTCATGAAAAGTTTTCTTGAATCACGCACCGTTTAGAAACTATATCACTTCAAACTCCCATATGTTTTTCTTGATATTTTTATATACATATGTAATTTTAATCAAATTACATGGGATAGTTTGAAATGTTGTAATGTCTAAACGGTAAGTGATGAAACTTTATATAACAATTTTTTGTAAAATAACCTCAGCTTCAATTTTGTAGAACATAATTTTTTTCTAAAACCTACAGTTTTTTAAACAAAAATGTGGTAACCTTTGACCCCTTATAATAGGACTAGCAGACAGGGGAAACTTCAGGACTTTTCATGTATTGTAAACCACTCTAACACCAAGCTGTATACCAAAAAGTAGCCTGTAACAAATTTTTTCCTTGAAAAATCTATTTTTCCTGGGCTATAACACACTTTCGAACCAGTTTCACTGTCAAAGTTGCATATGCCCACGTCAGCTTCAATTGTTAAAAAATATACCTACTATGTTAATTTAAAAACAGTCATTTTTGGTTGAAATCGATTTGAAAAAAAAAAAGATAAAAATAAAAAATGGTTAAAAACGGTTAAAAACGGTAAAACTACTTGGGACAAAAAATAACACTGGTTTACAAGGGTTTTGTTGCGGAGACAAAAAGATACGTTTTTGATGTGCTGATCTCGAATCCGAATCCAGAAAAAACTAATCAGCTCCCGTTTTTGAAATATTACCGTTAAAAAATAAAAAAAAAAAAAACGCTTTTTTGAGTACTTCGGACCTTATTCCGGGTGGCAATGGTGCAGTGGATGTAGTGCTTGACTGCTAGCCTGGAGGTGTGAGTTCGAGCCCTACCTCAGGCAGCATTCTTTTCTTTATCCCCCAGCTTGGAAGCCATCCGTGGGATTATATGAGATAATAATCATCTTATTCTCAATTCACTGTACCAACAAAAAATTCTTTCCTTTCTTTCTATTTCTTCTAACTAGTGCCGTGCAGTATGCATTTAAAAGACCTTAGGTCTTACAGGCATATAATTAAAATTATTATTATTAAAATTATTATTATTCTTTTATATAAGGTAAATTTTTTCAGAATATTCAAGAACTGTTTTCCATCTTTCAATACCTGTTTAAATTTTTTCAATATCTTTTTTATTGCCCAAGATATCTTAAAATGAAGTGAGTGGGTTTGGCTTCATACATATATCATAAAGGAGATAATGACGTTTTAAAATTTCTGTAATAGATATAATATGCTAAACAACTGAGGATACCTCGGGCAGTAAAAAAGATATCGAAATGATTTAAACAGGTCTTGAAAGATGGAAAATAGTTATTTTAGAAACCGTTACTAAATATGCTCAAACAATTTTCCTTATATAAAAGAATAAGGTCCGAAGTACTGTATTTTCTAACGGTAATATTTCAAAAACGGGAGCTGATTAATTTTTTTACTTCGGATTCGAGTTCAGCACACCGAAATCCTTCAGAAAAGTATATTTTCGTTTCAGCAACAAAAAAAAAAGAGTTTAATTTTGTTAACCAGTGTAATCGTTTTCCCGTTATTCGGGCAAAAATCATTTAAGAAAACCAATTTGCACATGCATGCGCACTACCATAAACTATATGATCTATAAGTTTGAGCTAAAATTAAAAATCCACCCAAAAATACCCCTAAAAAAGCAGGTGTTTTTCAAAAATTCATATTTCGACACGCAGAGAAAAAAATCCGTAATAAACCCCAAATCTTTTTTTTATTATCTTTTGAATGGCATTTTTCAAATTGTAAAAAAAAAATTTCCCCTTCCTATAAATCACTATTTTGTCAAAGGTCTTATCATGTTTTAGTTTTAAAAAACCGTTTACAACTTGGTTTTGAAATTTTTTAAATTATTTCAATCCCATTGTCATTCTTAAAATAAAAAAAAATTCAAATTTGTTTAATTTGAAACAGTACTTAAATAAATTTTGTAGAAACAACGTTGCAGCCGATGTGCGTGTTCAAACCCGAAGTAAACGAAGCGACACGAAGGTCATCCTCAACAGAACCACGAAGTTTAAAAGTTAATTCTTTATACTTCGTTTACGATTACTCATCGCCAAAACACATCCACTTCTAAGTTTTTTTCTTCTACTTAGTACAGTATGGACATTTAGTCATTCATTTTCTTGAATCTTCACAAACTTTGTTCTTCACGCTCCAGTGATACATCGGTAAATCTGTCACAAGACAATTCGTTTCGTTAGTTGCATTTCCGATGAGTATCTCTCTAATTACCACACAGTGGAAATCCTTCTTCTTTCCTTATTTTCAACTTCAGTTCAAATTTAAATATTGCAGCTGAGAATAAATTAACGGTCCGAAATCTTTTAAATTAAAAGTTGAAAACTTTTTCAGACATCTGCATTTGAAATGCAGGTAAATGTCTTGCTACATTAATTTCTCTTAGGTAACCATTTCTAAAATGCAACGGCAAGAGTTTCGTCAAAGTCGGCCCGTTTTTTTTTTGGGTAATGGTTTTGCGAAAAACTAATTTCAAACTGCTGGCTGACTGGATGTATGTATGTATTTAGAAACAGCGAAAAAACTTTTCGGAGAACTTAACCGAAGCGAAACACATTTTAAGTGCAAATAAGTAGATTGATGTGAAAGCAAGGACCAAGGCTGTGAGTGATGATTGGTAGGAATAACTTATAATTTTGCTAAAAAAAAAAACTGGACCATCGCTCATTGAGACTATTATGGAAATAACATAAGTTTTAATAGCAACGAAGCTGCTTATTAATTTTTTTTTTTGGTAAAAAAAAAACAAAAATTAAATTAAAATATAGAGCCTTACCTACCACCTCCATTTTTGAGGCCATATAATAATTAGACTTCACTAAGAGTGGAAGCTTAAAACTTAGTTTTTAAATGCAAGAATACATTTTTGAATTTTCAAAATGGTGCTTTTAAGATGTTCCAAAAGTTTGCATTCGGAGTCTACTTTAAAAACACGACAGGTAGTTTGTTTCACAAAATATTTACTTTAAGATCTGCCGTATTTTAAAATATTAAACTCTCAAAAACGGCTCTCACTGAGGGAAAAAACAACTTAAAATCAACGAAAACCACGTTGATTCAACTATTTTTCGGAATACTTTTGCGTTGAAAACGAAAATTGTAAAATCAAAGCAAAACATCGTTAGTTTAAAGTTGTTTCAACTTTGAAAAAAAGCATCGATTTATTAAAAAAAGAGAACAAATTGGCAGCCACTAGGGATCGAACCTACAACTCTTGGGTCACTAAGCGAATGCTTTACCAACGTGCTAACTCACTGTTGGAAATAAGGGTGATAAAATCCAATAAAAGCTGAAATCTGATAAAAATTTCAATTTCAATTTAAATATGTTTCATGTTAGTTTTTTCGGCATTAAATCAACGTTGAACATATTACTATTGCATTTTACGTTGCGTTTTTTTCCCTCTGTGTAATGATTTTTATTAAATTAAATATGTGTATTTTGGTTAATAACTTATTATTTTGGATACAAACAAATATTCTTTCCGTTATTAAGGTACCTTTCATAAAACCGTTTGTTTTGATTTCGGACTCTCTCATAAACGCTTCAACCTTTTTCAACGAACTTTTTTGTGGATAAACTTTTTATAACCTTAATGTTAAAACTAAGAAAAGAATTTTTTTTTGATTATTCAAAATAGCTTCAATTTGATTTAAATTAAACAGATAAAAATGAACTTCTAGCTTTTAAAAATGTGTATTTAAATATTGTAGGTGTTGTCATTGTGTTCAAAATATTTATTTTTTTTTCTGTTTCAAGTTCATTTGTAAGAAAATTGAATATATCGCTTAAACAATGCACAGAGGAGTATTCGACCTCAAAATCCGGTAAAAAATGTTTGTATGTTTTTTTATTGGAATCTGCCTAAAATATTATTTTATAATTTATAATGCATTAAAAAGTTACACAGAAAAAAATTTTCGGGTTAAATAAAAAAATTAAATAATGAAGTATTTTTTTTAATTTAATTTATTTCATTTTACTATTTTATACATGAAATTTTTAAATATTGTTAATATTTCAGGTTTTTTTTAACAAAAACACCATTAAATAAAATGCACGCATAGGTCGCACGTACTTGCTCTTGCAGTGCAAAAACACTTTTATGTTAGTTTACTGGTAGATTTTAAGAGCTGCTTCTGTATAAATTTTAAAGAAATTTTTTTGGTGTTGGGGAACCAGCCGACATTTAGGGCAAAATTTTATGAAATGAAAAAACAAATTTTTTTATTTGACTTTTTTGAGAAAAATTAAAAATGCAGTTTTATTGCAATTGCTTTGAATATTACGTCTGCAAAGTTTAATCAAAATCGTAAAAGCCGTTTTCGAGATCTAAATTAAATCCTGGGGTTTACAATTTTCATTTTAATTAATATCTTTGGCTCGCTCAAAATATAGGAAGAAATCGAAGAAATTTGGATTTTTAGAGGTTTTTGAAGCATATGTTTGGATACAAAAAAAATATATTGAATATTTTTAGGCTTTCAGGTGAAAGATAATTGCAAGAAAAAACTTTTAAGCTTATATTTGTTGGAATTGAAAACTTAGTATAGAAGCTGCGAAATAATAAGTGAATAAAAAAAAAAATTTTTTCATATAAAATCGTTTTTTTTTTTAACAACTTCAACCGATTTGAGCAAGCCAAAGACTAACGATATTATAAATTTTTTTTACACATTATTTAATCTCAGACCCTATAACAACTTTTGACCACTATTACATTTGAAAATTAGAGTACTTTTTTTTTCATACAAAAGTGACACGCACTAATGTATAGGTACTTTCTAAGTGAGATATAAAAAAAAAAAAAAAAAACAACTTTCAGAATTCTATAAAAATCAAAAATCAATCAGATAGATCAAAAACATAACAACGTAATTTTTAACTAAGTTTTGTTAAAATCCAATCATTTTTGTAATAAAAAACAAAAAAAACCTTATTTTTGCATTTTTCTCAATATTTGAGGTTATATAAGAAATGGTTTGAGTAAAAGTTGTAGACATTTTTATTTTCTACAACTTTAGACATTAACTTTTTTCTATAGGAGGTCTACACGTAAAAAAACACGATTTTTGACACCCACCCACTTTTTCGCCCACCCACCCTAATTCCATCAATTTGTTTGTGGGCCATTTATGTTTCCCCTTAAAGTAGCTGCACAATTTTTTGGTATCATTTCACATTGTTCACAAATAACTTATTAATTAAACGTATTAATTAAAAAAAAAAGAGTGTGTGTACACATGTACACGCGACTGAAGTTATACTTCTCATTCAGTATATGAGGCTATGAGAGCAATAGTGGCGTAACCGGTTTTTTTTTCAAAAATGAGTTTTTCATAAAAACTTGGTCTCTTAATATATCTAATTTATTACAAAAATAGATTTATGCAGCTAGATACACTCAGAACTAGATGGCACTCAAAAAAGTGTTGTTTTGAAAAACCCTGTATCTTAAATCACTCGTAGCTCAAAACTTCCTTTTTGTGGCTTACGCCACTATTGTTCTCATAGCCTCATATGTAAAAGAATTTCATTTGATATTTTTAATTTCTATTATTAAATTAATTAATCCACACTTCGTTTCTTTACATTTTTATCAAGTGAACAATAAATTAATTCTTTCATCCTCCTTGCGTCCATGTAGTTTTCAATTTATTCTGTGAAATTTACACATGTTGTGCGGTTCAGAACGTACGGTATACGCTTAACGAAACTAAATGAATTGCGCATAAAATGTGCGATATGGTAATTTTATGAGAATTGAGCTGAGCTGTGATGGGTGAGAGGATACATTGATTTTTATTTGGAAAGTATAATGAAATAAAAAGATATTTTAAACTTTTATAAAACACCATAGCAATAGCTCAAGATGTTTGGTTCTAGTTATTAATGGAATTATTTTAACACGTGGATATTTTTATAAATAAAACAGATAATTTTTCGTGATCTTTCTCTCGGTTTTTTTAACCATAGAAAGATAATCATAATATACGTCTCAGAGACGTATGATTCTAAAAAAGATTTTTGGCCTTATGTTAACACTTTTTGTCATATTTATATTTATTTAACTCATTACTTAGATTATTTCAAAGAAGTGATATAATAAATCAAATCAAATTAACAAAAACCCAGAAATTTGAATTGAATAAGATAAAACAGGTCTTTACACGCCATACGTCTTACAGACGTAGATTATCTTTCTAGGGTTAATAGTAAATATATTTCTATTTTTTTAGTAAAATATTTCTTTTTTTATCATAAAAAAAAATCAGGTACAATCCGGTTTTACGACTTTTTTCAAAATTCCGAGAAAATCGCGTTTGAAAGTTGGGGTAAATATTTTTTTCGAAAAATCCCCGAATCTTTGAACGCTCCTAGATGCTAAGCCGCTTGAGAGCAATTTTTGGGAGTGATGCCAAATGATAGCTTGTGTCATGGGCCTACGCTTTGCACATTGTCAGATTTTTAAAAAATCGCCTTCCATGTTAAACCGCCACATCATGCCTATTTTTTTCAGAATCGTGCCTATTTTTTTTTTTACTTTTAAGTTCTCCCGGTTTGAGAACGCGTGGACCTACAGGGATGGAAGTTGTACCAAAATGTAAGTTAGAGTCCCCGCTACCTTTTGGCATCAAAAATTTTATTTTCATTTTCTTCAAAATTCCGCGATATAGGCGTTGGAACGCTTTGATCTAGAGACAGGGGAGTGGTGCCATATGAAAGCTTATATTCTCAGCTACCCGAAAGTGGTATAATCCGGTTTTTCGATTTTTTTCAAAATTCCGAGAAAATCGTGTTTGAAAGTTGGGGTAAATTTTTTTTTCGAAAAATCCCCGAATCTTTGAACGCTCCTGGAAGCTAAGCCGCTTGAGAGCAATTTTTGGGAGTGATGCCAAATGATAGCTTGTGTCATGGGCTTACGCTTTGCACATTGTCAGATTTTTAAAAAATCGCCTTGCATGTTAAACCGCCACATCATGCCTATTTTTTCAGAATCGGGCTTAACTTTTTTTTACCTCTAAGTTCTCCTGGTTTGAGAACGCGTGTACCTACAGGGATGGAAAATGTACCCAAATGTAGGTTAGAGTCCCCGCTACCTTTTGGCATCAAACAATTTTTTTTCATTTTTTTCAATATTCCGAGATATAGGCGTTGGAAGTTGGGGCGCTCACTTTCAGCTGAGCTCACTTTCAGCTCAGCTCAAATGAGCTAAGCTATGGTACCTAGCTCAAATTTGAGCTGAGCTGAGCTGAAATGTTAGCTTTTTGCAACCCTGGCAACTTGCCACATACAACTTGCCACATGCAACTTGCCTCATGCAACTTGCCACATACAACTTGCCACATGCAACTTGCCACATGAAACATGTAACTTGCTACGTGTTGTGTGTTTTATGTTTGCCGTACTGCGGCGTACTGCATTTTTAAATACTAAAGTACTGCGTACTCTAAAGGTGAAACGACAGCCCTGCTACCCAGGGTGATCGCGTCATAATCCCTTTGACATTCTTGTCAAAAAGTAAATTTTCATACCCACCCTCCCATAAGAAGTATTACTTCAAAAAAAAAACAATACGGCAACAACCGCAATTTTTTACCTATACCTACCTTGAGATTGTGTGTGTGAAAATTTGGTCGATGGTTTATTTTGCTCGCATAAGATCTCACAGGGGCCGATTAGTTTATGGGAAAAAGGTTTGAGGCGATCGTACCAATTAACTGAAAGAAATTATTGCTATGAATACGTGGCGTTGTGTCCATTGTATAGACTAAATAAAAAACATGATTTGGTGTCGAGTTCTTTTAGTAAAAACTAATTGTTGTTTTTTATTTCATTTTTCAGTTGAAACATATCAAGAAAATACAGCAACAAAAACTGTGTTTACAATTGTAAAAAAGCCCTTACAACAATTTAACAATTTTATTCCGATACATTACCTTTCATTCAACTACATTCGTGAACATGAAATTCATATCAATGAAACTGATGGTATTCAAATTTAAAACTATTGTTCGTGCCCGTAAAGCAGGTTACCATCAACCATCAATGTCTGTCGTAACATCACTAAAGCTCCTTAAAATCAGAATAATATAGGCAGCCATACGTAGTAAACTAAATCTCCCAAACAATGGTTTCTTCAAATGAAACGAGGCCAGTGTATAGTTGCAAAAATGCAAATACATTACTATTCTTCTTGTTCAAGGAGGCAAAGAAAGCCTTATGACATCTGATTCTTCACTTTGCAACACGGAGAGCGACTTCGGCTAGTGATAGTAAAAAAAATTCAAATGATGCAATGATTCCTTAAGAGGATTGTTGTGGGATATGAGTTGATTTTATTTCTTCTATTTTACCAATACGATATCACATGACGAAGGAATGAAGGAAATGCTGATGTCGGTCGTTCGTTTAGAAAAACGGGTTTCATATCTATTTTTGAAAAGATTTCAATGCCCTTAGAAAAAGTCAGTTCTTGAAAATATTGTTAACATGGTATCATTTTGACAGAAGAATAGAAATTACAACCATGTTATCATGTTAACTTATGAATGTAAAACCCTTATCACATAGAAATTGCACCAGTCAAAAGT
Source organism: Episyrphus balteatus (assembly GCF_945859705.1). Taxonomy (NCBI): domain Eukaryota; kingdom Metazoa; phylum Arthropoda; class Insecta; order Diptera; family Syrphidae; genus Episyrphus; species Episyrphus balteatus. Next base: position 80,794,371 of record NC_079136.1, on the reverse strand, counting down.
AATTTTGAATAAAAATATGAATATGAATATAGACCATTGTAGTAATAAGGTTAGAAAAAAAAAGACTCTTCTATACAGTGCGATACATAGACATTAGGGTGGACCAAAAAAATTATATTTCATTATTTTGATTTGCTCTACCGAAAACTTGTTTTCTCGACACAAAATAATGCTACCCTAATTTTTTCAGAATTTTTCGATGATGTTTAGGGGTTGCGCGCACCCCTTTTATAAAAAAAATAAGCTCTTTTAGTTTTTAATTTTTTTAAAGCTTAAATAATTTTTTAATCGAAAAGCTGTTTGAGGGAAAAGTATTGAGTATCAATAGATCTACTTACATCAATTTTTCTTTTTTCAAAAAAAAATATTTTTGACTGATTCCCAGGCGTTAGAAGTCGAAATTACTGGTAAATGCTGGGAAAAAAGCCTAAAAACTATGTTTTACTGTTGTTTATAACGGTTAAAATTATTTTTATCGTATTCCTCATCAAATTTACTTTAAAAACCGTGCTTTTATATTGCTAAATTCTTCTTAGATTGATAAAAGAAAAATAATTTTTAAAAAAGATCGTACCAAAACAAGTGAAGGAAAAATGGGGGAGGGTACTATATCTTGCGCGACGAGATTTGATAACAGTATTTTGTAGAGGAGTTAAATACGATCCTTTTTCATTATGGGAGGGGTGGTCTATCTGGCTCCGTTTAGGCGGGAATGGCAATTTCCTAAAAAATGACTTAAAATGATAAAAAATATATTAAAATACAATGGCAACACTTACAGTTATGAATGATAGCTTTTTCAAAAGCTGGAACTGTACACTTTATTCTAATTTTGAAGTAAAGTTATTTCAATCAATTGTTTTTGAAATAATCGATTAAAAAGTAAAAAATTGGGAAAAAAAAGTTTAAAAAACACATTAAATACTGTTTTTTGTCAATTGTGGATTACAATACAAAAAATGGCTGATAAAATAAAGTGTCACAATTGATTCCTTATCAAATACTGAAGTCCATAAGTTTTAATACTTGCTAGTTTTTGATAAAGTTGAAAAATAAAAAAAACTTCTTTTTTATCAGACCTACTCGAGATCGTCCTTCTGGTTCCACGAAATTTTATTTTGATAACTATCCATATTTTTTAATGATGTTGTTGTTGATGCAGCGCCTTATAATATTGAATATCGGATATGTTTTTTGATGGTGGCAAAAATATTAAAAACAGCCATAAAAATTATAATCTGATAAAAAGAATTTGTTTTATTTTTCAATTTTCTCAAAAACTAGAAAGCATTAAAACATATGGACTTCAGTATTTGATAAGGAATCAATTGTGACACTTTATTTTATCAGCCATTTTTTGTATTGTAATCCACAATTGACAAAAAACAGTATTTAATGTGTTTTTTAAACTTTTTTTTCCCAATTTTTTACTTTTTAATCGATTATTTCAAAAACAATTGATTGAAATAACTTTACTTCAAAATTAGAATAAAGTGTACAGTTCCAGCTTTTGAAAAAGCTATCATTCATAACTGTAAGTGTTGCCATTGTATTTTAATATATTTTTTATCATTTTAAGTCATTTTTTAGGAAATTGCCATTCCCGCCTAAACGGAGCCAGATAGACCACCCCTCCCATAATGAAAAAGGATCGTATTTAACTCCTCTACAAAATACTGTTATCAAATCTCGTCGCGCAAGATATAGTACCCTCCCCCATTTTTCCTTCACTTGTTTTGGTACGATCTTTTTTAAAAATTATTTTTCTTTTATCAATCTAAGAAGAATTTAGCAATATAAAAGCACGGTTTTTAAAGTAAATTTGATGAGGAATACGATAAAAATAATTTTAACCGTTATAAACAACAGTAAAACATAGTTTTTAGGCTTTTTTCCCAGCATTTACCAGTAATTTCGACTTCTAACGCCTGGGAATCAGTCAAAAATATTTTTTTTTGAAAAAAGAAAAATTGATGTAAGTAGATCTATTGATACTCAATACTTTTCCCTCAAACAGCTTTTCGATTAAAAAATTATTTAAGCTTTAAAAAAATTAAAAACTAAAAGAGCTTATTTTTTTTATAAAAGGGGTGCGCGCAACCCCTAAACATCATCGAAAAATTCTGAAAAAATTAGGGTAGCATTATTTTGTGTCGAGAAAACAAGTTTTCGGTAGAGCAAATCAAAATAATGAAAAAATGATTTTTTTGGTCCACTCTAATAGACATAATAGGTTATCAGCGACACCAATCCGAATTAAGTGCAGAGAACGGAAAATGATAAACACTTTCCACTTATACACCCTGTATAGTAAATTGTACAATGTACAAGTTTAATCATTGATGGGACAAAGTGTGATATGACTTTTTTTGGTTTTATTTCAAAAATCTGTGTTATTAATTTCATTAAAAAAGGGGGGAGATATACCCCCCCCCCCTCCCATAGTACAAAATGCTTGTATTTAACTCCTCTACAAGAATCCGTTACTAATTTCCCCAGCCTTAGTTATAGTAATATCCCCAAAAAATATAAATACAAAAATTAAAATCTGAACAAAAATAGTTTTCTAAGGCGTGGAAAATTAGTAACGGATTCTTGTAGAGGAGTTAAATACAAGCATTTTTTACAATGGGAAGGGTGTCTATCTCAACCCGTTTAGGAGGGAGATGCAATTTTTTAAAAAAGTAACTCAAAATAAAAAAAAATTATTTAAAAAGACGGCAACACCTACAGTTATGAATGATAGGGGAAAGTGGCCTAAAATGACACCCCAAGGTAAAATGGCCCCCTTGCTAGAAATCGTAGAATCGAAAATAATTAGAAACTTTTATGAACGCGATTCTTTAGTTTATCTGGCAAAACCAACATATACGAAATTTCAGCAACTTCAAGCTATTATTTGAAATTTTACAGGTCAAACTGTCTCTATCCACATCAAAAAGTACACTTGTTAAAATTTTGTGAAATTTATTTTGCAAAAAAAAGTATAAAAAACATTGTATTTTGGAAAAAGAAGTTAATGTGTGTACGCATGAAGTATTTCTTATTAATTTACTGAAATAAGTTGGTTTAAAACGATTTTAAATTTTTTGGTGTAAAAATTAAATTGAAAAAACCTACTTAGTGCTCGGGTAAAATGGCATACCTATTTTACATGTCATTTAAAATTTTTTTTCACATTTTATTTTTTTTTTAAGTGAAAATAGTTGATATTTATGAACGATGTACTGAGAGGAAGTCCTGGACTGAGGAAAGCCCTTGATTCCGTCAAAAACCTGGAAAAAAGCATCAAAAACACTCAAAGTTGCAAAAACTACAAAAACGAGACGAGCAACCAACATGAACTGGGGTTTGAATGGCTCGATGAAAGATCTGGGGGGATTAAGCACCACTTGTTAAAAGAAAATGGAAAAGAAGCCTTTTGAGTCAATTTTGCATTTAAAATCACGTATGTTTGGACGGTGTGCCATTTTACCCGGGTAAATTTGATCAGTGAAATTTGTAGACGTCTTGAAAATTAAAAAAATTAAATACTTTTTGGAACTTTTTCAAATCGCAAATGAAAAAAATGTGAGAGTAATATATTAAACTTTGAAAAGTAGCATTTAAGTTTGAATGTTACTGTTTTTCGAGATATAGGACATTTTCCTTAGGGGGGTCATTTTAGGCCACCTTCCACTACATTTTTCAAAAGGCAGAATATTACACTTTATATTAATTTTTAAATCAAGCTATTTTAATCAATACTTTTTGAAATAATCGATTTCAAAGTCAAATTTTGGGCCAAAAAAGTTGAAAGATACACTTTCAAGGTCATATATACCTATGTATTAGGGTGCTTCTTAAAAATTTATTTTCGAAATTTTAATGGGACACCCTTTCATTTTGTTCTTCCTGCCTTAAATATAAATTGGGTAAAATTTGGTCCAGTTTAAACACGTTCTAGGGGTCGCTACCACAATTCAAAGTTTTGAAAAATACACCAAATGTTGTTTTTTTTTCTCAGAAAATGTTTAAATTTGTAATCAGAATTAAGTACTTTATATTAAATCTTTAACTGTTTTGAAAGAAATTTTGATAAAAATACAGCGGAATAAAAATGAAGTTTAATTTTGAATATTTTTGAATTTTGACATTTTTTTTTGTGTTATTCTGTAGAGTACTGAGTGATCTTTCTTAATTGAAAAATTCAATGATTTTATCTGATTGTTTATGAGCCTAATATCTTTATTCGACGGACAATTAACTGACTGTTTATTAGAAGATTGAAAAATCGGGTCTTTAGCGTACTTTGTATTGTAAGAAAAAAAAATTTGTTGAAATTGATAATTTTTTTTTTAATTAAATCTTTAGTGAATGGTAGCGACCCCTAAATTTTAATATTAAAATCGGAAAAAAATACCATATACTATGCTTATATGGTAGAACATAATGCAGGGGTGTCCCATTAAAAAATCGAAAAAAGATTTTTCGACCATATAAGAAGCACCCTAATATGTATATATGATGTGCACCGCTGAGGCCTGCCAGGCCAAGATTATTTTACTTAGCATGCTAAAAACTACAACTGTACGAATTTTTAGCTTTACAAGAGCTACCTTAGTCAAATGTGCCACTAGCTCTTGGACAATGATTTTTACACTTGAAAAAATGTTTGTATTATGTGGTTTTTAAGCTTTTTTAAATTGAATGAACTTAAACTTCTTAACAGGAATGTTATATGGATTTCATTCAACTAATTAAGAATTCTAAGTCAAATAAAAAACATTTGAGACACAATGCATACACCAGTGAATTTACTTTTTCTAAATTATAAATCCAAAAGGTCACTGTGGTGTATGTGTACTATTTTTTTTTTTTTTTTTTGTTGTAAAAAATAATTCATCTATAATTCTTTAACTAAGGGTAGGATAGCGAAAATAAAAATTTTGCTATCTTAGGCTAACCTGGGGCATTTCGATTTCTGATATGAAAACAAAATTTTTCTTGTAGATATCTTTGGAAAACATAGTGCAGCAAAGAAAAAAAAAGTTGGGCTATCCTGGGCTAACGTTGGGCAAACGAAACACAGTGAAAAACTAACAATATTTACACTGACCAAAAAAAATTATTTTTTGTGATTTTTGAGATGAAAAAAAAAATTAATAATTCCGTTATAATTCTAGAACTACTGGTGGGGTGAAGAAAAAAATCTTGGGCCATCCTAGGCTAAGGTTGGGCAATCTAACCAAGTGGTTTAAAAAAAAATTAAAATTTTGGAGTGCCAACTTCACATAGCCAGCCTGGAAAACAAACGATAGATCAGGACGTACAGAATAAATAACATTTTTTAAATTTTGTTCAATGATTACTTTAAGTTTGAAATCTCAAAACTTATTTAACACCATATTCTCATAGCCTAAAAACATTTTGCTTACAAATTGTTCTGCAAATAAAGAACCAAACACCTCGGTTAAAGCTTCACATAAAGATACAAATAATTTGATACTTTAATACCCAAGGTATATGTCTAAACATTTCATAACTGAGTTATAAGTAATATCCCCGACATGATATAAGAAATAAACCAAAAGCATATAGCATAGATATAACATCCAAAAACTAGCTTCGTCATTACCATAACTCATCAGCATTTACTTTCTCATTCTCATCCGGTTGACATTTAGTCATTGCATGATGTCAGAGATAGCACTCTCTATGTCTCTTCTTCTACTGAATGTCATCCACTGTGACGTTATAGTTATGTAGTATAAGAGTATAATAGTTTATGTTTGTTTATCAGAGTCAGGCAGAGAGCACCCAAACACAGGATAAAGTAATCAAAACATCATAGTCCACATATCCCACAATGAGCAAGTTAGGATAATTTATTAAGGAAAATTATTTTCCAAGATAAATCCTATTTATTGCCATTTGCTTGGATTATATTTTGTTGGAGTGATGACGTCTCTAGGAAGCTGTTAAGGACACCTTCCTTTCTAAGATACAAATATATACAGGAAAAACTATATAGATATGAAGTTATATATGTGTGTGTGTATAAGTGAGCAACACAACAACCAGGGGCCAGTATATTTGTATTAGAAATATCCTAACTAAACTCTTAAATGGCCCATGTTTATATTTTTGAACAGCCACTTGTTCAGAAAATTCATTCTTCTTAAATGGATCTAACATTTTGTGCAGTTACACAAAATTGTTCTTCTTTCCATATCAAAGTAAATTCTTCCTAAACTAATTAATGAAATGTAAGGATATTGATGACTTAGGGGCTCAGACCAAATTTATTTGCTATAAGATGTTCTGTAGGTTTTTAAGTCACTGTCGTTTCATTAAATATATTGATCATTCTCTAAAAAACTATACATAGATAAAGTAAGTACTGGTAAATTGTTTTTATAATTGAAAATGAAAGTGCTTAGCTAGATACACTCTAAGCTAGGAAACATGCCGAACTGAGCCCAGAATGGACCTAACTATAAAAAGGTGACAACTTTCAATTTCCATACAAGAATACTTTTTACTTACTTTAGAGGGCAAACATTGGTTTCGTGTCAAAAAAAAATTCGAGGTTGGAATCAAAACTAACATAGCGATAAAGAACGATCAAAAATGGTTCTGTAAACTGAGACAATGGTGGTACGATGGTGACTGCTGTAATTTGAAGAACAAAACTTGACCAATTGGCATTGGCAATTTAACCGACATTTTATTTAAGATTTTTGAAGTGAAAACTTCTTTAGTATCGTAGTTATTTGAAACAAGATGAAACGAAAACGCGACACGACTTCAACTTGTTATAACTTTTTTGTTTTAATAGAAAGACTAGCCGACCCAGCCCTCGAAATTCGAGTGCCAATTTCTTTATTTTTTTTTTTTATTTGCAACAATTTTGAACACAATAATACCAAAATAGTTTCTTTATTTTTTATAGTATTTGTTGTTGTTTTCTTACGATTAACTACACTTTTTACACAGGAATATATAATATGCCTACTTTTTGATATATTTTAAGCCTGATTTAGATATTGTTGAACTACGTTTTAACTACGCTCAACTACGTAAAAAAAGTATCGAAAAAGAAAATGCAAAGTGTAATCTCCTTAAGGGCATTGTGTTTGCACCTTGCATTTCAATTCAATTCAACCTGTTTCATGTTCCATTCGTTCAAATTCCATCCGTCAATCATTCAACCTCCACCAACTTCACTCAAATTTGTCATTCACACCATTTTTTTTTATTTAGCTTGTAGGAACATGAAAACAGACCGAGTTCTTTTTGCGATTGTGTATGTGTCCTTTGACAACAATTTTAACACGTACGTCAATCTGAAATCGAAACAACTTCTGCAAAATAAAACCAGAGATTCCTTTGATCAATAATTTTGTTTATTTTCTTCGGTAATATAAATTCAATTAAATCAAAATCAATAGGAAATTGCAGATATTATTAAGATCTGAGTGAAGATGAAGTAGAAAGTTAATTATTTTGGCCGTATGCTGTCGTTTTACAGAGACAAAATATCCTGAAGACAATCACGGGAAGAAAAGTCACAGTAATTTGACTTTTTCACAATAACTATGCCAGGAAAAAAAATATTTTGATCGCAAATGGTTTTTTTTTTATTTATTTTATATTTTTCCGCAATAAAAAAACGATATTCAATTAGAATTTACTCTTTATTTGAAGTTGGTGTTCTCAAATTAACAATACGAAGAAAACTTTCAGCTTGACGTTTGAGAAATGTCAAATCTTCCAGGAAAATTTTAATGAATGCGTTCAGACACTTAATAATGATTAAAGATATGTTCACAGGTATGTTCAGGTGTAGATCTTCATAATATACAGTAGTAAAAAGGTAATCCGTGGTAGTATGTGGTGAGAAGCGACATTTTTTAATCAAACAAATCAATTCTTAAGGCATTACCACGACAACTGCGTCGCACAACAACGTTTTTTTTTATTTTTGTATGTTAAAACCATAACTACAATGACCTAAAAAGTGAAAAAGTGGCAAAATTACAAAATTAAATTTTTTTTTTAATTTCATTCTAGCAATATTTGTTTTTTTTTTTTAATTTTTGGAAAAAACTACCGAACATTTTTTTTGAAACCAAAAAATAAGCTTTTTGTATCATTATTTTTTATTTTGTCGTCGTAAAAACTGTCATAAAATGAGTTTGAATCTATCACTTTTTGACTTTTTGCAAAAAGTTGCCGTTGTAGTTATACTTTTAAAGCCTTGAGGCTTAACTACAATGACCTAAAAAGTGAAAAAGTGGGAAATTTAAAAAAGTAAAAAAAATGTATTTCTTTTCAATCTCCATTTGTTTTTGGAAAAAACTACAAAAATTGTTTTTCAAACCAAAAAATAAGCTTTCTGCATCATTATTTTTAATTTTTGGTCGAAAAAACTATCACAAAATGAGTTTGAAAATGTTGACTTACTGACTTTTTGCATTAAGTGGCTTTTAACTACATTGGCTCAAAAAGTGAAAAAGTACAAAAGTGACAATTTTCAAACGCATTTTTGTATGGTTCTTCGGGCTAGAAAATTAAAACAAAAAATGCGAAAACCATATTTTTTTTGTATAAAAACAATTTGTTAAAGGCATAACTACAATGGCCTAAAAAGTGAAAAAGTGGGAAATTTACAAAATTAAAAAATTTTTATTTCTTTCTAGCGCTATTTTTTTTTAGAAAAAAACTACAAAAATTGTTTTTTTAAACCAAAAAATAAGCTTTCTGCATCAATATTTTTAATTTTGTGATGGGAAAAACTGTCACAAAATGAGTTTGAAAATGTTCACTTTTTGACTTTTTGCAAAAAGTGCCCGTTGTAGTTATACCTTAACTCTTTTTTACAAAATTTTCAAATTCATTTATTGACAGTTTTTCTTACCTTAAAATCAAAAATAATGATGCAAAAAGCTTATTTTTTGCTTTAATAAACAAAAACAAATAGCGCTAGAAAGAAATAAAAAAAAATTAATTTTGTAAATTTCCCTTTTTTTTCACTTTTTAGGTTATTGTAGATAAGGAACAAAAAAGACGTTTTTGTTAGTTTTCCCTGAACCTCATAAGAAAAACGCTTTGCCATGCGGCGATAAAATATTAGTGCCTTTTATGCAAAAATGTAAACGTCTAAAAGTGAAAACTTGGTAAAATGGTAAAGGAACTGTCAAAGTCAGCTATTACATGAAGCCTCAAGAGGCTTGACTCTTTTTTCGAAATTTCTTTTGATAACACACCCACAAAAAAAAAAAGTTCTGACCTTGGGTTGCGACTAAGTTTTTCATATAATTTTTGGGTCGCTGAAACCGAATCTGGAGTCCGTTTTGCCCCATCACGTCAGGTTTTCGAGATAACCTAAAAAAATGTCACGAAAACAAAAAATTTTTTTCACTGATCTGGATATGCGAATATGTAAATCATATAGTTTTTGGATCACTGAATCCAGATTCGAAGTCAATTTTGCCCTATCACATCAGGTTTCTGAGATATCCTCAAAAAATGTCAAAACCAAAAAAACTAAATTTCTTATTTGGGGTTGCGTCTAAGTTTTTCATATAGTTTTTGGGTTGCTTAAACCGAATTCGAACTCTATTTTTCCGTATCATGTCAGGTTTTTGAGATATCCTCAAAAAATGTCAGATAAGAACTTTTTTTTTTAGTTTAGACATTTTTTGAGGATATTTCAAAAACCTGACGTAATACGCCAAAATAGACTTCCGATTCGGTTTCAGCGACCCAAAAACTATATGAAAAATTTAGTAGCAACCCCAGGTAAAAACTTTTGTTTTTTTGGTTTTGAAATTTTTTGACTTCGAATCTGGATTCAGTGATCCAAAAACTATATGATTAACATATTCGCACATCCAGATCAGAGAAACAAATTTTTTGTTTTCGTGACATTTTATGAGGTTATCTCGAAAACCTGACGTGATGGAGCAAAACGGAATTCGGATTCGGTTTCAGCGACCCAAAAACTATATGAAAAATCTAGTCGCAATCCCAGGTCAGAACTTTTATATTTTTTTGTGTGGCTGCCCTACTAACAATTTTGCTTCTATAATGCTTTAAAGAAGCAACAATTGCATCTGTAAAGCTTTATAGAACCAAAATTGTTTGTCGGGTGTGTAATCATTCTGTGAGGCGCGTACTATTACACAATGCATCTTGAGTCAAGGACTCAAATTTGACATTTATCTTTTGAATTAAAATTTGTTGTTGTTGTATTCCACCAAGAAGCAAAAAGAAATGTGAGGGAATGTTGAAAAAAGAAAAAGTGGAAAAAGAAACGTCAAAAAAGAGTCTCGGACTCACGACCCACGACTCTCCGGTCGGATAATTTTTTCTTTCATCTTTTTTCTCTTTTGCACTCATTATGTTTAAAAAGAGTCGCGCCTCTTGAGGCTTCATGTAATTGCTGACAAATTCTTATGTTCTTTCAAGAGAGAAAAGGACGAAAATAGATTACATTGGTATCAAAAGTGTTTACAAAAGTAATAGACTTGATTTTAATAGAATTCGACTTTAACAAAAAAATTCATGATAATAAAACAAACATCTTACTTTCTAAACTTAGATAACTAAAACAATGAAAGTTAACCATAGCTTACGTGCGATCTTAAAACAACGCACCAATGTGAACCCACCTTAACCCATTAGCACCCAAGTGTAGTAAAAATTAAAAATAATATATTTTTATGATATTTTCTGTTTATTTAGATAAAAGTTAAGATATATAGAAAAAAAAATTATTTTTAAAAATTGTTGGTAAGGAGTTATGGGGGTGTACTTTTTTTAGTACAATGGGATCATGCATACCATATTAATTTTCATAAATATTAGAATTTTCAAAACACTCTTTCGCAATGCATAGTGCAACATTGCACATTCAACAGCAACATTTTAACCATAAATGACATTTGAGACACTTTAATTGATTAGGCAGTTTTTTTTAAAGAAACTGTTGTCTAGCGCTCTCTATAATGCGATTTTTGAGGTATTGGAGTGTTAGTGCTTTTGTAATTTTAAGTCGAACATTACGGTAGCCGTAGCTCTGTTATTTTTATGTTGTCATCATCAATGTCTTCTTCATCTGTCATACTACCCAATGGTCAAGAAATCAGGGATATAAGGCCCAGGGACATAACCTCGCACGTACAACAAACCCTATAGTGTGTCCACCATTGTTTACACACCATTATTGCTTACATATTATACAGTGCTTGCACTCAGTATAAGTGAAATATGTTTAGGAGGGGAAAGAGGGCATGCTTCCCAGCAACCCCTGCTTGGACGCACTATTGGATATGGGGTAGGTGCGAAGTTGCTTGTATGCAAAGTTCCTTTGCATTTGAAGAATCTGGAATTAAAGAATCCTTTTGTTGGATACCTTTTGAAAACAAATATGCTTGGTGGGGTATAACTCCATAAAATTCTGGTATGGACTGATGTCGGGCATAAGTACAAAATCGAATTTGCTATTTGGGACTAATGTCCCACTTGAGTGGGACTTGAGTAGGTCATAAGCCCCATAAAAGTGGGCGTAATTACCCTGAGCCTTATTTCCCTGAGCCAACTATAAGCTTTTACTACTTCCGCATTGTTATCGACTTGTTCTAGGACAGTACCAACATTTTGGAAAAGTTTTTCATACAAATTTATACTTGGGATAGTTATAAAATCCATTCAAAGTACTTGAAAGAAAAATGTATGTATGATCCCACTGTACTTTTTAAAGTACATTTAACTTTAGCTTTGCTTATCTCCGTATTTATGTATAAAAATATGATAAAATTTATTATTTTCTTAATTTTGGGTTTATTTCCAATTGATTATTGCAGAAAAAAGCAAAGCATTTGGTCTATTAATTTTTTTTTTTATATACAAACTTTTTCGACCGTAGCAAAAAGAAAAATAATTTAAAATGCTTTGCGCGAAAAGACAATTGCGTACACCCTAATTCAATTTTTTAAAAATATATGTATTGGAAAAATCAAAAACACTCAGTTAAGTCTAAAAAGCATCTTAAAACGAATATTTTATGTCCCCGACTGCTTTTGCATGCACATAATGTCAATGCATTTCACTGTACTTTAAAAAGTACAATGGGAGAGAATGGGTTAATGTTTTTTGATTTTGGCTGAATGCTTTCATTCATTCATTCAGTCATGAATGACATTTCATTCCAGTCGATTGGAAATTTTCCAATAGAATTCCAGTTGTTTTTGTTTTGTTTTTGTTTTTTTTTTTATTTTGTATCGAATTTTAATTTGTTTAATTTCGTTATTTCGGTTAATAAAAAGTAAAAAAAAATGTGATTCTGCACATCTACGCGTCATTCTCTTTCGTTCCGTGTATAATTTATGCCCCTTCGGTTTTTGGGGGCCCGGTAATTTGTACCACAAAAACTATGCTCGCCGTTTAATTATATGATGAATGAAATTTGTACTGTAGATAGGTAATTAAATAAGTTATAATTGTACAAAATTTCAATTAATTTCATATTCAAAATTCGGAGATAACGGTAAAAAGATGTTCTTTTCCAACACACGTTATATCTTTTGATCTAGTGCACATACAAATTTGATTTAACTTTAATACGCATGCTGATAACATAACCTTTTATTTGATATATCACACATAACGGTAAGTGCTCTACAAGTTACACAATCTTAAATTGAAAAAATTGAAACATACATCACAACACCTGTGGAGATCTGTTAGCGATGACCAGCTACCAGTGTAGGAAGTACCGTAATCTCAGTCTGGAAATTCGACATGGTTGACTTTAAAAAATTCTAACTTCTCTTGTAGATATCTTTGAAATAAGATTTATTCATCATTATACAAGGTGAAACAATAGGCTTTCACATGGTATAAAATATTTAATAGGTTGTCAAACAAAAAATTGAATTAATAGCATGAGAACATAAACATAAATGTTTTTTTTGCTTTTTTTGATGAAATTTCATCGAGTTTAAAAAATTCTAGCTCTTTTTGTAGATGTTTCATAGACTTGATCGATATATATATTTTGAGCTAAGACAATAAGCTTTCAGATGGTGTAGGTTGTTATATATTGTTAGGGAAGAAAATGGATTTAATAGCGTGAGAAGATAAAAATACGTGTTTTTTCGCTTTTCTTGATGGAAATTGATCGAGTTCAAAAAATTCTACCTCTAGATCCTATAATAATCATTTTTAGCAAAAAAACAGAACCGACTTCCATGGCTCAAAACTGGGTTTTATGATTTTTAAAATAGTTCCTATGGCTAAATGTAGATGAAATTGAAATGGGACCATACTGCAGCCACCAGCTTTCCAATACAAAAAGATTTATCAAAATTGGTTCACTCAGTCCAAAGTTATGCGGTAACAAATTTTTGCTTTTTTTTTGCAAGAAAAATGATTTTTTAAGGTTTCACTTCTACCACGTGTGAATTGCATACATGATTTTTTTTTTTCTTCTCTCGATAATAGTGCCAATTTTTGAGAAAATTCACAATGTAAGAACATTCACTAAACATATTTTGAGATAAAACATGTTTTGAAATTAGTCAATAATATGTCCGGAAGCAGTGGCGGATCCAGGATTTTTTTCTGGGGGGGGCACAAGGGACGGATTGGCAAAATCAGCCAATCGCCTTGTCGCCTTGTCGCCATGTCGCCTTCTCGCCATGTCGCCTTCTCGCCATGTCACCTTGTCGCCATGTCGCCTTGTCGCCATGTCGCCTTGTCGCCATGTCGCCTTGTCGCCATGTCACCTTGTCGCTATGTCGCCTTGTCGCCATGTCGCCATGTCACCTTGTCGCCATGTCGCCTTGTCGCCATGTCGCCTTGTCGCCATGTCGCCTTGTCGCCATGTCGCCTTGTCGCCATGTCGCCTTGTCGCCATGTCGCCTTGTCGCCATGTCGCCTTGTCGCCATGTCACCTTGTCGCCATGTCGCCTTGTCGCCATGTCGCCATGTCGCCTTGTCGCCATGTCACCTTGTCGCCATGTCGCCTTGTTGCCATGTCGCCTTGTCGCCATGTCGCCTTGTCGCCATGTCGCCTTGTCGCCTTGTCGCCATGTAGCCATGTCGCCTTGTCGCCTTGTCGCCATGTAGCCATGTCACCTTGTCGCCTTGTCGCCATGTCGCCATCAGAGAACCAAACGAGTCGAGTATTGTTTACGCCATGTCGCCATGTCGCCTTGTCGCCATGTCGCCATGTCGCCTTGTCGGCATGTCGCCATGTCGCCTTGTCGCCATGTCGCCTTGTCGCCATGTCGTATTCAAATCGCAATGCATACTTGTCATAAGAAAACTATTGATACGAATATCTTTTTAACGGTTAAAGCAATTAATTTGCTGCCAGGGAACTTTTTATAGAACGTTTAAGTCCCTACAAGAAAACATCTTGCTAATTTGAAAATATTGAATTTTCAGTGAATTAGAAAATTTTGAAATTGAAAATTGATTTTTTAATTTTTTTCTCGATTTAAATCGTGAATAACTTCTTTAGAACTCAATTTAGGGAAAATTACTATGAGACCTTTTTTGTAGAGAATTAAATTTCCTATAAGAATCTGTCGTGGTTTTATTTTTCTATTTACTTATTTGCTCATCACAAAATTCCAAAGTGAAACAGTCAAATTGAAAAAAACACTTCGATTTAAAAAGCTTAATTACTCGAATACGGCACGTCTGACGAAAATTTTCAATCAGATCTTTTTTGTAGGAAATTTAATTTTTTATAAGAAAAAATGAACAGAAATTTTTTTTACTTTGATCGTCTAGCAGTTCTGTTGTAAAACATCATATCATGTATAAAAATAAAAAAAACCGATGATAGACCTCTTAAAATTTTTTTTAACGGCTCAAATTTTCACCAAATTTTTTTTTCATCATCCTGAACAAGATTTTCGAAGTAACTTTCAAAAAAAAATATTTTTTTTTTTTGGCCCAGTCTAATATACAATTATTTTTTTTTTTAGAATACCATTCATACCTTGGTTGTTGATGTCCATAGGTATCAAAATTTTTCACCAAAATCACTTTGAAGTAAAAAAAAACACTTAGAAAATTGAAAAAAAATTTCGTGTTTAGTTATTCGTTTATTTATTTGTGAGGTGGTAAAGGGATGCAACAAACAATAAAATTCGCATTTCCTGCCAGAAATAGACAAGAGTTTCACTCAAGTACTTTCTGTAATTATTCATATAATTTAACAACTCTATTAATTTGATTTGCTTAAAGTATGAACCAGTTCTGGGGGGGGCACGTGCCCCCGTGCCCCCCCCCTGGATCCGCCGTTGTCCGGAAGGGATTTCTGATAATGTAAAAAAAATTATTTAAATCAGTTTTTATAATTAACGAAACACTGTTTTTAATGATTTTAATCACAAAATGAAGTATGCCATTTGATTTCTTGTATGACAATGAATTTAAAAAAAAATTGAAAATTGTTAGGTAGAGCCGTTAAAAAAAAAAACAATTTTTGATATTATAAAAAATTTTCTAACATTTTTCAAAAAAAAAAAAAAACACTGAATAACAAAATTTTGAAATAAATGTATACTCATTTTCAAAAAATTGATAAAAAAGTGAAATATTTTTTAAAAATCTAAAATTTTTTTTTTTTAAATTTTCTAAAATTTTAATATTAGGTACGGTTACTTAAACGCTTTTGTATACAAATTTTTGTTGAAATCGGGTGGGTTGTACCGTTAATAAGGGTTAAAAATATATTTTTATTTTGTATTTCAAAAGATGGGTCTTATTTTAATGTGTAAAAAAATGTAATCAAAATCGTTAAAGCCGTTAATTTTTTTAAGTACCTAATAGCCAGTTTTAAATATGACAAATGAGGTAATTTCTAACAGAAATGTAAAATTTGGAACGAGATAATTTCCACCACGACCTCATTTCGATGAAATAAGCTAAAAAATGAAGTGACCAAAATAAAGTGACTTTCCTATAAGTTATTGGGTACGTTTTTCAAAAATTACTTCTTCATATACCAGCTCAATGAAACTTGTATTGAAAATAATTTCCTTTGCCCCTGTAGACAAGTACTAAGGCTTTTCGTTTTATATCGCAAAGGCTTACAATTGTTTCTTTTTCATTAAAACTAAGCTAAGGCAAAACTTACAACTGTTTCTTTTTAATAAAAAAAAAACTATTCTAAACAACAATGGCATTACTTTATAGTTTTTTGTATAGCTTTCGCAACCTGATGCATGTTGGGAACCCTAGTTGCCAAGTACCAGTAGACTATGTCCAGCACGGCGTAGCATTCTTTTTAAGAAACACCAAACATTGGGGTCAGAGCATATTCGCACGGCTACTTGATTGTTTAGAAAATGAGAAAAAGAATACTTAGCTTTCATAGAATTATGCTTTTCTAAGCACCTCCCACATTTTAGAAGTCGTATTTCTTTTTATTCTTTTCATGTTTTCTTCAAATGTAAATTTACATCTTCCCTATTCATTCTTTTCCGTGGAAGGTGTAAAAAATTGTTCATTGTCTTTAATAGTTTCATGTGTTTGTTGTTGGCTTTTACTCAAAAAAAAAAAAAAACAACAAAACTATGCTTTTGTCTCAATTCTGCACCAAAAGCTCATTTGCCATTCAACGTTAGTCATATTTCATACACGTGTGAACGAAATAACCATCATCCATTTGTTGCAGTAGGAGGAACCTATTTCCATCAGTAAGGCAGGCCATGTGCATTGTTCACAACGACGAATAGTCATCATATCTAGCAAGAAAAAGCCATCCACACAAAAGTACATAGACATCCTCTATGCACAATGACACGTCCTGATGCTTTGACATTTAAAACTCGCCCGACCAGAACTAAACCAAATCGTGTCCAACAATAGCCTCAGGTGAAGTACTTCGACTACTGCATACTGCTGCCCGCAATGTGAAAGAGCTCGATCAAATTAAGTCGGCTGCCTGTGTGACACTAGACCAAAGTCTTACGATTCGTCGACATGTCCTGCCACAATTAACCGGTATCTTCATGAAAGCGGTTGACATGACTATCTGCCAGGAAACACGTACGTATAAGGTTTGATAGTTGAGTGCACAAGGCGAAAACTTGATTCTGATTGTTCTTCTGTTACGGCAGAAATTTAATTGCCGAAATTAGAACTTTACTTTAGGAGCATTGGGCCACAAAGCAGAAAACTTTTCTTTTGATTCGATTGGATGAAGCCATAGTTTTTGATTAATTTTAATTGCAATTTTGAGTTTCTTTGATATTGTTGCAGTTTCGTAATACATAATTCAATAAATAGATATTATTAAAGCAAACAATTATTCTAAAAAGTCTAATGACAGGTTTTTCAATTTTTCAAGAGCACTTAGTAGGATTTAGTGCATAGATACTTTTTTATAAAATCAAATCAATTATTATAAACAATATTTCTTTATCTTAATTCTACCTACGAAAAATTGTGAGATTCATGTTCATCTTACGAAGAAAAAAATGTACAAGTGCATCAATTTGTAATTTTACCGTTGCGTTGTCATTTTCAATCATCTGCACTTTAACTAATGTGCATGTCCGGGACATGCCCGGGAATGGTCCGGGAAATGTCCGTTTCATGTCCGAGACATGCATGGGACATGTCCCGGGCATGACCCGGAAATGCCTGGGACATGTCTGGGACATGTCCACGCCCCAGGCATGTCCCGGACACGTCCCAGACATGTCCCGGACATGTCCCAGGCACGTCCCGGACATGTCCCGGGCATGTTTCGGATATGTCACGTCCCAGGCATGTCCCGGACATGTCCCGGTCATGTCCCGGGCATGTCCCAGGCATGTTCCAGCCATGTCCCGGACATGTCCTGGGTATGTCCCGGACATGTCCCAGACATGTCCCAGGCATGTTCCGGCCATGTCCCGGCATGTCCCGGACATGTCCCAGGCATGTCCCAGGCATGTCCCAGGCATGTTCCGGCCATGTCCCGCACATGTCCCAGGCATGTTCCGGCCATGTCCCGCACATGTCCCGAACTTGTCCTGGGCATGTCCCGGACATGTCCCAGGCATGTCCCGGGCATGTCCCGGACATGTCCCAGACATGTCCCGGGCATGTCCCAGGCATGTTCCGGCCATGTCCCGCACATGTCCCAGCCATGTCCCGGACATGTCCCGCACATGTCCCGGACATGTCCTGGGCATGTCCCGGACATGTCCCAGACATGTCCCGGGCATGTCCCAGGCATGTTCCGGCCATGTCCCGCACATGTCCCAGCCATGTCCCGGACATGTCCCGCACATGTCCCAAACATGTCCCGCACATGTCCCGGACATGTCCCGCACATGTCCCGGACATGTCCCGCACATGTCCCGGACATGTCCCGCACATGTCCAGGACATGTCCCGCACATGTCCCAGCCATGTCCCGGACATGTCCCAGGCATGTCCTGGACATGTCCCGGGCATGTCCTGGACATGTCCCGGGCATGTCCCGGACATGTCCCAGGCATGTCCCAGGCATGTCCCACACATGTCCCAGGCATGTCCCAGTGATGTCCCGGACATGTCCCAGGCATGTCCCAGGCATGTCCCGGGCATGTCCCAGACATGTCCCGGCCATGTCCCAGACATGTCCCGGCCATGTCACAGGCATGTCCCGGACATGTCCCGGATATGTCCCAGGCATGTCCCGGGCATGTCCCGGACATGTCCCGGGCATGTGCTTGACATGTCGCAGGCATGTCCCGGACATGTCCCCGGCATGTCCCGGACACGTCCCAGGCATGTCTCGGGCATGTCCCGGGCATGTAACGTACATGTCCCGGACATGTCCCGGACATGTCCCGGACATGTCCCAGGCATGTCCCAGGCATGTCCCGGACATGTCCCGGACATGTCCCACACATGTCCCAGGCATGTCCCGGGCATGTCCCGGACATGTCCCACACATGTCCCAGGCATGTCCCGGACATGTCCCGGGCATGTCCCGGACATGTCCCAGGCATGTCCCAGGCATGTCCCGGACACGTCCCAGGCATGTCCCGGACATGTCCCGGGCATGTCCCGGACATGTCTCAGACATGTCCCGGACATGTCCCAGGTATGTCCCAGGCATGTCCCGGCATTATCCCGGACATGTCCCAGGCATGTCCCAGGCATGTCCCAGTGATGTCCCGGACATGTCCCAGACATGTCCCAGGCATGTCCCGGGCATGTCCCAGACATGTCCCGGCCATGTCCCAGACATGTCCCGGCCATGTCCCAGACATGTCCCGGCCATGTCCCAGGCATGTCCCGGACATGTCCCAGGCATGTCCCGGGCATGTCCCGGACATGTCCCGGGCATGTGCTTCACATGTCGCAGGCATGTCCCGGACATGTCCCCGGCATGTCCCGGACACGTCCCAGGCATGTCTCGGGCATGTCCCGGACATGTCCCAGGCATGTCCCAGTTATGTCCCAGGCATGTCCCGGAAATGTCCCGGACATGTCCCGGGCATGTGCCGGACATGTCCCAGGCATGTCCTGGACATGTAATGGACATGTCCCAGGTATGTCCCGGGCATGTCCCGAACATGTCCCAGGCATGTAACGGACACGTCCCAGGCATGTCCCGGACATGTCCCGGGCATGTCCCGGACATGTCCCGGGCATGTCCCGGACATGTCTCAGACATGTCCCGGACATGTCCCAGGCATGTCCCGGACATATCCCTCACATGTCCCAGGCATGTCCCAGGCATGTCCCAGGCATGTCCCGGATATGTCCCAGGCATGTCCCAGGCATGTCCCGGACATGTCCCGGGCATGTCCCAGACATGTCCCGGCCATGTCCCAGGCATGTCCCGGCCATGTCCCAGGCATGTCCCGGACATGTCCCAGGCATGTCCCGGACATGTAACAGGCATGTCCCGGAAATGTCCCGGAAATGTCCCGGACATGTCAGGGGCATGTGCCGGACATGTCCCAGGCATGTCCAGGCATGTCCCGGACATGTCCCGGGCATGTCCCGAACATGTCAAAGGCATGTCCCGGACACGTCCCAGGCATGTCCCGGACATGTCCCAGGCATGTCCCAGACATGTCTCAGACATGTCCCGGACATGTCCCAGGTATGTCCCAGGCATGTCCCGGACATATCCCGGACATGTCCCAGGCATGTCCCAGGCATGTCCCGGACATGTCCCAGGCATGTCCCGGACATGTCCCGGGCATGTGCCGGACATGTCCCAGGCATGTCGCAGGCATGTCCCGGACACGTCCCAGGCATGTCCCGGGCATGTCCCGGACATGGCCCGGGCATGTGCCGGACATGTCCCAGGCATGTCCTGGACATGTCCCGGGCATGTCATGGACATGTCTCAGACATGTCCCAGGCATGTCCCGGACATGTCCCAGGCATGTCCCAGGCATGTCCCGGACATGTCCCGGACATGTCCCAGGCATGTCCCAGGCATGTCCCGGACATGTCCCGGGCATGTCCCGGACATGTCCCAGGCATGTCCCGGACATGTCCCGGGCATGTCCCGGACATGTCCCAGGCATGTCCCAGGCATGTCCCGGACACGTCCCAGGCATGTCCCGGACATGTCCCGGGCATGTCCCGGACATGTCTCAGACATGTCCCGGACATGTCCCAGGTATGTCCCAGGCATGTCCCGGCATTATCCCGGACATGTCCCAGGCATGTCCCAGGCATGTCCCGGACATGTAACAGGCATGTCCCGGAAATGTCCCGGACATGTCCCGGGCATGTGCCGGACATGTCCCAGGCATGTCCTGGACATGTCCTGGGCATGTCCCGGAAATGTCCCGGGCATGTCCCGGACATGTCCCGGACATGTCCCAGGCATGTCCCGGACATGTCCCAGGCATGTCCCGGAAATGTCCCGGACATGTCCCGGGCATGTGCCGGACATGTCCCAGGCATGTCCTGGACATGTCCTGGACATGTCCCAGGTATGTCCCGGACATGTCCCAGGCATGTCCCGGACATGTAACAGGCATGTCCCGGAAATGTCCCGGACATGTCCCGGGCATGTGCCGGACATGTCCCAGGCATGTCCTGGACATGTCCTGGGCATGTCCCGGACATGTCCCAGGCATGTCCCGGACATGTCCCAGGCATGTCCCGGAAATGTCCCGGACATGTCCCGGGCATGTGCCGGACATGTCCCAGGCATGTCCCGGGCATGGGACATGTCCAGGCATGTCCTGGACATGTCCCAAGCATGTCCCGGACATGTCCCGGGCATGTCCCGGACATGTCCCAGGCATGTCCCGGACACGTCCCAGGCATGTCCCGGACATGTCCCGGACATGTCCCGGACATGTCCCGGACATGTCCCGGACATGTCCCAGGCATGTCCCGGACATGTCCCAGGCATGTCCCGGAAATGTCCCGGACATGTCCCCGGCATGTGCCGGACATGTCCCAGGCATGTCCCGGACATGTCCCGGACATGTCCCACACATGTCCCGGACATGTCCCACACATGTCCCGGACATGTCCCACACATGTCCCAGGCATGTCCCGGACATGTCCCGGGCATGTCCCAGACATGCCCCGGCCATGTCCCAGGCATGTCCCGGACATGTCCCGGGCATGTCCCGGACATGTCCCGGGCATGTCCCGGACACGTCCCAGGCATGTCCCGGGCATGTCCCGGACATGTCCCGGGCATGTCCCGGACACGTCCCAGGCATGTCCCGGACATGTCCCAGGCATGTCCCAGGCATGTCCCGGACACGTCCCAGGCATGTCCCGGACATGTCCCGGGCATGTCCGGACATGTCTCAGACATGTCCCGGACATGGCCCAGGTATGTCCCAGACATGTCCCGGCCATGTCCCAGGCATGTCCCGGACATGTCCCGGTCATGTCCCAGGCATGTCCCGGACATGCAACAGGCATGTCCCGGACATGTCCCGGGCATGTGCCGGACATGTCCCAGGCATGTCCTGGACATGTCCCGGACATGTCCCAGGCATGTCCCGGACATGTCTCAGACATGTCCCGGACATGTCCCAGGTATGTCCCAGGCATGTCCCGGACATATCCCGGACATGTCCCAGGCATGTCCCAGGCATGTCCCGGACATGTCCCAGGCATGTCCCGGACATGTCCCGGGCATGTCCCGGACATGTCCCGGGCATGTCCCGGACATGTCCCAGGTATGTCCCGGACACGTCCCAGACATGTCCCGAAAATGTCCCAGGCATGTCCCGGACATGTCCCGGGCATGTCCCGGACACGTCCCAGACATGTCCCGAAAATGTCCCAGGCATGTAACGGACATGTCCCGGGCATGTAACGGACATGTCCCGGGCATGTAACGGACATGTCAAGGGCATGTAACGGACATGTCCCGGGCATGTCCCGGACATGTCCCGGGCATGTCCTGGACATGTATCAGGCATGTCCCGGGCATGTATCAGGCATGTCCCGGGCATGGGACATGTCCCGGACATGTCCCAGGCATGTCCCGTACATGTCCCGGGCATGTCCCGGACATGTCCCGGACATGTCCCAGGCATGTCCCGGAAATGTCCCGGACATGTCCCGGGCATGTGCCGGACATGTCCCAGGCATGTCCTGGACATGTCCTGGACATGTCCCAGGTATGTCCCGGACATGTCCCGGACATGTCCCAGGCATGTCCCAGGCATGTCCCGGACATGTCCAGGACATGTCCCAGGCATGTCCCAGGCATGTCCCGGGCATGTCCCGGACATGTCCCAGGCATGTCCCGGACATGTCCCAGGCATGTCCCGGACATGTCCCGGGAATGTCCCGGACACGTCCCAGGCATGTCCCGGACATGTCCCAGGCATGTCCCAGGCATGTCCCGGACACGTCCCAGGCATGTCCCGGACATGTCCCGGGCATGTCCGGACATGTCTCAGACACGTCCCAGGCATGTCCCGGACATGTCCCAGGCATGTCCCGGACATGTCTCAGACATGTCCCGGACATGTCCCAGGTATGTCCCAGGCATGTCCCGGACATATCCCGGACATGTCCCAGGCATGTCCCAGGCATGTCCCGGACATGTCCCAGGCATGTCCCGGACATGTCCCGGGCATGTCCCGGACATGTCCCGGGCATGTCCAGGACATGTCCCAGGTATGTCCCGGACACGTCCCATACATGTCCCGAAAATGTCCCAGGCATGTCCCGGACATGTCCCGGGCATGTCCCGGACACGTCCCAGACATGTCCCGAAAATGTCCCAGGCATGTAACGGACATGTCCCAGGCATGTCCCGGACATGTCCCAGGCATGTCCCGGATATGTCCCGGTCATGTCCCGGGCATGTCCCAGGCATGTCCCAGGCATGTCCCGGACATGTCCCAGGCATGTCCCGGACATGTCCCAGGCATGTCCCGGACATGTCCCAGACATGTCGAAGGCATGTCCCAAACATGTCCTGGGCATGTCCCGGGCATGTCCCGGACATGTCCCGGACATGTCCCAGGCATGTCCCAGGCATGTTCCGGCCATGTCCCGCACATGTCCCAGCCATGTCCCGGACATGTCCCAGGCATGTCCCGGACATGTCCCAGGCATGTCCCGGACATGTACCGGGCATGTCCCGGACATGTCCCGGGCATGTCCCGGACATGTCCCGGGCATGTCCCGGACATGTCCCGGGCATGTCCCGGACATGTCCCGGGCATGTCCCGGACATGTCCCGGACATGTCCCAGGCATGTCCCGGACATGTCCCAGGCATGTCCCGGACATGTCCCAGGCATGTCCCGGACATGTCCCAGGCATGTCCCGGACATGTCCCAGGCATGTCCCGGACATGTCCCAGGCATGTCCCGGACATGTCCCGGGCATGTCTCGGGCATGTCACGGACATGTCACGGACATGTCCCAGGCATGTCCCGGTAATGTCCCGAGCATGTCCCGGCCATGTCCCGACCATGTTGCGGACACGTCCCAGACATGTCCGGGACAGGCATATCCCGGACATGTCCCGGGCATGTCACGGACATATTCCAATCATGTCCCGGACGTTTGGACGCCTGGGACATGTCCGGGACATTCTTGGGACATGCTTGGGACATGTCCGGGACAGGCCTGAGACAAGTCCGGGACATGTCAACTTTAGATGAACTATGGTCTATACGACTCAAAAGAAAATTTTTAAACCTTAACTACATAGTCTTAAAATTAAAAAAAGTACAAAAGTAAACATTTTCAAATTTATTTTGTGATGGTTTCAAAGAATGGAAAATTAAGAAAAATGAAGCAGAAGTAGCAATTTTCTCGTTTTCGTCCCGTTTTCGAGTTATGACGTTATTAAAGATTTTTGCTCTCTTTTCCTTTAACTGTTCTTATTTTGGCCAAACGACCGACGCACATAGGGGTATTTACCTTCAAAAACCGCTCATGATAATTTTTTTCGCTTAATGAAGTTGTACTTGACTAAAACCACTATTTAACAGTAATAAAGCTTTTTTCTAATGAATTTAGGTATAAATAAAGTATTTTGGATTTGTTGATATACACTGAAAAAAAAAATAGTGAATTCTAATATTTTTCAATATCAATAAATATTTTTGATAGTTAAAATGTCACGGTAATATTTCTTTAATTGATAATAAAATATCAATTCTTCAAAAAATTAGAGCTTCAAGTACAATACATATATTTTTTAAATAAAGTACACACCTGCAGCTGAAACTTCCATAACAAAAATTTTATATACAAAACAATACAAACAATAGAAACAAAAAAAAAAAAAAAATAATTGTTCCCGATGTAATATTTCACACAAAACAACTGAACCACATTAAAAGATTACAATCAATGACTTTCAACTGATGCTGTGGCTCAGTGCATGCATAAAAACAAAAAACAATTACGGGACATTATTCCGTGGGTATTTAAGAATAGCCAAACAAAAAATCACTTCTCAACTCCAAATTTTGCAAAAAAAGTTAAATGAGCGGGTTTTGGAGGAGAAAATTGCCACTTAAGTTTTTCGACTTAACATGACCTCAGGAATCCATGATTTTCATTTGGGGCGGTGACTGTTCGACACCCTGTATATGTATGTTTTTTCTTACAATTCAATTTGCGTTAGCAAGCTCAAAAATATTTTTACTTTTGTAATTTTTCAAAAAGTGGCCTATGCAGTTAAGCCTTTACTCATTTCTCATGATTTTTTTTAATTAGTTCAATGCATGTATTTTGTTACAAAAAAAAGGGTTTGTCGGGATTTAACGGGATTTTAACAAGCGCCATTAAAAACGGGATTTTAGAAGACATCATAAACTGTCTTCGAGATATAGATAAAAAAAATCAAAAATTTACGATATGCGATTTGTTTTTTGACATTATCTATTTTTTGGTGATGAATATCCAAAAAAATATTAAAATCAAATTTGTAGACCCTGTTCAGACCTACAATTTTGTATTTTTATTATTTTTTTTTTGACAAAAATTACGACCTCCAGCAGCCCGCAAAGTTGTTTAGTCCGCACCCACCGCCAAGCAAGCCGCTCGTTCGGTTGTGAAAAAAACAATCATTCATGTTTTTTTTAATGTCAAAAAAAAAAAAATACGAAATTGTAGGTCTGAACAGGGTCTGCAAATTAGATAATGTCAAAAAACAAATCATATATCGTAAATTTTTGACTTTTTTGATCGATATCTCGAGAACGGTTCATGATACGCAAAAAATGTGTATGCATGAATTGTGGAACATGGTAAAAGCTACAAAAAAGCTTCTTGTAAAATTTTCGTATCTCGAAGGATAGCGGAGTTATTGTGAAAAAAGTTATTGCGGAAAAAGCTCATAGGAAATCTTGGTCGAAAACTTCAAGTTAAGCTTTCTTAAGCATCCCCTACAACATATACAAAATTTAGCTGCCTCGCGCTCATTTTGCATTTCTAAATGTATATAATGACTGGACTAATAATGTTAACTTTCTTCAGATTAATGAAATGTTCATTTACATTTTCATATAATAGAAACGCATAATTTTTAAAGTCGTTTAGACGGGATCTCTTCGAGTTTTATCAGTTTCATCTCACCACTTATTTCCTCAAAAAAAAAAAAAAAAACTTCTCGAGGGCTCTTCTGGTGCTTTAGTTTTGTCATACCTTAACTAATATTATCTTGAATACTCTATGAAACGTTTAACTATGATTTCAGTTCTAGTTACAAAATCTGAGCTTTCCCTGCTTTACATTTCAAATGATTTTATAGACATAATTTCGAGTTTGACTTTCATTTTACCTTTTGAGTTTGTTATTTGGCTTAATCTAGCTGAAATAAAAGCTATTGATCTAAACCTTCCTATATACTGGCTTTTAAATCACTTTATTAAACTTGAAAGGTTTTGTTGGATTTATGCCTGGCTGATGTACTGAAAACGAAAGGTACCGATACCGATTGTAGATTGTAGTAGAGGAAAGCATAGAATTGCACTAATGCGATTGGAATTCAATCCAATTGGGAATCTTATTTAAATGCATTGCAATGAAAACCATTGGAAGTTAGTCTCATGTTGAATTCTGGGGTAGAATGCGGGAGGGAGGAAGCCAAATGAGAAATGAGAATCGGGAATGCAATTTTACCATGTTCACATTTTCCCTCGATGTTGGTTGCTTTTTGTTATTCTCTTTGCGATTCGAAAACCCATGTGGTTTACATTGGAATTGTGAGTATTTTGTATTTGCATCCTCTAATTATATTCACGTGCAAGTGCAATGTTTGATGAACAACTGGATTGCACTTGTATATGCAATTGGTCTAGGATAGTTAGAGTCAATGTTATCTATAATTAGGTGCGAAGAAGTTATTTTTGGTAAAGATGAAAATAGAAATTAAAATTTTTGCGATTGAAAGGGTTTTTAATTGGAAGTTAGATACAGTCCGTAACACTTGGATAGCCTAACCCATAGTTTTTTTTTAAAGAATTGATTTTTTGTACTATCTTGATCAGAGTAAAGACAATTTTGACCAAGTAACAATGTGGCACTACTGTGTGTTTTCTTTTAAGTCAATGAATTTAGCGTTTTTATGGTATCATCAGAATAGCTTCAACGCGGTTACTAAAAAAAACCCAAAGTTGTTTGAAATTTTTTCAAAAGATATATTTGTATTATTTTTTAAAGCTAAGAAAATAATTTAACTAGCTATTATTTTATTTATCATTTTGAATTACCACAAAAATACGACTTCTGAAGGAATCGTTAAGAAACGTATCCCTGGCGGCCTAGAATGTACAATTTTACCTCTCTTCCTTTGCTTGCATAGCTACTTCTTCCTACATAAACAAATGAAAAACTTGTTGTTACATTTACAGCTTTAAGGCCAAGATTTCTAATATAGTAGTTATTTCAACTATAGTGTTCTAACAACGTTTTTATCAGTATAATGTGTGAATAATATTTTGTATCGTTTTAGTGTAATTTCATTTTATTTACCTTATAACCTGCATTTCAAACAAGAAATGATCACCTTACCAAGAAAGATTTAGTTTTAAATGGTAAAAAGTTAAGAGGATGAGGATACACAGAATTTTTTTTTTATTTTGCTAGCCATTACTCTTGTATCGTGAAAAACAATAGGGCAAAAGTTTGCTTAACATAAAAATAATTTCGACTTAATATTATTAATTCTCTATTTGTTTAAAGAAAAAGAAAGTGCTCGGGTTCGAATCTCCCACTCTTCGGTAGTTTTTTTTTTTTTTTTATTTTTTCAAAATTCCAAAATTATGTATTATGGTGCGGCGAATTTTTCATACAAAATGAAATAGTGCGGACGTGCTGCAGTCGTGCTGCGGCGGTGGTGAGGCGAAAATTCCTGCAAACGGCGGTAATGCGGCGGTGGTGCGGTGGTGCGGCGGTCAAGACTTTTTTCTTTAAAAATTCAATTGCCAAAAGCTAAGACATTCGCAAAAAACGATTTTTTGGGACGTCATCGCATTTATTTTACTTGTGTTCATCTTTAATGGTAAGGAGTTCAGTTTTTCTTTAAAATGTAGTTAATTAAGAGGGCTACAAAGTCAGTTAGAAAAATATTAATCATAATATTTTCGAAATAATAAAGAAAAAGTGTTTTTTAAGGCCTTAAATTTGATTTTAACTGACTGCCATTTTGAATTTTCCTACTTAAATATGCATAATGAAATTAAACTAAAAATATAGAAAATGTTATAAAAAACACATTGTTTGATTATTTTTTGAACTGAGAAAAATACTGGAGCTTAAATATTCGCTTAGAAGCAAAATACTCCGCTTAATTTTAATGCACGACTGACCAGCACAAACTTACTCTTTAAACTCAAGACTTTGTGGTTTGTGCCTACACCTACATGTATACAAATTTTGTAGTTGTGATAATATGAAGAAACAAATTAAAAAAGTTAAAATTCGTTCTTCAAATGAGAAAAAAAGAAACAATATTTTAAATTAAATTGAGCTCCAAAAAGTATATAGTTCAATAATATTAAATGGATTTTTAGAAAAAAGTTTCAAAGTTTGTATGCGTTTTGTAGCAACTACTAACCAACATCAAAAATCCAAATTTCAAATGAATTCAGTCACGTTTTCAAAAATTTGATTTTTCCAAACAAAAAAAAATCTTAAATTAAAAAAATATTGTTTTTATTTATTTTAAGGCAATATAAATGCTTTTATATAAAAAATTTGAAAAATTGAACCAGTTATTTAAGAGATAGTTAAAAAAAAAACGGTTCTTTGTTAGATACCCCAATTAATAGCGATAAAAAAAAAAAACAATTAATAGCGATTAAAAAAAAAAAACTAGTAGGTATCGCAAGTAAAAATGGTCAGGCTGTGAGAAATTGGTTTAAAGCCTTTAAAATCTGACTAATGAAGGGTTTGGCCCTTTCTTCCAACGCTTTGACTGGAGTAGATGGTAAGAGTGAACTTGCGTCATTCTAGTACGTACATTTTCCCAGGGGCGGATCCAGGATTTTTTTCTGGGGGGTGGGGGGGGGGGGGGGCACAAGGGATGGATTGGCAAAAAAAAATCAGCAATAACAGTTAGAAATAAAATGACGACTGACTGACAAGCAGCGTATTCTAACGACGCACAGTGCGGTATTTTGGTCTAAAACCTGGCTAAAAATATTTTGGCACATTTTCTGCATCAATGATGCAAAGTTATTCGGAAGGAAAAATTTTCATTTTCTTGTTACAGTAAAAGCCACTTAAGTGCTTACCTACTTATCTCCTGAAAAAAAAATAGGTATAAAAAATCATAAAATGCATGTACAATCCTGTGCTATATTAAAGTTAGTACCTAATCTATTCCTTATTTTATTTTTTGACTTAAGTTGTTTCATTAAATAGTTTTTGAGAAATTGAGTTTTAAAGATAAAATTTAGAAAAAAAATGTTTATGTTTTTTAATTGATTTTGTATAAAATTTTGCAATATCATGGACATATTTATACCATTATTTAATGACCTAGTAGTTTTAAGTCAAATACTCAAATCTTCCTTCTAATAAATATTAAAGTTCTAAAAGAAAAAAAAAAACTGAAACATACTTTTTCCCCAGGAAACCCAGTTTTGTTTTTTTTTTTTTTTATTTGCATTAAAATTTTTTTATATCTCAAGAATATTGTGTTCAAATTGCAGGTCTATTAGAGCCAAATTTACCAAGTTATTAGTATTTAACTACTTCGCTTACGAACGTTTTAGTCCAGAGTTCATAACTTTAAATCGTTCTCCCCACAACTAATGTTTTCAAAGCCGGTGCCCCTCATAACTTCAAAACTAATGCACCGATTCTTTTGAAATTTGGAACACTATTTTTTTTACATATTTTTAAAGGAATCCCTGGAGAAATATTCTCAATAACATAATGTTTATAAAAATCTATAAGTAAGGCTCGCTTTTGAGGAGTTTTTCTCAAGGGGTCTTTATTTTCGGGGTGCAATTTTGGGCAAACTTCTGAAATGCAAGTTTGTTTTACATATCCAGCAGTTCTCTAATATATATGCAATGTTGTGGAGTGTTGCGCTATTTTAAAAACACTAATGTTAAAAAAAAAACAACGAAAAAAGCGCAAATTTTTTAGGTGTGAACTTCAATCCCTCCGTATGAAAAAATAGAGTTGCATATATATTTAATTTTTTTTTAGAATACCATTCATACCTTGATTGTCGATGTCCATATCAAAATCTTTCACCAAAATCACTTTAAAGTTAAAAAAAAAAACGCTTAGAAAATTCACTTTTTTTTTTAAATTGAAAAAACATTCGTGTTTACCCATCAACAAATAGTCGTTTATTTATTTGTGAGGTGGAGCTTTTCATGGGAAAGGGATGCAAAAAATAATAAAATTCGCATTTTCAGCCAGAAATAGACAAGAGTTTCACCCAAGTTCTTTCTGTTATTATTCATATATTTTAACAACTCTTATAATTTGATTTGCTTTAAGTATGAACCAGTTCTGGGGGGGGGGGGGGGCACGTGACCCGTGCCCCCGTGCCCCCCCCCCCCTGGATCCGCCAGTGCATTTTCCTCTATTCCTGTATTAATAGCCCACTGTCGCAAAATCTCTCTAGGGATGTAAATTTAGGACTCTAAAAAAGAATACATACAAAGGAATGTAGGTTGAACAAACACCTTTTCTGGTTAATACTTTGGTTATTTATTGTTAATATCCTCCTTCACAATGCCATTGAGCAATATCAAAACTAACTGAATTTCTTGCTAATAGTACTCGTTTGTATGCAAGTATCAGACAATTTCAAAAACTTCATATATGTAATTTGCTCTTAAAACCCTTTCCATGTTCCTTTTTCTTTTGAATTTCCGGCTTTTTAGAATGTTTTATAACAATCTTTCAAAAGTCACTTCAAATCGATTTTTGTACGTAAGGTATTTTTATGTATATAGAATTTGCTC
Organism: Episyrphus balteatus; assembly: GCF_945859705.1. Classification (NCBI taxonomy): domain Eukaryota; kingdom Metazoa; phylum Arthropoda; class Insecta; order Diptera; family Syrphidae; genus Episyrphus; species Episyrphus balteatus. The sequence goes on along the minus strand of NC_079136.1, from coordinate 80,763,477 downwards.
ACATACCGACCTAAGTACTACTTCCTCCAGCGCAGCGGCCCAGATAAGCAGAGGCAATGGATCGTTCTGATTCATGAAAACATTGTTCTTCAAAGGATATTGTTTTAGAATTTTGTAGCAAGGTCGCAGAGTAGGCACTTTTTAGTTGACATCGCCCTGTTCTAGTACCATCAAATCAAATGCATACCGTGCCTTGAATATAAAATAGTTTCACCACAAAAAAAAAAAAAAAAAAGAACTTTGTGGTAAAAAATAAACATCAATGACGCTTGATGTTAACTTAACTTATGACGTCGTCTTCGTCATCCAGTAGGTCGTTTCGGTTTATGTGACATATACCTTACGTACGTTTTGTTGATTTGTTTTTTTTTTTTTTTTCTGTGATTCTTTGTAAAAATAAATACCACAAGATATATGGACGGAGAAACTTTCAGGAGCTTTGTCCTAGAGTGATTACTTTCTACTGTATCCTTGACTTCTTGAAATGCAAAGCCTTCATGTATGACCATGAGTATTTTTAAGTACATAGCTACTTGGTACATCAGACTTTCGTGTTGGCTATGTTTTTTTTTTTTTTTAGGTAATAAAAATTATAAATTTGGCTTTGTATTTAAAGCTTTTTTGATCCCAGATGGGATCTACCTAACTAACTTTACGTCTTTAATCATTTAACTTGTATCTTGTGATAACACTTTTATAAACCTCAAGTTAGACAATTTGTCTTTATGAGATGAAGAGAAGAACTGAGTTGTTTCTGTCCAATGTGGATCTCGAAGGAAAGTCTTTATAAGAAGTGTGTTTAGACTTTAGACTAGAAGTATTGTGGGTCATCCAGAAATTTTAAAGCACAGATGTCCCTCCCTAGCCTCGCGATGTCGTTGTTGGCTAGTCATCCTTCTTCTCAGCTTACTCGGTTGGTTGCCACAGCGTTGCTACCGCTGCATCAGCTGCATCCATGTAATAGGGCCCCAAGTTATGCAGAGCCCAACTTTAAACTATAAACCTAAAATAAAGTTTGATTATTAAAAATTATTTCTAAATTAGGTTAAAGATTTCGGATAAAACATTCAAATTAAGAAAATCGTTTGGGAGAAAATCAGAATAAAAAAAAAAAACAATTTTTGAAAAAAAAAAAAAATTGTTTAAATCAAAATCGTAGTTGCCGTTTTGCGAAAATTAAACTTTTCCCAAATTGGTATATGACAAGTATCATTATTTTTGGTCCAAAAAAAATGAATTCCAAAACTTCCTGTGTACAGGATCCAAAAACTGCTACATACCAAGTTTGAAGTGGAGTGGAAATAGTGGGTGGGCGAAAAAGTGATGTGGGTGTCAAAAAACGTTATTTTTAACGTTTTTTTTTTTTCAAAATTACCTCTCCTATTGAAAAAAGTTAAGAACAAAAGTTTAGATAATAAAAAGATCTTAAACTTTTACTCAAATCATTTGAAAAATAGGGTCTTTTTAAAATTAATTTCATCAGAAAATGTATCCAAATGATTATCTCAGAAATTCTATGGGACAGGAACGATTATATCGAACTTGGTAGTTTTGTCTATAGGAGCATCAGAAAATCTAAAACACTGAAATCATGTTCAACAACAACAACAAGATTAAATCAACAAATTTGCCAAAAAAAAGGCTAGGAAAATAATACTTTGGGAAGTTTAGGCTCAAGCCATCAAAGATTCTTTTTTAAGTTTTATAAAACATGTACCTATAATGTATTTATGTTAAGTTAATTTGTCGTTATACTTTAAATTAAATTAAATAATAATACATTTTAGTTAAAAGAAAAACTTAAAGCTTAAAAGGCTATGATCCAGTCACATTTAATGTAAAAGGTTACTGCTTGAGAAGATATCGGTTTTTTTTTTTGTTTCACATGCAATGTTGCATGGATCTAAATTCTTCATCGTTTTCACAAACTTTCGCCAAAATAAAAGATTGTAACCCAATAAAAAGATTGTAAGCAAATCTTTTGTAGTTCGAGAAAAATAAATTTAAACGTATAAAAAACTTCAAAAAATTTATATGCAAATTTATAAAATCGTTGAAGTATTAAATTTTTAGTTTTATTCACACATTTTTTAATGTAATATTTGAATAGAACTAAAAACCCATAAAACTGCATCAAAAATCTTGTGATAGGTGGTGTACTTTGAGAAGAAAAAAAATAAAACACAAAAGCAAAAAACTACAAAAACACCTAATATTTTCAAAAATCTATAAATAAAATATAAAAACAATTTATGACGTAAAATTTTGAATGTAATCTTTTAAAGTAACCATTTTCCTACTAAGGTGTTAAAAAAATACATCTTAATCATGTATCGTATGAGTACAAAATTTTCATTTTGGGGTAATTTGAAAGGCGCAACACAAAAAACTCTTGTATCTACCCTTACTCCAAAGTGGCTCAATATCTCAAAATTGCATTGAGCACTACCAACCGTATAAATTTCATGCTTTTAGCACGATTGACTTCCTTAACCAGTTCACTAAGAAAAGTAGGCAATTTCTTTATTTAGGTAGAATATCTCTTTTAGGGCTCATTTAATTTTATACCTATATTTTATAAAAATGTAGCAAATGGTTGTTAGCCGATGATAATTGAGTTATAATTAAAGTCAAAAGTCAAACTTATGCACATATACCTACACTTTCATTAAAACACAGCAGCTGTATTCAAATTCTTCCTAGGCTTCATTTACATTTACACTTACATTTAATAAAAATCTCCCACAAATAGGTTGCCTACACCTTCAAGTACCTATAAAATATCTCACCATCATCATCATCATCATCGTTATGAATGAAGTATAATTGTATTACAATCCTAAGCATCACTTCTAATTGATGGAAACAAAATTTTATCTCTTCCTTTCAATAGTCATTCCCCTTAAAATGGAAAAAACCATTGGTTTGATAATTGGAGGTTTTCCAACACGTCCATATTCATTGGCTATGGCGATTTGGTTAATTGGAAGCTAAAAGTTTTTTTTTTTTTATTTTTTCTAACCAAACCAAGGTGAGAATGAGAAACTATACGCAAAGGACACTTTCAATTTTAATTGGATTGAAATGGGGAAACCGATAATGCGTCGAATTCAAAAGAATATTCTTTTAACATTCTGTTCTAGTGGTTTTACAAGAGTTACTAATGAAACTGAGCTTAATTTTAAATTGAATTGCAATCAAACGAATTAATGGGAAAATTTATATTGATTGAAGTAGTTACATTTTTATTTTTGTTTTCGAATAAGGATGTTATTGATGATAATTAAATTTCAATATTTAACACAGGAAAAGAAGGAATAAAATGAGAATGATAATGTTGATGTGGGAATTCCATGTAAATATAAATAATGTGTAATAACGATTCACGATGATGAGATAAACGAAAGCAGTTTTCAGTGGAAAAAAAATGTTTTTGTGAGAATCCGACTATGACATTCTACTTAAAATTCGGCGAATTTAAATTATGGGAAAATATGTTACCTGTTCAGTTCAGTATGATCTTATATCTATAAACCAAAACTTCTTTCGCGACTTTCATCCGAAAATATCTACTTCCAAATGAAAGAAAAAAAAATATTTAGATTTCAAATAATTCAGCAACCCGAATTCCTACAAATTTGGGTTTCAGATTGCCTTGATTTTAGATTTTTTGGAATCAGCATTAAAAAATATCTTGAAATCATGTATCATATGTGTATATAATACCATAGCCTATTTTTGCTAATTTTGAAAATCTCCATTTCGCGATTTGACCTTGAAATCGCGACAAGCGGACATGAGATTTTTCTAGACTTTTGAGTTATGTTATAGAATGGCAAAAGGAAGATATTGAGCAAAAAAAATTTCTACTAACATTCATTCCGAGGTTAAATCCGTATTTGACTGGATTAGATTGCAAATAATTCAGCAACCCGAACTCAAAAAAGCTGTTTATTTTCAGTTATGAATAGATTCTAAAGAGTTATTTCCTTTGATGTCTCATTCGATGGATTTGCAGAAAATTTATGAAAATTACTTTTTTTTTAGACAAGGGATAATTTCGAAAATCTTTAAAAAAAATAAATTTTGTATTTTTTTAGCTGAATGCTTAGGCCTGTTCACTGTGATTTCATATCTGTCTGTAAACCAAAACTTGTTTCGGGACTTTGATCCGAAAATATCTGCTCCCGAATGAAATAAAAAAAAAATATTTCGATTGCAAATAATTTCGAGAAAATTTTTGAAAATTCCTTTCTTTTAGAGAAGGGGTACCCCTTGGATATTTTTCGAAAATTAAAAAAAAAAAAAAATTGTTATTTTTTAAGCTGAATGCATAGGTCTGCTCACTGTGATCTCGTATCTGTAAACCAAAGCTTGTTTCGGAACTTTGATCCGAAAATATCTGCTTCCGAATGAAGGAAAAAAAAATATTTCGATTGCAAACAACTCAGCAACCCGAATTCCTACAAATTTTTTGGTTTGAGTTGTGAATAGAGTCTAAAAAAAAATCATGTGTGCAATTAACACGTGGTAGAAGTGAAACCTTAAAAAATTATTTTTCTTGAATAAAAAAAAAATAAAATAGAAAAAATCTACCTATTTTTATTCTGTCACCTTTAAATCCATGTTTTTTATATGACAACCTATATAAATTTAATATCATCTTGTTGTCTTAGCTCAAAATATATAAATCGATCAGGTCTATGAGACATCTACAAAAAGAGCTAGAATTTTTTAAACTCGATGAAATTTCATCCAAAAAGAAAAAAAAAATTATTTTTATGTTCTCATGCTATTAAATCAAACCGAATTTTGAATATGAAATTAATTTAAATTTTGTACAGTTATAATTTATTTAATACCTACCTACAGTACAAATTTCATTCATCTATCTATTAAAACAAAAAAGTTATAAGAAGTTGAAGTCGTGTCGCGTTTTCGTTTGATCTTGTTTCAAATCACTACGATACTAAAGAAGTTTTCACTTCAAAAAAGTCCTTTCTTTTAATATCTCATTCGATGAATTTGGATAACATTTTTGAAAATTCTTTTTTACTTGATTCGAGACTATTATCCAAAGATATTTGATTCCGAATAAAAAAAAAACACATATTTGTTTGCAAACAACTCATTCACCAGACCTTCAAGAAACTTTGATTGAATGACTAAATCTTTCTTTTCATGCTTCACTCGAGTGATTTGGTTTTAATCTAGGAAAAAATGGGACACGGTGGTGTATACGTAACTTTTTTCTTCAATGCAAAATTTAGTTTTCTTGCTTATTTTTATTGTTTAAGTTTAAAAGTTCAAATATTTGTTTGCTTGGCGTGATAAAATGTTGTATTCAAAACAAGTTATGTACACGTACCTACACGTTATGAATAAATCTTTTAATACACCTCAGAAGCAGTTATAAATGCCAAGCACCCTTCACTTCAATTTTTCAAATATCCCTTGTATTGTGAAATAAAAAAAAAAAAAAACTTTATGAGGTGAAGCTGTAAATCATTCCTTACATGCTAAATTTTTCATTAGCACAGGAATAGTTCAAGAACGCCTGACTGTTTAAAGTAAAAGTTGTTAAAAAAAAAAACAACTAAGCACACAATGAAAAACTTCTTTTATACAAAGAAAGTTGTTGCTTACCTACATTTTTTCTTCATGTCCTCCTCCCTTTAAGATAGGAAATCGTATCTCAACCAAGACTCCTCGTTTGAATGGGTCTAAGAACCTAGTACCTATGCCTACCACTTGACTCAAACTTAAATATTATGTTTATATTAATATATATCTAACCAAAATCATGTAAACAAAGAAAAGGACAACAGCATGAACAAATAACGCAATAAATTTCTTAAAATGTGAAGCTTCCAACTTAAGCAAAATCATAAATTAAAAACCGAAACTGACTACCTAACTTTTTGCTTAACATCAAAACGCTGCGTCTCTACTAAGTCGCATGCTGGTGTGTGAACTATACACAAGATGACGAAGCAATACTTAACAAAAGCGACCCAAGCAAAGGAAGTACCATGTAAAGCGCTAAGCTTTCAATGTTCTTTGTCTTATACCTGTCTACGAGAATTCCCTACCTGCAATCAACCGCAGCAATAAGGAGATGTTGTGAAAACATTATACCCAGACTAAGATACGAAAAAAAAAAAAATAAATTCAAAACAGGGAAAGAAAGTTTTCGTTTAAAGAACAAGTCACCAGCCTCCTTGTTGAACACCCTTTAATGTTTTAAGCATAAACATGCGATTGCCATGTTCATAATGTGGCCTCTTAACCTGGGTAACGTGTCGGTTGTATACTTATAAATGCAACCTCAGCGTATACAAACAAAAAAAAAAACATGTTTTCAGGTTGTTCATAATGTATGAAATTAATGTGCCATAAATCTTAAGAATTGTTCATAAAGGCACGGTCTTTAATTAAAATACTTGAAGGGTTGAACCAAGAAAAGAAGTTTTGTTAAATAGGTATAGGAAGTTTTTAATTGAAGTTTTTTTTTAAAGTGTTCTAATTCCTTAAGATAATTGTGTGGTTTTGATAAAAGAAGTGAGTAAGAGAGTTTGTAGCTATCATTTTTCATAGTTTTTTTTTTTGTTAAAAGTATAAAATAATTTCTTGAAATCACACATTTTTCCTGAAAAAATCGAAAAAAAATTTACTTTTTTTTCTTTATTTCTAGTCAATATTTTTACATGACAACCTACATATAATAAATTTTGTATCATTTAAAAGCATATTCTTTTTACTTTCAATATTCACCTCAATCATGTTTGTATTTCACCTAGGAAAAAAGCTGGAATTTTTTTAATGCAATCAATTTTCATAATAATTAATTAAAAAAAAAAAAACAATCTTTTTTTCTCACATTTCAATTTGGCGCTTTTTTTAAATTTTTCAACTTATAATAAATTTTATATCATTGGAAAGCCTATTATTTCAACTTTAAAAATATGCCTCAATATGTATTCGACACCTACAAAAAAGGTACAATTTTTTAAAGACAACAATGTCAAAATTAACACTGAGTACTTCGCTCACATGTGGCTGGTGGTAGCAAACGATCTCCCACTGGTGTCTTGTACTCGCTCATCTCGATCCTAGTAAGCTTCATAAAGTCGTACCATATACATACAAATACATACACGTTAAACGAATCCACCCGTCTGGGTGTAGTTGGGTTTTTTTCGTTACGAAATTTCTTGATTCGGTCCCGCGCTCAAAGTCCGCACTAAAATCTATGCAATATAGCTTAAAAAAATGTAAAAATATTAAATTAGTTCCTTAAACACATTTTTTCACATTTTCTTAGGGGAAATTTTTTGAATGTAACTTTGACTAATCCATTTTTTTTTCTTATTTTGTCTAATATTTGTCACTTTATGCCTCTTTTATCCATTTTCAACCGCTTTACGCTTGTAAGTTGTAACCTTGCATCAAAACGCATTTCTTTCCCATAAAGAAAACATTTTATGATATTTTACAAAAAGCCCCATGCCCTCTCGTTTCACACACTTACATACTCTCATGCCAATTTCCATACAAAATAGCTACCTGATTCTTGAATGAAATATATATATATATATATATATGTATAGAAGCTTAAAGTCAGAAGGAAACACTTTTTTGTTAGTCCCTTGGAAAATCATGCATATTCTTTCTACCACCAGCTTGTGCATATTTTTTTTTCCAACTATAAAAAAATATCTTTGCTTAAAGAAATCTGCACCAGAGCCGAAGACTGAAAACACTCGTTGTCAAGTGTGTCATAAAAAGTATAAAAATAAATAACGGAGAAACTATACTTTAGATCCTTCGGCAGCGGAAGAAGTGTTTTTACCTACCATTTTTTTTGCTACAAAAGTATTCATACCTAATATCGTCGCGGCGGCGTCCTTTGCAAAAACCTTGTACCTATCTTACCTACTTTACTTAAAGCAAATAATGTAGATTCAGAAATTTTATTTCCTTTAAAAACGGTAATCTATGGATGTGAGCACATATGTTAACTTGAATAGAAAGTTTGTCGTGAAACTGGAGGACATAAATGAAGATTTGGAATTCTCAAAAAAAGGCAGTAATATTTTTCTTACTTTCCTGTATACCCACATAAACTACAGAATTTTACTTCTTATATTTTTAAGTAAATATTAAAAAGCAAAGCTAGTTTTTCATCTCATATTTTGTTTATTGAATGATGAAGCTCTAATGTCAAGTACAAATTTTGGAAATGAATAGAAGAAGTTAACATTTGGGTGTGAAAAAATTATTTTGAAAAAAAAAAAAAAATGCAATACTGGGTCACACGTACTTGCTCTTGTATTTCAGTGACTGTAATTACCTTAAAAATGGTCGCACTGAATATTAAGAAATTAGTTTTAAAGATCGAACTTTCTACTTTTGAGAAATTACAAAGAAACATTTTTCAAGCTACGTGTTCGGCTCAATCCTATTGAATTCAAAAAAAAAAAAATCGATATCACTGGTCAACAAGGTTTTTGCCACAAGAACCAAAATATACTTTTCTATATGTTTTTGATGTGCTGAACTCGAATCCGTTTTTGAAATATTACCATTAGAAAATGCCGAAAAACGTCATTTTGGCTGTTTTCGAGGTTATGTTTTTATGTGGGGTAATTCCTTAGGAAAAAAATTTGTAACAGTGCCTATAAGAACTGTTTTTTTTTTTCCAAACAATGTTTTAATCTTTCCGATATCTCTTTTACTGCCCGAGATATTTAAAATTCAATGAGTGGTCTTTGACTCAGAAACAGCATTGTTTATAATGAACTACCCAACATAAAAACAGAAGCTCGAAAACACCCAAAATGCCTTTTTTAGCATTTTATAACGGTAATACCTCAAAAACGGAGGCCAATCAAATTTTTCTGACTTCAGATTCAAGTTCAGCACATCAAAAACCTCTAGAAAAGTATATCTTGGTTCTTGTGGCAAAAAAAAAATTCAATTTTGTTGACCTGTGTATTTTTCTGTTTTTTTTTTTTTTTTTTTGTCTAAAAACATTATATAAGTTTTCGATCTTTCAAAATTTGAACGATAAAAGAATCTTTTTGTCTTTAAACATAAATATCTAATCGACCGCTGATTGGACAAGAAAACTACGGATTGTTTTAAATTCTTGAATAATTAATTCTTCAAATAAATTACACATACACAAGAATGGTTGATATATGAAGAGCTTGGAGGATGAAGGTGCTAAGTGACTTTTTTTTTTAATTTTATGTTTTCTCACAGATCAACAGCTTACATATCAAGTTAAATTGCAGTTCAATCAGAACTTTTTGAAAGTTTATAAATTCGTTTTGAGCCTAAAATAAAATTCACTGGTTGGCATAGACTTTGTATGGGAGCAAGGAAATTAAAAACACTGATTTCTCAAATTTTTAAAAATGTCACTAAACTCTATCATCCTCTAAAGCGCTTCAGTTGTAAGTCACTAAGCCCTGCTCATTCATGGATTGTCGTATATATGACATGTCGTGCCACAAAATGTATTTATGATGTATGTTTGATTAATCGCTTTGGGTATAGCTCATAATATGGCTCTTAACCCAATCAATGTTGCTTAAGAAATATAAACTGAAAAAATATGATATTCTTGGCTTAAGATGGCCAAAGTTTCCTTAATATGAGTATATTTTGGCCACGAACTTAAAAACTGGCCCCTGTGAAAACTATACGCATCCGAACCTTATAAAGAGTTTCATTTTGTACTCCGCTATTCAATCGACTTGGAACTGCATACAAACGGGACCTAAAAAAACGACTTAAAAAATATGCCATTTTTTTCGGAAAAAACGGCCTTAACTTCTTTAATATGCTTCTTTTTGGGGTCAAACTTTGCAAAATTCCAAATGCCATAAAATCAAAAGTAGGTACGCACTAAAAACAATCTGGACTTAAAAACATATGAGATTTAGTTTGAAAATCACCGTAGTATGCTTCCTTATGTGGTCTTAAATTCCCAACAAAGTAAAATCGGAACTACGACTTAAAAACTTATTAAAAATTGACTGTTTTACTCTGCTTTTCTGTACCCCTTCACATTGGATAAACTTTTAAGCTTCTACTCAACTTATAACTTTCTTAGCATACACGCATTACGCATTATAACTTTCGATTTTGAATGCATCTCCTCTATTTAATATTTTTCTTTATATAACATGAAATAATTATAGAGTTTAAAAAAAAAATTCAATTATGAATATATACTTACCAAGTAATAAGAAATAGATACTTGAAAAATCTTTCATAGAATTCAGTTTCTTTAAAACTAATAAAACTTAACCCAGATGATCCATTTTTTCCTCTTAACATGCATACATTGATGACTAAAACACGGTGGCTTATATTGAAATCATTTAGCACGCACTACCTCACAACCGACACAGAAAACTTTTTTAAACATTTTCTCTTGAAAATAATCATTATTGGAACGAAATCCTTCTTATGTTGTCATCACTATATCATTAAAATATTCATTGCACATAAAAAGTGACTTGAACTCATAAACCAAAGTATAAGAAGTTAAAAAAAAAAAAATAATAAATAAAAACAAAATTCTCAGGAGTAAAAATATGAAGACTGATAGGTACATACACATAATAACCATAGAGGTGGTTAAATCACGCAAAAGCCTGAATTGACGTTGAAAAGATGATATAAAACCAACATTGCATTATAATGATTTAGTGTTTTGAATTCTTTTACCTTTCTCACCATCATAAAAGTCTTGACTCTTTTTATATAAAAAATGAATATCTTCAATTTTGTTAGAAAAAAAAAAAAGTTGAAAAAGGATTTCTTCTACGATTTATTTCGATCTCCCCCTATTTTCCAAAGCCAATAAAGTGAACCCCTTTATAAATGAAACGGAGCATTGGGGCTTTTAATGGATAGCAGTTTGTTTTTCTTTGCATATATGATGGGACGTTTACTAAGTAGGTATAACATTTTGACAGAAATCTTTTAAAGGAACTTTACATTCTATTTGACAAATGTTGGGAAATAAATATCTTCGAACAAAATTCGACAGGAATTAAAAAAAATATCCGTAACCCTAATATTTTTCGAACCTCATGGTAATCAGAATCAAAAATCAAAAGATATTTATAAATCCTGATTTTGGGGTTTTGAACATCTTTAATTTTTACGGTAATTGACTTCTAGAACTTCAACTTTATCATGAGCCCTTAAGACCCACCAAGTTTCAAGAAAAAGTATTGCTTCTTCACCGAGATAAACTGAATAATAAGCGTGAAAATGTGCTAAAAATGCAAATGGAATGGCAGTTTTGTCTGCGGTTTGAAGGTAAGGTGATAGTTGACTGTCGCACTTTTTATTATCGTTTTTGATTACCATACATTCATTGCTCTGAGTAAAACGATCTTCTTGAAACCTTCAAATAATTCAAATTCGTTGAGTATTCGACTTACATTTTAAAAACCTTGGTTCGATTCATATCGGTGCCAATTTGTTTTTTTATTTCTTAGTAAAAATTTAAATAATATTTAAATATATTTTTCACAAGAATCCATAATTTACACCACGAGCTTAAATTTTCGTGTAAGCGGAAAGTTCTACTTTGTTTTATTGTAACAACTTCACTGTCTAATGTTTGGTAGAAATAGCTATCATAAAAGGGCAGAGCTCAAAAAAGTTAACTCTTCAATTACCTACCAAAATCATTATACTACATAACGTTTTCTGACAAGGTGGAGATCTCTTCAAAGCGGCTTTGTGAAATTAGCAATCCCAAATGTTAATTTTTATCGAACCTTATCTGGTTCTTTGAATAAGTGAAACGTATAAATAGTTTTCACTTTGTTTTCACTTTTTGGATTCAATTGGTCTAAAAAAGAATTAAAACAGCCAATGAATTTGTTATTGCCGTCAAACGACCTAAAGATTTCAAATTGCAGTATACTCACTGTCGGTATAATTTAATATCTTGTTTAGAGAACGAGAATCGCTTTAAAGAATGAGAAATTGAAAATCTTTTCAAATCACTTATTCACAGAACCAGAATAGGCCACCTGCCTGGTTTGATTACCCAAGGTTAGTCCAGGATGGCCCAGCTTCCTAGACCACCATTAGTTCTTAAAAAAATACAAAAAATATTTTTTTGTTCAGTGTAAAAAATGTTGAAGTTGCACTGTGGTTCGTGTGCCCAACGTAAGCTCAGGATATTTCAACATTTTTTTTTTGCTTTTTCCCACCTTTTTTTGCAGAAATCAAAAATATTCTGATTGATGAAAAATTGCCTAAAACGCCCAAATTTTGAGATGGACGTATGAAACGAATTGCACTCGTTTGTCCAGATCATGTTCTTGATACCTTCCAAAAACCATAGTTTGTCCACCCAACGTTCAAGAAATATTCAAAATATAAAATTTGCACTCAATAATTCGAAAGTCTTTAAAATTCTCAACAAAAGTCACTCATACACCACAGTGACTTACTTAGTTTCCTCTAATTTAATCACTGACTGTATAGTAAAACCATCTGAACTTTTTTGGCCATTTAATTACTGAAAATTATACGGTTGAAGAGTCAAAATTGTGAATGAAGGGCTTCACAGAGCTGCATAATTTTGCAAAATCACCTTAATACTTAACTCAAAAACTCATAAAAATTAAATACATACAAATTTTGCTTTAATGTTGTCATCTTTATTTTCTATATACCTATGCAATTTAGAGTTTTTTTTTACAACATATACGGCTTAGTAATAAAAGAGTATGATGTCCAGATATCGACGTGCAAAGAAGACTCTATAAAACTGGAAGAACATAAGAACAATAAAAAGCTTCATCAACCCAGAGCGAAGAAGTTTTATGAAATAATTAACAAGCCAATCGAAGGAACACTGGACATAGTATTCGACCTCCAACAGAATCAACCCTTACCGAAGCTTTCTGTTGGAGAAGTCTTTTATTCAAGACAAGTGTGGCTTTACAACGTACAGACGCTAGTGAAACTTTTTACTTTTTCGGATGATGCCAAGGACTTTTATGAAACTGTTCTCTCCGCAAATGCTAAAGAGTCCACAGAGCATATGGAAAACATTATGGCGATTTTTTTTTATTCAATATTTATTTTAGTTAATATTAATATAAGTTCATTGCAATGTATATATTTCATTAAAAAATAAGCTTTTTAATACTAATTTATCTATTTATTTATTTAAAAGAAAAATAAACGTTTTTGCAAAACTCAACAAAAACCTGTATTTGTTGCGTTTTGAAAAAAAACGCGGTGTTTTCGTGTTTTCGGGAAAGAAAAAACCTTCTCCTGAAAAATTTGAAAAAAGCACTTGTTGAGTTTTGAAAAAACCTTCCTCAATTGGATAGGTATGTTTTTTTGGGAATTTTGTATTTTTCAGTGCGAAATTTGTATTTTGAATATCTCCTACCTAAACTTAGGGTGGACAAACGACGATTTTTAGTGTATGCAAAGAGGTGGACAAACGACAAAAGTTTGAATTTTTGAAATAAAATTAATTTTGGGGATTTTAGAAAATTTTCAAACAAATGGTTTTATACGCGATTTTTTATATATATAAAAATTTTTTTTTCTAAATTTTTTTTTTTTTTGAAGGGTGGACAATCGAAACATGACAAAAGGTAGACAAACGAGTTCTGAACATTTTCTTCCCGTTGTATCTCTGAGCCATATTTTTACAAAACCTTGATTTTAAAAAGCGTTCGACTGACAAAACAAAATTTCAAAAACGATGATTTTTTTCAAAATTTGTCCATTGGTGTTAGCAAGGTGAAATTACACTTTTTGAATTTAAAATTAAAGTTTAAAATAACGACAAACGAAACATGGACAAAAGGTAGACAAACGAGTTACACTAGTTTGGATCAAACATTTTGAGGTCGCAGTTTTGACTTCACGAATACCTTGACTAATTGAAGTAAAATGTAAAAAAAAACAAACAAAATTTACTTTTATATACATATTTTGAATTAAGTTTTTGTGATATAATTTTTGAACTAAGAAAAACACACCAAAGCAATGAATAATTTTTTGGTATAACCATGGTAACCCATGGTTAATTGAGAAAAGGTGAAGGAAGGACAATTTTTACACTTAAACTAAAAAAAAAAAAAACAAATTTTGATTTTTCAGAGGTTGGTACCTCCTACATAATTTGAAAAAAAAAATTTTGTTTTAATTTTTGAACTAAGGTTTGGGAAAAAATGTTGGGCTATCCTGGGCTAACCTTAAGCAAATGAACCAGGCAGGTTGGAAGATTAAAAAAACAATTGGTTAAAATATTTTTATATCATTGGTAAAAGGTTGATTTTTCTATATTAAACTTATTTTATAATTGATTTAAGGGTGATAGCTTTAAGTATTGAGAGCTCTTTAAAGATAATTGGGTATACTAATAGCTACCATCCTTAAAATCCAATATAAATTCAGTTTACCTAATAAAAAAAAAAAAACACCCTTTCCCCCATGAAATGCTTATGGTCTTTTTTATTCTTGATGCCAATGCCCATCAAAATTTTTAAACCATTTTTTTTAAAACTAACATTATTTAAACAGGGTGTTTTGGTACTAGTCCGTTCTTTTTTTCTGCCTTAAAAAAATACCCTTTCGATGCACCCGCTTGGTTCTTGGTTTCATTGCAAATGCAATAAAATGCTTATAGTTATGGCCCTATTTAAAAGCATTTCAGTCTCCTTTTTTAATCATTTGTTCAAAGTACCTATTCAAATGCATGTTTTATTTATCCCGCAAACACTAAAGATGAAGAAACATAGACGCATAACATATATACATCTAATCATGCGTCCATCTCAATAGTCAAAAGCATTATTAAATTACTCCTCATTTTACGAGGATTCATGAGCAACTTATTAAAATACAAAATGATAGGTATGGTTTCCATTACAGACCCTAGGTGGAATAATCTCTTCGTTAATAAGAATCATATTTTTCTTTCTTCTTATTTTTTTTTTTTTTTGTATAAGTAGTTTGCCTTCATAATTTTCTTGTTTCTATCGTTCCCACCACATAGACACTTCCTAACGCCTAACCTTTTTTCATTGCCAATGCAAAAAGTCCCTTATCTGATCCTGTATTGTGTAGTGTAGAAGAACAGAAAAAAAAATCTCCCTTCGAACTCTCTGGACTCGTTTCAGTAATCACTTCAAAGCCCATAAAAATACTTTTCAGTTTCCATCCCGCAATATAACGTAACCAAGGCGAAAAATATGTTTATATTTTTCATAGTATTAATTTTCACAAGATTCTGTAGAAGTGTAAACAAAACATTATAACGCTACTGGGGTAAAAATGGCGAAATGGCGATTCATTGCAAAATTAATTCACATTAATTCTGTGACGGTAGAAGCAACGTGTTATGTCTGCGGGAGTTGTATTACCGTCGAGGAAAGGATGTTATCGCATAACTTTGCTGAAATATATCTACAATGGCTCGGCCTACATACTTTGATAAATATACTTTTATGATACTGTTAAGGTACCTCAAAATGTTTAAGCGTACTGTAAATTCCTTCGCGCGGAGTTGAGAAAAAAAAAGTACACAAAATAAAAAACTAGGACTGAAAGGGTTCTAATTAGCGTTCCGGAGAAATATTGCTGGCGGCCTGGCTCCTTTATTCTTCAACCAGCTCCCTCTGTTGTTGTACTATTTGCTTGTGATTTTGCGCGTCCAATTAATTTCTGACTTCAAATTGAAATAAATAATACCTTATTCTGAACAAAATAGAGAAAAAAAAACAAGTCTCTGATCTCGGACGAAGAATTCTTAATATAATAAGGCTGTAAGTTTGAGGGAAGATATGGTAAGTAACAAACTAGGTGCTAGGTATAGTAATTTTGTGTTTAAAGGGAAAGTAATGATTTAAACCTCATTCCATCGGGTATAATAAATAGAAAGTAATTACTCTCCTGATTCACAATGTGAACGTAATGAATAATTTCAAATCAAACGCGTACATAATAAAGAAAATTAATTTGAAAAAAAAAAAAGAATATCACCAGTTAGGTTAAAGTCATTTAAGTGTTGTGCTGGATAACTGAAAAATTAGCTAATACGGATCAAGAAACTTAAAAACGTGACTTACTTTTGCAATGTCTTCCACCTATTCCGCAAGCTAGAAATGAAAAGAAGCCCTTTTGTGGTAAAATACAAAAAAGCCACGAATAGAAGAAATTAAAATCTCTTTTTCCCACCACTTCCCTCCTTAATTCGGAAGCAGATATTGTCGGATCAAAGTCCCGAAACAAGAGTTTTGGTTTACACATACGAGATCACAGTGAACAGGCCTGTGCATTCAGCTAAAAATACAAATTTATTTTTTTAAGGTTATCCTACCCCTTGTCTAAAAAAAAGGAATTTTCAAAAATTGTATCCTAATCCATTGAATGAGACATCAAAAGAAAGGACTTATTAGACTCTAGTCATAATACTCCAGTCAAAGCGTCGGAAAAAAGGGCCTCACCTTGCGATGAGAGGCACTGTCTGTTTTTATTTCATGGATCGATGGGGGTATATTTAAAAGGCTTAAACCCAATTTCTCACCACCTGATCATTCTTTTTAGCGGAGTTATTCACAAAAATGCATTTTTTGGGATATTTTACTTCTAAGCTAATATCTTTGCTCCAGATTGTCGTAGACCAAAAAATAAACATACATTCTCTTCCTTATAATATTTTCTATCGTTGTATGTAATTTCATTGTATTTGAGTGAGTAAATATAAAATGGCAGCCATTTAAAGTCAAATTCTTGCTGTTAAAAAACACATTTTTGTCATTATTTCGAAAAAAGCTTATATCATGATTGACATTTTTCTAACCTATTTTGTAGTCCTATTCATGTCCTGCATTTTACAGAAAAAATCAGTTCTTTATAATCAAAGATGGCCGAGCAATCGATAAGTGAACGCATGCAAAACCGGTGCGAAAACACCCAAAAATATCATTTTTTGGGAATAACTCGGCTTCAGAATGTCCTACGACAAAAAATAAAGCTATTGATTGTTCGTTACAACATTTTCTATCAATTTAGTGCACATTCTTTTTGTTGAAACAAATAAAAAATAAGTAATATTAAGTCAAAGTCGTTTTTTTGTTTAGCAAACTCTTGCCTTATTATTTTGCAAACGGTGCAAGTATTGGCTAAGAAAATAAAATATTATTGTAGTCCTTTAAATTATCTACAATTCAAAAAAAAATTTAGCTTTCTACGACCCACGGGAGCCGAGTTATTAAAATTTTAAGAAAGCATTAATCCGTACGAAAATTCAAAAAAATTTCCCTTGTTTATGATTCGAATACTAGTTCTCTGTGAGAGGGGTTGTTTTCATTGTTTCTTGTTATAAGAGAATTTGTCTTATGTTTGTTCGTTGGTCATTTGGACCTTTTTTAAAAAATTAATTACTCGGCTCGTGTGGGTCGTAGAGAGCTAATTTTTTTTTTAAATTGTAGATAATTTAAAGGACTACAATAATATTTTATTTTCTTAGCCAATACTTGCACCGTTTGCAAAATAATAAGGCAAGAGTTTGCTAAACAAAAAAACGACTTTGACTTAATATTACTTATTTTTTATTTGTTTCAACAAAAAGAATGTGCACTAAATTGATAGAAAATGTTGTAACGAACAATCAATAGCTTTATTTTTTGTCGTAGGACATTCTAAAGCCGAGTTATTCCCAAAAAATGATATTTTTGGGTGTTTTCGCACCGGTTTTGCATGCGTTCACTTATCGATTGCTCGGCCATCTTTGATGATAAAGAACTGATTTTTTCTGTAAAATGCAGGACATGAATAGGACTACAAAATAGGTTAGAAAAATGTCAATCATGATATAAGCTTTTTTCGAAATAATGACAAAAATGTGTTTTTTAACAGCAAGAATTTGACTTTAAATGGCTGCCATTTTATATTTACTCACTCAAATACAATGAAATTACATACAACGATAGAAAATATTATAAGGAAGAGAATGTATGTTTATTTTTTGGTCTACGACAATCTGGAGCAAAGATATTAGCTTAGAAGTAAAATATCCCAAAAAATGCATTTTTGTGAATAACTCCGCTAAAAAGAATGATCAGGTGGTGAGAAATTGGGTTTAAGCCTTTTAAATATACCCCCATCGATCCATGAAATAAAAACAGACAGTGCCTCTCATCGCAAGGTCAAATGACGCTTTGACTGGAGTATAACTAAAAACCAGAAGTTTCTAGGAGCTCGGATTGCTGAATTACTGAGCTGCTTGGTCCCCGGGGCAAGACTAAATTTAGGCCTCTTTGCTATTTCTTTTTAAGAAAATGTAAGTTTCTTTTTTACTTTTGTTTACCTAATTCAACATCTTGTAGCTTGTATCGTTTAGTTAGTGAAGTTAAGTAAGTAGGTACACTTCTGGTTTGTTGTACCAATGGAGAAAGGTTTAAAAATGACTTTTTCTGAACATTTTCTTCACGTTGTATCTCTGAGCCATATTTTTACAAAACCTTGATTATTTTAAAAAGCGTTCGACTGACAAAACAAAATTTCAAAAACGATGATTTTTTTCAAAATTAGTCCATTGGTGTTAGCAAGGTGAAATTACACTTTTTGAATTTAAAATTGGAGTTTAAAATAACGAATTTAAAAAAAAATTAAGTTTTTTAAGATTGTGTGGAGGATTTTTTGGAATTAGATTTCTTAGATCCTTATTTAACGATACTTTTTCCAATTTTAGAAAAATATTATTTTCGCACTTAGAATTACTTTTTCAGACTTAAAAAAAAAAATGTTTCAAATAGTGATAAATAAAATCTTGTGCTTAGTTCAGAGCTACTACATCAACTACATCAGCAACCTTAAAAGCCAATAGTTGAGTCCGATTGAAATTCGGGCAATATTTGTTATGGTTTAATGCAAAAATAGTGCAAATGTTCAAAAATAAATGCTTTGGGAAGTCCAACAACAGCTCACAACTTTAAGAAAATTTATAATAAAAATGCAATTTTAATTACAGATGATAGCCAATATTTCATCAAATGAATCTTACGAATTTTAGCCAATTCAGTCTAACAGTTGATGGATTTAATACGTTAACAGAATCTTAATGATTACACTGGTTAGCAAGGGTTCTGTTGCCGGAACCAAAATATACTTTTCTGAAGGTTTTCGGTGTGCTGAACTCGAATCCGAAGTCAAAAAAATTCTAGCAGCTCGCGTTTTTGAAATATTACCGTTAGAAAATGCAAAAAAACGTTTTTTTGACTACTTCGGACGTTTTTTTTTTTAAAGTAAGAAAATTTTTTAAAATTAAAATTGTAACGGTTTCTAAAAGACATGTTTTTCTTCTTTCAAAATCTGTTTAAATCTTTCCGATATCTTTCGTATAGGTATAGATATCTTAAGATGAACTAAGTGTGTTTTGCTCAAAAATCATAGAGGATGTAATAACTTTATAATACATTGGTAAGCCAAGCAGCACATGTGTTGTCGAAAAAATTTTAGCTGTTGCTGACTACATATTTAATACCCTTTTCAAAAATGTAATTTAAAAGACTTTCATCAGTTCTAGTTTCTTAGTTTCAGCAAAGTAGATATAAAACAGAAAAAAACTTGTATTTACTTAGAAAAACTTTATTTAAAAAAATAAATTAACCATTAGTTTCCAAAAAACTTCGTTTTAAGGCTCTCCTCTGGTGTGCTGACTTTGGAAAATGACATATAAGAGACCAACAATAGTCGGACATCATATTCGTATCCCAGAAACCCTGGTATAAAGTTATTACATCCTCTATGATTTTTGAGCAAAACACACTTACTTCATCTTAAGATATCTCGACCTATACGAAAGATATCGGAAAGATTTAAACAGATTTTGAAAGAAGAAAAACAGGTAGAAACCGTTACAATTTTAATTTTAAAAAATTTTCTTACATGAAAAAAAAAAACGTCCGAAGTAGTCAAAAAAACGTTTTTTTGCATTTCCTAACGGTAATATTTCAAAAACGCGAGCTGCTAGAATTTTTTTGACTTCGGATTCGAGTTCAGCACACCGAAAACCGTCAGAAAAGTATATTTTGGTTCCGGCAACAAAAAAAAAGTTTAATTTTGTAAACCAGTGTTATTATTCTATGTATATTAAAATTATATTTTTGTATCTACTATTACTACGGAAATAGGAGTTTATCACATCTTCTGAATGCAAAACTAAAACGTTTCTTTAAATAAAGAAATGGAATTCAACAAAAATAATGGCAAAAATTATGTTTTGAAGTGCAGAACCTTTAACAATAAATTCTTGGATTGACTCCGAGTTCTTTTACCCGAGTTAGCAATAAAGATTAATATTTCAGGAAACAGTGATAATCTAAAGCTGCAAGGCCAAAATGAGGAACTGTGAGCTTTAAATCAAACATCGTAACTGATGAAGGAGGAGGATAAGGGCTCAGTTCATGTGGAAAAAATATTGTAAAATAATATATAGTAACAAAGCCTGAGGACACATATTAAGTCAAATGATATGAATCAAATAAACTGAACTGAATCATTCACATATATTATTGAAAGTCTAATCAACTTGAACTTAAAATCCATAATGTTAAAGTTAAAATAAAATATTAAAAATAAGGCCAAACATATGTTCTTATAATAATAAATTGTATGGATTCTACATGCTATTATACCCTAACTTAAAGGGTCGATGTTTATTTTCTTATAAAGTGGACTGAACAGGATCACCGTACATATGTTAACTTTTAAACATCCGTGTTTATCCCTATGTACCTACGTGAATATATATATATATGCAAAAACCTTAATAAGTCACCTGGAATTAAAGTTTAATTGAGCAGTAATTATTAAAAATGACGCGACAGTTTAAATGGCTTATTAACGAAAACGCTATATGGGGATAAAGCAATTTAAGCGGTTACATAATTCCAATCCAAAATGTACACTTGGGGTTCTTAATGTGGTGTCTTTTTTCAATGTTGTTCCATAGTAAGAGACCTTGTTTGATGTTTATCTAGTGAAAAACACTGTTTATATAGTTTCCAAACAAAAATAATGCCTGTATGATATGTTTGTGTATATGCATAAAATATGTAAATGACATTGAACGCATTCAACGAGAATAGCATGTGAGTTAATTCAAGAGGCGTTCATGGTATTTAGTTAAACGGAACAGAATGTTGAAATTTATATTTCAGGTTATGGGTTATTGGCATGGAATTGTTAGTACCTATTTAATTTCATGGAGGTTTGTAAATAGAATACCTACTTGAGGATAAAGTATAAAATGGGGTCATATTTTTTCATTATGATTTAATGATGTTATTTGTGACGATTTGTACATGCTTTGTAGGTCAAGTATTGTTTTCGTGTCAAAAACAAAAACGAAAATTTAACCAAAACAAAATATAAACAAATTCAATAAATACTGTCCGACGTGGGCTTTCCGTTTCGTGACGTCTATCAGTTAATTTGATATAACCAAAATCTTGAATTTTGTATTGCTTTGCAAATAGGTTGGCATTAGCACCTTGAACTAACAAGAGCAAGTACATCATACGCGATACTGTCATGCATTTTTATAAGTTTCATTTTGTCTTTATTTGTTTCGACTAAAAATAAAAGCTTTGAAACAATGGAACATCCATATACCTACAAAAATAAAACAAACAGAGCTCAATAATCAGATTGACATTAAACAATATTTAAGTTTAAAAAACGCCGAAATTCTTCACATGGTGACAGTATAATGACGGACTCTTAAATCAACAATTTGCCCGTCATGTTCCATGTAATTACAGCTGCCGAGGCAGTCAGTGGCCAGGGGCCCTCAACCTGTTTATATAAATCAAATGCAACTCAGCAACAACATCTCAAAGAAACTCTTGGGTTTGATTTATACATAAAACTTAAAAAGACTTTTTTTTATAGGTATGTGTCCAGAGAAATTAGTAAATTAAATCGCATTTTTCGCGGGACAAAATTTTTTTCATGCAATGTGTTCGGGTGGTTGTCCTTATCATAAAAGTCAATTTGTTGGGATAATTGGAGGTTGGGAGCAGCCGCCATTTTGGAAAAAAGATTGGTATCGTTTTTATTGAATATCTCCATTTGTATTCATTTTAACAAAAAATGACAAAGGTAAGACTTATTAACAATAAAATTATCTAAAAAATTATATACAAATCAGTTCCGTGAGTTGATTAAATAAAATTTTAATAGTTGGTCAAAGTGCGGATTTGTATCGCAAGGTTGGGGAAAAATGACATTTGTTCACATATGTATCTGACGAACTTTTGATTTGTTCGGATAGTTCTTCAAAAATGAATTATAGCTAGTACTTATAATTATATATAAAATGAGCCCACAATCGTTATTGTAACCATCGTATTGTAGAAGTAATCTTACTCTGAAACTCTCACTGTACTAGTCAAAAGTGAGAAAAAAAGCTAGTTTTTGGAAGTAGAGGTATAACCAAAATATAAGTACGCAGTATTGCAGCCATACGCGACTTAATATCGATTTCAAAGGTCTGACAACTCTAATTTTGTGCTTTATGCGGTTTTCGGGGGGTTAAAGCACTTTTTAAACTTCAAATAGAAAATGACTGAGAGGAGCTACAAAATTAATTTTTGATCAACAAATTTTTTTTTTGCAAAGCTACAATTTCTAGAAAAGAAAAGAATTTAAAAATTCAACTTTTTTGAAAATTTTGACCGTTTCATATAAAAAGTTTTGCTTTTCTAACGAAAATTCTGTTTTTCAAAATTCTGCTTTTTTTCTACTCTGCTTTTCAAAATTCTGCCTTTTAAAATTCTGCTTTTCAAAATTCTGCCAGTATTATACAAACCAAAAAATTTTGCCAATTCTGTTTTTTTTTTTTTATAGCATATGCGCTGACTAAAGAAAAATACATCTCGTTAATGTAATTCAACATTGGTACTTTCCTAAATTTTTTTGTTTAAAATGCATATTTTAGGAATGTTTAGTATGAAAAACCTTTTCTTAATATTTTCAAATTTTTTCATTTATAAAACAAAAATTAATATGCATTCAAAGAATGACAAATTACTAAGGTCCAATTTATTCACACTCCATTAAATTTAAAGTCGCCATTAAAAAAGGGAAATTTTAAAATTTGTATGCGATTTGACAGTTTTATAATTTTTAATGGAGCCTTTAAAAATAATGGAGAGTGAATAAATTGGGCCTAAGGTAAGTTAATCAAATAAGCAGATAATTGTTCAAGAAGATGATTTTACAGAATTCTGCAAAGAATTAAAAAAGGGTTTGGAAAATGTTAAAAAGCGCGCGCTTCAAGAAATGTTTGGTTTTCAGTGGTTTTCATGATGTGATATATGAATAGAGCTATAAGAGACCTTTCTTTTGATGTCTCACTTGATTAAGAAAATAAAAATATGTTCCCAGCAGCAGTTTTAAAATTATATTTAATAATTTAACATGTAGTCAAATGAAGCTTGACAGCTTTTGAGTTTGTTATCATTCATGTGATTTGTATGGCTTAATAATATTTTTCTTTTCATATATTAAATCTAATGTTACCTCTTATTCGGCAGTTTTTCATTAAAAATAACAAGAGAGAATATTAGATAAAGTAAATTTCAATTTTATAACTTTGTTAGTTCTTAAAGTATTACTAGTATTCTGTTCTTCAGCTTTTGGTTTTATTCCAGTGATTCCTCTTAATTTTTATGGACGTATCTAAAATCCATACAGTAAAGACGTTGAAAAATATCCCCAAAAATATTTTAATAAAATAGAAAATGTAACAGCCAATTTATTAATTTATTTGGGAACTCTAATTTTCCATCTTAATTTATTCTAAGAAATTATAAATAAGTATTCTAATTTATCCTATTTTCGTGACCTTTTTTGAATCAAAATTATGATCCTAAGTGGGCTGTAGGTCTGTCTTGATAATTTTAATATTTCGTCGACGTTTCGGGCGTGATTACACCCTTCTTCAGGACTCTAAAGTAAAAATTTTTTTCTGAAAATACTAAAAAAAAAATCTAAATTAAAATCTATACTTACAATATTATAAAATAATAAATTTTAAGATATTTCTTAAAATTTGTTTTGGTAAATTTTCTGGTATCTCTTTTTTATTTCTTATATTTTTGTAAATATTTTAAAATTCAAAAATTGAAGCCTTAAAAAAGACGTTTCAATTTATCAAATTTCAAAATAATGAAATCTAAATTTCACATTTGATACAAAAATCAAAATTTGACTTTCAAAATCAAACATGATCTTCAGAAATCAGGTCAAATATAAAATTTAGCCTAAAATATTTCTATGGACAAACTGGCTATAGATATTGCTCAGTCCTTCGCAATCTGATCGCCTATTAACAGTATTATTAGTATTTAAAATGTGCAACATTTCTAATAACATACGTTTACTATAGTGTTTTTCTGTCTGTAAAATGTCAACATTGTTAAAGTCTGGCCTATGTCCTTCATCTATACAATGTAAAGCCAATGCTGTTTTTTGTGAGTGTCCGCTATTTATGTCTGATCTGTGACCAGCTAAACGATTTTTAAGCTTTTGCATAGAAGTTCCTACATAAACGGAAGGACATTGGTTTATTCCGTCACCTAGACATTTTATCTTATAGATAATATTTGATCTTTCACTTTTCGAAAATTCACCTTTTAAATTTGAAAACAATGAACTTCTTAAGATATTTGATGATTAAAAGCTAAACGAACATTGTCTTTATTTCTTATGGGGGCATTTAAAATTCTATTTGAAAGACCTGGAATGTATAGAATACTTTTGTATGAAAATTGTGTAACATTTGTTACTAAATTTGTTTAAACCAAGGGATTAAAATATTGATTCAATATTGTTCTTATTATGTTTAATGGAAAGGAGTTAGAAAGTAAAGTATTAGTAATTATTTTTATGTTTTTTTGACGAAAGACAATGTCACTGATTTTAATTTAGATTTTTTTTAGTATTTTCAGAAAAAAAAATTTACTTTAGAGTCCTGAAGAAGGGTGTAATCACGCCCGAAACGTCGACGAAATATTAAAATTATCAAGACAGACCTACAGCCCACTTAGGATCATAATTTTGATTCAAAAAAGGTCACGAAAATAGGATAAATTGTTATAACGGAGGGCACGCCGTATCAAGAATTTAAAAAGATGAGTTTTTATAATTATGTTAGAAACATTTACGGATTTCACGTATGTACAATTTTAAAAGATTATAGCAGGATAGGGGTAAGTAACATCAAACATAAAAGTACTTTAGTTTTTCTCCTTAAATGTAGAGAATTCGGGTTGATTCCTGAATTCATTCAGAATTCAACCAAAACTGTTTCAATGATTTTCGATGTTGAGAATGATGAATTTGATGTAGGTTTAAAGAAAAAACTGTCTTCAACCTCAAGAAAGTATCACTTGAAATTACTCAACATTGCAATTTCATTAAAGCAATCCCAAATTAGAAAACAAAGTAGATTATTAACAGCTCTAGAAAACAGAATTAAACATACGTTATTAGAAAATGATTATAGGAACTTCTTTATTAGTCAGGATATTACAAAAAACAAAATAAATAATAGTTCAAAAGATTCTCAAAAAAGAAAGCTTGAACTATTAAAATCTAAAGTTAAACAAGAAATGAGAATCCATTTTCAAGAAAATTGGTTCGTTAATAAAACTCAGATAGAATTTCCAGAAGATATTAAATGGCTTTTGTCACTAGGTTCTAAATTTGCCTTACCGGTTAAAAGAGAAAACTTACCAATATTTAAAATTATAGCCGATGGAGAGGAATAAATAAAAAGTAAGGAACAGAGTGAACAGGAACCTGCACGGTCATGTTTCACGCAAATCTTACAAAATTATATGCGACATGTATCAGTTCCTCAATTTGATAAGTATTTAAATAAAGTATTTAGCGATACAAGATATTTTGACATCTGTCATTAACTGAGAAAGTCGGAGTTCTGTGCGGTCCTCTTTTTTAATTAATTTATACTTTTAAAACAGTCTAATTTACTCTAAAAACTTTTGAAATCGTTAATTGAACTTAATTTGCGGAGAATACACGACTTTATTTTGTCCAATTGCATATTTAAGTCACCAAATTCTTAATTTTTCTCGGCGGCATACTCAGCAGTGCACCGTTAAAAAAATAGCATATGCCGCCAAAGCGAAATAGAGAAGAAAACTCCCCAGAAAATTCAACTAACTCAAAAAAAGTTTCCATCGAAAAAAATAATAATAATATGGCAGTTGGAAATATGTCCATCGAACAACTAAAAGTAATGTTGTTCAGTTGCATTAACGAATGTGTTAACCCCAAATTTGAAGAAGTGGCAAAAAAAGATGATGTTCAAGCAATTGCATCCCAAATGCAGTCACTTAAAGCACACAATGAACATCTTGTGCAACGAGTAACTGCAATGGAGAACTACTGTCATCTGTTAGAACGTCAACTGGATATCCTCACACGTAAAAACAACGAAAATACTGTTGTGGTGCATTTCCCGGCAGAAGGGAAGACCAATAAAGTTGATTACGCAAAACAAACTTGCATGGGTCTTCTCCATCTTCAAGAAAGTGCAGAACTTCCGATAAAAAGCGCACAAGAGTTCACAAACAACAACACAAACAAATCCACTGTGATTCTAAACTTTCACCCGGGAGACACGGCGAATAAAGTTATTGACGCTACTCCAACACTAAAAAATTCTGGAATTGTGATTCATCGTGAACAATCTCTAATCACACGCCAAAAAAGGAAATCACTCTACGACATCAAAAGTAATCTACTCGCCATAACACCAAGTGCGAAAATTTTAATAAGAGGAGTAAAACTTCACATCAATAACTTCGCGTTTTCTTTCAACTTTACACGAGGATTGATTGTAAACAATGCGGAGGAATATTCGTTTGTCAAAAACACATTTGGAGATAGTGGCCTACGATTTTTTGACAGCTACAACAATAATAAAGAATCCTATGCGATAGCAGCGCCACCAAACAGTCAACATCAACAGCCTGGATGCAGTGTACAGCGGATTCATCATCATCAATTGTAGGATAGCGTTGCCGTCTGCCAAGTAATTTTAAAGTTAAAAATTTTAAGTTATAATATATCTGGCCTTAAAAACAAATTAACAATTCCAGATTTTTTTAGGTTTATATTAAATTTTGATATTATTATTCTGTTAGAGACTTTTCTCGAAGATGGTCAGGATACACAATTCGCTAAATTTTTCAAAGATTTTTTTATTAAATTTATTCCCGCCACTCGCAATAGTATTTTTGGTAGAGCAAGTGGAGGTTATTTGATAGCAGTACGATGTAGTTTAAAAAGTTTTGTTAGTATTAAATTTGTAGGGAGAAAGACTGTTATAATGTTAAATCACAGGCATGAACAATATTATATTCTTCCAACCTATTTAAATTGTACTAATTGGAATAACGATTTCAATGAACTGCAATCCTTTTTAAGTGAAATTGATTTTAAGAACATTTTAATATTAGGCGATTTAAATGCTAGAATCGGTGAATTTCAAAATCCAGCTTCTCTGATGAACAACACAGCACACGCGTTTGATAATTTGAGAAGGTCTTCGGACGTAATTGTAAATAGTTGTGGCAGGCGTTTAATGGAGTTGGTGGAGGACTTCGGTCTAATGGTTGTAAATGGAATTTCTAAAAGAGATAGCAGAGGTGAACTAACATTTATTTCTGGTCAGGGTTGTTCTATGATAGATTACTGTTTGGCTAGAGGCGATTGGCTTACTGTTATAGAGGATTTTGAGGTACAAACTGCAAGCTATTCAGCCCACCTTCCAATAGTGACATTTATGAATTTACAAAACATCGATTCTACGCTGAGCGAACCAGTCCGAAAATATAAATGGGTTGATAGTCAGGTAGTAATGTACAAGCGTAAACTCGATGCTCAAGTAAATAGTCTATCAAGCCATGTATCCTGGTCTTGTGAGCGGTCGGCTGGCGAAATAATTGAAGTTATTAAGAGTTCAGCCATGCCACCCAATAGGAAACAAAATTTTACTGCTGAGTGGTACGACTGGGAATGCAAAAAACTCAGAAAAAAATCGTTTACGATGCTTAAAATTTTTAGGAAAACAAAGTCTAATTTCTTTAAATCGCTCTACCTAGATGCAAATAAAACGTATAAGAGAGTATGCAAAAATAAACAAAAAACTTTTATGGCTGGTTTAGCAGTAAGTTTATCAAAGTGTAAAGACTCAAAATCATTTTGGTCTAAAGTGAGATTTTTAGGTGGTGTTAAAAATGTTTCAGCAACTACAATAAATGTAGAGTTACTAGCAAACCATTTCATGGAACTTCTTAACGCGTCAACAAACTCACAACTATTTCAATATGCTTTACCCTCAATCACGATTTCAGACCTAGACGACCCTATTACAATAAATGAATTGCAAGCAACCCTTAAAAACATGAAAAACAACAAGGCAGCCGGGCTAGATGGAATCCCAGCTGAATTTTATAAAAACTCATCCCCGTCTTTCCTAAATCTTCTTCTTGATTTTTTTAATAAGCTTCTTGAAAAAGAAGAAATACCTCAGTCATTTTTGATGTCACAAATTTGTCCAATTTTTAAAAAAGGAGATCCAAGCTCACCAGCAAACTATAGGGGCATTTCGATTCTTCCTTGTTTGAGAAAAATATTTACTCAAATTCTATACTGCAGGCTTATGAAGTGGGTAGAAGAAAACAAATTGCTAAGCACTTTCCAAGCTGGTTTTCGTTCTGGTCTTTCAACTGTGGATCAAATCTTCGCACTCTCCAACATAGCAAAACGTTTCATCGATAACAAACAAAAACTTTATGTATTTTTCATTGATTTTAGGGCAGCATTTGATACTATCAACCGGAATTCACTTATTTATAAATTATCAAATTTAGGTATATCGACGAAATTTTTAAGACTCTATAAACTTCTCCTCACTAATACTTGCGCTACTGTGTCAAACGGGAGCTCCACATCCAGCTTCTTTAACACTGATTGCGGTGTGCCCCAAGGTTGCCCCTTAAGCCCGATTATGTTCGCCCTTTTCATTGACGATATCTCCCGTGATCTTCCTGGGGGTGTTAGGTTCGGAAGTCTACTTATTAAGGTACTACTTTATGCGGATGACCTTGTTGTTTTGGCGGATAACCCCACCACATTACAATTACAAATTAATAGACTTAAAAACTTTTGTGATAAATGGGACCTGATTATAAACACCTCAAAATCAAAAATTATGATTTTTGAAAGCACCCGTCGAAGGAGAAACCCGCTAGAAGCATGGTCATTGGATCGTGAACCTATAGAGGTGGTTAACCAATTCAAGTATTTAGGTGTTCTATTTTGTAGCAATCTCGATTTCCGGCCCCATGTTAAGGAAAAATGCTTGTCGGCAAAAACTGCAATAAACCTTATATGGAACAAAATCTTCTGCAATAAGTACATAGGCATCTCAGCAAAATTTAGAGTTTTTGAAGCCACTATAAACTCATGCTTATGCTATGCCAGTCAAGTTTTTGGTTACCAAGATCTCGATGAATTTGAGGTAGTGCAGCGCTTCTTTTTTAAACGTATATTCAAACTTCCAAATTATACACCAACTTACGCTATACATGTGGAATCAGGTATCCCTCCGATTTTTCTAAAAAATCTTAAATTTAATGCCGATTATATAGTAAAAGTAATGCAAAGGTCAAATGAAAATCTTCATAAGCAAATGATGGATTTCGCATTCCGAAGGAATTTATCACCGTTTAAAGAATGGTATGAAATAGCAAATGCACACGGATTTAATCTAAACCTAAGTACAACTACTCTTGCTAATTGGAAAGGTAGGTTTTATGAATGTATTGCATTGGTTGATGATTCATTGTATCTCAATTTCTTGAATAGGGCTAGAACCTCTCCAAGCAGATTGGTCTATAAGCAACTTAATCACACTTTGTTCGTAAACAATTATTTTAATAGTAATCTCTCTGCAAATCAAATAGGTACTTTGTTTAAAGCAAGAACTGAGATGCTAAATCTTAATTACAAACCTCACAGAAATGATAATCCCAGGTGTAACCTCTGCAATCGAAATGAAATCGAAGATGTCAACCACTTCTTAGCCGTTTGTCCAATGCTACAAGAACTTCGAAGACTTTATTTTTCCAAAAGCTTTCTCAATCACCAGGAAGCGAAACAAATTTTAAACGGAGAGTGGGGTTGGAAGGACCTTTACAATTTTATTGATCATGCCTTAGATTACCGAAACAGTTTTTTAGAGTAAATTTAAATTTTTATTATTTATTTAAATTCAATCTTTTTATTCAATTGTCTACATATTCTATTTATAAATTTTATATCTAATCTTAAACTTTCTTTTTTTATTCTCGATAAATGTCAATTTTCAGGCAGACGGCAAATATATTTTTTGCCATGCTAATGTTCTTATATAATTTTTCAAATGTATTTCGAGTTTTGATCAAATAAAGAATTTGTAATAATAATAGTAATAATAATACAAGACATTTCTTAAAACGGCACCCTGAAATTTTAATTGTTCCAGCTGACAAAGGCAATGTCACGGTAGCAATAGAAAAAATAACTTATGTTGATAAAATTAAAGATATGATGGCTGACAGGAACACTTATACAATTTTGAGAAGTGACCCCACAAATAAGGTTCAAAGTCGGAATAATAATCTAGTTAAGTACTTGTTCACTAATAATTTCATTAATGAATATGAAAAGAAGAATATGACGACATATACTGCTAATAGTCCTAAAATTTATGGATTACCTAAAATTCATAAACAAAACATGCCTCTAAGACCAATTTGTTCTTCTATGAATGTTCCATGTTATCAGTTATCTAAATACCTAGTTAAAATTTTAAATAACATTACTGTTAATTCTAAATATAACGTAAAAAATGCATCATCGTTCATTTCAACAGTCTCACCCGTTGTTTTGGAACAAGACCATGTTTTAGTTTCTTTTGATGTTGTTTCATTATTCACCAATATTCCTATTCAATTGGCTCTAGAATTGGTTGAAAAAAGTTGGAATATTATCAAAGATCATACAAGAATTCCAAAATTAAAATTCTTAGAAATCTTGCGATTCTGTGTAATCGCCAACAATTATTTGGAATATGATAAAATATTTTATCAACAAAAACAAGGAGTTCCTATGGGAAGTCCTGCTTCTCCAATATTAGCAGATATCGTAATGGAAGCATTATTAGATAGCGTATTTGATAAAATTCCAAATAAACCAAAGCTAATTACAAAATATGTCGATGACATTTTTATTATTCTCAAATCGAATCATGTTAGTTCAACTCTAACTGCCTTAAATTCCTTTCATCCAAAAATTCAGTTTACTGTTGAGTTGGAAAATAACGGAGAACTTCCTTATCTTGATGTGTTAGTAAAAAGGAAAAATAATAGATTAGTATTTGATTGGTATAAAAAACCAACATCTTCAGGTCGTCTCATTAATTTTAATTCTAAACAGCCGAAACATGTTATTATCAACACAGCAAAAAATTTTGCCAACAGAGTATTGGATATCAGTGACATTGTCTTTCGTCAAAAAAACATAAAAATAATTACTAATACTTTACTTTCTAACTCCTTTCCATTAAACATAATAAGAACAATATTGAATCAATATTTTAATCCCTTGGTTTAAACAAATTTAGTAATAAATGTTACACAATTTTCATACAAAAGTATTCTATACATTCCAGGTCTTTCAAATAGAATTTTAAATGCCCCCATAAGAAATAAAGACAATGTTCGTTTAGCTTTTAATCATCAAATATCTTAAGAAGTTCATTGTTTTCAAATTTAAAAGGTGAATTTTCGAAAAGTGAAAGATCAAATATTATCTATAAGATAAAATGTCTAGGTGACGGAATAGACCAATGTCCTTCCGTTTATGTAGGAACTTCTATGCAAAAGCTTAAAAATCGTTTAGCTGGTCACAGATCAGACATAAATAGCGGACACTCACAAAAAACAGCATTGGCTTTACATTGTATAGATGAAGGACATAGGCCAGACTTTAACAATGTTGACATTTTACAGACAGAAAAACACTATAGTAAACGTATGTTATTAGAAATGTTGCACATTTTAAATACTAATAATACTGTTAATAGGCGATCAGATTGCGAAGGACTGAGCAATATCTATAGCCAGTTTGTCCATAGAAATATTTTAGGCTAAATTTTATATTTGACCTGATTTCTGAAGATCATGTTTGATTTTGAAAGTCAAATTTTGATTTTTGTATCAAATGTGAAATTTAGATTTCATTATTTTGAAATTTGATAAATTGAAACGTCTTTTTTAAGGCTTCAATTTTTGAATTTTAAAATATTTACAAAAATATAAGAAATAAAAAAGAGATACCAGAAAATTTACCAAAACAAATTTTAAGAAATATCTTAAAATTTATTATTTTATAATATTGTAAGTATAGATTTTAATTTAGATTTTTTTTTTAGTATTTTCAGAAAAAAATTTTTACTTTAGAGTCCTGAAGAAGGGTGTAATCACGCCCGAAACGTCGACGAAATATTAAAATTATCAAGACAGACCTACAGCCCACTTAGGATCATAATTTTAATAAGTATTCTAATTTATTAAACTACAAAATTGATATTGTATTCTCTCCTGCAAAGTCTAAAATAATATTTAAAAAAATTAAGTACATGGTTCTTCACATTGATGTGAATTCAATCATTATAAGTTCTTTTTTTCGCTTGTTATCTTCTTAGATTAAAAAAAAGAACAAAAGATTTTATCCTCCAACTCATATTCATTTGAGCAAAAACGTGTTTACCATACAATTTTTTTTTTTTTGTCTGATTCAAGTTTATAAATTATTTAAGCCATTTAAAGTAACTCCCAACAGAAGGGAACTTTAGTCGATAGCGATCCACACAAATAGAGAATTTGGAAAGAAATACATAAATTGGAGGAAAAACAAAAGAAACAAAAAAAAAAAAAAATAGACATGAGATCCCTCGTTCCTTTCGGATATGTTACTTGTTCACAAAATTAATGTACCGTAGCCAACGAAATGCTTTGTTTCAAAGTTATAAGGACAATTTCGATATCCTTGTTCATTTTGCTTTTCTCTCTCTCTCTCTTTGTTTGATTTTATAGTTCTTCCGTTTTCGAACGATTATTTTTCTCACTGAACGACGACGACAACGACGGCTGAACTATAACAAGAATGGACGCAAGGACATCAGCGGGTGGCGAGAGAATGAGAATTCTTTTTCATATTGGTTAACAAAAGTCAATAGTTATTGAAACGGAAATCTAGTTTTTATCTGTCTTTTTGTTTGATTGCTATCCAAGTTGGAATACTACATCGTTATGCTTTTTAGATACCGAAAGGGTGGAATGGACCAGTGATTTCTTTGTTGGAACCACACAGAATTTCTGTTATTTTTATAACATAAATTGCTATAAATATGTTGAACTCAATTGGTGGAATTGTAATAGTAAATTGTAGTTAAAATGTTATATAGCCTTATGTTTAGCTTATGTTGATTAATGTATACATTTGTACTTGTATATTTGCAATAAGTTAATCTTTTAAAGCAATATACAAATAAAATAAAAATAACAACAATAGAAAGGAACTTAATTAATTTCGTCTGTTTATTAAGGATATTGAACATTATTGTAAATTAATGTATTAGTAAATTAAAACAAAATAAAGTAATATTATAATGTATTTATTTATTTGTATTAGTTATTAATGACAATAGTAATGCACATATTTTAAAAATTAAAAACGATCATGCAACAAATACATAAGCTATGATTACACGGTCAACGAAATCGGTCAACGCGTTGACTCTCTGACGTCAAGAAGAAATCCATATTCTCTCTGTCATCTCACCGTCAACGTTCACAGTGTCAATGCATAAAACATTGACTATCACACGATTGACACTATTGCGTCAATGTTGTCCTAAATTACGTTGACGTGCAGGTGTGTCAACGTGACGTTTACTTAGCAGTGTCAACGCGTTGACTCGCAAAACTTTATTGATCACACTGTTTGACACAAAGCAAAAATTTAAATTTTCCAAAAATATTTGTAAAAAAAAAGCGGAGAAAATGAGATTTAAAAAAAGCTCTCATAGAAAAATTAAAGGGAAATATGTTTGACATTGTTGCATTGAAATGTAAATATTTCGAGATATACGCAATGCACTTTTAAGATAAAAGTCTTAAATGAATTCTGGTAAGATTGTTGAACGAATACAAATTTAAAATTTCTAAATTTGTGTCGAAAAGTTAGAAAAAAAAAATTTTTCGACATTTGATTTTAAAAAAATCGAAAAAAAAATCAACATTGCCACCTTCAGACGCTTATAGCATAGGAACGCCCCACCCAATGTTAATAATTATGGTCTTAAAATGCACCTTAGAATATACAAATGGTTTTTGGTTTTTTGTAAAAAAAAAAATTTTGCATCCAACATGGATGCCATGGCTATACCAAAAAGTTTTTTTTGTAAAAAAAAAAACAAAAAGGTGAAATGAAAACCCCCTCCCTCCAAAACGGTACACCATTCCAATAATCATCCTACAAAAAAATTTCCCAATCCAACTTTCATCACATTTCTATACAAGAAACAATGTCATTCTAAAACGATGACACGGTATTAAATTCTGCCGCGTCAACGCTGGGACAGGGTCATTGCGATGACACCCAGTCCTAAAACCCTGTCAAAGCGTCCCAATGGCATTGACAGAGAGATTACACGGTCATCGAAAATAGTCAATGCGTTGACCCAAAAATGTGTGTCAACGCGAGTGTCATCGTACCCGTCAACGCAATGACAACAGTTTTCGCTGACGATTACACAACGTGACACTCTTGGGACAGATTGTGACGTCATTTTTACGTCAGAGAGTCAACGCGTTGACCGATTACGTTGACCGTGTAATCATAGCTATACATATTGCTTCGGTTAACTGGCAAGCGATTGAAATTTAATTTTTGCTGTTTAGGTGTACAAAAATATCACGTACACACCACAGTGACCCACTTTTACAAAAAATATGGTCATGTCTCAAATGTCATTTTCAAGGTGATTAACGCCAAAATTCCCAACACTACGAAAAATTTTTGAGCATCCGGAAAAAATAATTAAACATTAGCTTAATTTTTTTGTGCCAATAGTTATGAAAGTGGACTTTTTGCATTATTTTAAGATAAACTAACGTAATAATTTTATTTAAAAATGTTATTGTACCTATTTCTTTTTTTTAATAATTGAAAGAGTAATAAACAAGTCTTTTGACTGCAATTTCGCATTCAAATTTAGTTTAGCCCTTGAATTATTACAATTTGTATCGTTTTTTTTTTTTTGTTGTATAGCAGTGACTTAGTCCACTTTTATAATTAAGGCAACATTTGTTGGATGGTATTTTAGACGTGCTATTTTGGTACCACAAGCTAGTTTAGTATATGACGCAAAGTCCAACCTTAAATTGCTACACATATTATATATAACGTCTGCATTTAATTGTGTTAAAAAGTTTAAAAGTTTTTTTCTATTGTGGACCAGAGATCCAAGGTTCAATCCCAAGACAGCCTAAAACCTTTTTTGCTGTTATTTCTTTTTTGTTACAAATAGTTTTTAAATCATTTTGTTGTGTAATTTTTTTTGGTTTTATGTCATTAAAACAAATAAGAAAAACGTGAGCTAAAATTTTGACACAGCTAGAGCACACAATCTGTTTTTAAAACGTTATCACGTAAAATTATCGTCCGCAAATCAGCTTTACAAACAACACCTTATTTTGTTTCCTCCTCTTCTATACAGATCTAGTTTTAGGCACTCACCGCCAAAACGACCTAACCCACATTATCAATAAAATTGAAGTGTACACACTTGAATCAAGTTCCTAAGTGGAAAAACTGTTTTTAATAAAAATAAAAAAAATCCACTAATTTTTTCAGATTTTTATTTTGACGCTAGATGGCGCCCCAAGAGGGTTGAAGTTTTTTTTTCGCCTTTGATATAGGTATATGTAGACTTATTAGGTCATTTTTTTTAGATATAGCCTTAATATTAAACATTTCTGATGAGGTTCTTTTCTATATGAAACACCCTTT
The DNA here is from genome assembly GCF_945859705.1 of Episyrphus balteatus. Lineage (NCBI taxonomy): Eukaryota > Metazoa > Arthropoda > Insecta > Diptera > Syrphidae > Episyrphus > Episyrphus balteatus. The sequence continues at coordinate 80,727,243 of NC_079136.1, read as the reverse complement.
TCAAAAAGGTAAAAGATAAACCATATTTTTAGGACCAGGGGTTTAGTCAGGACATGCATGTCTTTTTTGGGTTTATTAAATTTATTTACTAAAACAAGCATTTGAGTAGCATGACAAATAAAATAAAACAGTTTTTCCACTTAGGAACTTGATTCCCGAAAAAAACTTAAATAAACCCAAGTGTACACAGATCAAATTGCAATAAAACTATTTGCACCATTTAATAAAATCCCCATGAACTATATGAAGCAGAGTAAAAATTAAAGCAGAACATTTTCATCGCTCTATAACAGAAGCTATTTTGTATTCGAAGTAAAATTTTGCTCAACAACACCAAACGTCATTTTGCAAAATAATACAAAAGAAGAAAATTAAATAATTACAAAGCCATTAAATAGGAACCCCAAAAATAAGACATTTTTTAAACTCATTTTGCTCAGAATGAGATTTGTCTGGTTAGAACGTTTTTGCTCTGTACACCTCGTGTGTGAACTGTTTTCAATATAGGTATCATAAAGTAATATGTTCTGGGAATTCTTAACTCATTTTAAAACTTCAAATTTGTAAGGGAAATGATCTCATTTTTGAAAGTTAATAAAAATTATCTCATTAACCATATAGTTAAAACAGGCTATTAAGAGATGTCAGAGCGGAATAACCAAAACTTATGCGACTGTACTGAATTTCAAGAAAAATTTTTGTGCCTACACAAATATTGGAAAAAACAGTGGAAATTTATTTTCAGAAAATCCATTTTGTTTTTCACTTTTTAATTACAACCTGAAATCATTGAGTTCGGATTAAAAAATTCTCTAAATGATGCTCAACATAACCTCATTACTCCCAAATAAAATTTTAGTTATTAAATCTAATTTTTCATTCCTGTCCAAAAAACACTCTTTAATCGTGGATATTTGTATAAACACTGTCTTGGTAATCATATAAACTCAAAACTCACTAAATCTAACAAGTGTTACGTTTTATTTACAGGGTGTTTCAGTACTAGTTGTAAATCTTCTCATTTCACTCAAAAGATGGGTTGTCACGTCAAAAATTACAATAAGCATTATTGATTCATTATTTGAATGACAGATAAAACCATAAATGAATGAATGAATAAAATCATAGTACCAAATTTTACGTACTAGTTTTCACTAATTTTTGAACCTTCTTTTAGTGGCCAAAATAGGAACCATACTGAAACACAAATAGGAACAACAAAGTCCTTGTTCGCTTTGTATCAGTTCAATACAACTAAAGGAATAAACTTACAACTTTCACTGAAAAAAAATGTTTCAATATACACCGGCATGAAATTTTAAAAAAAAAAAAAAAAAAAAAAAAATTAAGAAAAACCAAACCAAAACACTTACTTCACATTAACACACAATTTTTTTTAAGCATTATAAAAGAGTTAAAAATAATGTGTCATATAGCCAGAATACTAGAACATACAAATTCTAGCTCGATCAACAGTCTTCTCTTCCCCACTGTTTCACATGCAATTTAAAAATATATTCAATAAACAAATACAAAAAATAACACGTATACGCCACAGTGTACATGTATGGAGAACATGCAAATAATTTGAATTACAACTTTGACCTAGGAGCCAACACTTTCAAATTGATATTAAGTACATAACACTTGCACACAACATTTTTTGTTATGACAGTTAGATGCTTAAGCTTGTACTAAGATACAAAATGTTGCTGAATGTAATAATAATTTTTTTTTTTTTACAAACTGAGTAAGTATTATTACTCAAGTTTCCTTTCTCATAACAATATAGCCCATTTAAATAAAATAAATTTGTGGAATTAATTCCAGGAAGCAAAAATAACCTACTGTAAAAATCATTGTTGTACGCTCTGGCTTTACGAGTTACATTATGAACGTAAATATTATATGGTAAAAGTTCATGCGACCAGTTGCAATATTTTTTTTTTTTTTTTTGTATATTTTGTAAGAGTATATGGACGTTGGTATATGATTTTTTAACCTTTTTTTATTTGTTTTTGATGTTTTTATACTGCCTTTAGTTATACGAACTGAAGTCTGGTGAGCCGGGATTCTGCCGAAAGCGGTAGTAGAATGTAGGTAGGCATTTCTGCTCTTGCGGCACTCATAAATCGTAGTAAAATATTGCACGCCATTAAGTGGGCGTACAAGGGGTTTTACGAGGAGTGGTGAATGAAAGCGAATCAATGACAGAACCAGAAGTATAAACAAGAACCAACAAAAACAGAGAAAAAAAAAAAATCGCAATTAAAATAAAAGCAAATCACAATGCTGGTACTCGGTATCTTTGACTTTTTCCAACAGTGTTATCCTGGTGGCCTGGCTTATTCCCTTAAGGCCAATTGGGGGAGAACGACGAGAGACTATCGTAATCGTTTATACCGATGATATGATTGCATGTGTATCATATGTATGCTACATATATCTGTATTTTATTTTGTAGGTCATGCATATGTTGCGAATTGCGACAACATCTCACTTATTCATCAGACATGAGAATGAAAAGAAGCCATTCATTTCACGAGGTATATACCATAAAATCTCTGCAGATAAACACTCCACCAGTCTCTGGTTGTGAGGTGATGCTTGGTATAGGCTAGGGTTGATATGAAAGAAACGTGAATTTAAGCATGGATATGGTGGTAACGGCCTGGTCGACGACGACGATGACGGCCAGCAGAATATGTCCTTTAAAATTGTGATGTTTATTGTACTGTTGACATTTTCTAGAAAGAGAGAATACGAGAAATCACCTCTTTGTTAGGCACTCATAGCAAGCTTTTAAATTATTTTCGTTCGTATTTAATGCGAAATCATGTCCTTGATAATGAATTTTCGCGGTACGTTTGCACAGGATGTGGAGGGAAAAAAATCAATATTTACACACCTGAGACAGAGTGATTATGGAGGGGGGAGGATTGCTATATCAATTGCTTACTGGAGGTGATAATCGGATTAAAGTGCTCGGATTTTGGAATTTCTTATTCCTTGGTAGGTATCAAATTTGATATTGGCCAAATGGATTTGATCTTATCAATGTTTCTTGATTGGTTTGTATACAGGTAAGAGTGATTATGGTCGTTTATTTTACAAATTGTATGGTTTTATTTGTAAAGATAGAAAATATAAAGCAAACAATTTCGGATTTTATTTATGAGATTATTGATAGAAGAATGGGAATTGCTTATTTTTGAGCAGAAACAATCGTCAAAATTTAATATGAGGAGTAGAATTTCAACGACGAAAAAAAAATAATTCAAGTATAACTTTGTAACTATATCGCTGGCAGAGAATAATAGGGTTGTCATTTTAATGGTAAAGCCTGCCCTATTATTCTCAGTCAGAGATATGATGATACCAGTTATAAGGCTGTACTCCTATTTAATAACGGGGGTATAAAATTGGTAGATATGGGGGCTTTAATCAGACCTGCTTAATAAGAGCTAACTTAATTATATTTTGATAAAATTTTTTCACCGTATTTTTAAATGCTGAATCAAATGAAATGAAAGATATCTCCATACGACAACAATGAAATTATAATACATGTTATGAAAAGAAGAACATTTCTCAGTAGAACAAATAAATGTACTTAAAACACTGTTAACAATAATGTTATATTAATAAAATTAAGCATTCTGGTTTAATTTGTTGTACAAATAAAAAACCAGAAAAAGTATTTTTAAGACTCTTTCGGGAGAATGTATTGTTGTGAGGGAAACCAGATTGATACCTAATCGAAACATCCTATTAATAAAATCCAAGATCTGTGAAATCCGATGTTAGTTTTGCATTTGGTTTTATAACCAAGAACCAAAGGAGTTTATTCAAATATCCAAGATGAGAGGGTGAAGCAATAAAAGGCAGGCCTTGCATTTTTTTTTTCAAAGGGTGTTTCGGTACTGGATCCAAAACCTTCCGTTTCCATTCAGACGAAAAAAATAACACACACACCAGGGGGCTGTTTTTTGTCAAGCTACATCAACTACATTTATTACATAGAAGACCCAAAAAACCAATAGTAAAGCTCCATTTAATATTGGGAAATACTGGTCGGAATAATTCAAGAATACTGAAATTTTATCCGTGAGGTCCGATGAGACATGGGACGGAGATATTGAAGTTTTGTGATGCTTAATTCTTAAAGGCTGAGGTAAGCTCGCCGGAATCCAAGGTTCGTCCTGAGAAAAGCAATCTTAAAAACTCAGTTAGAGTAAAACCACCGAATTTCTTTATTTATTCAATAGACTAACTACTTTCTTTTATAATTATTAAATTATTTATTTCTTAATTTATTATACAATATTATACCCTAACTTGCTCTGATTAGAAAAGCCCGTTCTCAGGTTGAGTGGGAATTAGCCCAGGCCCAAGATGAGAGGGAATATTCTGGTGCACACCTCCTAGCGAGGGTGAATAGAGTGCTACTTAATAACTCTCGGAGAAAGCCCAGTCTCAAAGTGAGTGGGAATTAATTAAGTCCCTAGTGCACAGCCTCCTAACGAGGGTGAATGAGTTACATATAAAAACTAAATAAACTTTTGCTTCAAAAAGTCGGATCAATTATTTAAAATTGGACCTCTGGCACCATAACCAAGTTGCTATTCAACTTTAGTAGCGGCGGGAGAACTACTTCTGGTATTGAAGGTTGACGATTCTCGATTTTCTTTGAAAATTTCACCTCTACTTACATATATATATATTTGCTTAGACTTAATGTGAATTGTAAAAACTAAACAATAATTCTGGTACAAAATTACACATTATCATAACTCTTAAATATAAGATGTTGTGGTTGCTGTTGATGGTGTGGTGATGGTTGGTACGCCTTATAGTCCGGGCGTACAGTTGCAAAATATAATAGTGGTTATAGGACAGGTAAATAGCCAGGGCGGTATGGTTGACTGGTGTGTATAGTCCGGGGGTGAGGGTTATGGAGAGAATATGTAACGCTTCGTTACACATACCCTTTCTTACGGAGACGAGAACCTTCTCGTCTATTATAGGTTTCCCTATCGGTAAAGATAAATAATTCATTATAATTTTTGTTAGTTCAGGTTATTAAAGCTGTAATGAATATATTTTTTTTATATAGTAAAAATTGTTGCGGCCAGTTGTAAAATTGAAGTGTAGGGTCAATGTGGGTAAATGTAAACAGGGGTAAATGAAAACATGGCTCATAACAAGCTTCAGTTAAATCTATTTGATGCATACATAAGTACAAATCGCGGACGCATGTATCTTTTAACTTATACGTCAAGCTCATTGCTGTCAAGAGAGAATTCATTCGACGAGCGTATTTTCCGTGAAAGATAATTTTTTAAAGTGCCAAACAAGTCGTTAGTCTTTCAGAAAAATTAAATATTTTTGCAGATTCAATAAAGTCAGTATAATTTGCAAATATTTTTTTGTTTTTAATTTTGATGTAGATTCTATGTGATACAAGCAAATTTTAAAATACAGGACATTTATGTCGATTTGCATGTGTTTACATTTACCCCAGAATATTTTTCATAATGGGTAAATGTAAACAACGTATTCTGGGGGTAAATATAAACATACATTTTTGGTGAAATTATTGGTTTTAATAAAAATAACATATTTTAAGTCAATTACTACTGCTAAAGTGCCGCGGAGTCACATTTTAAAGTAGCCAACACCATCATTTTCAGTGGATGATGTTGCAAAATCGGCCTTTGACGTAAAAAAACAAAAAATATTACGTTCAGAGCTGCTCAGGATGCATATTGAGCGCCTATATAAAGAATCAAAGGAAGAAAACAAAAACTTTTATTGGAATTTGAAAAAGTTTTTGTCAAATACCTTCTTGAACGTTTTTCAAGTTGTTATCCATATGATAAAGAGGAAATTCTAAATTTTATACCACCGTTTACATTTACCCCGAATTTGCAAAAAAACACAAACATGGTGGGGTATTTGTAAACATGCCATATTTGACAGTAATGTAAACAATTTGGGAAATATTTGTTTATATTTATAAAGAAGAATTGCCATCATTTCATATTTGCATTTGAAGATACCATTCAAGTTGTTCCGTGAAAACATAAAAAAATCTAAAGTCGAAAGAAAAAAAAGACATGAAATTGTTTACATTTACCCACATTGACCCTATAGATATAGTCCGGGGGTATATACAGGACAAATGTAACACTTTGTTACAGTTTAAAGTCGTTGATGTATGTAGCTGATGTAGCAGTCCTACTGTATGGTGCAGATACATGGACTTTAACGAAGGTTGATGAAAACATCCTGGATTGTTTCGAGAGCAAAGTTCTTCGTGTGATTTTTGGTCCCGTATGCATTTTGGTGGTGATGGAAGAAGAAGATATAACAACGAACTTTACGGGTTATACAGGGACCAGGGTTCGGACTTCAGTTTCAAAATTTCGAAGCAAATTTGAAAAAAAAGTGAAGTAGATCCCAAATTTCGGAAGTAGATTTCAAAATTTAACTTTCAGAACATTTATTTACAAAAATTTACTCTACAAAAATTATTTTTCAACAAAATTATTTTTCTTTACTTTTTTTATTATGATCTTTTCAAAAAAACCTTTCTCATCTAGTGGTTGTAACGGTGCTTTGGGATAAAACGGTTAATTTAGCATAATCTAACAAATTTTTGATCAGGAATTCTCCAAAATCAGTCAAAATTATTTTAATAAACTTTATTTATATCTTGAATTCGAAGAATAATTGACCTCCATTCATCATTTGAGATTTCAGTTGAGCTTTATTTCTCAATGCCTTGAACAGATTTAAAATTGAAGTTAAATCCCTTTCTCTAAATTTATTATTTGAAAAATATTTTTCAATCAAGAAATAGAAGTATTTCCTGAAAAAGAGAAGAAGGGAAGTAGATTTTATTTTATTCCCAAAATCGAAGTAAATCTACTTCGATCGAAGTAAAGTCCGAACCCTGACAGGGACACTAACTTAGTCAAGAGAGTTAAAGTGCAGCGCCTGAGATGGCTAGATCACGTGGAGCGCATGGACAACAATGCTCCGGCCCGGAAAGTTTTCGACTCCAACCCAGAGGGACGGCACAGTAGAGCAAGATCTCGTCTGAGGTGGAGTTATCAAGTGGAAGGGGACCTCAATCAACTTGACAAGCGAAACTGGAAGCAGCTAGCAAAAAAAAGAGTTGGCTTGCGAAGCTTGTTGGTTGAGGTGAGGGCCAAATCCTCAGCGGATTGTAGCCGACTTACGGCGCTGGTCACCCTAAGACGAGAAATAGGCCGCAGGTGTCTTGAGTCATCTGCTCTTTGTTACCATTCCTTCATCACCATTTTGAAGGCAGTGTGATGGACCCAAAAATGCATCAGTCATTCTTTGCTGACGACCGACAAGGCTATACTTGCCTGAAGATCTGATATTCCTTTCAACAAGAACTTGAAGATGATATATTGGTGGGTGTTCTGGAAGGAAGTGGATACCCAATGAGCGCGAAAAAGACTGATCCACACACCACACACAGACAGTATGAGAGTAAGTTAATGGCAGCTGAGATAAAAATGCTCCCTATGAGATCATAACAACTCAGAGTAATATTGTTTTCTTTATGAGAATGAATTGATAAAACATAATGTGTGCCATAAATTTCTCGATGAAAATTGGCTTCAAAGTAAAAATTATCATGGGCAAGAAAAAATGAAGAGCTTTAAAAATTAGTAACTGAGCAACCAAAAAAGATATAAAAACATTTTTGTACACATTTAAAAAGAATAAAATTTTTCTACTAGGTCTCGTATTATTATTAACAAAAGAATTATCATTAACATAAGTTAGGGCATATCAAAGTAAGGGTTTTTTAAATCTTGCTAAATGGTGTCAACTTTGCAGATAAAGCCTTACTGTGCAACAATTATTTTCTTAGAATATAATAAAGAATCACTCCTTAAATTTTCCCTGTCTTATTCTGAGACATCTTTTACATACATGTTTCATTTGGTGAAATTTGCAATGTGACAAAACATGTGCAACACAAAAAAACTCATGTATTCTACCATCATGAATTGCAAACTTGCCCAATGGCTCAAAATTACAATGAGCACTGGCAACCATCCAAATTTCATTCTTCTATATCACGAAGTGCATGATTGACTCCTTTTTCAATGCTAAGCTATGCTATGTTTTTACTTAGTGAACATTTTATTAACTCTTCTATTCCCTTTGAATCCATGTTATTTTCATTCAATTCTGAGAAATTTACACAAGCTAAGTAGTTTAGAGTGCACGTTATATGCTTGAAGATGTTTAACGAACCACGCATTATGCGAATTATAGTCAGCCTAATGCATTTGTGTGTTTTCGCACACTTGCACATGCCATGTTGACATTAACCTATGTATAAGGTCATGACTTTTATTGTTAGGCCTTTGAGAATAAAGTTGGAAACACCATCCGGACCAACTGATTTCTTCGAATTGAAAGAGTTAATTATGTATGTTGGTAATCTCTTTCTCGGGTCTCGGGTGCTCAGGTTTGGGCTGTCAACCGGATCAATTGGATGACAATAACCCAGGACAAAAACTGAGGTTGTTGAACTGAATAAAATAATATTTTATCTCTGTTCAGGATCTACTGACTTTATGTTGCAAATAAATGTATTTTCTATATATTTTGATTTGAAAGTAAGCAAACGTAAAATATAATGCATTACTTACAGTCCGCTATTTACGGGTGCATAAAAAAAGAAACCTCAACTTTATAGATTCAGTAATACAAACAAACTATTATTTTATAAATCTGCACTTGAAAAGAGGCAAACTCTTAATATTATGCATATGTATTGTATAAATATATTAGAAAAGGTATCCATACAAATACATTTATACATATGCTGGTAATTAATTGCAGTGTAGGTTTTCCTGAATACTGAGTTCATTATTCACTGCCACCGCAACCACAGCGGCCTCCTTCATTCACATACAAAAGCGGTAGCGTAGTGTTTTTTTTTTGCACTTTAAGTGCTAATTTCGATGAGTGCTTTTAACTATATAGAGATATAGGTACTTCAGAAGAAAGAAAATATTTAAACTTTAACGAGAACTTATTTACCTACCTGAGTAGAACTGAAAGTCCCTTTTCTGCACGAAACTAATCACACTTTCCCAAACGTTTATACTGTTTTTTACTGTTTAATTAAAAATACCGAGGAAAAATTTAAGGCGCTTTCCATGTTGCTCTCATCATACCTCTGCCTTTACTCTGCAACTATATACCTTTGGTTTTGTGTGTGAAAATTCTCAAAATGAAAACGTATTCTAGGTATTCTACAATATACGAATGCAACAGGAAGAGCCATCAGCAAAGGACGACCTACTATTTTGTGAGTTGAAAAATTCCGGAAGATGGTAGGTGGATAGGTATAAAGTGAAAAACAAATGATGAGCAGAATAGTGGGAGTCATTTTCTGAGTTGAAACAAAAATTGTATAAATGCATCTACTATACGGCAGTGGATTTAAATTTATATAGCTTCTTCATGGGTCTCCGTATTTTTTCGTTAAAATTAGAATTAAAATCGTCTTTTTAAAGGTGTTGCTCTTTTCTTTGGTTCTATAATATTATTTTACTGCTCTTAAACAAGAATAAAGAAAAAAATTTTAACAGGTAGGTATTATTTTTTAATTAAAAAAATTACTTACCTAATAAATGAACGCACCTACAATGGTCTGGAAGCAGTACCGTTTGATGGTAGCTAACAAGGGATTTTGCCAATCTGCATTTCGAAGGTTCCAAGTTTCCAAGTATGTATGAATTGTGCTGTACAGTGTGTACTGTACATCCACACACCCAAGAGGCTATGAGATAGAATTAAAAAGTAAAGGTGTCTAAGATAAATATTAAAATCGTTTAAGTCGCTTTAAAAAAAAATAATCTTTTATGTAGGTATATGAACATTTTCTAAAATTTGCTAGATCATTTATAAAAAAAAAAATATTTAACAAATGAAAACGAAATTTCGATAAAATTTAAAAATATTGATTTTTCAAAAGAAATTTTTTATATCCAAAAACAGGATTTTTTGAAAATTGCTGTATAAAAATTTTGGATGAAATCGATTACGCCTTCGAGAGATTCAGAAATAAAAAAAAATCGTTACATGACAGTTAGGTACATTACCCCTTACAAAGGTTCAAAATTTATTTTTTAAATTCAAAAATTGGCTTTTATGTGAAATATAACATACGAAAATTTTAATCAACATCGTAAGAGCCTTTTTGAAAAAAAAGTTTAAGGTACATTACCCCTTACAACGGTTCAAAATTTATTTTTTAAATTCAAAAATTGGCTTTTATGTGAAATATAACATACGAAAATTTTAATCAACATCGTAAGAGCCTTTTTGAAAAAAAAAGTTTTAAAATACCTATGTTTTTTTTTTTTCAAAAATCAATTATTTTTTCATCCACTATTTAACTCAACTTCGGACAAACTTTTAAGTTGACTAACTTTAGTGTTCAATTCAACTCGAATCGAAAGTAAAATCAAAAATTAAGGATTTTTTTCATTTACAAATTTATTTCTAAACTCCCTAGTTTCAAACCTAAAGTTTTTCTACCTTTAGTTTTAAAAATATCAATGGGATATTTGTGACCGCAGTACACAACATAACACATTTAAAGGTAATATATTCCGAGTTTCAATTTTTTTTTTTTTTTCAAATTTGTGTATGTGTCAAAAACGTAGACCTGTCTGTTTGTTTGGCTTTTAATTCATATAATATATTTGAAAGTTAAAACACATTAAACAGAAAACCATGGGTAAAACTACGGCATTCGTTACGTATGTTAATGTTAACGTATTGACGCTCTATGTCTCTATCATTTTCTTCTTATGAAATAGAGAGAGCAATAGTCAAAACGTTAACGAACGTATGTATGCCGTATAGTTCGGACCCAGTTTTTGTTTTAATTTACAAAATGTCATTTGAAAAAATTGAAGGTAAATTGAAAAAAAAAATTCTCTGTGTTTCTTGTCGGAAAATGGTCAAATATTGTTAAAATCATACGGTTTTTCTGCGTTTTTCGTCGTTAATTTAAAAGTAAAAAAATAAAAAAAATAAATTAAATGCGTCTATTAGAGGTGCGTCAGTCTTTTTGAAGTTTCATAGATTTTGTGTGTTTTATTTAAAATAATTTGGTAATTTTTTGAATCAATTTGTGATTAGTTAAAAAAAAAAAAATTAGCGGCTCATGGTACCTACATACATATCACAGTACACATAAAAAGGTAATATAATTCAAACTGACATTTGGCGACCAATGTCAGCTATCGTAATTCTTAATTGTTTAAATTACCGACGAAAAATGCACAAAAACCGAAGAACCACGCACACCACTAATTTTTTTAACAATTATTGACCATTTTCCGCGGTAGAACAAAGAAGAAAATTTGTTATTTTTCAATTTATGTACCTATGTATATATTTTTCAAATGACATTTTATAAATTAAAACAAAAACAAATTTCCTGTTTACTGCGATTGAAATATAAAAATTAAAGGCCGACCTGACAGATTGGTGCCCATTTTTGACAAACAAGTTTTGACAACCTTCGGAAGATATTACCTTATTTATGTGTATTGTGCCTACATATATTACTCTTCAAAAGGTTTTCTATGGAGAAAAAAATCATGTGTGCAATTCACACGCGGTAGAAGTGAAACCTTAAAAAAATGTTTTTTTCTTGAAAAAAAAAAACCGAAAATATCTAACTTTTTTTTTGTTTTATCACCTTTAAATCCATTTTATGACAACTTAAAATTAATTTTATAACATCCGAAAGTTTATTGTTTCAGCTCGAAATATTTATATCGACCATGTCTATACAACATCTACAAAAAGAACTAGAATTGTTTGAACCCAATCAGTTTTCTCAAAAAAAGCAAAAAAATCATTCTTTTTTTCTCTTCTAACACCATTAAATCCATTTTTTTAAATGACAACGTATAATAAATTTTATATCATCAATTTTATTATATCATCTTTCAAATGACGCTTCAATCATATTTCTATGATGCCTACAAAAGAAGTAAGAATTTTTTTAAAGTCAACCATGTCGAAATTTCAAACTGAGATTACGGTACTTCCTACACTGGTGACTGGTCACGGCAACAGATGTCCACAGGTGTTTTGATGAACCTTACAAGTTTTTCAATTTAATATTGTGTAACTTGTAGACCACGTACCGTTATGTGTATATAATGTGTATATCAAATGAAAGGTAATATTATCGGCATGCGCATTAACGTAAAATCAAAATGTATAACGTGTTTAGAAAAAGATTATATTTTCACCGTTATCTCAGAATTTTGAATATGAACTTGATTGCAATTTTGTCAATTATAGTTTGTTGTATTACCTATCTACAGTATAAATTTCATTCATCTATCTATTAAAACAAAAAAGTTATAATCAATTGATTCTTCGTGTCACTTTTTCGTTTCATCTTGTTTCAAATCACTACGATACTAAAGAAGTTTTCACTTCAAAAACAAATGCCTACGAAGAGAAAGAATTTTTTTCACACGGTTTTATAATTTTTTTATGTGTCAAAAACAAAGAACTAGAAATTCACAATTTTGTATGGGTTCTTCTATTTTTGGAAGTGGTGGTTCATCTATGAATTTTGTCCACTAGTCCCAATTTCACCTTGAACACAAAGACTCTTTAGTCAGTCAAATTAAGTTCAATACCTGAAATGGTTGATTCTTTGCCGATTTTTCAAAAAAATCATTTTAAAAATTTCCTTCTTTTTCTTGAAAATACATATTTCAACTTGACACAAACAATAATGATTTATAAATGACACTTTGAAATAAATTCTCAAGTTTGCTCGGCAAACTTCTAATATTTCCGGGGGTTGAGAAAATCTAAAGTTGATAAACTTGAAAATTGAAAGTTTAAGTTTGAAACATTAACTTTCAGTGAATAAAACCAAATTCTCAAGTTCATACTAAAAATCTTAAAGTTATATTCAACTTCGACTGAATAAAATCGCCCATTGTGGAGCGACAACCCTAATACATTTCGTTTACTATTGTATTTTACAGAATTTAAGTTTGAAACTCGATAATGGATGGACTACGTTTTCTCCATTCAATCGATCCTCCTGGATGGTTGTGACGTACTCTTGAGTGGGAGACAAACTGTACAATATTTGCAGTCAAAATAACCGATGTAAATGCATTCACACACCAAAATTATTTTTCTGCGAAACGCATAATTTGTGTATTGACGAAGCTATTCATGTAGAAATGAGCCATCACGTCCTTGTGTGGTATTTTCGCGTTCAGATTTTTCAAAGAAATGACGAACTTAATTTCGTTTTTTATCCACTGACTGCGGACTGTGAAGGAAAACAATTACCAACTCGTTGGTGATTTTAATTGGTTTTTATGCCGAAAATTTAAAATCCCCTTAAAATTCACTATAAGGTTGCTGTGGGATATTTAACTTCAATTAGTACCAGCTGGTTGATAACGAAGCATTTTGTATTTTTTTTTTAATGTATGGTGCGTAAATTTATGAATTTTTCTTTGATTGATTACTTCAGGCGAAAACAGAACAATGACATTGGTAGAGACAGAATTTCTGAAAAATCTTACGTATTTTTTTTTTTTATAATTATTGTACAAGACTTTTTTAAATCTGAATCTATAGAACTCTGCGTTTTAAAATTAAAATGTTTGTTTATTTTCTGGGACATGCCTTAATTCTGCTATATGTAGGTACTGAAATAAAATTGTATTGTATATACAGGGTGTCCCAAAAGTTAACGTCGAAACGAAAACGGTAGATCGGGTAGGTGGTGACAGTTATCAGAAAAATAATAAAAAAAATCGCAGCCATATATTTTGGGAGTTATGGGCATTTGAAAAAAAGTCGAAAAAATGGTCACCCTGTGACGGTTTTTCATGTGCCGTGACTACAAATCTTAATTTTTGTCATTTTTTTCTTTTGTTACGGAACTTTGAATAACCCTGCTATCAAATGCATTCAAAAATTTTAACTCAGCTGCATCAATTTCAAAGAAAATATTACTTTTTTACCCAACTTAGTACTAAAAAATTTTACATGACTCTAATTCAATGAGCCGTAGTGTAAAAAAAATGCACTACGATGTTTCGGCAAGTTGCCTTAAAAGTTGGTGTGTTCAATTCTCTTTTCAAAATGGTGTAACATTCTTGGGAATATTTCATAAATAACCGAGATAAAATTTTTTTTCTTAAGAAATCCGACTTTTTTATGAGGTAACTTCATACTACACTACGGCTCATTGAATTAGAGCCATGTAAAAATGTTTAGTACTAAGTTGGGTAAAAAAGTAATATTTTCTTTAAAATTGATGCAGCTGAGTTAAAATTTTTGAATGCATTTGATAGCAGGGTTATTCAAAGTTCCGTAACAAAAGAAAAAAATTACAAAAATTAAGATTTGTAGTCACAGGGTGACCATTTTTTGGACTTTTTTTCAAATGCCCATAACTCCCAAAATATATGGCTGCGATTTTTTTTATTATTTTTTCTGATAACTGTCACCACCTACCCTATCTACCGTTTTCGTTTCGACGTAAACTTTTGGGACACCCTGTATATGTACAAAATTTTTTTCATTCCGACAAAAGGGTCGCTACCGGCGAACACGTTTTTGCATATTGCACGGAAGTCTGATAATTTAATTTTGTCAAAATTGTTTTGGCACTCCTTAATTCGAGTTTATGTGTTGTGAAATAATCTGTTGTTTAAAATTTAATTCGAATTTGACAATTTAGAGAGGTGGCGCACGGCATTTATCAACATTTTTTTTGTTTCACTAGTACCTTTTAAAAAAAGACACAAGTCAACAAAATCGGAAAAAATTTCTTCTAATTTGGCTGTATTGATTTATTTATTTATATACTTATGAGGCGTTCAGAATAATAACACAGTGTAACACTCAAAATATAGGTAAGCGGGCGGAGACCTATAACGATTTGTAAGAGCTAGTTGCACTGATTACAAAACGTTATTTAAAAACTCCGTAACACCCCCAAAATCTGGAGTTAGGGGCAAAAAACGGTTTTTTTGGACCTTCACCAGGGGGGTCATTCCGTAATTTTGAAAATGATAATCGAATTGACGTTTGAATCGTTTCACAGTTTGAGAATCTTCAAAGCTGTTCTAAATCATGCCTGATTCAATATTTCCAAAACAGTTTATAGGTACCTATAAATAAAAGTTTTCATATCCTTTGAAGTCGAGCTTATAGGTGAGCTAATAGTGCCTCCTAATCGGGTGGCCGAGGTTCGATTCCTGAAATTGAAATTGTTTTTTTTTTTTTTTGTTTTCAATAAATAAACCATAGCTAAATAGGTGAATTTTCGAACTTTGTCAGCTTATAGATTCTAGGTGGTTAAACCAAACCACATGTTTTATACATTGTTGAAAAGGTGTAAATGTCTTCTATACTGTAAAGAAATATGAAATGGATAACAAAAGGTCGAAAAAAAGTGTTTTCCCCCTAACTCCAGGGGATGTTACGGAGTTTTTAAATAACGTTTCATAATCAGTGCAACTAGCTCTACGAAACATGATACGTCTCCGCCCGCGTATATTTGTAAACCTTGTTTTTGTTACAAAGTGTAATGGGTCAAGTCCACTTCTCTATAGCTTGGATGTTCTAAGGTCTTAAAAATTAAGGGTTTCGTTTTATATCAAATAAAATGAAAGAAAGAAATTTTGTATAGGTAGGTATATAGAGCTATTGATATGTGAAAAATTTATTTCCAAAGTTCCTTTAAAGCTTCTCAAAGTTCAGTATAATGCACAAATGGACTTGATACATTTATTATTCTGAACGCCTCATTATATTTTATTAAACGCTTAACTTTATTATTTTTAATGTGGTTAGAACTTTTTCAAATACCTCAATAACAATGAAAATAGCAATGTGGAAATTTACCAAGGGGAGACAACAATAGTTGTAGCATTTTTGTTAAAAAGTTTTCAAAAAAACAAACATCACATAACTAAACTACATTCTTTAAATACCAAAATAAATGTAGGTTTTCTCATAACTCCTCTTACCATCATTTTGTTTTTTAGTATTTTGCATTTTATAGGGAAAATGCTCCACTATAATTCGTTATCGACTTTTTCTGGATTTAAATAAAAGTTATTTATATTTGTTCTTGTTATTTTTACCGCACTAAATTTAAACTACCTAATAAATGAAGTTAACTTCAAATTTTATCTATTTCAAATGTTTCAATGGTTTCTTTTTTTAGCAAGTTAGGGTGGTCCTTATTTATATGGAAGAAAAAATAAATTTTTATTTTACTGAGCACCTTATTTTTGTCTTCCTTTGTATTCAAAACGTGTATAAGCAAATTTCAAGAAAATCGCAGTGTATTAACACGCGCCGCAATGGAATTGAATTTCTAATTCTATTCCTGAAGACAGTAAGAACCCAATCAATAACTGATATTTTATTTTTATTAATTTAGGTATGAATAAATGAATACATATTTTAATATCTTAGGTATAACAAATATTTTCCAAATAAAAAGGTCCAAGATCCCAGGGCCGCCAGACATTACTTATTTTCTCAAGAAAAAAATGTATGGAATTACGTAGTGCCAGGACATACTATTAGTGAATGGATACTGGCTATCTTGTGCCGACGGCCATTTTACCACTAACAGGTGCTAAAGGTACGAAAAATACGTAGTTAGATTTCTTATTTTCTCAAGGCTGATTTTTATATATGATACTCAGGGAACTAATACATTAATTTTTGTAAGCTGCCAGACCCGTCGGATGGGCCTAACACCTTGCCAGACACGCATTTTCGTATAAGGGAAAGTTAGATTTTGTTATATGGAGGTCTGGGAAAAAATTTATAACACATTTTGACTTCAGGACTCGAAAGAGTATCAAGACACGAGTCGAAAACCACATTTTTAACAATCGCATCTAGAGTCATTTGGCCGCCATTTTGTTTTTTTAATAAAAATTTCAATTTTTCACATAACTCATGTATTTTTGAATCTACAGAAAAAAAATGTATTGCAAACTTGAAGATAATTTAATTTACTACAATATATGTTAAATTACTTTTTTCGATTATACCTTCGGTTTAAGAGTTAGGGTGGTTTTTTTTTGAAACCATATTTTCGTCATATCTCTTTTATTTGAGCTTTTTTGAAAATTAACTTGAAGTAAAAGTTGTAGATCTTTTTATTACCTTCAATTATTACATTAACGGTTTTTCGATTTGACCGTCCGTTTTTGATCTGTAGGAAAAAAACTTCAAAAAGGTTGCAATTTTTTAATATAGGAAAAATGTTCTAGTACAGGGTAATTTGCATTAGATATAACAACAACCTAGGCGTGTAGGTTGCACTCAGACAAGAACAAAATTGTATAACTAACACTGCCAGACCCATTCCGACAGCCATTTTTTTTGCCAGACATACAAAAGTGTGTAAGTAAAGATAATATTAAAATTTTAGAAAATTTTCAAAAAACGCATTTTTTGTTTTTTAAAAAATATTTCAAAATTTTTTTTTGAAAAATCAATTTTTTGAAAACGGATTAATGAAAAATTTTGAAATTTAGTTTTAATGTGTAAATTAATTATTTCTTCAAAATGGCATCCCAACTTTTTTTTTGAAAAATGTTAAAAAATTTTTATATATAAAAAACTATTTTTTTAAAAAACGGTTCCTACAATTTTCGAAAAATTTTTTCTAAAAATACCTTTTTATACAAGAAATAAAATGGCATATTTGTTAATTAATTATAAAAACAGATTTAATTTTTTTATACTACTTATGAAATTTCTTCAAAATATCAAATTTTTAATTTCTTGAATAAAAAGCTTTAACATTATAGTTACTTTAAGCATAAGAGCAAGTACGTGCGACCCCAGTCGTGCAATTTATTTAATTGTTAGTCCGATCAAATTAGACTAAAATAAGGGGGTGAGGTTACATTAATTCCCAGCAAGCCGAAAATTGGTAGGGTTGTTGGAAACACCGTCATAAATTAAATCTAAAAAGTCCTCATCGATCCGAGGCCTGGAAAAAAATTTACGGGGGGTCAAAGGTCACTATTTTCAGCAAAACGGTAAGTCTTATCAAAAATTTTTCAATGCAAGAATTGTAGACAAGATTATTATATATAAAAAGTGTCATGACACTTTTTTCCTAAGACCCACCGTTTTTTAGGTATAACGATTTAAAAAGTTGAAGTTGGGTTGTAATCGTCATAATCAGGCCTATTCTTTAAAAAACACTCCTAACTGAAAAGTTCCTGAAATTCTATTATTAAGAATGACGCAAGCGTCACTTTTCGTAAAAATGACGCGGGCGTCACTTTTTGTAATAATGACGCGTGCGTCACTTTTTGTAAGAATGACGCGGGCGTCTCTTTTTCTAAGAATGACGCGGGCGTCACTTTTCGTAAAAATGACGCGTGCGTCACTTTTTGTAAGAATGACGCGGGCGTCACTTTTTGTAAGAATGACGCGGGCGTCACTTTTTGTAAAAATGACGCGGGCGTCACTTTTACCGATAGTGGTATAATCGGGTTTTTGGATTTTTTTCAAAATTCCGAGAAAATCCAGTTTGAAAGTTCGGGTAAAATGTTTTTTTTCGAAAAATCCCCGAACCTTTGAACGCTCCTCGAAGCTAAACCGCTTGAGAGAAATTTTTGGCAGTGATGCCAAATGCTAGCTTGTGTCATGGGCTTACGCTTTGCACATTGTTAGATTTTTAGAAAGCTCATCTTCCATGTTAAACCGCCAAATCATGCCTATTATCAGCATCGGGCTTAACTTCTTTTTTAACCTTTAAGTTCTCCCAGTTTGAGAACCCGTGGACCTACAGTGATGGGAGTTGTACCCAAATGTAGGTTAGAGTCCCCGTTATCTTTGGGTATCAAAAAAATTTTTGTACCCTTTTTCAAAATCCCGAGATATAGGCGTTGGAAGTTGGGGGTGCGAAAAAGCTTCTGGGAGCTGAACGCGCGTCACTTTTCGTAAAAATGACGCGGGCGTCACTTTTTGTAAGAATGACGCGCGAGTCACTTTTCGTAAGAATGACGCGGGCGTCACTTTTCGTAAAAATGACGCGCGAGTCACTTTTCGTAAGAATGACGCGGGTGTCACTTTTTGTTAGAATGACGCGCGCGTCACTTTTCGTAAGAATGACGCGAGCGTCACTTTTTGTAAGAATGACGCGGGCGTCACTTTTTGTAAGAATGAGGCGTGCGTCACTTTTCGTAAGAATGACGCGAGCGTCACTTTTTGTAAGAATGACGCGGGCGTCACTTTTTGTAAGAATGAGGCGTGCGTCACTTTTCGTAAGAATGACGCGGGCGTCACTTTTTGTAAGAATGACGCGCGCGTCACTTTTAGTAAGAATGACGCGCACGTCACTTTTCGTAAGAATGACGCAAGCGTCACTTTTCGTAAAAATGACGCGGGCGTCACTTTTTGTAAGAATGACGCGCGTGTCACTTTTAGTAAGAATGACGCGTGCGTCACTTTTCGTAAAAATGACGCGGGCGTCACTTTTTGTAAGAATGACGCGCGAGTCACTTTTCGTAAGAATGACGCGGGCGTCACTTTTCGTAAAAATGACGCGCCCGTCACTTTTGTAAGAATGACGCCGGCATCAAGTTTTGTAAGAATGACGCGGGCGTCACTTTTTGTAAGAATGACGCGCGCGTCACTTTTCGTAAGAATGACGCGTGCGTCACTTTTTGTAAGAATGACGCGGGCGTCACTTTTTGTAGGAATGACGCGGGCGTCACTTTTTGTAAAAATGACGCGGGCGTCACTTTTACCGATAGTGGTATAATCGGGTTTTTGGATTTTTTTCAAAATTCCGAGAAAATCCAGTTTGAAAGTTCGGGTAAAATGTTTTTTTCGAAAAATCCCCGAACCTTTGAACGCTCCTCGAAGCTAAACCGCTTGAGAGAAATTTTTGGCAGTGATGCCAAATGCTAGCTTGTGTCATGGGCTTACGCTTTGCACATTGTTAGATTTTTAAAAAGCTCATCTTAAATGTTAAACCGCCAAATCATGCCTATTTTTTCAGCATCGGGCTTAACTTCTTTTTTAACATTTAAGTTCTCTCACTTTTCGTAAGAATGACGCGGGCGTCACTTTTTGTAAGAATGACGCGCGCGTCACTTTTTGTAAGAATGATGCGCGCGTCACTTTTCGTAAGAATGACGTGGGCGTCACTTTTTGTAAGAATGACGCAAGCGTCACTTTTCATAAGAATGACGCAAGCATCACTTTTTGTAAGAATGACGCGGGCGTCACTTTTTGTACTAATGACGCGTGCGTCACTTTTTGTAGGAATGACGCGGGCGTCACTTTTTGTAAAAATGAGGCGCGCGTCACTTTTTGTAAGAATGATGCGCGCGTCACTTTTTGTAAAAATGACGTGGGCGTCACTTTTTGTAAGAATGACGCAAGCGTCACTTTTCATAAGAATGACGCAAGCATCACTTTTCGTAAAAATGACGCGGGCGTCAGTTTTTGTACTAATGACGCGTGCGTCACTTTTTGTAAGAATGACGCGGGCATCTCTTTTTGTAAGAATGACGCGGGCGTCACTTTTTGTAAGAATGACGCGGGCGTCACTTTTTGTAAGAATGAGGCGTGCGTCACTTTTCGTAAGAATGACGCGAGCGTCACTTTTTGTAAGAATGACGCGGGCGTCACTTTTTGTAAGAATGAGGCGTGCGTCACTTTTCGTAAGAATGACGCGAGCGTCACTTTTTGTAAGAATGACGCGCGCGTCACTTTTCGTAAGAATGACGCGAGCGTCACTTTTTGTAAGAATGACGCGGGCGTCACTTTTTGTAAGAATGAGGCGTGCGTCACTTTTCGTAAGAATGACGCGAGCGTCACTTTTTGTAAGAATGACGCGGGCGTCACTTTTTGTAAGAATGAGGCGTGCGTCACTTTTCGTAAGAATGAAGCGGGCGTCACTTTTTGTAAGAATGACGCGCACGTCACTTTTAGTAAGAATGACGCGCACGTCACTTTTCGTAAGAATGACGCAAGCGTCACTTTTCGTAAGAATGACGCAAGCGTCACTTTTCGTAAAAATGACGCGGGCGTCACTTTTTGTAAGAATGACGCGCGCGTCACTTTTAGTAAGAATGACGCGCGCGTCACTTTTCGTAAAAATGACGCGGGCGTCACTTTTTGTAAGAATGACGCGCGAGTCACTTTTCGTAAGAATGACGCGGGCGTCACTTTTCGTAAAAATGACGCGGGCGTCAGTTTTTGTACTAATGACGCGTGCGTCCCTTTTTGTAAGAATGACGCGGGCGTCACTTTTCGTAAAAATGAAGCGTGCGTCACTTTTTGTAAGAATGATGCGTGCGTCACTTTTTGTAAAAATGACACGGGCGTCACTTTTCGTAAAAATGACGCGGGCGTCACTTTTCGTAAGAATGACGCGGGCGTCACTTTTTGTAAAAATGACGCGGGCGTCACTTTTCGTAAGAATGACGCGGGCGTCACTTTTTGTAAAAATGACGCGGGCGTCACTTTTTGTAAGAATGACGCAAGCGTCACTTTTCGTAAGAATGACGCAAGCGTCACTTTTCGTAAAAATGACGCGGGCGTCACTTTTTGTAATAATGACGCGTGCGTCACTTTTTGTAAGAATGACGCGGGCGTCTCTTTTTGTAAGAATGACGCGGGCGTCACTTTTTGTAAAAATGACGCGGGCGTCACTTTTACCGATAGTGGTATAATCGGGTTTTTGGATTTTTTTCAAAATTCCGAGAAAATCCAGTTTGAAAGTTCGGGTAAAATGTTTTTTTCGAAAAATCCCCGAACCTTTGAACGCTCCTCGAAGCTAAACCGCTTGAGAGAAATTTTTGGCAGTGATGCCAAATGCTAGCTTGTGTCATGGGCTTACGCTTTGCACATTGTTAGATTTTTAAAAAGCTCATCTTAAATGTTAAACCGCCAAATCATGCCTATTTTTTCAGCATCGGGCTTAACTTCTTTTTTAACCTTTAAGTTCTCTCACTTTTCGTAAGAATGACGCGGGCGTCACTTTTTGTAAGAATGACGCGCGCGTCACTTTTCGTAAGAATGACGTGGGCGTCACTTTTTGTAAGAATGACGCAAGCGTCACTTTTCATAAGAATGACGCAAGCATCACTTTTTGTAAGAATGACGCGGGCGTCACTTTTTGTACTAATGACGCGTGCGTCACTTTTTGTAGGAATGACGCGGGCGTCACTTTTTGTAAAAATGACGCGCGCGTCACTTTTTGTAAGAATGATGCGCGCGTCACTTTTTGTAAAAATGACGTGGGCGTCACTTTTTGTAAGAATGACGCAAGCGTCACTTTTCATAAGAATGACGCAAGCATCACTTTTCGTAAAAATGACGCGGGCGTCAGTTTTTGTACTAATGACGCGTGCGTCACTTTTTGTAAGAATGACGCGGGCGTCTCTTTTTGTAAGAATGACGCGGGCGTCACTTTTTGTAAGAATGACGCGGGCGTCACTTTTTGTAAGAATGAGGCGTGCGTCACTTTTCGTAAGAATGACGCGAGCGTCACTTTTTGTAAGAATGACGCGGGCGTCACTTTTTGTAAGAATGACGCGCGCGTCACTTTTCGTAAGAATGACGCGTGCGTCACTTTTTGTAAGAATGACGCGGGCGTCACTTTTCGTAAGAATGACGCGTGCGTCACTTTTCGTAAAAATGACGCGGGCGTCACTTTTTGTACTAATGACGCGTGCGTCACTTTTTGTAAGAATGACGCGCGCGTCTCTTTTTGTAAGAATGACGCGGGCGTCACTTTTCGTAAAAATGAAGCGTGCGTCACTTTTTGTAAGAATGATGAGTGCGTCACTTTTTGTAAAAATGACACGGGCGTCACTTTTCGTAAAAATGACGCGGGCGTCACTTTTCGTAAGAATGACGCGGGCGTCACTTTTTGTAAAAATGACGCGCGCGTCACTTTTTGTAAGAATGATGCGCGCGTCACTTTTCGTAAGAATGACGCGGGCGTCACTTTTTGTAAGAATGACGCAAGCGTCACTTTTCGTAAGAATGACGCAAGCGTCACTTTTCGTAAAAATGACGCGGGCGTCACTTTTTGTAATATTGACGCGTGCGTCACTTTTTGTAAGAATGACTCGGGCGTCTCTTTTTGTAAGAATGACGCGGGCGTCACTTTTTGTAAAAAGTTAGTTCGGGTAAAATGTTTTTTTCGAAAAATCCCCGAACCTTTGAACGCTCCTCGAAGCTAAACCGCTTGAGAGAAATTTTTGGCAGTGATGCCAAATGCTAGCTTGTGTCATGGGCTTACGCTTTGCACATTGTTAGATTTTTAAAAAGCTCATCTTAAATGTTAAACCGCCAAATCATGCCTATTTTTTCAGCATCGGGCTTAACTTCTTTTTTAACCTTTAAGTTCTCCCAGTTTGAGAACCCGTGGACCTACAGTGATGGGAGTTGTACCCAAATGTAGGTTAGAGTCCCCGTTATCTTTGGGTATCAAAAAAAAATTTTTTACCCTTTTTCAAAATCCCGAGATATAGGCGTTGGAAGTTGGGGGTGCGAAAAAGCTTCTGGGAGCTGAACGCTTTGACCTAGAGACATGGGAGTGGTGCCATATGAAAGCTTATATTCTCAGCTACCCGATAGTGGTATAATCGGGTTTTTGGATTTGTTTCAAAATTCCGAGAAAATCCAGTTTGAAAGTTCGGGTAAATTGTTTTTTTTTTCGAAAAATCCCCGAACCTTTGAACGCTCCTGGAAGCTAAACCGCTTGAGGGAAATTTTTGGCAGTGATGCCAAATGCTAGCTTGTGTCATGGGCTTACGCTTTGCACATTGTTAGATTTTTAAAAAGCTCATCTTCCATGTTAAAACTGACGCGGGCGTCACTTTTGTGCAAACTGACGCGGGCGTTACTTTTGTGAAAACTGACGCGGGAGTCACTTTTGTGAAAACTGACACGGGCGTGACTTTTGTGGAACTGACGCGGGCGTCACTTTTATGAAAACTGACGCGGGCGTCACTTTTGTGCAAACTGACGCGGGCGTCACTTTTATGCAAACTGACGCGGGCTTCACTTTTGTGCAAACTGACGCGGGCGTCACTTTTGTGTAAACTGACGCGGGCGTCACTTTTGTGCAAACTGACGCAGGCGTCACTTTTGTGCAAACTGACGTGGGCGTCACTTTTGTGCAAACTGACGCGGGCGTCACTTTTATGAAAACTGACACGGGCGTCATTTTTGTGCAAACTGACACGGGCGTCACTTTTGTAAAACTGACGCGGGCGTCACTTTTGTGAAAGCTAACGCAGGCGTCACTTTTGTGCAAACTGACGTGGGCGTCACTTTTGTGCAAACTGACGCGGGCGTCACTTATGTGCAAACTGACGCGGGCGTCACTTTTGTGCAAACTGACGCGGGCATCACTTTTGTGCGAACTGACGCGGGCGTCACTTTTGTGCAAACTGACGCGGGCGTCACTTTTGTGAAAACTGACGCGGGCGTCACTGATGCGGGCAAACTGACGCGGGCGTCACTTTTATGCAAACTGATGCGGGCGTCACTTTTGTGAAAACTAACGTGGGCGTCACTTCTATGCAAACTGACGCGGGCGTCACTTTTGTGCAAACTGACGCGGGCTTCACTTTTGTGCAAACTGACGCAGGCGTCAGTTTTATGCAAACTGACGCGGGCGTCACTTTTGTGAAAACTAACGCGGGCGTCACTTTTATGCAAACTGACGCGGGTGTCACTTTTGTGAAAACTAACGCGGGCGTCACTTTTATGCAAACTGACGCGGGCTTCACTTTGCACAATGAATGACGCCGGCGTCAAGTTTTGTAAGAATGACGCGGGCGTCACTTTTTGTAAGAATGACGCGCGCGTCACTTTTCGTAAGAATGACGCGTGCGTCACTTTTTGTAAGAATGACGCGGGCGTCACTTTTTGTAGGAATGACGCGGGCGTCACTTTTTGTAAAAATGACTCGCGCGTCACTTTTTGTAAGAATGATGCGCGCGTCACTTTTCGTAAGAATGACGTAGGCGTCACTTTTTGTAAGAATGACGCAAGCGTCACTTTTCATAAGAATGACGCAAGCATCACTTTTCGTAAAAATGACGCGGGCGTCACTTTTTGTACTAATGACGCGTGCGTCACTTTTTGTAAGAATGACGCGCGCGTCTCTTTTTGTAAGAATGACGCGGGCGTCACTTTTCGTAAAAATGAAGCGTGCGTCACTTTTTGTAAGAATGATGCGTGCGTCACTTTTTGTAAAAATGACACGGGCGTCACTTTTCGTAAAAATGACGCGGGCGTCACTTTTCGTAAGAATGACGCGGGCGTCACTTTTTGTAAAAATGACGCGGGCGTCACTTTTCGTAAGAATGACGCGGGCGTCACTTTTTGTAAAAATGACGTGGGCGTCACTTTTTGTAAGAATGACGCAAGCGTCACTTTTCGTAAGAATGACGCAAGCGTCACTTTTCGTAAAAATGACGCGGGCGTCACTTTTTGTAATAATGACGCGTGCGTCACTTTTTGTAAGAATGACGCGGGCGTCTCTTTTTGTAAGAATGACGCGGGCGTCACTTTTTGTAAAAATGACGCGGGCGTCACTTTTACCGATAGTGGTATAATCGGGTTTTTGGATTTTTTTCAAAATTCCGAGAAAATCCAGTTTGAAAGTTCGGGTAAAATGTTTTTTTCGAAAAATCCCCGAACCTTTGAACGCTCCTCGAAGCTAAACCGCTTGAGAGAAATTTTTGGCAGTGATGCCAAATGCTAGCTTGTGTCATGGGCTTACGCTTTGCACATTGTTAGATTTTTAAAAAGCTCATCTTAAATGTTAAACCGCCAAATCATGCCTATTTTTTCAGCATCGGGCTTAACTTCTTTTTTAACCTTTAAGTTCTCCCAGTTTGAGAACCCGTGGACCTACAGTGATGGGAGTTGTACCCAAATGTAGGTTAGAGTCCCCGTTATCTTTGGGTATCAAAAAAATTTTTTTAACCCTTTTTCAAAATCCCGAGATATAGGCGTTGGAAGTTGGGGGTGCGAAAAAGCTTCTGGGAGCTGAACGCTTTGACCTAGAGACATGGCAGTGGTGCCATATGAAAGCTTATATTCTCAGCTACCCGATAGTGGTATATAATTACGCGCGCGTCACTTTTCGTAAGAATGACGCGTGCGTCACTTTTTGTAAGAATGACGCGGGCGTCACTTTTTGTAGGAATGACGCGGGCGTCACTTTTTGTAAAAAAGACTCGCGCGTCTTTTTTTGTAAGAATGATGCGCGCGTCACTTTTCGTAAGAATGACGTAGGCGTCACTTTTTGTAAGAATGACGCAAGCGTCACTTTTCATAAAAATGACGCAAGCATCACTTTTCGTAAAAATGACGCGGGCGTCACTTTTTGTACTAATGACGCGTGCGTCATTTTTGGAAGAATGACGCGCGCGTCTCTTTTTGTAAGAATGACGCGGGCGTCACTTTTCGTAAAAATGAAGCGTGCGTCACTTTTTGTAAGAATGATGCGTGCGTCACTTTTTGTAAAAATGACACGGGCGTCACTTTTCGTAAAAATGACGCGGGCGTCACTTTTCGTAAGAATGACGCGGGCGTCACTTTTTGTAAAAATGACGCGGGCGTCACTTTTCGTAAGAATGACGCGGGCGTCACTTTTTGTAAAAATGACGCGGGCGTCACTTTTTGTAAGAATGACGCAAGCGTCACTTTTCGTAAGAATGACGCAAGCGTCACTTTTCGTAAAAATGACGCAAGCGTCACTTTTCGTAAAAATGACGCGGGCGTCACTTTTTGTAATAATGACGCGTGCGTCACTTTTTGTAAGAATGACGCGGGCGTCTCTTTTTGTAAGAATGACACGGGCGTCACTTTTTGTAAAAATGACGCGGGCGTCACTTTTACCGATAGTGGTATAATCGGGTTTTTGGATTTTTTTCAAAATTCCGAGAAAATCCAGTTTGAAAGTTCGGGTAAATTGTTTTTTTTTTTCGAAAAATCCCCGAACCTTTGAACGCTCCTGGAAGCTAAACCGCTTGAGAGAAATTTTTGGCAGTGATGCCAAATGCTAGCTTGTGTCATGGGCTTACGCTTTGCACATTGTTAGATTTTTAAAAAGCTCATCTTCCATGTTAAAACTGACGCGGGCGTCACTTTTGTGCAAACTGACGCGGGCGTTACTTTTGTGAAAACTGACGCGGGAGTCACTTTTGTGAAAACTGACACGGGCGTGACTTTTGTGGAACTGACGCGGGCGTCACTTTTATGAAAACTGACGCGGGCTTCACTTTTGTGCAAACTGACGCGGGCGTCACTTTTGTGTAAACTGACGCGGGCGTCACTTTTATGAAAACTGACACGGGCGTCACTTTTGTGCAAACTGACACGGGCGTCACTTTTGTAAAACTGACGCGGGCGTCACTTTTGTGCAAACTGACACGGGCGTCACTTTTATGCAAACTGATGCGGGCGTCACTGATGCGGGCAAACTGACGCCTGCGTCACTTTTATGCAAACTGATGCGGGCGTCACTTTTGTGAAAACTAACGTGGGCGTCACTTCTATGCAAACTGACGCGGGCGTCACTTTTGTGCAAACTGACACGGGCGTCACTTATATGCAAACTGATGCGGGCGTCACTGATGCGGGCAAACTGACGCCTGCGTCACTTTTATGCAAACTGATGCGGGCGTCACTTTTGTGAAAACTAACGTGGGCGTCACTTCTATGCAAACTGACGCGGGCGTCACTTTTGTGCAAACTGACGCGGGCGTCACTTTTATGAAAACTGACGCGGGCGTCACTTTTGTGCAAACTGACACGGGCGTCACTTTAGTGAAACTGACGCGGGCGTCACTTTTATGAAAACTGACGCGGGCGTCACTTTTATGCAAACTGATGCGGGCGTCACTGATGCGGGCAAACTGACGCGGGCGTCACTTTTATGCAAACTGACGCGGGCGTCACTTTTGTGAAAACTAACGCGGGCGTCACTTTTATGCAAACTGACGCGGGTGTCACTTTTGTGAAAACTAACGCGGGCGTCACTTTTATGCAAACTGACGCGGGCCTCACTTTAGTGCAAACTGACGCGGGCGTCACTTTGGTGTAAACTGACGCGGGCGTCACTTTTGTGAAAACTAACGCGGGCGTCACTTTTGTGCAAATTGACGCAGGCGTCACTTTTGTGCAAATTGACGCAGGCGTCACTTTTGTGTAAACTAACGCGGGCGTCACTTTTGTGAAAACTAACGTGGGCGTCACTTTTATGCAAACGGACTCGGGCGTCACTTTTGTGCAAACTGACGCGGGCGTCACTTTTGTGAAAACTGATGCGGGCGTCACTTTTATGAAAACTGGCTTTTCCACAATCTAACTTACCTGAACTTACAAGCTGAATTGCTAGAAAAACAAGTGCCACAACGATACAAAGAAACTTCATGATGATAAATAATACTAAACACTCGCTCACATTTGCCTTTTATTGTATTTTGAAATATATTTTTTTAAATGTATTAATTAGAGGAAGGTGGGCTAAAATGGCCCTCCTAAGAAAAATGTTCCAAATCTCGAAAAAAAAATTAAAAATCAATTACTTTTACTTTTTTTTGCTTTACGAGTTAAAAAAGTTCTAAAAAGTATTTAAAGTAAATATTTAATTTGCAAAACGTCTTCCAATTTTACTGATCAAATTTACGCGGGTAAAATGGCATACTGGTATGCATCTTAATCCAAATATTCGTGAATCTAAAAACAAAATTATAGTCAACGAGCTCCTTTTCTACTTGTGTTCAAAAGTGGTGCTAATTCTTCCCAGCTTTTCTGTGAGCCATTCAAAACCGTCAGTCCAGTATGCCATTTTACCCGAGTACTAAGTAGGCCATTTTATTCATTTGGGGTTCTTTTGTTTAAGTTTTTATACCGAAAAAAACTAGATATACTTCATGAGATGGTTACAGTCAGTTTGACTCGTCAAATATCAAATAATGACTTGAAGTTACTAAAATTTCTTGTGTCGGTGCTGCCAGATATACTAAAGAATTGTTATCAAAAAACATTCTAATTTTGTTCGATTCTTCGATTCATAGCAAGTATGTGACATTTTACCTTGGAGGGCCATTTTAGGCCACTTTCCCCTAATTGTTTAATAAAAAATAATTTAAAAATACTCATAGCTTGATACAGGAATGTTTACATATAAGAAACGTGTGTCTTCCCAATATATAGCAAATATTTAATTTTTCTGACGAAGTTATAAATCTCAATCTTATGTATCTACGGACTTATATCGTGAAACAATTTGTTTATACATAGTATGATAGCAAGGTTTTTGCCACAAGAACCAAAATATAGTTTTCTGAATAGTCCGGTCAAATTAGACTAAAATAAGGAGGTTAGGTTACATTAATTCCCAGCAAGCTGAAAATTGGTAGGATTGTTGGAAACACCGTCATAAATGAAATCTCATCGATCCGAGGCCTGGAAAAAAATTTACGGGGGGTCAAAGGTCACAAAAATTCTTAAAAATATTCCCCTTAGACCAGAATATTTTTAAGAAAGTTGGCCACTTAGGTTTCCATAGATTTATTTTATACCACAGGTGTTTAAAATTTTTCATAAAATACTTTTTTTACATTTTGCATCAAAAAACAGATTTCAAAAATTTTTTTTACGGAAATGTACAATAGCTATGCAGTTTTTAAAGCATTTATGTACTCATACAATTATTGTAGAAAATGATAAAAAAAGAAATAAATAAAATTCATTCATTCGTGGTTGTAGTGAACAAAAAACATAAGATGATAAAATTTAAAATACACTGAACGAAAAAAAGCCACTATTTTATGAACTGGTTGCGATAGAACTTTTTTCTATCTGTTTTCAGAACAGTCATAAGTGTAGCTATCAGCCGTTTTAGGGTTGTCCATTCTCTATTGCACACCCTGTATATATTCAGACATATTTTAAACAAAAATTCCCAGGGAAATGGTTTCGCGAGAAGGGCCGCAATCGGAAAAATGGCGAAAATTTCCATTTTTTTTGCTTTCCCATATTCCTAACCATTCAAGAACGAAATTCAAGCTAAAAAAATAATGAAATTTCAGGAACTTTTCAGTTAGGAGTTTTTTTTACAGAATAGGCCTGATTATGAAGATTACAACTCAACTTCAACTTTTTGAATCGTTATACCTAAGAAACGGTGGGTCTTAGGAAAAAAGTGTCATGACACTTTTTATATATAATAATCTGGTCTACAATTCTTGCAATAAAATTTTTTTTAAAAGACATACCGTTTTGCTGAAAATCGTGAAAAACCAGTTTTTGTGACCTTTGACCCCCCGTAAATTTTTTTCCAGGCCTCGGATCGATGAGGACTTTTTAGATTTAATTTAGGATGGTGTTTCCAACAATCCTACCAATTTTCAGCTTGCTGGGAATTAATGTAACCTCGGATGTCTAAATTGACCGGACTATAGTACTGAAAATTTAATTTGTATTGTACTGAAATGGATACAATTGTACTGAAATATATTTTCCACATGAGAAGCTATTATAAAATTTTATTTAAAATGTTTTATTTGCAAAAACTTCTAAATTTTGCATATACATTTCATTATTTTCTGCATAAAAGAGTAATTTTTATTTAATTTTGGAATATGAGAAAAATTACATATTCACAGAAGACTATATCTACAAGTATTAAAATAAAATTAAAAAAAAATGCAAAAATCTTGGGGACCAAAAAATAAAAGTGAAACTTTGGTTTTTAGATAACGGCTTAGTTTTGAACTTTAAATTAACTTTACAAACTTGAATAGTCGGCAATTACCACAACTCGGTAATTGCCACAACAGAACGTGTTTTCTTTGATTTTCAGGAAACGTAATTTACATTAATCTACATGCCTTTTCCATATAAAAGTCTGCAGGTCTTCGGACTTAATGCTTTACTTTGAAAATTGTGTTCATTCTTTTTTCTGAATTTATAACAGAATGAATTCAATGTTTTGCATTTCGACTTTTTTAGTCTCTAATTTGAACAGCATTTACAATAATTGCTGATTCAAAAAAAAGTCACTACACTCAAATTGTAACATTTATTTTGATTCAAAAATTCTGAAACTAAATTAAAACTATAACAAATAGAACTGTCGTTTTTTAATACTTTCAATTTCCTCTTTTTTTGAAATCTTAGATTGCATAAGAACTTTTAATACACACATTAAAAAATTGTATCGAATTTAGACAAATTGTATTTTTGTACTCGAGCAAACCCATTTGTATCGAATTCGATACAATTGTATCGAATTTTCCATGCCTGATTGGTAGATATCGGTATGGGACTATCCATAGCAAGTTTGTACTGATATAGAAAACAATAAGCCTTATCGCAAGAAAAAGTTTCCCAGAACTTTGCTATCACGAATCATCTTCGAAGTTGAAAAAAAAAATCGCTTGAAAATACCTATCGTGGATTATTTATTCCAGAACTTTTTCTAATTTAAATGTGCAGAAATTAGGTGGATATGGAAATTTCCTAACGAATATAAGTCAAAAACTAGACTAATTTTTAAGACTTATAAAAAAACTTAAAATATATCATTTATCTGCATTCATTTGTGTGTGCAATGCCGTCTTTACCATAAGGGCACACGGGGCCCGTGCCCAGGGCCCTCATTCTCAGGGGGCCCCGAAGGAACGAAAATTTCTCTCACACATTTATTCAAAAAAACATTTTTGTCGGGCAGACCATCTGCCAAAAAAATTTTAGTTTTTATATGGCAACCAAACAATCAAATAAAGTTTTTTCTACACCTATACGGTTAATATATGTTTTCAAAATGAAAACAAATTATGTGACGACCAAACCCAAATTCAATTTTCCAAAAAATAAGACAATAATATTTTCAAAAAACAAGAAAAATATCTTTTTTTTTTCTACTGTAGGTAAGATTATTTATTATTTATTAATAAAAACAACGAATTCTCTTTCATTATCTTTTTCCTTAAATAATAATTTCGTTTGAAGTTTGCAAAACTGTAGTGCGTGTTAAAATCAGTGTAAAAATATGTGTAGATTCGTATTGAAAGACGAAAATAGAATCAATTCGTCGGCAAAAAAACATCAATACTTTTTCCGTTGGAAAACGTTTAAGAAAAAACTATTGCCGGCTCGTCGACGGTACTTCAATGTTTTGGTACAATGGAAAACGCCATGGTACAATCAATGGTTGGCACCCGCAAACTTTTTTAATTTGAATTGCGAATTGCTCTCGTATTTAAAGATTGACACATAAAATTTATTAAATAATTTTAAAAAATTGTATTGCAAATATTTTTTTTTAAGTTTTCTTAATTTTAATATCAGTATAAACCTTTTTATGTCAAAATTTTCATTAAAATCGGTTGTGTCGTTTACGTTAAGAAATGGGTTCTATGGCAAGTAGGTACCGTTAATAACGGTCCAAAAAATACTCTTCTTATTTCAAAAGTGCGGCCTTATTTGCAGCATAGCCTGTTTTTTTTTTCAAAGCAAAATCGTTAGCCGTATTTGAGAAAATTGCAATTTCTCGAAAACTTTATATTGCAGATATCCTTTAAAAAGGAGACATTAAAATAAAATAAAATAAAATAAAATAAAATAAAATAAAATAAAATAAAATAAAATAAAATAAAATAAAATAAAATAAAATAAAATAAAATAAAATAAAATAAAATAAAATAAAATAAAATAAAATGAAATAAAATAAATAAAATAAAATAAAATAAAATAAAATAAAATAAAATAAAATAAAATAAAATGAAATAAAATAAAATAAAATAAAATAAATAAAATAAAATAAAATAAAATAAAATAAAATAAAATAAAATAAAATAAAATAAAATAAAATAAAATAAAATAAAATAAAATAAAATAAAATAAAATAAAATAAAATAAAATAAATAAAATAAAATAAAATAAAATAATATAAAATAAAATACGGTTCTTGGAAATCACGTACACTGAGCCAAAAAAAAAACAAGGTAAAATCATTGTAACCACTTTGAATCAATGTAAAATCACTACATTTTTAGCTTAAAGTGGAAAATGATTGAATCAAAGTAGCACACTTAAAATCTAAGTTGTTCACACATAAAAAAAAAAAAGTAAATCTGGCATCCGCTGGGGATCGAATCTGCTACACCTGGGTTGACAAGCTTGTGCCTTACCACTGTGCCATCTCACTTATAAAAATTGATGTGACAAATTGTAAGTTAAGCATATGTAGGACGATTTAAAGAAAATTAATGAATATGTTTTTCACCATTGATTCAATGTAGAAAGTATTAAAAATTACTATACGTTTTTTCTCTGGGTGTATAAATCGTCTGTGCCGAGTTTTTAGCAAATCTATCTATCAACCCGTTTGAGCTCTTTTTTCCAATTTTTCAAACTGAAACGTATAACGGATACAGGATATAATTATTGGCAGTATAAAAAGTACAATTCTTGGCAGTGACAACGATTGATTTCCAAATAGACGTATTATTGGCACCCCCTACTAATAATAAAGACACTAGGTACTTTATATGGAACGATATATTGGCAACCCTTTGCCTTTTAGCCAAACATTGTACTTGTTTTATTTTCCAAAAGGGGCCCAAATTCTTGTGTGCCCAAGGGCCCCAAGCTAGTTAAAGACGGCCCTGTGTGTGTGTTATTTGCAAGAAGAGAAGGGACTTACAATTTTATTTCAAAAGGTTTTATCGCCCACATGCAGATTATAAAATCTTTTGCTTTTTTAAATTCTAAGTAAAATGCTTGGAGTTGAACCTGTGACATCAGTTTTTTTTATTTTCTCGAATAATAGAAAATAAGGATTTCCATTTCAAATATTTATATCCCGTTTTCTGTTTAATTAAATACCCTTTAGTTTTATTGTTAGGAACATCATAAACTTTTTGTATGCTTTCGTAAATCTGAAGACATTTCAAGAACAACACCGCAGTCATAACTTTGTTTAATTATTACCTTACTGCCGCCTTTTAAATGTTTCATTAGCTCAAAGAATAAGCTAAAACAATTCATAAGCCCCTATTAACTTTTACGATCGCCTATCAAGCATTCAACCGGTAAGTCACTGCGCAGCAGCAGGTGCGATACTTATAGTCCAATATCCCAGGGCCGCCAGACATTACTTATTTTCTCAAGAAAAAAATGTATGGAATTACGTAGTGCTAGGACATACTATTAGTGAATGGATACTGGCTATCTTGTGCCGACGGCCATTTTACCACTAACAGGTGCTAAAGGTACGAATAATACGTTGTTAGATTTTTTATTTTCTCAAGGCTGATTTTTATATATGATACTCAGGGAACTAATACATTAATTTTTGTAAGCTGCCAGACCCGTCGGATGGGCCTAACACCTTGCCAGACACGCATTTTAGTATACGGGAAAGTTAGATTTTGTTATATGGAGGTCTGGGAAAAAATTTATAACACATTTTGACTTCAGGACTCGAAAGAGTATCAAGACACGAGTCGAAAACCACATTTTGAACAAATGCATCTAGAGTCATTTGGCCGCCATTTTGTTTTTTTTTTTATTTAATTTCAATTTTTCACATAACTCATGTATTTTTGAATCTACAGAAAAAAAATGTATTGCAAACTTGAAGATAATTTAATTTACTAAAATATATGTTAAATTACTTTTTTCGATTATACCTTCGGTTTAAGAGTTAGGGTGGTTTTTTTTTGAAACCATATTTTCGTCATATCTCATTTATTTGAGCTTTTTTGAAAATTAACTTGAAGTAAAAGTTGTAGATCTTTTTATTACCTTCAATTATTACATTGACGGTTTTTCGATTTGACAGTCCGTTTTTGATCTGTAGGAAAAAAACTTCAAAAAGGTTGCAATTTTTTAATATAGGAAAAATGTTCTAGTACAGGGTAATTTGCATTAGATATAACAACAACCTAGGCGTGTAGGTTGCACTCAGACAAGAACAAAATTGTATAACTTACAAAAATTAATGTATTAGTTCCCTGAGTATCATATATAAAAATCAGCCTTGAGAAAATAAGAAATCCAACAACGTATTTTTCGTACCTTTAGCACCTGTTAGTGGTAAAATGGCCGTCTGCACAAGATAGCCAGTATCCATTCACTAATAGTATGTCCTAGCACTACGTAATTCCATACATTTTTTTCTTGAGAAAATAAGTAATGTCTGGCGGCCCTGGGATCTTGGACTATAACATTAACATGAAACAAAGTGAAAATTAATCTCCATAACGATTTTTAGATTTTCTCGGCTGGTTATTTTTGCGGCAATAGTTTCACATACCTAGTCTTAAAATTCTAAATTTTAATAAATAATATTGAAAATTTAAAATTCATATAATATAACATTATTATTTGGCCAACAGTGAATATAAAACAAAAATAATAGAAAAGGTAGAAACTCACTTGCAGTAAAATGCTCGTTTTTAGTGAGTTTTATTAAACTTAACTCAACTTTCAGCTGTATCATTGACAGTTTTGAATGAAGTTTTTATTACCCTTTCAAAAAACTGAATTGAGGAACAAAAAGTGTGAAGATAAACCAAGCCTTTTGAACATTTTCATGGACGTTAGTTTTAAGGGAAGATGAAGTGTTGTTATGGTAAAGAAGTGTGAGACATCAGTAGGTTTCAAAAAATATTTCTTTTTAACTTCACCTTCTTTATGGTCTACCTACATATTTTTTAGTTAAAATCGTATATTTGACCGAATATATTTTTTATAATTTTGAACTGTTAAATGTAATCAACTTGTTAACGTGGTCGTAAAAAAAGGGTAATGTTTTCAGATGCCAAGGAACAAAAAAAATTAAGGTTCTCAGTTAAAAATTTCAATTTTTGAAAATATGCACTACCATAATACATGCTCATTGCCTGATAATTAATTTTGAAAAAGTTATTTTACGAATTTATGTACTTAACTGAAATATAAGACCTTAATAAAAATATCTGAATGATTCTCAAATATTTGTGATACTTATATTCAATGTATTGGGAAACCCAACATTTTTGACATTTTAGGCCTTGTGTGAATTGGGTTAAATATTATAGCTGAGGATACATTTTTTATACTATTGAGGTGAAAAGATAAATTTTCAGTTGTCAAAAATTTAGCTGTGTAAATTGGGATATATTTTTAATGTGGCTAAATAATTTGTTTACGCTGCAAAGCAAAAGAATTAATAGTGACAAACTTCCAACACGCGTTGTTCTGTGAATTTCATTGTCGATTTTCATGCACTTCCAATTTATTTCATCATCAAGAAAGTGAAGTACATATATTAAAAAATATTATTTTTCTCTTGATGCATCTACACTCAATTCCCATATATGGGAAATATGCATATTTAATTCTTAGTTTTTGATTATTTATTAAAAAAAACTTCTTCTGTCAAAAATGTGTCCTCCCTCTGAAGATAAAAATTTAACCGGCTCCCAGAGCAGGCTACATTTTCGAATGCTGAAATGTATCTTTTCACCTCAATAGTATTCACACACGGCCTTAGAGTTAAGTTATACATTCGTTATAAAATCGTTGATAAGTAGCAATCAAAAATGAAATGACGCTGATAGAGATTATTAAAAAGAAAATATCTCAAGCAATTTCGTTTGCCTGTCTTAATACGGAGCTACATCATTAATGGAAAAGATCAATTCGAGGAAATTTTTGAAATTATTCTTTTAGAAGCAAAAATCAGCAATTAAACAAACTTCGAAAAAACTTACTTTTCACAAAAGACATACTACGAAGAATTTTTTTTAAATGCTTTAAAGATTATGGGAAAAAATGGATTTAATAAAAACAAATAACGGTTTTTATTAAAATCTATCTTATGCAAGAGTAAGTACGTGCGACCTATAGTCTTGCATTTTATTTTTTCAAAGGATAATGAAAACTAAGACCACTAAGTGGGTGAAATTAGTTTTATTCTTTAATTTTCTGAAATTATTACCCACCAGCAGTTTGAGTTTCCATGGAAAATCCTTTCATAGTTAATTTAAAGGCATTATCAGTGTGGGTATGTATCATAGGTATCGACTTTCCCATGTTCCATTTCCAGCTTCAACGATATAATCTGCCTTTTGTGTTGTGTGGTTGCCATTCATAGGTTCTTAAATATAAAAAAAAAATACAAACTCCTCTGCAGCTAAGCCTTAGAAAACTCCAATTGCTAACTTCACTAGATAACATGGTAAAACTGGACTCGTTTTCGTCGTCATAGTAGTTGGACGTAGTAAGAGAGTTTTCCTGGAGTTTTATGCTGGCACATGTTACCACTTCGTGGCTTACAACTGGTTGATCTGGAAATAACAACACCCTCGTGTTTAATAGTTCTTGTGCTTTCTCAGTGAAATTCTCGATTCTTGTGAAATACGATGAAGCCTATAGCAAATCGATTTAAAGGAGACGTAGATAACTATGCTTAACTTTGTTGTTGCTTGTTCGACACATAACATAGGAGTACATCCGCTTTGGGTATGATAATAACGACGTATCGGAAATTGCAGAGTGTAAGTTAGTTCCGCTTAAATTGGATTTCCTTTACTTTGCTTCAAATTTTGGGCTTTTGCTTACCGCTACTTGAAATGAGGCTGAAATTTTTAAAAGCAATAATGGCTATTGCGTTAATAGCTTCAAACAACTAACTTATTTCGTAGAATTTATTTAAAATTGAATTATATTCCATTTAAAAGCATTTATGTACCTATAGATCCAAAAGAGGGCGCTATCTGGGTCACACTATAGAGTTTTTGAAAAAAATATAAGGCATTTTATTTAATTTTTTTTTCGTTCGATTTCACCTAAACACATTTATGTAAATTATTCGATCCCATAAATTTAAATGACAAATAGCTAGAAAATCAATCAAAATAAATACCAAAGTGCAAAAATTTCCCACATATCATAAAATAAGTTTATTTTTGTTTTTATTTT
The DNA here is from genome assembly GCF_945859705.1 of Episyrphus balteatus. Classification (NCBI taxonomy): domain Eukaryota; kingdom Metazoa; phylum Arthropoda; class Insecta; order Diptera; family Syrphidae; genus Episyrphus; species Episyrphus balteatus. Next base: position 80,689,149 of record NC_079136.1, on the reverse strand, counting down.
TGTTAACATACTTAATATGAGTAACCATAGGTAAGTATTCGTACATGCAAAAATGTAGGTATGCTCTATTTTGTTTTTTTTTGGTGTATTATATGGTATTAAAGCAATGCAGCAATATATGAATATGGTTTCCCAATAGAGTTGTGTAGAGTAGATTGACGAGAAACTGGGTGAAACAGGAATTCTTTAATGCGGTTTCAGGATGTACATCACTCAATTTTCCGCATCAGTAAATCCGGAGTATCGGAATAATTTAATTTAAATATACTCATTCACGTATACGGGTAAAACAGACTTCCGGACTGAATGTCACCACCATGGTTAAAATGTGCTTGGAATATGAGAGTACGTTTATTAAATAACAAAAGCGGAAGGACGAAGAATGCATTTATACTGTTTATATCTATACCACCTACCTATCTACAACTGAATTGAATTTTTTGTATTCGAATTAGTTTTTTAATGAACATTTTTATTATGAAAGTTTAAGTGAATTTAAATAGTGATAAATTTCACAAATTGATATATTATGTATGTATGTATAAAATATTTTTCTAGTAAAAAAAATATTGGAAAATAATTTCGAACGCAACAAGGGGCTTTTAGATCAGACAATTTCGCTGCATATGCCAACGTCTGAAGCCCTTCATCAACAATCTTCACATTACGTCAGATCTTGGAAAAACCCAGAAACTACATTTTCATAGATTTTAAAGGCGCGTAGGACAGTATCTTAAGAAACGAGTTGAAAAGAGCAATGTGGCAAATATGGGTTTAAAGGTCAATGAGGGCCGCAAAACCAAGTTGCTGTCCTCAAAAAAGGACAAAGAAGTATTGGACAAAACGTCACCATGGTTAGGGTCACGGACAACCATACATTTAAGGTAGTTCGTTTACCTATGCTCCGCTATAAACACCAGGGCTAAAATCAAACGAAGAATTACTCCCACCAACTGCTGCAACTGTATTTTGAGAAACAATTGACCAGCTAAACATTATCTTGAGCGACTAAGGTGTCTCTAAAAAAGACCCTCATCATTGCAATCCTGCTGCTATATGGTGCAGAGGCATGGACCTTAACGATGAAAAAATCTTGAATTTTTTCAAGAGAAAGTTTCTTCGCGTGATTTTTGGTTCCGTAGAGCATTGATGGTGATTGGAGAAGAAGATACAAGTCATCAGATTTAAAAGTCTGGATTCCTCGAGGCAGCAAAAGATTGAGGGCCCATATTGCCTCTTATTATAAGAGATAAGTCTTTTAAAAGAAATAATTTATTTTTATTTTCAAAATTGTAATTTATCGAAAGAAAATTTACCACTGTATAAATTTACCATGGTATAAATTTATACAAAATGTGTTTCAGAGAATACCAAGCAAAAACCATGGTATGGATAATAGGGTTTTCAGCGTAGTATAGTATCTATACTAGTAGTGTCTCTAAGGAATAACAAATGTTGCTCGGGAAAAATGTTCCAGAATAAGCTTGTAACGAAGCGTTACATATTCTCTCCATAACCCCCACCCCCGGACTATACACACCAGTCAACCATACCGCCCGGACTATAAACTCAGTCCACTACCATCAACTTCATTACCGAAATCGAATTTTGGAACTGTACGCCCAGACTATGAAATCCAAGCAACCGTACCACGGACTATAAGCGTACCTACCAACCATCACCACACCATCAACAGCTGCAACAACATATATATATTTAATATTAATTATAATGTGTAATTTTATACCAGAATTATTGTTTAGTTTTTACGATTCACATTTAGTCTAAGCAAAAATATACATATATGTAAGTAGAGGTGAAATTTCCACTGAAAATCGGGATCGTCAACCTTCGAACAATAAAAAAGTAGCTCTCCCGCCGCTACTAAAGTTGAATAGCAACTTGGTTATGGTGCCAGGTTCAATTTTAACTAATTGTTCCGACTTTTTGCGGCATTTCCAAATGCCCCACGTGGGTCATTTGGAAATGCCCCACGTGGGTCATTTGGAAATGCCCCACGTGGGTCATTTGAAAATTTTGACCCATGTGGGGCATTTCCAAATGACCCACATGGGGCATTTCCAGATGCCCCACGTAGGTCATTTCCAAATGACCCACGTGGGGCATTTCCAAATGACCCACGTGGGGCATTTCCAAATGACCCACGTGGGGCATTTGGAAATGCATTTGGAAATGCCCCACGTGGGTCATTTGAAAATGCCCCACGTGGGTCATTTCCAAATGCCCCACGTAGGGCATCTGGAAATGCCATACGTGGGTCATTTGGAAATGCCCCACGTGGGTCATTTGGAAATGCCCTACGTGGGGCATCTGGAAATGCCCCACGTGGGTCATTTGGAAATGCCCCACGTGGGTCATTTGGAAATGCCCTACGTGGGGCATCTGGAAATGCCCCACGTGGGTCATTTGGAAATGCCCCACGTGGGTCATTTGGAAATGCCCTACGAGGGTCATTTGGAAATGCCCTACGTGGGGCATCTGGAAATGCCCCACGTGGGTCATTTGGAAATGCGCCACGTGGGTCATTTGGAAATGCCCTACGTGGGGCATCTGGAAATGCCCCACGTGGGTCATTTGGAAATGCCCCACGTGGGTCATTTGGAAATGCCCTACGTGGGGCATCTGGAAATGCCCCACGTGGGTCATTTGGAATGCCCCACGTGGGGCATTTCCAGATGCCCCACGTAGGGCATTTCCAAATGACCCACGTGGGGCATTTCCAAATGACCCACGTGGGGCATTTTCAAATGACCCACGTTTGGCATTTTCAAATGACCCACGTGGGGCATCTCCAAATGACCCACGTGGGGCATTTCCAGATGCCCCACGTAGGGCATTTCCAAATGACCCACGTGGGGCATTTCCAGATGCCCCACGTAGGGCATTTCCAAATGACCCACGTGGGGCATTTCCAAATGACCCACGTGGGGCATTTCCAAATGACCCACGTGGGGCATTTCCAGATGCCTAACGTAGGGCATTTCCAAATGACCCACGTGGGGCATTTCCAAATGACCCACGTGGGGCATTTCCAAATGACCCACGTGGGGCATTTCCAAATGACCCACGTGGGGCATTTCCAGATGCCCCACGTAGGGCATTTCCAAATGACCCACGTGGGGCATTTCCAAATGACCCACGTGGGGCATTTCCAGATGCATTTCCAAATTCTTGAGTTGACGTTGTGGGGTACAGTCGTGTCGAGAATTGCTCTTTTTTACTTTTATTTTAATCATTAAATATGTCTTGCATTTGTGGACTTAAAGTAGAGCGCACAGTTCCAAAAATTCAATGTGATTTTTGCAAAGGTTATTTTCATTTGAAATGTCTTAAATTGGAAGATTGTGATAAAGAACATTATAAAATAAATCACATAAAATATCGTTGTCCATTGTGTTCTAAACAAAGACGAGATTCACTTCGTTTTTCCCCAATTAAAAAACAACAACAACAATCTATACTAACACCTCCAACACAAATACCGTCGTCACAACAACAGCCATCACCACCACAGCCATCAACACCACAGCCAACACCACCACAGCCATCTCCAACAGTTCTGCCACCACCACCTCCGCCGTCCACAGTTTCATTACAGCAATTAGAAAGACAATCTCTATGCTATAAACAACAACAACCTTCTTCTGAATGCATGCAATCTACTCCGCTGCAGCCTTCACTATCAGCTATATCATCACTTCAATCCCAATCAACCGATCTTGTGTCCACTGTAAGCAGCAACACTACTCATATCACGCTTGAAGTTGTGCACAAAGAGATTTTGTCTTTGAATAAAGAAATAATTTCTTTGAAAGAGATTAACAGTAATGTTTTGGCTCTCATTTACAAGCTAGACGAAGAGAAACGCAGCTTGATAGAAAAGGTTGATATGCTTCAGAACAAAGTCAACATGATGCAACAAAAAACACTGCATAAATGCATTGACATTGTGGGTATGCCGATTGTAAGCAAAGACAGTGTATTGAATTCGACTTTGCAACTTCTTACTAATATCGATGGAAGCATCACAACTGATGACATCAAATATTGCTATGTGAAAACAATGAAGAGGAAGATGCCTGCAAGAAACAACAACAACGACGTTTCAACAACAATAACAAAACCCATGGATATCGTTTGCGTTAAATTTAACTCATTTGAATGTAAACAGAAGCTCATTTTGAATAAGAAAAACAAAAAAATTAACGCAAGTATATTTGGAGATAATTTTATTAAAAAACCTATTTTTATAAATGAAAGTTTAACAACTTCTAATAGGATTTTGTTTAACAAAGCCAAACAATTAAAAAATGAAAAAAAATATCAATTTCTTTGGATCAAAAATGGAGTAATTTTAATGAAAAGGCAAGAAGGAGCAACCACTTATCGCATTTCATCTTTTGATGATCTTAATAAAATAATTTAATTATGAACAAAGTGTTTTTAAAAGATTTAAATGATGCGTCATTAGTTGCTCCTTTTTGCTTTTTTGATAAAGAATTTTGTAAAAGTGTTTTTCATTCTGAAGATTACAAAAATAGTTTTTTCATTGTTCAACAAAATATTAGAAGTTTACGTAAAAATTTTGATTTGTTTTTGATTCATCTAGAGTCTTTTGTTAATAAGCCCAAATTAATATTTCTGACAGAAATTTGGATTTATGAGTATGAAGAGGACTTTTTTAAAATTCCCGGTTTTAATTTATATGCAAAGTGCAATAATACATATGCTTCTGGTGGTACTGCAGTTTTTGTTGATGAAAGTTTGAATTGTGATTTTTTCAGCAGGGATTTTTTAAGTTGTGATATGCTTGAGATATCTTTAGTTTTAAATTCTGTGAAACTAGTATTTTATTGTTTTTACAGATTTCATAATGTAAATATAGAGGTTTTTATTGAGGAGTTAAACTCATTGCTGGTTAACAACAATGCTAAGCATTTGTTTATAGTTGGAGATATGAATATAGATTTATTATCTGATTCATTAATGATCGAAAAATATAAATCGCTAGTGTCAGCCTTTGGTTTTATATCTTGTATTAATGAACCAACAAGAATTACTTCAACATCCAGAACATGCATTGATCATATCCTAGCAAGAATTGATTTGAAGACTAATTTAACTCTAACTAGTACCATTTCCGATTTTAAAATTTCAGATCATTGTATGACATGTTTATTTTTTAACTCTAATGGAAAATTTCAAAGAGAAACAAGAAAAAAAGTATTGGATAAGGTTTTTACCAAAACTAATTTCGAGCAGCTTAATTCGTACTTGATTTTTGAAAACTGGTCTAGAGCTTTAGCCAATTCTGATCCATCAATTGCTTTTGATAATTTTGTATCTCTTTTAAATGGTTATGTTGTTCAAAGCTCGAAAGCAATTGGGAGTAGAAAAAGTAAATTAAAAAAGCTTAAGCAATGGATGTCTAATGAGTTATTAGTCAAAATCAATTATAAGAATCAATTAAGGCTTAAGTGTAAGAAACATCCAAATAACGTTTTATTCCGTGAAAACTATGAAGTTTTATGCAAAGAAATTAGTCTTGAAATTGCAATTTGTAAAGAAAATTTTTATATGGATAGGTTCCATAAGGCCAAAGGTGATTTAAAAAAAGAATGGAGTGTAGTAAATGAAATCTTCAACAAAAAGAATACTCTTGATTTTCCTTCAAATCTCACTGTTGGGACGCTGGACATTACTGATCAGTCTGTAATGGCTAAAGTCTTCAATGAACATTTTGTTGAGATAGCTGTTAATACTATTTCTGAAGCAGGCATAAACCGCGCTTCTGCTTACTGTCCAGATTCCTGCTTTAATGAAAGTTTTAAGACAGATAGCTTCTTTTTTGAAACAATTTCTTCTTTTGAAGTTTATAAAGTTATTCAGGCTTTGGATAATTCATTTTCCTCAACTTCTAATGGTATTTCAAATAATTTTGTTAAACAAATTTGCTTGAACATAGTTGACGTTTTAACACATCTATTTAACAGAAGTGTAATTAGTGGTGAGTTCCCGGAAAGTTTGAAACTAGCTGAAATTATTCCAATTTTTAAGAAAGGTGATAAGAAATGCGTTAATGATTACAGACCTATATCTTTATTACCAATATTTTCAAAAATTTTCGAGAAAATCATAAAATGTAGGGTATTAAGCTATTTGGAGAAAATTGCCTTTTTCAGTTCGAAGCAATATGGTTTTAGAGCTGGTAAATCAACTGAAGACGCACTTTTGACACACTGTTGTCATATTTACGAAAGCATTGATCAAAAAAAGTATACTGCTGCTCTTTATATCGATATCAAGAAAGCTTTCGATACAGTAGATCATGGCATATTATTAAACAAATTGGAAAAAGCTGGCTTTAGAGATTTCATGCTTGATTGGTTTGCTTCCTACCTTAAAAACAGGAAACAAAAAGTTAAAATAGGTTGTTTTTTCAGTGATACCAGTACCATCAACATAGGAGTCCCTCAAGGCTCAGTTTTAGGTCCAATTTTGTTTCTTGTTTATATAAATAGTATATTTAGCCTTAATCTAAGAGGAAAAGTATGTGGGTTTGCAGATGACATTGCTTGTGTGTATTCTAGTACCACAATATTAGATTTGATTTCAGATATCAATCATGACCTGGAGTTATTCAGGCATTGGTTTGGTATTCATAAGCTTGTCATTAGTAACAAAACGAGAGTTATGTTTTTCAATTTACTTGCTTTAGAGTTAAATCCTCCACTTCTTATTCAGCATAGCTTTGACTGCAGAAAATTCTCATTTAGTAGCTCATCTTGTTGTGTATCTAATGTTGGGTCAACTAATGCTTTGGATGTAGCTTGCTCCCGAAAGTGTTTCATTATTGAACGGGTAACTGAATATAAATATCTGGGCTTACTAATTGATAACAAAATGAACTGGAAAGCTCATACCTTATCATTAACAAAATATTTGAGGTCAATTACTTTTGTTATGTTTCATTTAAGAAATCTTTGTTGCAAAAAACTCTTGGAGACTATTTATTTTGGTTTGGTTCAGTCGAAATTACAATATGGCATAATATGTTGGGGTGGTACATATAAAAACAATTTACAACCCTTATTAGTTACCCAAAAGCATATTTTAAGGACCATTTGGAATAAAAAAAGGTCTGAACACAGTTTTTCGTTGTTTGTCAGTTCTGGTATTCTCCCGCTAAAACATCTATATTTTTATAAAGTACTTAAAATATTTTTCAATAGAAGTGGTTATCTTTTAAGCCATAATATACCGGCGTATACTTTACGCAGTAGTGAGAGAATTCTAGCTGTCATACCTGTGCACAATACTCGTAGCTTTCTTAACTTTTATACTTCAGTAGCACCTAGACTATTTAATACTTTACCTTTCGAAATAAGATGCATTCGTTCAACTCCTTTTTTCAATAAAAATATTAAAAAATGGCTTTTTAACTTTGATTTTGATGCAATTGAAAACATAATCAAAATACTACTATGATTTACTTCGTATATTTTCTATCCACACCTGCACAAATAATTTCATAAATAAATAAAAAAAAAAAAAAAAACAAAACAAAACAAAACAAATATATATATACTTATACATACAAAAAATTGATGTTATTTTCGACATTTTACCCCACAACATTTGTTGATTGATAACATAAATTTAATAGTAACTTATAATATTTATCTTTATTTTCTTTTTGGTACTTTCGGCACTTGTCAATTAGACAACAGATCGTACCTTTCCTTCTTCTATGTTTTATTTATTAATGAAAAACACTTAAAAACTTTTTTTATATTGTATATACTATGTATCATATTATCATACTAAATTATAATCAAAATTAGTTTAATCTAACTGCTCAAAAAATGTTCTTTTTAAGTTAAATATGTTATTAAATTATTGTTATTGTTAAAGAAGAAGATAAATAAATTGAAATTGAAATTGAAAAAAAAATTGAAAAAAATGCCCCACGTAGGGCATTTCCAAATGACCCACGTGGGGCATTTCCAAATGACCCACGTGGGGCATTTCCAGATGCCCCACGTAGGGCATTTCCAAATGACCCACGTGGGGCATTTTCAAATGACCCATGTGGAGCATTTCCAAATGACCCACGTGGGGCATTTCCAAATGACCCACGTGGGGCATTTCCAAATGACCCACGTGGGGCATTTCCAAATGACCCACGTGGGGCATTTCCAAATGACCCACGTGGGGCATTTCCAGATGCCCCACGTTAGGCATTTCCAAATGACCCACGTGGGGCATTTCCAAATGAACCACGTGGGGCATTTCCAAATGACAAACGTGGGGCATTTCCAAATGACCCACGTGGGGCATTTCCAGATGCCCCACGTAGGGCATTTCCAAATGACCCACGTGGGGCATTTCCAAATGACCCACGTGGGGCATTTCCAAATGAACCACGTGGGGCATTTCCAGATGTACCACGTAGGGCATTTCCAAATGACCCACGTGGGGCATTTCCAGATGCCATACGTGGGGCATTTCCAAATGACCCACATGGGGCATTTTCAAATGACCCACGTGGGGCATTTTCAAATGACCCACGTGGGGCATTTCCAGATGACCCACGTGGGGCATTTCCAAATGCCCCACGTGGGGCATTTCCAAATAACCCACGTGGGGCATTTCCAAATGACCCACGTGGGGCATTTCCAAATGACCCACGTGGGGCATTTCCAGATGCCCCACGTTAGGCATTTCCAAATGACCCACGTGGGGCATTTCCAAATGAACCACGTGGGGCATTTCCAAATGACAAACGTGGGGCATTTCCAAATGACCCACGTGGGGCATTTCCAGATGCCCCACGTAGGGCATTTCCAAATGACCCACGTGGGGCATTTCCAAATGAACCACGTGGGGCATTTCCAGATGTACCACGTAGGGCATTTCCAAATGACCCACGTGGGGCATTTCCAGATGCCCCACGTGGGGCATTTCCAAATGACCCACATGGGGCATTTTCAAATGACCCACGTGGGGCATTTTCAAATGACCCACGTGGGGCATTTCCAGATGACCCACGTGGGGCATTTCCAAATGACCCACGTGGGGCATTTCCAAATAACCCACGTGGGGCATTTCCAAATGACCCACGTGGGGCATTTCCAAATGACCCGGGTGGGGCATTTCCAGATGCCCACGTGGGGCATTTCCAGATGCCCCACGTGGGGCATTTCCAAATGACCCACGTGGGGCATTTCCAAATGACCCACGTGGGGCATTTCCAAATGACCCACGTGGGGCATTTCCAAATGACCCACGTGGGGCATTTCCAAATGACCCACGTGGGGCATTTCCAAATGACCCACGGGGGGCATTTCCAAATGACCCACGTGGGACATTTCCAAATGACCCACGTGGGGCATTTCCAAATGACCCACGTGGGGCATTTCCAGATGCCCCACGTAGGGCATTTCCAAATGACCCACGTGGGGCATTTCCAGATGCCCCACGTCTGGCATTTCCAAATGACCCACGTGGGTCATTTCCAAATGACCCACGTGGGGCATTTCCAAATGACCCACGTGGGGCATTTCCAAATGACCCACGTGGGGCATTTCCAAATGACCCACGTGGGGCATTTCCAAATGACCCACGTGGGGCATTTCCAAATGACCCACGTGGGGCATTTCCAAATGACCCACGTGGGGCATTTCCAAATGACCCACGTGGGGCATTTCCAAATGACCCACGTGGGGCATTTCCAAATGACCCACGTGGGGCATTTCCAGATGCCCCACGTCTGGCATTTCCAAATGACCCACGTGGGTCATTTCCAAATGACCCACGTGGGGCATTTCCAAATGACCCATGTGGGGCATTTCCAGATGCCCCACGTAGGGCATTTCCAAATGACCCACGCGGGGCATTTCCAAATGACCCACGTGGGGCATTTTCAAATGACCCACGTGGGGCATTTCCAGATGCCCCACGTGGGGCATTTCCAAATGACCCCCGTGGGGCATTTCCAAATGACCCACGTGGGGCATTTCCAAATGACCCACGTGGGGCATTTCCAAATGACCCACGTGGGGCATTTCCAAATTACCCACGTGGGGCATTTCCAAATGACCCACGTGGGGCATTTCCAAATGACCCACGTGGGGCATTTCCAGATGCCCCACGTCTGGCATTTCCAAATGACCCACGTGGGGCATTTCCAGATGCCCCACGTAGGGCATTTCCAAATGACCCACGTGGGGCATTTCCAAATGACCCACGTGGGGCATTATCAGATGCCCCACGTGGGGAATTTCCAAATGATTTCCAGATGCCCCACGTAGGGCATTTCCAAATGACCCACGTGGGGCATTTCCAAATTACCCACGTGGGGCATTTCCAAATGACCCACGTGGGGCATTTCCAAATGACCCACGTGGGGCATTTCCAAATGACCCACGTGGGGCATTTCCATATGACCCACGTGGGGCATTTCCAAATGACCCACGTGGGGCATTTCCAAATCACCCACGTGGGGCATTTCCAGATGCCCCACGTGGGGCATTTCCAAATCACCCACGTGGGGCATTTCCAAATCACCCACGTGGGGCATTTCCAAATGACCCACGTGGGGCATTTCCAAATGACCCACGTGGGGCATTTCCAAATGACCCACGTGGGGCATTTCCAAATGACCCACGTGGGGCATTTCCAGATGCCCCACGTGGGGCATTTCCAAATGACCCACGTGGGGCATTTCCAAATGACCCACGTGGGGCATTTCCAGATGCCCCACGTCTGGCATTTCCAAATGACCCAAGTGGGTCATTTCCAAATGACCCACGTGGGGCATTTCCAAATGACCCACGTTGGGCATTTCCAAATGACCCACGTGGGGCATTTCCAAATGACCCACGTGGGGCATTTCCAGATGCCCCACGTGGGGCATTTCCAAATGACCCACGTGGGGCATTTCCAAATGACCCAAGTGGGGCATTTCCAGATACCCCACGTCTGGCATTTCCAAATGACCCGGGTGGGTCATTTCCAAATGACCCACGTGGGGCATTTCCAAATGACCCACGTGGGGCATTTCCAAATGAGCCACGTGGGGCATTTCCAAATGAGCCACGTGGGGCATTTCCAAATGACCCACGTGGGGCATTTCCAAATGACCCACGTGGGGCATTTCCAAATGACCCACGTGGGGCATTACCAAGTGACCCACGTGGGGCATTTCCAAATGACCCACGTGGGGCATTTCCAAATGACCCACGTGGGGCATTTCCAAATGACCCACGTGGGCATTTCCAAATGACCCACGTGGGGCATTTCCAAATGACCCACGTGGGGCATTTCCAAATGACCCACGTGGGGCATTTCCAAATGACCGACGTGGGGCATTACCAAGTGACCCACGTGGGGCATTTCCAAATGACCCACGTGGGGCATTTCCAAATGACCCACGTGGGGCATTTCCAAATGACCCACGTGGGGCATTTCCAAATGACCCACGTGGGGCATTTCCAAATGACCCACGTGGGGCATTTCCAGATGCCCCACGTGGGGCATTTCCAAATGACCCACGTTTGGCATTTCCAAATGACCCACGTGGGGCATTTCCAGATGCCCCACGTCTGGCATTTGCAAATGACCCACGTGGGTCATTTCCGAATGACCCACGTGGGGCATTTCCAAATGACCCACGTCTGGCATTTCCAGATGCCCCACGTGGGGCATTTCCAAATGACCCACGTGGGGCATTTTCAAATGACCCACGTGGGGCATTTTCAAATGACCCACGTGGGGCATTTCCAGATGCCCCACGTGGGGCATTTCCAAATGACCCACGTGGGGCATTTCCAAATGACCCACGTGGGGCATTTCCAAATGACCCACGTGGGGCATTTCCAAATGACCCACGTGGGGCATTTCCAAATGACCCACGTGGGGCATTTCCAAATGACCCACGTGGGGCATTTCCAAATGACCCACGTGGGGCATTTCCAAATGACCCACGTGGGGCATTTCCAAATGACCCACGTGGGGCATTTCCAGATGCCCCACGTGGGGCATTTCCAAATGACCCACGTTTGGCATTTCCAAATGACCCACGTGGGGCATTTCCAGATGCCCCACGTGGGGCATTTCCAAATGACCCACGTGGGGCATTTCTAAATCATTTGGAATTGTCCCAAGACAAACACCAAACAGTACAAACTTGAATTTTTCAATTCATTTAAAATAAGATACAGGTTTCTTGCTATAAAAGTCAAGATATGTGTAAATTTAGAATAGGAGTGTATTTTAAGTGGGGAAAAAAATGTTAAACCTATATGATTTTCAAGGTGGAAAATATTTTCCAATAATTTTAAATACCTTTTTACATGCACTGCACACTTTTGATATTTTATCTGACATCTTAACTTTTTTTTTTTATTTTGAGTTAAGCTGCGTGCGGTCTGATGTTCAATTATTTTTACATTTTCTCCATTTTCCTTCCTATTCTTTCTCTATCCAAACTGTTATATCAAAAAGTTTTTCGCCAATTAATTCACACGTTCCAAACGTGCTCTTCCAAGGAAAGTATTGCACTCAATCGAAGTAGGTATGTTTCAACTCTATCCAAAAGAAACGTTTATTGTAAATTCAAAATGTATTTAGTTTCCTAGAAACGAATATATAGTAGGTACTCGTACATAGGTACATACGTGGTGCGGTACACGTACAAGCCTTCATTGACTTCAAAAATAAAAGTTTAAAATAACATGCATTGTCAAAAGCTTCAAGCTTCAACTTTCTACTGAACTGTCGACCAATCATTGTTTGGCCCTGTTGTGTCGCATACACAGCAAAATCTCTGAAAATTTGTTTTTACGATTAAAAGTTTAGAATCTTACGGCTTAAATTTAAATGGTAACCACAAAACTGTTCGAACCGAAGTCCTTTTCGGAATTTCAGGCTCACCAAATTGTTTTGTGCTGCAAATTCAGTTAAATGAAGTGGATACAGTTGAGTGATGTGGCGAGGTATGCCTTCTGCTGCTCTGTATGTTGAACTACAAATGAAATCCTTACACTGAGAGAAAATTACTGTAGACAAAATAAAAAAACGTATTAAAAGCCAAGTTTCATGTCTTACATTTACTTGAATAGATTCAATAAATAACCACATGGGCGATTGAAACTCAGAGGACACTTTCAGCTGTCGAGTTCTTTTTAACAAAACCAATTTTGGAGCATCAACGAGAAACTATTCCAAAAGGTCCCTAAAACATAGCCACACAAAAATCTTAGAGTTACATAATATTGCCTAGATTGAGGTCTTGAGGCTAAGAGAAACCTCCACTTCAAAAATTGATTGTAGGTTTATTGATTTGTTGTGGAAATTGGTGCAGAATCATAGGTCAATGGGCCTAAAAGGTCCAAAATATTCTGTTATTCTAATTGATCCCTCATTTAAAAAGGGTTGTGGATTTAACGTGTTGGAGAAAAACTTATTTGTAAACAATCAGAAAGCGAGCAATTTTTTTACAAATTTATGTCGTTTTCGATTTTACGTCCATAAGCATCCAGAAGTCTTCTAAAAGTGTTTCATTGGTACGAAATTAGAAGTTTGGTGAACACTTTGAATTTTGGATAGAAAGCAAGAAAGAGTAAAGAGTTTTCATAAAAAAATTTAAGTGAAAGGGTGTTTTTTTTTTCGAAGAGACAGTAAAATCTGTTTCTAATCTCAAAATACATAAACATAATTGCTGAATTTCAATAGGGTACCATTATTATTTTTATTACTTACTTTGTTCAATACACCCACATTTTCCCAACACCTAAAAAAACACCCTTTCACATGAAAAAAATGTATAAACTTATTTTATTCGTCATTCCCATGGGAAAGACAACATTTTTAATAAATGTCTTTAGGTACCATTTATACCACTGATTTTATCGGACTTATCGCGGAATACCCTTAATTCGCAAAAAAAAAAAACACTCTTTCACCTAAAATATTAATATAGATTCTTGGATTCTGTTATACCTAAATGAAACATTTGATCTTTTTTGGAGGTGCTATTTTTAAATATTATGTTGTATAATAGAATTTTAGACCAACATAATATCTCGGCTGAGGATGCAAACCTCGTAGATCTATTTTTGTAAATTTTTCAGGACATCAGTAAATTCTAATACCAAACTTACTTTCACTTACTTACTTGTTATGTCTAATATTGTAATTTGTATTGCATTAGTTTTAAACCAGGATTAAATAATTCAGATGCCTACTTCAGAAATTTTCAAAAATAATTTTTTTTTAAAAGAGGATTGCGAGGTTTACATCCTTGGCCGACGAATATTGTGATTTAGTTCACTCAGCAAAATCAATTTTGTTTTTTTGAGTGTATCATGTGCTTATATCCATTCCATTTCACCAAGAGAATATATAAATTGTTTTCAGTTGAGACTAGTCACTAAAAGAGTTATGCAAACGAAGCAGTATGCAAGCGTCGAATGATACTCGCATGTTGCATCATATACCTCGTGCTGCACAAAATGAAGATTGAAACGAATTTTCATGTGACGTTGACGTGATCTGCTGGAGACGTTTTCTTTTCGTACGAATGAATAAAACAATTCAAATATGCACTGACAAGTTAAAAAAAAAAAACGATTTAATAGTGCATTAAACTGCTGGCTATTCCTCGAATATTATTTACTGGACTGCTAGTTTTGGTATAAGAACTGGTGCTGGCTGAATGAATACAATGCAAATGCAATTAATTTTGTTATACAATCTGAATATGTTAGATATCTATATCTACCAACACTCATTAGTTTTGGGTTGGTTGTTGAAAATATTATATTAAGACTTTTTGATACAAAAACAAAAAAATTAAAAGATGTGAGTACAACCTAGGCTGACAGCCAATTTATTTTGGAATGGATGGAATTTAAATAGACGAAAAAAATCAAAATTCTGTTTTTTTGATTTTATACTCCGAAAAATCGATTGCTTGACACCTCTAGAATGTACTCACCAAATATGAGCTCTTTGGCCTTGTACACTTTTGAAAAATATTTGCATTAAAAACAACATTTTATTGCAAATGAAAAAAATTTGCATTGAAATTAAAATTTTTATTGCAAGTAAAAATATTTCGCATAGAAAAAAAAAATTACTGCAAATAATAAAATTTTCTGCATTAAAAAAAAAAAAATTCAATGCAAAATGTGTGCATCAAATATTTTTTTTTAATACTCGTCGAATTTCTTACAAATTTGCCTACTTGACCATACATAAACTTTTTCAACTATAATATTGAAGATAATATAAGGTCAAGAAGCCAAATTTGTAAGAAATTCGACGAGTATTAAAAAAAAAAAAATATTTAATGCACACATTTTGCATTGAATTTTTTTTTTTTTTCAATGCAGAAAATTTTTTTTTTCAATGCAAATTATTTTTATTTATATTAAATACTTTATTTTCAATGCAAAATTTTTTCATTTGCAGAAAAATTTTTTTTTAATGCAAAATATTTTTCAGTAGTTGCAACTTGCAGTAAATTTTTTTTTTTAATGTAAATCAGTTGTTGCAAATATTTTTTTCTTAATGCAATTTTTTTTATTTGCAATAGATACCTACATTTTTTTTTTTTTAATTTGTAATGGAAAGGAAATACATTAAAAATAAAATGATTTTTAACAACCATGGTGATGCTCCTAAACTCGTTTTTCATTTTTACTAAGCGTTCGGCTGTGCTTTGGCAAGCGGTTGGTCGTTGGTGGTTCGGCATTCGGAAAATTTTCGACTGATGTTCGACGGCCCAGAATTTTTTTTCTCTTTAAAAGATCAATTCCAATTTTCACTCGTGAAGGAAAATTTCTGCATCAAAAAATCCTAAGTGCTCAAAAACCTTCAGTCGTAGTAATATCGCCTTCAAATGACTCTTGAAATATTCACATTAAATTTTTATTTCGACTGGAAATAGATAAAATTTGTATATAAGTGTCAAGTACAAAACACCTTCCTTAAATATTTTTTTTTATAAAAAAAAAAAACTCAACATTTTTGTGATGTCAAAAAATATTCATTTCTGCATAGTGCATATCTATGCAAGTATTGAGATTTTTTCTCACCACATCACTTTTAACTCTTGTAGTATAACTCAAATGGATCAAGTAGGTGTTTGCTGCTTCAGTTGATAGCTATATGTTTAGGAACCCACTTAACACTTTTCTATTGCCTGGATTCACACACTCGTCTTAACCACTTTTTAAAAAATAAGCTAAAATATCTTCTACGACAAACTCGAACTTGTTCATGTTTAAGTACAAATTTGAAAAAAAAAAAAAAATTGACTGAAGTGTGCTTAAACATTGCCACTCAGTTGTGCAATGTGATGCATTATGTCCTTTCGTATATTCGTCTTTTCAAAAAATTATTTACGCGACAAACGGAATAAATTTCCACGTAAATGGATTTTGCATCAGAGTACAGTTGGTATAGGTAGGTACTTGGTGGAAAATTTTACTTCACTCCAAGGAAAATGACAGAAATCTGGCACTTTTCCATGTTGTACATATTCCTGCACTTCCAGGTAACATGGCACACAGCATCTGCTTCAGGCATTTTCAATTTGTTAATCGAAAAGTTTGCACTTTTCAACCCACTACCAACACCACCGCCACGGTCTTTCCCGGTCGCATTTAATTCCCTGTTCTTGTCCCTGTTCAAAGTCGTTGTTTGTCGTCGTCCTCCTCGTTGCTGCTGTCACCAGCCATAGTCAAGTCATGTCTTGGCGTTTAGAGAAAAATGTGTTTTAACTTGCTGCGCAAATTTTCCTTGCACTCAAATGCATTTTGTGAATTCTAGCATAATCGTTGGCATTTGATTTAGGCAATGAGGGAAAGAAAATTTCTTGTACTTAATGATATGTCGCTATTTAAAAATCTTTTACAATTCAATTACTGATGGATCTGGACGATAAATGCGCAGTCAAAAGGAATTGATAAAAAGTTAACAATCAAATGAGACTCAAATGCAAATAAAATCACTGCTGGATTGCATTTCTTCGTTGTATGGTTCAATGCTATTAAATAGTCTATTATGATAATAACCATGAGGTGTTGATTAAGAGAATGAAACACATTAACTAATTGTCGGATTTCGGTGATGATTCAGATCTCTGTTTGCTGGTTATTGACTGTCTTCAACAAAGTGTGTGTGTGTGTGGGTTTTTGGAATTAATTTTTTTTTGACCAAAAATAACGGCAACTGTCATATTATAAAAATTTTGGAATATTTTAATTTCTCAAAAAACGCCTCTAACGATTTTGTAATAATTCAAATATATGTATCTAATAGTTTTTAAGCAAGGTCTATCTTTTCGTGGAAAAATTTTTGTTCGAAAATCATTAGGTATGAACGGTATCTGCCATAGAACCTTTTTTTTCAAATCTGATTTTCTGCCCAAAAACTTATTCAATTTCAACGAATAATAAAATGTTGAAAAAATATAATTTTTGAATTTAAAAAAAAAAAATTTGAAAATTCAACTTTTCGAAAAATCATCAATCATCCTAATCAATTAAAAAATCATTTACCTAAAAGAATCAGTTCTTTAAGAAACGGCTCTAACCATTTTTAATTTTTTTTTTTCTAAAAATGCATCTTAACAAAAGAAAACAAATTGCATACTTGTTTTGGAGCTCAATTTGTATTCAGATGTTGGTTTTTACCTTTCTAAAACAAATTTTTTTGGTTCACACAAATTTTCTTTTTTTTTTTTTTTTTCACTTCAGATTCTTTGATGTAGTAAGCTTAGAACAAACTTTTAACTACAATCAGAGGCTCATCATAAGTGCATGTTAGTGGTTAGTAGACAAAAAATACAACCTCCCACATGCACAATATAAAACAAAATAATTACGAACAAATTTACAAGTTATAAAATTATAAGTACAAAAAATCCAACATGTATAATTTATTTAAAACATTGATTAACAGTCACGATTGTGGAGCACTGGTTCGAAACAATGTTTTTAAACCCATTTTCGTCAAATAAAAGTCTAAGGATGAATGGTTCAAGTTAAAAAGTTTACTCATGCGACTAAGAGGCTCATTAATACCATAGTTTGTTCAATGAAAGTCGATATGCAAAGGTTCAAATCTTCGTAGGAGGTGAGATCCACACGGATAATTTATACCAATACAAGCTAATGGATCAGGGGCGTCAATTTGGGAATTAATAAGCTGATTTCTAAATTCTATTTAAAAACTCTTAAACATTTAAGCAACTTTAACCCTTAGCGAAAGTTCGTGCCACCCAGTCATGCATTTTATTTTTTTACTACAGAAGCGGATTTTGGCACTGTAACGAACTTTTTCTACATACACCAATATTTCATAAATAATCCCATAATTCCATTCCCTTTGCAGATTTATTTAAACTATCAATTAATAAACTTTCTGCATTGAGATGACAAAGTCTTAAACCTTCCTTTCGGTAACTCAAAACTCTTACCATTGTACGCAGTCCATTCAAATTATTCTACTTGTATTTGATTTATTACTTGCTAATTGCTACATATTTCAATATCAAATGAAAACTTACATACATAAATTTATTGTCGATATTCTGAAAAAGGATAACCACAAAACGTCTCCGGGTCTACTTAGTAGGTACTCCTGAGAAAATCCAATACATCGTAAGAAATCTGGAGGACTTGATAAGATGTCCAATTTTATTCTATAAAACAATACCTACATAGTTGGTGATGATGAGGTTGCTCAGCCATGTATTGTACCACAACCAATCTTGCGCAACTTCAGCGAAAACAAAGATAAAATATCTGAAAGTTAAATTTAACAAGCTGTTCCGGTTAAGACCACCTGAGGTCGATTAAAGAAAGCAAATTGCATTTTCCTCCGAATCTATATACTTATAAGGTACATTATTAGTACCTAGAGTTTTCCAGCTTAAATTGCATGAATCAGCTGATAATCTTCGAAAGGAAAATATTGCGAATCTACATTAGAATCCAAAACAAATATGTTTCTACAGTTCTGGATATCTAGGATACCCAATTTTTTAATTTGTCTACAACGAAATAGTTTGTGATTTCGTTTCCGGAAATAATCTTGTGCATAAGTAACAGCTGTTATCGCTAATATGCAATTAAAAACTAAAGCATGGGTTACATTTTCAATTTCCTTAATATATTTTTATCTGTTCTGCATATAACTGAATCTACACATAAACTTGAAAAAAAAAACACACACACACAAAAAAAACATCCAGCCTCGAATTCCAATATCAGAATTGGAAGTGTGCTCGATTACTCATCAGCGAATGGAACGAGCTGATGTGTATCAGATTGAATTCAAATGCTGCTTGTATCCCACATGACTTTTCTTTCAAAACGT
The DNA here is from genome assembly GCF_945859705.1 of Episyrphus balteatus. Classification (NCBI taxonomy): domain Eukaryota; kingdom Metazoa; phylum Arthropoda; class Insecta; order Diptera; family Syrphidae; genus Episyrphus; species Episyrphus balteatus. Next base: position 80,669,736 of record NC_079136.1, on the reverse strand, counting down.
ATTTGGATATCCTTGTGAACGGGAAAACGAGTTGAAAAAAAAAATAAATATGAAAAATCTGAAACACAAAAGAACATTTTTGACATAGATCTACATCTACATACATACTCTCCGATACGAAACCCTTAAATCAAACGTATCTACTATAGCTAGTGCAGTGCAGAATATTCTTTTTTTTTACCAAAACCGGAAATATGACAGGCTCGCAGTCCCAGTTTTCACATATTTTCCATCTTTCCGGAAAAATCAGAGAACATCCATAACAATTCATACATGTATCACCGAATCGGAATCCGAACCGAACCTATTTCGTTTATCCGGAATTTGAACATTTTTATCCAAGTTTAAGCAAATGTATGTATCTATAGTTATATCTAGATAGGATGAATCCATTTGCCTCTATTACCTTCAACCCTATGTGAGGGGTGAGGCAAGCTAGTCCAAAAGAAAATTCAGAGAATTTAATATTTGCATGAAAATGTTGCTTCTATTAACTTATTTTTTTTTTTGAAGATAAAGTTGTTGAAAAGAATGGAGGAGCTTTCAACAAAAAAATTTCATATGACATTTTTGCCATTACTTTATGTTTTTTTTTTTTTTTTTGTATTCTTTCATGGGACATTTTCGTTTAACACTTTTTGAACCCAACAAAATTCGTGTGCATCATCCTAACGCCCCTCGTAGAAATTATAAAATATAGTTTAAAGAAGATAAGTATTAATAAAACAGTACCTTATGTGAACAATTCATGTCAAGTACGAAGGGTACATAAATCCAAACAAAAACTTATCATATCTGGAAATAGAACTTGACTAAGTTGCTTCAATTAATCAATTCAAGAATAGAATTAAGTTCTTGACTGTCTTAAAAACCAATGAAAAACATTTTTTAATTAAAATTATGTCTTTATTTATTAAGTTTATTGTTTTTTGTAGGAACTCTCATAACACTGTGTAACAAAATAAAAATCATGTTAATAACTTTGGAATCGACCTACCAGAGGTTGTAGGTATTATACTGAGTACATCATATTACGTAACTTGAAATTTTTCATAGTCCCTCAAAATTTCAAGTTATCATCAAAAAACCGTTTTTCAAAGTATTCAGATGACAACGGTTTTGACTCAATCATTTTTCGGTCAATTTCAGATTTTTTTTAGATCTAAGCAGAGGAGTAGATACTTGTGCTTTTGGAAAATATTTTTTTATTACGTCCAAGGACCACATTGGGTGTAGATTTTATAGAAATCGGTTAAAAATTGACGAAGCCAGAGTATTTGAAAAGTCTAAAGGTCTAAAAAATTGTTTTTTGTCCCTTAATCTAGATTTTGGGGGTAATTTGAAAAACAAGGTATCGTTGCTATGCAGCCAAAATGCACTAAGTCAAAAAACATAGTTTTGAGTAAATCGATTTTTAAGATTATTTCTCTTGTGAAAATTCAATGTTAACTGTTATTTGTCAGATAATCACTTTAAACACAAACTCAACATTTTGACATTAGTTTCCAAAAACTTTTTTGGTGTTTGAATAACAAAAATGATAATTATGTGAACAAAAGTAGAAAAAGCCATGACTTAGTGCCTTTTACCTGTAATGATTTGCAATTATTTGTTCGTAATGAATACTTTTCTGGCATATGAAGTTAAAGGAAACAACATTATAGCACAAAAGTAAAGACAAAATCTCAATTATACCTATTTAAATCAGAAATTTTACAACGTAGAAGAATTAATACATCTAGTTCTGGAAGGAAATCTTTTGTCTAACATTGTGATGGTAATGATGAAAACCAAGGATGAAAAATTTCAGGAATAACACCTTTCTTACAAATGAGGCGTTCAGAATAATAAATTGTGAAGTCCACTTCTCTATACATAAGTCAGATTTTTAAAGGTCTTTAAAATTAAGGGTTTTGTTCTATATAAAATAATATACTAGAAAGAAATCTTGGAAACCTTTATTTCAAAAGTTCCTTTAGTTCTTGAGAAAAGGCTTTTCAAAGTTCAAAACAATGCACAAATTTCAAATGGACTTAACCCATTATTACTCTGAACACCTCATATATCAATCAGGTCTTTCTCCTAGTTGTGCTAATTTAAGAGGTTCGGTGTACCCTGTACAGTCTTGGCCATTTTTTTACCGGCAGATAATTAGGAACAGGGTTTCTCCCTCTTCGAAAATTCTTAAAAACGTTCAAGTTTCGAAAATTGTGGTCAAATTCATATTAAGTTTGAAGTATTCCCGTTTTATTTTTTTCGTATCGAAAACATTTAATTTGAAGCCAGTTAAGAACGAGAATTCTAATTCATTTTTAAAAGGTTATTAAGATTCATATAGAAAATTCAAGTCGTCTTTACTCGCTGATAAACTTACAATTTGTATTAATCTATTTACATTTGACCGCTTTTTTCTTACATTTACCTCACAAGATACTTTGTAAGTCATTTTTCAAATTTAAAAATGTTGTTTTGAAGACAGGAAAAATGCACTAAGTCTCATTAATGCTTTCTCTTGCTATAAACTGGTACTGATTTAATTTTTCTTGCATTACAGGTAAAAAGCACTAAGTCAACTTAGTGCGTAGTGCCTGTATTAAAGTTATTTTTTCTGACTTCGTGCAAAAATATACCTCAAATAATTCATAAAGTACGCCAAATATTTCTTAGTGTTGTATTTTACTAGATCGATATCATCATTCTGAACCGTTTTGCATTTAAATCTAAAAATCCTTAAAATATGACTTAGTGCGTTTTGGCAGCATACCGACGGTATGCAGTTTTAATATATTCAATATGTCCTACAAAACGTATTAGGTTGCCAGAAAAATATTTTCGTACTTCGTTTTTTTTTTCATTGTATTGAAATGTAAAAATCTGTAGTTATTTTAAATAACACAGGATCCAAGAACTAAGTAAAATCAAAAATTTGACAGATACATGTAGGTAAAGTTATTTTATTTTTTATATTTTCTATATATACACCATTTCAAATTCCTTTCATGCTGATTTTTGGTGAATTATTTCTCAAACATCAAATTTCACTATTTTGACCTTTAAACGTCCATATCTTGAGTTTCAGATTTTTTACATTTTTTGTTTGTATATGTGACTTTTATATCTTAACAATATCTATCGACTGCAGTCTAAATTTTTTTCTACCACTTTTTGTTAAAGAAATAGCTTTTTGACTTTTTTCTAAATTCACCTGAGTTTACCCTACTAAAATGTGAAATTTTTAAAAATCCTGAATATTCAAGTTTTTAAATTCAATTTTATGGATCGACTTCAAGAAAGTCACCAGATATATTGAACTTGTCAAAAAATTTCTTGAATGTGAAGTTATACCTAGGGGAGAGTGGGGCACTTTTGAACACGGGGCATATTTGAACACTGCATATAAAATTTTAGTATATCAATCTTTTTTAGAAATATGTCGATATTTGAGCCCGTCAACACGATATCCATAAACGTCAATGACTTTCCATCGTTATCTCAGCTGAATTTCAGATTTATAGGGGGAAGGTGATTTTTATAGTGGTTTTGCAAGTAAGACCTCGAAATATATAGGCCAAAAATAAATAATTTTCTAAAATATAAAGATGCGTTTTTAATTTAATATGAACTTAAAGAAGCAAAACAAAGAAGGTAATAAATTAAATTTTTTAGTTGTAAGAGTTTAAAAAAAAAATGGGTACGTGATTTCAAAACGCAATACAATTTTTGTTAATGTTTAATGAATTTTAAACTAAATGACGGTATATTTTTGAATAAATATATTAATGTTAAATATTTATTCAACATTTTATGTCGTTGACACAGTTGGGGCAGTTTTGAACAAGTATGGTGGGGCACTTTTGAACATGTTCAAAACCGCCCCGAGCAGTTTGTATCAGACATTTTAAGGACACTTGAATGTGTTTTATTTAATAAATCGTAATGTTCTTATAAAAAAAATAATGAAACTAGCATTTGTGGGCAAAATTAAGAAAAAATGGAAATATGTACAACATAATTGAAGATTTAAAAAAATGCCTGAATTCTTCAAGTTCTGCTAGACTGATCTCGATGAGAACTCGATTATATACCGCTTAAGCGTTATAGAAATTAAGCTACCTACACCAATTAATGCTCCTGATGGTACATGAAGAACATCCGCAATATTAACATTTGGATTTAATGTCTAGAAATATAGGTTGATCACAAAATAAAATCTATTTTACTCTGAGAAGCATAAATGTAGTATGGATAGGTACCATTTTTCTAAGATATGTTTTAAATGAATTTTTCTTATTTTTTGTTTTTCTTTTGAACTTATAAATGTGATAAACTGATGTGATAACTATAGTTTAAATTTTAGTGTTATTTTTTCTGAGTCTTTATTATTTGTTGGTTAATTGAATATGATATAATAATCAATTTTGAGTTTTTGTATGTTCTTATTAAAAAACTAATAAAAAGTTAAGTATTGTTTATTCATTACAACGAAACTAATACTGCTGTTCAAAAGTGCCCCTTCCATGTTCAAAACTGCCCCATACATGGGGCACTTTTGAACATAAGAGCCTATATTGGTAAAAATTCAATATAAATAATTTGTTTAACTAACCAAATGTTCTTTGAAATCGAAGTTCAATGTTAGTAAACTTTACAGATCAAGAAAACGAACATATTTCGTTCACGCAGTGGCGAAAGCAAAAAGTGTTCAAATGTGCCCCACTCTCCCCTACATAATAAAACAAGGGTTGAACATTTTTTTTTTGGGAATTTTGAATTTTTCAATGGAAATTTTGTATTTCGAATATCTCCTAAGCATAGGGTGGACAAACAACGATTTTTAGTATATGAAAAAACGACATAAGTTTTGGAAAAAGTAGTTTTCTCGGATTTCAGATTAATTTGAAATTTTCAGTACACTGTGGTGTATGCGTAACTTTTATTGGGAATTTTGTGAACTTTTGAATATTGTGTACAAATTTTGTATTTGACCATTTCTTGTACTCAGCCCGAACAAATGAAAATTTTTTGTTTTTATCCATTTCTCGAGGTGGACAAACGTTTGACGTTTGAATTTTTGAAAAAAAAAAATATGGGAGATTTAGAAAAAAATGAAATTTTGAGTGCTATATTTTGTTGCTATAATAATATTGTTTTTTGAGCATTTTTTAAACGAAGGGTGATTTCCTTAAAGAAAAAGAATTGGCTATAAAATTTGTTTGACAAAAGTTGGGCAAACGAAGGAGACTAGTTTGGTCACAATTTCGGCTTACGGAGTTTTACCTTGACTAATTGAAATGAAATGTAAAACAAACAAATTTTACTTCTATGTATTTTGAAAATAGTTTTTGCGATATAATTTTTGAACTTAGAGAAAAAACTAAAATAGTGAAGAAATTTGTTGGAATTACCATGAAAAATTCAGAGAAGGTGTATGATAGGAAGGATAATTTAAACACTGAAAAAAAACAACATTTGATTTTTAAAGTGGTGAAACTAAAATAAGTTTTTCTGTCATGATTTTTAAACTAAGGGTGGACTAACGAAAAAATGTTGGGCTATCCTGAGGTAATATTGGGCAAACGACCCACGGTTTTAAACTAACGATTTTTTCACAGAAAAAATATCAAAATTTTTTTCGGTTCACTATTGAAAAAAAGTTTTTGTTTTTGTATCATTTGAAAAATTAATGGATTAAAGAAAAAAAAAAAAAAGTCGGGCTATCCTGGGCTAACGTAGGGCAAACGAACCATAGCCCAAAACTAAAATTTTGTACACTTTATGAAAAAAAATTATTTTTTGTTATTTTTTAACTAGGTAGGGCTAAGGTAGGGCTAGCGAAAAAAAAAATGTGAGCTATCCTGGGCTAACCTTGGGCAAACGAACCAGGTCGATTTGAAAAAAAAAAAATATTTTGTGGGGGTGCCAACTTCTCATAGCCCATGGCAACCCTGTGATCTGCTCATGTGTGCGAAAGTTCTAAAACGATATTCATGGGCTGCCATATCATACTCTTGGCGGGGTAGGGGTTGGTTCAGGGTTCCCAGGTTGAGGGGAAAATCACCATTTTTGCCGATTTTCTTGGACGAAAGGGATAAAATAGGGGACGGTGATAAAAAAGGGGAAAAAATATCTAAAAGGGGAAAAATTTAAACTTACAAAAACTTTAGACACAATCTTTGAACAATGGAATCAATTTAAATAAAACTTAATTTCGAAATAAACTATCGTATTCCACGCTTAGTGGATTTTTTAATTTGACAGCTCTACTAAAAACTAGGGTGCTTCCATTTTTTAATTCACTCCTCAAAATATTTCATTAAGGGAATCTGTACTTTTTTGGGTATATCAAACGAAATTTTCAGCCAGCAGCCGCGGCAGTAAAATAAATAAAAGTAAAAAAAATATTTATACATTTTTAAGACATCGTTGTTAAAAAAGCCTGCCTTAATCGGCATAAATACTCTATGATTTACAAAAATACATTAAATATAGAAAATAATATCCATTTTTTATTAAATTAGCACTGATATTTTAGATTTACCCTCAAAATTAAATTTATGAAGTAGTTCCATACTTCATAAATTTTATTTTGACTGTTTTGAGTTTGAAAATGAAATATGTATTTTGAGCTTCATTTTTGTAAATTTTTTTTAATTTACTTATGTCTTTTATAAAGTTTTTATTTTTATGAATAAATTAAATACAAAATTAATATGTTTAAAAAAAGATGTAAGTAAAAAAATTAAAAAAAAATAAATACTTGCATTTTTTTTCTGGAAAAAAGGGGATTTTTTTTACGAAAAAGGGGAAAAATGAACGTTTTGGTGTTAATAAAAGGGGATTTTTATTTTGAAAACCTGGGAACCCTGGGTTGGTTATCTTGTACTATAAAAGCCAATATTGAACCCTTCAATCATATCAAGATAACAAATTTAATTTTTCAATTTAAAAAATTTGCTGTTCTTCTTACAGCAAATTCCTTGTGTACCTATATTCTTTGTATTAGCTAAAAAGAAAAACAGAAATAAATACCATTCCATCCATATTCACCCTATATCTATAATATTCTACATCTATTACACGGTGTTACAAAAATGAGGTTTTAAAATATACGCGGGCGGAGACCTATCAGGTTTTGTAGAGCTAGTCGCACTGAATACGAAACGGTATTTGAAAATCCCCTAACACCCCCAAAATCTGGAGTTATGGGCAAAAAACGGTTTTTTGGACCTTCACCCATTGAAAAAATTCTAGCTTCGACAATTTTTTACCCATTTTCGATTTTTTTACAGTTTCTGATAGAAGATAAATATACCTTTTTAACAATGTATAAAACATGTAACTCGGTTAAACCACTTAGAATTTATAAGATGTCAAAGTTCAAAAATTCAATTTTTTTTGTCATTTGCCCAACTTCGGCATCAATTTAAAGTATATGTTTTCAAAACAACATGCTATTTAAAAAATATATTCTAAAACTATATCTATTTTCCAATTGATCGATGTATTTTTTATGAAAATCACTTCAAAATTGGCTTAGAAAAAAAAATTTTTCGATTTCAACCCAGGTACAGAAATTGGAACTTTTAGGTATAGAACAAAAATGTTGTTTCGGCACGTAGTAGGATAAGTTGGGCGCCAGGATTTGATAACGGGTTTTTGTAGAGGAGCTCAATACAAACATTTTTTTCTTTGGAAGGGGGGTCTATCTCCCCTCGTTTAGGTGGGAGGGGCATTTTTCTAAAAAAAATTATCAAAATAAAAAAAAATTATTAAAAAACAACGGCAACACTTACAGTAATAAATGATACCATTTCCAAAAGGCAAAATTGTGCATTTGATTCTAATTTTTAAATCAATATAATATTGCCAATAGTTTTTGAAATAATCGATTTCAAAGTTAAAAATAGGGGAAAAAAAATTTTTGAAAACTCATTTTATACTATTTTTGTCCAGACTGTGAATTTTAGTAAATAAATTACTTAGACAGAAAACTGCCTCAATTAATTCCTTATCGAACAGTGAAAACTATATGTTTCTATGTCTTCTAGTTTTTGAGAAAATTGAAAAACAAAAACAAATAAAAACAAAAAATATTTTGAAAAAAGAAAAATCTGATAAAATAATTTTTCAATTTTCCCAAAAACTAGAAGACATAGAAACATATAGTTTTCACGGTTCGATAAGGAATCAATTGAGGTAGTTTTCTGTGTGAGTAATTTATTTACTAAAATTCACAGTCTGGACAAAAATAGTATAAAATGAGTTTAAAAAATTTTTTTTTCTCCTATTTTTAACTTTGAAATCGATTATTTCAAAAACTATTAGTAATATTATATTGATTTAAAAATTAGAATCAAATGAACAATTTTGCCTTTTGGAAATGGTATCATTTATTACTGTAAGTGTTGCCGTTGTTTTTTAAGAATTTTTTTTTATTTTGATAATTTTTTTTTAGAAAAATGCCCCTCCAACCTAAATGGGGGGAGATAGACCCCCCTTCCAAAGAAAAAAATGTTTGTATTGAGCTCCTCTACAAAAACCCGTTATCAAATCCTGGCGCCCAACTTATCCTACTACGTGCCGAAACAACATTTTTGTTCTATACCTAAAAGTTCCAATTTCTGTATCTGGGTTGAAATCGAAAATTTTTTTTTTCTAAGCCAATTTTGAAGTGATTTTCATAAAAAATACATCGATCAATTGGAAAATAGATATAGTTTTAGAATATATTTTTTAAATAGCATGTTGTTTTGAAAACATATACTTTAAATTGATGCCGAAGTTGGGCAAATGACAAAAAAAATTGAATTTTTGAACTTTGACATCTTATAAATTCTAAGTGGTTTAACCGAGTTACATGTTTTATACATTGTTAAAAAGGTATATTTATCTTCTATCAGAAACTATACAAAAATCAAAAATGGGTAAAAAATTGTCGAAGCTAGAATTTTTTCAATGGGTGAAGGTCCAAAAAACCGTTTTTTGCCCGTAACTCCAGATTTTGGGGGTGTTAGGGGATTTTCAAATACCGTTTCGTATTCAGTGCGACTAGCTCTACAAAACCTGATAGGTCTCCGCCCGCGTATATTTTGAGTGTTACACCGTGTTATTCTTCTAAACCTTAAGTTGCATTTAATGCGAAAACTTTTTTACTTGATCATTCGATTTTGAATTATGTATGAATGGAGGCATTCTGACGTTGTGGTTTTTCGAAATGTACAGGTGTTGTTGGTTTTATATAGTCCATTGGCACCTGTCACAGGACTATACTGTGTCTTACATTCCAGCATAGTCCCAGTCCCAGTGGTAGTGACTGGCATGGCCTAACATAAAATAAGTTATGGGAGCACTTTAAGTAGGTTGAATTATCTTGGACGTTCACACAATAAAATTACAAATGCGAGTTTAGGGGGGAATTTTGAGAAAGAGATGAGCTGGCGTAAAACCGTATGTGGGCAATGATGAGTGGGAATTTAATGGACTGCTGTATTGAATTAAATTTAGAAGCGAATAACAACACCCTTTTGTCAAACAATGTTTTAATGGCAGACAATGTGTGTTTTATGGGGCTCTAAGCAACAGAGTTAGGTTAAGAGAATGAACAAAATGAGTTTATATGGAGTAAGTCAACTTTAATGGAGTGCCATATATATTCTACTTACAAAAGGTTTTCATTTTGAATTTTATATAGGTATAAACGGATTACACATATGGATATGTATGTATACGAAGGTACCTTTTCTTTGACGTGTTAACATGTTCGTATATTTCAGATTTATCAAATAGTTTGTATGTATGTATAGCTACGTATTCGTGAGTACGTGGATAAGATGATGTTTAGAGCCTTGTCTCTTTTATTACTACATATAATAAATATGTCTGAAACTACTTATCTCGAATGCGAACATGCCTTAATAATACAGGTAAAATAGGCATTTATAAAAAAAAAATTGTTACACTCATGAAACTTGGCAAAAAGTTTGCTTTTGGGATAAGAACCAAGTACAAAAGAGTTGGGTGGAAGGGTGTTTTTTCGCGGACAAGAGGGAGGGGGTGAAGGTCAAAAATATACTGAAAGAAATTGTTTGTTGAATATCATCATATGACACATGTTTTCAAGGTATTTTTTGATGCTGAATCTAATGACATAAAAATAAAGTCAATACGATTACTCTATAAAAAGTTATTTCCGATTAAAAACCAGGGTGCTTGTTTTTTGACCTCAACAGGTAAAATATAACCGAAACCCATGTGAAAAACATGCTACACTGATAAAATTTGGGATGAAGGTTTAAGATAAAACAGGGACAAATTATTCATAAAGTTTTTAAAAATATTTTGGGTGAAAGGGTGTCTTTTTGATAAGTTAAGTTGTGTGTGAGAAAGGTATCATAACAGCTAACTTATATTTTATTAATTTTTAAAACTTGGTGAAATAGTTTTGGTTGGTATAAGAATTAAGAATCTATAAAAAGTAAAAAATTATTTTGGTGAAAGGGTGTTTTTTTTCAAGAAATGATTAAATTCGGAATTAGTACCACAAACGCTGGGAAAAAATTGTTACACCAATGAAAATTGGTAAAAATGTTTCATTTATAACAGAAAGCAAAAACTCTATACAAATATTTTAGGTTAAAGGGTGTTTTTTTGGGAAATAGGGAAAAATCCGCGATAATTACGGAATTCATTAAATATGTTCACTTTCCCATGGGAACTACGAATAATGTAAGTCTATAAATTTTTGTTATGGGAAATTATATTTTTTTTTAGAAGTAAATAAAATATGGGTATATTTGAAAAAGTGTGATATGCTAGAGTAATATTAGTGGTACCCTATTGAAATTTAGCAAATATGTTACTTTTAAGATAAGCAACAAGAATCTTAAGTATCTATAAAAATATCATGGTTAACAGGGTGTTTTTTTGAGTGAAAACAGAAATGATGGGTCACCCTAATGAAATTGGTAAAAACATTGATTTTGAGATAGAAAGCAAGAATAAAGAGTTTTCATAAAAACAATTTTGGTGAAAGGGTGTTTTTTTCGAAGAGACAGTAAAATCTGTAATTGGTCCCAAATAGCCAATGATTCATTTTATTTATGGTTTTGATGACAAATTAAACATTTATAAATAAGTTCTTACACGTTTTACGCGAATCATTGGCTTTTTGGGACCAATTACAGATTTTACTGTATCTTCGAAAAAAACGCCCTTTCACCAAAATTTTTTTTATGAAAACTCTTTATTCTTGTTATTATTAATCTTAACTTATCAAAAAGACACCCTTTCACATAAAATATTTTTAAAAACTTTATGAATAATTTGTCCCTGTTTTATCTTAAACCTTCATCCCAAATTTTGTCAGTGTAGCATGTTTTTCACATGGGTTTCGGTTATATTTTACCTGTTGAGGTCAAAAAAACAAGCACCCTGGTTTTTAATCGGAAATAACTTACTTTTACCATAAAAGCAGGTACCTGCGACCCAGTCGTGCATTTTATTTTTTTTTTTCTTACATTTGGAGGCAGATATGCAGATGTCTGCCGACCAAAGGTTCAAAATTATTTTGGTTTACAGATCTTAGAACACAGTGAACTTTGAATTTAGAGAGAAAAAATATATACCTATTTTTTTCCTTGGATTTTCGAGAAAAAATCAAAACAAAGGTCTATCTAAGCTCTATATTCGCAACTCAAAAACCAATAGTTTAAACAAAAAAAAATTTTAAACTTATTTTTTGAAGATTTTCGAAAAAAATCCTCCAAATTCATTGCGTGAGGTACCAAAAGAAAGGTCTCTTTGATTTTTATTCATAAATTAAACTCAAGAGTTTATTTTAGATCAGAGTTATATTTTATTTTAGTAATAAACAGGTTTTTTTTTACATAATTTCTTGTGGGGCTCTGGCATCTGTTGGGGGCCATGGGGCACTGCCTCGGCTGCCCCATGGTATGCACGCTCCCGTTCGCAAGAAAAAAAAAATTGTGGCGTTTACGGCAAACCAATTCGACGAAATATTTAAATTCTCTATGCACTCATGCAAAAGATTCAATCATTCATCCGCTGCGCTAGCGTAATAAATGAAAAGATTTCACTTTTATTGTATAAAAAAATTAATAACGTAATTAAGATTTTAATGGCTCTGCTGGTAAAATCACACCCTTATATTTGTATCCTGAATTTGTTTCTTCTGATTTTATTTTTTTAACTAAAATTTATTTGATATTTCTTTGGTCAAATCATTATATTGAAAGAAAAAAAAGTTACATAAAATCAATATCGCAAAACCTATAAAACAAAACTTTCCTTATGTTAGAAGCCTATATCTCTACATGACAATGTGGTTATGAAAATGAAATCGAAATGGTTTTGTCGCTGCTTTTCAAGGAAACATTCACATAAAAATTGAAAGTGGAAAGCGGGAGAAAAAAAAAAACTATACTGTAAAAGAAATCATTCCCTTTTATATTGTTCACTTTTTAGTAGGTCGGTTTTTTACGATTTTTCCCAAGATTTTACGATACAGTATTGTAGGTACCTATCTATGGAAGAAACTCTTTTTCTTTGACTTTGAAAAAAGGGTGGGTAGTCTTCCGTTGACTATACCGTTGTAAAAAGCAGAAAACGCAAAGGATAAATAATCCTTTCGATGAGGCTAATAAAAAAGCGATCATCTTCATTGTGGTTTGGGGGAAACAAACAAAATTTATTCTAACCACTATCTCTGGTAAAAGGATACTATGGATGTGCTTTGCGAGTTTAATCCGCCTCTAAGTATACCTACATAATACGTTATGCTCTTAAGTTTTATGTGAAGAATCATTTGACGAGGGGTATAATATTCTTGATGACATTTTCCACAAGTCATTTGCAGAAAACAAAAGAAAATGCGTTGTCGGATCGTTAAAATGTTTTTACTTAAGACTGCGAACTTGCCCAAGTCAATGGTTTGTTTATTGTTGTATGTTTGGCCAATGACAAAAGAAATCTATCTATATAGTTTTGTGATGTTGAGTTATGACAATAGATATTAACGAAAGGTTTTTTTTTCTCTTAATGAAAAGGTTGCGAAATGCTATTTCGCTAACAGTTTTTTTTCTAAAAATAGAATTTTAATGGATTTTGTTATTTCTGATTTCTTAACAGTTCAGTGACTTCAATTGCTCATATTGCCTAAACCAAATTACCGAATGAATTAACTAAGTCTTTTATTTTCTGATATACAGTAGTAAACACACAAAGGGTGTCGCAAAAATTGATATCATAACGTGAATGTGCTAAAATCTACATGGTTGTTGACGACAATAGAAGAAAAAGAAACTGTCAACTTCGAGCCCTTAAAACCTTAAATAAGCCTTATAATATAATGTATTGTGTCCAGTACATCGCCACTCAAATATTGCAGTTAAGAGAAGGAAAAACCTTAATTAATTTATCCTTTTAACACAACTAAAAAGTCATTTTTTATTTTGATTACGAGTTTTTTAAACTACATGACTATTTTATTTTAAATAACTACCTTTTAATTTTCCCATTCATAGTATGAATATATATTGTACTGTCAGTTTAAATGAAATATCTACGGTTTCAGTCTAGAGTAAGTAGCCTGGCAAAAGCATATTCAATTTCAGTTAAATCAAATTATACATATGTATTGACATTGAGCCACGAGCTCCAACCACCATTTTATAGTATGTAAGAGTCAAAAATGTAAATTGTATTAAAGGGAAATTTCATTTTTTGCGTAGTAGCGAACAAAAATCATGTAGATAAGTGTCCACTCATTTATGGTTACAATTTAAATGTAGATAGGTAATGCTGAAAAAATCAAAATTTTATTTTTGAGCGAACGAAAAAAAAAATGCAAGCTAAACATTTGTAAAAACCCCAATAACAAAATATTTTGGCACATCGCTGGCTGAGAATTATAAAGTTGTATGTCAACTCACCTTAGCTTTGAGAAAATCGATCTCAAAGTTTTGGATGAATCAGTAAAGTATTGATGCAATCTTATAAAGGACCCTAAAAAGGTCATAAAACCATAAAAAAAAAACATTAATTTCACCACAAAAAAGGGTTCTATGAGCATTTTTAAAAAATGACATAGAACCTCTTTATGAAAAAGTTTGTTACAAATTTTGAAAAAGGTTCTGTGTTCAACATAGAACCTTATAGTTATAAAGACCTTACATGTAATAAATGGATTTTATATGGAAAAAAGTGACTTTCATCGTGAAATAATCTCTGATTTTATTTTTAATTTTTTTTTTAACTAGGACTTGTCAAATTCTATTTTAATTAAGATAAAAAAATACCACAAATCAAGTAGTTGCATTTATAGTAAACAACAATTCCTGCTTTTGTTGAATTAGGTAGGTACACGGAATAAAATTGTTCGAATTTATATTAAACTAAGCAGATTTTTGCATGCTTTTTTTTTTGCCAAAAAGACAGCCGTCTTACAAAACAGTCATCTACGGTGCAAAATGTATGTACCTATGCCAAACAATTTAAAGTTATTTAATCTTTTAATTTCAGTTAGAATGCACATAAAATTAATGAAAAATCATTTCAATCCTAACAGGTACACTTAAATTTTCTTAAGAAGAAAATTCTTGTTAAAATTAATTGAAGTTCACTTTGATTTTAACAGAGATTAAACGGATTCTACTTTTTTTATTTAAAATTCTATTAATTCAAGAGGATGGGATTTTGGAGGAGTATCATCTTGATTCTAAGTGCCAGTTGTACAAACGTGGATCAGCCTTGTTTCATGAATTTTACCCACCGATTTCGGCGGATTAGCTGCTGGTCAAATGCAGTTCAAGCATTAATTTGGCTATTTTTATATATGTATATGGACCTTGAACCAGTGCTAAACCTCAGCCTTACTATGGATTTCAGAAGGTAAAAGTTGCTGATAGGTATTTGTAGGCCCTAAGTGCCTAATTTGTCTCCATGTATAACGTAAGTAAATTTACTTCGAGTTAAAACAAAAAGTTTTATATGATGAAACTAGTAACAGAAATAAATAAATATACCTAATTATTGTAAAGATTAATAATGAAGATATTTAGTTCTTTTTCGTCGGCTACAAAGAAAAAGAACTAAATATTTTAATAAAGAAAGGTCACGAAATAAGGAAGAATTTAATAATGAAGAGTTCACA
The DNA here is from genome assembly GCF_945859705.1 of Episyrphus balteatus. Classification (NCBI taxonomy): domain Eukaryota; kingdom Metazoa; phylum Arthropoda; class Insecta; order Diptera; family Syrphidae; genus Episyrphus; species Episyrphus balteatus. Next base: position 80,654,567 of record NC_079136.1, on the reverse strand, counting down.
TCCATTAGTATAGTAAAATCTTGACCTTTAAACAAAAAAAATTACTCATTTTGCCAACTAAATACAACTAAAAATTAGTTGATTTTTTTTTTTAATATTTTTGTTTTTTTGGGTAGGTACTAAGTTGAAAGATGAATCTCGTTTGCAATTGCTTTATCATATGTAGTATATCTTGCCATCGGATTTAGGTTTGTCCTTTTTGGTCCTTTTGAGTTTTGACTTATTTTGTTTAAAGAAAAAAAATGTTTCTTTAACTTTTGGTTTATTAATATACGAACTTTATTAATAATACAGTCAAATAAGGAGAAAAAAAGGGTAAATCTCGGAATGAATGTTAGTAGAAATTTTTTTTGCTCAATATCTTCCTTTTGCCATTCTATAACATATCTCAAAAGTCTAGAAAAATCTCATGTCCGCTTGTCGCGATTTCAAGGTCAAATCGCGAAATGGAGATTTTCAAAATTAGCAAAAATAGGCTATGGTATTATATACATATATGATACATGATTTCAAGGTATTTTTTAATGCTGATTCCAAAAAATCTAAAATCAAGACAATCTGACGTCTCTGGAAAAAGTTATACCTGTTTTTCATCTGTCAACTCATATTATTATAACAGTTGCAAATTTACTGCCGAAAACCCCTAAAAGTTATGGTAGACGAACCAAATTTTGCATGAAGATTTTAGAATCCATCATTATTAAAAATCAAAACAATCCATTACAAAAAATATATATACCTACGAAATAATGGTATTTTTTGATGAAGGGGCAAATTTTAGGATATGCACTAAAGAAGATTCTTGTTCATCTTAGGAATAAGTGCTAATAGGCTAATTTTTTCATTTTAATCTTTGTTTGGATATTCTTTAAGTACCCTCAAAAATCTAAAAAAAATCTCATGTCCGCAGGTCCTAATTTTCTTGGTTTGAAGATAAGTTGCAGATTTTAAAAAATTAATAAGAAAAGTTTAAATTTTTATATGTATACCAACATAAGCGACATGATTTAAAGGTATTTTTTAACAATTATTCCAACAAAACTCACAAACAAGTCAACCTGACCATCCCTGAAAAGTAATGCACCTTATTCATGTTGATCTGACACAAATATCTGAAGTGTAGTTTTTCAATTTTTTAAAATCTGCACCTTATCTTCAAACCAAGAAGATTAGGACTTGCGGACATGAGATTTTTTTTAGATTTTTGAGGGTACTTAAAGAATATCCAAACAAAGATTAAAATGAAAAAATTAGCCTATTAGCACTTATTCCTAAGATGAACAAGAATCTTCTTTAGTGCATATCCTAAAATTTGCCCCTTCATCAAAAAATACCATTATTTCGTAGGTATATATATTTTTTGTAATGGATTGTTTTGATTTTTAATAATGATGGATTCTAAAATCTTCATGCAAAATTTGGTTCATCTACCATAACTTTTAGGGGTTTTCGGCAGTAAGTTTGCAACTGTTATAATAATTTGAGTTGACAGATGAAAAACAGGTATAACTTTTTCCAGAGACGTCAGATTGTCTTGATTTTAGATTTTTTGGAATCAGCATTAAAAAATACCTTGAAATCATGTATCATATATGTATATAATACCATAGCCTATTTTTGCTAATTTTGAAAATCTCCATTTCGCGATTTGACCTTGAAATCGCGACAAGCGGACATGAGATTTTTCTAGACTTTTGAGATATGTTATAGAATGGCAAAAGGAAGATATTGAGCAAAAAAAATTTCTACTAACATTCATTCCGAGGTTAAACCCTTATTTGACTGGATTATAAATTAAACTTCCAATTCTTGGCACACAAGACAACATTTCTCTAATTTAATTAAGATGTAAGAATATCTAGGTTAGGTAACCCGAATGAATTATTGCAAAAGTTAAGGTTGAATATTACATATTTTGGTTTAAAGAGTACAGAACGAGATACAAAAATTCTTTTCTGTTTAGCCCTGGAGTGCCCTGGAGTGAAATCCGCTAACTTGATAGTTGATCATAAATACATCAGGGCCCAAAATAAAAACATTACGTTTTTGGTGGCATTCCGAATTCTACATCAAAACAGAGGCCCCAATACCTATTAATTCTTGGCTCCAAAAAAATTATATTATATTTTAGGAGCTTCTAAGCACTTAATTTTGAGGCCCCAAAAATAATTTTTTAGGGGCCCCAAAAGAAATAAACTATGTTTGATGATGGAAAATCAAATGTGTACACATTACTTCAGAACAGAGGCCTCAAGAACTATCAATTCTAAGCTAACAAATTTTTTTATTTTTCAGGGGCCCCAAAATAAATTATGTCTGATGATGGAAAATCAAATATGAATTTAATACTTCAGAACAGAGGCCCCAGGAACTATCAATTCTAAGCTTAAAAAATTTTTATTTTATGGGCCGTTAAATATTTAATTTTGGGGGCCCCAAAATTAATTTTTCAGGGGCCCAACAATAAAAAAATTATGTTTGATGATGGAAAATCAAATATGTACTGTACATGTACATATTACTTCAGAACAGAGACCCCAAGAACTGTCAATTCTAAGCTAAAAAAATTATTTTAGGGGTCTCTAAATATTTAATTTTGGGGGCCCCTAGAACAAGTATTTACTACTTTTATGATAGAAATTTTAAGTAAGTATAGCAAAGTGCATTACGAACATATTAAAACATTAGAATAAACCTAAAAATAAATAAGCCATACAAAAAAAAAAATGTATGGCGTATACGTACTTTTGTTTGTATCTAAGGGGCCCCCAAATATCAAAGGGGCCCCAAAATTTAGTCTTGCCCCGTGGCCCCCACGACTCAACGTACGCCACTGTTTAATACCCGCAAAAACATCAAAAGATCTTTCATTTTTACTTCAGTTAATAAAAAGATCATTTCCAAAAGCTTTCATGTTGAGAGATTTGTGCAAAAACGTTCTATGTAAAAGGGTTCTATGTTGCAATTTGAATAATATGGAACCTTATTATATTAATAAATTTGTGTGAAACCAATTTAGGAATTTTGCACCAAACTTTGGTTTAGAGAAATAAACCATCCACTTATACAAACCCCTGAGCTTGCATATCAACGTTGCTGATTTGATATAACGCAAACGACAAAATTTTACCTCTAAAACTTTCAAAAATGTTTGGAGATAAGATAGGTTTTTTTCATAATATAAAAACTTAAAGAATAAATTTAAAATTGTAATAAGTCCACATAAGAACTATTACTTTTCATGAGCAAAAACGAATTAAATTCTTTCTAGGAATTGCAATCAGATTTTTTATTTTCAAATATACTGTTACTTGATGAACGATGTTTCTTTATATTTTGAATAAAATAATCCCAATGTTTTTTTTTTTTTCCTTACCTATTATTTTATTCAACTGAGTTTAAAAATCCTTTGAACAACATAAGTTATAAAACTACCTATTGTATCTCAATAAGCAAGGAACATTGTCCTTCATAATAATGTACCTAATGCCAAAATTTTCATAATAATTCTTGATTCAAGAGTAAAATCAAATTTAACCAACGTACGAGACAAACTTTGCTCAACCTTAACTTTCGATTTTGGAGCATACTATTTCTATCTGTTTTCAATAAAACATTGTTCCAGATTTAGGGTCATAAATGCTTGTTTACCTATAGTTTGTTATGTATATGAGAATTTCCATTTTCATATAATATACTAGGTAAACTGAACTGTCCAAATCAAATTTATGTTAAAAGCTTAGATTTCCAATCGTCCTTTTCTCAAAATGAAATGCAAATAAAAACAACTCTATTTTCTGTCCTAACAGAACACGGAGCTACCTTTGTTTTGATAACCATCAGCAATATTATACATCATAACAAGAAACATGAAATGATACTTAATATTGATACTAACTTTATAAATAAGTCGGATTTTGCCCCCATACCAAGGAGAATACAAAAATATTGATACTTTTTGATTCAAGTCACGGACTTAATAATTTTCCATAATCGGAAAATTACACGTTCCATGTTGAAGCCATTATTACCTAATTGGACCGGTAGCCGATTACTTTTTTTTGTGCCTCTCTTTTTTCTATATTTTTGTCTTTATAGTAATATCTTTGAGTTACCTACTTCCCGAAATTAGGTTTTCAATAAATAAAAATGTTTCTTAGTTTCTTCTCTTTTGTAAACGGAAAAAGAGGATGCAAATGGAATTTCCGATTGTTTATTATTTCCGACTACTTCCATTTTGCTGTATAATAATGTATCGGTTGAATAAACATAAGATGAACCTGGTATGCATATACATTAGGTCATTATGATCATTAACGACTATAATAGCTTGGCGTAAGGTCAAGTTTCAAAGAGTTTTTCCATCCACAGAGAATTTTCGTTCGTTCCGAAATATTCCAAGCATTCGGCAATAAGATTAAGTAGACATTTTCCTTGATAGGTAAATCAATATCAAGTACTCAGATTGGATATTTCCATTTGGAAGTTATACTGTTAAGAAGATATTACTTTTTATTAGTCTGGAGAATATCAAATTTAGTAACCTGATTTTTTGGCCATTGCAAAGTAGACATTTGGTTTTGCAGTCAAATTAAATGAAACATATAGCAGATGAAAGTGGTTCATCGCAAAAAAAAAACTATGCAAAATGTAGACCTTACCTACACAAAATGGTTAGGTATTTTATTTTTTTTACAGAAATTTAGGTTATAGGAATGGAAAGATAAATAGAAATGTCTAATACGGATTTTATTTAAAAGGTCGGGATTTTTGATATATCGCGCATTTACTTGTATAGGTACTGTCATAATCTCAAAAATCGTGGTTAAGGAAAGTCTTTTTTCACCTTAAAAACTGACTTTTTACATACCTACAAAAATAAATTGATACTTAATTTAAAACTCGTTTCTTGAAAAAAAAACAGTTATTTTTCAGTTGTGACAGTCTTCAAGTAAATAAGCGACATGAATTTTGAAAAAAAAAAAAAAACACGTTTGCAAAAATTTATTATTTTTACGTTTCTGTAAAAGTTTTGGTTGAAATCGGCTCTTTAAGAAAAAAAGCAGTGCCGTTAATAACGGTGCCAAAAATATTTTTTTTATTTCAAAAGTTGGCTCTTATGTGTAATACAACACAAACATTTTAATCAAATCATTAGAGCCATTTTCGAAAAAAAAGTACCTAACTTTAATATTTCTGTTATATGACATGTACCGTTAGTTTTGGTCCTAAAAAAAATTCAATTTCTCCTCTAGGGAATTACCCAAAACTTTTTAATACCAAGTTTGAAGAAAATCCCTACGCAGTAATTTAGGTTGTAGCTCTAGGTACATACAGACGAGACGGACGGACAGACCGAATTGCGGGTATTTCAGCAACCCGAACTCCTACAAACTTTTGGTTTTCAGTTATGAAAAGAGTGTAAAGAGTCCTTTCTTTTGATGTCTCATTCGATAGATTTGGAGAAAATTTTTGAAAATTCATTTTTTTTAGACAAGGGGTACCCCTGCGATAATTTTCTTTAGGTAAACAAAATAAATTTGTAATAATCTTAAAAAAATAATATTTTTAATTTTTTAGCTGAATGCATAAGCCTGTTCACTGTGTCTCATATCTGTAAACCAAAACTTGTTTCGGGACTTCGATCCGAAAATATCTGCTTCTTAATGAAGGAAAAAAAATATATTTTGATTGCAAATAATTCAGCAGGGGCGTACATTCATTTAGGCAGCCGGGTCCCTCGATGGATGACAAGACCCCACGGAAGATTATGTGAGGAAGAAACTTGTTTAGGCTAACAAAATAACCAAGCAAAAAGACCTAATGTTCACTCATGGGTTGGGGTCGAAATTCTGTATGTGCCAAAAATTTGTATTCCAGAATTCTGTAAATTCAAATTCTGTTTTTTTAAATTCTGTAAATTCAAAATTCTGTATTCTAAAATTCTATAAATACATAATTTTGGGTTTCAAAATTCTGTATTCCAAAATTCTGTAAATGATAAAAGAAAAATTGTTTTGATAATGATAAAAAGTGGGCACTTCTTTTCATTATCAAAACAATTTTTCTTGTATCATTTACAGAATTTTTTAGTACTTACATATTTTAGGCATTTTCTTTGCTGAAAATGCGTTGAAGTAAAATATCTCGACAATTAATTTGTAGGTATCTGGCTTACAGCTATTGGATTGAATTTGAGTGACATACCTTGAATACCAAAATACGAGTAATATTTAGCCAAGAATCTGCATATTTCATCATTTTGTTATTGTTATTTTTCATTTGTTTTTCTCTGTTTTTGTAAGGGGCTTTAAGGCTATTTGCTCTTATTCCCTTATAAATCCTCAAGTTTCGGTTTAGCAAACGGCTCTTATACACTGTTATACTTAATTTGTTAATGGAATACAAGTTATTCAACAGGCAAAATAAAAATGTATAGGTTTAAAATATTCAGAATTCCAAAAAGCAGAATAATGGACAGAATTTTGGATTCATAAAATTTTGAAATGCAGAATAATAGAAAAGCAGAATAATGGAATACAGAATTATTTTCATACAGAATTTTTTATTCAAATACAGAATTTTGGTCATACAGAATTTTGGAATACAGAATAACGACCCGTTGCGTTCCCTTCACTCATGTTCCTAATTTTTGCCTAAGCTACTTATCTAAAGAACATGAATCTCCAGGAACATAAGAAATACAAATTTAGGGCCTTTTGTTGGGTCAGTAGGTACCTTAATGGGGTCCTAAAAAAAATATGCGTGTTGTGCCGCCAAAAAACTTAGGTATAAAAAAATTAATATTCCTCTACAATTTCAAAACCACTGCAAGAAGTGCAGGTGATCATTTGAGGGTTTTTATAAACATGGGCCCCAATTTACCTACATAAATACCTACTTATATCGCAAGCAAAATTAAGAATTTATTGTATCAACTAATGAATACCTACCTACTTAATTATATTTTATTCATAATTTATTGCTTTTTAATAGGTAGGTATAGATATTCGAATGTTTCACAGTAGTTTAAATATAAAAATATTTAAATTTCACCTGCTGAAGTGGACATATTATATAAGCCATTTGCAATAAAGAGCTCCGATATATCGTACTTAATACTGATTTTTAAATCAATTTATTTTATCTTTTATGCGGTTAGTATTTCGTCGGAAATCCTTTTTGACATTGTTGTGATCAGTGCTGCACGCATTGAGAAAGAGTTATTTAAATAAACTCCTTTTGCCTCATTCATTGGTTTAAATCAAGGCTTTTTGTATGGTTACTCCAAAATGTTGATGGAATATTGGATTTAATTGGATATGTCGTATCGAGAATAATATATTTCAAGTTGAAACATATCCAGGCTATGGGGGATGTTATGAGTATAATCCCTGTTAAAATCAGTGACCAGAATGTTTTTATGCTTCTTTATAGGTACATATCACTGGTTTATTTTTATATTGACAAATATAAAAGAACCTACTTCAAATGCATCAGCAAACCATGACTGATGGACCGCTGTGCTTTACCGTCTTTTTGATGTGGATTTTTTGATTAAGTTACCTAAGTTGGTATCTAGTTAAAACAAAAATTAAAAACCGAGAATTAGGTTACTTCAAATACTTCCAGACACTATAAAATTAGCCTAGCTCTTAAAGTTGTTTTTGACAAAAAACCAGGTTTATCATTATTCAGTTAAGATACCGTCATTTAACTCCAAAATAAAATAAATATCAGGACTTTTAAACAACCATGAATGGGTCCATAAATATTTATCTTACGCTCACCTACATAAAACACTCTATTTTTTTACGTAGTGATATTTGGTTGACATAATTATGTGCATTTAAAAATGGATTTCCTTTGTACAGTCGCAAAAAGTGACATTAACCAAATCGAGGCTAAATAAACACAAAAATCAAACAGCCTATTAACCTTTCTCGCAATTTTATCAAGCAATAACAAATTTAAATTGCTTTTATGTCCAGGATAACAAGCATTATTATTATTTATGGTAAACATATGCACCCCATTCCTCGTTTTCCACATCACTGTGTCAGCTTTCATCCTCGTTTTAAAGAATATTACTAAAAGTAGCATCGCATTGGGGCAATTTTTGCACCTACATAACATACATACATACATATATAAAGACGTGTATGTATAGTGTTCAAGTTGAACAGAGCCCACCTGTCCAACAAAAGACATGCGATAAGATTACTGAAGCGTTATTTAAATTTCAAAAATTCAACCACGTTGAGACACTTTACTTTGCTTTCAGATGCCGTCACTAGGCTCTCGGTCTTGTTGCGCGACGAAGGTCCTTGTGTGGAAAAGCCAAGAGTTACAACTCTTGGTTGTGAAAGCACCGGTAAATGCTGCCATCATTTCCAGATAGGAACAACATGAGACAAGACACATCTTCCTACTTATACAAATACTTGAGGCGACAAAAACTGTATGTGATATCAAATTCAATTTAAAAAATGCTATTTTTAGCGTTGGCTTTTATAATCTCAGTGTTTTGAGTTTTTACCTGAGACCGCCGCCGTCGCATTCGTACATATGTATGTAAACACATATTTACATATTTATATATATATACGATCCACAATCTGGATTGTTATTATGAATTATGTGACATTTTTTCGAGAACATTTATTATAATTTAATGGAATTTCACATTAAAGACTTTTTTTTGTGCACACCATGTGCGGGTCCGTGATTGAAAGTTTAAGAAATCAGTATTTAACATAAACCCTTTAATACCAATACTAATCTGTGCTTGTCGGTTTTAAATTAAATTTGAATCAAATAAAACAAATTTCTAAGTTAATATCGGACTTAAGCTTTAATTGCAGCCTGATGATTATGTAAGCACCTGGCACTTTAGCTCAGTTTACATACACATTGCTTGGAATATACTTTTGTTTATAAATGGGAAAATCCAGAAAAAAAAAGAACAAAACAAATTTTGTGACAAATAAAACAAACTTGAATAAAATTTAATTTCAAAATTTAAATTATGACTCTAAAAAGTTTGTTTAAATAGAGTAAAGTATCTATCAGATCGGCAAACACTTTTTCAATGCTAATTTTTTCAGAGCTAATCTGTCGTACAAAAAATGAAATAATCAAAATCACAACATCATAGAATGGTAAAGGTTACAGGGGTTAAATTTGATAACTGCTGCACAATGTCGACCAACTGGTAATGCTAATAGAATAGAATGTTTTGAATTATAAAAATTATAAAAATTATAAAAACTTTTTGTTCAATTAATTTCTAACATTATTAAAATATAAAATGCATGACTGGGGTCGCACGTACTTGCTCTTATGGCAAGAATAACAGTGAATTAAAATTAGTTTTTATAATTAATTGAACACAATTTTGAATGATCTTTTGAACAAAACCAAGTATGCTATTTGATTTCTTGTATATATAAGAATTTTTAGAAAAAAAAAATTCCAAAATCGTTGGAGTCGTTTTATAAAAAAATAATTTTTGATATGTTAAAATTTTCCAACATTGGTATGCCATTTAAAAAAAAAAATATTAGGTATACAACACATAAAAAGTTTCAATAAAATTGATTTTTCAAAATAAAAAAAAATTGAAATATTTATTAAAAATTCAAAAATGTGTTTTTTGAAAATTTTATAAAATTTTTATATAACGTTTGTCTTAACGTTTCTGTATAAAAATGTTGGTTGACATCTGCTTTGTCGTTTACGAGAAATTAAAAATTAATTTTGTACCGTTAATAACGGTACAAAAAATATTTTTCTTATTTCAAAAGAAGGTTCTTATGTGTAACACTAAATACAAAAATTCTAATCAAAATGATTGGAGGCATTTTTGAAATAAATTAATTAACTCTGCTATTTCCGTTATATGACAGGTACCGTTATTTTTGGTCCTAAAAAACAATTCAATTCGTCTTCCAGGGAATCAACCAAAACTGTTAACTGCCAAATTTGAAGAATTCGCTCCAGTAGTTTAGGATGTAGCTCGAGGTACTTACAGACGGACAGACAGAATTGCCGGACCCACTTTTTTGGCATTCTCCATCATCGTAATGTCATGTAAAATTGTTATCTCGAGTTCGATTTTTTTAAAGACTTCCAAAAAGGAGGAGGTATTCAATTCGTCTGTATTTTTTTTTTTTTTTTTTTTTTTTTTTATGTTTGTTACCGCATAACTTTGGCCAGAGTGAATCAATTTTGATTATTCTTTTTGTGTTGGAAAGCAAGTGGTCCCATTTCAATTTCGTTCATTTAAAGCCATAGGAACTATTAAAAAACCATAAAACCCCGTTTTGAATCATGGAAGTCGGTTTTGTTTTTTTGATAAAAATGATTATTTACGAATCCTAAACTTCTTATATGTAGTGCCTATATCGCAAGTAAAAATAGTATGCCATTTTGAAGAAATATTTAATTAACACTTAAAACCAAAATTTTGACCCGTTTTCAAAATATAGATTTTTCGAAAATATAATTGAAAAATTTTTTAAAAATCCAAAAATGTGTTTGTTGAAAATTTTTCAAAATTTTAACATTCTTAAAAGCTTTTGTAACAAAATGTTCCTTGAAATCGGGTTAGTCGTATACGAGGTATTCAGAAACCAAAAAAACGTTATATGGCAGGCATAGGCGGATTTAGGGGGGGGGGGGGCACGGGGGCACGTGCCCCCCCCAGAACTTAAAGTTCATACTTAAAGGAAATCAAACTATAAGAGTTTTAAAAGTATATGAATAATAACAGAAAGAACTTGAGTAAAATTCTTGTCTATTTCTGGCTGAAAATGCGAATTTTGTTGATTGTTTCATCCCTTTCCCATGAAAAGCTCCACCTCACAAATAAATAAACGATTTTTCGATTTAAAAAAAAGTGAATTTTCAAAGTGATTTTGGTGAAAAATTTTGATATGGACATCGAATGACATTGAATGATATAAAAAAAATAATTGTACCTATATGCAACTCTATTTTTTCATACAGAGGGGTTAAAAAATTTGCACTTTTTTCGTTGTTTTTTTTTCAACATTAGTGTTTTTAAAATAGCGGAACACGTCACAAAATTGCATAAACTATACATTATAGAACTGCAATATATGTAGAACAAACTTGCATTTCAGAAGTTTGCCAAGTTTGCACCCCGAAAATAAAGACCCCTTGAAAAAAAAACTCCTCAAAAGCGACCCTTACTTATAGATTTTTATAAATATTATTTTATTGAGAAAATTTCTCCAGGGATACCTCTAAAAATATATAAAAATAATGGTGTTCCAAATTTCAAAAGAATCGGTGCAGTAGTTTTGAAGTTATGAGGAGCACCGGCGTTGAAAACATTAGTTGTGGGGATAACGATTTAAAGTTATGAACTCTGGACTAAAAGACTAAAACGTTCCTAAGGGTAGTATTAAAATACTTATAACTTGGTCAATTTGGCTCCAAGAGACCTACGATTTGAACACAATATTCTTGAGGTATAAAACAATTTAACCCCTTGTAGCCCCATGTGACATTTCTGTAACAAACCGAAAAAGATTGCATAAAAGCTCTACAAACTATTTTTTTTTCTTTTGAAGCTTCTAATATTATAATCTTTAAGTATTGCTTTATCGAAATAGTACTTCAAATTTCTAATAAATAGCACCAATAGTTTTTAATTGACAGTTAATGTTGAAAGTTGGGCTTTTTTTGAAAATAAGCAAATTTGTATAGTAAACCCCACGGGGTTTTATTTTTGGATTTTAGGAAAGTGCCTAAAAATTATTATTAGATAGTTTTTTGCTTGAATTTTTGAATTTTTATATAAAAATAAATTATTTAAACTTTTTTTTACTCCCAAAATATCGAAATAACTAAGTAAATAATGACTTTATTGAATTTTTAAAAAATACGTGTTTTATTAAAGATAAAGGCCAATCGATTGACTTATTAATTTTTAAATTTACGACCTTGGGTTACAAAAGGTTAATGCAAATAAAAAAAAAAACTGGGTTTCCCGGCAAAAAAGTAGGATTCAGTTTTTTTGTTATTCTTAGGAACTTTAATATTTATTAGAATGAAGTCTTTAGTATTTCACTAAAAACTACTAGGTCATTAACTAATGGTATAATTATGTCCATAATATTGCAAAATTTTATACAAAATCAATTAAAAAACGTAAACATTTTTTTTTTTCAAAATTTCATCTTTAAAACTTAATTTCTCAAAATCTATTTGGTGAAACAACTTAAGTCAAAAAATTAAACAAAGAATAGATTACTAACTTTAATATAGCACAGAATTGTACGTGCATTTTCTGATTTTTTATATTTTTTTTCTTCCGGCTAATCCAGGAGTAAGAGGGTTAGCACTTAAGTGGCTTTTACTGTAACAAGAAAATGAAAATTTTTCCTTCCGAATAACTTTTTGGTCATTTGGTACCTATTTGATGTGGGAAATGTGCCTAAATATTTTTGGCCAGGTTTTAGACCACTGTGGGTCGTTAAAATTTTCTGCTTGTTAGTCAGTCGTATGGTACTTCACTTTATTTCTAACTGTTATTGCTGTTTTTTTTGCCAATCCGTCCCTTGTGCCCCCCCCCCCCCAGAAAAAAATCCTGGATCCGCCCCTGATGGCAGGTACCATTAATAACAGTTAAAAACACATTTTTTTATTTAATAGGTTGGGTCTTATTTTTAACATTAGGTACACACAAAAATTTTAATCAAAGTTTTTAGAGCCGTTTTTGAAAAACAATTTCATTTCTATATCCGTTATATGGCAGGTACTTTTTTTTTCAAATAACTGATTAGGTTTAAAAAGATCTCCAAGTTGTAAATTGTCGGCCAAAGCTTTTGAATACTAATTTGACACACCCAATCTATGTTGATGAAAATAAATAACATCTCTTCATCTTCATCAAGCTTTCAATTTTATCTGGTATAAATTGTCTGGTATGAATGATAACCCTTAGAAATCTTTAACAAAATTAAGACCTCATTGGAAGCTATTACCACTATCAGGGCGCGTGTCGAACAGTTAAATTTAATTTTTATACCACACGAAGCCGATCTTTAGAAAATTTGTAATCTATGTAACAGGAGCGAACTACTCTTAGTATAAATCATTTTATCATTGAAATACATAGTATCTTTGAAAAATTGTCTAGATAGATTTTTGGAGTCTTCAATTTTGAAGTCAGCTAAGAAAAATCTATCTCACAAGCAAAGTTTTGGTTAGGTATCAGAAATAAATATTTATCATGAGGACCATCGTTTTTGAAATGACACTAGGCCTCTAAAGATCACCATCCGCTACCGAGTCAGATAAATCAAAATAAACTATTTTGTTTGTGAACACAGATTCATAGATTGTAGGCTTTCAAAAATACTTGTGACAGTCAAATTTTTTAGTCGATGGCCCTAACTTCGGTGAATAAAAAGTGTTAAATAGTTGAGTTCTTTGATAACTGAAGAAAAAAAAATAACATTTATCTCCACAAGTTGACATATTTGGCAATAAGTAACTAAAATACGTTCAAGTTTTTATATTTCACATTTGTAGGTATTGATTAGATTAATTGCTCTTCTTGAAAATTATTGCAAATCATTCGATTCTTGTGTTTGGGTTGGTTGTAAATGTAATACACTTTGGTACCTTTTTGCAGTAAAAAAAGAAGGTCCACTTTATTTTACTACGGTGATTTGGTGTTAAATTATATTATTTATCTCTCAAAATTACGTGATAACTCGATATCAAATTTTTGAAACTGTTTCTAGCTATGAACAAAATTTAAAAATATATAAGTGTCAAGATATAGTCGAAGGAAGGATTTACAATCGGAGACAGTTTCCAAAACATGCAATAAAACTTAAGTAAAAAGATTAAAAATATATATTTTACAATTAAAAAAAATTATTGCAACTGGAAAATTTTCTGCAAAATTCAATGCAAAATGTTTGCATTAAATATTTTTTTAAATATTCCTCGAATATCGTACAACTTTGACTATTTTGCCTTACATTAGGGTCATAGCCGAAGTTGTAAGAAATTCGACGAATATAAAAAACAAAATATTTAATTCACACACTTGGCATTGCATTTTTTTTAATGAAGGAAATTATTAATTAAAATTATTAATTTGCAATAAAATTATTTTTTAATGCAAAATATTTTTATTTGCGATAAAAATTTTATTTTCAATGCAAATGTTTGCAGTTGCAGTATAATTTGTTTTTAATTTATTTTTAGTTGCAATAAATATTATTTTTTTTTAATGCAATTTTTTGTAATTGAAACAAATATTTTTTTTAATGCAAATTAGTTTTATTTGCAATAAATTTTAATTTGTAATGGTAAACAAATGCATTGAAAAAAATATTTTAACTACCCAGGCTTCTGAAATGGTTGAATATTTTTATGGCATTTGCTGTCATTATTAATCTTTTTTCTGTTTTCTGTTATGTTTGTTCAATAATGTTTTCTTTCAAGTACAAATGATTATGAAGATGACTAGGAGTTAAGAATTAGTGCGATTAAATATTATTTTTATTAATTAAAAGATAAGGCTATTCATTACCTACGTTTTTTAATCTCTTAAATAATTTATGCATAAGTGAATTGTAATTTCGGTCAAGGGCGAAAAATAACAAATTCTTTTTTTTTGTTTTGTCATAGATTACCAAAAATGGAACCTGTGAAAAATTATAGGCTTTATTTTTTAACATTTTATGGTAAATACGTTAATCGTGAATATCTTAATCAGACCAATTTTAAGACAATTTGAACACCTTTGAATAGTAATTCAATCTTCTTTGGAAAGTCTTTCGGAGAGAGTATACTTTGGACCAGCTATGTACTCTAAGCTGCGAGAAAACACTGAAGATAGCCCATTAGACTATGACATTAATACGGAAGAAGAAGGATGGACCGGTTCTTGGACAGCAAATGGAGCCTTCTTTGGTGAGTACGTGAATAAATATTATACATTTCGCTTAGTTAATTTTTTTTAACCTTCAAAAACAATCAAAAATATAATTTTAATAGATTGAAATTACTATTAAATTTCTATGCATTAAAAAAAAAAATAAATAAATAAAATAAAATTTATGAATTTTTATGCAATTTTTATGCCGCAGAATTTTCTGTATTTTAAAATATAATTCAATGCAAAACAAAGTATGTATAGTTATTATGGATAGGGAAATTTTTTTTATAAAAATTTGAGTTATACTTTGCTCTTAAAGTTAAAGTTGCTAAAATTATTAAGAGTTTTTAAATAGAAATTTAGAAAATAAAGTGAATCTTCTTCGTTGGCTATAGGTCTTGATTTGAGTCTATCTTTTCTTCTTTGTCGACGTTTCACGTGTGCTTACACGCTTCTTCAGGACTAAGAAAAATAATTCTATAAAGCTCTAAAAACGTATAGAATAAATACTTATCTTGAATCCTCTAATGATCCCCAATTGATTGCAGTTGATTAAAGTTTAGGTTTTTTTATCAAGCTTATATATTTTGAAAATCAATAAAAAATGTCTTGAAAAAGACGTTTTTAATTATCAAAATTTCAAAACATAAAAACTTTTTTAATTATTTGATAAGAAATTCAAAAATGTTTCTTATCAAATTGAGTTGATAATTCAACTTAAAAAATTCCTTTTAACAAACTGACTATAAATACTACTAAGCCCTTCACAATCCGATCTCTTATTTACGGTGTTGTCTGTATCTAAAATATGTAACATTTCTAATATCATTCTCTTATTATAATGCTTTTCTGATTGTAAAATATCTACATTGTTATAATCTGGCCTATGTCCCTCACCTATACAATGCAAAGCTAGAGCAGTTTTTTCAGAATGCCCGTTATTAATATCCGATCTATGACCAGCTATACGATTTTTTAGCTTCTGCATGGAAGTACCTACATACACTGATGGACAAAAATTTGATCCATCACCTAAACATTTGATTTTATGTACTATATCTGATTTATCGTTTTTAGAAAATTCACCTTTTAAATTATAAAAAAGTGAATTTCTCAAAACATTTACTGATTTAAAAGCTAAGCGAATCCTATCTTTGTTTTTAATAGGAGCATCTTGAAGTCTCTTCGAAAGATTAGGAATATACAAACAACTCCTGTAGGAAAACTGTGTTGTATTTGTAACTAAATTTGGTCTAACCAACGGGTTGAAATATTGGTTCAACAAACTTTTTATTATATTTATTGGAAAAGAATTTGATAGTAAAGTATCCATGATTTTGTTAATGTTATTCTGACGAAAGGCAATATCACTGATATCCAATACTCTGGTTATAAAATTTTTTGCTGTATTAATAATGATCTGTTTTGGCTGTTGGGAATAGGACATAGGCCAGATTATAACAATGTAGATATTTTACAATCAGAAAAGCATTATAATAAGAGAATGATATTAGAAATGTTACATATTTTAGATACAGACAACACCGTAAATAAGAGATCGGATTGTGAAGGGCTTAGTAGTATTTATAGTCAGTTTGTTAAAAGGAATTTTTTAAGTTGAATTATCAACTCAATTTGATAAGAAACATTTTTGAATTTCTTATCAAATAATTAAAAAAGTTTTTATGTTTTGAAATTTTGATAATTAAAAACGTCTTTTTCAAGACATTTTTTATTGATTTTCAAAATATATAAGCTTGATAAAAAAACCTAAACTTTAATCAACTGCAATCAATTGGGGATCATTAGAGGATTCAAGATAAGTATTTATTCTATAGGTTTTTAGAGCTTTATAGAATTATTTTTCTTAGTCCTGAAGAAGCGTGTAAGCACACGTGAAACGTCGACAAAGAAGAAAAGATAGACTCAAATCAAGACCTATAGCCAACGAAGAAGATTCACTTTATTTAAAAAGAAAGGTCACGGAATAAGGAAGTATTTGAAATTTAGAAAAGTTATATGAAAAAAAAGAACAAAAAATGGTTTTTCAAAGGTAAAAAACACCATCTGAAAACAATTTGAGCTTCAAAACAAGTATGCAATTTGACTTCTTTTATTAAGATGCCTTTTTAGAAAAAAAAATTTCAAAATCGTTGGAACCGTATTTTAAAAAAAACTTATTTTTTTTTTAAACAACTTTTTTAAAAAAATTTAAAAATAAAATTGGTATGGCATCTTAAACTAACGTTTCAAAAAAATTCAATGTCCCGTTTTCGAAAATTTGATTTTTCAAAACTTTAAAAATTTTTTTTAAAATCCAAAAATAATTTTTTAAAAGTTTCAAAGTTTTATTTCTGATTTGGGTAGGTAGGTACATATATTAAAATTATATAAATACCTTTGTATAGAAAAATCGTTGAAATTGAATAAGTAGTTTGGCACAAAAGGAGATTAGAAAAAAAAAAACGTTCTATGGCAGGTACCGTTAGTAATGATTTTCGAAAAAAAAAAATTTCGTCAAAAGATAGAGCTTTAATAAAAACTAGCATTTAAATTTTTTAAATAAAATCGTTGCAGCCGTTTTCGAGAAAATATAACTTTTCCGAAATTGGTATATGACAAGTACCATTTCTTTTGGTCCAAAAAAAAATTAATTCCAAAAACCCCTCTGGAGAGTCTTCAAAAAAATCCTACATACCAAGTTTGATGTTAATCGGTTCATCCGTTTAGGCCATAGCTGACAGACATCATTCTAAATGTTTTTAAAGTTAAAGAAGTATCATGGCATTTGAAGATTTAAAATTTAAAAAAATTTGAAATCTTTGAGCCCTTTAAAAAAATAAATAATTTTTACAAGCCTAGTCAAATTTTACAACATTATTCATAGAAAAAAAAAATTGATATGAAATGGTAATCAACACCTTGATACAAATTTCAAGCAAAAATATTTTCTAAAAAAAAAACCATAATTTTTCTAAAATCTAAAAATGTTTTTATTTTTAAATTCTAAAAAAAATTACTATTACGGTCTTTTAAAAACTCTCATAAAAATCTTAACAAAAAAATCTGCACACAATATTTTCTAGAAAAAAAAAAAAGTTGCGCATACGCCACAGTGAACTTCTATAGACAGGTTAAATTTGACTGGTCATTTACTAATTGTGATGTCATAAAAATGGAAAACTATTTCAATTATTAGGTACTTCCTGCAATATTGTTATTAGGTATCGATATCATTTATTTAATTACTACCTTTGCATTTTCAACCCTCCTTACACCTTTGTTTATTTATTCCAACATAAAATAAAAACCATATTAGCTTGTCAACAATGTTTATATCATTAGTATTGGGTAAATAATGTGTCTTGCACATTCTTCCTTGTAATATTTTGTTTCACAATTCTAAGCATCATGTTCTTTCAACACACAACTTTGAACTTAAAACATGTTTAAATATTCTCCTTTAAAATTATTCGAACATCGAAAAATTTAAATGTATATCAAGGATTTAGTACTCAATACATTGGATATGTTGCCAGTGAAAAAATTCGGAAAAGATACGTGAACTTGCGTGCGCATTCAAAACTAGGCATCAACAAAATTTCATTCGGAATTGAACCTAGGATACAAGATATTTAGTTGCAGTTTAACTGTGTTGATACGTGGTAGCATTTAAATTACGTGCGCTTATTTCAAAATCAAACAAAATAGAAAGAAACCTTAGGTGGTCAGTTAATTTTGCCGGCATATCGGGACGTGGGTAACTCTAGAGTTGGGGTGTCCCCTATACAATTTTAAAAAGTCACACATCAAAGTGTAAACAGAAGTCAAAAATTGAATTTTTTTTTCAATCTAAACAAGTGTTGTTTTTACTTTTATTTGTCAAAACAGATGTAGCTGACTTATATCAAGTCAAAAAAAAAAGTAGATCCTTTTCTACTAGAATTCCTTAAACTGGATTTTTCAAAGTTATCACTATCAACCTCTAATTCTTTGCCCTTAATCATCTTTCCCATCATTATTTTCGTTCAAACGTTCTATTTTTAGTTCAAGTCTAGAATAAAACCAAAAAAAAAAAAAAACGCGTTCGTTACGGACGATTCGACAGGATGCGCGGCTGGGAATAAGTGTTTTTTCAAGTGATGTGCACATAGAAAGATAAAATAAAAGGAAAATATTTTCATTTGTGGCTATGATGGTAGTGAATCACACTTACCGTTGCAAAGGATGATGATGATGATGATGTCGATGACGGTGATTACAAGTGCTTTGTTCCAATTCCTAAGTGTCAGGATGATCATAGTGTTGATGATGGTCATGATGATGAAGCACTTCAAGGCGAAATAATTTTATAATTGAAATTTTACAAAAGAAAATTTATTGCACAAGTAGCTAATTACAACAAAGTTGTGGCATTAGATACAACCAGAGCAAACCAGAGTAAAGCATGAAGGAAAAAGAATATAATGCCAACCATACCTATAGTTCTTGTTGCCAATCTGTTGTGTATTTGTTGCATTCGTGTATAAAAGATAAGTGCTTAAATATTTCCCTTTTTCTTTTTTAAGTGAAAAATAAAACCATAGTTCTTTAAACGTTGAATTAAGGTGTGTGACAGGATTTTTTATATTAAATTGTTTTTGGGTTTTTGCTTTATTCTGGCTGAATATTTTGAGAGTGTGAAAATTCTGACAAAAAGTGTAATGAAATGTTGCTGGAATACTTAATACTGTTCTTTTGTGGATTACTAATCGACAGATCTACAACAAGTAGTAAGTTTTTTTTTTAAATACAAATATACTTTTTAAATATTTTAACAATACATCAAAAATTAAGTGAGGAAGGGGGTTTTGAGAGATCAAAGCCGCCTCCCAAAAGATTTTAATATGTTTACTAGGTACCTAGACATTTTTAAACATCCTTCATATTAAAAAAAAAAGGAATGAAAAGCGGAACATTTTTTCCGAAATATTTTTTAATCCTGTATCCTCAATTTCCGAGGACATACTACTATATATTTCAACATTTTAAACAAAATTTTTGAGTACACATATCATTTCTTTAAAATCAAAAACTAATGCTAATTCCAAGGATATTTAGGTTTAATACTCGGAGAAAAAAGATCACATGAAAACAAGCGGATTCCGTATTAAATTAAGCGGATTTCTGCATGGTTTTTTGTCAAGATGACTTTCGTCATAAATTAAGCGGAAAAATTAAAATGAAATGAAGGTCACTTTAAATTTAACAGAATTTAAGTGGATTCAGGTTTTTAACGATTAATGTGCAATCGCTGAAAATGCGATTCTAAATAGATTTAGGGATCCGTTCGCCAACGGATTCATCAAACTTCTTAGGAATTCATTCAACATAAATACCACAGTGACATTTGGTTTTACACAATTCAATAGTTTGTCATTGCTTGTTGGTTAGGCGTTTTATTGTACAGGTGATTAAGAACAATATTCTTTAAGCACTTTTAGAGTACAATTCTGTACAAGTTTAAAAATTTAAACGATCTCATTTTAGCTAACCGTCACATAAATTTTAAATAAACACAAAATTGAAGTAACTACAAGTATTTTTAAAATTTAATTTAATAATGGTTTGTAACCAAACAAATTTCATGAAAATATTTTCATTGAAAATGCAATTGGAAATCAATAAATTTTTGACGTGATAACGTCTTATAAATCGATGAACCATGGCAGCCACCACAAAAAAGTGACGCCATTTTCTCCCGTTCCACTCTCGCACTTTCGCAGTGCGGCAAAAATTTTAATTAAAAATAAACTATTAGAGATACAAAAATCTTCTATAGCTTATTTGAAAGAGAATAACCTAAAGTTAAATACATTTGAAGGATTTAAAAAAAAATTCTATCTTTTAATAGGGTAAATAGGGGTAAAACAAAATTTCAAAAAATTGGCTATTTTCTAAACGCGACAGTGTAAGGAGTTGAATTTCTTTTTAATCAATAGATAAATTTATTGCAAGACTGACAATGGTATTTGAAAAAATTCTAAAAAATTTCAAAACCAAGCTATTAATGGTTTTCTAAAACTAAAATATGAGGTAGACCTTTGACAAAGTAGTGATTATAGGTAAGGGAATTTTTTTTTTTTTTTTAATTTGAAAAACGTCATTCGAAAGATAATAAAAAAAAAGTTAGGGGTCTGATACGGATTTTTTTTTAAGTCTCTGCGTTTCGAAATATGAATTTTTGAAAAACATATACTTATTTTGGTATATTTTTGGGTGAGTTTTTATTTTTTAATATTTTTTGTAGCATTCACAAAATCTCAAGCTTATAGAACATGTAGTCTATGACTGTGCGCATACATGTGCAAAAAATTGGTATTTCAAAATTGTTTTTGACGAATAACGGGAAAAACAAGTTTTTTTGTCCCAAGTTGGTTGACCTTTTTTAACCGTTTTTCTATTTTTATCTTGTTTTCTTCAACAGATAAATAAATGAAATTGTAGATAGATAGTAGACAGGACTATATTTATGTGCAAAATATTAATCAATTTTGTGGTCACAATTTTGAGATAACGGTAAAATAAAGTTTTATTATTCAACAGTTTCTATCTTTTGATCTAAAGCAAATAAAATACATTCACTACAAGCTACACAATTTTAAATTAAAAAAACTTTCGAAATACCTCAAAACACCTGTGGAGATCCAGTTTGGAATTTCGACATGGTTGGCTTTAAAAAATTCTAACTTTTTTTCTAGGCATTGCAGAAATAAGATTGAAACGTCATTTGAAAGGTGAAATTATAAGCTTTTAAATGCTTAAGCTTTTATAGGTTGTCTAAAAAAAATTGTTGTTATACGTTTTTTTTTGCTTTTTTTGATAAAAATTGATCGAGTTCAAAAAATTCTAGCTCTTTTTGAAGATGCCTAATAGACATGATTGATATATATATTTTGAGCTGAAGCAATAAGCTTTCAGGTGATATAAAATTTATTATAGGTTGTTATATCAAAAAAATGAATTTTTGGGTGATGGAAATGATTTTTTCACTTTATTCGTAAGAAATTGTTTTTGCGCATTGTAAAAATTAAAAAATTGTTTTATTATTCAGAAGAAATATTTGACTTTTTAATGGTATTTTTTTTGTAAGCTTTTAAAATAAAAAAGTTAATATAATGAGAAAAGAAAAAAGGTAATTTTTTTTTAGCTTTTTCTTGTAAATTATGATTGTTTGAAATAAATAAACACTTCAATTGACTCATTGGTGGTCTTTGCATACACATACGCAAACGTTTTTCGAAATATTCCATGACCATTCTCCTTATAAAACCGATGATATCGTTATATATGATAACTCAGTTCTTTCTGTCGAAATTGGATGATATTGATGGCGCCATTAAGAACATGCCATGCGATTCAACCAGTGAAACATTTAAAAGACCTAAGGTCTTACAGGCATATAGTTATTAAAAAAAAATTACTGCATGAAACATTTTTGGTGATCGTAACTGAACAACTAGATCGGTGATTTAACATTATTAGATTTTGTTTTTTTTTTTTTTTTTTTGATCACCGGTCAACAAGCCCACAACCAACCAACCGTGCATTGGAGGAGATTCAACACGTAAAGTATTTAGTTTTTAATATATTTTTAAAATTACATTTTGTTAATCTGTCTTTCAACGTTACAATCTCTTTAATTATAGGTAAGGTATGCAGTTTTAATATGTTTAATATGCCTCACAAAACGTATTAGGTCACCTAAAAAATATTTTTAAATTTCGTTTTTTTTTTCGTTATAAACAATGTATTGAAATGTAAAAATCTGTAGGTAAATCTTCTAAAATACACTGGAGCCAAAAACTAAGTTGAATCAAAAATTTGGCAGATACGACGTGTCAAGTTATTTTCTTTTTGCTCTCTCATGACAAAATTATTATTTCAAATACCATTCTTGCTGATTTTTGGTGAATTATTTCTCAAACATCGAATTTCACTATTTTGACTTTTAAACGTCCATATCTCGAGTTGCAGATTTTTTACATTTTTCATTTTGTATGTGTGACTTTTATATATTAACAATATCTATCCATTACAGTATTGATTTTTACTCTATACCACTCTTTGTTATGGAAATAGCTTTTTGACCTTTTTCTAAATTCACTTCAGTTTACCCTACTATAATGTGAAATTTCTAAAAATCCTGAAAATTTATTCAAATTTTTAAATTTAATTTTTTCTGACATAATATTCTTTTTACACTAACTATATAAACAGGGTGGCGTTGGTAGTCGAAAAAACTAAAAAAATGAACTTTAAAGCGTGTCAACCCTATGCCTTGAAAGGATGTCGCCACAAAACCATAGCAGTATTTAAGGGGGGGGGGGGGGGGGGGTAATTTTAGTAATTTAATTACCTATCTGAAAATCTCCCTAAAAGTCTCTACCAATTTCGTGTCGTTAAAGAAGCTATCGATGAAGTTTTTATATGGGAAAACAACAATTTTGTGGTCCATTACAACGTTTGGTATGGGATTTTTCAAAAAACTAGTTTTTACCTCTCATCATTTCCTAAAGCTCTATGTAAACACCCTAAAAACCCTTTAAATAACACAAGTAGGTATTTCTACAAGGTTTTTGGTGTCGAGACTAAACTATACTTTTTCAAAGGGTTGCTTAACTCGAATCCGAAGACAAAAATATTTGATCACATCTCGTTTTTGAAATATTACCGTTAAATCTATTTAAGTCTTTCCGACATCTTATCCTTTTATTTAAGAGAGTGTAGTAACAATGTAAAATATTTCTTTATATTTTTAGCTTTCTATTATCAAATTGGTTCAAATTAGAAAATTAAACAATTTAAGTTTATAGTTTAATTTCAAAGTGAAGTACTTAGCTAATGCCAAACAACTTGGATTATTTAAATTTTTTATTTTTAAATATTCCCGATTCAATTTAGAACTTAATTGATATAATAGAATATATCAATTTTTTGCTACAAAATTTCAGTGCGAGAAAAATTTCATTTTTCCATGTTTTTATATATAAAATTGTACGAACTAATTTTTTTGTATAAAGCCTAATAATGGTTCAAATTTATTTCTTCAAAAAAATTTTCAATTACATCAAACAACTTTTCACTCTTTGTACCAATTTAAACTAGTGATGCCGCCGAATATTCGGCCATTTTATATTCGGTACATTCTTAAATTCTTCTACGGTAAGCAAAGCTATTTTAAACTTTTAACTATGAATTTCTCTCCTAAAAATACTTAAAAAGGATATTGGAAAGTTTTTCGCTCTGACACAGTTCTAATGACCATTTGAGCCAAATTCTGAGAGCCCTTAAGATCACCTATCAGCATACTTCGTTTGATCCATTACTTTTGGGACACCATGTATGTTATATTAAGTCACAATTAATTGTTTTTTGGCGCTCTCTAGAGGCAAAAGTTAGGAATTAATTTTATTTTTATTTTAAATAGAATTTGGTTATACGATTATATCCTCATAATAATTTAAAAAAAAATTCCGATTACACTAAATTAAATGAAAATAGTATACAAATTTCATATTCAAATGGGAATAAGTCGGGTTTATAGTTTTAAATTTTATGTTTTATATTTTAATACCATATACAAACTGATGTTAGATATTTTGTTGAAGTTTTTTTTTTCAATACAATCAAGATTGTGATAATAACGAAGAAAAAAATAACAAAAATAATGCAAGTTAAATTGTATATCCAAAATACAAGAAAAGTAAAACACGCACACAAACTTTCTCACTTTTGTAAAGTGAATACATTATTTGCATTTCCATTTTTAAAATTATTATGCAGGTACCTTTTGTTGGTTTCCATGTGTAGATTTCATATTTTTGTTTTCAAGTTTTCAGAAAAAGATTCTTGCTAAAATATGCTGTACAAAAAAATATAAATATTCAATTTTATATTTTGTTTTCGTCTGCCTTTTTCATACCTTTTGCGAACGATTCATAAAAAAAGTTCTGTATAAATAATAAAAGAAAAAAGAAATACAATTCAAAAAAACAGTATTATAATATGTTCTCACAGCACAGTATTATAGGGGACAATCTAAGATTAAAAAAGATATAATAACTAACATTGAAAATGACAATTTATTCTCTTCATGAAAACTGACTGAAAATAAATCCTTTGACTATCAACAAAAAGAAAAAATTTAAAATTAAAACTGAAGGAAATGAACGAAATCATATAAGCCATAATACATTTTTATTCAAAAATAAAACTTTCGTGTAAAAACTAAAAACAAATTCAATGTTCTTTTATAAATCCAAACTGAATCAAATGAAAAAGAAATACTGAATAGAAGTTTATATTTTCATCCAATTAAATAATTTTTAGCAAACTATTGAAAAGGTTTCTCAGTCTGAAAAATAAAGAGAGAGGGATTCGATCTAAGTGTAATTTATAAAACCAACTGAGACTTGAATAAGAAAACTTATTGCTCTTAATGAACTTCTAACCTTAATTGAAAACTTTTTCCTTGATTCTAAGGTCAAATAGATGGATTTTTTTGTTTGGAATGAAGTAATAGCTTTGATTTTATGATGAAATTGTATTTATGGTTTTAAAGCAATTAAATTGAAACAAAATTAAAACTGAGATATTGTAACATCTCCCAAAAATGTTCAATTTAACACCTGTTCACAATAAATATGTTTTTGATTTTAATGGAAAACGAAATATTCCCAACAAATTTTGTTTGAAAAAAAGATTTCAGTAAATGTGTAAATCTAAATGGTGTTAATATCAAATAACATTCATTTCAGGATAAAAATCAGCTTTATTTTTATGAACTAAATCACGTTATTAAAATACATTACACGACTGGTTAACACGTACTCGCTCTTATGGTAGAAATTTCTTAGAATATTAAATTAAAGCTTTTTATGTAAAAATAAGTATATTGAATTTAATTTTACCAAAAATTTAACAAGAACTTAAAAAATAATATAAAATTTTGTTTTTCGTTTATTTTCAAAACTTTACAAGTCCATTTGCTAAAAAAGTTGTTTAACATGTTTGAGTTTTATTTTAAATTGAAATATTGTGTTTATGTATAAAATCAAATTAAAATTTAAATTCATAAGAAGTAAAAAATCATCATTAAAAAAAAACTACAAACCAGCTATGCAATATTATTTCTTGTTTGAAAGAGAATTTTAAAAAATTAACTTATTGGAGCTTTTTTTTAAATAAAATGCACGGCTGGATCGCACGTACTTGCTCTTATGTTAAAAGATCCTAAGAACACTGAAGACTTTTAAAAATTTTTATAAGAATATAATCAAACTTAGAAGTTTCCCATCTCTGTATGTCTCTGTACTTAATTTAATTTTATAATAAATTTAATTAAAAATAGTATAACGTTTTTTATTAAAAAATTACAAAGAGATCTCTTTAGTAGTTTTGACTTTCAAACGAAGTATACCATAAAATTTCTTGTATAACGACGAACTTTAAATAAAAAAAAATGTTTAAAAATGTTTTTTCAAATTTTTTTTATTCAAAAGTTTTCAAAAAAAAATTGATATGGCGTTAAAAATGAAATATCAATCGACACGTAATAGTAAAATTAAATGCATTTATCTGCATTAAAAAATTGATTCTTCAAAAAAAAAAAAACAAAACTTGAAATTTCTTTAAGAAATATTTTTTTTTTTTTATTTTTCCTAATTTTGACAATAAGGTTACTAAACGATTTTTTTTTTTTGAACAAAAGCTTTTTGCTGTATGTGTATCCCAAAATTCTGTATGTGCCAAAATTCGGATTCCAAAATTCTAAATTTGCTTTTGAAAATTCATTACATTCAAAATTCGGTATTTTAAACTTCTGTAAATTCAAAATTCTGTATTCTAAAATTCTGTAAATGCAAATTTCCAGATCGTCGCCCGAGAGTTGTTTTGTCGTAAACGCCAAAATGCACTTTTTTAAACTGGATATGTAGTAATAGGTTTTAGAACGTTCTCTTTTCATTTCTGTTATCAGATTTGTCCTATCGTTTACCGTTACTGAGATAATTAGTGTGCATTTTGTCGTATATCCACAAAATAAGCATCGGATTAGCGTTGGTTTGTCGTAAGCGCCAACTTTTGGCGTTTACGACAAAAATTCTATGTATTTTTCAGCTTTTTTTTCTTCAGTATTGGTTTGTCGTACGTCGTACAAAACAGATAGGGTAGAAAATTTCGAACTTGTTTTGTCTTACATGTATGTAGGTATATGACCCAAATAGAATATAAACAAATATAATATATACTACTAGAAAAGTATTTATTTAAAATAAGGACTTCATGTGCTATAAGGACAACGAATTTAAAAACTAAGGGCTGTATTAAGCTTTGCGCTACTTGAGGTTTTGCACTATTCCTAGAGGTGCAAGGAAGAAAAAAGTGCATCTGAGAGACATTTCAAATGTTGTAGGTATTTAATTTTGTCATGGTTCTTGTCGTTTGTTCCTGCCGCTAGATACTTGACCTCATCCTCGGTCGCAAGTACCGCTTATAAATATGTACACTTGTTGATCTTCTATCGAACACAAGATCAAGATGTCGACCGTCGGTCGCGGGCTCCGCTTCGTTCAAGCTTGTTGTCTTGAGCGAAGTGAAAAAAGGTCGCAGTTTTATTGTTTTATTGTTGTACACTTATTGATCTTGTCACTTCGTTCGCGCGCGCTGTCTTCAACGAAGTAAAGTGAAAAAAAGGTTGCTGTTTTATTGCTGTATACTTATTGATCTTGTATCGAACACACAAGATCAACAAGTCGACTGTAGTCGTGGGCGCTGAGCCCGTGGCGCCTCTTCGTTCACGCGCGTTGTCGTGAACGAAGCGAAAAAGGGTTGCTGTGAGTTTTTTTATTGCACCCGCTCGCAAAAAACACCTGCTGGTCGAAAATTATTTTTTTAAGGCGCCATTGTTCTTTGCTAAATTTGCGATATTGTTTTGCAAATTGATGATACTGATGATACTTTTACACTATTTTATAAAGCGAGCGGTAGAAAAGTGGAATATAAAAGCTCATCAATATTTAAAACATATAAAAAGTCTACCATAGCAACTCCTGTAAATTTGTTCAGCCAATGTCTTCAAATTACTAAAAAATCTAACGCGATAACTAAGGAAAAGATTATTGATATTAACCCCTTACCGCACAGTGGCTCATATATGAGCCAAACCATAAAAAGCCTTAATACTTTAAAGTTAAAAAAAAAATCTAGTTTTGTTTAAACTTTTCGAATTAAGTAATATAAGGCCTCTAAATAACATTATAAAACGCCATCTGTAATGATTTGGGCGAGCATAGTTATCCGGTAAAGTGGCCGAACTGGTGATAGGCAGAGAGGAGCATATTTGAAAAATTGAAAATTGAATAAAAAATATAAAACAATGAGTAAGAACTTTTAAAAAAATATGCCAATAAAGGATATAATATGATTATAATTGCTAATATATATTTTTTTACATTTATCAAGTTTTAGACATTTGAAAGTGGCACTAAGTGATTGGATCATATATGAGCCACCGCACCGTGCAGAAATGTTCCCCTCCTATTGGTCCATATATGAGCCATCGTGCAACAAGGGAACAAATTCATTTTTTTTCTTATTATCTACACCCGTTTTTTTTTACGTTTTCGTGCGGAATGTTATAAATTTAATTTAAAATAGATTAAAAGGCCTTTTAATTTATTTTATTGAGACTCATACAGTTCCAGCGCGTAGTTTTTACGTATAATTAATTTAATTTAAATTTTTTTTTGTTCGTTTTCTGCTCAATGTGCCAAATATGATCCAAACCGGAAAAACCAACATTTTCCGACTTTTACTCAAAATATTGAAAATTCCTGAAACACGTGTTTTTTTATTTAACAAAATCTACCATATATATTTTTTTCACAAAAAAAAAAATCATGCGGTAAGGGGTTAAAAGCCTTTTCATATTTATGCCTAAATCGGACCAAGAATATTATGAAGCGTTATTCAAATCAAAAAATTAGAATATATTCTTTAGTTTGATATTTATTTAATTTACTTTTATTTATGACCATATATTAATTTATTAATTTAACCAAACTTGGTTTATTTTTAGTTTATTTCTTTCATATTTCATAGCCATAGGATGACTTTTATTTTTTGTAAAGACATTTTTAAAATTTTTTTTATGTTTATGGTCATATTTTTTGGTTTTTCTTTATTTTAAATATATTTATTTTAATAGTTGAGCCTCTAAGTCAAACCAATACTACTTCTATGTAATAAGAAACTATTTTTTAAATGTTTAATTAATAAATAAAAACGAACTGTGAAAATTTTTTTATTTATTTTTTAGTATTGGAATGTTGTACCTACGTGCGCCTACTTTGTCGTACGTGTACGGGATGGAAAAAAAAGTTGATTTTGGTGGCGTTTACGACAAACAGATTTTGGATAAGAACCTTGATAATTTGAAAACTAAAATAGATGTGACAATTTTGACAACATAAATATGAAGAAGATATCGCACAAAATATTCTATTAAAAATTGAAAAAAATCTATCGGACAGTTTTTTTTTTATAAAAGCTCAAACCTTAAAATGCGATTTCCCAAAATTCCAAAATTGGCGTATACGACAAAACAATTCTCAGGCGACGAGATTTCAAGATTCTGGTATTCTAAAATTCTGTAAATGCTTAAAGAATTTTTCTTTTGTCATTTACAGATTTTTGGTATTTTATTTGCAGAACCTTGAAGTTTAGCTTAAAAATGAAGTACCTATTAAAAGTAACGTACACTATTTAAGAAGGAATCAATTTAAGTTTTAATTAAGAGATTTGGAATAACAGAATAACGAAGAATTTCGAAAACCAGAATAATGGATTTTCAGAATTTTGAATATTCATTTTTATCAAAAAACAAAACAAAACCGACTTCCATGGACCAAAACTGGGTTTTATGGTTTTCTCATAGTTTCTATAGCCGGAACTGAACGAAATTAACCACACTGCAAACTGCAATCATCTGTTTTCCTATACAAAAAGAATTATCCAAATTGGTTCACACAGTCCAAAGTTATGAGGTAACAAAAAAAATACAGACGAATTGAATACTCCTCCTCCTTTTTGGAAGTCGGTAAGATTAGAATTTCGGATTATCAGAATTTTTAAAACAGAATAAATGAAAACCAGAATAATGGAATACCGTATTACCTATGTTCTTACAGATTTTCTATTCACATATAGAATTTTGGAATACAGAATACAAAGACGGTTAAATTGCAAATTTGTTTTTTTTTTTTCTCAAACCGAAGATTTGATTGCAAGACCAAAATTTTAATTTCCCGTCTAGAGAATTACAAAAAAAACCTTATCAGAAACTCACCTCCAATAGTAAAAAAAACTCTGTTTGAAATTGCAGATAAAAAGTTTTGTATGAGGAAATAGCAAATTCGACTTTCACGACAATTTTTTTTTTATTGGAGGTGAGTTTCTGTTCGTGGTTTGTAAAGTGTTAATTTTTGCGAGGTTTTGTTCTCCTCAAATGTTTACCACTTCTGACAACCCGTTTTGCCGTCGTTAAACTGCATTTTATACCGGTTTTCAGCTTAAATTTTAGCTCGAAGTCATGCTATTCTGATCATTGCACATCTATCGGCCCATGTTGTGACTGAGTTACATCGACTTTTAATGTTGTTTCTATACCCTTGGATATTGCGCAAATAACTGCTTACTAAATTTTAACTTGTGTTTGTTTTTGTCCCAATGCATCGTTGGTTTCAGTCTAATTCAAATTCTTCTTTTATTTTCCACATTTTTTCCGCGCCTAAAGATTTTTCACGACCCGTTTTCATCCTTACAGGTTATACACAATCAGATTTATTGACAGACACAATTTTGAGTCCAACAGACCCATGCAACTCATCATTTATTAACATTTTTGCTTTTGAACCTATTCAGATGAGCCAAAAAATATGCTTGATTTTATGACCAGATTTGGTCTAGCTACCGTGTGAGAAGAACGGTAGGCCCCAAGACAATTTTTTTTCTCCTAAACTAAGCGCATAAAGATGTTCTCTCGTTACATACATAAAAAAGATGTGCCATTGCATTAAATACCAAGACAGGCCAAATGTAAAATGAACTAAAATGTGAACCTATTCAGATGAGCGGCAGTGTATATGTTTACAATATTTTTATTGAATTTTGTTTAAAAATTATTCACCTTAAAAATGACATCAAAAAAGTTGCAAACAAGAAAGGGTAAATTATTTAATAATATTTATTTATTATAAAAACGGCAAAAATTTCAAATAGAAATTAAAAAAAATTATAATTATTGATTTATACACAAATTTTTGAATGCAATATTTGAAAAGAATTAAAAACCAATTTTTTTGCTAAATTCCCCTTATTTAGGCCCTAAACTTTCGATCTGGGGGGTGTCTCCTCCGAAAACATCACTTTGGGAAATAACGGACACCCTTATGCACATTGTACATATTTTGCAAGTAGGTACCTAAAACAAATAAGCTGAAAAATGTCTATTTGATTCACTTGCTCATTAGGTACAAAAAAGAATGTTTGTCTAATCCATAATAAAATATAAGCTAGTTAGAAAAAAAAATATAAACTATCAGATCAAAATCGGTCAAGCATAAAATGTTCGTTCATGACAAAAAAAATTACGTATACACCATAGTGAACAGAATACATCGTATTTACAAAATCACTGACCCCGACACCATAGCCTTACTCCAAAAAATTAGGAGCACATTCTTAAGAGGAATTAATTGTTTCACCTTTGTTCATCTTAAAGTCAAATTCTCATCTTGGTATTAATTAACTAAAACTTCGGTGTATAAAAATGGAGAACAAAAAATGTTGATGTAAAACAATTAAAAAATATTTATTACTCTAATTTTATGCAACATAAACCATTAAATGGTATGCGGGTACCTTAATGAAATACTGAAATCTTTCTACCAAAAAGCCTTAGACAGGCTTTATTGCTTCACAATTAATGTTAATGAACTTATTTCGAATGAAGGTAGAAGTAGTAGTAGGATACCTTCAAGATATACGATTCCTCCTATCTTGATCTTATATACAAAAAAGGTAATTTTTTCATTCATAGTGTTTAAACGAAGTAGGTCATCGTGCTATCTAATGTCATCGGTAAGGGATGCCAGGTTTCACATTCAGCTTGTTTACCTAAAAGATAATATCTACACTTTGTCAATTAGTTCAAGAGTGTCTTTTGTGTTGCTGCAGATAAATATTTATCAAAAGGTTTTCTAACCCATATGCCCTTCTGTAAATCTGCGTCTTCGCTTATTACAAATACTATAGCACATTGTCTATATAGGCACTGGTAGGTACTTCAAGTTTTTTTTTTTGTATCCTTTACTTTTCTCAATAAGCCTTTATTAGATTAATTACAGTATGTATGGTTGTATGTGTGAATCTTTTGGTGTCTCTAATTTTTAAACAGAGGGGCTCTACAAAAGCTTGGATGATGTGGGTTAAAATATATGAAGGCTGTAGGTATGTATTAAATGGAGTGCTTTTGAAAATTTTTGTTGACTTTCTAGTGAGATGGGAAAACTATGCAAACAAAAGTAAAGAATGAAACTAAAAGAAAGTGCTTTTTTTTAAGAGTATTGACATTTACATAAATTAGCATAGATAAGTAGAATAGAAATCTTTATAGAATTTTCTATCATCTCAATTTCTTTTGAGTTGACTAGAGAATACATCAATTTAATAATTGCAGATGTTCATCTTCATTGTGTACCTATGTATATTCTCAAAACAGATGATTTACATATGTGTGGATCAAAAAAAAAGTTATTGACATTGCTTTTTTTAATTTTGTTGTTTTTTAAGCATAGATATGTTTTTAAAATATGAACATTTAAAAATAGAATAAAAGTATAGTCGAAAAAGCCGTAATTAGAGGAAGGAGCAGGAGGAAAGGAGAGCCGCAATGGTCTATATATTTGCTCTCTCTTTCTTTTCATATACCACCTTTTATTATTGGAGAATGTAAACGGACAAACCTTGAAAAAACTCTCATTACAAAAATATCATGAATCTTGAAAAAAAGTACCCTTACGAAATTTATTAAAAATTTTGTCTTAACTACGAATTAAATGAGTCTACAAACTTTTGTTCATGTTAAAGGGTGTTTTTTTTTTTGTAGGTGTAGAGAAAATATGGGTATATTGGAAAAACTAAGTAATAATAAACTGTCGTACTCCATTGATTAGAAACAAGAATCTAAAGTGTCATAAGAATATCATGGTTAAAAGGGTGTTTTTTTAGTGAAACAAAAATTGATGAGCCATCCTAATGAAATTTGGTAAAGAGGTTGGTTTTGGGATAGAAACCAAGAATAAAGAGTTTTCAATAAAAAAATGAGTTAAAGAGTGTTTTATCGAAGAGACCTAAAAACTATGAATATATAAAGCCAAACATGGAAACCTAGAACTTGCATAGCAAATAATTTTGATTTGATTTAAATTTTTAAACAAATAAATTTGTTTTTTTTTTATACAAAAATTTTCAAAAATGTTTCAGAAAAAAAGAAAATGGTATGCCATTAAAAAGAAATATTAATCGAAACAAAGTTTTAATTCAACTGTTTTAAAATAATTGATTTTTTAAAAAAAAATTACTTTGAACCCAAAAATAATTTTTTTTTTTTAATTTTTCTTAATTTGAATATAAGTACAAAAAATTGTATTTAAATCCTTCTTGGTATCGCAATCATATCGAAAATTATTCTTAATATTTTGATCAAAATTTAAGTTTTATTTTTTGAATGAGATCTATGTATATTGTGATGATTTCTTATTAACGGTACTTCCTACATCACAGTTTTAATTTTAAGTTCTGACTTTCTTCCAAACAACTGGTTAACATTCAAAGAATTTCTTTAAATACAAAAGCTATAAATATAAATCAATTAAAAGCATATATTAAAAAAAAATTTTTGAAGTGAAATTTTCTTTAGTATCGTAGTGATTTGAAATAAGATGAAACGAAAAAGCGACACGAAAAATCAATTGATCATAACTTTTTTGTTTTAATAGATATGAATGAAATTACAGTAGATATGTAATAACATAAATTATGATTGTGCAAAATTTCAATTAATTTCATATTCAAAATTCAGAGATAACGGTGAAAAGATGTTCTTTTTCAAAACACGTTATATATTTTGATCTAGAGCTTATAACAAATTTATTTAACTTTAATACGCATGCTGATAATATTACCTTTCATTTAATATATCACACATAACGGTACGTGCTCTACAAGTTAAATAAATCTTTAATTGAAAAACTTGATAAATACCTCAAAACACCTGTGAAGATTTGTTGCCGATGACCATTTTTTTGTAGGCATGGTAGAAATATGATTGAAGCGTCATATAAAAGGTGAAATAATAATAATATAAAATTTATTATAGGTTGTCTTTTAAAAAATGGATTTAATGGCGTTGGAAGAGAAAAGAGATTGATTGTTATGCTTTTTTTTATGAAAACTAATTGGGTTAACAAAATTCTAGCTCTTTTTGTAGATGTTTTATAGACATGGTCGATATTAATAATTTGAAATGAAAAAATAAGCTTTCAGATGGTATAAAATTTATTGTAGGTTGTCATATAAAAAAAGTGATGGAATAAAAAAAAAGTTATATTTTTTCGATTTTTTTAAAATGATTTTTAAGGTTTCACTTCAACCACGTGTAAATTGCACACATTATTATTTTTTTTTTTTGTTGTTTTAAAAAATCAACTATATATTTTTTTATGAAACAGCTTATAAATTTTACTTTTCTTTTTCTAATCATAATTATTTCTATATGAAATTGTATCAAGGTTAAAAAATTATGCTCTCTTTTTTTAGAGCTCAAATTAATCTAAGTTGTTTATTTCCTTTAAAGTACAAAAAAATTTAGATACGTTTATTTACATTGACCAAACTTTTAGTACATAACACATTTTAAAAGTTAAAGCATCATGCTCTTAGCTCATATATGACTTAATCTTAGATTTGATTTTATTTAATACCTACAAAGTTTTCAAATAAAAATGCAATCCAGAAGCAATATCAACTAAACTCATCGACTTATAAAATTAACATAATATAACACAAAAAAAAAACTACCACAAAAAAATAATATTGTGCATTAAATTAGCCAATAAAATAATAATGGTTTTAATTTTTGTTGATGCATTGAATATCTCAACTACCAAACATTTGGAAAATTATAGTTCTTAGCAATGTTTCCTAGCCCTCACATAATTTCTCAAAGTTTCCATTTCACCAGTTACACAAAATCTTCAAAAAAGTCTTTGTTTACATTTAAATAAAAAGAGTGTGAGATTTACAAAATACATTTACTACTGAAATAATATCTACTCATGCAAATATAAAAAGTATATGTGAAACAAGTGAAATAAGGAAAATTGTGGTTATAAAAGAATATTTTTTTTTTTAACATCTAGACCACGCGCCAACCGCATGTATCTATCACCAACAAATATATCACAAAAGATAACATTTCAACTTTCCTTTTGTATTTTCATTTCATTTGGTTTGATTTAAGGTGACCATTTCTTCTGTTAATATGGCACTGTTTAAAAAAAACTCAAACATTTATGTACCTAATAATAATAGTTTTTAAAATGTCTACAAATCTTGTTGGTTCCTTTTCAAAAAATATGTAGATTTAAAAAAAAAGTATAAATATTTTTTAATTCAAAAATGAGCTTTTGACATTTTTTTGAAATTAAAATATTATGAAATTAAGATTACTTAATATATTTGTACTTTTGTACAAACATATTCGTTGAAACAGCTTAAGTCTTGTACAAGAAATCAAGCGCCGTCATTAACTTCAAAAAAATTTTTTTTTAAAGCTGGAATTAATTTGCCAGAGTAGGTACACGTCTTTTAAAACAAAAATCGTTACAGATGTTTTTGGAAATAAGGACCCAAGACAAATATGAGATAAAGTCTTTCCTTATATTTTGGGGCTTTATTTAATTTATTTTGAAAATCCTGTAATCAAGGACCCAGAATTGATAATGTACTGCTTATTGTGGACTTCCTGAAAAAATGGATGAAAGAAATCACGCGTTTTCTTGCAGCTTTTCTGTTACTCCTTGATGGTTTGTTGCACGATCTTTACAATTACAGATTTAAAATGAATTTCACCTTGAAACTGAAAAAAGTTGAAGAGATGAATTTTTTACGATTCCTTTATGTTCGAAATTGTGAAGTTTCGGAAGCAAACTTTGCTGTTGAAATTTCATTAGGTATAGGAACCAATCAAAATATCGATAGAGAATACTGTAAATATCCCATGAAATTAAATTAATGTATCAAATCCTTTCAACTAATGGTTATTATAAACATTGTTAAAGTACTTATTATTATTTGAAAATTTTCTCAGAAATAAGGTAACCTCGGGTAGATGTAAATAAAATGATATGTGTAGGTGTAGAATTGTACATACATACTCAGAAAATAATTTCCTTTTTCAACCCAAATGTTTTGATGGATGGATTTTTGTGTGGGCTCTTACTTCATACAAAAAAAAAAAAAACTGCAACCAAAAGCCTTTGTAAACATCAAGCTTTCAGGTGGAAATTGAAAAGGAGAAGTGATTCCTTTATCCCAGTTAAAAGGAGTAACCTTTCTCATCTCTAGCTTTTGCTGTCAAAAAATTTTATTCAACTCTTAGAGGTGAACATTCGTATTGTAATTATTAAATGTGTTCCTTTGTGAAATAGTTTTGATACATAATATATACTCGTAGGTACTCGTATATCTTTGAAGTTTAGTAAAACACAACAAAATAGAACTTTTCTTCTCAAAGTAATGCAGT
The DNA here is from genome assembly GCF_945859705.1 of Episyrphus balteatus. Lineage (NCBI taxonomy): Eukaryota > Metazoa > Arthropoda > Insecta > Diptera > Syrphidae > Episyrphus > Episyrphus balteatus. The sequence continues at coordinate 80,617,731 of NC_079136.1, read as the reverse complement.
GGTTTTGTGGTATAACAAATTGGCAATGATGTACAAAACAAAATATTATTATTCAAATAATTTCAAGTTCAATGGTTTAGTGGGTTTGTTTCATAAAGACATTTTTGTGCTTCATTGGAGTAACAATTACAAGTAGATATGGTAAATGTAATATGTATACGAATAGTGTAAGAGTTACCTAACAGAAATTTTGTATTGAAGAAGTTCAAACCGATATAGTTCTATTGTTGTTTGATTTACATATTTTGAAAATAAATTTATAAATCGTTGATAAATTCTCTAAATAAAATGCACGACTGGGTCGCACGAACTTGCTTTTAGAGTTCAACTGTACTTTTTTTATGAAAAATGTATTAATTTAAACTGATGGAATTTAAAAATAAAGGTATGAACTGATAATAATGAACTTTAGGGCGTTCCAAAAATAAAAAAAATATGTAGGTATGATTTTTTTCTCGGAACAGAGGTCAAAAGTTCTTAAATTTTTAATAATAGTACGCTTTTATTAGCTTCGCTTGTACTAACTAACTTACATTGTAATAAAATCTGGGAACTATATTTTGACCCACTTCCACTTATCGTATCGAAATGAAACTTTATACATTTAAATACTCAGATGACTTTACAATATTTTCGCAGTCCGAAAACTGGGGAGGGTCATTGTGGGGTCGAAATATATGATAAGTTTAAAAAACTGAAAATACGCTCTAAAAACTATACAATAATTTAATTGACTTATATTGGAATTGGTTTGATCAAAAAGCGTAGAGCTCATTTTTGTTGCTTGTACTTTTATAAAGTTTAAACAAAGCGCTGGACAATTTTTGATCAAACCATTTAAAATAAGTCAATTAAATTATTTTATAGTTTTTAGTACGTGATAAAAGCGTATTTTTAGTTTTTAAACTATGTATTTTATTTTCAATTATTTTCTGAAATATTATAATTAAACGGTGTTACAAAAATGAGGTTTTAAAATATACGTGGGCGGAGACCTATCAGGTTTTGTAGAGCTAGCCGCATACGAAAAATAAAAACAAATAAAAACAAAAAATATTTTGAAAAAAGAAAAATCTGATAAAATAATTTTTCAATTTTCTCAAAAACTAGAAGACATAGAAACATATAGTTTTCACGGTTCGATAAGGAATCAATTGAGGCAGTTTTCTGTGTGAGTAATTTTTTTTACTAAAATTCACAGTCTGGACAAAAATAGTATAAAATGAGTTTAAAAAATTTTTTTCGCCTATTTTTAACTTTGAAATCGATTATTTCAAAAACTATTGGTTATATTATATTGATTTCAAAATTAGAATCAAATATACAATTTTGCCTTTCGGAAATGGTATCAGTTCTTACTGTAAGTGATGCCGTTGTTTTTTAATATTTTTTTTTTTATTTTGATAATTTTTTTTTTAGAAAAATGCCCCTCCCACCTAAACGGGGAGAGATAGACCCCCGTCTAAAAGAAAAAAATGTTTGTATTGAGCTCCTCTACAAAAACCCGTTATCAAATCCTGGCGCCCAAGTTATCCTACTACGTGCCGAAACAACATTTTTGTTCTATACCTAAAAGTTCGAATTTCTGTATCAGGGTTGAAATCGAAAAATTTTTTTTTTCTAAGCCAATTTTGAAGTGATTTTCATAAAAAATAACTCGATTAATTGGGAAATAGCTATAGTTTTAGAATATATTTTTTAAATAGCATGTTGTTTTGAAAACATATACATACTTTAAATTGATGCCGAAGTTGGGCAAATGACAAAAAAAATTGAATTTTTGAACTTTGACAGCTTATAAATTCTAAGTGGTTTAACCGAGTTACATGTTTTATACATTGTTAAAAAGGTATATTTTCTATCAGAAACTGTAAAAAAATCGAAAATGGGTAAAAAATTGTTGAATCTAGAATTTTTTCAATGGGTGAAGGTCCAAAAAACCGTTTTTTGCCCGTAACTCCAGATTTTGGGGGTGTTAGGGGATTTTCAAATACCGTTTCGTATTCAGTGCGACTAGCTCTACAAAACCTGATAAGTCTCCGCCCGCATATATTTTGAGTATTACACCGTGTTATGGATTTGAGTAGTGAGTCATTAGAGATAAAGAAAGTATTTCTGTTAGTATGACCAACATATGTGATTTAACACAGTATAAAGGGGGTTTGTGTACTTTTCCTATAATCTATAAAGGAAATGTTGAAATATGCAATCACAGTAAAATCATAATTTTAATCTTCTCATCCTTCTTTGGCTTTTAAAATTATTTCGATGAGTTCTTTCCGTAAGTTTATTGGTCGTAAAGAACAAATATGCAGACATACCTTTTTCAGAATTAAATTTTAAAGATTTCATGTTTCAGATCTTCGTCTGACTCTCTTAATGGAATGCAAAAAAAAAAAAAAATAAATATAAAAAAAATACGCTTGTGAATTTATCTGTTTTTTTTTTTTTTTTTTTTTTTTAAGAGAACAAATCTCTACTGCATGTATGGGTACCTAGGAGCGTAGGTACCAATGTTTTTCCAGCAAAGAAAACAACGGTGAATATCCATTTAAAAATGACAAGATTTTATCGAAAAAGAATGACGGAGGTAAGCTCCAAGGGTTTTCTTTTAAGTCATTGTTTTATTTTTGATGAATATTTCTTTTCAACAAAAATTTTTTATTTTTGATAAATAATTAAGCATTTTTTTAACAAAAATGTTTTTCCTCAAATTTATTTTCATTTGAATTTTATATTTTATTACTTATTAATATAAATTTCCCATTTCTTCGCAATTTGTGTGAGAGGCCTTGTGCTTTCCATGACCTTCCATGTGTTGGTGTAATATTCGGTAAGGCAACTTCTTTATAAAAGAATAGCTATAATGAAATCACGAATAATAACCATGGCAATAGGTTCTCATCAATATAATACCCATGGCAAAAATTAATTAGCTTCAGATTCAAGGTAATAAGTCATTACCTTTTGGAAAAATTGAAATGTGTAATCCCGTATACTTCTATCTATACTAGGTATATGATTATAGAACTTTAGGCGAAATTCTTGTGTAAAAAAATGAGAGGTATTTAATTAAGAAAAAATCCCAAAAATACACTGTGAGAAAAAAGCCAATCTATGACCCTCATTGACCTTTTATATCGAATTTTATAACTTCGTATTTATGAATAGAGAGCAATTTCCATAGATTTGCCGAAAACGTTTTTATATCTCAATTACTTGTATTCAAAAGTTACGGCACTTGCCATATAGAGCCAATATCTTGATGTCAGATTTTCTCGTAAACAACATTATCGATTTCAATAAATATTTTTGTTCAAAAAGGTTACAGTAACTCTAATGTTAAAATTAAGAAAAAAATTCAAAAATATCATGTACGGATTTGAATTTTTACTTCCCAAAAACGTGGGTCCCGGAAGTCCGTCTGTCTGTCTGTCAGTCTGTCTGTTTGTCTGTATAAGGAGCTACAGCCTAAACGGATGAACCGATTGACTTTAAATTTGATATGTAGCATTTTTTATAGACTCTCCAGAGGGGTTTTTGGAATTAATTTTTTTTTTGGACCAAAAATAACGGTACTTGTCATATACCGATTTTAGTAAAGTTGAAATTGCTCAAAAACTGCTCAAACGATTTTGTTTAAAAAATTCAAATGTAAGTTTTAAGGCAAGGTCTATCTAAAAACTACATTTTTTTTTTGAAAATCATTATCAACGGTACCTGCCATAGAACCGTTTTTTTTTTTTTTTTTTAATCCAATATTCTCCGAAACGGCTTATTCGATTTCAACGAAACTCTTTGTGAAGAAGCACTTATATAACTCAAATATAAGCCAAAAATAAAATTTTGAAAAAAAATTATTTTTGAATTTTAAAAAAATTTTGAAAGTTTCGAAAACAGGACATTGATTTTAAATTTTTTTTTAAATTTTGGTATTACATGTTGATTAGTGATTTCTACAAAATGGCATAGCAATTTTATTTTAAAACTTTTTTTCCAAAAAATTATTTAGGGTAAAGTCGGGTGATATGGCACCACGGGTGATATGGCACCCTTTCAATATCTCCCACTTAATGACTTCTTTTCAAAGCAAAAAGAGCAAAATAGAATTCAGTCTAACGTAAGCTTTCAGTGGATGCATTCGATATCCGCAGTAACCATTGCCACTTAAATTTAAAAAATGGACAAACAAAAAAGTGAGTTCAATTTGAGCGAAAAGTTTTTTTGTGTAAAATTGTTGTACGTGTGGTTCCAAAAGTATTTGACGCCGGGGGTTCATTTTAACACATAAAGAACGGTAACGATTGTATTTTTGTGTTTGCTCATTGCAATAACTAAGCAAACGTGATTATTCGTGTATTTTGAAGAAAACAGAAGTGTAGTCAAATGGGGGATATGGCACCCAAAAACCTCGGGATATATGGCACCGGTGCCATTTCCCCCGCATCTACTTTTTAACCTATTTATTTTTCAACTGACAATTGTAATTTCAAAAAACTTCAGCAAACCAGGCCAAGTAGACTTAAACCCAGATCACAGCAGCCGTTGGAGCTGCGGAATGTCAAAAAAAGCAGGACCTAAGCATTTTGCGATTCCCTTCACACTTCACTACATTAAAAAGGCTTCTTAAATGACCAGAACCTAAAAGTTTGCCAAATAGCTTTCAGATTGGATGAAAAGTACGGAATAAGGCAGTAATCATAATGTCACTTTGGGTCTCATGCTTCGTGTACGTCTTTCAACAACACATGCAACAAGTGTCACAAAAAAATATCAAGAAGATATAGGGTGCCATATCACCCTCGATTAGGTGCCATATCACCCTCCATTTTTTCAGTCATGTTTTTTTTAATGTTTTTTATTTTTGCAAAAAATAACAAGAAATTATCTTCGAATTACACTTATGTACCTATTTTGTATTTAAGAAATAGTTTTAATATAAATCTACTTTTGTTTGAAATAGATATCTTCTTTATTTCTCAAGTAATAACGAAAAACGAAAATGGGTGCCATATCCCCCGACTTTACCCTATAAAAAATTAGTTTTTTTTTAAAAAAACGGCTCTAACGATTTTGAAAATTTTTTTTCTAAAAATGCATCTTAATATATCAATCAAAACTGCATACTTGTTTTGGAGGGCAATTTGATTTCAGATTTTGTTTTATTTTTTTTTAAACGAATTTTATGTTTTTTTTTTACTTCATTTTTTTTTTCTCAAATTTTTATATAAAAAGTCTTAAAAATTTAAGCAACTTGAACTTTAAGAGCAAGTTCGTGCGACCCAGTCGAGCATTTTATTTTTTAATAAATTTTAGTCTATTTTATTGAAATTTTGTTTTTGAGTTTCGATTAAAAATTTCTTTTGAAAGGCAATCCTATTTTATAAAATGCACGACTGGGTCACACATACTTGCCCTCATGGTAAAATTAGCTTATTTTAAATCGTTAGAGTCGTTTTAAGAAAAAAAAGTAATTTTTTACAAGCAAAAATTTTCTAACATTTTTCCAAAAAAAATTGGTACCTATGCCATTTTGAAGAAATAAATAAATTAACACTTAAAAAAGAAATTTTGAAATATTTAACTGACTATTTTCAAAAAAAATTGAATTTTCAAAAAAAAAATTGCGTTCAAAAATGGATTTTTTGAAATCTTGTCTTGTACAATATATTCAGAAACAAAAAAAAAAAACGGTTCGAAAAATATGTTTTTTTATTTCACAAGCCAAGTCTTATTTGTTAATGTTTATAACGGTTGCAAAAAAAAAAAATATTTGTTAAATTCAAAAAATGAGTCTTATTTATCAAAATCATTAGAGTCATTTTCGAAAAAAATTAACTTTTTCATTTCTGTTGCAGGTAGTTTTAGTTCTAAAAAAATAATTTCCATTCCTCCTCTAGTGAATCACCCATAACAGTTAATTACCAAGTTTAAAGAAAATCGAATTACCAATTTAAGCCGTAGCTCGAGGTATATGTATAAAGACAGACGAAATTGCCGGACCCGCTTTTTTGGTATTCTTCATCGTCGTAAGTGTTGATTGTTACCTCGGGATCGATTTTTGTTTACGAATCCCTAATTTGCCCTATGGTTAGGGTCAACATTTTGCCGAGGTCGTGCGGCACTTTGTACGACTAAAATCGACTTGAAAAGTCGTAAAAAAAGAGCTCTAATGATTTGATTTTTTTTTTTACAAATTCTTCTTTATAAAAGCAATCAAATTCCAAAATTCGTTTTTATATCTTTACATTTTTAATGATAAATGTTTTTTTTTTATACATACTTAAGCAAAGATTATAATATTATCATCTTTGATAGCAAGAGAGTTAGATTTAAATCGTGCATTTAAAATATAATGGCTTCTTAAAAATCTTTTGTATAACAATTTTCATTAGAATTGCATGTGTTTAAAGAAAAAGAAATATTCACTACAAAAAGAATTTAAAACAAAATTGACTGGTACCTACTAAAGAATAAATTTTTTTCTATTAAAAATATTGATCGAAATATTAATATTCATTGATTGAAATATATTCAAATTGCATTATATAATTTTGTATACAGCAAGGACTTTATTTCCAGTGTACCTACCTGCTTGTTATTATAGAAAACATTAGATATTCTACCTCTAAATAGGATGCAAGAATATACCTCAAATATGAATAAAAAAAACAAAAAAAAAAAACACTCCCACTCCCTCTTAATGTATAAATCGATTCAACGATACTTTGCTCACCCGATTGGGATATCCTTTTCCAACTACAGAAGCACTCTTGAATGAAAAATTTGTTTTTGTTTACATTCATAGCACGTTTTGGCGACGAAGTGGCGCATTTTAATACTTAGAAACAAACTGGATAACGAGAGGCAAGGACAAAAATCACACAAGCTGAAAATGGAGCAAATATAAAAGACAAAGGAGAGATGGCTTTTTCTATTTAAATATATGTACCTAACACATACCAACGATATATACGTACATGGTTGAATCTTGAGTTTTTGTAGGTACTTTATACGTTTGATAACTCTTTTTTGCTGAAGTTGCGATTTTATATGCTTTTTGTCGACAGATAATATGTCTGTGGAGAAAAGTTTGCATGTGTATGGTATGCCTTTGCCTTTCCAACAAAGTGATTGTGTCACCTAAAGCTTTTAATTTTAAAACATTTTCACAGATGTGACGTTAACGACAACGAGTTAGTTTTTATGTACATAACCTTGCTGGATATATTATTGGTATATGTTTGCAAGAATAGCTAGGTACCTAAATATGATTAAACAGGAAATATAAAAAGTCTAACATTTTTTCTGACTTAATATGAAAATTGTCATATTTATGGTCTTTAATGGTGGAGGTGGTGTATGAAAGAATTTTTTAGTAAAAACATACTTTTTTTTTTTTTGTTACGAATCTTTTTTTATTTATAATGAAAACACTTCTAGTACCTACAAATTTCTTCTAGTAAAAATTGCAAAATGTAAAATTTATTTTAAAAATTTTTCAATTAGAAGAAATTTTTCACGTCAATAAAAAGAAAATGTTTTTAGCAACATACAGGGTGTCCCAAAAGTAATGGATCAAACGAAATATGCTGATAGGCCAACTTTAGGGCTCTCAGAATTTGGTAACTTGTTCATCCCAAATTCTTACGGTTTTCGATTTAATGCAGTTTTTGTGAAATTTCGAAAAATCCCGACTTGGCAACAGTATTTTGCTTCCTCCGCTCATAATTGATTTTTGTTTTTTACAATTCTTTCACTAAAACATTGCCAAATAATAAGAAATAACTAATTAATCAAAATATTTTTTATTTCATATGCCATTTTGATGCAAATTTATTAACAGTTCCATGTTTTATAAAAACTCAATTTCATACTTTTATTTCAGAATAACACATTGAAAAAAATTTGTATGGTGTGACACTGGTATATTGCTTTAAAAACTTGGCGTGTTATTGCAGTTTTCAAAAATGTATAAAAGTTTTCAAAGTAGAAGTTAGAACTAAAGATATTACAATTTAAATGCAACAAAACAGGGCTTTTCAGAGCAAAATAACAAAGAAAAATAAACACATTTTCTCGGCTGTTGTTTGTTTATTTCTTTTTGAATAAAAGCCTCGCTTTTTGTTTGTTATTTTGCTCTGAAAACGATTGTTTTTTTGCATTCAAATTGTAATAACTTTCGTTCTAATTTCATCTTTGGAAACTTGTATACATTTTTGAAAACTGCAATAACACGGCAAGTTTTTAAAGTAATAAACCAGTGTCACACCATACAATTTTTTTTCGGGATGATGCTCTGAAATAAAACTACAAAATTGAGTTTTTATAAAACATGGAACTGTTAATTAATTTGCAGCAAAATGGCATATGAAACAAAAAATATTTTGATAAATTAATTATTTCTTATTATTTGGCAATGTTTTAGTGAAGGAATTGTAAAAAACAAAAATCAATTATGAGCGGAGGAAGCAAAATACTGTTGCCAAGTCGAGATTTTTCGAAATTTGACAAAAACTGCATTAAATCGAAAACCGTAAGGATTTGGGATGAACAAGTTACCAAATTCTGAGAGCCCTAAAGTTGGCCTATCAGCATATTTCGTTTGATCCATTACTTTTGGGACACCCTGTATAAAAACAAAATATCAAACAAAATAATTATATTGATCCTCTTACAAAAAAAAATTTAAAACAAAAAAAAAATTTAAATAAAAAATTATTTTCTTTTAATTTTTTCTAACTTCACACTAAAGTTCCTATTCCAAAAACGTTTTTGTACACATATTTTCGTTGATATCGGTTTCGTCTGTTAAGAAAAACTCCGACTTTTATGAAAGGCACCGTTAATGTTGGCATAAAAAATACTATTTTTATTTAAAAAGTAAGATCTTATTTGCTATTAGTAGTATACCTATGCATTTTTTTTTAATCATAACACTTGTCAATAATTTTCAACTTTATAAAATTTTCCAGAACGAGTTATAAAAAATTTTATAGATTTGGGTGCAGTAAGCTCAAAAATCATATTAATCCAGTCAAATAAGGATTTAACCTCGGAATGAATGTTAGTAGAAATTTTTTTTGCTCAATATCTTCCTTTTGCCATTCTATAACATATCTCAAAAGTCTAGAAAAATCTCATGTCCGCTTGTCGCGATTTCAAGGTCAAATCGCGAAATGGAGATTTTCAAAATTAGCAAAAATAGGCTATGGTATTATATACACATATGATACATGATTTCAATGTATTTTTTAATGCTGATTCCAAAAAATTTAAAATCAAGACAATCTGACGTCTCTGGAAAAAGTTATACCTGTTTTTCATCTGTCAACTCATATTATTATAATAGTTGCAAACTTACTGCCGAAAAACCCTTAAAAGTTATGGTAGATGAACCAAATTTTGCATGAAGATTTTAGAATCCATCATAATTAAATATCAAAACAATCCATTACAAAAAATATATATACCTACGAAATAATGGTATTATTTGATGGAGGGGTAAATTTTAGGATATGCACTAAAGAAGATTCTTGTTCATCTTAGGAATAAGTGCCAATAGGCTAATTTTTTCACTTTAATCTTTGTTTGGATATTCTTTAACTACCCTCAAAAATCTAAAAAAATCTCATTTCCGCAAGTCCAAATTTTCCAGGTTAAACTAAAGTTAGGTGAAGATTTAAAAAAATAATAAGAAAACTTTAGACTTTATATGTATACCAACATAACCCATATGATTTCAAGGTATTTTTTAACGCCGATTCAAACAAAATCCATAAACAAATCAATCTGACAATCCCTGAAAAGCAATGCACCTCATTCATGTTGATCTAACACAAATATCTGAAGTGTAGTTTTTCAATTTTTTTAAAATCTGCATCTTATCTTCAAGCCAGGAAAATTAGGACTTGCGGACATGAGATTTTTTTAGATTTTTGACATAAGTTATAGAATATCCAAACAAACATAGAAACAAAAAATATAGCCTATTAGCACTTATTCCTAAGATGAACAAGAATCTTCTTTAGTGCATATCCAAAAATTTGCCCCTACATAAAAAAATACCATTATTTCGTAGGTATATATACTTTTTGTAATGGATTGTTTTGATTTTTAATAATGATGGATTCTTAAATCTTCATGCAAAATTTGGTTCATCTACCATAACTTTTAAGGGTTTTTCGGCAGTAAGTTTACAACTATTATAATAATATGAGTTGACAGATGAAAAACAGGTATAACTTTTTCCAGAGACGTCAGATTTTCTTGATTTTAGATTTTTTGGAATCAGCATTAAAAAATACATTGAAATCATGTATCATATGTGTATATAATACCATAGCCTATTTTTGCTAATTTTGAAAATCTCCATTTCGCGATTTGACCTTGAAATCGCGACAAGCGGACATGAGATTTTTCTAGGCTTTTGAGATATGTTATAGAATGGCAAAAGGAAGATATTGAGCAAAAAAAATTTCTACTAACATTCATTCCGAGATTTACCCCTTTTTTCTCCTTATTTTACTGTATTATATTGGTTTCTTTCCAGGAGCTCTAGTTTTTGAATAATTTAATTTTTCATATTTGGGAGCATATTCATACTAATTTTTAAGTTTTCCTTATTTTGAGCGTTATTAAAATTTGCCAGAAAAATTTATATTAAACTTAATGTATTTGGAGTCAGTAAGCCTCAAAATCAGATTCATTTAATTCTATAAGCTCTATTTTTTTACATATTTTAGTTTTCCACATTTTTGGGGTAATTTCGTACTAATTTTAAAGTTATGCTTATTTTAACTGTTTGTTAACATTTTGCAGAAAATTTTTGTATCGAACCTAATGCATTTGGGTTCACTTAGCCTAAAACTCACACTGGTTGCTTTCTAGGAGCTATATATATATATTTTTTTTTTATTTTAATTTTTCACATTTTGGGGGTAATTTCATACTACATACATATTTTTTTAGATTTTACTATTACAAGCGTTTTCAAAGTTTTGCTGGAAAAATTTATTTCGAATGTAATTTATTTCGGTTCAATAAGTAAAATAAAATTACAAAAAAAAATTTAAATACAAAAAAAAATTCAACAAAAAAGAAATGTATGAATTTCTATGCCTTTTCATGTATGAATTTATTAATTTATTATTTAAAAACTAGAGATGCTAGAAAAAACTAATTTTGTTTTCGGAATCAGCAACCTAAATTTAGTAAGGAGTGATAAACAACGAACAGTCTGGAATTTTTTTTTTGTTGGGCAGTGTAATCGTTAGAGCCATTTTTGAGAAAATCAACTGCAATCATTCGTCCAGGTTCTTTACCTACCTACTAACATGTATGCACCAAAAATGGTCGTTTGATCTCCCTACGTTTTGGAGATATTAAAAACTTTCTACTGAGAAATTTCAAATCCACAAAATCACAAAAATAATTTTGGCACTAAAATTTGATCAAAAAAACTTAACACAAACGGGTTGGGGTCGAAAATCTGTGTGTTGCAAAATTCTGTATTCAAAATACTGTATGCCAAAATACTGTATGCCAAAATACTGTATGTCAAAATTCTGTATGTGCAAAATGCTGTAGGAACAAAATTCTGAAAGTCAAAATTCTGTATAGCAAAATTTTGGTTGGTCAAAATACTGTATTTCAAAATTCTGTACATCAAAATTCTGTAAATCAAAATTCTGTAAAAATGCTGTAAAAAAATATCGTTTTGATAATGTATGTATGTACAGATAATGTATCTATGTACAGCATTTTTACAGAATTTTGATATACAGTATTTTGCCGTACAGAATTTTACAAAACAGAATTTTGCATGTCAGTATTTTGTTGATACAGTATTTTGACGTACAGAATTTTGTATTTACAGTATAATGACGTACAGAATTATGGTATTACAGTATTTTGACCCCACAGAATTTTGTCGTACAGAATTTTGACAAGCAGAATTATGACCCGCTCCCAACACAAACATTACTAGATGAATTAAAACCAGCACCGCAAATATTTTGAATAATTTTTGAAAAAAAAAAATAATATTTTTGGGAATTTTAGGGGACTTTGAATTTTTAAGTGCAAAATTTGTTTTTTTATTAATACTAAACGGAGGATGAACAAACTATGATTTTTGGTTCGTATCAATTTCTCGAGGTAGAAAATCGTTTGCAGTTTCATATGGCTATGGCTAGTCTATCTCTAAATTTGAGACTTTAAGACAAGTTTTCACTTTTCAGACTTCCTACAAAAAGGATTTTGAAGGGTGGGCAAACTAAAATGTTCTTACTTATCAATTTATGGATGAAAATATGACTTGGAGGGCCAACTTTAATAAGGGATTTTTTTCAATTATGTTTTTTTTTTTTTTTTCAAAACTTTCAGGACTTTACCTTCAACTTCATCGCCTTTTTAACGGTTTTTGTTATTTTTTCTTAGAAAATTCGTATAAATATGTAAAAAAATATATAACTTACCATTCCCCCAAACATCCAAAAATATCTCCCTAAATCTTTTTATTCAGGTATAAAACATGATGTATTAAAAACATTAATATATGCAGTTTTTTTTATTAAGCATACTATGAACATTGGTGGAACTTTACTTTTTGTTCAACAAAAGCTTAAAATTCTCGGTAAATTTATGTTGAAAAGAATTCATTTTTCTATAATTATTATCACAAAATATTTTCATTCATGTTTTGCGGTTTCAGTTGCGAGAAACATTACAACTTTTTTCTTTGTGCAAAAACCCATAACAGATGAAATTTACGTACGAATTTTAATCAAAGTCCTTATTGTGATACCCTAAACCAGAATACCTATCTAGGTAAGTAGAATCCTCTTTGGACGTACATAGTTATATGAAAAACATCGTCTGTCGGTTGGTATCAGCTTTGGAGTGAATTTATTCTCCACAACTTCCACAGAACATGACACCTATTTCAGTTTTGAGTTTTTTTTTTTTGAGACAAATAATACGTTATCATCTTCAATGAAAATGTATGTTGGTTTAAAATATTTAAGTTCTTTTTTACTCACCTTTTAAATACAAAATAAGCAAATTTCAAAATTGTGAAATTGGCACTTAAAGTATTTTAAAATCGAGCATAAGAAATCTTGACTTTTAAAATCGTTTAAAAAAAATAATTTTAAAAATTGTACCGAATTGTTTCGCATCTACTTAAAAAATTTTAAATTCACTGAAAAAAGGGAAAATTCCAAAATTTTTTAATTTGATGCAAGTTTTCTTATGGATAAATTTGAATTTCGTAATTGAATACGAATATAAATTAAAATTTTCCTTTTTTTTTGGCGACTTTGAGAACATCTTTTTCGTTGGCACTTATTGAAATGAATAAGAGGATGAAAATGAAGATATTCTTGTGAATTATGCAAAGAAATTTCTATTCTTCTTTCTTTGGGTATACGATTAGCATACCAGAATACATTAAGTTACTAAGAGTTTGTATGTAAATATGTTTGACAAAAACTCAGACTCAACAAACAATTTAAGTTCATTATACTTTAAATATAATAATCAGTTTTGTCGATCCTAAAACTAAGAATGTTTTTGTAAGGTTTCAAAAAGGAAAAACGTTTTTGACCTTTTTGGAAATTGAATTATTGACAGTAAGTTAATTATGAGAAGCTTAAAATTGTTTCTCGTGATGATGGAAAATATACATAATAAAGCTTTATGGTAAAAAAAGGCTTTTATTGATTTTATCGAATTATAGCTAAAGAAAACTGTTAAAAAAAGCCTAAGACGGTTGTCTGTAAAGTTGGTTTATGGACGGTAATCGTACGTCATAAGAAAAAGTTGGTGTGCCTTATAACAAAAAAAAATTATTAAAGTACTAGCTGACCCGACGGACTTCGTTCCGCCATTTCTTGTATTTATTTCTATTTTCGACTTTGTAATTTGTCATAATTCCCAATACAAAAAGGAAATCAAAACTTGAAAAGTTCGTCCAATTAATTTAAAAATATTCACTTTTAAAATTTAAAAAAAAGTGGCCTATGTTAAAAACGTTTTTTAAGTTTTTTAATTTACCATTGTGAAGCTTGTAGTGAATGTAGCGTTATGTGTGATATATCAAATGAAAGGTAATATTATCAGGATGCTCAATAAAGATAAATCAAATTTTTGTAAGCTCCAGATCAAAAGATGTAACGTGTTGAAAAATAGAGTTTTATTTTACCGATATTTCAAATTTGTCATTACAAAATTAATTGAAACTTTGTAAAAATATAGTCTTGCTTATTATCTATCTACACTGAAAATTTCATTCATTTATCTATTGAAGAAAAAAAGATAAAAATAAAAAACTGTTAAAAACGGCCAAAAAACTTGGGACAAAAAAAAATTGTTTTTCCCGTTATTCAGTCAAAAATCGATTTGAAAATTCAAAAGTTTGTACATGCATGCGCATGATTAAAACCTATATTTCCTATAAATTTGAGATTTTTTGCAGACTTTTAAAAATTCCAAAAAAATAAAAGACTACTAAAAATGTCAGTAAAAATTAGGTTGTTTTTCAAAAATTTTTATTTCAAAATACAGGGCCTATGAAAAAAATCCGTTTTAAACTCCTAATTTTTTTTTTAAATATCTTTCTCATGGTGTAACTCAAATTTCTGTGCAAAATTTTGCGTACCTCTAATTAGTCTTTTGTCGAAGGTCTATGACTGCAAAAAAACCCTCACAACTCGGTTTTGAAATTTTTTTGAATTTTTTCAATACCTTTTTTAACTATTGAATAAATTTGTCTATTATTTAAAAAAAAAGTCAACTCTTTTCGACTTACCGTTTAGAAAATAGCCTCTTTTTTCAATGTCGTGTTACCCCTATTTACCCTATAAAATCTTGAATTTTTTTTTGCCTTAAACCTTCTCCTCTTATGCCTCTTTGATTTAAAAAAAAAATTAAGAAAATGAGTCAGTCTGTGTGGCCGGTTAGCGAACGTACACAAAACCAAACTTTAATATATATAATAGATAATTTTTTGTCAACTTTTTTTGTAAAAAAAATTATTAGAGTTTTTAATACATAATTACATCTCAGCCTACATTTTGTACAAAAAAGTGATCATTTTTTTAAAGGCTATCCTATTTTACAAAAAAGCAACAAAATTTACATTTTTTTACAAAACAATTATGCCATCTTAAAGCCTAATATTATTTCTAAAGAATAAAACTAACTACAATAATAATTTTTTGAAATCACTAATTTTTCACGAAAACAGCGCACAACATTTTTTGAACGATTTTATATGACAACCTAGTATAAGGGTGTCCCAAAAGTCAACGTCGAAACGAAAACGGTAAATAGAGTAGGTGGTGACAGTTATCAGAAAAATAATAATTTCATTATATTAATTAATAATCAAAAAAAAGACATTTTAACGAACGAAATGAATATCGACTTTTTGAAAAAAGCTGATATTTTGACACGTGAATTTTCGATTGAAAATTAGGGTGTTTTTTTGGTATTAAGTCAAAATAAGGTGAACAAATTAATATTTTAAATCAAATAAGTTACAGTGTATTTGGGACATAATAAGGTAAGTTTTCACCAAATTTCGTAGAAAAATTATTGTTTTTGAAAAAGATAAAAATAAAAAACCAAAAACTCGGTTTTTTGAATTTTTCACATAAATTTTGAGGTTATGTGAAAAAATTGTTGATAAAAAAGTTGTAGATCTTTTTATTACCTACAACTTTGCCATACAACTTTTTTCTATAGGATTTGTAGTTTTGCCGGAAATCGAGATATACCATTTTTTACCATTAAAAACTCAACCCACCCACTTCCCGAACTCGGCTCGCCCGTAATTTATTTTTCCTTTAATTTTCATCATATTCACCTCCTTTTCCAATAGGTTTCATTCTACTATGATTTTTTTTGGTTTCAAAAATTATCGACCCTGGTCTAATATTATTTTTGTACCCTTTCAGAACCTTTCAGAATACAAAAACTTAAATAATATGGAAACATTAACTAATAAAAAATATTTTGCTTTAAAACTGATGCAGCTGAGTTAATTTTTTTTAATGCATTTGGAAGCGGGGTTATTCAAGGTTCCGTAACAAAAGAAAAAAATGAGAAAAATTAAGATTTGTAGTCACGGTACATGCAAAACCGTCACAGGGTGATCATTTTTTCGTTTTTTTTTTTTTTTTTTTAATGCCCATAACGCGATTTTTTTTATTACTTTGCTGATAACTGTCACCACCTACCCTATTTACCGTTTTTGTTTCGACGTTGACTTTTGGGACACCCTGTATATTATATTGTCAATACTTTTGTCGTTTTGCTAACAAATATATCTATTGGTTAATAAAAATTCAACTCTCTACGACTTAGCATTTAGAAAATAAACTTTTTTTCACTCCTATTTACTCTTTTTAATTATTGAATTTTTAAAAATCTTTGCTTAATCTTCACGTTTAGGATAGGTATATAACCTTTCAAATAAGCTATAAAAGATTTTTTGGGTCTTTAATAATTTAAGTTCTTCCTTGATTATGAATGAATCAGTTAAGATGAATTTTCAATCGATACCAGACTGATAACGAGAAATGGAACGTGAAGCCGGGTTTCATCGATTAATAAGACGTTATCACTTCAAAAACAACTTCTAAGAAAACAACGCAACATGATTTTATTATGATGCATTAAATAAAATAAAAAATTCAATGTTCACAAGAATATGAACACCCACAGCTTTAAACCGGGTAAAATAAATAAACTGAAGACAAAATCATACACAAATCCGCATGGGAAAAGATGTTGAAAAACTCAGAAAAGAAACACTGAACCAAATCCTTACGTAAATACAACGAAAAAATTCGTTGAGCCAACGAAAATTTAATTAATTTTCAGCCGATGAAAAATTTAATTGGCTCAACGAAATGGCTTTCATACGTTAATGAAGAACTTCATCAATCAGCGAAAACTATAGTATTTTAATGAAATTTTTCATAAAAATTTTTGATCGAGAATTAATGAATTTTTACATCACTTTACGAAATTTTTTCATTGATTAACGTAAAACTTAATTAACCACCGTGATATTTTTCGTTAGTTAATGTAGTTTTTAATTAATTTATGGATGAACTTTCGTTAGCTAACGAATTTTTTTCGTAAATTTTATGAATATTTTAAAATTAAAATTGCATCATCACGAGAATAATTTTTTATATTCACGAAAACTTACATAGATTTTTAAACAAAAACCTAATGTGAACAGCAAGATTAAATTTTTAATCATTAAAATCATTTTTTGTAAGACAACGATTTTTTTTCGTTAACTGGTGTATTTTTTCATAAGTCAATGTAATATTTCATTCATTAGTATATGAAGAATTTTCATAAGCTTATGAAGATTTTCGTTAGTTAATGTTGAATTTTATAAGTTAATGAATTTTTTCGTTACTTAATTAAAACTTTGATAAAGTAAGGAAAAAATTCTTATTTTTGTTCTTTAAAATGAGTATGAAATTTTATGTTAATTGATGAATCTTTTCATTGAATTGGATTTTTTGGCACTAAAAAGGGAGAAAAAGTGTATGAAACGTTTTCATTAATTGATGAAGGTTTTCATATTACGAGAAATTACATATTTTCGTTGAGCCAACGAAAGTTTCGTTGGGCCAACGAAAATGTAGTGTATGAAACGATTTTCGTAATTTTACGAAATTTATTATTTTCAGTGAAGCCCTAAATCTTTTATTACATTGGTACCTTTTTGAAAAACACAAAGTAAAAATATTTTTTTCTCGTATATATTTTTCAGATTGTTTGTGAAAAATACTAGGTATACCTACAAATTCTTTTTTAAGCCAAAATCTAAGCTTTCCGCAACATTATTGAAAGTAGTGTATTTTTATTTTTATGCATTCACTGTGATTTCATATCTTAAAACCAAGATATCCCAAAATATCTGCTTGCAAATAAATTATTCAGCAACCCTAATTTCTACAAACTTTTGGTTTTCTGTTATGAATAGAGTCTAACTGGTAGACCAGGGCCCCATTTCACCAACTTACAAATTTGTAATTACAAGTAATTTTCACAATATTTGTGAAAAAATCGATTAATTTTGTTTCACCAGTTTCTTGTAATCACAAAATTGTACTTGTAATCTACAATTTTAAATTTGTGAAAAAAATCCATTTTCTGTTTCACCAAAACTTGTATTTTACAAGTAACAAATTTGTGAGCTTTCAAGTTTCTTGTGGGTTTCTGTTTCACCAAAAAAAAAAAGTTACAAGTTTCTATTTATTTGTGAAAATTTTCTACAAGAGTCAAGACGTATGTCATTTTTGTTACAAGTTTGTAAAAACCGTATTTAGAGTGATTAAAGTGTTTAAAATGGCCTTACGCCGAAGGCCATTATTATTATTTTTAGAAAAGCTATGTTATTATTATTCAGGGTTGTAAAAATGCATTTGAAATTTAAAAAAAAAATCATTTATTGCAAGTAAAAAAATTGCATTAAAAAAATTTTTATTGCAACTGAAAAATATTTGCATTAAAAAAAATATTTATTGCAAATAAATAAATTTGCTTTAAAAAAATGTTATTGCAACTGAAAAATATTTGCATTGAAATAATATTTTTATTGCAAATAAATATATTTTGCATTACAAAATAATTATATTACATATAAAACATTTTCTGCATTAAAAAAAAATTAATGCAAAATGTGTGTATTAAATATTTTTTTTAACATTCGTCGAATCCCTCACAGTTTCGACTTTTTGGTCTTAGATAAGGCTCAATAGTATAGGTAGTTGAAATAACTAATGTAGGTATGGTCAGATACCCAAAATTGTAAGAAATTCGACGAATATTAAGAAAAAATATTGAATGCACACAATTTGTTTTTAGTATATTTTAATTTGCAATAAAATTTTTATTTTCAATCCAAATATTTTTCAGCTGCAATTACATTTTTTAATGCAAATTTTCTTATTTGCAATAAATATTTTTTTTTAATGCAAATATTTTTCAGTTGCAATAAAAATTTTTTTAATGCAATTTTTTTTCATTATAAAATTTTTTTACTTGCAATAAATGATTTTTTTTTAATTTCAAAAGCAATAAATATTTTTTTAAGGCAAATATTTTTCAGTTGCAATATTTTTTTTTTAAATTCAATTTATTTCAGTTGCAATCAATATTTTTTTAACGCATTTTTTTTTATTTGTAATAAATATTTGTTTTTTTTTTTTTTATTTGTAATGGAAAACAAATGCTTTAAAAATTGGTATAGCATTTGTGTTTCAAATCGAATGAAAAAATCACAAAATATCTGTTGAAAAAATTTTCCTGATCGCTATAACCTACCTCTTAAGTATGTAAAAATTCGTTCTCTTTTGATCAAAGAGGCTTGTTTTTATTTCTCATATTTGTAGTTCTTCATTATTTAAATTATTTTATTAATTTTCCTCACTATTAACAATATTTTTATTTCACTTTTATAAATCCATGGATATGGATTATAAAATAATAAATATAAAAATAATCCAGCAATACAAAAATCTTAATATATATTTACAATTTTGTTTGTCATGCCAAAAAAATTTTCTTATTTGATCAAACTACTAAGATATGACAGTATTAGTAATTTGACAATTTTCCGTTTAAAATAGGTTTGCCAAATAAGAGCTCAAGTTTTAAAAATGGCAATCCTATTTTTTCATACTCGTTATTAACTTAGTTTTCATTTGAAACCAATTTTAACCTATGTCGTTATGAGTTAAGTAACTCAACGGTCACCGCTAAGACCACAACGAGCTTTACAAGTTTGTGAGATAAACTTGTTGTTTACAAGAAAAAAATATATTTGGTGAAACGGTAATTCTACAAACTTGTGGTTTTCAAAAGTTAGTTGTAATTTTTTTTTCGATAATCACAAATTTGTAAATTACTTATTTGTACTTTGTGAAACAGAATTCCATTCTACAAATTTGTACTTGTGATCTACAAGTTACAAATTTGTGCTTGTAACTTGTAGTTGGTGAAATAGGGCCCAGAATGTGTGTCTGTGGCTTGTGTCTTGTGTCGCTGTCAAAGTTAAAAAGTATGAAATTAGTATATTGGTGCCAGAATACGTAGCTGTGGCTGTGGCAAGGAAATTCGCTGTGGTACAAGTCGAGTCGACTTTTACTTCAAGCTACAAGCGCAATGACTTTTGACGTTTCTAATGTGGTTGCTCAGTTAATATTATTTTTTTTTTCAAGGCAATTGACATTTTAGTGCGCCACATAATTCTGTTCATCTTTTCTACATTTTGAGCGATTTTATTTGACATCTTGTACCACGGCGTTTTTCTTTGCCACAAGCGAATTTCCATTCTGTTCAGCCAGTAAACTGTCCTTTCTTTTGATGTCTCATTCGATTAATTTTTAGAAATTTTTTGAAAATTCCTTTTTTTCAGACAAGGGGTACTTATAATTTTCGAAAATCTTAAAAAAATAAATTTGAAATTTTTTTAGCTGAATTCATAGGCCTATTCACTGTGATTTCATATCTGTAACCAAAACTTGTTTCGGGACTTTGATCTGAAAATATCTACTCCAGAAAGAAGTAAAAAAAAAAAATGCAAATACCTACATATGTTAATTTAAAAAAACCGAAATTTTCTTGATATTTTGTTATCTTCTTTGTATACCGCTACCCGTACCCGTATAGCTTTCCGATGTGTGAGCTCTTTTGCTTAGAAAGCTAATACATATGTACACAAATACAGGAACAGTATTTTCTCAAAGATTTCATATAAAAATTGTAATTGACAAGTTGTGGTTCTTCCAATCAAATACTACATTGGAATTATCGTGGTTTTTTCCTCACAGTAAATACTCGCTTTTATAAACTAACAGAATCAAATAATAGTTTAAAAATTTGTAATTCTTACCTTGCAGATGCTTTGATTTATTGAATTTCTTTCACCTTTTATTAGATCACAAATTTCCAGACCTATTTCAAATAAACAAAATAAAAAAAAGGTATGGATTGGATATCTAACACATTACCTTTAAAACGCAATTGAATTCCTTCAAACAAAAACAGAATACGAAACTTCCACTAGATGATTCAATACATCCAATATGCCAGCTGTTTTATTTATAATCAAACCAAACCCAGCACAATAAATTGGTTTTACGTACGAAAAAAAAAAAAAAATTCGGGTTGACAGAAGGTTTCTATCGATTGAAAATTAATGTTTCAACAACTTTTTAGAAGACACATTGGGAATAAAACTTTTTCAGAAATGATATATCAATCTACGTCAAAAGAATTAATGAAAAAAAAAAAACAAAAAATTAATCGGTTTGAGTTTTCTATTTCTAAAAATAAAACTAAGTTTTTTATCTGCCGATAGAAGTTGCTCCTCGAAAACAAAAAAATTATTCTTAAATTAAAACAGTAAAAGTTTTTAATGCCACAAATCAACTTATTTTATTTCATCTACATTCTACATCCATCAACTTTTCCCAGCACATAACTTTTATATTCAATTTTGGTTTTTTGAGGTAGAAAACAAGATACATTCAGAGTTTCAGAAATAGCATTAATAAGTTAAACTTCGAGGTCGACACAAAAGTGAAACTTATGAACTTAAAGAATTTCATAATTCAAAAAGTATAATTTTTTGTCCTTGACACATAAGCTCCTTAAAATGTTTCATCTCATCTGTAAAGTTCTATAGGTACTTAACAATTTGCTACTTCCGCTTGGTTTTCTAATTGGCTCTTTCAGAAAAGTTACCTACACAATTCTTTAAAGATACCTAAGACGTAAGAAAAACCTATAATTACCTAAACGAAAATACTCTACAAATGTGTATTTGTATGTGTGTTGCATTCAAATAAAGAAGTTAAAGAGAAGATTATTCTGAGTAAAAAAAACTCCAACATTAGTCTACAGGGAATTAAAAAAAAAATATTTAGATGATTTTTATTTCTTAGGAAAATTATGGAAAAATTTGACTAATGTTACCAAAATATTTATCTCTTTTGACCAGCATTATATGTCAAAATTCTTAGTTAAGTGTGGTCGTGTTATGGTTTATGTTGAATGTCAGTAAAATGTCATTTTGAACTCAACTTCCATTTCACTGTGCTGGTGCACTGTGACGTATACGTGTTTTTTTTGTATTTATTTATTGGATTTTTGTAAACTGCATGTGAGAGGGTGCATTTAATATGGAAATATGAGACATTATTTTAAAATATCTTAAAATGCTGAATAGAACAAGTACTCATGCGAGCACTCTTGAAAAAATTGTGTGTTCATGTGAGGCACGTAGGAATTTGGTGTTTTCGTAATTTATTTTTGTTTGTACAAAATTTAATACCGGGGTAAATTGAAACAATTCTTCTAATAATTTAACCCATTTGTGTTTCATTATGATTCTTATTTTTCCATTAAAAGAAGGTTCAAATATAAGCAAAAAACTGTTAAAAATGTTGGTACGGTAGTAAAATTTGGCATTATAATTGTATTTATCATGCAAATAAAAATTAATGAAGTCTATTTTAATTTTTTACGTTAGAATGTATTGGTTTTGTGTGAAAAATAAAAATGTGGTTATAATCAAAACTATAGAATTACGATGATGTAGAAGTAAAAAAACGTGGTTCTCGTCATGACGTTCTTCGGTCTGTTACTTTGAACTACAAGAGCAAGTTCGTGCGATCAAGTCGTACATTTTATTTAAGAAAAATGAGAGGTGAAGATTGTAAAGGACGCTTAAATCATTTACTTTGTTCTTGCATTGCTACGAAATTACATATATTTTATTTATAAAACCGTAATTTTCATTTTTTCCCAAAGAATAAATTTGGATAGTCAAATAAACTGTTTTGGTTATAAATTCTCTCACTTCCAAATTTTTCACACATTTTTCAAAAAAAAGATTCATTCCTATGCCATTCTTAACAATTTTTTATTCGATACATGATAAATAAAATTTCCAAAACATTCATTGACCCATTTTCAAAAAATTGAAAACTGACGACGCTAAATTTCCTATGTCCCGATTTTCGGTGTTAAGTGAAATTTTAACACACAGTTTTTTAATCAGTGGAATTACACTGCACTCGAGAACGGCAACTTTTAAAATTACTCACCCATTCGAATACTAAAAAATCTTAGCAACTACTGAATTATAAATAGTTTTTGAATAATGAGTATTGTTTTTTTTTTTCAAACTCAAATGTTTGAAACAAATTTAAATAAATTATAGACTGATATTTCCTCGAAATATTAAATGGTCTTATTTATTTGTATAATGGATCTTGAAAACTTGATGAAGGTAATAGTCTAAGAGCCGGCAGCATATTTTGGCAGTTTTGATATAACCGAAATTCGAGTGTGCACATATCTAGATATGCACCACAGTATGTCAATGGAACACGTCTGGCAGTGATCTTTTTCAGCTTTCCCTTGCCAGACGCATCCAAAGTGCAGCAAAAAATCAATTTTTGGCGTTTTGGTATAACCGAATAAATGATACACCAAAAAATCATAAAAAATCCCCTGATTTCGAATCTGTGGGTACCGCAAGTTTCTTTTTCAGCTTTCCCCCCGCCAGACCGCTTTAAAGCATTTTTAAGTGCATTTTTCTAATAAAAACCTTGATTACTTATTTTCTGTTAGGTATAACCGTATGATGGTAACAAATTAATATTCTATGTCTATTTCAGGTCTAGAAAATATTATTTTTAGCCAGCTATTTTTCAGCCTTCCCTCTGCCAGACGCATCCAAAGTGCAGTCAAAAATCAACTTTTGGCGTTTTACTAGGTATTACCCCAATAAATGATACACCAAAAAATCATAAAAAATCCCCTGATTTCAAAAATGTGGGTACCGCAAGTTTCTTTTTCAGTTTTCCCCCCCGCCAGACCACTTTAAAGCATTTTTAAGTGCATATTTCTAATAAAAACCTTGAATACTTATTTTCTGTTAGGTATAACCGTATGATGGTAACAAATTAATATTCTATGTCTATTTCAGGTCTAGAAAATATTATTTTTAGCCAGCTATTTTTCAGCCTTCCCTCTGCCAGACGCATCCAAAGTGCAGTCAAAAATCAACTTTTGGCGTTTTACTTGGTATTACCCCAATAAATGATACACCAAAAAATCATAAAAAATCCCCTGATTTCAAAAATGTGGGTACCGCAAGTTTCTTTTTCAGTTTTCCCCCCGCCAGACCACTTTAAAGCATTTTTAAGTGCATTTTTCTAATAAAAACCTAATAGCTTATTTTCTGTTGGGTATAACCGTATGATGGTAACAAATTAAAATTCTATGTCTATTCCTGGTTTAGAAAATATAAGTTAAAGCCAGATATTTTTCAGCCTTCCCTCTGCCAGACGCCCTTAAAGGTTTCCCAAATAGGTTTTTCCATAGAAAAAACACCTAGTTTCTGTTTTTTTCTTATAAAATTGAAATAATATTTTTTTGTTTAGAGTAACCATATGATGGCCAAATATTAACTTTCTCTGCCTTTTACTGATTTAGAAAATGTAAGTTTAAGCCAGTTTTGTTTCAGCCTACCCTCTGCCAGACGCCCGAAAAGGTATTTCAATAGTACGGGAAAGTTAGATTTTGCTATATGGGGCATGAGGGTCTGGGAAAAAATCCGAAATGCATTTTGGCTTTAGGGCTCGAAAGGCATAAAGATACGAGTCGTAAACCAAATTTTGTTCAATCGCACTAATAGTCATTTGGCCGCCATTTTTTTTTTAATACAAATTTTAGTTTTTCACATAACTCGCTTATTTTTGAACCTACAAAAAAAACAATGAATGACAAAATTCAAATAATTTAATTTTCTACAATATTTATGTTAAATAACATTTTTCGATTATCCCTTTGGTTTAAAAGTTAGGGTTTTTTTTTTTTAACAACACGTCAAAAAGTGATTTTCTTATTTTTGTCATATTTCTTTTACTTGAGCGTTTTTTAAAAAATTTGTTCGTTGTAAAAGTCGTAGATCTTTTAAACCTTCATTTGTTACAATATTGGTTTTTCGATTTGACAGACCGTTTTCGATCTGTAGGCAAAAAACTTCAAAAAATTGCAATTTTTTGTATAGGGACAAACAAAATGATTCTTGGTGCGGTTGTACAAAATGTGGTTTTAGACTCTTTCGATCCCTGGGTTTATGCTCTTTTAATCAGTGAAGTCAAAATGCATTTCGGATTTTTTCCCAGACCCTCATGCCCCATATAGCAAAATCTAACTTTCCCGTACTATTGAAATACCTTTTCGGGCGTCTGGCAGAGGGTAGGCTGAAACAAAACTGGCTTAAACTTACATTTTCTAAATCAGTAAAAGGCAGAGAAAGTTAATATTTGGCCATCATATGGTTACTCTAAACAAAAAAATATTATTTCAATTTCATAAGAAAAAAACAGAAACTAGGTGTTTTTTCTATGGAAAAACCTATTTGGGAAACCTTTAAGGGCGTCTGGCAGAGGGAAGGCTGAAAAATATCTGGCTTAACCTTATATTTTCTAAACCAGGAATAGACATAGAATTTTAATTTGTTACCATCATACGGTTATACCCAACAGAAAATAAGCTATTAGGTTTTTAATTAGAAAAATGCATTTCAAAATGCTTCAAAGCGGTCTGATGGGGCGAAAGCTAAAAAAAAACTTCTGGTACCCACATTTTTGAAATCAGGGGATTTTTTATGATTTTTTGGTGTATCATTTATTGGGGTAATACCTAGAAAAACGCCAAAAGTTGATTTTTGACTGCACTTTGGATGCGTCTGGCAGAGGGAAGGCTGAAAAATAGTTGGCTAAAAATTATATTTTCTAGATCTGGAATAGACATAGAATATTAATTTGTTACCATCATACGGTTATACCTAACAGAAAATAAGTAATCAAGGTTTTTATTAGAAAAATGCACTTAAAAATGCTTTAAAGTGGTCTGGCAGGGGGAAAACTGAAAAAGAAACTTGCGGTACCCACATTTTTGAAATCAGGGGATTTTTTATGATTTCTTGGTGTATCATTTATTGGGGTAATACCTAGTAAAACGCCAAAAGTTGATTTTTGACTGCACTTTGGATGCGTCTGGCAGAGGGAAGGCTGAAAAATAGCTGGCTAAAAATAATATTTTCTAGACCTGAAATAGACATAGAATATTAATTTGTTACCATCATACGGTTATACCTAACAGAAAATAAGTGATTAGGTTTTTTATTAGAAAAATGCACTTAAAAATGCTTTAAAGCGGTCTGGCGGGGGGAAAGCTGAAAAAGAAACTTGCGGTACCCACAGATTCGAAATCAGGGGATTTTTTATGATTTTTTGGTGTATCATTTATTCGGTTATACCAAAACGCCAAAAATTGATTTTTTGCTGCACTTTGGATGCGTCTGGCAAGGGAAAGCTGAAAAAGATCACTGCCAGACTTGTTCCATTGACATACTGTGGTGCATATCTAGATATGTGCACACTCGAATTTCGGTTATATCAAAACTGCCAAAATATGCTGTCGGCTCTCGGTCTATAATGAATTTTGAGAAAATTGAATAATATTTCAAACAGATTTTCTTTAATACTTTAGGTATAAATCACTATTAATAGTTATGATCTCAAGAAGGAAAAGAACTTTTTGTGTGTGCCAAAAACAAATTCATTTTCCCTTTTTTGAACGAAACTTACAAATGCAGTTGTGGCAGATTGGAAATCTGAAAATCTCAAAAAACTTGGTACTTGGGTAAGTAGGTACCTACCTTAAATTTAAACTAATTCCAATTTCGGGTTATTTAGTAAAATGAA
Source organism: Episyrphus balteatus (assembly GCF_945859705.1). Taxonomy (NCBI): domain Eukaryota; kingdom Metazoa; phylum Arthropoda; class Insecta; order Diptera; family Syrphidae; genus Episyrphus; species Episyrphus balteatus. Next base: position 80,590,906 of record NC_079136.1, on the reverse strand, counting down.
TTTCCTGTTTTTTTTCATATCTACGGTCTTTTTAATTTCTATATGTAAAACTTATGTTAAACATCCCATTTACATGGTACGAGATTAAAAAAAGTTTTAAACGAAGTTTATCAATTACGTAAGCAAATTTTAAACATGATTCTTTTCACACAAAAAAAAAAAACTTCAACTTTAAAAGTTAACGTTATCCTAAAATTCAATTTGGTGTTAGATATACACATCCTTTTACAATATTATGGTTATATAAAAACGAGAATCAAAATATAATCCCACATAAAGTGAATCTTAAAGCCATGTTAATTTTAACCTTATACCCACTCAAGAAAAAACAAAAAGTTTACATTTTAAAAACGAGCTGTATGAACGAAAAGAATCAATTCACGAAGGCGAAAAAATAAACGTTATGCGAAAATATTGTTTTTTTTTTTTTTTTTGATAAACAAAAAAAAAAAAGAAAACACCAAACTTTTTACATGTTCTCCATATTCTCAATCTTTGAACAAAAGTTCAAATCCAAATGAATCCCACATCTCACTTTCCATGCCACCACAGGCACATGGGTTGATTTTTTTTTATGCATCAGAATGAAATTCCCTCGGGTTGGTAAACTTTTTTTTTTACAAATTATTCAACTTCCATTAAAGTTTTTTTTATTATTTGTTATTTAAACGCATTTCTTCGTTGGTGGAATTCCGTATTTTATTTCTGAAAAGAAAAAAAAATCGTATCATGTTGCTACCATTTATTGTGCAAACATTCCTCCTTGATGCAGCAAAATGTTTTTTTTATTTTTTTTTTATTTATTTTGTAAAATTTGCTTCTATACTAAAAAAGTTTGGTTGGTGAATTTGTGAAAAGAAACTCGTAAATCGTGATGTGAATAATTTTCGGTCGTTAGTTTGGTCGTTCGTGCATACTTTTTTCTCTCTTTCGCATCTTGTTTCATGCAATTAATAAAAAACCATTTGACAAATCACCGCGGAACAGAAAACAACTTTAAATTTCGGAAGGATACAAAGCGATAGAATGATTCAGCAATTTCATCGCCATTACCGAAGCTCTTTACTGATAATAATCTTTTTACCCAAAAAAATGAACGACGACGAAAAATGTCTCATATTTTCCAGACAGATAAACAAGGGTCCATCATTATTCTATTCATTCTAGCAAGAAATTGACGTACATTTTACACGTGGCTGCGTACCTATTTCGTGGGAAAATAATAATAATATAATCTTTTAGAAGCAGTAATATAGTATATACCTACAAATATTTTATAGAATTCTGTTTCGAGGAAATTGTCATCATAAAATTGTTGCCTGCCTGCTCTATTAGTTATGTTATTGGTTTCGAATGAAAAATTGTTAAAATCACAACTAGGTCGCATGTTCTTGTTGCTTCTGGCTTCTGGGTTCCAAATCAATCACAAGGCTTTGTAAAAAAAAAAATTATGTAGCCAATTTTTTTATATCGGTGCAAAATAATTTTTTTTTTCATAATAAAATTTCCAAGATATGAAAATAAACAAAAAAAAAGGAAAGGCATTTCTTAAGTAGGTGCCTTAGTATATTCCAGAAATGCATATAAAAAAATGTTTGCGACATCTTCCTGTTCGTGTGCAGTTGAAGTTAGAAATTTGTACCTAAACATATTTACTTCTTTTTTAAAAGTTCTGATTATTTTAACTTAATATCTGTGATTGCCAAAAATGGAGGTCAAATTTTATATTTTTAAAGGCTCTTAACAATTTTGATACAAAAATTCAAACAAAATAACTCTTTTGTTTAGGATTAGGTAGTTATCAATTAAAGAAATGTGTTTAATTTTCTAAAAACATTGAGGTTTTCAACAAGGGTTTTAAAAATACCAAATCAAAAAAATGCATTTAAAAAAAAAGAAAAAAAATATTTACTATTACAAATAAAAAAAAATTGCACTAAAAAAAATATTAATTGCAACTGAAAATATTTTGCATTAAAAAAAAACTGAAAAATATTTGCATTGAAAATAAAAATATGTATTTGCATTTAAACAAAAATGTTATTGCGAGTAAAAAATTTTCTGCGTCGAAAAAAAAATTCAAAAAAATATGGCAGGACAAAAATAAAATGTGGTCACAAAAAAGTATCTTTATAAGGGTGAAAATACAATTTTTTGGAATTGTGAATACATTATTCGAATTCTACATCAATTTCATATATGATTCTTCATAAAAAAGTGCAACCAAAAAAAGTTCTAGCGACATGAAAAAGTATAAGACAAATTCGCAAAAAAGAGGTGTGCCTACAGAGGGTTAAAAAACAAGAGTTTTCAACCATTGCTTTATACTATTGGCAAAAATATGTTGTTGTTTTTTTACACATGAATATGAAAAAAAACGTGGCATATGGATGGAAGAGTTTAGAAAAAAACTATGTAATTTTTCTTATTTTTGTTTTGGTTTTTAATTTTCTGCTCCAACTATTGCCTGCTGTCCCAATAATAATAACATTTTGTTTGGCAGCCTAATCTCGCAAAAATCCTCAGCACTCAAACTTTTTATGAAAACCATTGTGCATTTGACATTGGACTATGAAATTCCTTATCGGGTAAAATAGAAAAGATTTTTCTCTTTATTTTATTTCATCTGTATTATATAGGGTAAGGTGGTATAAGAGTGCGCATTTTAGACAAAATACCAAATAAAACAATAACAAAAAGAATTTAACTACTTTTTTTATATATAGTTTTTAGTCTATAATCAAAGCAACGAAAAAAACTTAAAACTGGTAACAAAAATGTATTAATTCAAAAGTTATAAACAAAATACCACATTAGGAAATTTGCGCACTCTTATACACACTATTGTGTAAGAGTGCGCGGCTTAGTTTGTAAGAGTGCGCAGCTGCGCACAGGTGTAAGTTCGCACAAAAGTCGCAAATAAAATTGCCGATCTTTAAATAAACAGAGTATTTTTCAACCCATCACTCCTTGCATGAGGAACAATCAATTTAGTCTTCGATTAATGGTTCCGAGAAAATTTCAATATTTCCTAGTTACTCTCATTCGCTTGTTTTTTGTAAAACTTTTATTTGGTTTCTTTTTGGTTGGAATTGCTTTTTTTAGCTGCTGTTTGCTGGTATATGGACAAATGCCAGTTATTTTAAAGCCTTGGATAGCATTTACTGCTCTTATAACCCGCGCACTCTTATACATCATCATGGTGCGCACTCTTACACGCTCAGACATGTAATCGAAGAATATATATATATTTCACAATGCACTTTATGACCAGTCTTACGTGTTCCTCAAATGTTTCTTTTTGTCGACTTTTTAATGTCCCATACTTTGTTTATTGTTATTTTTTGTTGTTAAGCGGAAAATTTAATTTGTTTGGCAAGAAATATTGGAAAAAAAAGTGCTAAAAAACTTAAACTTAACTAGCACCTCTGTTTACAAACACATTTGCATGAAATTTTGACAGCAGATCAAACTCATTTAGATCTTTCCAAAATAAGTGCATTCAGTCTTATATTCCCTTTCAAACCGTAGAAAATGGCCTTGCGCACTCTTATCAACTGCGCACTCTTATACCATCCTACCCTATGTAACATGAGCTGGACTTACAAACAATTTGGAATTTCCGAATCCAACTATATGACTAAAAAAAAAAAATTGAAAACTTCAAAACATTGAAGAATGCAAGAATATACCTAATAAAAAAAAATCCACATCACCAAAATCAGAAATAGCTGTAAAAGTGAAATTTTTACCTCAGTGCTCAAAGGACCTTTTTAGTGATTGATTGTAAAAAAAATATGATTTTTATTCAACTTAAAAGATACAAATACAAAATAGGTATGTAGGTAAATTTAAAATAAGAGTGGGTTGAATTCTCATGTTATTTAGCTTATACACAGGAAAAGTTTTTACTTTGAAAAATGCATGTTTATTTTTTTTTGAAGTTTGCAATGTACAAGAAGTAAAAATAAAACATAACAAAAACAGAACTTTAAAAAGAAAAGTCAATACAAAAAATGTTTGCTTTTGAATTTTTACAACAAAAAATGAGTAGGGGAAACCTCGCCTTTTTTGTGTTAGATCAAATGCAAACCATATTTTACCATAAAAACTTGGCTCCTGTTTTTGTTTATTTGTTGTGGTATAGGTATCATTGATTAAAAAGAAAGGTTAATAATGGTAATGAATTTTGCACTTTTTTTTTAGCTTATTTTTCTTACCAGTTTAAATGCTGCTAACACTAGGTCTCATAGTAGAAAATCATAATAATATTACAGTACCAATTTTCTTTACCGCCACAGCAAATTTATTCATCCTGTTCTCTTTTTAATGTACCCCTATTTTTAAAGCCTACAATGTCCTATTCCATCCCATCTGTTGCTTTGTATTATTTCAAAGAAAAAAAATGCGTAGCTGACGAGTCATGATAAAAAAAGGCAAATGGACGAGAACCCCATTAGCACACATACTTTTCTATCCAAAGAATTAATCCCTGTGTCGAAACAGGTGGACTCGATTCAATTAAATAATAAATGAGTTCCATCAAAAATATTTTGCCTTTTTTTTGCCATTCGTTTTTTCTATAGATACTTCAACCCATTTGGTCAGAAAGTTTTGTGGTCCTAAGTGAAACCAGGGGGAGAGGGACTCTGTGTAAAACAAGCAAAATTATTCTACTTTGTTTCAGAGGACGAATTTTGAAGGGATGATAGATGAGAAGGTTAGTTTTCCATTTGATATTCTTTTGGGACGATATGTCAGCCAGGGTGTCATTATACATATAACAGATTGAAATCACAAAATGGGTTGCCATGAAAAGCCATGAAAAAGTGGCTAATGTATGTTTTGCGTATTACCAAAACTTAAAGTAGGTTTATATGTAGGAAGGCTTTTAGAATAATATTTTATTTTTTTTTTTCGGTACTTAGTTGTAAAAAAGGTTATCTTAATTGGCAATTTAACTTACACATTGAATTAATTTTGAAGCTTTAAGGTAATAAATTCAAAAAGTTTTGTGTTTTCTTGATTTGAAAAGATTTTTTTTAATTACCTTCATTTTTGTTTTTGTTTATGTATGTTTTATTTGTTCAAAATAGCTAATTAACGAAAAAACTCTTATCAACCCTCTGATAAAATGTATTACTGAATATAAAAATATGTATTTTATTTAAGATTGTGGCCAAAATCGCGCCATTATTAAGTTCAAATTATTCATTTACTGAACAACTTGTCCACTAAAAACGGTGCCTATTGAAAAGACTATTCGATTTCGACAGGGTTGTCAGGTTTTTTCTTTTAAATATGGCAACAATACCAATTAAGGCGGTCGTGTTCTATTTTTCGGGAGATGGTATTTTTAAAAAGGCTTGGACTACTGAAGCATTTGGTAATTTTATGTTGAATTCGTTAATATGCATGTCCATCGAGAGTATTTGAGCTATAGGTTTATTGCTTATTGGTAAAGCAATACTCTTGTTTTCGTGTCTAATGGGGAAATTATGTTCTCTCAATTTTCTTTCGAAATTGGTTAGAATATTTTCGGCAAGAATTGTTTATATTTGAATTTAACATCTTTGTGCCATTATTTTTGTCAAAAGCTTGCCACACAATGACTGTTAGCTTTTTTTTCTGCTCAAAAACTTTCTCAATATAATCTGTTGTTCTAGGTATGCACCTATTTAATAACGGAGTGCTTGAATTTCTTTGTTTATTGGCTGAAGATGCAGAAGAATTATTTACTGAAAAATAGAAAGGTAAGCGAATTTGGAAATCTCTGACTTGGTTTTTTACTCTCAATAGCAGGCTAAAACCGTTTTCGATACATCCGTTTAAATACTTTCAGTACACTGAGAGAAAAGCCACCATAAAACAACGTAAAATCAATGAAAACCACATTGATTTAACTATTATTCGGAATGATTTTGCGTTGAAAATGAACATTTTAAATTCAACGTGGAAAAAAGGTTAATTTTTCATGGTTTCGTATCTTAAAGTCACATAAATCAAAGTAGTTCATCTTTGAAACAAAGACGTTTCAACTTCAATTTATGTTTTCCCTCAGTGTACCAGCAAATGGGCATTTTGGTTTTTTTTCTAACATCTGTCAGAAAGTGATAATTTAATCGAGTGATAATCTTCTCGCTTGTCTAAAATCGCGCTGAAGGGACCGATTGGATGCTTGACAAAAGTTTTAAGTTAATTAATAAAAAGTGCTGGAAATATTTTTTAACCGATGTTGAAATGAGTTATATCTCTGTATACGTATAGTGTATAGTTGGCCTAAGTCAGAGCGGCTCCTCTTTTCAAAAATTGTGAATTCTTGATCAAGTTTTTATTTATTCGATGTTCTATCTTCCATCAAAATTCATGTTCAAAATTCACAGTTGTTCTGGTTACCGTTTATCAATTCTAGAAACGGTTTCTTGCCATATATTTAACATCCTCTGCTATCTCTTACCATTTTTCTGTTTTTTTGTTCAACGGCACGCTGATATTTCCTTCTGTAAAATTGTCCCGGAATTTGAATTTTTTTAAAATTTAACCTCTGGATGGCGTAGTCTTAGGCTTAAAGATATCTAGGTTCTTCAGCTTCAGCTTGGTTAGACTTTATCAGATGTTTGTAGTTGATTCACCTATAGAACTTTAACTTCTATGTCAGACAGGTTAAACAGTGGCAGAAGTGGCATGTTTTATAAACCTATATGATCTAAAACGTAATATGGGACGAGAACAAAAACAATGGTTCTACACACTTCAAAAAGTTAGACAAACACGGATAAGCACTTTATCATTTCGACATCCACTTTATTTGATTTTTATTGCTTCATTAACTATTTATTTATTGGACAGATTAATGGTCCAAATAAATTTTAATAACTTTTAATTTACTAAAATTTAAAACTACCTAAAAGATATTATTTTGCGTTCGTGCGAACATGGCCGTATACTTTTTTCCTGTGCAATTTTTCACTTTCCCAAACATTTTCAAAACACAAAATGTCAAGCTAGGATTTATGAGTGAATTCTCGAAACATTGCAAAACTAAACAATTTTAACCAAAAAAAGGTTATTTTATTGAGTAGTTCATTTCTAGGAAGACTTTTTCAAAATTTCTTAATTAAATTTTACCCTTTACCCGCATAAAGTTTGCCAAAGTCTTATAATATGTTTTCAACAAAATATGCTTTTTGCTTATATTATGTTCGTATAATAACGCTCGTTCACTTTTTCGGTTAAATCTAATAAAACAAAACCTTTATATTAAATTTTCCAAAACTTTTTAACCACACAACCAATGAAAGTAATATACTTAAATGTTTTCCCCACCCAAAAAATTATTATACCTACATAGAACGTGAGCTTCTTCTTTCCTTTGTCTGTCCGATGTTTTAAACAAAAAATAAAATATATATAAATAAACAGGTCTAAGCTATGTAGGAATGTATATTGGTTAAAGCTCAACTCGTCTTCTTCCAGTGTTGTTCGAACCCACAATATTGGAGTGAACTTTATTGTGGCTGCCCACCACAACGTAGCAGTTGAATTCTAAATAGGAAAGCGGTCCCAAAAAATAAAAAAAAGGATCTCGATACGAAATTGGTGAACCCACCTACCATGGTGGTGTCGGTGGTGGCGTCAGCCATAGCACGGGTGGTTTTGGTTTGTTTTCACTTTGCTTCAATGTTTTATGGGTTTTGAGGTAGTGTGTTCCGAACATTTGAACATTTTTCCACCTTAATTATGATTGACAATAGAATTACGGGCAGGAAAACTGGAAATTTAAAATTGATAGTCTCTACACTGAGAAGAAAATTTTATCAATTTATAAAAATTTACCTGTTTTTGTTTTTTTTTTATCGTCACGGGTGGGATACTTGTGCTTAATGCTTCCCTTTCAATTTGTACACATAATTTACATAGTTTTTCACAGTACAAAGAGCAGAACTTGTGAATTAACTGAACGGTGCTAAGAACACATACGAAATTATTTTTTTCTTCTGTCACGGGTGGGAAAAGAGGAAGTGATTATGAGGTAGAGATGAGGCAAAGTTTTTACTTTACAAAAGTACTTTACTTTACAAAAGTAAATATTCAGATTTACCAGTTCTCCTTTACAAGTTCCACTTTTTGATATTAGATAGTTTAATACAAAGTTTGTTTAAGAAGTCAATAATATGATCATAATTACATGTTGAAAAAATCTCACTAATAATTTTTAATTTTGTTGAAAAATAGATAGCTCTTTTATTTTTTCTGTGTAGAAAATATTTTCATGTGAGACAGACATCACTACTTCTTGTTACTATGTACATATGTACGCACTGGTTTTTCAAAGCAAATTTTTCAATTCGTTAACGTATAATATAGTCGTATCTCGTAAACCATAAAAGTGCCTTGTCATCTGAATTCACAGAATTTAAAATTGTATCTATGTGAGATCGAAAGACTCTCTTGTTGAGTCTTTTTTTTCATACAGTAATATGGATGAATTTGTTTGTGTTGTAATGTTTGTATGCATTTTTATAAAGACGGAGTATAAGCAAAACAAAATTGGAAGAAAAGTAGTTTTTTGTTTTTGTTTGTTTTTATTTTTTGTTTTATGGAAATATAAATTAATTTTATTTATTTTTTTTTTTGCACAGCAGTTATAAAAAAACATTTTTAACTGAATTAGTTTTATTAAAGAAGATTAAATTACTGCATTTGGATGAACTTTATAAAATTGAAAAAAAAAAAAAAATTAAATAAACAAAATTAAATCTTTGAATGAAAACCTCAAGAATTTTTAAATGGAAATTTCAATGTCAAACTAGATTAGTATGTTGATTAAAATTTTCTTGGAAAATGTTGCATATTTGAAAACAACAAATATAAGGTTAGGTTCAAAATCATTGAAGTTGCAATTTTTAGTTGCTGAAGGCTTACGTTGTTTTATTATTGAAAAAAAAAAAAAACATTAATTAAAGATTTTTTCTCAGTTATCAATTAAAATAATATTCTATCGAACCCAAAAAAAAGTGTTACTTAATAAATAATCATTAAAAAAAACCAACTTCTATGGATCGGATCTATGGTTTTCTCATGGATTCTATAGTCAGAACTGGAATGGAACCACACAAAGAATTATAAAAATTGGTTCACCCAGCCCAAAGTTATGAGGTAACATACATAAAAAAAATAAAGACGAATTGATAACCTCCTCCTTTTTGGAAGTCGGTTAAAAACTAAAATTCAAGTGTCTTACAAACACATTAAAATCAAGTTTTAATTTGTTTATTTTTTCAACTACTAAGGACCGGTTTGTTCACAGTCGATTATCTTTTAAGCCAGGATTATTCCATAGAAAAATCCATGATTAAAAGATAATCGAGTGTGAAAAAACCGACCCTTAATCCAGTCCAGGCGTGGGTCATCGGTAAGAAAACAAGGTCCTTACCTTGCGTGCACTGTCTTTTTATTTCATGAATCATAAAAGCTTTATTTAAGTACTTGGTCATCTTTGTTGCTGAAAATGTAGGGAATACAGAGGGCTACAAAATCTAGTCTGGTGGTATAAAATTGGTTTTACATTTGGCTAGTTTAGAATGGTAATTGAATGTTTTTACAAAAAAAATTCCAAAAACTATTTCAAAATGGCCTCCGCACAGAAATACGTATGAAAACCGAATTTTGGATTAATTAACAAGAAACAACATTATAATTTTATTAAAGTTAACAATTTTTGTACCTACAAGAAATATACTATAGTAATTTTCATATTCTTTGTTGTTTTTGTACAGCAAAATATTGTTTTATGATTACTTTTTTTTAAGTTAGTATTTTTAAAATCTGAAATTTGTTTTTTTTTCGCCATTTTTGAAATAGCTTTCCATTGATTTTAATTTAATTCGTTTTATAACACTAATTGCCAATTTTATAAATATTTTGGAAGAAAATTTGGTGTAACGTAGGCACTATGATTAAACAAGGATATCAAATAAAGACATCTTTGGATACTTTAAAATACTATTTTTCATCTCCTTTTACTTAAAAATTAATTGAGAGTTGTATAAAATATAGCCTACTAATCATAAATCCTTTCCGTAGTGGGCACTGTGGCGTATGAGTAACAATTTTTTGTTTGGATAATAAAAAACAAATAATTTCTGAAGTACTTACCATCCTGACTTATATGCCTATGACAGTATTATTATTTTTTAATATTTAAAAAAAAACTCTGTATCCTTGAAATCGCTTTACAGTAGACCATAGTAGACCATCTTCAAAATCCTGCTTTTCACTTTCGATGAATGGTTTAATTTTTGTGATGATATTTTTATTAAACTAGTATTAGTTATACTAAAATTGTAAATTTCGGTGTCAAATCTGGTGTTGCAACCTTCAACGTTGTTGATGTCAATAATTTAAAATGACAACCTTATTAGAAAATTTAAAAGAAATAGAAACAAAGTCTTAAAAACAAAGTTTAATTTTATTTTTTTTAAGTCTACAGCTAAAAGAAAATTGTAAGTGGTTCTTTCTTCAACAAAACGTTTTTCGAAATTGATGTTATATAAAGTGCTATAACGTGAAACCATATAAAGAAGAATGTGTCAAGTAACCTGTAAGCAATAAAAATGGTTTCAAACTAAAAAAAAAAACAAGCAAAATCGATCTCTTTCGTTTTTTTACCTACATGTTTCAGTTTTCACTTTTACTTTCTCAGCCCTATTTATAAACTCATCATAGACAGTACATAGCATTATGTACTCTTTATAATGTCTTTAAACAGAAAATTGTCATTTATAAACTTTATGCAACGTTTAATAGAGCTTGTATAAGCTAAACGCGTTTTTAGGTTGTTTAGAGCTTGAATAAGAATATATTTTGCTTAAATGTCATTTGAACATCAAATAATTTTCAGAAAAAAAAACACAGCAATCATTTATATTTTTTTTTATGTCATTGAAGAATTTATTTTTTGAATTATATTTATAATTTTGTAATCAACTGAAACAAAATATAAGAAATTGTGTTTCTTCGAGATTTTTTCCTGATATAAGATGTGAGAACTTTGGCTGCAGTACCTACATATGTACATATACAAATGTGGGTTTTCTTTTCATCTTTTTCTTTTTTTTGGAGCATGTGAACAATTTGTAAGCAAGAAGAACAAATGAAATGTGTTTTTTTTTTAGATTTTCTTCTTTATATGACATCAAGAACTTTCGCTCACGTTTTTGTTTTTTTTGTTTATTTTCAAATCAGATGGAGTTATTTTATCTACAGATTTTTCATTTTTAGTACTTATTTGGACACAAACCTAGTATAACTATAATTGCTAAAAAAATATTTTATAAATAGAAATTTATGTAACGTTGCATAAAGGCTACATAAAACTTTATTCATTGTATAACTATTTAGCCGTTTAGAGCTGTTTAGTGAAATCTAATAAATAAGGCTGTCTATGTTTAACTGGACAAACATTATTGATTACATTCCACATATAAGTATATTCTGTCTACGTATAAGTATAATAAATTGTATTTCTTCCACATTCGACTTGGAACAAATACGGTTTTAAATCAATTTAATACGTCTCTCTCCCAAGTTAACAACATGTCGAAATCATTCAATTTCCGGTAAAGGAAATCTTCATTTCAATTTAGCTCGCACTAACTTTATCATACTCCATAGTGTGATATCTACAACCCAAAAGCAGTAGGATGATTGAAAACATAAACCCCAAAAACATGTACCCAACATATTCGTAGTTATCCATCGTCCCATTGATAAAATACTCAACTTTTCACTACAATTTCCCAAATACCCTTGTCAATCTTTCAATTCTTGAAAGAAAATTTATGTCATGCATTTGAGAATTTAAAATCGTTGCCCCCGTGCAGTGAACCGCTCTCAACTATTCACTCAGATATTCTACAGATACAAAAATGTATGTGTGTAACTTCTATACCTAAGTCAAAAAGGGAAAAGTATTTAAGTTAATAATGCTTGTTTGACTTCACTTTAAGGATATCATTTTGGATAACTGAAAACTGAAGCGAGTGTGACATTGATTAAGGTTAACCATGAGAGCGTGTATTTTTCAAAATTAAAAAATAATAAAAAAAAAAACTGACCCCAATATTCAGACGATTGAACGTGAAGACTAAAATCGATAAAATATAAGCAGTTGATTCTGTTAAATGTTAAGGTATTATGAGGAATATTAAAAACATAGAGAAATAAAGGTCTTACAGTTTCGAACTTTTTTTTTACTTATATCTTTAACCATTAAGACAAAACACACTTCTTCTGATTAAATGTAAAATAAATCAAAAATTTATTTTCTTCTTACCAAAAAAATTTACATTATTTTCTAAACACTCATAAACTCAAAAAACTTAAAGAAAAAATCTCCAAAAATACTTTTATCCAAACCATCACAGCTATAGGTTTATAAATATTTCATTTATTTACTTGCTTTATCGTTATCGAATTAGATTTGATTTGTCCTCCACCTTGTCCCAATTTATTTCACATTTTCATTTGATTATTCTGTAGGTTAGTATGTATTAATGTAGCCGAAGGTTCATTGAGAATTTATCACGTCTTTGCTAAGTTATCCAAACTTCCTGCACACCGCTTGTACACAAGGTTCCGGTATCCATTTAGAAGTTCTTCAAAGTAGATTTTAGGTAACGCATCATTATCGACACATCATTACAAGGACGACGACGCAACGCAAAAACGAGAAACTTTTTTTTTTTTTGTCATGGGGGGATAATATCTAAAACGTTGTTTGCTTGTTTATTTTTTTTTCTGTCTCTTTTTTTTATGTTTAAGAGAATTTGATGATTTTCATCCTCATTTTTTATTTAACAGCAAGCGATTTCTAAAATAACGAGAAAATGTCCTTCTTACAAAACTTCCGGCAATTATGGCTATAAATAAATAATTTCACATCCTTAATCATAAAATCAACATTGGTGCCCTGGTTGATTTTTTTTTCTTTTAAAACGTTCTCTTTTTCAATTATGAGTTTCAAGTTTTTTTTTAAGCATGTTTTATAAAGTGAAACATGTCAAACAAGATAGCTTATTTTCGTGCAAAGTAAGAAGAAATTAAAATTGGAGCTTAATATTGATGTAATATTTTTCCAGTGAGTGGGTCCCCTCTTTGACCATGAAAATAATAATTTTCATCAAGATGAAATAATAATTGCTCGATCAAATTGTCTCTGGTTATTAACAATAGGCTATTAATTTTAAAAGTTGTTGTTTCTTTCAATTAAATTTTGATGATTTCTGTAGAAGGAGGAAAAATGAAAAGAAGGAAAAATTGTGCAAAAATATACCTTTAGGTTTACTAAAATTGATAAGCTCAAACAAGACGTGACGTTCTCTTGAAAAAAAAAAACGTGTTGATAGTATTTCGAATGACGCAGACAATAAGAAATTTACACAATATTTTCTAATTCGACATAAATCACAAAACAAAACAAAAATGAGATATTCTTTGCATTTTTGAATTTTGATGTTACACACCGAGCAAACTTATACATTTTGGTAAAAAAATGGTAAATCTATTTTTTTTTTTAAAGATTTTCGAGAAAAAATCAAGGATATGTGTCCCAATTTAGAAATAGTTAACAATTTAAATTTTTGAACCATTATACTATTTAATACTAAAGAAATAGGTACTCTTTAACAGACCTGTATATCACGGCTTTTAAGGCTTGCTCAATAATTACGATATTGTATGCAAACATTTCACTACACCCCTAAAACCTGAACTTGGGGCATTTCTAGCGTCGTACATTTTCATCCAATGCAAGTGGTCTTACCTGTTTTTTCTCAGTCGATTTAGTAACCAATTTTTATAAATAGTACCTACCTTGTTGAATTGAAGCACGTATTCGTCCAATCGTGGGATATTAAATAAATTTCTTCTAAACAGGTTAAAACATTGAAAATTAATCACGCTTTAACTTTTTTTGTAGTTAAAGGTCGAATAATATTTTTTAAATTTGCAAAAAACATAATATGCCAGTTAAATTTGTTCAACAATCCCTCTGAGTCGTACTAAGTCCAAAAAAAGTATTTTTAAAAAGTTGGTTGTTGTCAATCAATAAAATTTTGTTGCTCTTTCTTTATGGAAGCTTTCAAGCAAGCATAATATTAAGAGCCCCGCACATTACAGACTTTCTATTGGCTGATAGTTTGGTCAGGTTGGGCTCCTAGTGTGCGCACATTCAGCCGACTTAATACTTAATAGTCGGGTTGCTAAGAAATACTTAAGTTTGAAAAATAAACTTTTTAATCGATGATCCAAACTTTTCGATTGGCCGATACTTGGTTATCATATCAACTGCAACACTTTTTTGATTCTTTATTTGCATATGATAAACAAAGCCATACTGTTAAATTTTACTACCATATCATCAAGTTTAACAATTTTTCACTAATACATATTTTTAGTTTTTACTTTCTTTTAATAGGACAAAATGGAACACAAATATGAACAAAGCTCAATAGTTCTTTTTGCTTGTATCAGTTTGAACAAATAAACGAAGTTGTTTAAACTTATTATAACCTGCCCCAACAATAAATGTTTCTATTTACAGTGATAAAAAAATAATTAACTACATAGTTACAAAAAAATTACGTATATACCACAGTGCACGTGGACAACGTGCAAATATAGTGAATTACAACTTTGGCCTAGGTACATACACACCAAAATCGATATTAAATAACACTTGCACACAATATCTAGTGAACAACAGCATAATTTTCAGTGTCGTCAATGTTAATAAACAAAAAAAAAAATCCTTTCAAATCCTTGACTTAACAAGTATGTATTTTGCTTTTGCCTTATGCTTTTTTCTATTGCTAAAGAAAAACAAAAAAATGTTATAAAATCTTTTTCGACATGAAGGCGGTCAGTTAAAGTTATTGTACCTGAAAAATCAACATTTTTTAAATTTAAAAAATAGAATTTGTTCATCTTAAGGGAATCTAATTGAAAGTCGAAAAAAACACTTGATTTCCTTTATTCAAAGGATTTGCAGAGAAAAAAAAAAGATTTTTTCCTTAACAATTTGTATTATATAACTAATTTTTGAATAAAAATCTGATTATTAAAAAATAAAACATTAATAAAAGATAGATCTTGGCACAAAGTATTTTTTGTATAAAGAAACTGAAGGAGCAGTTTTTGTTAATAAAATTAACATACATAAAGGGACACTCTCCTTGTGTCTTTCAAATAATGTAAAAAAAAATTTTTAAATCTGTTGTTGAAAAGCTTTAAGGTTGTAGGTACAAGAATAAGGACTTTTTACATGTTTATTTTCCATTTAACACATTTCCAAGCGATTAAAAACTCAAATAATAGTTTTTTCATTGCATAGGTATTTGTATAAAATTTTTCTTTTAAGAAAACTTGTTTCTTTCTTTGTTTTAGTTTTAATTAAATTCTTAAAGTTCTTGTTTAGTTAATTAATTTGATTTACAAACACCGTTACCTTAAATTCCAAATAATAAACTACTAACACACATTCATAAAATAGCTCTAGAGATGATAATATGAATATGTAGAGCTTTTGATAAAGACCTCGAAACCTTGTTTGCTTTCATTGTTACCATTGGCTCGTCGCAGATGAGAAAATGACCTTGCAAATTAGTTCCATGTTTATTATAACTTAAAATCTTAACCAACGCTAACGAACAGTATGCATACAAACATGCATAATATACCTAACCTATACAGAATATCTTGCATATCTTGTACATAACTTAAGTTGGGGGGGGCGGGAGAGTTAAAATAGGTCGTCAAATATTTACCTAACGCTGGTATTTACTTACAACCTTGCCTCAAACTACTTTGCATATTGCATTACATTTGTATTATAAACATAGATTGTCCTCTTTAGCGTGTAAATTATCCTCAGAATTAGGTTTCCATTCAGGTAGTGCAAACGGTGCAAATATACACTAAACCCATTTGTTGTGTTAAGAGTGTATGTAAGCTTGTTGGCTTCTACAAGGCTTTTACCGCAGTCGAATAAATCGTATACAAATGACTTCACATACTATGGCTTTTTTTCATTCATATCTACATTTTTATGTGTAGGTAGAGCTGCCTAGTTCTACATATTCATGTATGGCGACACCGGTTAAGATATTTCATTTTTTTAGGGCGAGAAATTGAACGTGTTGAATTTTTTTTTCCAACACGGCTTGTGTTCAAAGAGGTGCTGTTATTCTCAATCTTGTGTCACTTTGACTTCGTCTAAAGGAAATGTATTGGTTTTATGTTGTATTTTATTTTTAACTAAAAATAATAGTTTTATGATGGGGAAGTGGAACGATCTCAAGCACTCTTCGTTTAGGCCCTGAGAAAACATCCGTGTTTTGATGCTTGAAAACACAGCCGTTAAAACGTGCGTTTTTTTACGCCATTTTAATCAATAAGAATTAAACACAAATGCGGTGATGCTGCGTCAATTAATCATTCTTGCGGTAACGCTGCGGTGTTTTGGGAATATGCGAGTATTTTTCCCAAAGTTAAACCCCAAGAACGGGCAGAATAATCGCACTTGGTATGATTCCTATGGAATCAAATATGCTTTTACTTTTACCCTTTTTTTTATATGATTAGGGCAAGTATGTTCGACCAAGTTGGGCATTTTATTTTTAACTTTTTTCCATTTTTAATAAAAGTTCTTTATTGTATGTGCACATCGCACGAATGCCAAAACTCTTTTAAGAATATCCCCTTCCAGCTTATCACAAGCTTTAGAGAATAATTTCACAAAGAATGAATGAACGTAGAAAGGCAGAGAGAAAAATTCGAAATGTATACAAGAAAAAAAAAAACATTTTTCGCTATCGTATATATTTTTTTTATCATTCTAAGTTGCCTACAGGTGAAAGAAACGTGAAAGTACCTTGTAAAAAGGATATATAATGACCTTCATGTACGCGAAGTGTAAACTTAATAGGATTTTATTTGCTTTTTTTTGCTTTCTTGCTTGATTTTTTTTTTTCTTTTACCTTTTTTTCAACTTTCAAAGAAAAAATAGATACACCTACATAAATTACTTTAAAATAATTTTTTTTTTTTTTTTGAAGAATTTATTTGAAATTCAAATTATGTAAGCAGGTTTCTGATTTTATTTGAGAATTGACTGGATTGATGAAGGTTGTAGGGTAAGAGTGAAACAAAAACAAAATGGAAAACTGGACATTAAAAGACGTTATTTCTAACTTTGGTTAGTGTTAAAAAAAATGCTATTCTTTTAATAACAAAATATGGATTTTCTATTTCCTGTAGATTTTCAATGAAAAATACAGTTCTTGTTTTTTTAAATACTTTTTGAAGAGATACACCTACCAACTACTGCCACTTGTACTGTTACATTTCCTTAAAACTAACCCAGTTCAAAGGATTTCTATTAAATCTCTTGCTTCCAATGATCTTTATTTTTAGAATGTTTTCTGAAAACTTTATTTTTTCTGCAAACTTTATTTTTTCTGCAAACAAACAAAACCAAACAATAATTCATGTTCAAGGAAGATAAGATAAGACTTTCTAGTTTATACTAAAATTTCGAAGGAACTACCTTTAGCACTTACTTATTCCGTTACCTATACGTGCTACTGTGTATATATGATTCATCTTATTTTGGATTATATATAGAAATTTAATCATCTCCATTTTTTCAGTCCTGCGAGCTTTGTGCAATATTACATACATCCATAACATACCAAAGTCACATTTCACTTTCACGACAAATCCTAAATTGAATAGAAAACAAAACAAAAATGACTCACACTTTATCTTGTTCTTTGTGTTGTTGAGCAAAATGTCACTGGATCAAAGAACAGACGATGTCATTTGTGCACTGGTCATCTCTCATCAATTACAATCAAAATGTATTCCTTTGAATTCATTCCACACACTGTTTTGTCTTTCGTTCTTGGTGCCAATCCATTTGTCATTGTGTTCAATTTTCAGGACAAAAATGATATGTCCTTCGTCACTCACAGCAACATGGAGATTCGTTGGATTGATGTTGAAATTTGAAATGTGCATAGGAAGTTAGGCGGCCGGCAGCGGCAGCAGCGGTCCTAGTCCGGATCCCTTATCTAAAATAGATGTCGCTTGATCCTCCTATTTTGTCGACTCTTTCGCAAGTTATTTCAATAGCTTACACACCATTTCTCTGAATCCATCAGGGACCTTGTGTTGACGCAAAGAACGACCAACGCAGCGTGTTGACGGTGGTAGCGTGGTACTTGTCATATATGAAATTCTGCATTTTCGCACTTGTGCAACAATAGTATATATTCTTGGACGGCTTTGAAATTGTTGTATGTTTTTGATAGTATTTGCAATGCAAAATCTAATTAAAGATGAAATTTATGATATGACGCCCAGAGGCTATTTATTGTCCTTTGAGCCATAACTTACACGCATATAGTTACGAAGGAGATTGATGCTAACGAAAAATTGCTGTTTTTTGAAATAGAGTGCTAACTATTCTGGATATGAAATGAAAGATCAAAAGCACGATTGAGTGGTTGTTATTCAATGTATGGCAGTTTTCTGTAGTGTTGATGAGTAGAAATTATACAAAATTTGGATATTGGAATTTTAATACGTTAGCCAAGTTACTTATCAGTAAATATGTACATATTTAGAGAATACGAGAAATACAACAAAGATATCTCTGCTATTTGTACAGATAAAGTAAGAATTTGAAAAAAAAAAAAAATTGTTAGGGGAGAGGGGGGCCAAATGTAATACTTTTTTCTAAAACCGACGGTTCTCCTACAAATTTGAAAATGGGTCAACCAGACCTTTTTTAAATTAAAGACCCATGTTTTAGCTGCATGATCCATCAAAAAAATTCAGCAAAACATAACGGTAATGTTGAAAAATAAAGCTTCCAAAAAAAAAATCGTGTTGTTTCAACTTACCCCACATACGGGGCAAAGTGTAACACATACCGGGGTAGGTTGTACCAAGAACTAAAAATAAGAGAAAAATACCTGTATTTGTTTATATTTATTTAGTTTTAATTAATAACAATAAAAACAAACCTCAGTCATGAAATTTTGGCCCAAATTTGAAAAAAAAAGTGAGCATTTCCAGAGAAAATGTGACAGTAGTCTTAAATTAAAATTAATTGAATTCATAAATTGTTTTATAAGCTTTATGAAATTCAAGTGGTGGTTCAAAAAGTGTTTCCAATTTCAAAATAAATACAAATTCATTTACAAGCATTCATATCCAGGGTTGTTAATTATATTAGGTAAACAATTTTTCAGTAGGTAAGACAAAATTGGGGTGCGTCCCAAAAATCGTGACGTTGAACGTTAAAGTAAATCTTTTTTCTCTGAAAGTTGAGTAAATATGCTCCGAACAGAGCAAATTTTGAACTCTGGTACTTATTCAAAAAATTATTTTTCATAAGTTTTACATAGTTGATAACAAACAGCCTTTGTTGTAATGCAAAACAAATAATTAAAAAAAAAAAACGAAAAATCACAATTATTTTGTAAAAATTAAAATAAAGTCGAATGAATACAAATTAAAATTTAATTTTCATCTGAGTCACAGTTTATGCAAACATAAATACTTAAGTGAACAGAACTATAGGTAGGTTTTTACATGTTACAACTTGCCCCGGAAAAATGTTACAACTAGCCCCAGCATGAAATTTTACAAACAAAATCAATTTAAAAAAAAAAAAGCGAAACTGATATGGACATAACATATACACACAATTTGAGCCAAAACACAATTGCATATAACAAAAAAACACTTAGCACTCTATCTTTTTCGGGTTAAAAGGTAGACCACAAACATGCTTTTTTTGGGCACCACTAGTATAACTTCTCACCAAGTCGTCTAATCTTCAACTGAAGAAAATATGCCGGTAGATATGGAATAATTGAGCATTTTTCTTTTTTACGCGTTTCTTAATATTGAAAGGAACATCGCTCTTTTTAGCTGTTAATTCTTACCCCTGTTACTTTTAGCCTCACTCTCCCCTACCTTCATGAATCTTGGCAAAAAGTTTTCTTTTGGAATAAAAATCAAGGATCAAAAGTGTCCATACGAAAGTAATTGGCTCTTTGGGATTTGTTATGGATTTTACACCCATTTCGAAAAAAAAACCCTTTGGCCCGAAATTATTTTTTTTTAATTTCCATGAATATTTTTCATCTGACGAATACAGAAGAAAAATTTAATTTCCGCCGCGTGCCTACCAACTAGGATTTTGTTCTTTGACAGTTTGAATAAAGTTGGATACTTCGGTTTTCCTCCCTTAGAAAAACATTCTAAAGAAGCCAAAACCAACTTTTACAATTTGTTATAGTATGAGTTTTTCCGACTATTTCCATCCTATACTTCGTGAAGATTTTCTTTTTACCACGAGTTTATTAGCTTCACTTAAAATCAGTTTACTGACTCACTAAAAAAATATATACCTAATCTTAGAAGTTAAATTTTATATTAGTTCTGGTGACAAAACTTTAACTCGTTATGAGCCGTGTTTTGTTGGTAACTGCAAACACAGTTTAGTTCACATTCAATGCTGTTAAAGTTTGTTTTTGAGTAGATAATCAAAAATTCATAAGCTTAGCAAAAAATTTAAACCACAACAAACAAATACTTTTGTTATTCCTTATCAATCGTTTGTTGTTGTTGTTTACCATGTAAGATCTTACTAACCTACATAAATAAAGTTTCAAATAAAACTATGCTTTAAATAGACTTTGGAATCTCAAACAAAATAATACTTTTTGCGGTTTATCGCTTATATTTTACAATGATGTAGCTATTGTTGTATTACTTGAAGTGCAAGTTTAAAATCTAACAACTTATACTTCAGTTGCAGGCTATATTCCCAGCACTTTCAAGTGTGTTTACGCCATTTTAAACTACAAGCTTATAGCTTTATTCACCCTATCGCATTGAGCCAGTTTATGAAAAATAAAGAGGGAGAGAGGTATTGAGTCATATCTAAATCTGAAATCAATTAAAGTTGGAACTTCATGTTTGTTTTGTTTAAGTTGAATAAAAGTACGCATACACCCGAGTGTACAAAACAATTTAATTTAAAAACCAACAAAAATAATGCTGAACAACTTTAAGTTATGAATGGTTTCTCTTCTGTAGAAATATTTTTTATGACATAAAAAGGTCAAGAGCGTGCATATTCTCGGTCGCCAACATTTTAATAACATAAAAGTTCGTATTTTCACTTACATTTATTTATAAGAAATAAATGTATTCTAAGCAATTACCTCATGTGTCCATTATTACACTTGAGTGAAATGGTCTAAACAAAAAAACACAAAACAGTTTAACTTTATCATTATACGAGTATCATGTGTCATACAAATATCCGTTGTTCACAGTCAACAATAAATGAAACAACTTCATTCATCATTTTTAACTACCACTTTTCTCAAAGGAATAAAGTCCTCAAATTTCTTTTTTTTTCTTTTCTTTTCTTTTTCTACAAACGAACGTTAATCTCCATACATAATTTATTATTTCACACAAGGATTCACCACGATTTTTGGGAAAATAAAATCGCCCAAGGGATTTATCAAAAGCAATTTGAAATAGAAAATATATAGTTTATCATCCACAGAATAGAAAATAACAGAAAAAAAAAATAAAAAAATGCAATAAATTTATTTGCCATTATAAGAAAAAACAAAAAAAAAAAAAAATACTCACTATTCACAAACGACTAAGCCCATATATCAAGCATAAGTAAATTGCTTGAATTTTATTGTTCAAACCTTGGGAATATTTTGGCGTAAAATGAATATCTTCCACTTTGTATCCAACGTAAAGTTTCATAAGTTTCCTCCATTCCTTCCTTAATAAATAAATATTATTGCGTTGATTTACAAAATAAACCTGGACAATGGCATTTTCAAAAATAGAAAGTAGAAATAAAATAGAGCTATTAAGTTCTTTATTTCCGGTAGCATACATTTGGGTTTCTTTGATACCATTATTCTTATATTCTCGACCGAATTTTTATCATTAAGTTATAGCCATAACAAAACATATAAAATAATAAAAAGCCTCGGATGTTATTGTTTCTACTAAATAATATGTTCTATTTTGCCATACGCTATCGTGTACAAAGTTAATAAAAAATAGGCCTCTAACACAAAACAAAAATATTTGTTCACATGAGTTAAGGGTTTCGAGATCTAAGAACCCCACATTCAAAATTTTGAACTTAAAACTTCATAATATTACAAATAAAATTCACTTTTTAATTATAGAAAAAATTAGAAGAATATTTTAGTGTCTCTATGGTGTATGAGTAACTTTTTTATATGATAAATTCAGAATTTTTGTTGACCTTTCGAATGGCTCAATGCAATATGCGAATGTGATTTAGGGCAAAGTATTTTTAATGCATTTGAAGTATGTTATTTTGCAATAGAAGCTATTTTGCAGTGTTATAAAAATTAAGCAAATAATATTTTTAAGTCACCATATAATTGGAATGTTGTAATAGACAAACAATTTTTTCGAGTTTCGGGAAAAAAGCGTTTAAAGTTCGTATAAGAACACGACAAAATTTCAGGAATATTAACATAAAATATGAAAAAGGCTTTAGTGTTTAAAAGGGGGTTCTGTACGCGCCTTCAAGAAAAGAATTGGAGGGAGATGCTTATTTACTTCTGTTTAAGAGGTAAGAGCGATTTTCTAAAAAAAAAAATTAAAAAACAGCAATGCATAAAAAAAATAAAATGCACGACTGGGGCCGCACGTACTTGCTCTTATGATAAAAGTAGCTTTTATGTCAAAGATTTAAAAAAAAAAATATTTTGAATTAGTTAAAATTTGATTTTTTTAAGGAATTTCATAAGAAATGCAAAAATACGAAATTATTTTTTTTTAGTTTTTGTTACGCCATATTTTTGTTACTCGGGTTTTTTTGACAAAAACAAAAAACGCAATTAGCTACATATATTAAAATCACTTAAAGCATTATGTATGTCAAATTTAGTCTAGAAAATTGTAATAACTCATTAACGGTGTACGGGAAGAGCCGACATCAAAGATAAAAAAAATGTAAAGTCATATTTCCATTATCCGTATTTTTTGAGAAAAACTAAAAATGCAGTTACGTTAGATTTACGTACAACATTACTTGTGTAAAATTTAATCGAAATCGTTAGAGTCATTTACGAGAAAATTGCAATAACTTTATTGAGATGTACGGGAAGAGCCGACATCCGCGATTTAAAAAAGAGTTAATGTCATATTTTCACTATCCGCATTTTTTGAGAAAAACTAAAAACGCAGTTATGTTAGAACTGCAAACAGCATTACGTATGTTAAATTTAATCAAAATCGTTAGAGCCGTTTTCGAGAAAGTTGCAATAACTCCAAAACTTTGTATGGGAGGTATACGTTTAAAGCGAGATATTAAAAAACAAAAAAAAAACAACCTTGGAAATTACAAAAAAATCATCTGTACCAAATTTCAAGAAAATCCCTCAACCCGTTTAGGCTGCAGCTTCATGTACAGCTTTTTGTGACGACGCACCGACGCACCGACGCACAGACCGACGGACGTCAAGACGAAAACCACTTTTTCGGACTTCTCCATCATCGTAATGTTAGTTTTGATTAAAACCTCGAATTTTTTTTTTTACACGAAACCAATACTTGCCCTATTGAGCAAGTAATAAAATGCACGACTGGGGTCGCACGTACTTGCTCTTGCAGTTCAAAGCACTTTTATGTTAGTTTACTTGTAGATTTTAGAGCTGGCTCTATATAAATTAAAAACAAAAAAAATTGATATTGGGGAAGAGCCGACATTTAGGCCAAAATTTTGTTAAATGAAAAAAGAAAATTTTTTTATTTGACTTTTTTTGCAAAAAATAAAAATGCAGTTTTATTGCAATTGCTTTGCAAAGTTTAATCAAAATCGTTTGAGCCGTTTTCGAGATATTTGGTTTAAATTGAAAAACAAATTTCAGAATTACATAAAGACCATCTGTACCGAATTTGAAGAAAATTCGTCCACCCGTTTAGGCTGTGAAAATGTGTACAGCTGGACGGATGGACGGAATTGCGAGACCAACTTTTTCAGAGTTCTCCATTATCGTAATGATTGGTTTTGATTATTAAAACATCAATTTGTTTTTTTCGACACGAAACCAATACTTACCCTATTGCTATTGAGCAAGTAAAAATAATTTACTGCACATAAAAGAAATAAGTATAACAAAAAATGATTATTGCAACTGAAAAAAAAATTGCATTGCAAAAAATTTTATTGCAACTGAAAAAATTGTCTGCATTGAAAATAGATTCTAAGTAAAATGTGTACATTAAAAAATATTTTAACTTGCTCCATAAAGCAAGTATGTTTTGGTTTCGTGTAGAAAAAAATTGAGGTGTTAATCCAAACCAACATAACGATGATGGAGAAGATAAAAAAAGTGGTTTTCGTCATGCCGTCCGTCGGTCTGTGCGTCCATCTGTACATCGAGCCAGGGCCTAAACGGATGGATGGATTTGCTTGAAACTTTGTACAGATGACTTTTGCGTAATGTCCCTCCTTTTTGCGCAAATCTTCCATATACTGTTTTTGAGGTATTGCAAAAATCAAAAAAAAATCGGAGAGCGGAAATATGGCATTGCCGTTTTTGAAAAAAAAAAAAATTTTTAAATTAATTTTTTCACTTTATATTTTTTTTTTTTTCATTTAAGATAAAGGTACTTTAAACTATAAGAGCAAGTACGTACGACCTAGTCGTGAATTTTATTCTTTTAATATTCATCGAATTTCTTGCAATTTTGGCTATTTTTGACCATACATAAACCATTTCGTTTATAAAATTGAAGCTAATTTTAGGCAAAAAAGTCAAAATTGGATGACATTTGACGAATATTTAAAAAATATATATTGCAATGAATTTTTTTTTCAATAATATTTTTTTCCTTTGTTTACCTAAAGTAAAATATTTTCAGTAGCAAAAAAATATTTGTTTTAATGCACATGAATGCAATAAAAATTTTTTTTAATTCAATTTTTTTTTGTCAGTTTCAATAAATATTTTTGTTTGCATTTTTTTTTTTATTTTCAATAAATATTATTTTTTAATTCGGAGGCAGGTATCTACTAACCAAAGTCTCGAAACAAGTTTTGCTTTACAAATATGTTTTTAAAGTGAACGGCCTTCACATTTAAGCCTAGTACATACTTGGTGAAGCAAGTCGTGAAGTGAATCCATACATTTTTTTTTTTGGTTACCCGTGAACGTTCCTGTGAAATTTCGTGGTGAAAAAAAAATTGGAGAGTTTTGCTCTCTTTCACTCGTGAATCTACTCTCCTCATATATTTTTCGAAAAAAATAACAAATTTGTGCCTACAAGATTTTCGAAAAAAAATTCAAAAAATTATATTTTATTTTCGAAAATCATCGAGTGAGATACCAAAAATAATTTTATTTGACATTTGAATGAAACTCTCAGCGATTTATCGCACTAAAGTCAACCACTGCTACGTTGAACATAAATAATATGTATTTTGAAATTTTTGAGAAACTTACAATAAACTAATAAAACATATTATGTATGTAAACACTAAGATTCACACTTTAATAAACCGTATGAGCAAATGGACCTTAAAGTATCTAATAGTCTAAGAGCCGGCAGCATATTTTGGCAGTTTTGATATAACCGAAATTCGAGTGTGCACATATCTAGATATTCACCACAGTATCTCAACGGAAAAAGTCTGGCAGTGATCTTTTTCAGCTTTCCTTTGCCAGACGCATCCAAAGTGCAGCAAAAAATCAACTTTTGGCGTTTTGGTATAACCAAATAAATGATACACCAAAAAATCATAAAAAATCCCCTGATTTCGAAACTGTGGGTACCGCAAGTTTCTTTTTCAGCTTTCCCCCCGCCAGACCGCTTTAAAGCATTTTTAAGTGCATTTTTCTAATAAAAAACCTAATTACTTATTTTCTGTTAGGTATAACCGTATGATGGTAACAAATTAATATTCTATGTCTATTCCAGGTCCAGAAAATATAATTTTTAGCCAGCTATTTTTCAGCCTTCCCTCTGCCAGACGCATCCAAAGTGCAGTCAAAAATCAACTTTTGGCGTTTTGCTAGGTATTAACCGAATAAATGATACACCAAAAAATCATAAAAAATCCCCTGATTTCAAAAATGTCGGTACCAGAAGTTTTTTTTCAGCTTTCGGCCCGCCAGACCGCTTTGAAGCATTTTGAAATGCTTTTTTCTAATAAAAAACCTAATAGCTTATTTTCTGTTGGGTTTAACCGTGTGATGGTAACAAATTAAAATTCTATGTCTATTCCTGGTTTAGAAAATATAAGTTTAAGCCAGATATTTTTCAGCCTTCCCTCTGCCAGACGCCCTTAAAGGTTTCCCAAACAGGTTTTTCCATACAAAAAACACCTAGTTTCTGTTTTTTTCTTATAAAATTGAAATAATATTTTTTTGTTTAGAGTAACCATATGATGGCCAAATATTAACTTTCTCTGCCTTTTCCTGATTTAGAAAATGTAAGTTTAAGCCAGTTTTGTTTCAGCCTACCCTCTGCAAGACGCCCTAAAAGGTATCTCAATAGTACAGGAAAGTTAGATTTTGCTATATGAGGGTCTGGGAAAAAATCCGAAATGCATTTTGACTTCAGGGCTCGAAAGGCATAAAGATACGAGTCTTAAACCACATTTTGTACAATCGCATCAAGAGTCATTTAGCCGCCATTTTTTTTTATAAAAATTTTAGTTTTTCGCATAACTCGCGTTAACCTACAGAAAAACAATGTATGAAAAACTTGAAATAATTTAATTTTCTACAATATATTATGTTAAATAACATTTTTCGAATATCCCTTTGGTTTAAAAGTTAGGGTGTTTTTTTTTTAAACACGTCAAAAAGTGATTTTCTTATTTTTGTCATATTGACAGACCGTTTTCGATCTGTAGGCAAAAAAACTTCAAAAAAATTGCAATTTTTTGTATAGGGACAAACAAAATGACTCTTGGTGCGGTTGTACAAAATGTGGTTTTAGACTCTTACGATCCCTCGGTTTATGCTCTTTCGATCCCTGAAGTCAAAATGCATTTCGGATTTTTTCCCAGACCCCCATATAGCAAAATCTAACTTTCCCGTACTATTGAGATACCTTTTAGATCGTCTTGCAGAGCTTAAACTTACATTTTCTAAATCAGGAAAAGGCAGAGAAAGTTAATATTTGGCCATCATATGGTTACTCTAAACAAAAAAATATTATTTCAATTTTATAAGAACAAAACAGAAACTAGGTGTTTTTTGTATGGAAAAACCTGTTTGGGAAACCTTTAAGGGCGTCTGGCAGAGGGAAGGCTGAAAAATATCTGGCTTAAACTTATATTTTCTAAACCAGGAATGGACATAGAATTTTAATTTGTTACCATCACACGGTTAAACCCAACAGAAAATAAGCTATTAGGTTTTTTATTAGAAAAAAGCATTTCAAAATGCTTCAAAGCGGTCTGGCGGGCCGAAAGCTGAAAAAAAACTTCTGGTACCGACATTTTTGAAATCAGGGGATTTTTTATGATTTTTTGGTGTATCATTTATTCGGTTAATACCTAGCAAAACGCCAAAAGTTGATTTTTGACTGCACTTTGGATGCGTCTGGCAGAGGGAAGGCTGAAAAATAGCTGGCTAAAAATTATATTTTCTGGACCTGGAATAGACATAGAATATTAATTTGTTACCATCATACGGTTATACCTAACAGAAAATAAGTAATTAGGTTTTTTATTAGAAAAATGCACTTAAAAATGCTTTAAAGCGGTCTGGCGGGGGGAAAGCTGAAAAAGAAACTTGCGGTACCCACAGTTTCGAAATCAGGGGATTTTTTATGATTTTTTGGTGTATCATTTATTCGGTTATACCAAAACGCCAAAAGTTGATTTTTTGCTGCACTTTGGATGCGTCTGGCAAGGGAAAGCTGAAAAAGATCACTGCCAGACTTTTTCCGTTGAGATACTGTGGTGAATATCTAGATATGTGCACACTCGAATTTCGGTTATATCAAAACTGCCAAAATATGCTGCCGGCTCTCGGTCTATAAGTAATTAATTAAGTAAATAAAATCTTTCCTTCTTTAAAATATATAATACCCACCTAATAGTCTTAATTTTCTAAATTTTCGAAAAAACCACACTAAAAGTTTTCGTGGTTGATAAAGCACGCGTTAACACACATACATAAAACTCTCTAATAAACTTTAAAGAAAACACCTACCGTTGAAAAGTTTAGAGCTCTCATCAATTTTATCCTTGCCCTAAGCTCTAAACACTTTTAACATTTCAAAATAATATGTTAATTAAAAAGACCACTTTACTGCTGAAATAGGATACGCATCTTTTCGTCCATGATATAACAAAATATTCAATCTCTTAAATCACAAACTATCTCATTTTAAAGTTTGTGTCTAGCGGCTACATGGGTAAGAACTTTCTACTCACTTTAACCTAAAACAACACACAAATAAAATAGAATACCCAATACACCCTTCTTGTTCGAATAAGATTATGTAGGTTTTTAGGTAATAAAATATACATTAGGACCCAAACTCTCTCCATAGGCTGCCGGACAAAATGATTGGAATTCAAGATATTTTAGTGAATTAAAGTAGATATATATAATACTCTTCTATATACCCTTAACATTAAAAGACAACGTTTTCATTGAAACGTCATTTCAGTAGCAATTAAGCAAATACTTGGAGAAAATCCTTCCAATTTTCTAAATCTTCAAAGAAAATAGTATAAGATACTTTTCTTTTTTTTTCTATCTCTCTCATTTATATTCCTTGCGATTATCATTTGCATTTCTAATTTTGCCAAGCTTAAGTAGAAAAGTTTAAAATAATGAACTCGCACAACCAGGATGTTGTCTGTGTTTTCGAGGAGACATAATCAAGCGGAAGTAACACATTGCAAAAGGCAATGCTAAATTCACCACAAAGAGCTATTCACACTATACCCGTTGTGTCGTATTATATAAGCCGACAGACCGTCATCGTATAGTAAGATGGAATTAATAAACCTGCCAGAGGGTCCTTTAATGGCCACCTGCCACCACCAGAACCACAAGCACCCCATTCATTGCAATAGCTCAGTAGCTTCAGGATAGATATAACCAAACAACCAACCCTCCAAAAGGCACTAGGCACCCATATCTGTGGCAATCTTTTGCTAGCAATCTTCTTATTTAAATCCATTAACAGAGCTCACGAAGACAATTCAGTTAGTGTGGTGCTACAATGAAAGAATGTTTGTCTACATATTTGGTTAAATGGATAATACCTTTAGACACACCCTGTCATCGTTCAGTTTGGTTAGCGATAAGATATAGATAGAGATTGGAGCGTGGGCGGAAGTGGAAGGCGGAGGCAGAGGCGGAGAGTTGTGCTTTTGCTTTGGGTGGGTTTTGACAGAAACTTTTCTGCAATTACGTAAATTTTGCGAAAGCTGACTTCCAAGTTATATCTACATAGATTTAGGGACGTATAGAAGATCCAGCAGCCAGCATCTGATGACGACGACGATGACTATACCAAAACCCAAGGGGGTGTTGAGCTAGCTTGTAACATACAACCTTCTGGTGTAATTTGTCCTTTTTTGGTTTTGTTTTTGTTTTTGTGGGCAGTGAAGAAGTATAGCTGAGGGAAGACTACATACTTGTAATTGAGAGACCTGGGAGATTGAAGCGAATGTATAGGGATAACTATTGCACGTGATTGAAGGGTTTTCCATTTGACTTTTTGTTATTTGCTTCTCTGAGTGCTTCTTCTGTACATATCCTATAGAAAACATACATACATACTCAAGAGCTCCTATCCTTTCTTTGTACCTACTTTTTCGATGGAATCAAGAGTTAACTTCTATAGCATTTGTTTATGGAGTTGCTAGAATTGTTTGTCTTCCAAGTAGAAATATGTGGTGAATACAATGAATGCAAATGGATTCATTAGGAAATTGATAGAAATTTGTGACCTACTCTCATCTTTTTCTGGCTGTCAACGAGAAGGCTATAAAATAACATTGAATATATTAGTTTATAGTGAAGTCAACAGAAAATTCTTATATATCTTATTGGTGATGCAAGAGAATGTGATTCTCTTTTGATTTGATCATATTACATTATCTGACAAAATTGACTAATTTTATTTTTATTTTGCTTCTTCATGTGAGACCAAATAAATGCATAGTAATCCAGTTTTTGCTATATCGGGTTTGTTATTTTATGGAACAGAAGGAGGTACCTGAACAAGAGGATCTATTAGATACAATTAGTATCTTTTCAAAGTTGATTGTCAATGAAATAGGTACCTAATTTTATTTTCCAACTTATAATGGATTGATATGGTAGCATGTAAACCTGCCAAAAATCATGAATTCTTCAAACATGTGTCGTTATTTAAATTGACAGAGGCGGATCTTATGATAGGATAAAAATTAATCCAAGATCTTTGAAACAACTGAAATTTCTCAGTGAAAATCTATTCGCGTTCTAATAACCTCAGTACGATTATAACCATAGAGATCCTTTTTGCAATAAAAAGTCCCAAACTCTGGCTGCAACCATTTCTTTTACAAATTCTTAAATACATAGTCAAAATATTTGGTCCTTTTAACCAAGAGTAAATATAAGTTTGTTCATACGATGTCACACCCGTTAGTAAAATATGTCACACGCGTTACCTACATTTTTGAATTGTTATAAAAAAAATTTTTTAAATCTCCTTCAAATATACAGGGTGTCCCAAAAGTTAACATCGAAACGAAAACGGTAGATAGGGTAGGTGGTGACAGTTATCAGAAAAATAATAAAAAAAATCGCAGCCATATATTTTGTGAGTTATGGGCATTTGAATAAAAGTCGAAAAAAATGGTCACCCTGTGACTGTTTTTTATGTGCCGTGACTGCAAATCTTAATTTTTCTCATTTTTTTCTTTTGTTGCGGAACCTTGAATAACCCTGCTACCAAATGCATTCAAAAATTTTTACTCAGCTGCATCAGTTTTAAAGAAAATATTACTTTTTTGCCCAACTAAGTACTAAAAATTTTTACATGACTCTAATTCAATGAACCGTAGTGTAAAAAAAATGCACTACGATGTTTCGGCAAGTTACCTTAAAAGTTGGTGTGTTCAATTCTGTTTTCAAAATAGTATAACATTGTTGAGAATAATCCATAAATGACCGAGATAAAATTTATTTTGTTAAGAAATCCAATTTTTTTATTAGGTTATTTTTCCATAGGTATTATTTAAGTTTTTGTATTCTGAAAGGTTCTGAAAGGGTCTTGTGGTCTTGTTTTTACTACTTACTGAGACCGCCTCGTATTCAAAAAGGCATGAGGTGAATTTCTGTTTTCTGGTTCCTTGTCGTGCAATGGACTGCGACGTCAGAAGTCTAAGTTTGTATCCCAGCCTTCACCACCTAAAACATTTTTTTTCAAAGGTTCTATTTCTTACGAAAAATAAAGTAAAAAAAAAAACAAAAAATTCGTTTTTCAAATGAAAAAAACTACATTATAAATGAAAGTGAGCTCCAAAAAAAGGATTCAGTTTGATTTCTTTTATATAAGGATGCATTTTTAGGAAAAAAAAATCGTTTTTTTTTAATAATTTTTTATAAATACCTAATTTTCTGAAAAAAAAAAAAAAAAAAAAAAAATTAAATAAAATTGGTATGTATGCCAATAGTAGCAATTATTAATCAACACTTGAAATTAAAATCTGAAAAAAAAATTAAATGTAGAGAGTGGGGCTAAATGTAACAGGGGTAAGAATTAACAGCTAAAAAAAGCGATGTTCCTTTCAATATTAAGAAACGCGTAAATTAGAAAAATGCTCAATTTTTGCATATCTACCGGCACATTTTCTTCAGATGAAGATTAGACGACAGGGTGAGAAGTTACACTAGTGGTGCCCAAAAAATGCATGTTTGTAACTTTTTTTTTAAATTTTATTTTTGGTCTACCTCTTTACCCGAAAAAGATAGAGTGCTAAGTGTTTTTTTGTTATATGCAACTGTGTTTTGGCTCAAATTGCGTGTATATGTTATGTCTACATCAGTTTCGCTTTTTTTTTAAATTGATTTTATGTGCCAAATTTCATGCTGGGGCTAGTTGTAACATTTTTCCGGGGCAAGTTGTACCATGTAAAAACCTACCTATACTGAAAAATTGTTTACCTAATATAATTATCAACCCTGAATATGAATGCTTGTAATTGAATTTGTATTTATTTTGAAATTGGAAACACATTTTTGAACCACCACTTGAATTCATAAAGCTTATAAAACAATTTATGAATTCGAATAATTTTTATTTAAGACTACTGTCAAATTTTCTCTGGAAATCTTGGATTTGCTCCACTTTTTACAAATTTGCACCAAAATTTCATGACTGAGGTTTGTTTTTATTGTTATTAATTAAAAATAAATAAATATAAACAAATAAAGGTATTTTTCTCTTATTTTTAGTTCTTGGTACAACCTACCCCGGTATGTGTTACACTTTGCCCCGTATGTGGGGTAAGTTGAAACAACACGATTTTTTTTTTGGAAGCTTTATTTTTCAACATTACCGTTATGTTTTGCTAAATTTTTATGATGGATCTTGGAGCTAAAACATGGGTCTTTAATTTAAAAAAGGTCTGGTTGACCCACTTTCAAATTTGTAGGAGAACCATCGATTTTAGAAAAAAGTGTTACATTTGGCCCCACTCTCCCTAAATGTTTTCGAAAATTCAATAAAAATTTCAAAAAAAAATTTTTTTTTATTTTTTTTAAAAATCCAAAAATTATTTTTTTTTTTCAAAATTAAATTTTTAGTTTATATAAAAACAATATAAGTGCTTTTGTATAAAAAAAAATTTGCTAAAATAAAGCAAACTAATTGGGAGAAAATCCAAAAACTGCTATATACCAAGATTGAAATACATCGGCCCAGCCGTTCAGGCTGTATAGCACCTTCCACCTTATACAGCCAACAGACATCCTGACAGAATGACAGACTGACAGACAAACGGACAGATGGACTTTCGAGACCTTCGTTTTTCGCATTCTCTATCATCGTAATGTCATGTTTGATTGTTACCTCAACTTTTTTTCCTACGAATTCATAACTTGATATATAAATAGGTGCCATACCGCAAGTAAAAACGAGACATAAACAGCCCTATTTATAAATTCATCATAGAGAGTACATAGCATTATGTACTCTTTATAATGTATTTAAACAAAAAATTGTGATTTATAATATTTATGCAACGTTGAATAAAGGTTGTATAAGCTAAACGAGTTTTTAGGTTGTTTAGAGCCTGAATAAGAATTTATTTAGCTTAAATGTCATTTGAACATCAAATAATTTTCAGAGAAAGAAAAAAATATCAATATTTGTATATATTTTTGTTTTTTCATTGAAGAATTTATTTTTTTGATTACATTTTCAATTAAAATTAAATTATCAACTAAGAGCCAATTTTTCAATACTCAGATAAACCTCAGTTAGAGCTTATTCCTAGGAATAAAAGTTTTTTTTATATTGACATTTGGCAGTTTTTATTCTTTTGATAGTCTAACTGACGATTGAAAAATCAGGGCTAAATCAAAAAATAAGAAATTTGGAGATTTGTTCCTGATATAATTTACGAAAGATAAATTCATGTGTGTAGGGTATTCATCTTTTTCTTATGTGCCTACATTTTCATACATGTGAACAATTTGTTATCAAATGAAATGTGTTTTTTTTAGAGATTTTCTTCTACATATGACATTGAGAACTTTCGCTCACGTTT
Organism: Episyrphus balteatus; assembly: GCF_945859705.1. Taxonomy (NCBI): domain Eukaryota; kingdom Metazoa; phylum Arthropoda; class Insecta; order Diptera; family Syrphidae; genus Episyrphus; species Episyrphus balteatus. Next base: position 80,557,008 of record NC_079136.1, on the reverse strand, counting down.
TTGTTTATTTTTTTTTGTTTATTTTTGAATCAAATGGAGTTATTTTATCGACAGATGGAGTTGTTTGTCGAACTAATTTTCCATTTTTAGTACTTATTTGGACACAAACCTAGCATAATTATAATGGCTAAGAAAATGTTTTAAAAATAGAAATGTATGTAACGTTGCATAAAGGCTACATAAAACTTTATGTATTGTATAACTATGCAGCCGTTTAGAGCTGTTTAGTGAAATCTAATAAATAAGGCTGAAAATGTTTATTTTAAAAATCTAATAATGGCATGTTTTGTATTATGTATAAATCTTAGGACTCGGGAACCCAACTGATATCTGTTGTTTTAATAATAACAACCCAAAAATAATCACAAAGATTTTATTCTGCCTGGCATGTTGGATTTATTTTGCTGTGATACTAAATATTTAATTCACCTCGTTGTCCTCCTTAATTTATCTTGTCTATTAATGTCGTCTTATAAAGTCCAATAAACTTCTTAACAGGCATAATCTCATAAGTTTATTTCCCAGCAGGATTTCCAGGCCACCCCTTGTGTACGTTCTGTCCAAAAAACATGAAATATTAGTTTTTCATTCATTGGCTTTATCCCTTTTTCAGCACAAAAACAAAAAAGGACATCCGCCTGCCAATTCACACACCACACAAACCAACCTACCTACCACACACATGTACACACACATACAAACACACACAAACGTTCACAAGCCAACCCAAAAAACCGGGAACCCGTCAAAAGTGTGAAAACAAAAAGTATTCACGACTTTTAGTATTAGGTAGGAAAGTATGAACAGATAAAAGTATTCAAGGAAAAAAGTATGCGCGACAAAAGTTCGAAAAATGGAAAACTATTATTTTGACTGGGTTTTGATCTGGCAATAGTTACAAAGAGAAATGAGAATTTGCGAAAACAAATGTGGCGATGGACAATTCTGATTGGTCAAGAAAGAATAAATAGACGAATTTATTGTTAGATAGGGCTGGGGTCTCAGAAAAAAGAGAGTACCTATACAGAAATATTTATTCATATAAGGATAGGATAGGAGGTCTAAATTTAATTTTCAGTCTCGCAGGTCGCAGCTGCGTTGAGCGAGGCAAGGTTAAGAGTGAGAATAAATAGACGAATTTATTGTTAGATAGGGCTGGGGTCTCAGAAAAAAAGAGAGTATACAGAAATATTTATTCATAAGGATAGGAGGTCTAAATTTAATTTTCAGTCTCGCAGCTGCGATGAGCGAGGCAAGGTTAAGAGTGCGCTCGATTATTTTTTTTTATCCGTAACAAAAGTGTGAAAACAAAAAGTATTCTCGACTTTTAGTATTAGGTAGGAAAGTATGAACAGATAAAAGTATTCAAGGAAAAAAGTATGCGCGACAAAAGTTCGAAAAATGGAAAATTATTATTTTGACTGGGTTTTGTAAGAGTGAGAATAAATAGACGAATTTATTGTTAGATAGGGCTGGGGTCTCAGAAAAAAAGAGAGTATACAGAAATATTTATTCATAAGGATAGGAGGTCTAAATTTAATTTTCAGTCTCGCAGCTGCGATGAGCGAGGCAAGGTTAAGAGTGCGCTCGATTATTTTTTTTTATCCGTAACAAAAGTGTGAAAACAAAAAGTATTTCGACTTTTAGTATTAGGTAGGAAAGTATGAACAGATAAAAGTATTCAAGGAAAAAAGTATGCGCGACAAAAGTTCGAATTTTGACTGGGTTTTGTAAGAGTGAGAATAAATAGACGAATTTATTGTTAGATAGGGCTGGGGTCTCAGAAAAAAAGGGAGTATAGTATACAGAAATATTTATTCATAACGATAGGAGGTTTAAATTTAATTTTCAGTCTCGCAGCTGCGATGAGCGAGGCAAGGTAGAGTGAGAATAAATAGACGAATTTATTGTTAGATAGGGCTGGGGTCTCAGAAAAAAAGAGAGTATACAGAAATATTTATTCGTAAGGATAGGAGGTCTAAATTTAATTTTCAGCCTCGCAGCTGCGATGAGCGAGTGCGGAGTGTTGGAGTGCGCGAGATTATTAGTCCTTTGAAATGTTGCAAAATTTTGACCGAACCTTGCATTTTAGGTAGGAAAAGATTTTTTTGTTTTGATGTATAGAGTAGGTTAATGGGAGTATACAATCTAGTTTTCGGGGCTGAAAACCCCGTTTAAACTGTTTTTTAATAATATCTTGCGAACCGTTAGTCCCACAAAAAAATGTTTAAGATGATTTTTGTAGATAATTTAGTTCTCTACAATTTTGATTAAGGTACTTTTTTCTGTAAAATTGGAAATAAGAAAGTTGTACTTGAAAATAGATGTACATTTTCAAGAAAAAATACTTTGAAGGGCCACAACTTTTTTTCTACAACTTTTATTGAAAAAATTCTTATGACAATTTTTAAAGATCATTTTATTTCCAACAATTTGATGTGCTCATTTTGCAGATTTCGTTTACATAAAGGTGCTGCAATGGTTCTACAAAAAAAGGTAACAATTTATTTTGGTACTTTTATAACATATATTTTATTTTTTTTACTTCAATACGAATGATTTCGAAGGAATATGTAAACTGGGTCAAAGCAGGAAGAAAATCGTATAGTATAGGGGATTTCAGGTCCTGGGGGAATAGGGCAATTTTCAAAAAAATATTTTACATTTGAAAAAAAAAAAATTGTTCAAAACCAACGATTATTTTATTTTTAACGATTATTCTATTTTTAATTAAACCTGTTTTATAAAATAGTTAATGAAAAAATAATTTTCAAAATCAAGACTTTGAAGAAAAATTACGAAAAAAATATTTCGAACTAATTTTGTTCGAACGATTAACCTTGAATAAATAAAAAATGTCTTGTGCACACATTAAATTCAATCTTTATCTGAGTTGAAATTTCACGAAAATATCTTATAAATGATATTCTGTACGAATGAAACACAGTATTTAAATCCATCAACTTTAACCATTTTTTCCCCACTAAAAATGAGTGGAGATAAATACTTTGGAGCAATAAAATCTCAGTTTTTTAAATGAAAACAACACAAAATATGTAAGCAAGCAGTTGATAATAATGAAAAGAATTTTAAACCATGTTTTCTGATCCTTAAGTTTCAAGAAAATTATTTCTTCCATTTAAATATCCTTATCCAGTCACAAAAAAAAAAACAAAAAATAATGGGGTTTCTTAGTAGTTTCTTAATAGATTTTTTCTTTTTATTTCTCGAAAATGACAAAACTCTTTTGCATTCGGTTTTTTGTTTGAAAACACATAACAGCATTGAACTTTGAAAACTAAATTATCACTTAATTACATAACATTTTGAACAAAATTAGTTCGAAATATTTTTTTCGTAATTTTTCTTCAAAGTCTTGATTTTGAAAATTATTTTTTCATTAACTATTTTATAAAACAGGTTTAATTAAAAATAGAATAATCGTTAAAAATAAAATAATCGTTGGTTTTGAACAATTTTTTTTTTTTTCAAATGTAAAATATTTTTTTGAAAATTGCCCTATTCCCCCAGGACCTGAAATCCCCTATACTATACGATTTTCTTCCTGCTTTGACCCAGTTTACATATTCCTTCGAAATCATTCGTATTGAAGTAAAAAAAATAAAATATATGTTATAAAAGTACCAAAATAAATTGTTACCTTTTTTTGTAGAACCATTGCAGCACCTTTATGTAAACGAAATCTGCAAAATGAGCACATCAAATTGTTGGAAATAAAATGATCTTTAAAAATTGTCATAAGAATTTTTTCAATAAAAGTTGTAGAAAAAAAGTTGTGGCCCTTCAAAGTATTTTTTCTTGAAAATGTACATCTATTTTCAAGTACAACTTTCTTATTTCCAATTTTACAGAAAAAAGTACCTTAATCAAAATTGTAGAGAACTAAATTATCTACAAAAATCATCTTAAACATTTTTTTGTGGGACTAACGGTTCGCAAGATATTATTAAAAAACAGTTTAAACGGGGTTTTCAGCCCCGAAAACTAGATTGTATACTCCCATTAACCTACTCTATACATCAAAACAAAAAAATCTTTTCCTACCTAAAATGCAAGGTTCGGTCAAAATTTTGCAACATTTCAAAGGACTAATAATCTCGCGCACTCCAACACTCCGCACTCGCTCATCGCAGCTGCGAGGCTGAAAATTAAATTTAGACCTCCTATCCTTACGAATAAATATTTCTGTATACTCTCTTTTTTTCTGAGACCCCAGCCCTATCTAACAATAAATTCGTCTATTTATTCTCACTCTACCTTGCCTCGCTCATCGCAGCTGCGAGACTGAAAATTAAATTTAAACCTCCTATCGTTATGAATAAATATTTCTGTATACTATACTCCCTTTTTTTCTGAGACCCCAGCCCTATCTAACAATAAATTCGTCTATTTATTCTCACTCTTACAAAACCCAGTCAAAATTCGAACTTTTGTCGCGCATACTTTTTTCCTTGAATACTTTTATCTGTTCATACTTTCCTACCTAATACTAAAAGTCGAAATACTTTTTGTTTTCACACTTTTGTTACGGATAAAAAAAAAAATCGAGCGCACTCTTAACCTTGCCTCGCTCATCGCAGCTGCGAGACTGAAAATTAAATTTAGACCTCCTATCCTTATTAATAAATATTTCTGTATACTATACTCTCTTTTTTTCTGAGACCCCAGCGCCCAGCCCTATCTAACAATAAATTCGTCTATTTATTCTCACTCTTAACCTTGCCTCGCTCATCGCAGCTGCGAGACTGAAAATTAAATTTAGACCTCCTATCATTATGAATAAATATTTCTGTATACTCTCTTTTTTCTGAGACCCCAGCCCTATCTAACAATAAGTTCGTCTATTTATTCTTTCTTGACCAATCAGAATTGTCCATCGCCACATTTGTTTTCGCAAATTCTCATTTCTCTTTGTAACTATTGCCAGATCAAAACCCAGTCAAAATAATAGTTTACCATTTTTCGAACTTTTGTCGCGCATACTTTTTTCCTTGAATACTTTTATCTGTTCATACTTTCCTACCTAATACTAAAAGTCGTGAATACTTTTTGTTTTCACACTTTTGTTACGGATTCCCAAAAAACCAATTGAAATGGGTAAAAACAAAAATACAAAAACGAAATCAATTTCGTATAAATCACTCTTTGGTCAGTGGTTTTCAGTTACAATTTAAAAGGAGCAGACAATTTTCATTATTACATCCTTTGATTTTTCCTTTATTTGTAATTTGTGTTGTATTTTTTTTCTTTGTTTTCTAGGTACAGAACAATCATGGACACAATCCAATGAACTGTCGACAATCGTAGAGGAAGAAAACAACATGCAACCATATTTTGAAAACACCACACAGAGGTCGATTATAGCAGCCGTTGGACGAACGGCCAAGTTGCATTGTAAAGTGAGAAATTTAGGTGATCGTGCGGTAAGAAATATTTTTTAATGACATCAGGTTGAAATAGTATAATATAAATTACATTGAACAATCTACCTAGAAACATTTGGCTTTCATTTTTTTTATAATTCTGAATATGACCTTCGTTACCCAGTAAAATTGAGTAATTTTGTTAATAGGTCTTTTAGAAAAGTTTCTTAAATTTACATAAAAAAACAACGAAATCGAAATAAAAATTTCATTCATGCACAACTGAACAAAAAGCTTTAATATGTAGCTTATTTATTGCTAAAAATTGTATTTAAATATTTTACAAAATTTCGGTGTATTTAAATAAGATTGATTGAGCTTCAAAGCTTCAAAAAATATCCGTATATTAATATCAAACACTGTCTCCCCTTTTTTATGCAATTTGATTTTTTGTTTCAAGATGCATTTAAAAAAAACAAAATTAAAATCGTCGTCTTTTTAAAAAATAATCTTATATATAAAAATGAGTTCGTTTAGTGTGTGTGGCCGATAAACTCGCGTTTGGCTGGTCCGATTTTGGTAATTTTTTTTTTGTTTGAAAGGTATTAATATGTAGATGGTTTGTATCAAAAAAAATAATACCTTTTCTCGCATCTTTACATAGCTGTCAATATGTACGAGTAAAAAACCACTCTCGCTTTTTAAAAATTTTAACTAAGCTTAATTTGTAAAGCTTTCAAAATAATTAAAAAAGTCTGATTTTGAGTGAAACAAATAATTATTCGTCTTGTGATATTAAATCCACATATGGACTGCACAAATAAAATGTATATCTCTGATTTTCATTGAGGACAAATAAGTAAAGCATTGGCACATCAATCAGAGTTATGGTTTGTATCTACATATTATAATATTTCTCCTGTGCGTTTGTTTGTGACCCTACTCCTAAACGACTAGACAGATTTTTCTGAAATTTTGTGTGAAATATATGTGAAAAGGTCCATCCGAAACGCTGCTGTCAAGTTATAGGCAAATTCCATATTTGGGGTCGAATAACTGAACAGATTTTTGTGAAATTTTGTTTATTTGATAAGGTCTATCCGTTACAGGTTTTGTTTTATAATTTGATCCAATAGGTGGCGCTGTTTTCAAGTTATAGGCAAATTCCATAGGTGGGGTCGAATGACTGGACAGATTTTTGTGAAATTTTGTGTTATGACAAGGTTCATTCGAGACAAGTTTTGTTTCATGATTGGACCCAGTAGTTGGCACTGTTGTCAAGTTTTAGGAAAATTGCATATTTTGATTTTTGTGAAACTTTTTGTTTCTGATATAATTTAATCGAAACATGTTTTGTTTCATAAATTGGACCCGGTAGGTGGCGCTTGTGTCGAAGTAGTTATAGACAAATTTCATATTTGGAGTCCGAAAGACTTGACAGATTTTTGTGAAAGTTCGTTTGTGTGATAAGTTCCATCCATGTTTTGTAAATTATAACTGTATTCGGTAGGTGGTGCTGTTTGTCAAATTATATATAGAAAGACTTGACGCTGTTGTCAAGTTATAGTTAAATTCCATATTTGGAGTCCGAACGGCTGTATAGACTTTTATGAATTTTTTTGCGTTTGATAAGGTTCATTCGAGACAGGCTTTGTTTTATAGTTGGACCGAGGGGCGTACGTTGAGTTGTCGGGGCCCCGGGGCAAGACTACATTTTTGGGGCCCCTTTGATATAGAAAATAAGAACAAATAAAAAAGGACGTATACGCCCACTTATTTTTTTTGGGGCCCCTGATGTACCTATCATTTGTTGGGCGCTAAAATTATGTAAGTAATATTTTTTGGGGCCCCAAGATAATATGTAATTTTTCTTTCAAAAAAGCAATTTTTTTTGGGACCCCTAATATAATACTTTTTTTTTAGATGAAATATTATGTGACTGGCTACCAATTCACTGAAAAATATAATGTGTCTCTCTTGTGTCCGAAGTGATTCATGTCAAGTATCTTATCTTTTTGCTTCGATACTTTTATAACCAGTTGCCTTCTCTAAATTGTCTCCTTACGGGGCCCTGGCGTGTTGGGGGCCCCGGGGCACCACCCCACTTGCCCCAATGGTGTGTACGCCCCTGTTGGATCTGGTACGTGGCGCTGCTGTCAAGATATGACCAAATGCAATATTTGATGGGGTTCAAAGAGCTCATATTCAAGGCTAATAAAAACAAACACGATTTAACTCTTTAAAATGTTATTTCCTCAATTAAAATTGTTTACCACTAAGCTATATCTCACAGTTGAAAATTGGTATGATAAACTGAAACTTAAAATTTGTTTAAGTTGTTTCAGCTACCAATTTATTAATACAATTTCCGCATTAATTTAAAATGATTTAATCTTCTTAAGAAAATATTTTAATATTTAGACGTATTTATAGAATTAAGACGGAATCTTTTCATTTTAAGTCGGTTTCTTTACAATTTCCAAAAAAAGATTGCTACTTTTTGAATTTCTTAAATAGCCAAAAAATATCATGATACATAGTCAAATAAGGTGAAAAAAAGGAGTAAACCTCGGAATGAATGCTAATAGAAATTTTTTTTTGTTCAATACCTTCGGTTTGGCATTATATAACATACTTCAAAAGTATAGAAAAATCCCATGTCCGCAAGTCGCGATTTTCAAGGTCAAAGCGTGAAATGGAGATTTTCAAAATAAGCAATAAAAGACAATGGTATTATATTCACATATGATACAATACTTCGAGGTATTTTTTAATGCTGATGCCAAAAAATCTAGACAAGATCAAGACAATCTGACGTCTCTAAAAAAAGTTATACCTGTTTTTTAATTGTCAACCCATATTATTATAACAGTTGCAAACTTACTACCGAAAAACCCTTAAAAGTTATGGTAGAGGGACAAAATTTTTCATGAAGGTTTTCATATTCATTATCATTAAGAATCAAAACAATACAATGAAAAAAACATTCATACCTATGAAAAATTGGTATTTTTTGAGAAAAGGGACAATTTTGGGATATGCACTAAAAAACATCCTGGTACAATCTTATAATTAGTGCTGATAGGCTAATTTTTTTGTTTGTATCTTTGTTCGGATATTCTATAACTTATGTCAAAAATCAAAAAAAAAAAATTTTGTAATCAGCATTAAAAAATGCCTCGAAGTTATATAATTCTTGAAATTTTGAAAAACTCCATTTCGCGATTTTAGCTTGAAAATCGCGACTTTCTAGACTTTTGAGGTATGTTATAGAATGCCAAAACGAAGGTATTGAGCAAAAAAAATTCTATTAGCATTCATTCCGAGGTGAAACCCTTATTTGACTGGATTATCAAATTTTAGTAGCGATAGCTATCAGACAAATGGTTTGCTTTTTTTAATACTTTATACAATTTTATGTTTGTGTTCCATATATCAAGTTGTGGCCCGATTTTTTTGTATTGGAAAAGGTTAACACATTACAAAGCCAAAAATTGAAAATAAATACAAGAAAAATGCGGAACGAAGTCCGCCGGGTCAGCTAGTTCTTTATAAATGATTTTTGGAAACAAAAAAGTTTTTAAAATATTCACTATGCCATTTTGTAGCATTTACTAATCAACACTTAAAATCGAAAATTCAATGTCTTGTTTTCGATAATTTTTTTTTCGAAATAACTTTTTTTTCAAAATTGTATTTAAAAATATATTGGTTGTCTGTTAAGTCGGTTTACGGACAATAATTTTTGTTTCATACTGTCATAAGAAAAGAGATTAATAAGGAAACAGAACATAAAGTCAGCAGTTCAGGTTTCAAATCCCAGGACAGACTATGTAATAATGTTTTTAACTTGTGTTTTTTTTTTTTTTGCTTAAATATTATTTCATCATAATAATAACATTTGATATTTATTTTCAGGTATCGTGGATACGAAAACGAGACTTGCACATTTTAACCATTGGAATAATGACATACACAAATGACCAACGTTTTCAAGCTATGCATCTGGATGATACAGATGAATGGATATTGAAGATTGTTTCAGTACAACCTCGAGATTCAGGAATTTATGAATGTCAGGTATCAACTGAGCCAAAAATAAGTCAAGCGTATCGCTTGACTGTTGTAGGTGAGCTTAAATTTTATTTTTAAAAATCATATTAATTAAACTACATAGTTTTAAAATTGAAGTAATATAATTTTTGTACAAGCTGTCCATCTAACCATACACATGTACACAAAAAATATGTTGTAGAAATCACTATAAAATCGACTGACATTGACCAATTTGTATCAAACCGTTTCTTGATCAGATTTACAAAATGGGTTGTTGATTTCCACAGCATATTTTTTTAGGTGTTGAAACTTAAAAGTTAAAACTCAGGGGAAAAACTAGAAGATTGCGATGCTATGATAATATAACCCTGTCGATATCAGACCGAATAATAGTTTGTTAGATCTTAAAGGGCCAAACTAGGGGAGAAGGGGGTACATTTGACATTTAGTTTTTAAAGGTCTGTATTTTCGAAAACTGTTAATGTTTTCCAATGTTTTGTTTTTTATTTGATTTATTGACTATTCAAGATTATACTAACAGTAAATTTTTTTGTTTTACAACATTTCAACATTAAAAAAAAATAATGTTTTCTAAAAAAAGTCATTTTGTCAAAAGTGCCCCGGGACCGGGACACATTTGACTTTAAAAGGGGTACATTTGACAATGGTTGATTAAACCCCACATCGTGTGCATTATATAATTTTAAAACTATCAGCGGATCTTGCTCGTCTATTGTTTGATTAGAAAAAAAAAATACATTTTTGGTTTTAAACAATCTACTAAACAATATAACGAAAAATATAAATCAAAAAATTCATTTTCTAAAACAGAAGAAGAAAAAACAAAAAAACCATAAAATATTTCAAAAAAATCCCTCCATTTAAATCTTAATTAAAAGTAATAGATGTCGATTTATTTTTAAATAATTTATTTAATATATATATTTCCCCAAAATCAACGTAAAACTGTGCTCACTAACTCATAACTGTTTTTCTGTTTTTTTTTTTTTCAATAACTTATACTATTTTTTTACAAAGCTGGTTTTAATTTACAAAACTTTAAGCATTTTGCTATCAAAATATTGATTCACCTTTAAAAAAAACTTTTATATTAGATTCAAAAATCGCTTACATACAGGTGGTCAAAAATTAGATCAGAAATACAGAAAACACGTGGTACTCCGCGAAAAGTTAATGAAAGACTGCGAAATTTCACAAAATGTCCTTAAATCAAATAAAGCTTCTTTCTTCATTAAAACTATTCTTTATTAAGGGCACGATCATACCGAAAACCGCAAAGTCAAATGTGCCCCGGTGTCAAATGTACCCCCGCTTACCCTACTTCAATTTTTGGCAGTTTTTCAGACTTTTTTTTTTCTGGCTTAATCAACATAGATAATGTTCATAGACTTTGCACTTCATGACTCCCAGGGGGATAACGATTCTTTCTGGCTTGGTGACAAGAAGGACTGAGCCTTACTTCACTTGTTCGTCGGAAAATTCGTTACCTCAAATTTCACTATGGCCTTGTACCTATTCTAGAAAAATTGTAAAATTCAATTCAAGGACTGCAAAAGCCCCTTTTTGTCTCTCTTTTCGGGTGAGTATGATCATACAAATTTAAAGTACTTTTGGAAAGTTTTAGCATTCGGCCACGTGTAAAAAAAATTAACGATTCATTTTTGTCATTTTTGATGTAGTGTATGAAATGAAACTAAACTTTTGAGGGGAGTCATCATAGACTCAACTCTCAACAACTACTCTTCTAGTTTGAAGCATTGACGTGGTCAATTGGGTTTTAGTGAATTTTCAAATTAGCTACACACAATGTAATCAATGTTTTGTGGCAACAGTGTTGTTAATTTAAAGTATTGAGCTAAAACGTTGATTAAAAACTAAAGAATAATTAAATATATAAATGGTTAGCTCTCTAATTGATCATCAAGTATCCTCGCACATAGAAATATTATATTTTTAATGACATCACAAATTGATAATAGAGTGAAAAAATAGTCTTAAATAGTCAGAGGTTTAAGTTACCTATAAATAGTAATTAACTTTACCAAAAACTAAATTTTAAAACAGTTGTTGTACGTTAATAATTATAAATATTTTTATTTGTTGGTGTCCATTTTTTCACACGTTGCTAAATTTTTATACTTTGATCTATTTTTGATTGACAAATGTTTCAATAGTAAATCTTGCTAAGACAGAATCTATAATACAAAATATGCAAACAAAATTTAATCACGGTTATGCGAACTACCAACTATTCAATTATGTAACAAATATACCTATAGTGTTATATGTAAATTGAATTCTTTACTTAGATACTCCTGACTGCTGATTATACACTTGTTCTCATTCAAAAATTCTTCCTCGAACGACGACGGCGACGACGTTCTATTTCAACACGGAAAGGAATCAATATTATAGCGCCAAGAGCAGCAGAGACCAGCAGAGATCCAAGATTAAGCTAAAACAAATTCCATTTTAAGACTCATGTGTATGATACACATACAAGTGTAGAAGAGTACCTACATAAACCTATTTGTTTTAACATCAACTCCGTTTAGCACTACGAGTAGATGCACCAATGTAATTTTTTTTTTGTTTGCTCTTTATTGGATCATGTTTATCTTAAGGATTTCTTGCTATACGAGAGTAAAAACGGATTTGGAGAAAGAAAATTTACTGCGATAAAATAAAGAAGACCAGTTTAACAACCACTAACCGCAAGTTGAACAGCTCCTTTACTTTGCTCTTCTTTATACATCCAGATTTAAGTTGAAAACAAGTAAGATTTAGCTTGCGGGTGGTGTGATTTCACGGTGATTAGGATAACACACGATACAATCATTGAATTTGAATTCAGGAGAGCTATTTGTTTTATTAACTTCTGTTAGTTAATCTGGTTATTTGTTTTTTTTTTTTTTTTTGTTTGTGTTTCTCTCTTTTGAATAATTGCTATTCATTGTGGACGTATGGATATGGTTACTGAGAATTAAAAAACTATGTTGTATTTAAATATGTTTATGCTTGTTTAAAATAAAAAAAAAACGAAAAAGTTTTAGGTGGATAATAACTTTTGAAGTTACCTAGACCTTTCAGCGTTTTTTTTTTTTAATTTTTTTGCGACACTTACGTCTTTTTTAAAACTTTTGAAATATTTTTTTATATGAGATATCTTCCATAAAAACAGACGTATTTGTTTTTTTTGGACCAATTAGAGAATTTACTGTCTTAAAAAAAACACCCTTCACCCAAAATTTACTATGTATTCCTGTTTTCTCTCCCAAATGCAAAGTTTTTACCAAATTTAATTAAGGTTATTTATCAATTATTTTTTAACTCAAAAAAACACATTCATGATATTCCTATAGACACTTTAGATTCTTGCTTCCAAAATATCTAAAGTAATTGCAAAAGGGTACTTAATAATATTATTCCTTAGTTTTTTTTTTTTTTCAATGAATCCACATTTTCTCTAAACCTAAAAAAACACCCTTTCACATGGAAAAAAATTATTGACTTAATTTATTCGTAATTCCTATGGCAAAGACACATTTTTAATAAATTTCTTAATACCATTGATTTTTTCGAATTTATCGCGGATTTTACCTATTTACAAAAAAAGCTTTCTTTTACCTAAAATATTTGTATAGACAGCTTAGACTCATTATGTCTGTTATTCTTGAAATATTTTTAACAATTTTCATTTGGGTATCATTTTTGTCCTAATATTTGTTATACTTACTCTTACATATTCTGAATTTTATCATCTCTTTAACAAAAACACCCTTTCGCTCAAGAAAGTTTCGTTCGTAGAGTATTTAGATTCTTAATTTAAGTTTAAAAAATTAACATAATTTATGTAGGTACGCTCTTTCACCAACAATATTTTTTAGAACTTAATGGACCCTTTGTCCCTGTTTTATCATGTTTTTCACATGGATTTCGGATATATTTTACCTATTGAGGTCAGAAAACAAAGAACTTTTAATTGGCAATAACTTTTCTTAGAACAATTGTATTATTTAGATTCAGCATCAAAAAAATAACCTATAAAAACATGTGTCATATGATTATATTCTTATATTTTTTCACTGTATTGTTGATCTTAACCCCTCCCTCTTTTCCTCGAAAAAAACACCCTTCCACCCGGTTTTTTTTTTATAAAATCAAAAGCAAACGTTTTGCCAAGTTTCATGAGTTGTAATTCACAGGCACGGTGTGGCGTATACGTTCTCTTTTTTTTGTATCTATTTATTGGAATTTTTTAAATTGCATGTGAAAGAGTGGGGAAAAATAAGACGGTTGATCAAGCTAAACATTTTATGTACTTTGTTAAAAATTTTAGTCTACGAAAAATTGGTTTACATTTATGAGGCAACACTTAAAAAAATGTTTAAATTTAAAACTTGAACGTATTAAATTTCTAAATCCAATACCTACAATATTTTTGAATAAAGTTAAAATTTAATATTTAAAATTTTCCAGACAAAATACACTAAGGTTTGATTTTTTTTTTTAATTTGTAAAAATCTTTGCGATTTCAAGTTCAACGATCCAAATATCAAATTATTAAGAAAAAAATGATCTTAGTGCCTTAAATGGCCGTTAATTGGAACAGTGAGACGCGACAGGTCACAAAATCCATTTTCATGATTTATTAATGACTTGTTTTTTTTTTTTCAGTTTTATTTCAGAAATGGAAAAAAAAAAATTAAAATTTTTTTTTTTTTGTTTCTATATTTATTGCGTCAATAATGTTAATATGACTAAGTTGTGGTACATCCAATTTTCTACAAAAAAGTGGTGAGAACGAAAACTGAAGCTATGTTCTCGCGATAAGCTTAGATTATCGACTTCATGTCATTAATAAATCAATATCGTCGCACAAGCTGCAGGGAGAGGATGGACAAAGATAAAGTCCGCCGGGTCAAATCTTTCGAAACTAATATTTTTGTTGAATCTAGAAAATCTAGGTATGTGTTCGAAAAAGTTTCATTTTTACCCTCAAGCGTATGGGATTTACCTTATTAAATTCGAACAATCGAAATACATTATAGTCCAACAACGTATAACAATTTTAATTTTCAGAATAAATTGAACATTTTCTTGACACTTTTAGTGTCATTTGTGAAAAATTAAAATTTAATTTCTTTTAATACATTTTTTTTTACGCAGAATAGACAATCAATTTGATACAAAATTTCCATTAAAGTTTCCATTAATAACTAAATAGTTATTTTTTAAATTTAATTAATAATTCCCCTTTAATCCTCTTTGAAACACTTCCTGTAAATACTTTGTGTGTATAAAATTTTTTGACATAGTCGAGACTAAAATTTCAAAAATTTTGTTTAAACGACCTAAAGCTTATGTACTTATATGGACATAGTACCTATGACAGGACCAAACCACCCACCACACGTTAAGGTTTAAATAATCCTCTTAACTAAAAATCCTATTTATTTTTTTTTTATGTTTGTTATCAGTTAAAAATACCTGCCTGCACATAATCGCACGTGAAACAGCTTTTGCCTTTAATTGGACGTTGCATATACGTACTAGCTATGCACTGCTATCGAATTAAACACAATCACTATCGCCACCCAACTCAACTAACTCGATTTCCTTTCGAAGAAATGTCGTTACCCTAGTGTTGCCGGGTGAAATTTTGAATATATCTAGTACCTAGATAATATTTGTTTTTGTGTATTTATTTTGTTTTATATTGACGCAACAGAAGGATTTAATTGTATATTTTGAAAAAATAAAGTATTAATAAATCATTTCTCTGATTTACTAGCACTTGTTAAAAAAAATCTTAATCTATGATCCTTAAACTAAAATAGTGCTTTGCAAACGAATATAGTTAGCAATTTATTTTTTCGTTCAGCAACACTGTCACTTTTACATATACATACCCACATTTTATATGTACAATGTACACATTGAAAGAAGTTAAAAGGGTGGCCACACAAGTTACCATACACTCCCACTTCCCACAAATCCGCTAAGTCTACAATTATTTATTTAGTTCAGTGACAGTAGTGGCTCTCTTGCTCATTTTTATATGTATGTGTGTTTTTGTAGGTTCCTAAAGGACAATGGAAGATATCTGTTCTTTCTCGAAGCATTGTCCTGTGATGCTTTTGTCATTAGCTGAAATCTGTAATTTTCTGCCCTAACCTACTAGGTACATTCTCATTTAAAAAAAAAGGCGACTAAATGAGCAGAGACAAGGACACTATTTTCCTGCATCTCTAGCTTCTAACCTTGCACATAGAACCACTGCACTGCAGTCGTTTCTAATTGAGTTCGAATGAATGAATTTTCTCTGAGTTGAGGGCTGAGCGAGGGTGCTAGAGTGCGAAAAAGCGAAAGCTTGAGAAAGGGAAAATAACACACACACACACACACACACACACACACACAAACAAAAACAAAATAGTTGGTTGCATGCACCAACAATTTTAGTTTCATTGCTTTCACAGTTACGCCGCTGCAAGAGGACTTTCATCGCGAAGATAGTGGTCCAATGTTATAACAATACCATGATACTCCCTCTGGCCACTATCATGGTAGCATGGCATCCATATAATACCCTACACATGATTCTGTGAACTGGATCTTCCTATAAAACTCAACATCATGGCCTGGGTACTATGCACTGTGCTGTAAACTCAGCAGCAGATTTGTGTAACGGTTAAGATAATTGGAATCCCTATTTTTTTTTTTTTTTTTTTAATAGTATAATTGTACCTCTACTATACTGCTATCAGCTTTTGTTTGCCGACTTATTCAAATTTAATTGCTAACATTTCGTGCCTTTTGTACGTTACTTGGCAGTGTTCGTATACGTACTAAATTTCTGACATCAGCGTAAAACTCCAGCTTTATTCAGCGAAAGTCCGCCGAAATAACTCACAGTCGAATAGAAATGCAAAATCGTTTGTTGTATAACAAAGGTCCTTTTTTTGTCTATCTATTTCCGTTATCAGTTTTTTGCAAATGTCGAATTGAATGATTTTCGATTTAAATGCAAAATGTTTGATGATCTGATTTAAATTATGTATACCTATGGGTATAGGTAGGTAAATGCTGGTGCATGTTATAAAGTATTTAATTGAAATAAATTAGTTTTTAAGTTGGAGCTTAACAATGTAAAATCAAGTTTTATTCAAGGGTCCCGGTGAATTTTTCCCATTACAATATAATAGGTACAAATGGAACTTAGATTAGGGTTCCTGGGGAGAACTCTTGATTGAAAAACTAACGAGAATTTTTATCCATATTAATGTTGCTTTTTTGAACAATATAAGCTAAAAGAGGATTTTGGACTTGATGCAAAAATGTAAAGCGGGATAGATTTAGATATACCTGAAACCCGTATGTATGAACGGTATGCAAAATGCAGATAAACGTATTAGTCTTTGTCATAATCTTCCTATTAACTGCATTTGTGAAGATCTCTGCATTTTGATCTAATCTTTCTATTTAACATATCGTCGCCGTAAAGACGATTTTTTAAGTTTCAAATTGGTTTAAAGCGACAATTTTCTGCTCGTTTGCCATTCAAGTTATGTTTTTTATAAAGTTTGTTCTTTTCTCTTAAATAAAATATTCAAGTTTACCTCATTAGTAGGTGCATACTATTTTTAAATATTTTTTTTAAACTAAAAACCCAAAATTGGACATAGAAAGTACGTTTGATGGGACTTAGAACAATCAAGAATACTCGGGCTCATTTTCAAAAGGCTACTTCCCGGTTTTTATTTTTCTATGTCCCATTAAATTATGTTATCTGCGGAATGAAATTTTTTTGACAAAAACGGTTTTCAAATTCGGAAAGAGCACCCTCAAATTATTTTTCGGTAAAAAGTGGATTTAGAACATTTTTGCTTTACGCCGACGATATTATGTTCGTCTCAAATACAGTGGCCCCTCAGCTATCCCATAGTTACAAAATCAAAATACATAAAGAACATGTAAAAAACAAGTACAAATACAAATTTCAAACAAAGAAAAGGGGCCCGTTTAACAAATGTAGGCCCTATATCTAACTATTAGAAAGTTATATTTATAATTATATAAGAAGTAAAAAGGTTTTGGGCCCTAGGGGTGCATATCTTGTTTCGAGGCAGTGCCCCGGGGCCCCCACGTACATATGCCAGGGTCTCACGTTAGATTGTATTTAAGGAAGAAACAGGATGTAAGAAATAAAAAACTAAACAAACAGATACCTCAGATGTGCACTCCGTGTTCTTATTTTCGCCTAAGATATCTATCTTTAAGACTTGAATCAATAGAAACAGAATAGATACAAATTATAGGGTTTTTCGCTTACCGTACTTGTCCTCGGGTCTTGCTTGTACCTAACATTATTGGACCCCTGTAAAAATTGAATGCATTTTGTAAATTCCAAATACAAATTAAAATTATTTCAGTGCTTTCAGTGCGTTTTGACTGCGGCTTGAGATACAGACAGACAGAAATTGCGAGACTCATTGTTCTTAGAGTTCTCTATCATCGTAATGTCATGTTTGATTGATATCTCGAGTAAGACTTTTTTTATGAGTTCTAAACTTGCTCTACAATGTCTGTGTGTACATTATATCGCAAAAAAAAAAAACTGGGGGATGGGGTATGAATAAAACTTCACCTTAATTTTAACTGTTCCGCCATCATTTGTTTCGATATTTGTATGTGGATGTAAGCTAGCGCGAATTTTCCCTTAGGCTATTAATATCCAATATCCATACAAAAATAACGAAAACAATAACGCGAATAATTCGCGTTAATTTTAGCGCTTTTAAACTTAAACCATTAACATTGGCAAAAAAGAAAAAATTAAAAGGACTTCTATTTAATTCAACAAGTTCCTTAAATTTCAACGAATTTGCTTCCCTAACTTTAAATCAAAACTTTTTCAAAATTGCATGTAATTCATAAAACTGAAAAGGAAACTACCTTAAGCTAAAGAAAACAAAGAGTGAAGGGTGAACTTTAGCAAAATCAATAAATTTGAATCGAATTCAAAAACAACAACAAATTATACCTATATCTGGTGGAGTAAGTGATTGAAATATGTTGTAAAAGAAAAACCAAAAAAGGAAATGCGAAGCAATCAAAAATAATTTTTTTGAAAAACGATATAAAACAGAAAGCAAAATATAAAAATTAAAGAAATAGCCCCAAAAAATAAATATATCCCTTTGCTAGCCCGTCCTTTCAGTGTCATTGTTTGAGGAGGACGCGATGTATCGTATAACAGCATCTTTGAGTCGTGAACACACCATCATAAAATGTTCCACGATTTAAGAATGCTTGGCTCTTATATTTAGAATTTCCTAGAAATATTTGTATTAATAAAATTGAAATTCTTTTTTATTTTCCTTTCAAACTATATGGCAAGCATTTGATTTGATATTCCTGGTATAACAATATTGCAAAACTTTCCTAGATTTATATCATTCACTTTTAGAAAAGGAATCTGATTGGTAAATTCTCCATAATTTTTGTAAAAGCTTTGTCAGCTTAAACGTGCATTCTTCTATGTTACTGTTGTTAACCATCATATTTTTATATAATCTTTTTCCTGATAAAATTGCATCCTTTTGCCAGTTGCCCATGGTGTTTGGAACTATTTTTACTGTGAAATTTGAAATTTAAAAATGAATACCTTCAAACAAAGTGAGGTATCTCTACTTTTAATAATACTTTTCTTTTTAATTTTTTTTTTTAACTAAAATGAGCACTTCTTAGACCAGTGCCGATGCCTTCAAAAACATTAAAAAGTACAAAAAAATCATAGTAGGATGAAACCCATTGGAAAAGGAGGGGAATATGATAAGAATGAAAGCAAAAATAAATTACGGTCGAGCCGAGTTCGGGAAGTGGGTGGGTTGAGTTTTTAATGGTAAAAAATGGTATATCTCGATTTCCGGCAAAACTACAAATCCTATAGAAAAAAGTTGTATGGCAAAGTTGTCGGTAATAAAAAGATCTACAACTTTTGTATCAACAATTTTTTCACATAACCTCAAAATTTATGTGAAAAATTCAAAAAACCGAGTTTTTGGTTTTTTATTTTTATCTTTTTCAAAAACAATAACTTTTCTACGAAATTTGGTGAAAACTTACCTTATTATGTCCCAAATACACTGTAATTTATTTGATTTAAAATATTAATTTGTTCACCTTATTTTGACTTAATACCAAAAAAACACCCTAATTTTCAATCGAAAATTCACGTGTCAAAATATCAGCTTTTTTCAAAAAGTCGATGGGCATTTCGTTCGTTAAAATGTCTTTTTTCTGATGGTGTAAAAAAAATTTTACATTAGTATACTATAGATACGGTGACCATATTTCTGTAAGCGAAACCCGGGACAAATAAAAAAAATCGTAAGATCATTTTGAAAATTTTAATTTTTCAAAAAAAAAATATAATTTTTTTAAATGAGTTTTCATAATTTTTCCTTATTTTGATATCAAGATTTCCTAAACGATTTAATGGGAGCATTTTTGAGGAATTCGTTTAAATCGTTTACGAAATCAGAAATCATTTTTTAATCAAAATCAGGAGAGCTGTTTTTTAACATTTTAATTTTGTTTTAAATGATTTTGAAATTGTAGGATCTTTAATTCAACTTTTAACTTGTCCTTAAAAGTTTATAAACTCTTCTTCTTTACTCTTTCATTTGTTGTTCATTATTCGAAAAAAAAAATTTCCTGGTGTAGCTTTTCAACCTGACAAACAGAACCTGGAACTAATTAATTGACTAACAATTTTAAGAACTAAAACCTAATCGTAAGGGAAATTTTTTATTTTCGTTGCACATTACGCAGTCTAGCCAACGAAATTCTTACCTGTGCTAGAATATTTTGAGAGTTTTCAATCGTTTGTCACTCCCATTTATTTGTCCAGTCAATTTTTCTTGCTCCAAAAGTTTTTTAACTTTGGAGACATAGAAAAATTTTCGTTTTGCTTCATCAGCGTACTGAGCTGAATGCTTTATCCGAAAAATTAGAAAAAATTTAATTTCCAACCACTGTTTTCTTGTTTTCTGTACAAATATTGAAAATATAATGTGCAAATACGGGACAATCACGGGACAAATAACAAAATACGGGACACTTATACGTCCCGGGTTTCTTAAATAAAAACCCGGGACAAGCTGTAGAAATACGGGACAGTCCCGGGTAAACCGGGACGGATGGTCACCGTAACTATAGAACATGTTCTAGTAAAATTCAAAAAATGAAAAAAGCTTGAATTCGAAAAAAAATTTTTATCATTGTTTACAATTTTGGCCTATTTATTCAAATTTACACTTTAATTACTCAAAAAACGTAAGATTAATCAATGTTACATGAAATCTTACGTTTTTTGAGTAATTAAAGTGTAAATTTGAATAAATAGGCCAAAATTGTAAACAATGATAAAATTTCTTTTCGAATTCAAGCTTTTTTCTTTTTTTTGAATTTTACTAGAACATGTTCTATAGTATACTAATGTAAAATTTTTTTTACACCATCAGAAAAAAGACATTTTAACGAACAAAATGCCCACCGACTTTTTGAAAAAAGCTGATATTTTGACACGTAAATTTTCGATTGAAAATTAGGGTGTTTTTTTGGTATTAAGTCAAAATAAGGTGAACAAATTAATATTTTAAATCAAATAAATTACAGTGTATTTCGGACATAATAAGGTAAGTTTTCACCAAATTTCGTAGAAAATTTTTTGTTTTTGAAAAAGATAAAAATAAAAAACCAAAAACTCTGTTTTTTGAATTTTTCACATAAATTTTGAGGTTATGTGAAAAAATTGTTGATTCAAAAGTTGTAGATCTTTTTATTACCTACAACTTTGTCATACAACTTTTTTCTATAGGATTTGTAGTTTTGCCGGAAATCGAGATATACCATTTTTTACCATTAAAAACTCAACCCACCCACTTCCCGAACTCGGCTCGCCCGTAATTTATTTTTCATTTAATTTTCATCATATTCACCTCCTTTTCCAATGGGTTTCATTCTACTATGATTTTTTTTGGTTTCAAAAATTATCGACCCTGGTCTATCTGTTTATCAGAGTAAAATGCCAACATATTTAGACTTTAGAGGTGGCCACATTGTCAACTTCCCAAGGCCGAGGCAGTGCTTCGTACTTTAAAATGCATTTTTTTCGGCAATGTTTTCATAAAGTTGAAAAAAAAAACTTCAAAACTCTTAACTTTAACTTTTTTTATTTTAACACCTATTTATAAATTCTTTTATAGAAACAAAAACTCATTTTCAAAAAAAAAAATGTTTTCAACACATATTTAACACTTATTTTTGTTTCTGTTTGCAGTGTCCAAAGCGAAAATCCTCGCTAATCCAGAGCTGTTCTTCAAAAGCGGAAGTGATATAAATTTAACATGTATCGCAACCCAAGCACCCGCCCCACCATCATACATCTACTGGTACAAGGACGGTGATTTAATAAACTATTCGCAGCGTGGCGGAATCAATGTTCTAACCGAACGTCAGACAAAAACAAGTAAATTAGTGATAGCCCGCGTGGTGCCGTCAGATTCTGGCAACTATACGTGTACACCTAGTAATTCAAGTGAGTATTATACCTAAACCCACCTTTCCCTATCCCTATTCTAAGTTTTGTTTTGAGTTCCTAGTTGAACACAGGAAACCGATATGAATTTCCAATGTGAATAATAGAGAGAGAGAGGAACCTGAAGTTGTAGGATTTCATGTTCTGTTCAGTATGTAGTTGTTTTATTTTAGCTGGAAGCAAGTATACGTGCACACTGTATTGAGTGTGGACACTGAACAATGAAGTACTTACCTGTCAGTACTCATTGTCTCTATTTTTAGCTTTTCAATCAGTTTTAGGATTTGTAAATGTTCAGTGAAGCATCCATAATTTCAGGCCTATAGATATCAGATACAAGTGGAAACAAGAATGATAGTATTTTGGACATTGATGGGAATAATTATTCAAATCAAGTATCTTTTCCTTCCATTGAAGACACTACATGAAGAACATTATTAGATTTGGAATTTTTTGACTATCACTCCTATTTTTTGTTATTATTATTAAAAGTTTTTTTTTTTTAAACTAGGCAAGGTAAAGTAGAAACTTGACTATAAATCCGACGAAGTTTGGCACAATGTGAAACTAATGTACATTTAAGTGCCTGTAGGTCTGCCTGTTTGTCTGTCTCTTTTACATTTTACTTCAATCTTTGTATTTTAGAGATTAGGTGAAATTTTTTTAGGTTCAAATTTAAAGTTATGTAGCTACTTCCAATATGACCAAAATGTAAAAGATGTTTTTCTAAAAAACAGCTCTATAAAGATTTTGGTACAAAGAATACGGGCGTCACTCAAGTTGAGAAATATCTTAAGCATTCGCTGAAGTGAATCATTGAGTAGAAATTTTTCTCAAGTGAACGTCTGAGGAGACTTTTTTTTATTGAAGAAACTCTTAAGTTTTTTTCAGTCAGTTGACATTAGAACGCAGGTTTGCAAGTGTTTGTTTTTTGTATTTAACAATTAAAATTTGTACTCTCTTGACGAAGGACATTTTAAATAGTTTCTATTTATTTTTTTACTGTTTAATTGCGACAAATCAAACCGATGGCGAATTATAAAAAAAAATGTTTTTTTTTATGACAGTTACCTAATTCAAATCAGTCAAATTGAGTTTGAGAAAGACAAAGACAAGATTGACAGACAGTGACAGCCCTATTTCCCCTTGATTTGATCGATTGCTTGAAATATTTCTCTACTTAATGGAGTTGAGAAAAATCTTAACTGGAGTTACGACTATGAATTCCACTCTACGTGTACTGCCACACATAAATCCAGCTTTTAAAATGTTTTTGAAACGTGCCATACAAAAGTCTTCTTGATTTCTGACTCTCTCAACCGATTCCAATAAAAAATTAAGAGCAAAAACGTTTAACCTCAATCAAGGGCGAATGCGGAAAAAAATTTGGAGGGGGGGGGGACTGAAAACCCTCCCCGCGGACAACTTGTCGCCCGTGGAATCTTGTTCACGTGAAACTCACAATTGGGCTGAATATGTTTTTCTAGAAACATATCGTCACTTGAAAAGCAAAGGGGGTTGACATGTTACTCAACCACCAGAACGACTTAACGAAAAAACCAAGCTTTGTATATTTTTTACACTTAGGTAAAAGCAACCAGAAAACAACGTCAAATCAATGAAAACCACATTGATTTAACTATTATTCGGAATCATTTTGCATTGAAGATGAACATTTTAAAATCAAAGTTAAAAAAAGGTTAATTCTTGATGGTTTCGTATCTTAAAGTCGCATAAATCAAAGTAGTTCATCCTTGGCACAAAGAAGTTTCAACTTCAATTTATTTTTTCCCTCAGTGTACTTTATAAGTGGTCCAAAAATTATTTTTTTTTTTTTTTCAGATTTTCGAAAAAAAAGTTCAGAACAAGCCGAAGAAAAAATAAACTTAAAAATTTTTAATTAATTTTAGGCTCTATTCACAACTGAAAACCAAAAGTTTCATGGAGGTCTGGTTGCTAAGTTATGTACTTGCATCCAAACATTTTTTTTTTACATTCGAACAAGTTTTGGTTTACAATTATGAGTTCACATTGAACAGGCCATGCATTTAGATAAAACAAATTACGAATTTAATTTTTTCAGATTTTCGAAAAAAATTCAAGGGGTGTCTGTCTACCCCTTATCGAAAAAAATAAATTTAAACAAATTTTCTTATAATTATTCGAGTGACCTATCAAAAGAAAGGTCTTTTAAGCTCTATTTCTAACTGAAAACCAAAAGTTTCTTTTAGGTCTTTTTGCTAAGTTATTTGCATCCAAACATTTTTTTCTTACATTCGGAGGCAGATATCTGCGGACTAAATTTATACAAACAGGTTTCTTTTCTTGTGGGGTGCTGGCAACCGTTGGGGGCTCGGATGTACGTCCCTGAATGCTGCATTCAATGGAATGTGTTTTTGTTTTGTGGTGAGTTTATTCAAATTAGAAAAATATATCAACAGCAAAAAGATCAAGTTCAATATTTGACCTAGTTTTCAAACGCTTTGTCTACTACTTTCTGATTATAAATTCTTTTCTAGTTTATCATTAAAACATGCTGTAAACAAAACGCAAACTCACAACATCAAGGGACAAGGGCATGGACAAGTAAAAAGTTTTCTCATAAAAACATCATCACTTCTGGCATTCACGTTCTATGAATTAATTTTTTTTTTTTCAAAGTAGGTGAATGTAGAATTATCCTCGTCGTGCTTATATATACTCTTCATCAAAGGACATAATTTCTAGTATCATTGGTTGTGATGTGAGCATCGCATTTTAAATTGTATAATATTCCCTCCTGAAAAAACATGAGAATGCATTAACTCACGTAGCGATACCTGCCACATCCAAGAGCCAATCTTAATCATCAATCCTCTCACATTCTGTGCCACAAGGTTTTGTGTCCTTTGGCAAAGCACGAAGGAATAGAGATTAGCAGTTTAAATGAGTGCGTAAATAAACATTTTTGAATGGGCCTAAAGAATATAATCGTTTCGAACCTCCCAAGCGCTACAACAGCTTTTTATGTTCGAGCTTAAAGGGAAATTGCCTTTGTGTAATAAGGCTATAGTACCACTGAAATTGTGTTGTAATGAAGGCTTTTTTGTTAAGAAAAACATTGGATGATTAATGTTGCCTTAAATGTGTGTTGTTTACGTACTGTGTCTCCAAATGTTATAATTCATGGATATATCATGGAAAGTAATTTTTGAAGTGATGTTTGCAATTTAATACTGCTTCGTCGTGGGACTTTCGAAATAATGTGTATTTGTGTTTGTATGAATTACCAAAATCATTTAATTTGCTGAAGTCGAAAAAGTACAAAAATATTGACTGATGACAAAAACAAAAATTAAATACCTATATTACTAAATTCCTCTGAAATTTTATTAATCTCAGGAATTTAAGCATCTGTTGTCAGAGGAGACAAAGAATGAAATTGAAATCGCTTAAAGGGAACACAAGTCAACTTATCCTCTTATGTTTAATATTTCGAAAATAAAAAAAGTACCAATTACGCTCAAAGGATTTAAAAATTTAAACGGATGAACAAAATAATGAATAAATCATATTGAATAATGAAATCTTAAGTCCCAAAAAATATGAATACTGTCAGGTTCATGTCCGTTACCTTAAAGATCAGTGCCAGTTTGGGGGCTAAAAGTTGAATAGAAATCATACCTAAGCAGAAAATGAGTGATAAGGAAATTTAGCATTAATAGTACCTATAGATAAAAGGATAAGCCGATTGGATCGCAACAGACGGCCAGAAGTGGGTTGAGGGGAGCTAGAACTACATTGAAACACAATCTGAAAAAGCACATCAAAGTTTTATAATAAATTGTAATTTTAAGTTGTCTCACCAATGAAATTTTTGTTTCTGATATTTTGTTGCATTTAAATTTAAAGAAATGCTTTCGAAATTAAAATAAAATATTTATTGCAACCAAAAAATATTTATATTAAAAAAAAAATTATTGCAGCTGAAAAAAAAAATTGAATAAAAAAAATTCAAATATGTATAAATGCATTAAATAAAATGTTATTGCAAATAAAAAAATAAAAAATTTTCTACATTAAGAAAATAATTCAATGCAAAATGTGTGCTTAAATAATTTTCTTTTATATTCGTCGAATTTCTTAGTATTTTGGCTATTTAATTATACAATAAGCCATTTCAACTGTAAGAACTGCTAATGTAATACAAAGTAATCAAAATTGTAAGATATTCGACGAAAAAGAAAATACGAAGATATTTAATGCACATATTAATGTATTTAATTTTTTTTTTTCAATGCAGAAATTTTTTTTTAAATAAAACACTTCATTGATGCAAAGTAGATTGTAAATATTAAAAAGAATTAATCAGAAGTTAAACTGTTTATATTTTTTCTTGCGATAATAGGTACTATACAGGGTGTCCCAAAAGTAATGGATCAAACGAAATATGCTGATAGGCCAACTTTAGGGCTCTCAGAATTTGGTAACTTGTTCATCCCAAATCCTTACGGTTTTCGATTTAATGCAATTTTTGTGAAATTTCGAAAAACCACGACTTGGCAACAGTATTTTGCTTCCTCCGCTCATAATTGATTTTTGTTTTTTACAATTCTTTCACTAAAACATTGCCAAATAATAAGAAATAACTAATTAATCAAAATATTTTTTATTTCATATGCCATTTTCATGCAAATTTATTAACAGTTCCATGTTTTATAAAAACTCAATTTCATACTTTTATTTCAGAATAACTCCTTGAAAAAAATTTGTATGGTGTGACACTGGTATATTGCTTTAAAAACTTGCCGTGTTATTGCAGTTTTCAAAAATGTATAAAAGTTTTCAAAGTTGAAGTTAGAACTAAAGATATTACAATTTAAATCCAATAAAACAGGACTTTCCAGAGCAAAATAACAAAGAAAAATAAACACATTTTCTCGGCTGTTGTTTGTTTATTTCTTTTTGAATAAAAGCCTCGATTTTTGTTTGTTATTTTGCTCTGAAAACTCCTGTTTTTTTGCATTAAAATTGTAATATCTTTCGTTCTAATTTGAACTTTGGAAATTTTTATACATTTTTGAAAAGTGCAATAACACGGCAGGTTTTTAAAATAATAAACCAGTATCACACCATACAATTTTTTATCGGGATGATGCTCTGAAATAAAACTACGAAATTGAGTTTTTATAAAATATGGAACTGTTAATTAATTTGCAGCAAAATGGCATAAGAAATAAAAATATTTTGATTAATTAATTATTTCTTATTATTTGGCAGTGTTTTAGTGAAAGAATTGTAAAAAACAAAAATCAATTATGAGCGGTGGAAGCAAAATACTGTTGCCAAGTCGGGATTTTTCGAAATTTCACAAAAACTGCATTAAATCGAAAACCGTAAGGATTTGGGATGAACAAGTTACCAAATTCTGAGAACCCTAAAGTTGGCCTATCAGCATATTTCGTTTGATCCATTACTTTTGGGACACCCTGTATATCAAGTTATGCATTCGTACAAAAAAAAAGTTGAGATAACATTTTTCCATGATATTACGTTGGTAGTGAATGCCAAAAAAGTGGGTCCCGGAAGTCTGTCAATCTGTATAAGAAGCTACAGCCTAAACGGAGAGACCGATTGACTTCAAATTTGGTATGTACCATTTTTTGGAGACTCTCCAGAGGTGTTTTTGGAATTAATTTTTTTGGACCAAAAATAACGGTACTTGTCATATACCGATTTTAGTAAAATTAAAATTGATCAAAAACGGCTTCAACGATTTTGTTAAAAAAAATTCAAATGAAAGTTTTAAGACAAGGTCTATCTTTAAATGAAACAAATTTTTTTGAAAATCATTATTAACGGTACCTGCCATAGAATCGTTTTTTTTTTAAATCCGATATTCTCCTAAACGGCTTATTCGATTTAAACGAACTTTTTGTGAAGAAGCACTTGTATAACTCATATAACGCTCAGCCGCTCAGCCAGCGGTACGATTGTATAACTTGATATTAAGCACCTTTATCTATATATATTTTAGTTCTTATTTTATTCCAAATTCAAAACCCAATGCGCTTAACTATATCGGTGATTAATTACTTTTTTGTTTTTGTAAACTAATCTCAAAGTTCTATTTATCCTGATATTAAAGAAAATAACACTTTTTCCTTATACCTACAATCAAAACACTATGGAATGGAGTGTCGACAACCAAAATTTCTCCATCAAGTAGGTTAGGTACCTCTATCAGCCCATTAATTTGTCTGCTCTGTTTTATGATTAATATATCACAAATTTTCTATATGATTTTCCGCAAATAAAACATTTTCCAAAACCGAAATTTATTTTGGTGTTAACCGAACCGTCAGTTTTTATATCTTAGAAGAACGTGTTCAACAAGAAGCACACGTATCTCCCAGGCAAAACCAGGAACAAACATATATACAATCCAATGTTCAAATATGTATTTAGATCCCCACACGTATTTTATCCAATTTCCTCCATCAATGTTAAAGTTTCATTACTTTGTTTCTATTGATGTTTTATGTGCATGAGAAATCGAAAAGTAAATCTCCCACAAGGACCTAAAATATCACTTATAAACTAAGCCTTTCCCTGTCAAATTGTTATCATTATACAAACTCCTTGAGAATATTAAAGTAGAAATTTATCTTCCACAACCAACATCACCATCACCATCACCATCACATCAGCAAAGAAAGGACATTTTCTGAAGGCATTAGTTTTCTTATTCCTTTTACTTAACAAGAGCATCTGCATATAAATTTATAGATATAAACTAAGAACTTGAGGCATGAGACAGAGGCACTCTCTTCGAATGCATAAAATTATAACACCGAGTGTCTTTCGCCTTTAATTTGCTTTTTCCTTTCCAAAGTAAGTAAATGTAAAAATATTCAAGGACACAGTTCCAATCAAAGTTTCCTAATTGAATTTGTTAGTAGTTGAGATTTTTGGCAACGATAGGTTCGACTTCACTTGATGGTCAACTTTTCTTTTCTCATTCATTCAATCAGGCTTTTTGAAGCAACAGGAATTAATTAGGGGGCAGACCTACCTTGAACTTGTGTTGTGTCATTTTCTTTGAAGTAAGAGAAGGCCATCAGGCAGGCCGAAACAGAATAAACACCAAACCAACATAATATTATGAAGTTCGATTTTGTTTTTAATATTTTCGCCTCACAGGATATAGCACTTGTGCCTTAGACTACCTTTTTCCATAGTCGTCCTTCGTTAGTAAAATGCAAATTTACAATAAGCACAACGACAGCTGTTCTTGTTTACTTTTGTCCCAAGAGCCAACAGCGAAAGAGGAGTAAAAAAAAAAATGAAATGTGGTGTTGATGCTCCAAATGGAATATCTAATTACTTTGGGAAAGAATATATACATAGGTTTAGGCAGAGGTTGATGATTCGCTGTCGGTGGAAGACGACACAGGCTATGAGCCTTTTCCGAGGAATGGACTATGTCTTTTTGGTTTAAATATGAACGTTATTAAGTTAGAATAATTCTGTCGGTGAATTAATAAAAACTAAGAGATAGAAACTTTAGCACTTTATTTTGTTCCACAACTCGCCAGGTGCTACTATCTGAGTAAAGTTTTTTCATTTGAAAACCAGGGAGTTTATTAAAAAAAAAAAACTAGGCATATTGTAAACATACCTATAACAACAGATTTCTGAGAAATTTTTATTTATCCAGTACCTTTACACAGAAAAAAGTATGTTGATGTAAAACTATTATTTTGGAGAGCCAGCTGTGATCCTATTTCTTGCACTTAATAAATCAACGGGTAGTTGCTCAAAATTTGTTTCTTTCACCCGTCTTTAAATTCTTTAACTGTTTGGCAGCGACCCGCCATTTTTTTTTATATATAGAATTTTTAAAGAACCTTCCATTTTCATTCACTTAGAGATCATAGGGAACTTTTTCAACAGTTTTTGTTTTTAATTGCAGCAGTGAATCAATTGAATCGTCCTTTTCTGTATCCCCCTCCATTAAGTATGGGTTGACTAGTGAAACACATATTATTTACAATATTAGTTGCACTTTTAATAATTTTAATCAGTAAAAATGAAAACTTATTTAAATAAAATTCAAAGTAGATAAATATTTATTTCGAATTTCATTAAAAAACATCGAATTTAAAGCAATCTTAAGGCGATTATTTGTAATAAATAATATGCTATATTATGATTTCTTGAAAAAGATTAACTTTAAAATAGATTTTTTTTAAAAGGAACTCGACATAAAATGTTCTAATTTTATTTTTTCTTTGAAAATTTGATTACATTTAACCCTTAAAAAATGAAAAGAAACATCTGTCAGTAAATTTGATGAAATATTAATAAAATAATGTGTCAATTTTTGCATAAACGGCAACGTCATATTTCCGTTCTCCGATTTACTCGTTGGAGCCCTTTTTGAGAAAATTGCAATTACTCAAAAACGTTATATGGGAGATAAAAAAGATATTTAAAAAAAAAAAAAAAATAAAACAAATAAAGCGTCTTGGAAAATTCATATCTACCAAGTTTCAAGCAAATCCATCCATCAGCTAAGGCCCTAACTCGATGTACAGACGCAAACAGACCGACCGCGACGTGACGGGACCCACGGCATGACGAGAAGCTCTTATTTGATATTCTCCATCATCGTAATGTTGGTTTTGATTAAAACCTTATTTTTACCTGACATAACAATGACAGAGAATCCAAAAAAAAGTTGGATCTGCAAGTCAATTTCTATCTCTGTCTGTATAAGGAACTACAGCTTAAACGGATGGACTGATTAATTTCGAAATTTTTATGTAGAGTTTTTTTGGACACTCTCCAGAGAGATTTTTGGAACTAATTCTGTGCAACCAAAACTAACGGTAACTCCCATTAACCATTTTCGGAAATTTCTCAAAAATGACTCAAAGGTGGCCAACTTTCTTAAAAATATTCCTTTTAGACGAGAGTATTTTTAAGAAAGTTGGACACCTAGGTTTCTATAGATTTATTTTATACCACTGGGGTTTGAAATTTTTCATAAAATACTTTTTTTACATTTTGCATCGAAAAACAGATTTCAAATTTTTTTAAGGAAAATGTGCAATAGCTATGAAATTTTTAAAGTGTTTATGTACTTATCCAATTTTTGTAGAAAATTATAAAAAAAAAAGAAATAAATAAAATTCATTCAGTCGTGGTTGTAGTGAACGAAAACATAAGATGATAAAATTTAAAATACACTGAACGAAAAAAAAGCCAATAAATTTATGAACTGGTTGCAATAGAACTTTTTTCTATCTGTTTTTAGAACAGTCATAAGTGTAGCTATCAGCCGTTTAAGGGTTGTCCATTCTCTATCGGATTACATTCGGACCTATTCTAAACAAAAATTCCCAGGGAAGTGGTTTCGGAAGAAGGGCCCCAATCGGAAAAATGGTGGAAATTTCCTTTTTTTTTTTTTGCTTTCTCCAACTTCTGAATCATTAAAGAACGAAATTCAAACTAAAAAAAATAATAAAATTTTAAGAACTTTTCAGTTGGGAGTTTTTTTTTTAGAATAGGCCTGATTATGACGATTACAACTCAACTTCAACTTTTTGAATAGTTATACCTAAGAAACGGTGGGTATTAGGCAAAAAAGTGTCAGGACACTTTTTATAAATAATAATCTGGTCTACAATTCTCGCACTGAAAATTTTTTGATAAGACTTACCGTTTTGCTGAAAATCGTGAAAAACCAGTTTTTGTGACCTTTGACCCCAAGTAAATTTTTTTCCATGTCTCGGATTGATGAGGACTTTTTAGATTTAATTTATGATGGTGTTTTCAACAATCCTACCAACTTTCAGCTTGCTGGGAATTAGGTATTGTAACCTCGGATGTCTAAATTGACCGGACTATAAATAAATATTTAAATCACAGTACACATAAAAAGGTAACATATTCCGAACTGACATTGGTCGCCAAATTGTCAAAACATGACAAACTGGCGACCAATGTCAGCTACCGCATTCTTAATTCTTTGAATTACCGACGAAAAACGCACAAAAACCGATAAACCACGCACACCACTAATTTTTAAACAAATATTGACCATTTTCCGCGTTGAAACACGAAGAAAATTTGTTATTTTTCAATTTATAATTTTTTCAAATGACATTTTATAAATTAAAACAAAAACAAATTTCCTGTTTACTGCGATTGAAAAATAAAAATTAAAGGGCGACCTGACAGATTGGTGCCCATTTTTGACAAACAAATTTTGACAACGTTCGGAAGATATTACCTTATTATGTGTACTGTGTATTTAAATAATCAAACTTTCGATGATGGGTCATTTAATTATTTTGACATGTTAATTATTATCGATAACTTCAAAATGAAATTCCAATATTATTTATTTTTTTCTTTTCAAAAACACATAAAAAAGTTTTTGAAATGCAACTGTAACTATTTGAGCTTTTTTTTTAAAAATGCATCTTTAGAAAGTTATCAAATTGCATTCCTACTTTTTTTGAAGCAAAAATTTTTAGCATATGAATGAGAATATCTTATTCCGAACCCTATAGTAATTTGTGAATAAAAAAGTCCCGTAAAAGCTTATAAGGCTTTGACCCAGTCTAAGAGAAGAGAATGGATAGAGGACTAGCTACGCCACTGCATTCTACATAAGATACCCCCAACCAGTATCTTGTCATTTTTCCAAAATCTAATCTCTCTTTTGGCAAGACCTTGGTTTATTTATCCTGATTTGGCATTATACTACAAATATTGCAAATAATACAACTTTAAAGTCATTAAAAGTATTTCAAGATTCAGCTGCCAATAAAATAAATTGCACGACTGGGGTCGCACGTACTTGCTCTTATGCTTAAAGTAACAATAATGTTAAAGCTTTTTATTCAAGAAATTTAAAATTTCATAAGTAGTATAAAAAAATTAAATCTGTTTTTATAATTAATTAAACTCCGTTTTAAATTATCTTAAAAAAAAAAAAATTATGCCATTTTATTTCTTGTATAAAAACGTATTTTTAGAAAAAAAATTTCGAAAATTGTAGGAGCCGTTTTTTAAAAAAATAATTTTTTATATATAAAAATTTTTTAACATTTTTAAAAAAAAAAGTTGGTATGCCATTTTGAAGAAATAATTAATTTACACATAAAAACTAAATTTCAAAATTTTTCATTGGTCCGTTTTCAAAAAATTGATTTTTCAAAAAAAAATTTTGAAATATTTTTTAAAAAACCAAAAATTCGTTTTTTGAAAATTTTTTAAATTCTTAATTTTATCTTTACTTACACACGTTTGTATAAAAATTTTCATTTAAATCGGGTTAATGTTGTACGAGATATTCAGAAACGAAAAAAAAAAACGTTCTATGACAGGTACCATTAATAACGGTACAAAAAATATTTTTTTTATTTTAAAAGTTGGCTCTTATGTGTAGTACTACACACAAAAATTTTAATCAAAATCGTTAGAGCCGTTTTTGAAAAAAATTAACTTTTCTATTTCCGTTATATGACAGGTACCGTTAGTTTTGGTCATAAAAAAAAAATTTTAATTTCCCCTCTAGGGAATCACCAAAAACTGCTAACTACCAAGTTTGAAGAAAATCACTTCACTCGTTTAGGCTGCAGCTCCAGATAGAGACAGACACACAGACAGACAGACAGACAGACAGACAGACAGACAGACAGACAGACAGACAGACAGACAGACATACAGACAGACAGACAGAATTGCCGGACCCACTTTTTTGACATTCTCCATCATCGTAATGTCATGTAAAATTGTTATCTCGAGTTCGATTTTTTTTACGAATCCTAAACTTGCCCTATAGTACCTATATCGCAAGTAAAAAAACAAAAAACAAAGAAATACTAAAATAATAATTGTTGGTAGGTATGTTTGACAATCGGAATACAGTACTGACAAACAGTATAAACTGGTCAAAAAGTACCTGATGTGCGTTTATATTATGCTCTGAAGAGCAGTTTGCTATGACAGTCACTGCTTGCAATTATGAAAGCTAAGCATGCATCGGTTCTATTTTCAGTTTCACCCGATTGACTTTTGGAAGTTGTGACACAAATCACATGAATAGTTATTTTCCTTCATGCTAAATAAAGGGTGACCATCTGCTCATTTTAATAATTAAGTTTTGTTATTGAGGTATTTTTATATACTTGCACACAAATTTGCTTGCATATTTTGTAAAAAATAAATATTTAGTCCGAAATTCGGAAACAACTTACACAAATAAAAAATTCTTTAACGATTTAAAACTCAATGATACCTAGATACATACATTATGTCTATACCCGCACAATTTTAGTTTGTCTTTTGTTTTATTAATCGCTTTTCTGAAAAAATGGTAACCGTATGTGTATGCACTGCACCTCATTTTCATACTACCCTATATGCAAATGGCATAAAGTTGAAATTGATAATTAAAATGATAGTTTTAGTTCTGCTGGAGGATTCTGTTAAATTTCACTTCCCGATTGCCTGGGGGCTGAGGACTTATTGGCCAATGAAATATCAATCTGAACCTGACGCAACTGCTGTCACCAGCCAGCTTACCCCCCAACACTTTAACCTAGAGTGATAAATCACTCTGTGTTCGGCATGCAGATGGCAGTTGGAATGGAACAAAAAATTCAATTCTGTCAAATGAATTTTAAATTGTTTTTTTTTTTTTAGGGAGAATTCGCTTATTAGTTTCACCACTCCGTATAGGTAATGTATTATATATTTATGATATAGATTCATATTTAAGACTAAAGAATTTCATGTATTTTTTTGGTAGGTATTTAGTAATTAAGTTGATTTATTTTTTTTGCTAATTTAACCATTTAGTGAAAAAAGGACATTTAATTTTTTTATGACCTGATCAAATTTTCAAAATACATAACAAAATTTAAGTTTGTGAGTTTTATTTGACTGTCGACACATTATTAAATATTATATTTATATTATATTATTTATATTAATATCAACTAGGAAGATATCGATTAAAATCTCAATCTGGTGGACAATGTCATAAAATTAACTAAACTGAAGGGAAGCATTTTTTTATGGGATTAGGTAGGTACCTAATTAGATGAACAAATCCTAATCAAAGACTAGGAAAAGTCAAATTCAAATTCGGTAAAATTTCTTTCATTTTTGAATTAATTTATAAAAACAACTCGAGGTTAAAGTTGTTGAAAGTTCTTGTATTGCATTATACATTTTTATGTTTTTGTTAATTTTATATACTTTTAAAGCTAAGAAAATAAAACTTTACTCAAATAAGATTATTCTAGATGAATTGCCTTTTTTTTATTACTTGCGATATAGGTACTATAGGGCAAGTTTAGGATTCGTAAAAAAAATCGAACTCGAGATAACAATTTTACATGACATTACGATGATGGAGAATGTCAAAAAAGTGGGTCCGGCAATTCTGTCTGTCTGTCTGTCTGTCTGTCTGTCTGTCTGTCTGTCTGTCTGTCTGTGTGTCTGTCTCTATCTGGAGCTGCAGCCTAAACGAGTGAAGTGATTTTCTTCAAACTTGGTAGTTAGCAGTTTTTGGTGATTCCCTAGAGGGGAAATTAAAATTTTTTTTTTATGACCAAAACTAACGGTACCTGTCATATAACGGAAATAGAAAAGTTAATTTTTTTCAAAAACGGCTCTAACGATTTTGATTAAAATTTTTGTGTGTAGTACTACACATAAGAGCCAACTTTTAAAATAAAAAAAATATTTTTGTACCGTTATTAATGGTACCTGTCATAGAACGTTTTTTTTTTTCGTTTCTGAATATCTCGTACAACATTAACCCGATTTAAATGAAAATTTTTATACAAACGTGTGTAAGTAAAGATAAAATTAAGAATTTAAAAAATTTTCAAAAAACGAATTTTTGGTTTTTTAAAAAATATTTCAAAATTTTTTTTTGAAAAATCAATTTTTTGAAAACGGACCAATGAAAAATTTTGAAATTTAGTTTTTATGTGTAAATTAATTATTTCTTCAAAATGGCATACCAACTTTTTTTTTTAAAAATGTTAAAAAATTTTTATATATAAAAAATTATTTTTTTAAAAAACGGCTCCTACAATTTTCGAAATTTTTTTTCTAAAAATACGTTTTTATACAAGAAATAAAATGGCATAATTTTTTTTTTTTTAAGATAATTTAAAACGGAGTTTAATTAATTATAAAAACAGATTTAATTTTTTTATACTACTTATGAAATTTTAAATTTCTTGAATAAAAAGCTTTAACATTATTGTTACTTTAAGCATAAGAGCAAGTACGTGCGACCCCAGTCGTGCAATTTATTTTTTTCCTGTGATAGAAAATAAACTTGGTCCTTGACTTGACCGTATCTTAGATGACAAATTTCTATGTCAATTGTCAATAAACAGTGAATTTAATTTTGTTTTATTACTATACTTGCTCTTTTTATAATATATTATGTTTAGCTACGCAGAGCAGCATCGCAATTGTACTAAATAAGAAAAAATTATTCCTATCTCAGTGGCCTTTTTTGTATTCAAATTCAATCCTAAGTTGGCTTGAATTTGAACTAAATAAGAAAGGTTAAGTTAATAATTTGATGAATACTGAAATTTATTTCAATGGCCAGTGAATATAATTTTTTTTTTCCAAATTCAAAAAATATTACGTATACGCTACAGTGATCATTGAAGTGTGTAATTATTAATTAGTTTCTAACGTTGCGCAAAATAAAGCAACTATTCTGTGTTGACTAACTTATCTTTGATATTACAATTGAAAATCGACAGAGCCATTAAAAAAAAATTTGAAAAAAAAAGTTGGTAGGTACCTATCCCATTTTTAGCCCATTTTCGAAAACTCGACATTTCAATAAGAAAAAAAAATATTGTTTTTTAATTCCTAAAATTTTTTTTCTAAATCTTATTTTTGATTTTTTTTTGTGATGTATACCGTTAATAACGATTTAAAAATAAAACTTTTTTTTATTAAAAGAAAGATCTTGTCTAAGAACTAATACATGTTTTTTTTATCCAAAATCGTAGGAGCCGTTTATTTTATGTATGTATGTATGTATTGACGGTGCGTATAAATAAAATTATGTAAACCACCATGTTATAACTCAATGGTAAGATTCTCAAGCTCTGTGCTACGTGTCAAAATTGGTGTAGGTACCTATAAGTAGAATATACTAGGGTATAAATTAGTTGGACTTTCTTAAGAGAGCAAAACTGTTAAAATTCATACAAAGTCTCCATAAGGACTAGTGCAGTGTAAGCTAAACAAGATTTTTTATTTAATCTAATTATTTTTTATTGTATGCCAGTGAGATATTTTCCTATTAAAAGTAAATTGTTATATTTTTTTAGCACATGTCACAGACAATTGGACTGAAATATTTCCAATAAGGTTCTAGACGAAATTAGATTTGATAACTTACATTTTCCTAACCTAAAGTAGGTACTAGGTACCAATGAAGCTGAATGATCATATGGACATGAAAACAAAAAACCTAAAAGTTTATTAAGACTCTTACACTGAAAATAATAAATTTCGTAAAATTACGAAAATCGTTTCATACACTACATTTTCGTTGGCCCAACGAAACTTTCGTTGGCTCAACGAAAATATATAATTTTTCGTCATATGAAAACCTTCATCAATTAATAAAAACGTTTCATACACATTTTCTCCCTTTTTAGTGCCAAAAAATCCAATTTAATGAAAAGATTCATCACTGAACGAAAAATTTCATACTCATTTTAAAGAATTAAAATAAGAATTTTTTCCTTACTTTATCAAAGTTTTAATTAAGTAACGAAAAAATTCATTAACTTATGAAATTTAACATTAACTAACGAAAATCTTCATAAGTTTATGAAAATTCTTCATATACTAATGATATATTACATCGGCTTATGAAATAAATTGCACGACTGGGACAGACAGAATTGCCGGACCCACTTTTTTGGCATTCTCCATCATCGTAATGTCATGTAAAATTGTTATCTCGAGTTCGATTTTTTTTACGAATCCTAAACTTGCCCTATAGTACCTATATCGCAAGTAAAAATACATCAGTTAACGAAAAAAAATCGTTGTCCTACCTACAAAAAAAAAAAAAAAAACCTAGACTTCGGTGTATTTCTGTTTTAATGATTAAAAACTTAATCTTGCTGGGTATAGTTCACATTAGGTTTTTGTTTAAAAATCTATGTACTTGTAAGTTGAGCTGAATATAAACAATATTTGCGTATCTACAAGGTGTCTCACGATAAGTCAGGTTTTTTTATTCCAAAATTAAAGGAATAAATGAATGAAAAATTTCGTATTTTAACGAAGTTCTTCATTAACGTATGAAAGCCATTTCGTTAAGCCAATTACGTTTTTCATCGACTGAAAATTAATTAAATTTTCGTTGGCTCAACGATTTTTTTTGTTGTATTTACGTAAGGATTTGGTTCAGTGTAAAATATAGTGATAGGAATTCGAATATTCGAACTTTCTTCCTAAAAAAAAATGATGCAAAACATTGAATCTTATCTTATGATTAAAAAAAAATACTTTTCTACAATGGAATTCTATTGGTTAAAATTAAAATAAGTCTACGTCACCGTCACCTCCTTTCATTGTAGTAGTTTTTAAATTCAGTATATCTTTATTTCCAATTGACGATGCTTTGGCCTTTTCAATTAATTAAATGGTCGCGGCTTCTTGATCTGTTGTTAAGTGTATATGGTTTAGTTGTTTAGTATTAGAGATTCAAAACATTTATATAAACTGTTCTGTACTTACCCTTTAGACTACAGAGTAATTAAAAGACAAAGCCCCAACTGATTATCTTATATTCAAATGAATAAAACATTATATCAATTTGAATATTTAATAAAAATCTAATTTGAAGATTTGTTCCCAAAACTCAGCACAAATTCCAATCTGCTCTATATTTGTGCGCGCAATTTCATCTCTCTATAAATGTATCATTCTCTCTTCATGGATTAATTAATGTCATTGAATATTCGCTTCACTGACATAACGCAATTGTCTAATTCTGTTTGATGTGCTATTAAATTATAACTCCTTTCTTTTATGCATTTTTTTTTTCTATTTTCAGATTCCGATAGTGTGTACGTTCATGTCATTAAAAGCGAACATCGGGCAGCAATGCAGCATGAGCATGCCAACCGCCTTGATGTTCCCAACTGGATTATAGCCATTTCATCATTGTTCTATATCCTTCGAAATTTCCACATCCTAAAGTCCATGGGAGTTGTGTGGGTGGGGAATTGTGGGAAAAAGCAGTTAGCAGGTGGACATCATCAATTATTGATTGCTAGCAGATAGCATACCAAAAATTGAGAAGCCAATATAACGAACAAAAAAATAAAACAAAATAAATAAAAAAAAAAGTAAAACTAATTAATTAATTATGTACGAGTATCAAAGTAGAATACATTTTAGAGTGAAAATTCTTTTTTTACAGACTTGATGATTGAAAATTGAAATACCTAATTGAAATAGTTAGTAACTAAATTTAAGAAAAAAAAAATTAATTAAAATATTTCATTAAGTGTAAATAGAAGAAAAAAATATGACGAATTCAAAATTAAAATTATTTAAGAATAAGTGTTTACATATTAGAACAAAAATGAAATAGATGTAAAAAAAAAGACAATGAACTGTAAATAAAAAAATTGTGAATACTTAACGTAAGCTCGATGTGAATTTTAATATTTAATACGTTCTAACCACAACAACAAAAAATATTTGTAATGAATAAAACAAATTAAACAAACAAAAACGTAGATATACAATCAAAGAAATATCTGTGGGATATGATTTTTTTCTATTTAAATTGTTTAGTTAAATAGTTCAAGCTTCAGAGATCTGAAAGATTTTCTAACGAAGAAAAAATACGAGTTGTTTTAAGATATCTTAAGTTATCGAAATTTCAGTGATCTCAGGTTGTTAATAAGGTTGTTTTGCCAAATGAAACCAAATTCCTCATTTTTTTGAGGGTGTACAAAATTATTTTCACTTCGATGTTATAAACTATATTCTGAGCTATCATTAATATCAGAAAAGAAAAAAAATAAATACTTCCAAATTGCGCATTCTTTAATCTTACATTATGATGGAAAACCTTCAGAAAATACAAACTTAAACTTCTTTTCTGAAGGATAATTTTTTTTTTTTTTTAATTGCGTACATTTATGGATGAATGAAAAATATTCGATGTATAATAATTCTCCCCTGAAATTAAACGGAAAAATTAATTGATGGTGCCGTAATTAAACGGGAATTACCTTCATACTTGTGTTCTGTGTTATTATGAAGGTACTTATTTATCGTTTATATAGCTATGTTATTTACATGGTTAATTTACCATTAAAAGCTCTTTTTCGCGGTTCCGAACAAAAATTATTAAAATAATAAAAAAAAAAACATATTATTTGTGGGCAAGCTTCGGTTTTACCTGGTCCATTGCTCAATGTTTTATTATGTATGTAAAAGTATTTAGTTGAAAGAGGAAAATATTTAAAAGCCAAATGTCGTTTCTTTGGCGTGCCTATAGTACTCGTTTCAGCGAGGAAAAATAATTTTTGTTTGATTTTAACTTTTAAATACAAAAATTAAAATTTGACTCAGTTCAAATTATTTTATTTAAAGACAAACGCCCTTAAGCCTAGTACGCTGCTGATGCGAAACGAAAAATACCATACAATGACACAACGAAACAATTTTGGGGACATTAATTGTATAGGCGGAAAAATGACATTTAGTTTTTTTGTTTGCTTTTTAT
The DNA here is from genome assembly GCF_945859705.1 of Episyrphus balteatus. Classification (NCBI taxonomy): domain Eukaryota; kingdom Metazoa; phylum Arthropoda; class Insecta; order Diptera; family Syrphidae; genus Episyrphus; species Episyrphus balteatus. Next base: position 80,516,129 of record NC_079136.1, on the reverse strand, counting down.
GTTCATCTTTCCATTGCACTCCTTCCTGAGATGTGTATTTGCTTTTTGTTTTTTTATTTTTTGCAATTTATTTATGCTTTGCAATTTGTGAAGACTTCGTGGAGACTGACGAAAAATTTAAAGTTACATTTACTAAAGCAATAAAATTCCTTGCAATTAATGGAAAGTCAGCCAGGGGCGTACACACCATTGGGGCAAGTGGGGCGGTGCCCCCAACACGCCAGGGCCCCCGTAAGGAGACAATGCAGAGAAGGCAACTGGTTATAAAAGTATCGAAGCAAAAATATAAGATTTTTGACATGAATTACTTCGGACACAAGAGAGACAAATAATATTTATTAGTGAATTGGTAGCCAGCCACATAATATTTCATCAAAAAAAAAAAAAATAAATTGCTTTTTTGAAAGAAAAATTACATATTATCTTGGGGCCCCAAAAAATATTACTTGCATAATCTTAGCGACCAACAAATGATAGGTACATCAGGGGCCCCAAAAAAAAAAATTAATGGGCGTATACGTACTTTTTTATTTGTTCTTATTTTCTATACCAAAAATTTAGTTTTTTGGTAAGTTTTTTTACAAGACTTCAAAAATATTGAGAAAAATGGTAAAATAAAAAAGCATTTTTTTCTATTTTGATAAAAATTAATTAAGATGTGTATTTCAAAAAATAAGCTTTAATTTACAGTTCGAAGTAAATTATTCTCTTTTGATTTATGACCTTTATTGAAAAAAAATATGGACTTATTTTTTTTATCTTTTTGAAACATTAATGCCTATATTGAAAGTTTTTTTTTTTTTTTGGGAGATTCGCTAGATAGACCAGGGTCGATAATTTTTGAAACCAAAAAAAATCATAGTAGAATGAAACCCATTGGAAAAGGAGGTGAATATGATGAAAATTAAAGGAAAAATAAATTACGGGCGAGCCGAGTTCGGGAAGTGGGTGGGTTGAGTTTTTAATGGTAAAAATTGGTACATCTCGATTTCCGGCAAAACTACAAATCCTATAGAAAAAAGTTGTTTGGCAAAGTTGTAGGTAATAAAAAGATCTACAACTTTTGTATCAACAATTTTTTCACATAACCTCAAAATTTATGTGAAAAATTCAAAAAACCGAGTTTTTGGTTTTTTATTTTTATCTTTTTCAAAAACAAAAATTTTTTTACGAAATTTGGTGAAAACTTACCTTATTATGTCCCAAATACACTGTAATTTATTTGATTTAAAATATTAATTTGTTCACCTTATTTTGACTTAATACCAAAAAAACACCCTAATTTTCAATCGAAAATTCACGTGTCAAAATATCAGCTTTTTTCAAAAAGTCGGTGGGCATTTCGTTCGTTAAAATGTCTATTTTCTGATGGTGTAAAAAAAATTGTACATTAGTATACTATAGAACATGTTCTAGTAAAATTCAAAAAATGAAAAAAGCTTGAATTCGAAAAAAAAATTTTATCATTGTTTACAATTTTGGACTATTTATTCAAATTTACACTTTAATTACTTAAAAAACGTAAGATTTCATGTAACATTGATTAATCTTACGTTTTTTGAGTAATTAAAGTGTGAATTTGAATAAATAGGCCAAAATTGTAAACAATGATAAAAATTTTTTTTTGAATCGAAGCTTTTTTCATTTTTTAAATTTTTCTAGAACATCTTCTATAGTATACTAATGTACAATTTTTTTTACACCATCAGAAAATAGACATTTTAACGAACGAAATGCCCACCGACTTTTTGAAAAAAGCTGATATTTTGACACGTGAATTTTCGATTGAAAATTAGGGTGTTTTTTTGGTATTAAGTCAAAATAAGGTGAACAAATTAATATTTTAAATCAAATAAATTACAGTGTATTTGGGACATAATAAGGTAAGTTTTCACCAAATTTCGTAAAAAAATTTATGTTTTTGAAAAAGATAAAAATAAAAAACCAAAAACTCGGTTTTTTGAATTTTTCACATAAATTTTGAGGTTATGTGAAAAAATTGTTGATACAAAAGTTGTAGATCTTTTTATTACCTACAACTTTGCCATACAACTTTTTTCTATAGGATTTGTAGTTTTTCCGGAAATCGAGATATACCATTTTTTACCACTAAAAACTCAACCCACCCACTTCCCGAACTCGGCTCGCCCGTAATTTATTTTTCCTTTCATTCTTATCATATTCCCCTCCTTTTCCAATGGGTTTCATCCTACTATGATTTTTTTGTACTTTTTAATGTTTTTGAAGGCATCGGCACTGGTCTAAGAGGGGAAATTGTTTTTTTTTTTAATTAACTGCACTAACTTATAATATAACCAAAAGACACGTTGTTTTCCTCAAAGGTCTTACTTTTGAAATAGATCAAAAACCGTTAGCAACGGTCCTTATCAAAAAATATTTACTTGATTTCTCGTTACCATACATTAAAAATAAAGAAAATTGTTAAAAAAATCAACTGTGGATTTTTGAGAAGTACCTATTTTATTTATTATTTTTTTTTTTTTGCAAACTTATTTTTTTCAAAACGGATTAATAAATCGTAAATCTCACTAGCTGTACTTAGTGAGTTTTTATTTGTCAACCGACGAAATATTCTTGATTTTTCTTAAAAAAATAGATTATCCCTTCTTTAGGGTGGAATACCAAAATGTTTGTTTTTGAAAACTCTTTGAAAATTTTTATATATTTAAAAAATGTTTTTTTTTTTTAATTACACTTCTTTTCCGGCGTTTTTACTGACTATATATTCCTATACTGTATTGGTATTCAGTAATTTATTGTTCTCTGAGATTGAGTTACTGAAATAGTCAAAATTGTAAGAAATTTGTCAAATACTGTGCTTGGTCCACACTAGATTGATCAACACGTTCAACATACGTTCAAAATCGACATATTGAAATATACCAAATTATTGAAAATTTGATGCTTTACTACCTACTTACCCCATACAAATGTTTCACCAGTTAACATGAAAATAAAATTTCTATTTTGATAAACCTTCTTTTGATGCAGTTTCAAAAAAATCCAATGAATAATTAAAAAAAAAAACACGTATACGCCACAGTGTACGTGGCATAAATAATCTGAATTACAACTTTGGCCTAGGTTCCAACACACCCAAATTGATACAATACATATAATAACATCGGCACTTTGTAGTCAGTGTTAACTGTTGATGAATAATCCGAAAGAAAAATCCTTTCAAAATAAAAAGAAAAATTTTAAATTTCTTTAACATCATTTTGTTTATTTTTAAAATAATAAAAAAAAAAAAAAAAACAAATACAAATTTAACACAAAATTTGATGAAAAATCACAAAATAATAAAAAAAAAGTTAAATTTGTTTCACTTTACTTTAATATTATTTAACCTCCAGAAGAAATTGTATGGCACCTGTTGTATTTGAAAATTCAGTTCATGTACATATTTTTACAACAAACTTTAAATGACTGTCACTGTCCCACGAAAAAAAAATAAAAATTCAATGAAATGTATATCTACTAATGGTAAAGTTTATAGATGAATACAAATTAAGAACTCCTTAATTAAAAAAAAAAAACATTAAAATAATAATATTGAACGTTTAAGAAATATATAATATAGAGTAGTTGTTAATAACTTAACATTTTGTAAATTGTTTAATTTTATATAGTAAAAATTAAGAAAATTATATTAATTTAAAATTTTGTGTATAAAGTTATTCAAAAAGAAAAAGAACAAGCAAAAAAAAAAAAACAATAAATAAAACCAATGAATAAAAACAGACAAATGATCATAATTTTATTTCCTACTTTCAATGAACGGAGGCTTTCATAACTTACTTGTATATAAATGAAAATGAAGATATAAGAAGATATAAAAATAACTCAGTGGGGAAGACATAAGATGTGAGTAGCGGTAGGTATTAAGATGTATATATTAAATATGAGAAACACCTTGCTATTAAAAATACCACAATTTGTGAATAAATTCCGAAAATTCTTACGCTCCAAGACACCAAATTGCAGTTGGATTCCTATTCAAATGTAGGTATGACAGCAGAAAGGCCTGAATCTCTTTTTGTTTTTGTTCAAGGCGTTCAAGGTTTATGAAAGTGCTTATCCTTATACAGGCATTATATGTACCTAATGGTTATGGAAGTCAAAGTTATTATGGATGAAGAAGCTATATAGAGGGCACAGAAATATTTACCCGGATAGGTATTCTATTTCTATAATGCCTATTGCCGTATGACTTTAATAGACATGGAGTGAAATGTAAATTCCGCTTTACTTATACCCTAACAATAAAGAAAGAATTCTTTTGGAAAATGTTCTTTTTTTTGTTTTATTAAACCGTTAAGGAGCCTCTTGATATTTATGCTTTAAAATCTTCATTGGGAAATTTCCTTTGAAGCTATAATTTTTTTTTGTATCTGCATTGCTTTGAGCTTTTTTTGTTTGATTAATTAAAAAATTTCTGTATTTAGACAGCATTTGAAGGTTAAAAACATTTATTTTTTTCTTTCGACTTCATTTTAAATACAAAATGGAATAGGTATATGAATACAAAGATAATCCTTTTCTTATTATTGCTATACCTGCGGGTCAAAATCATGCAGGTTGGAAACTTCTAAGTCAGAATTATTAAAACATCAAGTTTTTCTTTTCAATGGGGATGATCATCTCTTGTTCAATTATTGAGTTTTAAGCTTTCATTTTTATTACTACACAAACGGAGATAAGTTTATTATTCAGATCAATCATTCATATTGAACGGGCTCTTCTCTTCTTTTCTTTCTTAGGATCTTTGTGAGATATGCACTTATTTGCTCCCAATGCTCGGCATTCTCAAGCATCTTTTGTCTGATTTCACAGATGATAAGGTACCTATATCCAAATATATATCGAAAGTTGAGATCCTAAATAAGGGGAAATTAGCAACAAAAAAAAAAAATGTTTGAAGGTCATCAACCCAGGCCTCTAGGGTCATACTTTCCTATGGAACATTATTAACTTTTACATTAATTTTTTTTTCTCTCGAGTTGAATATTTTATTTTTAAAATGTTTGTTTGTTTTCACATAAAAAAATTTATAGACTTACATTATTCGTAATTCCCATGGGAAAGAGAACATATTTAATGAATTTCGTAAGGGTACCATTCATACCATTGATTTTATCGGACTTATCGCGGATTTTTCCCTATTTCTCAAAAAAACACCCTTTAACCTAAAATATTTGTATAGACTGTTCGGGTTCTTGCTTTCTGTTATAAATGAAACATTTTTACCAATTTTCTTTGGTGTAACAATTTTTTCCCATTTTTTGTGGTACTAATTCCGAATTTCATCATTTCTTGAAAAAAAAAAACACCCTTTCACTCAAAATAATTTTTTACTTTCTGTAGATTCTTAATTCTTATACCAACCAAAACTATTTCACCAAGTTTTAAAAATTAATAAAATATAAGTTAGCTGTTATGATACCTTTCTCACACACAACTTAACCTATCAAAAAAACACCCTTTCACCCAAAATATTTTTTAAAAACTTTATGAATCCTTTGTCCCTGTTTTATTTTAAATCTTCATCCCAAATTTTGTCAGTGTAGCATGTTTTTCACATTGGTTTCGGTTATATTTTACTTGTTGAAGTCAAAGAACAAGCACCCTTGTTTTCAATCGGCAATAACTTTTCTTAGAGCAATAGTATTGATTTTATTTTTATGTCATTCATTAGATTCAGCATCAAAAAATACCTTGAAAACATGTGTCATATGATGATATTCGACAAACAATTTTTTTCAGTATATTTTTGACCTTCACCCCCTCTCTCTTGTCCACGAAAAAACACCCTTCCAACCAACTTTTTTTTATAGACTTTTTTTGTACTTGGTTCTTATCTCAAAAGCAAACTTTTTGCCAAGTTTCATGAGTGTAACAATTTTTTACTATAGTGCAAGTATTGGTTTCGTGTCGAAAAAAAAAAATTTGAGGTTTTAATCAAAACCAACATTACGATGATGGAGAATTCCAAAAAAGTGGGTCTCGCAATTCCGTCCGTGCGTCTGTACGTCTGTGGGTCTGTGCGGTTGTGCCTCCATCTGTACACATTTCCACAGCCTAAACGGGTGGACGGATTTTCTTCAAATTTGACACAGATGATTTTTAGATAATTATTCAAAACTTATTTCCATAGTAAATTAATTAATGGTGTTAAAAATTGTTATAAGAATTAAAAATAAAACAAAAAAAAAAACATTAAAAAAAATATATTAAAAAATTAGGGTAAAAAATGAAAATTATAAATAAATAATATAAAATACTAAACATATTATATTGTTTGCAATTTTTTTGATGTCATTTTTTTAAGTTTGATAATTGTTAAAACAATGCAATACAAATATTGTAAACAAATCTTTTGTAGTTGGAGAAAAATAAATTTAAACGTATAAAAACGGCAAAATTTTCAAATAAAATTTTTGATTCATGCACACATTTTTTAATGCAATATTTGAAAAGAATTAAAAACATATAAAACTGTATTTGAAATTGTGTGATAAGTGGTTTTGCTAAATTCCCCTTATTTAGGCCCTAAACCTTCGATCTGGGTGGTGACTCCCCCGAAAACATCACTTTGGGAAATAACGGACACCCTAATGCATAGTGGTGTCCCATCTGGTACACTTAAAGACAATGTGATAGATATCATCTCAGTTCGAGTCTCTGTACTGACAAAAGGGGTTTCTTGCTTTGAATAGCTTATACAGAAAAGTGTTGAAAAACACGTGCCTGGTGAGAAACTAAGTGACGTAATAGTTCACTTCATCGTGTTTTGGGTTACTCCATTCACCCATTTTTCCGATAAGCCTCGCAATTCAGCGCCCTCTACTCTCAGGCACCCATCTTTCTTGTTACCTCTGTTCTGTTAGGTTTTTTACTTGCTTGTTTGCCGCATCCGTTTCGATTTCTGTTATGTTTCCGATCATGTACTTTCGTTCTGCTGCCATAAGGTGTATTGACGTACCTAACTCCTGCCACAAAAAGAACGACTGGTTCCGACACCGTTCTCGATATGTTGAGAGTTTCGCGTTCTTTAATTTTGCGTAGTTTTCCAAGCTGCAATCGTTTACTTGTTTAATGCTTTAGCTATAAATAAAAGGAGATGTGGGTAAAACAATAGGTATGGACGATACACATGCAAGTTTTGGTACAAAAGAACTAACTTTATTTTGTTGTTAGGTATTGCATTCCTCTTCGAAACATAATCAATTTAATGTAATAAAAAACACCTGGTTGTGCGTCAATTAAAATTAAAACCCAAAACTCGTTAAAATATTATAATCACACTATTAGGAGCTGTTAATTGATGTGTGAACATTATTACCGAGATTTTAATTAAATTTAACACAAATACCATGCTAATCGAAAAATCCAGTTTTAATTAATTTTGGTAATTATCACTACTTACTTTTTTCATAGTTTTCCTTGATTATTGTTTTTAAAAATCGAATATGAAATATTTTTAACTCCAATAATAGGACTATTATGTAAAACATTTTTTTTTTTTTTAAATTTAATTTTCGGGAATTTCAACAGTCGTATCTGGTAAGCACATAATACACAAACACTTCCCTATAACACATTTAGTGACCATGAAAAAAGTAAAATATTATGTAAGCTTTTGTTGTTGTTATTATTATTTTGAAATTAAATTATGTTAGTAAAGTATAACAACTATTTGGAAATGGTTTCTATGAGATTCCACCAAATCCTACCTACAAAAAGTAAGTTCTTCATTAGTGCAGCTGTACAAGTTTTTTTTTTTTTTTAAATTCAATTTTGGAGAAAGCTCTCAAAAATATGCTTTCCCAATTAATAACATGAAATAGGTAAATTAAATGAAGATGTTATTTTTTACTGTTTCTTATTAATGTTGCAATAAAGATTATTTAATCATGCTTATGATTGTATTCTCTGCCAAGAAAAAAAAAACTCTACTGCAATCAAGTCCAATATCAACTTTACTTACATATAATTAAAAATTATTTTGAACTGTGGTAGGTAGTAACAGTAAAATACGAACTACACAAAAAAAAACTTAAGGTCTTAGATTCATCCGTATCCATATAAAGAACTCTCGTCGAGTGCGTCGATAAAAACTTTTTGGACAACATTATGGTCGAGCTAAGCCAAACGTGAAAGGGTTGCCAACCAATATACCGGCATAGCTATTTTTAAATAATTACACTGGTTAACAAAATTAAAAGTTATGACAACGCATGTAGGCCTTGGACATGCGCATGAACCCTATGAACTCCGTTATGCTGATCTAGCAAATCAAACACAAGCAACGGTTTCCCACGATCAGAGATACAGCTCAAATAACTGTATCAAGTATGAACTTGTCGCACTTCACAGGATTGGCCAAAAAGTGTCTAATATCGAAGTTCAGTAACTTCCGTTATGTCGACTCAGCGAATCAGCGTGGGACAACTGCGGCAACGATAAAGAAACTACAGTTAGAATAAGTTAGCCTTAAGTTGTCAACTTTTTTCAGAAGGAATAGAGTATATTCGATTTCAGAGACGAAAAAAAAGAGTACATTTAAAAAAAGAAGAGTACCATTTATTTCAAGTCTTGAATATGTGTATTTTTTGGTGCTTCTTGCAGCATATAACAATTTTTTTTGTTATTTTTAAAATATGTGTACAACTCTAAACGTTTAAATTCAAAATTCATATAAATTAAGAGCTCATTTTTGATCAATTTCAATGAAGCCCTATTCCTCTCATCTCCCCACTTCATATTCATCACCCAAAATACTCTCCTCAGTTAATGCTGAAGGTGCAAAAACAGATAGTATATACATATAGCTCACAATTTTTGCAGTTTCCAATATAATTATAATAATATAATATAATTAAAATAAGAAGCTTAACTCAAACATAAATACCTTGATTTCTTACAAGAAAAAATCTAATGTTTTGAGGTCTTAAACAAAACAAAGTAAAATAGAGAAAAAAATTTGAATTAAAAAAAAAATAAACTAATATTTTAGTGGAGTCAAATAAGCTTTATACCTCGGAATCCAGGGAAAGTCGATGCATCTGAAAAACGAGTATAGGGCTGCATTATAAAAGGGTCAAATAAGAAAGTTGAAAAAAAAAAAATTTCACCGCTCTCGATTACAACAGTTTTTATGCAAGCGTCAATCGGAATTGCTGTCTCATTTTAGATTTTGATCAAACTTTGTAATGATGTTCTCTAGGACTGTAAGGAAGCAAATCCATGATGATTTAATTTTAAGTTGCGTGGTTTCCCCGCTACCCGCATTCGAACTTTTTCAGAAGGTCATTTTTATGTTATTATAGCTTTGCGTCTACTAAAGATATCTTTTTGTTTGAAACGCCTTTTTAAAGCTTAAGAGTAGTAATTTTTGAATATATATTAAAAAATTACGTAATAATTATCCCTGAGTTAAAAATAACTTTTGAAAAACTGGTAATTTTGCTGATTTTTCATGGTTTTTGACTGGCTCCAGAACCTTGGCTTTTATATGTAGGAAGCTTATACTTACCAAATATTAAATATAGATATTTTTCAACAAAATAAATCTAAAATGAACTCGATGGCTGTACTTCTTATGCAAAAATTTTAAGTTCAAAGTTTTGAGTTTTTTGAAAAAATATTTTTTTATACTATAATTTTTTACGATTTGACTAAAGATAGAAACATGAAACTAACAGTGTGTTAAGTTGAAACTTTTAACTTTAAGTCCTCTAAATAAAATTGTGTTATTGTCATATCTTCTTAGTGTACCGCTTGTTTGAAAGTTCGCAAAAATGCTAAAAAGCCAAAAAAAACCCCTACTTAAGGCTATGATTGCACTATGTTTGTCATAAGATAGAAGCATGAAATCAATAGTATATTTAGTTCGTACTCTTAGCTTAACACACTGTAAGTTTTACATTTCTTCGTTTAGTCAAATCGTAGAAAATGACAGTATAAAAATTAGCTTTTTTAAAATACTCAATATTTTGAACTTGAAATTTTTACATAAGGAGTACAGCCATCGAGTTCATTTTAGATTTATTTTGTTGAAAAATATCTATATTTAATATTTGGTAAGTATAAGCTTCCTACATATAATAGCCAAGGTTCTGGAGCCAGTCAAAAACCATGAAAAATCAGCAAAATTACAAGTTTTTCAAAAATTATTTTTAATTCAGGGATAATTATTACGTAATTTTTTAATATGTATTCAAAAATTACTACTCTTAAGCTTTAAAAAGGCGTTTCAAACAAAAAGATATCTTTAGTAGACGCAAAGCTATAATAACATAAAAAATGACCTTCTGAAAAAGTTCGAATGCGGGTAGCGGGGAAACCACGCAACTTAAAACTAAATCATCATGGATTTGCTTCCTTACAGTCCTAGAGAACATCCCTACAAAGTTTGACCAAAATCTAAAATGAGACAGCAATTCCGATTGACGCTTGCATACGGAATGACAGTTAACGGTCCATAAAAACTATTGTAATCGAGAGTGGTGAAATTTTTTTTTTTAACTTTCTTATTTGACCCTTTTATAATGCAGCCCTATACTCGTTTTGCAGATGCATCGACTTTCCCTGGATTCCGAGATTTTACAAATTTTATGTCTAATTTGACTCGACTATTTCGGAAAGTAAAAAATCCTTTTTAAACATTTTTCTTTAATTAATATTTAAAACTTTTTTTTTTTTTTTTGTAAACAATCAAGGTATTAATATTCTATACATTTTTTTATTTTGATGAATTATATTGATAACAGCAAAAGTTACACCAGTTCAAACATTGCAAAATCTAGAAAAATAGCATAAATTGCGATTAATTTTTTTCTATTAAAAAACAAAGTTTGATTTTTTGAAAAAAGCTTACTCCTTCCTTTGATTCAATTTCATTCCAAAATAGAATAAAAAAATTAAATTTTAAGTCTGACTAAGAAACAAACAAAACAAGTAGGTCATACTAAAACAACGACCAAAACTTATAGTGTTTTGTACTCTCTAAATTACAATTGTTCAAATTTAGAAATTATAAGGTCGAATATTTAAGCCTCGTTTTCTGTTTCATTCAATTATCTTTAGAAATATGAAAGTTATCCACCAATTTGTAAACGTTAAGATGTTTATGTGGTGGTAAACTTAGCCTTAAGTAAATAAAATGCACGACTGGGGTTGCACGTACTTGCTCATATGATAAAAGTAGCTTTTATGTCGAAGCTTTTTAGGAAAAATATTTTGAATTAGTTATAGTAATTTGATTTTTTGAGGAGTTTCGTAAGAAATGCGAAAATATGTAATTTTTTTTTATATTTTCTTACGCCATATTTCCCTTACCCGTATTTTTTGAGAACAACTAAAAACGCAGTTATGTTAGATCTATGTACAATATAACGTATGTTAAATTTAATCAAAATCCTTAGAGTCGTTTTCGAGAAAATTGTAATAACTCATTAACGGTGTACGGGAAGAGCCGACATCAGCGATTTAAAAAAAATTTACTATCATATTTCCACTATCCGTATTTTTTGAGAAAAACTAAAAACGCAGTTATGTTGAGTTTACGTAAAGCATTACGTGAGTCAAATTTAATCAAAATCGTTACAGCCGTTTTCGAGAAAATTGCAATACCTCGAACACGTTGTATGGGAGGTACATGTTCTAAGCGAGATATTAAAAAACAAAAAAAAACAACCTTGGAAATTACGAAAAAATCTTCTGTACCAAATTTCAAGAAAATCCATCCACCCGTTTAACCTGCAGCTTCATGTACACCTTTTTTTGACGACGCACAGACCGACGGACGTCATGATGAAAACCACTTTTTCGGACTTCTCCATCATCGTAATGTTAGTTTTGATTAAAACCTCGATTTTTTTTTTGACACAAAACCAATACTTGCCCTATTGAACAAGTAAAAAAGAGATTATAGAGTACACATACGTGAAATAGAGTACAATCCTCTTTTTTAGAGTACGGTTGGGAACCCTAGTTGGACGTGACGAGGTTAAGAAAAAATAAATTGTCTTTTATAATAATTGCCTTTAAAGTTTATTTCATTTCTCATAAATTAGTTTGAATAAGTCAGACCGTCGTCGCGACTCGTCGGGCTGCCCCTCGGGGGTGGTGTCTGCATTTTTTAGCTATCCTAAAGAGGATAACTTTAACTTAAACTTTTTCTTTGTTGCCGAAACATAAATATACTTTTCTGAAGGTTTTCGGTGTAATATTTCAAAAACGGAGCTGATTAGTTTTTTCTGACTTCGGATTCGAGTTAAGCACACCGAAAACCTTCAGAAAAGCATATTTTTTGTTTCGGCAATAAAACCCTTGTAAACCAGTGTTATTTATTGAAAAATCCAATCTTTCCAAAACATTATGGACGGGATTCAACATAGTCTAGAAATTATTTAAGTAGGTACTTATTCACTCAAGGCTTCAAGTGAAGTTTAAAGAGACATGAAGAATTATTCAATTCGCACAAATAATCTAAAACTGGAGGAAACGCTTAAGGTTTTTTTTTTGAAGTTATACTTCTTATGGGAGGGTGGATATGAAAATTTACTTTTTGACAAGAATGTCAAAGGGATTATGACGCGATCACCCTGGGTAGCAGGGCTGTCGTTTCACCTTTAGAGTAGGCAGTACTTTAGTATTTTGAGAATGCAGTACGCCGTAGTACGGCAACATAAAACACACAACACGTTGCAAGTTACATGTTTCATGTGGCATGTGGCAAGTACCATGTGGCAAGTTGTATGTGGCAAGTTGCATGTGGCAAGTTGTATGTGCCAAGCTGCATGTGGCAAGTTGCGTGTGGCAAGTTGCATGTGGCAAGTTGCATGTGGCAAGTTGCATGTGGCAAGTTGCATGTGGCAAGTTGCATGTGGCAAGTTGCGTGTGGCAAGTTGCATGTGGCAAGTTACATGTGGCAAGTTGCATGTGGAAAGTTGCATGTGGCATGTTGCATGTGGTAATTTCCATGTGGCAAGTTGCCAGGGTTGCAAAAAGCTCACATTTCAGCTCAGCTCACAGTTCAGCTCAAATTTGAGCTAGGTCAAATTTTAAGCTAGCTCTCGGGATTTTGAAGAAAATGAAAAAAAATTGTTTGATGCCAAAAGATAGCGGAGACTCTAACCTACATTTGAGTACAAATCTCATCCCTGTAGGTCCACGCATTCTCAAACCGGGAGCACTTAAAGGTAAAAAAAAAGTTAAGCACGATTCTGAAAAAATAGGCATGATGTGGCAGTTTAACATGGAAGATGATTTTTTAAAAATCTGACAATGTGCAAAGCGTAGGCCCATGACACAAGCTATCGTTTGGCATCACTCCCAAAAATTGCTCTCAAGCGGTTTAGCTTCCAGGAGCGTTCAAAGATTCGGGGATTTTTGGAAAAAACATTTTACCCCAACTTTCAAACGCGATTTTCTCGGAATTTTGAAAAAAGTCGAAAAACCGGATTATACCACCATCGGTTAGCTGAGAATATAAGCTTTCATATGGCACTACTCCCCTGTCTCTAGATCAAAGCGTTCAGCTCCCAGAAGTTTTTTCGCGCCCCCAACTTCCAACGCCTATATCTCGGAATTTTGAAGAAAATGAAAATAAAATTGTTGATGCCAAAAGGTAGCGGGGACTCTAACCTACACTTGGGTATAACTAACATCCCTGTAGGTCCACGCGTTCTCAAACCGTGAGAACTTAAAAGTAAAAAAAAAAATAGGCACGTTTGTGAAAAAATAGGCATGATGTAGCGGTTTAACATGGAAGACGATTTTTTAAAAATCTGACAATGTGCAAAGCGTAGGCCCATGACACAAGCTATCGTTTGGCATCACTCCCAAAAATTACTCCCAAGCGGTTTAGCTTCCAGGATCGTTCAAAGATTCGGGGATTTTTCGAAAAAAAAAATTTACACCAACTTTCAAACGCGATTTTCTCGGAATTTTGAAAAAAGTCGAAAAACCGGATTGTACCGGAATTTTTTTTATGATAAAAAAAGAAATATTTTACTAAAAAAATAGAAATATATTTACTATTAAAAAAACCAAGAGGAAAGATCACAAAAAATTATCTGTTTTATTTATAAAAATATCCATGTTTTAATATTTAAGCTGAGCTGTGAGCTGAGCTCAGCTCGCTTTTGAGCTTTGTAGCTACCCTGCAAGTTGCATATTGCTACTACTAGTGCTCAAGCACACACAATTCTCATAAAATTACCATATCGCATATTTTATACGCAATTCGTTTACTTTCGTTAAGCATATACCGTACGTTCTGAACCGCACAACATGAGTAAATTTCACAAAATAAATTGAAAACTACATGGACGCAAGGAGGATGAAAGAATTAATTTATTGTTCACTTGATCAAAATATAAAAAACGAAGTGTGGATTAATTAATTTAATAATAGAAATTAAAAATATCAAATGAAATTCATTTACATAATACTGAATGAGAAGTATAACTTCAGTCGCGTGTACATGTGTACACACACTCTTTTTTTTCATTAGTTTGAAATATGACGGAGTAGATTTTAAATATTTTATTTTTCTTTATTTAAGAATGTCAGCACATCAAAGACAATCAAACCGATACAGAATTATTACAAAATGCATAATTACTTCGGATGACAGTTTCATTATGGGCTTGATTGAGGAAAAAAATTCCCCAAGTCAAGATTTTACTCTACTCAAGTGACTGCTTTATTTTTGCTATGAATAAAGACTTCACTTGGCCAAACGCTTGAGTTCAGAAAAACCTTAACATGAGTAACGAATATGAATTTCACTTTAAATCTAGGTCACACAATTGAAATTTAACAGGTGGAGTAAAAAAAATAATTTATGCAACTCAAGCTTTAAGCTTTCTAACAATTATTATATTTTTGTGGGTATACATCAAAAATAGAAACAATACCATTATAGATCGAACTTTAGAGTTTAACCGAAAATCCAATGAAGGTATGTACACGAAGAATAAATTTATAGCCCTAATTTAAGCTAAGACGACATTTTTGTAAATTGATTTAATAACACTGACAAGCCAACCTTAAATTTTAAATTTCTGATGCGAACAAAAATTTCAATGTTTGGTTAAGGCAACAAAATATTAATATTAGTTTAAAATCTGAAAGCCCTAGGCGGTACCATGTATGCATTGATTCGACTTTACAAATTATAAGGTGAAATCTTTATTCTTACTTTCGGAATTAGAATTCATAAAAAACAAGTCCTTCGCTTCAATCCACCAAGTGAGATATCAAAAGAAATTTCTCTTTAAGATTTATGAATGAAACCTTAAAGTTTGAGTTCTGGTTGCTGAGTTAATTGCAATCCAAATGTGTTTTTTCTTACATTTGGAAGTAGATATCGTTGGACCCAAGTTAGTCTCGAAACAAATGATATAATTTACTAGTTTCAAGGATTATATATTAAGGACTACACTTTCAATGTAGACAACACATTTGTATTACCTATAAACAACAGTCTTAAAATATCTTGCTATAATTAGGTAGATACCTACACAAAATATAAATTCCTTCAACTATAAATATTCAATCGAATCTGTGTTTCTATATTTTGAATGAACAATGTTCAATTAACTCGAAAGGCTTTTCAAATCAAAACCATAAAGATTAGACGAGAATATTGGAAATTTAGTTTCAAATTCAAGGCTCAATTGAATATCTCATACAAAATGAACACCGCTGAATAAACTATCTCCAACAGATTGAATTCATTAACACATATTTAGTCTAATTCTCAATAAGAGGATGTCTACCTCCTAAAACGCATACATTAAGGCCACTGAGCCTGAGAATATTTCTTGCGCTTCAACTTACAAGGGTTGTGCACCGACTCACTTATCTATACTGCAACAGCAATTCAACTCTGGTCACTGGGTCTGGGGTATGGCCGTTTTAGTATTGCTCCATAAAAGAGATCACATTAGATGCGAGATACATTTCAATGAAATGTAAAAGTGGATAACGAAATACTAGCTACGAATGGACACACAGATTAGCATTTTGGAAAATACCTTTTACACTTCGATTCTGAGTAGATTCGTATCTTCGACATCATCGTGTAGCCAATTCCAATCATGAACAAAACAGAAATCCTGTAGTTGGAATATTCTGCAAACAAAATTCAATTAATTTATGCTAATATTGACCACTGATAGTGACAGTTTCGAGCGAACCAACTAAAGGATTCGTGTAGGCATTTTCCAGATTGTTGTAGGAGTTTCCAGATACAACACTTTATAATATGCTCTTGGGTTGGGTGCAGTAGTTTCTTTCAACAAACACTTAATAATTAACTGATACCAAACAATTGTTCAGCAGTACAACTAAGGAATTAAATATACATTATTTGTCTAAATGCATTTCTCTGTATTCATACCATGTGGCTATGGCCAGGCCACACCAATGCCAATTCCTTAGAACTGCATTACCTATATTGAAACCTAATGGTATTCAAACTACGTTAGGGCTTTAATAACGATTTTAGTATACAATATCGAGGCTTTTATTGATGGTTGTAAAGTGTGTCAAATCAGACGACTCCAATAAATTATTATTGCAAGAAGAGAATGCTATTAACCCGTAGTCCTATAAGTTTAAGATTTAATGCCAGCATTCGAAATAACCTAAAAATAAAAAAAATATTCAAAGATACCCCCTTCAAAAATAGTTGTTAGTGAAAAAATATTTCCACTCTTACAACTCAAATTTCTATAAACACTTTGCCCTTTTCAAACTTTCGATGACTTTTCTTTTGCCATGTCATTTTACCCCTATTTACCCTATTTAATGATTGATTTTTTAGAAATCGTTTCCTTTCAGAATATAAACTTTCAAATAAGTTATAGCAGATTTTGTCTTGAGTTGAACTTGGCTTCATATGACTTGGCCTTTAAGATGAAATTGCAACATATACCACACTTCTAACGGGATGATGGAACGTAAAATTGAGGCATGCTTTTTTGTTCATCGGTTAAAAAGACGTTATCACGAAAAATCTATGACAACAAGTTTTTTAGACACACAAACTTCAGTATTTTTTAAAAAAGCTTCAAATTAAACACTTACCTATACGTTTCCATTGAATCTTATGGTGAATATTTTTTTTCGAACAAATGACAATTTGAATCGAAACACTTTTGGATCAAACCAATAAAAGACGTAAGTAGAGTCAAACCTTGCGCAGACTTTGGATTTTTTTTTTTTATCTTTTTTTGACTTGGTTCGTTTCAGCTGTGAAACATCCATAAATGCCTACAATGTAAGAAAAAATATGTTTGGATGCAAATCAATCAGCAACCAAACCTCCAAGAAACTTTTGGTTTAACCAAGCAAGGGGTTAAACCTTGATTTTTTTCTCGAAAAACTAAAAAAAAAAAAAAGAGTGTGTGTACACATGTACACGCGACTGAAGTTATACTTCTCATTCAGTTTATGTAAATGAATTTCATTTGATATTTTTAATTTCTATTATTAAATTAATTAACCCACACTTCGTTTTTTTTACATTTTTATCAAGTGAACAATAAATTAATTCTTTCATCCTCCTTGCGTCCATATAGTTTTCATTTTATTCTGTGAAATTTACACATGTTGTGCGGTTCAGAACGTACGGTATATGCTTAACGAAAGTAAATGAATTGCGCATAAAATGTGCGATATGGTAATTTTATGAGAATTGTGTGTGCTTCAGCACTAGTAGTAGCAATATGGAACTTGCAGGGTTGCTACAAAGCTCAAAAGTGAGCTGAGCCCAGCTCACATCTCAGCTCAAATTTTGAGCTAGCTCACTTTTGAGCTATGTACCATAGCTCCAGCTCATTTGAGCTGAGCTGATGGTTGAGCTGAGCTGTTGGGTGAGCTAAGGTAAAGTGAGCTGAGCTGAGCTGAGCTGAGCTGAGCTGAGCTGTGATGGGTGAGAGAATACATTGATTTTTATTTGGAAAGTATAATGAAATTTGAAGATATTTTAAACTTTTATAAAACACCATAGCTTAAGTTGTTTGTTTCTAGTTATTAATGGAATTATTTTAACACATAGATATTTTTATAAATAAGACAGATAATTTTTCTTGATCTTTTCTCTTGGTGTTTTTGATAGTAAATATATTTCTATTTTTTAGTAAAATATTTCTTTTTTTATCATAAAAAAAAAATTCCGGTACAATCCGGTTTTTCGACTTTTTTTAAAATTCCGAGAAAATCGGGTTTGAAAGTTGGGGTAAATTTTTTTTTTCGAAAAATCCCCGAATCTTTAAACGCTCCTTGAAGCTAAACCGCTTGAGAGTAATTTTTGGGAGTGATGCCAAATGATAGCTTGTGTCATGGGCCTACGCTTTGCACATTGTCAGATTTTTAAAAAATCGCCTTCCATGTTAAACCGCCACATCATGCCTATTTTTTCAGAATCGTGCCTATTTTTTTTTTTACTTTTAAGCTCTCCCGGTTTGAGAACGCGTGGACCTACAGGGATGAGAGTTGTACCCAAATGTAGGTTAGAGTCCCCGCTACCTTTTGGCATCAAAAATTTTATTTTCATTTTCTTCAAAATTCCGCGTTATAGTCGTTGGAACGCTTTGATCTAGAGACAGGGGAGTGGTGCCATATGAAAGCTTATATTCTCAGCTACCCGATAGTGGTATAATCCGGTTTTTCGATTTTTTTCAAAATTCCGAGAAAATCGGTTTTGAAAGTTGGGGTAAATTTTTTTTTTCGAAAAATCCCCGAATCTTTAAACGCTCCTGGAAGCTAAACCGCTTGAGAGTAATTTTTGGGAGTGATGCCAAATGATAGCTTGTGTCATGGGCCTACGCTTTGCACATTGTCAGATTTTTAAAAAATCGCCTTCCATGTTAAACCGCCACATCATGCCTATTTTTTCAGAATCGTGCCTATTTCTTTTTTTACTTTTAAGTTCTCCCGGTTTGAGAACGCGTGGACCTACAGGGATGAGAGTTGTACCCAAATGTAGGTTAGAGTCCCCGCTACCTTTTGGCATCAAAAAATTTTTTTTCATTTTCTTCAAAATTTCGAGATATAGGCGTTGGAAGTTAGGGCGCTCACTTTCAGCTCAGCTCACTTCCAGCTCAGCTCAAATGAGCTTAGCTATGGTACCTAGCTCAAATTTGAGCTGAGCTGTGAGCTGAGCTGAAATGTGAGCTTTTTGCAACTCGGGCAACTTGCCACATGGAAATTATCACATGCAACTTGCCACATGTAACTTGCCACATGCAACTTGCCACACGCAACTTGCCACATGCAACTTGCCACACGCAACTTGCCACATGCAGCTTGCCACATGCAACTTGCCACACGCAACTTGCCACATGAAACATATAACTTGCAACGTGTTGTGTGTTTTATGTTTGCCGTACTGCGGCGTACTGCATTTTTAAATACTAAAGTACTGCCTACTCTAAAGGTGAAACGACAGCCCTGCTACCCAGGGTGATCGCGTCATAATCCCTTTGACATTCTTGTCAAAAAGTAAATTTTCATACCCACCCTCCCATAAGAAGTATAACTTCAAAAAAAATAATTTTGTAATTTTTTTCCGAAATGGATAGGCCTGCTGATTGTGAGCTCATATCTGTGAACCAAATCTGGTTTCGGGACTTTGGTCTGCTGATATCTGCCTCCGAATGTAAAAAAAAAATGTTTGGATTTAAATAAATCAGAGAAAAAATATGTTTGGATTCAAATAAATCAGGTCCGTCAAGCTGGGTACGCCACAACCGAAAATCCAAAATCTGAGTATGCAGGAATTTGTTGCTAATTTGTTGCTAATTTGTTACCCCAATCTCGAATTTGTTGCTCCTGCCCTTACCCCTTAAATCTGTGGCGTACCCAGCTGGACGTCAACGTGGGTACGCCACAAATTAAAATTTCAAAAATGTAAGTATGCAGGAATTTGTTGCTATTTTGTTGCTAATTTGTTACCTTAATCTCGAATTTGTTGCTCCACGTTTTGCCCTTCAAATGCACATTAACAGATTATGCAAAAAAGCTAAATCGCCCAAAAATTATAGCACAGTCAAATAAGTGGTATCAATAGAAAGAGGTCCTTAAAACCTTTTCAAAAAGGTCCATATCAAGTTTTTATTCCAATCCCTTCATGTCCAAAATGCCTTGTGGAGCTTGAATGCATTTGTGGAACATATGTGGATGAAACGATAAAACGCAAAAACACGTAATACTCAAAATTTCAAAAAAATAAGTATGCAGTAATTTGTTGCTAATTTGTTACCCCAATCCCGAATTTGTTGCTCCCCCCATTACCCCTTAAATCTGCGGCGTACCCAGCTTGACGTCAAGCTGGGTACGCCACAGATTTAAGGGGTAAGGGCAGGAGCAACAAATTCGAGATTGGGGTAACAAATTAGCAACAAATTCCTGCATACTCAGATTTTGGATTTTCGGTTGTGGCGTACCCAGCTTGACGGACCTAAATAAATCAGCAACCAAATCTCCAAGAAACTTTTGTTTTTTTTTTTTTTTTTATGAATAGAGCTTGGAAAGACCTTTCTTTTGATGCCTCACTTGATGAATTCGGAGGAAATTTTTAAAAATGCATTTTTTTTCGGCAAGGGGTTAACCTTGATTTTTTCTTGAAAACTGAAAAAAATAAATTTTGAATTTTTATTTCGATATGGAGAGGCTTGCTCATTGTAAGCTCATATCTGTGAACCAAAACTGTTTTCGGGACTTTGGTCTTTGGTTGGAGTGATTTTATTTTCCAAATAGCATAGTAATAAAAAGTTGCGCTATTTATAAAAGAATAAAACTGTATACTTTAAATTTTTAAATAAGTTCATTTTGAGGAGCCATCACAAGCCCTCTGAATTCTTAAAAAGGGGACTTTTTTACCTTAAAATTAAATGGGGAAAAATAAAGTTCAATATAATTTTTTTTTTAAATAATTCATATTTAACTGAGTTTGAATCATCTAAACAATATGTTTTACTTCACTTTTAATTGAGATTTCAATCAAAAATCTTAACAAAGGTGCGGTTAGTTGAAAATCTAGAATACTTAAATTTCGATGTTCATTCTTTTCGTAAGACTTTTTTCTAAAACAAATATATTAATAAATCAAGTAACTTATTTTTTTTTATGTTTCACACTCAGTGAAACATGAATTAAAAAAAATATGTTGAACATTATTTTTCCCCATTTAATTTTTAAATCAAGAAGTTCCCTTTTTAAGCATTCAGAGGGCTTGTGGCACCTCAAAATGCACTTATTTAAAAATGTTTGGTATACAGTTTTGTTCGTTTATAAATACCCCAACTTTTTATTACTATGCCAATTCGAAAATAAAAAACAAAAATAAAATCACTCTACCCTAATGCGCATCCCAATCATATCTTTTTGACGCCTCAGTTCTTGATTAATATTTCATTTGACGATTGGTCACTATATTTTGAAGAATTCTTGTGTTCCATAGCATCAACCATCGAGCAATCTCAATTTATCAATACCAAATACATTGGGAAATATTTCAATTTATTCTAACATTGTTCAGTAGATTTCTCTTATTAGCAATCACTATAGATGGAAGCTATCTTAAGTAATTTTATATGTTTAACAATATAATAATCTCTATTTTATAGATGACTGCTTTAGCACCATGACAACAGTCCTGCACATTGCATTCCTATTCCGATGCACACTATACTGCTTGTAGGTACTGCTGCTATTGTTATGACACATTAATATAATTTGACAGATTACCTTGTTCTCTGCGGCTTGACAAATGAACGCATTCACTATTCGACAGGATCTCGAATAATGAATGGTTTCCACTTATGATGATGGAAATGTTTGCTTGTCAATATTGTAGTGTGCATTCTGCACGACATACCTACCATAACACGAAATATGGAAGGACATTGAACATTATAATGGCCAGGGCATGACCTTTTGAAATATCGAAATGCTCCTCCAACCTCGAACTCAATTAATTTGCTGATTTTGTTGCAATATCTGTTGAAAATTTAAAAGCATTTTATACCTTTGACGGTCGTTTATTCTTAAATAATATTGAACTACGAGTATAATAATATTCTATTTGATGTTTTCTGAAGAATTGTGTTTATTTATGAATGTTTTCATATCGGAGTGTTTTATTCAATATAGTGCGACTCGGACTGCGTGTCCTAACTCTTAGTATAAGGCTCACTATTTTATGGAATCTTTGTATTAATATTTATGATTTCATATTATAGGCATAGAAATTCAGTGCTGTGCTTCAAATTTAGTTTATGTGTTTGAGAAGCATAATGTGTTCACATGATGGGTTATATGCCACATGCAATTGGCAGACTAATAACACTGAAGGATATTATTTATTAGAAGGTTTTGAGTGTTTAATAGGAGGCAACACGCCATGGTATCCATATATATGGAGCTGAGCACAAACAAATAGAAATTGGAATATATTGGCATTCAATAACAATAATGGCTATTGTGGTTGGGGTAGGTTTGAGTCGGTAATAATTTTCAATGAAATCATAAATATTTATAAAATCTTTATGATCTTAAGGCCACTTGAGAAGTTTACATGTATGCAAAATTTTAAGAGCTAACACAAAAAAACATATATTTGCTTCAATAGTTAGTCGGAAAACCTAAATTTGGAGATCACAAACCAGAAAATATATAAACTACATAAATGTATAATATTGTACAGGTAAAAAAGGTACGTACAATCAATATTAAAACAAATTGAGGAGCGTTTTTTCAAAACTCAACAAGTGCATTTTTCAAATTTTTCAGGAGAAGGTTTTTTCTTTCCCATTTGAATACAAAGTCGAATTTTCAAAAAGTAGAAATGAGGAGTTGTTCTTTCTTGAACAGCTAATCGACAGGCTTAATTGCTATTTCAATATTTTTGAAGATTCGTCCGTATTTTGAACACGAAAACACCGCTTTTTTTCAAAACGCAACAAATACAGGTTTTTGTTGAGTTTTGCAAAAACGTTTATTTTTCTTTTAAATAAATGAATAGATAAATTAGTATTAAAAAAAAAGATAGCTTCTTTTGGATTTTTTTCTGGAAAGATGAAATGTGAGTTCTAACAGCAGTTGTTATTTCAGAATCAACGGGTTTAGCCCTGTTTCCTCCTCGTCGCTCTCTTGGGATGCCCATTTCATGCCCATATAATAATAATTGCTTTCCAACCACAGGCAAACTTTGTGGAGTTTTGCAAAAACGAGCCATTTTGTTGAGTTTTGGAAAAACCTCCAATAATTTTGTTGAGTTTTGCAAAAACCTCCAGTAATTTTGTTGAGTTTTGAAAAAACGCTCGATTTTAAATATTTTTTTAAATTAAAACTGTTCACTTTTTTAACATTTTTATTTTGTCATCTTGTGAGCCTGGTCGTGCCAAAAATTTCGATACCAATAACTCATTTTCGCAAAAAATGCGTTTGTTGAGTTTTGAAAAAACGCTCCTCAATTTAACATCAAGAAACTTGTTAAAAAATTTATGAAGGTTTATTCATTCAATAAAGCATTTCACAAAAACTACTATGCCCGGGAACAAAAATCATGTTTTTTTTTCATAAACTGTATTAATTCTCTACAATTCTGCATTTTTATTTAGGTCTATTTCATTCTCAGTTCCTTTTAATTTGTAAAAAAAAGTAAAACCGTTCTAAGTTCATGCAAAAAGTGCAAAAAATACAGTGTTCTCGCTAAGAACACTGAATTTGGTAACTGTACGTTTTTGATTATTTTTTGAGTTTTTATATGAAGATTTATTTTTTTTTAGCTTAACAATATAATAAATTAAATGTTTTTAATTGTTTTTTATATAAAAATATATTCAAATTAATTAAAAAGGGGTGTCAATTATTGGTCCCATATAAATTATTGGCAAGGGGGTGCCAATAATGCGTGCTTTGGGACGTCAATCGTTGGCACTGCTAATAATTGTACCTTTAAGACTGCCAATAATTATACCGTGTATCCGTCATAAGTTTATGTTTGAAAAATGGAGAAAAAAGAGCTCAAAAGGATTGATAGATTTGCCAAAAACTCGTTACAGACGATTTGTACGTGATTTGCAAGACCCGTTTTTATTTTATTTTAATATCTCGTTCTTATTGGATGTCTCCCATATAAAGTTTTCGAGATATTGCAATTTTTTCGAAAACGGATCCAACGATTTCGATTAAATTAAAATAAATAAATAAATAAATGACGTTTCTCTTTTTTGCGAAAATGACATTTTTAGTTAAATTTAAACTTAAAAAAAGATTTAACTTCCAAAAATTATTTAAGGTAAAGGTATGTAATTTGAAATGCAAGAGCCAGTACATACGACCCAGTCGTACATTTTATTTACTTTTTTTTATTGCGTTAAATGAAGATTTTTTGTTATATTAAACTGTTTTTAACTAAACTTTGATAAAAATTATCTTGAAAAACACTTGTATTTCTTTTAATTTTGAGGGTGCCAATCATTGTACCTTTTGGGTAGCTTTTCCTATTTTAATATTTTAAAAATAGTCTTTGTTTTTTAAACAATTTTTTCTAATAACATTCAAGTCAGAAATTCTTTAAACTTTAATTTGACATACATATAAAACATATTCCTAACTCTTTAAATGCGAAAGTAATTCGCAATTCAAAGTTAAAAAATGCTAAGTGGTGCCAACCATTGTACCCGTTACGCTATTCGTTTTTTTCTCTAGGCGTGTTTTTTCTACAACTTAGTAACTACTCATTTTTTGATTTTATTCGAAAAACAAAAACAAAAGTGTAATTGTTTTGTTGTTTTGTGCATAAAATGAAAAATGAGTAGCTACTGAGTTTTAGAAAAAACACGCCTAAAAGGCGTCTATCGCATCAAAAAACAAAATCAAAATAACGAATTATTAAAAAAATATATAATTTCAGATGACAGTTTACGTAGTCAAATTTCATTGTCAGCTAGATTGAGAATATTTTTTCCTTAAGTCGAGATTTTACTTTACTCAAGTGGATTGCTTATCTTGAGTATAAATCTCAGTTTGCGTATTGATTGGTCTTGTAGGGCGTCCACCATTTTGAAAAACGCATTAGTCTCAATATCTCGAGAACGACTGGTCGGACAGAAAATTTTCAAAAATTTTTATATTTAACGATATTTAACATTAAAGGAAAAAACCTATTTATTTAAATAAATTATAACCAGGTAACTAGATCTCAAAGAATCTCTTGAGACGTCCAAGGAAACTTTTGGTTTTTAGTTATGAATAGAGCCTTAAAAGACCTTTCTTTCGATGCCACATTTGGTGAATGCGGAAGAAATTTTTAAAAATGCATTTTTTTCGGCAAGGGGTAACCTTGATTTATTCTTGAAAAACTGAAAAAAAAAAATAAATTTGTAATTTTTTTTATCTAAATGCATAGGATTGTTCAATGTGAACTCATATCTGTAAACCAAAACTAGTTTCGAGACTTTGGTCCGCAGATATCTGCCTCCGAACGTAAGAAAAAAAAAGTTTAGATGCAAATAACTCAGCAACTCTTAAAGAAAATTTTGGTTTTCTGGGCATAAATAGAGCTGAAATGATCTTTCTTTTGATGTCTCACTTGATCAGGAGAAAAAATTCGTTTCGCCCCCGGTTACAGGCAGCACAACGTACGCCTCTGGAAATAGATGGTGTAATACAATTTTTTTTTAATTTACGCATAGAAGAAAGCTTTTCATACAATATTGAACGACTTAATAAAATTTAATTTATCGCTCACACTACATATGTCAAATATCCAGTTAATGTTTAAAAAATATTGTTATTATTTATTATTATTTTTGTAACGTTCGCATGACACCAATTGTTCAGGAAATAGAAAGGTGTCAATTATGTAATATTTTTTTTTAGGATATAAATATGATATTTTAATGGCAATTAATGGTCTAATTAAAACATGCATTTTCACAAGTTTGCAATTTTTCAAATACCTATTAATTACCAACTTTTTTTTATAAAACAAAATTTATAGGTGAATTTATTTACTAACCCTAATTTATGACTGTGGGCTAAAAAAAGCTAAAATTTACTTTTTTCTAATTAATTTTTTTATTCAACTAGGCACCTATAGCTTTAAAATTACAGCAATTAATCATCAATATTATAAACAGAAACACCTTTGCAAGCAGTCAAGAACAGTTATGTAACTAATATCAACCTTCTAAAGCTATAAACATGTCAAGTTCGTAGGATTTAACAAAAAAGCCAACCATGCTTAAGTTTTCACTGTGAAAAAGACAGTTTTAGTCTTTTCCAGTTTTTGCGGCAGACTTTTTGTGGAGACTTAAATCTGAAGGTAAATATTTTCTGACCATATAGGTCAGTTATTAAGCTCGCTGTTGCAAAAAAATATTTACGCTGTGATTGATTCCTTGTGCCATTTTCGAAAAAATATACCTACCCCTTTTATTTTATTATTATTTTACAGATCGGATTTGTGGTTGGTGACGATGACAACCTAGGACACACATGGCATTCGTTTCATAACAAAAAAAAAAAAAAAACAAAACAAAACCGAAAAAGATAAAGAAGTCATGCATGAAATGAAATCACGAACAGTACGAATAGGTAAGGTACGCTTGTAAATAACGAATTCAGACTTTCTGAAGATTTTTTTTGTTTTATTTTCAGGAGTCAAGTTTAAATTTTATTCGGCTGGAAGAATTTCAATATTATTAAACTTGATTCCAGAGCTCAGTGCAGTGTCGCGAAACATTAGTTGTTTAAAAAAGTATTTTGTCAGATTCAGATGTGTTGTACGTTGTAGGACCGACGACGATGACGAACCTACCAACTCTGTACAAACTATATCCACTACATAATCTATCTTTTATTTTTTTATATTATCTGCATATTGCAAAATACCAATTTAAAAAAAAGTTGCAACATAAAGAATATTGCTGAAAGGGAACATAAATCAATGTTGGAGATGATGGTTTTGGCTGCAACAGAATGCTGTACCGGGTACCTGGTTTTACAGCTGGCTGATCAACTGGCGGAATAGTTGAACTTATACAAAATGGTTTTACAATAGGTGAAATCGATCCAAAATAAGATGCATTGTTTTGTAGTGGAAAACCATTCTTATACCTGCCGTGAATAAAATTCACTATGATTGAAAAATAATACTTGGTTAACAGTCTTGCCAGAAAGAATTGTATCAGAAAATTCATGTTAATGTGATATGGGATTAAGGATAGGTAAAAAAAAAAACAGATCCAATTGTCGAAATTGTCTTGCATAAAGTTGTTTAGACCTAGAGGTCGAATTTACTGACGAACAATCGAACTTATTGTTTTATTTTGTTTTCTTTAAATTGTAATCAAGAGGTGATGGAGAAGTACAAAGAAAGGTGTTTGCGTCTCTGCGCATCTATTTCAACACATTTTAGTTCACTAAACTATCCGACGGATGTTCCTCAAATTTGGTACGGATGTTGAAGTACATAGATTGAAGCTACCCATAGCAATTTGACGGTGACCAACCTGATCATCAGACTCGTTTAATTGTGCTAAGTCGCTTTATGTTCAATTAATTTGAAAAACTTCTTCACAAGATCAGGGAAATCTTCACCAATTTCAACCATTGCATTTTATGATTTTCCCTCATGAGCTAGAGTGTAAAAGCTGCATCATTTTTGTAATAGCAACATTGGAAATTAAGAGATTAGAAATCTAAGAATAACACACTTGAAATTTGAATACCCAAAGACAACTGTGGGGGGCACTGTGGTGTATACGTAACATTTTTTTTTTGAAACATCAAATTTTCTATTCAAAATGCGAAAGTTTGTAATTTTGAATGAATTTAAGTGCAACTTAAGAGATTGTAAAATAAATAGTTTCAGCTAAGAAAAACGATATGTAGATCTCCGACTCTCTTTGTCATGGTCCAATTTTAATAAATGGTCCTTATTTTATAGAAGGTCTTAACCCTCTACTGCATACGAAGCCAAATATGGTTTTGTCAGTTTGAAAGCACTTTTCTCTTCTCTGTCACAAAAAAATGGTAAAGATTCAATACAATCCTCTTCTTTGTGTTTCTGAGAACCCATAGAGATAGTTTTTTCGTGTGTCCGACACAAAATATAGGTGTATTTTATGATCACAGGTGAGTCGATCAGTCGTGTGCATTGAAATCGAAAGTGCAGAATATATTCATACTTTAAGTGTTAATTACTGCGTTTCTTTGGAAAGTAAAGTGGAATTAAAAATTTATTTAGGATCGATTGTCTAATTGTGTATGCTATGAACCAATTTTTATTGAAAAAAAGTTATTGGCCTGGTCTTGGGAGGGCAAAAAGTAAGGAAGCCATATTTGGCTTCGTATGCATTCAGGGGTTGTAAATCTACACAATATGTAAAACTTTTTTTTTGGTAAATTTTGTTCCTTTACATTGTTATTTTGCTTGGAAGCTATGTTTTATTCAGAAATGGAGTCCCTTCGCTTTTAGAGACATTTTTCACATGTTAACCCCATTTCCGGCGGCGTAACCACACAAATTTCAGGGAAAGGGGGGCTCACCTATAATATTTTTCAATAATTTTATTACTTCTTAGCTTTTGTAAGATCTGGGAGTGGGTGAAAATGTTGGAGCAAGACCTACTTCGACAGTGGAAAGAATGTGAACCAGAAAAAAATATATTCAACGGAAAAAACAAATTGCTTTTCTCGGTTCCATGGCTTAAAATGAGCCAAATTTGAATTAATTCTTCACTTTTTGTAATGCAATGTATTTATTTTAAATTATTTTGTTTTTAAATGATAAATATTTATCTTTTGATATTTTTAATTGTATTCTTTACATAATCTGAATAAATAAAATTAGTAAAATTTCTTACCCCTTAATGCATACGAAGCCAAATTTGGCTTATAAACAAATTTTTTAAACAAATTAATTAAAAAAAAAAATTTTAATGAAAACCGTTTTGAAACAACCCAAAGAACCCATGTAAAGCATTTTTTAACTTTTTCGTCCGCTAATATTAATTCATGCAGTAGAGGGTAAAGTACTGTTCACATGAGAGCGACAAACGAACAAGGGAATGAACAAACAAATGAAATTTAATGTATTTCTAAAGTAATTTTTTCTTTAAAACTCTATTAAACAACAGCAAGCTAGTTAAAGTTCAAATTTTTCAAAAAAAAAAATACATTTTAATATCTTAAATAAGATAAAAATATAAAAAAAAAAAACAATTTGGTCGTTACGAACAAACTTCGTAATACACTAGCCCAAAAAATTAAGGGAACAAAAAAAAAATCGTGATTTTTTTAGTGATTTTCGATAGGCTGTATCTCAGTAAAAAAATGATCGCATCATGACAAAATAAAAAGCATGTGAAAGCTCTATTCTTCTAGTTTTAGGATTAAATGTTTAAATATTTTCTTTCTAACGGTAAAATAGCTAAATTGTTTGAACTGTTCAAAAACCAAAATTTTACAATTTTTTTTGTTTTTACTTTTCTCCTAAAAAAGTGGGAAAATTTTTTCTGATAAAATGATTATTATTTTTAGAAAGGTTATTTATTTGGCTTTAAGATTCATTTTGTTTCAAACTTCTACGTTTTATTTTAGACTGCAATATCAGTCATCAAACCAAAAACCATACTTTTAACTTTGACTATCTGAACAACGGATCATTATACAAAATATTCCAGGACACATTTAAAAACTTCATTCAATTCTCTACAAATAAATTAAGTTTGCTTTGTTAAACAATATGGTTTCTTATTTTTGAGATTTATTTAGAAAAGCTATCAAAATAGGCATTTTTACGTTTTTTTAGAAAATTTACCGCTATTTTATTTCTATGGGTGATAAGATTAAACTGAGGCTTAATTATTGGAGCTCAATATACCTGGAATTAATATGCAAAGTTTCGGATTTATTCATCAAGCAGTTTTTCTGTTGTGAGGGTTTGAACTTTTGAGATTAAATAAAACACCATATTTCTGCAGGTCTAAATGACTTACCTACTTCTTGTAACTTTTTTATGAGCAAAATCAAATTCTTTTGAGTTTATTTGAACATTTTATTGATAAATATCGTTTAAATTTAAGAAAATCCAAGGAAAAGCAAAACATTTTCAAAATTAGGAAAAGTATCCAAAAATGGTATAAAAAGCTTTTTTTTCAAAATTTAATTTTATTTTTTAACTTTTAATTTTTCCTTGGTTTATCTTACATTTAAACGATATTTATCAATAAAATGTTCAAATAAACTCAAAAGAATTTGATATTTAATTTTTTGGGCTAGTGTAATTAGTTTTCTCATATTTTTCTTATTTTAGAAATTGAAATGTTACAATTTTCTTTAAAAATATTAAACACTATTTAGCCTTTTAATATTTAATACAGTTTTTGTTAAAAAATTCACTTTAAAAATGCCTTAAATTTAATTTTTTTTTTTTGTTCATTAGCTCATTCGTTGGTTGCTCTTCTTTAGAAAGCTTTACAAAAATTTAAAAAGGAAAGCATTACGGCACCTTCTCGGCTGAAGAAATGGTTTTATTTTTTTTTTTTTATTTTTGAAAGAATGTGTCAGACTTTCTTTTAAAAAAGAACATTTATTAAAACTTGTTGAACCATGATCGATAGAGTCGGATATTCAAAATCCAGATCTCACTTGGCAGATATCGATTTTCTCAGAACTATTAAGTGAGTTTTTTTGTGCTTGAATGAATCAATTTTAGCAATGTTTTGTTCAATAGGTATCGTAATTTGATCGAAAATGTTTTAATTCTGTAAAAATATATTAAGAACCCTCAACTTTGTAAGATTAAAAAAAAAACTAGGTACTCAATTTTCAAATCGCCGAAAAACAAAAAATTATTTTTAAGGATGTACTTTAACGATTTTGCTAAACTCTTAGAATGCCTATAAATTTAAACATTTTATAACCAAATCTAAGAGCTAGCAGATTTTTTACCGACTTCCAAAAAGGAGGAGGTATTCAATTCGTCTGTATTTTTTTTTTTGTTGTGTGTTTGTTACCTCATAACTTTTGTCTGAGTGAACCAATTTTAATAATTCTTTTTGTATTGGATACCTGGTGGCTGCGATGTGGTCCCATTTCGTTTTAGCCATGGGACCTATAAGAAAAACCATAGAACCCTGTTTTGATCCATGGAAGTCGGTTTTGTTTTTTGATAAAAAAGATTATTTATGTTACCTACGAGCTACGACCTAAATAGGAGCATTACATTTTCAATGGATTCAAAAAATGAAGCTTATCTTTCGCAGTCCACTGTAAAAGTATTTTTGATGTGTATTGGAATCAATTTATTTCCATCTACTGGTTGAGTAGAAACGAGGATGGGGCTGTCTTGCAATGCATTGTATAGGTTTCCTACTAACCATCGATATTTTTTTTTCCCCCTTTCAATATTACTACAGTTGCTTTTCCATTCTTTAAAGTTGGCTATACAACATAGCTCAAAACTCCTTCCGAAAGAATAGCTAGTGTAGGTGTGGAATCTGGATTGTTTAATGTTTATTGATTGATCTATATTTATTTTATTTTGCAGTGCATTGTACTTTAACTACTTTATTCCTGTTGACTATGAAAAATTATGTGAAATTCTGTTTATGAAGGGTAAACTGGCCAGCAGAAAGTTTTCACCTCTTCCCACCTTGTGAAGTAAATGCGCAACGATAGATTTAGTTGTGCTATATATTATGCGGCATTGCATTTATGGTAAGGAGACAACTTATATATCTATGAAATCGTCTTTGCCTATTTATAGATTCGATTTCCAGAAGATAGAGCTGCTATTGCTATTTCAAATGTGTCATTAATTTTCATCCAAAGGAAGAGTAATGTGTCAGACTCGCTTCCACTGAATAGATTGCTTCACGTTAATTGAATTGACAGGAGATTGGAAAGTGGAGATAAATGTTGAATGATATTTTTATAACTAATAGCAGTTCCCGTGTGGCTAAGCAGATAGTTAAGTACCTAGGTGAGATATGTTTATGAATAAAGAATTGAGTTTGAATTGGGAATACTTATAAATCTTTTCTCTTATAAATAAAGATAATAGCTTTAAAGTTTAAAATATTAATTTGAGACACACATTATATTCAAGATATATCTACATTAGGGTGCTTTTATTTTTCACTCCCATTTCAAAATTTTGCTGGAAATACTCGAACGAAAATTCCCTAAAAAATTGAGCTCTTTAAATTAAGATTCAGCATTCCCCCACTCCGTTTGAAGATTTCCCATTAAAAGAAACATATAAGTTTGAGAGTATTTTTTTTTTAATTTGTACAGGTAAGCTGAATTGTAGCTATTTCAACAGAGTTAAAAAGCAAATTACTCAAAACTCAACGATCTATAAAAGTGCAATAGGTGACATTACCGTAAGTTCCTCCAGTGAGAGAGGACAAGTCACGAAATCCATTTTTTCATGATTTTTTTTTATTTTTCGACTTTTTTCCGTGTTCCGAAATAGATAAGTCCACAGCAAAATTGTATGTTATAAAATTGCATAGCATTCAATTTCCTACGAAAAGATTCAAAACTGAATCTCTATTATATTGATATTTCACGAGATAAAAATCTTAAATTTTTTCATAACTAGCTATTGTCATGACTTTGTGTTTCAGTTTGGTGTGTTATAATTTCTTAAGAGTAATTATTACAAAAAAACCTTACTTATATGACATTTTTTTTAAATAAGCTTCGCTACATTTTTTGGAATATAGAAAATTTGTATACCGTTTTCAAAATAATTTTTTTTTTAACCTTTGACCCCATATAACGGGGGAAGGGGGAATCTTCAGGACTTTTCATAAATTGTAAGCCATATTAAAAAGCTTTCCTTGAAAAAAAATGCTTGTAGATTTGAGTCGCAGCATGAAAATCGTTATTTATGAAAAAAATCTTAGCTTATTATCTCGAGAAATATCAATAAAAAAGATACAGGATTATTCCAAGGAAAATCCTTGATTAAAAGATAATCAAGTGTGAACAAACTGGCCCTTAGTCTTATCTATTGCCAACAACTGACATAACTCTTTTTATTAAAATCCTGATTTTTCAGAAAAAAAAAAAAAATGTTTCCCATTTGTTTAAAAGTTGCGGAGTGTTTTTTCTTATGGCGTTTTCGATTAGCTGTTCGGAAGCGTCCGGAAGCATTCTGAAAGAACGCTTCTTAGAAGAGATATTCTATTCAAGATTTCAAATCAGGGGCCCTAGCACGTAAATTGATACAATCGATTGTGGTCGATACAATGGAGTATCGGCAGCATCTAATTTGGTTCAATCGAGGGTTTTCAATAGAAAATGCTCACTCCTCGATTGTATCGAGTTAACTCGACTCTTCAAAGTTACGTGCTAGCACCCCAGAATTCGCTCACAATCATACTGATGTCGTTTTCGATTGGACGTCCAGAAGCGTACGGAAACCGTTTTATTGGCATTAAAATGACAGCTAGAACTTTTTCAGGAGAGAAATAATTTCTCTTCTTGATTTTAAATCAGAAGAACTAATACATGAACACTAAAATGTCAAAAAAAAAAAACTGAATCATTCTCTTTTTGTTTTCATTCAAAAATGTATTGTTTTCTGAAATTAAAATTAATTAGAAAATTAAAATGGGTACCTTAATTCCATGGAATGATTTTTTGTTTTTACCATTTTCTTCTTCATCGTCCGGCTTCAGATTTATATTTTTATAATATTTTTGATATTTGGCATTTGAAATTTCACAAACACAAACAAAAAACAGAATTGAGTGGAAGCGACTTGACCTTTTCAATTCGATTTCAGAGTGAGTGAATTCTTTCGTGAAACCAATCGAAAACGACATAATATTTAAATATTCAAACGTCAAACCAAATTTTCTAGTAGAAAAGCAAACAATTTTTATTTGATTATTCACCAATATAAATATATAATTTAAATTTAAAATTTCAGAATTGAGTGAAATCGATTCAAACTGTTTTATTGGATTTCAGAATGAGTGAATCCTTGAGTGAAACCGAAAACGACATTAGGTGATGGAAAATATTCAAGAAAAAATAAATTTGAAAGTGCAATAAAATACAAAGAATTAAAAACAAAAACAATAATTTAAAAACAAACAATTTCAAACAAATAAAAGCAGATAAAGACCCACCCAACCTAAAGCTGTCATAAAATGATTCTTAAGCTACATAAGGTACTCGTAAGTATTAAAAAATTACATATCCACAGCCACACAAAATAAATTATAAGTTTTTGTTTTTTGTTGCAAATCTCGGTTTTAATTTAAAAATTCTTTGTTGCAAATATTATACTTTTAAGTGACTAATATGGACACCCAAAATAAATGTCCAAAAATAAGTCTAGCTCAAACCTAAAATAAATCATTTTAATGTCTTTCATAAGTGATGCTTAAAGTATATATATACTTCACAACGGAAATGAGTCTTATGAAGAAGAAGAAAAAATATACCAAAGCCATCAAGAAGAGTGGCATTCCTGTTCTCAATTTCATGCAAATTGAAATATTCATCAGGGCGAATGGATTTGGACAATTTAAAAACATAACCTTCCTAGGAAAATGGTTGTGAAATGCTAATGCCGGAGGTTGTATATCCTTCAAATTTCTTATCCGTAGGATGTTTATTATATTTTTATTGCGTGCTGCTTATGAAAAAAATGAAAAAAAAAAAATATAAGAATATGGAAAGGGCAGTAAGTGAAATAGACCAAAACATTTGAGGCAAATAACACTATTAATAAACATAAAACCTCCCGTCAGGAATTTTTGACTCTGTGCAAATTGAGGAGGATATTTTTTTTTTTTTTCTTTATTCTAAAGCATCATTTTGTTTGGTTTAAGAATAAATCTGAGAAAGTTTTTATGTGACTTAGTAAGTGGGTACTTTGTATTAGTACATTTGACTTAAAATTGTTATTGTTACACAATGATGATGGAAGTACTAGGAAAGATTTTAGTAAATTAAGCAAGAAAAATACTTGACTATTAGTTCTACTTTCCAACAAAAATAAATTGAGTAAAAATGTTTGAAATTTTGGGCAGATAGTGGATACCAATAAAAACCTATTCCAAAATTGACGGGGAAAAGCTGGAGAACACAGTCTTTATCTACGTTTTGTTAAAATTGTGTTCAATAATTTATTTATCAAAACCATATTTTTCATCATAAAAAAAATAAATTGCACGACTGGGGTCGCACGTACTTGCTCTTATGCTTAAAGTAACTATAATGTTAAAGCTTTTCATTCAAGAAATTTAAAATTTGATATTTTGAAGAAATTTCATAAGTAGTATAAAAAAATTAAATCTGTTTTTATAATTAATTAAACTCCGTTTTAAATTATCTTAAAAAAAATAAAAAATATGCCATTTTATTTCTTGTATAAAAAGGTATTTTTAGAAAAAAATTTTCGAAAATTGTAGGAGCCGTTTTTTAAAAAAATAATTTTGTATACACTCCGCTTCAACTGAATAAGCACACAAATTTTCAAAGGTATTTTGTCCATTTTTTCCTAAGATTGAGCTTTCATGTATTTTTTGATGATGTTTACAGTTAGTCTGCGATGTTGAGAAACCAAATCAGAAAGAATAATTCTCAAAGTACCGCTATTTTTTTTCGTGTTCTCTTACAAAGCGTCCCATATGGAAAAATGCAGTTTTTTTTTGCGTCAACTGAATAGACACACGGTCTTTCAAGGTCAATATCTTCGTTGTTTATGAGAGTTTTGAGGTGTTTGGCATACCAAATCAAAGGTTGAAATGTTCTCAGCGAGATTTTGTCATTTAATTAAAATTAAAAAAAAAGTAGTAGATTAAAAGCTTTGAATACTGTCGACAGAGCTAAAATTAATTTGTTAACGGAACAAGTACTGACCGGGTCTGCTATAGCTACCAAAATTGATCGGAGTTTTAGTGTGTTGCCTATTCGTACCTCAAAAATAAAAGTTCGTACAGGAAAAATATGAATTGAGGTAAAAAACGGCAAAAATAGCAGTTAATCGACGAGAAATTTTGAGATCTGCCTCCAATTCATTTGACTCTGGGGCAAAAATCAAACAAAAAGCTGGTGTTTCTGCAAGTGTTTCAACACTCCGCAGAGTAATTAACAGCACGGATCATTTTAACCCATTAAAAGTCCAAAAGAAACCAACTTTAAACAAGCAACAAAAAGGTATTCGTTTAGAATTTTCCAGACTCCATATGAGCTGGAAAAATGAGTGACTCAAAGTGGTTTTTTTCGTTTGAAAAAGGTCAATTTTGATCGCCCCGATGCCTTCAATTATGAATCCATCAAAATTGACCTTTTTCAAACGAAAAAAACCACTTTGAGTCACTCATTTTTCCAGCTCATATGGAGTCTGGAAAATTCTAAACGAATACCTTTTTGTTGCTTGTTTAAAGTTGGTTTCTTTTGGACTTTTAATGGGTTAAAATGATCCGTGCTGTTAATTACTCTGCGGAGTGTTGAAACACTTGCAGAAACACCAGCTTTTTGTTTGATTTTTGCCCCAGAGTCAAATGAATTGGAGGCAGATCTCAAAATTTCTCGTCGATTAACTGCTATTTTTGCCGTTTTTTACCTCAATTCATATTTTTCCTGTACGAACTTTTATTTTTGAGGTACGAATAGGCAACACACTAAAACTCCGATCAATTTTGGTAGCTATAGCAGACCCGGTCAGTACTTGTTCCGTTAACAAATTAATTTTAGCTCTGTCGACAGTATTCAAAGCTTTTAATCTACTACTTTTTTTTTAATTTTAATTAAATGACAAAATCTCGCTGAGAACATTTCAACCTTTGATTTGGTATGCCAAACACCTCAAAACTCTCATAAACAACGAAGATATTGACCTTGAAAGACCGTGTGTCTATTCAGTTGACGCAAAAAAAAACTGCATTTTTCCATATGGGACGCTTTGTAAGAGAACACGAAAAAAAATAGCGGTACTTTGAGAATTATTCTTTCTGATTTGGTTTCTCAACATCGCAGACTAACTGTAAACATCATCAAAAAATACATGAAAGCTCAATCTTAGGAAAAAATGGACAAAATACCTTTGAAAATTTGTGTGCTTATTCAGTTGAAGCGGAGTGTATATAAAAATTTTTAACATTTTTCAAAAAAAAAGTTGGTATGCCATTTTGAAGAAATAATTAATTTACACATAAAAACTAAATTTCAAAATTTTTCATTGATTCGTTTTCAAAAAATTGATTTTTCAAAAAAAAATTTTGAAATATTTTTAAAAAAACCAAAAATGCGTTTTTTGAAAATTTTCTAAAATTTTAATATTATCTTTACTTACACACTTTTGTATAAAAATTTTCATTTAAATCGGGTTAATGTTGTACGAGATATTCAGAAACGAAAAAAACCGTTCTATGACAGGTACCGTTAATAACGGTACAAAAAATATTTTTTTTATTTAAAAAGTTGGCTATTATGTGTAGTACTACACACAAAAATTTTAATCAAAATCGTTAGAGCCGTTTTTGAAAAAAATTAACTTTTCTATTTCCGTTATATTGCAGGTACCGTTAGTTTTGGTCATAAAAAAAATTTCAATTTCCCCTCTAGGGAATCACCAAAAACTGCTAACCACCAAGTTTGAAGAAAATCACTTCACTCGTTTAGGCTGCAGCTCCAGATAGAGACAGACACACAGACAGACAGACAGACAGAATTGCCGGACCCACTTTTTTGGCATTCTTAATCATCGTAATGTCATATAAAATTGTTATCTCGAGTTCGATTTTTTTTACGAATCCTAAACTTGCCCTAATAGGTACTATAGGGCAAGTTTAGGATTCGCAAGTAAAAATAATAAATTAAACTTTCAAAACGTCTTAGTAAGAAAATCCCTTAAGGATTAAAATATTTATGTCTACAAAAGTGTCATTGTCAACAGTAAAGCACAAGAAGTAGGCGGTGTGAGTGCACTATTTTGAGTGACCGCTCACTAATTGTGGAGGCTTTTGGTTGTTCGTCCCCAGATGTACGTCTATATTCTATTGCGAGATTATACACATAATTCTGTGGTATTGTGACCTTTTCTTTGACCCATATCGTTCTCTACTCAATAGCCGACCGCACATTAAAACCAAATTGCCATTTGGTACAATTTCCATAATATGGGTGGAACAATCGGTGCTATTAATGGCTGAAGGATGTAGATTTGGGTTAAAGAATGTGGTTTGCCTATCAATCGATGAGATACAACAGTATTTGTGTGAAATCTATACAGAAAGCCTCTTTAATTTAACTTGCCTATAAACATTTAAAACTATTTACTTTATGTCGTTTGGGGTAGATATGAGGTACAAAACTTTAAGGAAATTATTGAATGATAGTGTGTGGTCTTAAATTGAAGAACATCCGAACTGTGAGACATTCAGGACAACCAATTTTAATTAACTACATACAAAATTGCTGACTTTTTTTAATTCAAAATGACAGCTTCAAAATAGCCAAAATAAGGGTCTTAATACAATTCCATATTATCTGTCAGAAACTAAACTAAACTGATATCAAAAATGTTTTCAATCTTATATTTGTTCAAATTCTATGAAAAATATTTCAAAATTTTGAAAACAAAAGCATTTTGGCTCGAAATGGGTAAAATCGGTAAAACACACTTATTGCCAGTTTGTTCACAGTCGATTATATTTTAATCAAGGATTGTTCCATAGAAAAATCCTTGATTAGAAGATAATCGAGGGTGAACAAACCAGCCCTTAAAGAGCTATTATTATGTTTTGGATTTTTTTTAAACAAGCAATGAATTTGACCCACAATGGGAAAATGATAGAGCATCAGCTTTTATATTTATAATTTCAAATTGTATAAATTTAGCCCATTCACATTAACTGGAAAACTTACGTTATTTAACCCCCCCGAAAACCGTACAAAGCACAAAATTAGAGTTGTCAGACCTTTGAAATCGATATAAAGACGCGTATGGCTGCAAAACTGCGTACTTATATTTTGGTTATACCTCTACTGTCTACTCCCAAAATTTGCTCGGCCTATTAGCAAAAAACTAGCTTTTTTTCTCACTTTTGACTGGTACTTGGAGAGTTTCGGAGTTAGATTACTTCTACAATACGATGGTTACAATAACCATTGTGGGCTCATTTTATAGATAATTATAAGTACTATAATTCATTCTTCAAGAATTATCCAAACAAATCAAAAGTTTGCAGATATATGAACAAATGCCAACCTTGCGATACAAACCCGCACTTTGAATAACTATCAAATTTTATTTAATCAACTCACGGAATTGTTTTGTATATCATTTTTTAGATAATTTTATTGTTAATAAGTCTTACCTTTGTTAATTTTTGTTTAAATGAATAACAATGGAGCTATTCAGTAAAAACGATACCAATCTCTTTTCCAAGATGGCGTCTGTTCCCAACCTCCAATTATCCCAACAAATTGATTTTTATGATAAGGACAACCACCCGAACACATTCCATGAAAAAAATTTTGTCCCGCGAAAAGTGCGATTTAATTTACTAATTTCCCTGGGCTATATACACAATAACAAAAAAAAACAAAAGTTTGTCAGATATATAAACAAATGTCATTTTGCCCCAACCTTGCGATACAAACCCGCACTTTGAATAACTATAAAATTTTATTTAATCAACTCACGGAATTGCTTTGTATATCATTTTTTAGATAATTTTATTGTTAATAAGTCTTACCTTTGTTAATTTTTGTTTAAATGAATAACAATGGAGCTATTCAGTAAAAACGATACCAATCTCTTTTCCAAGATGGCGGCTGTTCCCAACCTCCAATTATCCCAACAAATTGACTTTTATGATAAGGACAACCACCCGAACACATTCCATGAAAAAAATTTTATTTGACTAATTTCCCTGAGCTAATAAAATAAATTCAAAATATTTTCAAAAAAAACTCGTTTGAGAAAAAACATGAAAACCCGTAATTTTTTATTTTTGTCCAAATTACCTATTTCTCTTTTCAATTATAGCACTGAGAAATAAAGACTTATTTGTATGTAGTATGTAGAAGATTACATATTATTTAAGCATGCTTTTAAATTTGTTCATTGCTTGATTTGATTACTCGAACAAGAACTACATACAAAAATTGGCCTTAACTCCTTGTTGAGTTCCGGCACTAAACGAAATTTAAATATTTAAGTTGAACATAAACTCTAATTTTCTACTCTTTCCGCTGTCACACAAGGTTTTATGTAAAACTTTAATTCTTAAGTTTCGTTTGAACAAACGGCTTTGAGTCGGCTGTCTGTTAAAAAGTTCCAATTCCCTGCAGGTACATATTTCTAAATATTTTTCCTTCGTGAGCAACCAGAACCACTATGAATATTTTCCTCTTACTGAACATTTGACACTAGCAGTTTGCTCATTATTGCCTTAAAATCTCATTCACAGTGAATAGATACCTACATAAAACGGATGTCCCAATATGGTCACCTAATGATGATGCTGATGATAATGATGAAGATGATGACAATGATGATGATGATAATGGTGATTGAACAAATACGCATTTGTGTTCTGGTTAAGCACTTGCAATATATTGAACACACATTAAACATTGTGCCGGGGTATAGTGAACTCCAACCTAAATAGCAAACTCATGGATGATGTGTTTGCCTGTAACATCATTTTCGGTGCCAGGCTATCTCAACAGTTGGCCTAAATTTGCCATAATACAATGATTATACTGTTGAATGTTAAATGAGAACTGTCGCGCCTGATGGATGTTCGCAGCATATTGTTGTGTTAGCAAAGGACAAACAAAACTTCAGCTTGAAAATAATTTTCCAGCTGCTATGAGGTTTGTTTCATTTAGGTACCTATATAGAACTTTAGATAATGCGGATGGAAGGACAATTTTATTTAAAGGTTTTTGTGAAATTAAGTACCTTTTGGATGTCAAACACCAACCTGATGGTTTGAACTTATACATAGGTACGTCTCTAATTAGATAGATATAGTAAATAATGACCGAAAAGTGCAATGTTTTTCATTGATTACATGATTTGTTGCGTATGGTCTTTTGATATAACGGTTTCATTCATATTATAGTTTGAAGTGACCCAATTTAGAACTGGTGTTTGCGAATAAAAATCCAAAAAGTATAAACAATAGGTACACATTGGTGTTACGAATAAAACCACAAATTTTAAAATTGTTGTAATATTATGTACATGCGTCAAATCTAGGAGGTGAGAAATTTTGATGTCTTCGTTTATGAGCATTTCATGTTTAAATTTTCGGTTTAATTATATTATTATTTGTATCGGTTAATAAACGGGCAGATCATTTAATAGACGACATATTTTTCAATTTACCGCCAAACACCAAACATAATATTGTACTAGATGAACACTCCCCGGAATGTAGGAATTGTCTTTAAAAACCGAATCAACCCAACATTTCAAAGAACATTGGTTCATTACATAGCCTATCAATTGCCGAATCTTTCATACAAAAAATATTTTGTTGGAATGAGAAAAAGTAAGTTTTAAAATGTTTAATAAAACAATAAAAAATGTTAATTTGCCGGAAAAATGAGTTAATGTTATTGTTGCTGTTTTGCCTCCATTTTTTTTAATTGGATGCAAAACAAAACAACAACAAAAAAATGGCTTCTCAACAAGACAGAAAAACGCAATATGAAAAGAAAGTTCTCAGAAAAATGTGTGATGGAACACAAATTTTCACTAACTCGAAAAATAAAGGACAAATTAAACGTATTTCACGTTACGAAAAAGTGTTCTCAAAAAAGGTGAAACTATGTATACTTAACTCAGTTTTTTAGAAAATGGAATTTCATGATGAGCAAGCAACAGCATGTGCCACAAAAGTAAGATAACGAAAGGACTTAAAAATCAGAATAAATTAATAAACCTACCCTCTATTTCATACACCTTCAACAAAACAATATTATAGTGACCTTGCGACAACTCAACTAACGAAAAAACTAAAAAAAAATCTCACTTAAAACCGAAAAATCCAGTCAAACAGACAACACTGGTGATCAGGGTTCCCAGGTTTTCAAAATAAAAATCCCCTTTTTTAACACCAAAACTTTTATTTTTCCCCTTTTTCGTAAAAAAAATCCCCTTTTTTCCAGAAAAAAAATGCAAGTATTTATTTTTTTTATTTTTTTTTTATTTAAATCTTTTTTTAAACATTTTGTATTTAATTTATCATAAGAATAAAAACTTTATAATGGACATAAGTAAATAAAAAAAATTAACAAAAATGAAGCTCAAATTACACATTTCATTTTCAAACTAAAAACAGTCAAAATAAAATTTATGAAGTATGGAACTACTTCACAAATTTTATTTTGAGGGTAAATCTAAAATATCAGTGCTTATTTAATAAAAAATGGATATTATTTTCTATATTTGATGTATTTTTATAAATCATAGAGTATTTATGCCGATTAAGGCAGGCTCTTTTATCAACAATGTCTTAAAAATGTATAAGTATTTTTTTTTTTACTTTTATTTTTTTTACTGCCGCGGCTGCTGGCTGAAAATTTCGTTTGATATACCCAAAAAAGTACAGATTCCCTTAATGAA
This sequence comes from Episyrphus balteatus, assembly GCF_945859705.1. Lineage (NCBI taxonomy): Eukaryota > Metazoa > Arthropoda > Insecta > Diptera > Syrphidae > Episyrphus > Episyrphus balteatus. Next base: position 80,473,453 of record NC_079136.1, on the reverse strand, counting down.
ATATTTTGAGGAGTGAATTAAAAAATGGAAGCACCCTAGTTTTTAGTAGAGCTGTCAAATTAAAAAATCCACTTAGCGTGGAATACGATAGTTTATTTCGAAATTAAGTTTTATTTAAATTGATTCCATTGTTCAAAGATTGTGTCTAACGTTTTTGTAAGTTTAAATTGTTCCTCTTTTAGATATTTTTCCCCTTTTTTATCCCCGTCCCCTATTTTATCCCTTTCGTCGAAGAAAATCGGCAAAAATGGTGATTTTCCCCTCAACCTGGGAACCCTGCTGGTGATTGTAAATGTTATTAAATTTAAGTTTCTCTCAGTAGAATCAAAACTGTTGGTGCAATTTTCAGCGACGCAGGCATTGCTGATTTTTTTTTTATTTCGTATTAATTAAATGAGCTTCGAATCTTTTCATCTATGATGCATAACTTTAGTGATCATATCAATTTGACATTTGATATAACAAGCAGACAACTTGTTTATGATCTGAAGTCTGAAAATACCGATTGTATTCACCGGATTGGGATATGAATACATATGTGCAGCATCAATTTGTGTAGGTATTGTTTTTATTGTTTATTTATGTATACCCGTGATGGGTCTTAATCAGCCATTAAAAAATTTAACTTGATTTTGATATATTCTTTTCTTATTATTATTTTTAACTTTGATTTGCGTGGTGTTTTTTAATAATACTTTTTTTACTTTTGCTCTTTGAGTTTTCTTAGTTTTGGCAATTGTATGAGATGACGCATTCAAATACAAGATAAAAATAGTGCAATAAGGTATAACAATGTATGATAAAAATTCAGTTCAGATACAAGTAGTGTAAAAATTTCCAATCATTCATTGCAGTAGATATATTTATTTAAATTAAGAAAACAATTCACACGTAAAATAAAACCGACCGACGACCGACAATCCAAAATTAATTTTTTGGTATGTATTAGTAATTTTGCTCTATGGGTCAAGTATTGGTTTCGCGTCAAAAACAACATTTTGATGGTGTAAGATTCCTTAAAAGCGGTTTTTGTATTGCCACGGCTTCCGTGTATTATCGAGGTAGGTACGGTTTAAGCAGATGGATTTTCTTAAAATTTCATACAGTTATTGTTTTTAGAATGTCTTATAAATTTATTTTCTTAATATCGCCTTTCAAACTGATACCTCTCATCTTACAATTTCGATTAAATTTCTTGCATGTATTATTAAAAGTGATACAAAAATCTGCCTTCCCTTCAAGCAAACCAGTCCGACCTTGGTCCAAATCCGCTCCGCCTCAGGCGGAACTGAGTCCGACTTCTGCTCAGAAACGGGTCCGAAGGCGGCTCAAATTAGTATGGAAATTATAATAACCGCGGAGCCGATTTTATGTGTGCAACAAAAAGTTGCAAGTGTGTGAGTGCAAATCCGTTTTTCTCGGTCGGAGTAGGAAAATGAAAATCAAATTCCAAAACCCCGTCTGAAAAGAGGAAAAACCAATTAAAATTAGGGTTTCGAGTAACAGTTTGAGAGCCATTGAAGAAGTGTACAAAAACATTGAAATTAAGAAAAGCTTTCTGTCACAAAAGCTGATGTAACTTTTCGAATACTTGTAAAAGTTTACAGTTGTCTGCAAAGCAAGGTTTGTGTCCGCACTAATTTTTTTTTTCATTGCGGAAATATAATTATGAGCTTATATTTATAGCTTCGCTTATCCCATAAAATTCAAATGCTATACCTATAAAAATGGCTTTTACTAGTCTACTATAAAGCTTAATTTGGGCTCTGTTTCACTATTGTATTGCTTTATTTTAAAGAGTAGGTACCACTTGGGGAACATTAAACAGCAAAGTCTAAACAAATTAACCCTTTGATTCGTCCGCCTCCACCGTTTTTGGTCTTAGAATAATTATTTTTCTTTACTTTTATAGAAAATCACATTTTCTAGAGTTTTTGTTATGACCTAATTTTTGATAGCTCTTACCAATAAAAAGTTATTCACGTTTTTCAAAGGACGACACAAAAACGAATCTTTCTGAAAGCCAAAATTGAGACTTAAGTAAAGCAATTATCATGTCATAGGGAAGAAGGGCGAAGGGCGAAGAGCGAAGGAAACTGCGAAGTTAAATTTCTAATCAAACAAAAATTGGTGCTCCAATAGCAAATCGTTTTCTAATCGTTTTATGATAAAAGCCAACCGTAATAGGAGGGGTGATTGTCGAAAAACTGTTTGAATTTCAGGCCAAAAAACGGATTTTAATGTTTACCTTCTCCAAACACTTTCAATACCTTTTATAGACTCAAGTTGAGAATTTTCTCAGCTTAAACATTCTTGCAAGCGAAGTCTTTAAAAATCTAAATCTAAAAGCACATATTTTTTAGTAACTAATTCAGTATCTCTTTGATTTTCCGTTTATCGCGTTTTAAAGATATTTTTATAAATAAAAAAAAAACCTCCGTGTCGTCATCAAAAGAGTGAAAAAAAAACGTGAGCATTTTCTCATGTTTTAGATTTATCAGTGCTGCCTGAGGAATTCCTCAATTCCTCCGTCCTAAATCGATTTGAATTGAATTTGTGAATTACTACAGGATTTTGAGAACTTTTTTTAGATAAAACACGAATTAAAAAAAAAAAAATGTTTTATAGACCAATTGCTCTATGTTCCCAGTTGATTTTGACCATTTTAATTGAAGAAATAAATAAATATATTATTTATAAGATTAGGAATTAGGTGCATCTTACTTGCACAGAAATGGACTTGACCCACAGATATAAGAGGGCTTTACATAAATCTTTCTTAAATCATTTTTTTTTTTATTAATGTTTTCACCACTTTCTGCTTCGATTTTGCTTGCAATAATATTTTTTCATAAAAAATAAAATAAAACCATAAAACAAATATTTATTTTTAAAATATTTATTCATAGGTAGGGGAAGGGTGCGAACAGTGAGACGGTGCAAACAGTGAGACAATCCATTTTTCTCTTTTCTGAAAATAAGCACAGTAACGCTAGTTTGGGTCAAAACGTTTATTTCCCCGTCTGCGTCTTTTAATTTTGTCCCGACTAAATTAAAGCTGTCCATTTTCCCACGCCGTAAAATATCACACAAAATCAGGTGAAAGTAGTTTTTGGAGTGTTATAAAAAGAGTGTATAACACAAAAAAATCTGGTTAGTGGACAGAACTTTTTTTACATATGTATTATATTTATTAGTTCTTTCATAAAAAAATATCATTGAACTAGAATTCCTTCTCGTTTTTTGTAATTTTATATTTTTCCGAAAAATGACAAAAAGTAAACAGTGAGACATTATTAAAAAGCAAACAGTGAGACATAGGTTTTTTAAAAAGCAAACAGTGAGACATATAGATTTTTAAAAAATCTATTATTTTAGCATGACTTCAAAATGATTTCGTATTGTTTTTTCTTTCGTTTTTTTTTTGGCTTTTTGTAATTTTTTTTTTTTTGAATAAATGGGTTAAAGTAACATAAATTAATTAAGTATATACTTGTCAATTACCTAATTATTTGACGTTTTCGTTAATTTTTTTTTCACCTAAGAATGTCTCACTGATCGCACCCCTTTCAAACAGTGAGACGTTTTGACTTTTTCTACATTTTAGTCCAATGTGATGCCCTCATTCATTCTTTAACTATAAGTTTTTTTGCAACATTAAGATAAAATATGTCTTCAACTCACTTCAAAGTTTCGTTAAGCTATCTTGAAAACATTCTAAGATATACCAATTTAAAAAAAGGGTGTCTCACTGTCCGCACCTCTCCCCTACATATTTATTTATATTTTTATTTTATTTTTTTTCAGTAAAAATATATTAGAAAGCGAAATGCAAATACAGTACATAACGCTTATAAGAAACTCAAAAATGGCACAATATTTGTTTCTTATAACCGAGTGTTTCTTATATTCTTACAACGGATATAAGAAACAAGTTTCTTATACGGATATAAGAAACAAGTTTCTTATACAAATGTACCCACCAAGAAGTACCACAAACTTGTCCTCGCCTAAATATTCAATCCATCAATCCAATTATATAACTTCATATATTATGTAGCTATTTTATATTTTTCACAGATTTCTTTTCTATTTTTTCCTGATTTAATTTATTCAAGAATTATTTGTATCAATTTAGTTTTAAGTGAAATATTAGCTGTGTTCCTTTGGCCTGAAGTATCTTCTGCTAAGTAGTTCTGTTTGTATTCTTGTATTCAACTTCATTTCTTCAATAGAAAAAATGACTTTGAATGGATTCAGATGCACTAAAAAGTACTTTGCTGAGCCCAAAGGAACACAGCCATTATTTCGCAACATTTTTAGCAAAGGTAAACACAGCAGAGATATAAAGAACACAAACACAACAAATAACAAATTGAACACTGAACTGAAATTCTTTTCAAATAATTTCAAACTCAAATGACATTTGCACAGGTTGCTTTGAATTTTTCTTAAGGGTTCATGTTTTTTTAGTTTCGTGATTTTTTTGAAAGTTTCTTAAATCCAGCCAACTTTATGTGTGAGCAATAAAGTTAGTGGTTTGAAAAATGTTTCTTTTATCAGTGTTTTTCTTATAAACGTGTTTCTTATAAACACATAATTCAACATTAAAATATATGGTAAGGTACACGGTGCTTTTGTTCGAGTTTCTTTTAAGCGAGGTTTTCTTATAAGCGTGTTTCTTGTAAGCGATAAATACTGTAGTATGCAAAAAACAGTGTTGAATATGACCAATTTATATTAAATACTTCACATAAAAAATGTACCTAACCTAAAACCCGTTTATTAAAATCTGCGGGTGCCAATGGGTATTATTCTTCAAAATGAGTACCCCGACGCGCAGCGCATGACCAAAATTGTTATTTTGATTTGATTCATATTCAGAACAGAAACAAACTACCACATAATGACGTCATTATGCTTTCTACTGCCAAAAAACAAACCATCAACAGAATACAAATAAACAAGCAGATCCACCGAAACTGTTGGATGTGTCTAACACATTCTTGCGTTCGGCGTTTCGTTTTGTTACTTTGTTTTTTATTTATTGTTTATTTTTACCGACAAACCGGCATCGGCATACTGCGGCGCGGCGGCAGCAAGCAAACCAGACCAAGCCATTCCCAAACTTTAATACAAAAATAGTCGTCTCTAAGCGTTTATAGAGGTCAATTGTTATAGAGCTCGTTGCTCTTTTCTTTAATCTTTTATGTATTTTTACGCAAAAGATACTTACTTATAAATTCAAATATTTTTTTATTTTGTGAAAAAATGCCGTCATCATGTGCTTTTATGTACGATCATCCAGATGCGGTGTATTACAGTGGAGATGTTCTAAATGGAAAAATAATATATACAACTGATAAAGTGAAAAATGTTCGGGGTAGGCAAAAGATACATTTTTTATATCTCAAAGTTCTTATCTTTTTAATTAAAATAATAATAAAGTAAAGTGCATTGAAAAACACTACAAAATGCACTACTATACTAATTGCAATACTGGTCAACAGAAAGTATTATATAGAATGTTGTGCCTTTTGCTTATAGAGAATTAATATGACGTGTGTTACATTTTATAGCCACCTATTCGATTGAACGTTAACATTAATGGTTCTCTGTTTATTTACTTTTCATCTATAGGTTTTGTTGGTGTTGTGATGTGATAACACGTTTTCATGTGTTTCTCCCATTCCTATTCTATTTCGGTGTCTAAAGTTAACTGTTCTTTAATTAAAGACAAACGAATTAAACCAGTTCTTTGTGCACTTTTTGGGTGAACAAAATAAACTCAATTTTCTTAATAATCATTAAGTTGTAGTCAACTAAAACTATTAAAAAAAAGATCCATTGAATTGTAAACACACGTAACTTTTTTTGTTGTAGTTGGGAGTTACATGTGTGTACCTTACTTATACCACGATATATTTGTTTTCAATTGCCAAGCCAGACTTTTTCTGATCCATGACTTTAGTTATTAGATAGCCCGAAAAATAGGGGGCGTTTACCTATGCCTTGTTCTAATCAAATGTGTTTGTTAAAATTTTTGCACAAAATGCCACCAAATTCAATCTTTGATTTTCATATGATCAACATTCTGGCAGTGGCGGATATAATGGAGGTTATTGGGTCCATGAGTCCCCTTAACTTTTGTAAAAACAAAAACTAATGAGACATTAACTTTTTGTATTTTTCAGTACAAAAAAAAAACTTACAAATAAAAAATGCGATTAAAAACTCTTTTTTTTAATAAAAAAAAATATTAAATTAATGTTAAACTAGGAAAAGCAAATCTTCTGGCTAAGCGCTCGATTCAATATTCCACACAACCAGATTTCAGAGAAAACCTTTGGTTTAATTTATAAAAAAAGCTCTTAAAGAGACATTTCTTTGGATGTCATATTGGATTAATTTGTACACGGAGAAAAAGATCACTTAAAATTAAACGGAATTCTGCATGGATTTTTGCCAAGATGACAAATGACATCCATTTTAAATTAAGCGCAAATCCACTTAATTAAAGACGAAAATCTTCTTATCATAAAAATAAGAAGATTTTTACTTAAATTAAGTGGATTTCCGCTTAATTTAAATTTATTTAAATAAGAAGATTTCCAGATTTAATTTAAAATCCGCTAAATTGTATGCGGTCTTTTTCTCTGTGGTGGGTATTTTTTAAAATGCATTTTTTTGGCAAGTTGTTAACTTTGATTTTGTTTTCGAAAAAAATGAAGAAAACAAATTATAAGTTTTTTACCTACCACAAATGCAGAGTCCTGTTTATTGTAAAACCAAAACTTGATTCCAGACTTTGGTCCATAAATACCTTTCTGTCTCAGAATATAAGAAAAAAACACTTTTGGATAAAATAAATTGCCAACCAGACCTCAAACAAACTTTTGCTTTTCAGTTATAAATACAGCTAAAAGACACCTTTGTTTTGCTGTCTCCCTCGATGAATTTGGGAAACATTATACCTACATATAAAAATGCAAATTTTTTCGAAATTCCAGAAAACAATTTTTTTTTACCTGAATGCATAGGCCTGTTGACTGTGAACCCAAATATGTAAACTATAACTTGTTTCGTTATTTCTTTGTGGTGTAGTCTCCATGTTGTGTGAATGAAAACATACAGGGTGTCCGGTAGAGAATGGAAAGGCCTGAAATGGGTGAAAGGTGCACTTATGACTGTTCTAAAACCAAATAGAAAAAATTTCTATCGCAACCAGTTTAGAAATATTAGCTTTTTTCGTTCAGTGTTCTTTAAATTTCATCATCTTACATTTTCACGTCCCTTACTTTGGCGGACACTTTGTGGCGGAATTAAAAAAAATTTATCTCATTAATTGTAGCTAATTAAATGCTAATTTGTTGCGCAAAACAAAAATTTGTAGCTCGCATAGTTTTTGAATTATTGAATTTTCCGCTAAAATAAGTCTGAAGTTAGCGGACAAAATCTGAAATGATTGAAAATAATGAGTTTGTAGCTTTTTAAGTGCTTTTCAATTACATTAACTTGGTTTTTGTAGCTTGAACAGTTTTTTTGTTATTCAAAATTCCGCTAAAATAAGACAAGTTAGCGGACGAAAGTAGGAAAATTAATATTTTTTTAATGCCCAAAATTGTAGCTAATTAAATGCTAATTTTTTGAGCAAAAATTAATTTTGTAGCTTCATCCAGTCATTTTTTATTTTAATTTAAAGTTTCAGAAGTGCACTTCCGGTTTGATGAGGCCAGTGGAGACTTTTTTAAAAAAAACACTTTTTTAAGTTTTTTATTTTTCCATTAATTGTAGCTTTTGAATACATTATTTTTGATACAAACACAAATTTTGTAGCTCAAACCGTTTTTGAAATATTCAAGATTTTGTTTTAAAAACGTAGCTCAAAAGTAATCTTATAAAATCCAAAAAAATGCGAAATTCAAAAAATTTTCTTTGCACAGATTTGAAGTAACTCAGACTAAGACGAAATCCAAAAACCTCGATTTTGTAGCTCGATTAGTTTTTTTGTTATTCAATATTCCGCTAAAATAAGACTCAATTTCATGTGTTACGGTCAAAATTTTCAAAAAAGTTGAATTGAGCGTGTGAGTATTTAACGAGAAAATCGGATATCTTAAAAACGGTTGAACGTAAAAATTATTTTTTAATACCTATAAAAAGTTCGACTTTAATTTTTTGCCTAATAACATGATTTTTTTTAATAAAAATCATTAAGAGTCTTTTTGAAAAAAATATACAAAGCCTTTTTCATTTTGGTTATATGGAAGTACCGTTAGTTTTGCTCCCAAAAATAATCACCCCTATTACGATTGTCAACTATCAATTGATAAATATTGAAATTTGGTGTTTTGTAATCTAATTTGGGGGAAAACTTGTCATTTTTTTAATGGAAATTTTCAATTATACATTTCACATAATAACAGTTAACATCGTTCTTTGTTTTAAAATTTTTTGCAAATTACATAGTAGGTATGTAATAAGAGATCGAAATTTATTTTTTATCAAATTATCAGTTGAAAATCGTAATATTGGTGAATATTTCAATTTCACCTCTAGGGAATTTTGCAGAACCCATAAAAACCATGTTTTTATCAAATGGCTTCAATTTTAGGCTGTTGTGTGTTGTAGTCCAATAAACAAGCTGACAAACAGACAGAAATTGTGAGACCTACTTTTTTTTGCATTTTTAATCATCATGTGTGATTGTTGTCTCGATTTTGATTTTAACGAATCCTTTAAAGTAGAAATAGGTACCTCTACCTATACCTACCTAGATCGCAAGTAAAACATTATTACACCATTTATTTTATTTATCATTATAGGAATCTATATTACAATCAAAGGATCTGCAAAAGTACGATGGACAGAGACAAAAAGCCGACACAACAGCAATACCAATAAAACCGAACATTATACAGTCGAATATAAAGGAGATCGTAAATACTTGCATTCAGAAACCATGATCGTTGGAAGTATGGATCTTCCAATCGGTACTCATGAATACACTTTTAGTACTCCATTGCCACCACAAATTCCTTCGTCAATATCTGACGAATACGGTCATGTTTCTTACGAAGTTGAATTGAAACTGGACCGTCCCATGCGTATTGACGACGTCTATACTAATTGTTTCACTGTTATTCATCCAATTAATCTCAACTATGATCCATCATATTTAGTAAGTATAGATACGTTAAGTTCAAAAATATTTATTAAATATATTTTGACCTGCAGCAAGCAGTTATTGACACAGAACAAAAAAATTTCTGTTGTTTCTGTTGCGAATCGGGGCCTTTGAATTCAGAGCTACGCACACAATTTGGTGGATACGCCCCTGGACAGAAGCTACATTTCACTGTAACACTTGATAATGAATCCGATAGAGATATCGAAGAGTGTTCTGTCGAACTTGTTAGGAAAACCTCATTTCATAGTGATTCACCTGAACATAAGGAAAAGAAATCCAGAACTGTTATTTCAACGTTGGAATTACCGGGTGTGACTAGATTTTGTAAGAAATTACATGAGGGATCATTCACGATTCCCCCTCTTCCTCCATCAACTGTTGGTTCTGATGATATTATTAGAGTGTACTATTATTTAAGAGCTGAAGTTGAAACTGGCTGTTTTGCCAACAATGAAATTTTGCATGCTGGTGTTACGATAGGAACTGTTCCGCTTATTGCTAGTGCCACCAATCCCGACAGTGTGATTACTGTTCAACCTACAGCACCAGTTGATACAACAGGTGAAGGAGGTGATTTGCCACCTCAATATGGATCAGTTGGTAATTAAGGACACAAACATTTTTTGATAATCATTGTACTAATTTATTCAATTTTCAGTTCCACCATCATTTGAAGAAGCTACAGGAATGAATAAACCATTTGTGGATGCCGAAGCCGATGAGCATCGTGTGCTCGATCCATTCGTTCCTAAATATCCTGTTTATCATAATTTTGCTACACCATCAGCTCCAGGAATTGATGATCAACAACCTTTAACAAAAGAAGCTGAAGCTATGCAATCTGCCAATGCAACTCAAGCATCAGCACCACTTGCAACAGAAGAAGCGCCACCATATCCTTCTTCAACGGGACTGCCTTATCCATCTGCAAATGTAACAGCGTTTCCTTCACTTCCTTATCCTGCTGCAGGTTTTAATGGGATGCCCATACCCGGATCAGCTTCAAGAGTTATAAATTCTGTTGAAAACCAGGAAGGCTCCAATATTGGTTGGCAACCACAACCTTGAACTTAAAACAAGACAAACTTGCATTTATTGAACATTAGATTTTCTCGGTTGGAATGTTTTACTTATTTGTATAGGTATCTCAGGTAAAATTGAACAAAGTAAATTTATAAGGTTTTTGAAATTGACAGTTTGTGATTTTTTGTCTGAGAGGAGGAGCCCCACAGAAAATTTTTGGAAGAACACAGTGTTTAGGTTGGTATTTTACCAATTAATTTAAATAAAATTGTTATAATGAGGATGAGGTGTACATATTGAGCTCATCAAGTATAAAATGTACAGTTTTCATGAGAGCTATTATCCAAGCAATATGATAGTTAAACGAGTTTGAGTTATGGACGACGAAATTTCCCACTGACAGGCTACTTGTGGTTAAAAAAATAATGAAAAAATTATTTGATTTGGAAAAATCAATGGAAAACAAAGCATTTTGGCGGTAAAAAATGACAAATTGAAATTAAAATTATTCCATGGAAACTTTTTTTCTTAAGGCCAGCTATGAACTCGGACAACATTGCCAAATAAATTGAGATCAGAAGTTTACATCACTATATTTCAAGAAACAGACATTTTTAAAACAGAATTATAATAGGTATACCTATAGTATTTTACCATTGATTATAATTATAATTATAGGGGCGCTACCGCTTTATAGGAGTGTGTATTCGATAGCCGAAAAATCCTTGAAAAGGAATTTTTGGTTGCTAAGTTGAAAAGACAATAATAAAAAATGCTATTAATACCTACTTTGTTTTTTTTTTCTTTTTGTATTGGTGTTGTTTCGTATGAGGTTTGTATTTAATTGTTTTGTTTTTAAATAAGTGGAATTTCTGGAAATTCTTATTTGACGACAAGAAGATGAACATTTTGTTCAATTAGTGAGTATATTTTTGTTTGATATTTGTTTCCTTTTGTACGAGTATGTACATAATGAGTAAAATTTCATTATTTTCTTTTTTTTAAGATAATATATGTACATATATGTACGACTTGTCTATACGATTTTTTGACGTGTTAACGTCTTATAAATCGATGAACCATGGCAGCCACCACACAAAAATGGCGCCATTTTCTCCCGTTCCACTCTCGCACTTTCGCAGTGCGGCAAAAATTTCAATTAAAAATAAACTATTAGAGATACAAAAATCTTCTATAGCTTATTTGAAAGATAATAACCTAAAGCTTAATCCAAATGAAGGATTTTTAAAAATTCCGTCATTTAATAGGGTAAACAGGGGTAAAACGGAAAGATAAAATTTGGGCTAAAATCTTAACGCGTAGTTGTAGAAAGTTGATTTTTTTGTTGTACACGTGTTGGGGCTATGACAAAATGATGATTTTGGGTAGGGAAATTTTTTTTTGACAATTCTAAAGGTGCCAGGTGAAACTTATAGGATATGTAGGCCTTATGCATACATGTGCAAAAAATTTAAAACGTTTATTGAATTTTGACTGAATAACGGAAGAAACAAATTTAAAAAAAACACGTTTTTTTACCGTTTTTAACCGATTTTCATCCATTTTTATTTTTATCTTTTTTTTTTTAAAGATACAGGAACAAAGTATATGGAGTAATTATAGACCACGACCACGACTAAATGTGTGCGCAGGTTATAACTTTTGACCAAGAGCAGATAGAAATTTTATTAAACTTTAATGAGCATCTTGATACAATTACCTTTCAATTGGTGTATCACACATAACGGTAGACTAACTACAAGCTACACAATGTTAAATGAAGAAACTTGAGAAAAACCTCAAAACACCAGTGGAGATAATTTGCCCCCCGAACAGCCACCAGTGTGGGAAGTACCGTAATCTCAGTCTGGAAATTCCACATGGTTGATTTTAAAAAACTCTAACTTGTCTTGTAGGCATTTTTGAAATGAGACTGATATCTACGTCATATGAAAGGTGAAATAATAAGCTTTTACATGGTATAAATTTTTTTCAAAAAAATTGATTCCATGAAGAACATAAAAATAAATGTTTTTTTGCTTTTTTTAATGAAATTTGATCGAGTTCAAAAAATTCTAGCTCTTTTTGTAGATGTCTCATAGACCTGATCGATATATATATTTTGAGCTAAATAAGCTTTCACATGGTATAAAATTGTTTATAGGTTGTTAGGGAAAAAATGGAATTGATGACATGAGAAGAGAAAAATTCATGTTTTTTTTTTGCTTTTTTTGATGAAAATGATTTTTTTCAATAAATTATTTTTATACTTTTTGCGCATTGTAAAAATTTAAAAATGGTTTCATTCTTAAGAAGAAATACTTGGCTTTTAAATTGCATAATTTTTTTTTAAGCTTTTTAAAATAAAAAAAATAATACATATAATGAGAAAATAAAAAAGGTATTACTTTTAGCTTTTTCTTGTAAATTATGATTGTTTGAAAAAAAGTAAACGCTTCAATTGACTCATTTTAAACAAAAGCACACAACCTGTTTTCCGACGACGTTATCACGTAAAATCATCGTCCGTAAACCGGCTTTACAGACAACCTCTTTTTTTTGTTCGATATTTGTTTCCATATGTTTGTATAAGTGAAATTTCCTTTTTTTATAACAAATTTTTGGAAACAAAGGTGTGTTTTATTTCCCTCTCGTGATCCAGATCAAATCATTGTTTTATTAGCTTTACAACAAAAGCAGGATTTTGTTTTGTTATTGTTTTGCAAATAAATACAGTGACCTGATCTGGATCACTAAGAAAATAAAACACAGCTAAAATTATCTAGGCCAGGCTCCATTCTCTCTAGGGATTTTTAGTATATTGCTGAAGAAATTAAATATTCGGGTCCTAGAAACTATCGGGGTCACTTCTATAGATATTTTTATATGATTTTACTCATGCAGTGTTTTCAGTTTCAGGATTCTCAATTTACAGTATTTTGTAATACAGAATTTTGATCATTCATTATAATGAAAATAAAGTATCGTACAGGACTACCTATACCAAATTTTAATCCCACCGCATTTTGAAATGCAGCAAAATTTCAAAAATCATTTTTTCTGATATAAAACAACAAATTTTCTAGTTGAAAATGACGTATTTTTAATCACTTTTTTTTTAAACAAAATCAAATTCTCTTGAGTTTATATAAGCATTTTTTTAATAAATATTGTATTAGTTTTAGATTTAGAAAAGAAAAGTTAAAAGTTAAAAAAAAATTCTCTTCATATATTTGAATTAATTAGTTTTGGTTAAAATGTTACATTTATGATATTAATTTTGTCTACGATTCAACAAACTTAAAAACATATAATGAACCTACTTTCTTAAGACAATTAACACAAAAATTGTACTCCTTAAAACCTTAATGAATATAATTTTACTGGACATACATTTCAAAACCACAAAGTTTCTTTTTTGTTCTGTTTGTTTGATCTTAAATATTTTCAAGTCATGACTCAGGATTTTTACTCATGTGCTAGCTATCGTTATTTCTTTTGTTATTTCCATAGTTGTTGGAGTCATTTCAATGTCTTCATTTAATTCATAATAAAGATATTTGGGCTTAAAACCTGAAACATCTTTATTTAATGCATTTTTATCTTTTTTATTTAAGTTGGTACTTGACATGAATGAAGCTTCTTGAAAAGACGTAGAAGCTATAAAATTAATAAAAATTACGAATAGATTAGAATGAAATTATAATTTAAGTCGAAATTGCTTACCATTTGCATTCAATATAACCTCATCTGGTGTTCTTGAATCTGACTTTGTATTCAAAGATTCCATTGAACAAGAGCTTATTATACTTGTAGCAAAAGCCTTGGGATCTGATACTTCTACTTGAATTCTATCGTTGTTATTTTTAGGTGAACCATCCGCATCAATTGGAATTGTACCAATTACTATCGGTATTCTAGCTACAACTTCCCTCTTTCCTTTCACATGATCCACAGAAACTTCTACTTCATAGTTTATTCGCAAAGTTGTGCAGTTTTCCTGTGTGGAAGGTGGAACACTTGGTATTGGAATACGTTCCAGAAATTCTCGGAGGGGTGCGTTGCCAGCTAAACTGCTTAAATTTTGAACCATATTGTATCTTTCCGACAAGGTTTGCTGACGTGGTGTTTTTGAAGTAAATGTGACGACTTGATTCAGAGATATTGAAATAGATTTAAGAGGTATTTTCCCATCATTAATCAGCCTAGCATAAACTGATATTGTTTCACCAGGAACAAATCCCCCTTGAGGAAGGTTCACATAAAGGCATAATGGAGTCTTCCAACATTCATAAAAACATTTAGATTCAAATACTTCCATGTCCACAGGGAGCTTGAAATTATTGTTTTTATGATAAATTGTTAACAAACAGTTATTATTATTATTATTTATGTACCTACTTACTTTCAGTGTAGACGATTGTGGTCTTAAATCAAGTTGCTTAATGACATGAAAAGATTCTTTTAGTATTTCTTCAGTCTTATTGCCATAATCTAAAATGACTGTCATTTGGTAGCGAATATGACCACACATGCTATTGTAGGATGAAGGACATTTTTCAGGAATATTACATGAAAAATTGTAAGCATAATTTCCGGCTGCAACCAATATTGACGTTGCTGGAAAAAATTTTCATAAATGCTTTTAAAGAAAAAATATCAAATAAAAACTTACATTCTTCAGAACCAACAAGGTAAGTAGTAGAAGCTATGAAATCATCTCTTCCTTTGACAATTTTTGGTTTTTCTTCGGTCTTTTTACTAGAATTCCATTCAGCTAAAGCATATCCATCCATTTTAAAAGAAATTGCTGTAAATAAACAGATAGATACAATTTGCTCAGGTTTATTTTTAATAGAAATATGTTTCACGCACATCCGGTTTGATTATTTTATTTTGTTTCTTAAAGTTAGTAAGTTTTTTTTCTTAAAGTAAGTAAAGCTATGACCGTGTAGTCAACGAAATCGGTCAACGCGTCAAGAAAAAATCCAAAGTCTCTCTGTCATCTCACCGTCAAAGTTCACATTGTCAATGTATAAAACATTGACTATCACACGATTGACACTATTGCGTCAATGTTGTCCTAAATTACGTTGATGCGCAGGTATGTCAACGTGACTTTTACTAAACAGCGTCAACGCGTTCACTGAGGGAAAAGCCACCATAAAACATAGTAAAATCAATGAAAAACATTGATTTAACGAGTTATACCAACGTACGAAACATACAGGTACTTAAAATACCAAACATACGAAAGTATCAAATACATGAAATATACGAAATGTAAGAAACGTACGAAGCATGTGAAAGTAACGAAAGTAACGAAACATACGAAACATACGAAATATACGAAATATACGAAAAATACGAAGCATACGAAAGTAACGAGTAACGATATTATCGATGCGGGTACAAGTATGAAAAGTAACGTATACATGCGGGTACTCATTTTGTCGTTACTTTTACAGCCCTACCGAAAAAAAGTTTGTCTTGCTACACAATTGCCTTCAAAGTAAAATTTCCTATTTAGTCGGCTGCCTGTGCGCACACAAGGAGCCCAACCCGACGGTAAAAAGTTTGTAGTATGCGGGGGCTCTAAGGGCTAATTTTTCAATTGTCAGATAAACCTCAGTTAGAGCTTATTCCTAAGAATAATAGTTTTTTTCATATTGACATTTATTCTTCTCATACGCGATTGAACAATCATTTCTAAAGAAAGTATCGAATAAATGATTTATTAAATACAATTTTTGCAGTCAATCAAATTAATCTGTAAATTGAGGAAAGATTTTTTGGGACTAACTAACAGATAACAAATCATTTTTCAAATGTACAGAAAGATTTACTACATCGAGATTATTGCACAGTAATTATTTGTTTTCTGACTGAAAAATTGAAGTAAATTTCATCGTTTTACCTTTCTCCAATCGAGAATGTGATTTTTAAAATGGTTTGCATTCTTTTGATAAATTTTTTTGATTAGAAAACTATATCTAGTACCTACATATTAAATTGTATAAGCAATACTTTTAGTTGCACTTTAATTCCTATCAAACGGTAAAAAGTATAAAAGGCACAAACTTGTCAAACATAATTATTTTAAAACCTATAGGTTACCGGGGTCGGATGCGGTCGGATTCAATTTTTTATGAATCTTGCTTAGGACAAACATGAAATTCTGATAAATTGATCTAGAAAGCAAGCATATGCACGGAGAAAAAAGTGTCACCTTAAAATAAGATGATGCGCACATTATATTTCACCACCTTAAAATAAGGCGATATCCTCTTAAAATAAGGTGATTCCACTTAAACTCAGTTAAATTTAATGTGAACATCATCTTATTTAAATGTGAATGTTCACCTTAAAAAAACTATAGTCACACCTTAGCTTTACTTGCAGTTTATCATACTCATTTCCAACAGTGAGATAGCACAGTGGTAAGGCACTGGCCTAGTAACCCAACAGTTGTAGGTTCAATCCCCGGTGGCTGCCAGTTTTTTTTTTTTAATTTGCGCATTCAAGAAATTAATGTGACTTGTCACCTTAATTTAAGGTGATGTCACCTTAATTTAAGGTGAAAGTCATCTTAGCAAAAAACCATGCAGAAATCTGCTTAAATTGAGGTGCGATCGGCTTAATTCTATGTGGTCTGTTTTCTCCGTGTGTAAGCATTTTTTTAAAAAGCTTACTTAAATCTGAAGTGGTTGTTTTCCAAAAAAAAATCGTTTCAATTATGGTTGCTATTTTTATTAAAAACCCTTTTTATTGATTATAATTATAACAGTTTTAATTTAAACCCAGTATTTCAAGACAAACTAAATTTATTTTAAAGACAAAAAATATTTATTTAAAAGAGAAATAATTTTACGATTAATTTTATTTTGAAAAAACAGTGATCACTTAAGCCTTAAAAGTTTGGAAACCGTTAGATTTACTGACAAAGATCTATTGTATATTAAAAGTAGAAACATTCTTCTAAGCAGTAAATTGGAAAAAAAAAAATAATGCACCAATTTTCAGAATTTTGTCCTAGTGCGTCGCACAGTGTTAAGGAACTCAATATCGGAATCTGAATCTTAAAGCAGAAACACAATCACGCTTTGCCAGACGCGTCATCGCGTTACGTTGAGAAATCCTCAAAGCGCGCTTCTGTCACTTTGACTTCGAACAGCTGATTGAAACAAAAAATCTGCTGTCAAATAAAAAAAAAACAGTCACTCACAAAATTATTGGGCCAGGTCTTTATCTTGATTTAATTGTGGAAAAATGAAAAAGGATATTAATGTGTTTAAAAAATGCATAGAAATTTGTTTATTCTTTAATCCTATAGTTATAAAAACAAAACCAATCAAAATAAATTGTTTTTAACAATAAAACTCAGTCTACAACATTATTAAATTATTTTTTGTTTTTAATACGTAAATTGTTTTAATTTAAAATATCTCGATGTCGTTTTTTTGTGCAAAATCTATATAGAGAAATTAAAAAACACACCAAGGTTTGCAATAATTTATTTTTTTTTTATTCACATTTGCCGCAATAATAATGTGGGTGACTGTAACTATGTCTGATAAATGTCAGAAAGCGAGCAAAAGTTCAGTCTGGTTGAACTTTTGCTTGCTTTCTTACGTTTCCTTACGTTTGTCAAAAAAAGCGTACGTAAGAAAAGCGTCATTGTGGGAGGTTATACAGATTTCGTATGGTTGAACTTTTGGCAGTTGTCAAAATCGACGGCAAAGCGTGATTGTGTTTCAGCTTTTACTAACCTACTTCCTTTGGCACCCTAATCTTGATTTAAGATGATTTACTCTAAATATTTTCTAAATCAATATTCACCATAAATACAAATTTGTCTTCCAAATTTCGTGCTTATTCTGGAGACTTAAAAAACGTTTCCTCCTGAATCCTTAATTGAAATTGAATTTCAAAAAAATCTCCGTCCAAACAAATACAAATTTTAATCTGTGATGGTACGGATTAATTTTTCATTTTCCAATGAATTTGATAGTCAAAACAAAAGTTATTCAAACTGATCCAATTATTTGACGAGATAATTACAGAATTGATAAATAAACACAGAAACAGTTAAAAATTTATTGTTTAAATTAACCTATTTACATACTACAGTTGTTATTATGTAGTATCGTACAATTTCTACAAAATGACTAAACAAAAAGAAAAATAAGTTCGAATTATGATTATTTTAAAAACAACGATAAAATACGTGTCCTATTTAACAATACTTCTAGTTCTAACATATGGTTGCCAAACATCACAAGTTACAAAATATGCGGAAACAAAGTTCCGGACATGTAAGAGAGCAAAACTGTAATGATAATTATGTATGTTGTATTTAAAAAAAAAAATAAATAATAAACATACTCGTGTGCAGGACGTTATATTCTTAAAATATTTAACTCCTATTTTTCTTTACAAGATTAATTAAAGAAAATTGACATTGAACGCATTGTTAACTTGTGATTTTAAATTTTCGCAAATGGTCTCGTGTTAATATTAAGTAGGTCTTCCATAATGCCTTTTGATCTAAGGTTCAACAATTTCGATTAAATATTTTACTACCTGATTTTTTGATTTTTTCGGAGTGAATCACATTAATGAGTAAATACCTACACACATTCACATAAAGCTTTGGCATTGAAGAAATTTACCAAACTTAATTCATGAATGAACATAATAATATTCCAAAAGAATAATGAGGAAATTAGAAAACATTGAAATTTTAGTGGAAAAATTTCAATATAAATTGATTACACGACTGCAAGTATGAAAAAGACATAAAAAACCCCCTCATAGTGGATAATTCAACATCAATGCTTACTTACATTTAATTAATATCCGTTCATCTAGTGACAAGCATATTTTGCCAGTTATTGTTTGACCAGAAGAATACCAAGTTTCAATTCCATTTAATTCACATTTGACTACCATTTTTATGTGAAGAATAAATTAACTATTAACTACTATTATTTTGTTTTATCCTTTAGTCAAGCAGAAATAATTTGCTACTAAATAGTATATCGGAAATATTTAATACAAACCTCAATGACAAAAAAAAAAAAACATAAATAAATTTATTTTTTCTGTAATATGTTTTATCTTATCAAGTATTTTCTAGCGAATTTGATCGATTAGTAAGCTGATTTTGATAACAGTGCAGCAACCACCGACACACAGTAGTCGTGAAAATTCAAGCACCCCCGTGGTGGTTGAATGTTAAATTTTAGAATAAAATAAGCGAAAAAAAATCATATTTATTCGATATAGGAGATATTAACAAAGTAATATGTAATGTTAGCCGCATCGCCAATACACAACTGCGTTTATTTACCTGTTTCTACCTTAGCTGAGCATTTGGTGCATTTCTCCTAAGCAAACAATAAACACACTTTAATTGATAAACCTATAGGTAAGAACAGTGACGCTGCCGCAACAAAACATTTTAGACAATGTCTACCGTTTACGACGAGAAAGGGAAAACTTTAATTACTTTATATAGGGAAGTTCGAACATCTGTCCTTGTCTTCTCTTTCTTTTTACAGTTACCATTTTGACGTTTTAAACTCGGCGAAAATCAAAACAAACCAGCAAAAACAAAGCAACAAAACAAAAAAAGCAAAAAATACAGCATAGAAATATATTTTAAATTTCGTAATTTTTTCGATTTTTAGACACTAGATTAAGTTCTAGTAGAATGTTATTACCAAAAAAAAACACTTGAAATCGATTTGTATGAGTTTTTTTTTTACAAAAAAATAGTTCTTTACAATTGCGCGTGTCCTTGAACAATTTGGTTTGTTTTGGTTTTCACCCGGTTTAGGAGATATTTTTTTTATTTTATTTTGTTCGTTTGATACTGACAGATGAGCAAAATTCCGATACTGAAAAAAATTGTTGTATCAAAATTGTGAGAGCTGTTTTTTTAACATTTGAATTTTTTTTAAATGATTTTGAAATTTTGTTATATTGAATTCAACTGTCCTTAAAAGTTTTGAAATTAAGCTGGGTTTTTTGTTCTTTCTCTTTCATTATTCGAAAAAAAATTTCTGGAAGAATTTTTAAAAACTAATGCTTTTATTCGAAAAATTAAAACAACTTTTATTTTCCAAGCACTGTTTTCTTGTTTTTCGTACAAAGTAATTAAAATTTTGAATACAAAAATCAGAGAATGTGAAAATACGGGACAATCACGGGACAAATTACAAAATACGGGACACTTATACGTCCCAGGCTTCCTAAATAAAAACCAGGGACAAGCTATAGAAATACGGGACAGTCCCGGGTAAACCGTAACGAATGGTCACAGTAACTATAGGGCAAGTTTAGGATTCGGAAAAAAAAAATCGAACTCGAGATAACAATTTTAAATGACATTAAGATGATGGAAAATGCAAAAAAGTGGGACCGGCAATTCTTTCTGTCGGTCTGTCTGTCTGGCTGTCTGTCTGTGTGTACCTCGAGCTAGAGCTTTAACTAATTCAGCAATTTTTTTTTTTCAAAATTTCTAGTTATCAGTTTTGGGTGATTCCCTAGAGGACAAATTGAATTTTTTTTTTAGGACCAAAACTGACAGGTCATATAACGGAAATAGAAAAGTTAATTTTTTTAAAAACGGCTCTAACGAACATATAAAAGCTTTCTTTGAAAATAAAAAAAATATTTTTTGTACCATAGAATCACAGTAGGGGAGAGTGGGGCTAAATGTAACAGGGGTAAGAATTAACAGCTAAAAAAAGCGATGCTCCTTTCAATATTAAGAAACGCGTAAAGGAGAAAAATGCTCAATTTTGGCATATCTACCGGCACATTTTTTTCAGATGAAGATTAGACGACAGGGTGAGAAGTTACACTAGTGGTGCCCAAAAAATGCATGTTTGTAACTTTTTTTTTTAATTTAATTTTTGGTCTACCTCTTTACCCGAAAAAGATAGAGTGCTAAGTGTTTTTTTGTTATATGCAACTGTGTTTTGGCTCAAATTGCGTGTATATGTTATGTCTATATCAGTTTCGTTTTTTTTTTTTAAATTGATTTTATGTGCCAAATTTCATGCTGGGGCTAGTTGTAACATTTTTCCGGGGCAAGTTGTACCATGTAAAAACCTACCTATACTGAAAAATTGTTTACCTAATATAATTAACAACCCTGAATATGAATGCTTGTAATTGAATTTGTATTTATTTTGAAATTGGAAACACATTTTTAAACCACCACTTGAATTCATAAAGCTTATAAAACAATTTATGAATTCGAATAACTTTTATTTAAGACTACTGTCAAATTTTCTCTGGAAATCTTGGATTTGCTCCACTTTTTACAAATTTGCACCAAAATTTCATGACTGAGGTTTGTTTTTATTGTTATTAATTAAAAATAAATAAATATAAACAAATAAAGGTATTTTTCTCTTATTTTTAGTTCTTGGTACAACATACCCCGGTATGTGTTACACTTTGCCCCGTATGTGGGGTAAGTTGAAACAACACGATTTTTTTTTTGGAAGCTTTATTTTTCAACATTACCGTTATGTTTTGCTAAATTTTTATGATGGATCTTGGAGCTAAAACATGGGTCTTTAATTTAAAAAAGGTCTGGTTGACCCACTTTCAAATTTGTAGGAGAACCATCGATTTTAGAAAAAAGTGTTACATTTGGCCCCACTCTCCCCTACTTACACATAGGGTCATATGCATAAAAAATAGTAAATGCTTTTAATTGAAAAATTGTAAAGTATGAACGTTTTTTATCCACATTTTGTTCATATCAAACCTAGTTTATACTTATTAATTTCATATTGCTAGTATTTACTATTTTTTATAATAATAAGGTAAAATCTTTCGAACGTTGTCAAAATTTGTTTGTCAAAAATGGGCACCAATCTGTCAGGTCGGCCTTTAATTTTTATATTTCAATCGTAGTAAACATTAAAGTTGTTTTTGTTTTAATTTATAAAATGTCATTTGAAAACAATTATAAATTGAAAAATAACGAAAATTGTGGTTTTTCGGTTTTGTGCGTTTTCGTCGGTAATTTAAAACAATTAAGAATTACGGTATGCTCGCGAAATTGTCATGTTTTCACAATTTGGCGAACAATGTCAGTTTGAAAGATATTACCTTTTAATGTGTACTGTGAACTTATTTTTGAAGTGAAAATTTCTTTAGTATCGTAGTGATTTAAAACAAGATGAAACGAAAAAGCGACACGAAAAATCAATTGATCATAACTTTTTTGTTTTAATAGATAGATGAATGAAATTTATACATTAGATAGGTAATTAAATAAATTATGATTGTGCAAAATTTCAATTAATTTCATATTCAAAATTCTGAGATAACGTTGAAAAGATGTTCTTTTTCTAAACGCGTTATATCTTTTGATCTAGAGCATATAACAAATTTATTTAACTTTAATACGCATGCATTATCTTTCATTTAATATATCACACAAAACGTTACGTGCTCTACAAGTTATATAATCTTTAATTGAAAAACTTGAAAAATACCTCAAAACACCTGTGAAAATTTGTTGCCGATGACCAGCCAGCTGTAGAAGAAGTACCGTAATCTCAGTTTGAAATTTCGACATGGTTGGTGGTTGGCTTTAAAAAATTCTTACTTTTTTGTAGGCATGGTAGAAAAATGATTAATTTTTTCGATTTTTTTTAAATTAGTTTTAAGGTTTCACTTCAACCACGTGTGAATTGCACACATGATTTTTTTTTAATTACATATGAATTTCTCGTAAACGACGCAGCAGATTTTGACCAAAACAGAAACGTTACAACATAACAATCATTATATAAAGTTTAAAATTTTTCAAAAACACACATTTTTGGATTGTTAAGCCTGAACTACATCAAAACACAAAGTCAAAAAAGTACAAAAAAGTAAACAAGATGTTTTTTCTTCTTCCCCCTAGTAGCTTGTTTGTATATCTCCCTTTCATTTTAAAAAAGTATTCGATTCAAAAAGCTTGAACAAGACCAAGCTTTCAATTTTCACAAAGTTTCAAAAACAAATACACTCAAACAATTTTGTATATCCTTTCCGTAAGGTAGCTCTGCGATCACATAGTTCCTGTCATTTTGCGAAGAAAAGCTCTTTTGACAAATAAATGTCATTTCAAAATAATATCAAAAAATGATCAGCTAAATTTATAAAAACGTCTGGAAAACAATGCCGTAAGCAAGAAATAACATTATTAAATGTTTTAGAATATTTGTATACCTAAATACATTATGGGACATTCAAAGATTTTGTAATGGTTCAATTTAAATTGAAGAAACTCATTTATTTTGTTGCTTATGTGCGTTTAAAGAATGGATCATAAAAGACTTGGATTTTGGAATCGAATGGTCTGTTAAATTGAAGTTTTTTTTTTTAATTCTTCACGTAAAAAAAAATCAATTTTGCAGAAGCTGAGGATGAGTTTCTGATAACCATCATTCAAAGAGAAATCCGCCGCTCTGGGATAAAAAGCGAAAATACTTCAGACTTGCAACATTTTGCAACAAATGACTCAGTGTTTGTTAGGATAGTTTTCGTCGCATTTTCAAAAGCTGTCAACGCCTGCAAAATTGGGATTGGTGCATTTTGAAATATGAACATTTAAATCGTTTTCGTTTGACATTATTTGTATACAATGTCAAATAATTTTAAATAAATTCTATATTAAAAAAAAAGCATTTCATTTTTGGTTCCCTCACCATTTTAATGGGTGTAGTTTTTTTTTCAATTATATAGGTAGTCGATTCCCTCAAAGTCGAACTTCATCCAGGTCCAACTTCCCTTGTTTACTTTAAAAAAAAAATTTTATTTGAAATTTAAAACTTCAAAAACAAAAGAGCTTTTTTAGTTATTTTTTTTTCCAATAGATGTCAGGTAAATATACATGTGATTTTTATATTTTGAGCTTTTTTACTTTTTTGTACTTTTTTGACTTTGTGTTTTGATGTAGTTCAGGCTTTAAGCCTGAACTACATCAAAACACAAAGTCGAAAAAGTACAAAAAAGTACACAAAGCTTAAAATATAGAAAATACATGTACATATATCTACTTGACATCTATTGGAAAAAAAATAACTAAAAAAGCTTTTTTGTTTTTTGAAGTTTTAAATTTCAAATAAAAAAAAATTTGAAAAAGTAAACAAAATACAGTCGACTCTATCTAAGTCGAATTTTCACAGGACACGAAAATTGGTTCGAGTTTATAAGAAATTCGAGTAAGAGGCACCTGTTCAATCATTTTGCTGCAGGCGGTTTCATTAAAAATGGTGAAAAAGTTCGATTTAGAGGGAAATTCGACCTGGATGAAGTTCTACTTAGAGGGAATCGACTGTATTTGAAAAAAAAATATTTATTTGTCGAAAGAGCTCTACTTCGAAAATGACAGGAACTATGTGATCGCAGAGCTACCTTACGGAAAGGATATAAAATATTGTTTGAGTGTATTTGTTTTTGAAACTTTGTGAACATTGAAAGCTTGGTCTTGTTCAAGCTTTTTGACTCAAATACTTTTTAAAAATGAAAGAGGGATATACAAATAAGTTACTAGGGGGAAAAAGAAAAAACATCGTGTTTACTTTTTTGTACTTTTCTGACTTTGTGTTTTGATGTAGTTCAGGCTTTAAAAAATATTTTAGAATCTTTTGTTGGAAAATCAATTTTTTGAAAAATGTTTGATGAAATTTATCGAAATTTCGTTTTTATGTTTAATAATAGTTTCTTAAAACTGGCATACCAACTTTTTTTTTAATGTTAGAAAATAAAATATTAAACATAAAAATAAACTTACTAAAATCTTATATCTAATCGCTTCTTTAAAAATAAATAATAATTTTTTGAGGAGAAGTCTTCTGAGATTGGTGTGATCCGAAAGGAAAAAGAATTGCACGAAACCAAACATGAGAATTCCAAGCAACAATTTCGGATTCCATTCGTATCATTGGGTTTGTCATAATTTGTCTTAGCGGTGAATTGTCTTCTTAATAATTGTGAAAGTTTAAAACTGGAATAACTACCAAATTGGTCACCATAGCGTATACGTCCAACTGGTAGTGTGATTTATTTAATTTAAGCTAAAACTGAAAAGACCAATTTGAAGAAAGCGAAATCTTATCAATAAAAGTTGAAAATTGAAACAAAAAATAAGATCATAGGCAATTTTAATTAATTCTTCCTTAATTTCTTTGTAATTCTTGTAATATATTCTCCTCACAATAAGTTTGATCCACCTAGGCCTCATTCTCATCAAACTTCAAAAACAGCAACATTGATTTCAGCATTCAATAGATTCGGCATATTTTGCTTTAAAAAGTAGTAAGTATTTATGGACGATACATTTAAGAATTTCAAAGAAGTCTAAAGCCCAAAGGGACGTGCCAATTGATATTTGAAATCGTTGATGAAGCATTAATCTGGTGAGAAACAGGCCCTGGTTGTATTTAATGATACAAATCAAATCAAATATTTAACATCATCTTCTTGACTTTTTTCTGTGATTGGAGGCAGACGTTCTTGCGGAGTAGCAATTGAATCTGGTATTAAAACCCCATCGACATCGAAAACAGGAAACCGGGGAGTAAATCGAACAACTTCATGACTTGTGTTTGATGATTGCACCTCATCATCTCCAATATCGGCTGTCATAAACATTGCTTCCTCGTATGATGGAGGCGCTGTAAAAAAAACTATTAGATCAGAAAAAAAAAAATGTTTCATTGCTTAGTCTTACGCAAATCAGGTTCAAAAGGTTCTGAAACAGTATTTTCCTGACATCCACCACTCAGAGCCATAGCACTTGCTGAAGTTGATGGTACATCAGCAGATCGAGGAGCAGGTATTGATCCAGTATGAAGTGGAACATTGCCTATTGTAATTGGAATAACCGCCTTAGCATTTCTTATCAAGCCATTCATAACTGCAACCACTGTGATTTCATATGAAATACGAACAACTCTACTAAGATGCTCACACGAAGGTGCTGTAGCTGGAACTCGAATGATTTCAGTAAAATTTCGACGTGATTTCCGAGCTACAGGACTTGATTCTTTTTTAACTAAGCAAATTTTCTCAACTTTTGTATTTGTGCGAGGACAGTCTGATGTATAAGTTGCAATTAAGTTAAAAAATACATTAATCTTTTTGGCATCACAATTTGATTGATTGTTCACTTCTCCATTAACCAAGATCATTTGACCTGGAACATACCCGGTTTGAGAGATATCAACACTTAACATAACCGGCTTGGTTGTACTCAGGCAAAAACCTTCAATAGTTTCAATATTTGCTGGCATCTGAAAAATTATAAGACTTTTTAGAAATATTTTCAAAAATAAATATAAAAAATTATTAATTTACCTTTAACAAATTTGAGTCCCAATTTAAATCAACAAGTTTCAGAACTGTAAATCCAACAGTGTACGTGTTGTTTTTCGAGAATGAATTATTCATAATAACTTTGGCAATGTAACGAATATGACCGTATTTTCCTTCAAATGATGATGGACAATTTTCAGGAATAAGACATTGAAATGTAAAAATATGTGATCCTTCATCGACTATGACATCCTGCCCTTATAAATTTTAGATGAAAGACTTGAAAATAAAGCAATTATTTTAATTAAAAACAAATTACCTACCATTATAAGAACCAATAAGAAATGTGTTGGAAGCTATATAGTCTTCTCGTCCAGTAAACCTACGCTTCTTGTGGTGATGCTCTTTTTTCGCACCTGATCGTCGATCTCTCCATTTTGCTGCAGAAAATCCACAGATTTTCAGTTCAATGGCTGCAATAAATAAGGAAGTTTTAATGAAGAGGAACATATTTAACAACTTTTGCGAGAAAAGCGAAAATTAACAATTAAGAACCTTGCATCAAAATGGTGCCAGGTTCATATTTTTGTATTAAGGCAGATCCAAACTTTAAAAACTCGCAGTAATTATTAATATTTTTTATCTAACCTAAAACTTGATTATAAAAATGTGAAAATATGCAAATATTTGAATTGCATTCATATATGTACATAATAAATTAATTTAGCAGAGATTTTATCTTAATTTCCCATACAAAAAGTTAAATTTTTACTTGCCCCCGTTTTGATACAAGGTTCTCATAAATTAAATAAAAATTAATAAAAAGGTGCATTTGAATTATCTTTGCTTTTTGTGAAATTACGGTAGTCAAAAATTAAAGGGGGTGAAGGTCAAAAACATACTGAAAAAAATTGTTTGGCGAATATCATGATATGACACATGTTTTCAAGGTATTTTTTGATGCTGAATCCAATGACATAAAAATAAAGTCAATACCACTGCTCTTAGAAAAGTTATTGCCGATTAAAAACAAGGGTGCTTGTTTTTGGACTTCAACAAGTGAAATAGTAAGTAAGTAAGTAAGTAACAATTTTTTTTTATTTCTTGATTTTATGTACTATTTTACCTGTACTTAATTTACATCCAAACATATTATTTTCTTACATTCTGAGGCAGATATCTGCGGACCACTCAAAACACTGTCTCGGCTGACGCAACTATCCCTAATAGGGTGCTTCAAAATTCGGTTGGAAATGGCAAATTTTAAATTTATAGAGCTCATCTGAATTTTATGCTATCTCAATGAATCAAAAAGCAAATTATTCAGAATTGATTGGTCTATAAAAGTGTCATGTGACTTTACTGTAACTTCCGCCAATGAGACAGGGCAGGTTACGAAAGTCATTTTTTTTTAAGGATTTTATTGTTTTTTGCCTTATCTCGGTGTTATTTTAGAAATGGGTAATTCTACAGCAAAATTTTGTATGGCAACATTTTTGAAAATTCAATTTCCTACAAAAAAGTTCTCAGGAATCTCTATTATTGATATTTCTAGAGATAATAAGCTAAGATTTGTTCACAAATTTGAGATTTTTTGAACGCTTCGAAAAATTGCTAAAAATAAAACCCACCCGAAAATACCAATACAAAAGTAGGTGTTTTTCAAAAATACATATTTCACAACTCAGAGACTTAGAATAACCCCTCGACATCGAGATCATAACAGCGCCGAGAAAAAGGAAGAAGAAGAAGAAAATAGCCACTTTTTACAATTTTGTTTTACCCTATTTACCCTATTAAATGATGGAGTTTTTAAAAAATCAACTTTAGGTTGTTATCTTTCAAATTAGCAATAGAAAAGTTTTGTATCTTCAATAGTTTATTTTTAATTTTTAATTGAAATTTTTGCTGCTCTTCTAAAAATTTCAGGTGAAATGGGAGAAAATGGCGTCACTTTTTCGTGGATGCTACCATGGTTCATCGATTTATCCCTTCAAGCAAGAAAACTGAGTTCAACAAAGACACTCCGCCCTCAGAACGCGAAAAAAGGGGTTGCACTCACACACTTGCAACTTTTTGTGTATGAACACAAAAGTCGAAGGAGAAGCGTGGTGAAAAATGCGAAAAGGAGAACTGACGAAAGAAAGACAAAGGCAAGAAAATGACAAAGCGCCATTTTGTTATTTATTTGTTATTTGTTGAAGTTCCTCGCGTGTCGTGCTCGTGACTCGTCAAAAATAATAATAACAATATTATTAATATTAATTTTAATACAAAAAACAGGTATGCATTGCTGAAATGTAGCTTAGCAAATTTCTAATCAATAATTATTAATCTTTTTTATGTTTTTCGTAGGAAGTCATCTTCTCCTGCAGCCTGACGCCACCACCAACCACGAACAACATTCAACAAATAAAATTTTGGAAAATCAATTATTCCTGCCGCTGGCCTGTATGCTGTTTCTTTAGAAAATAAATGTAAACATTTGTGTTTGTGAAAGTTAAATAAATAAAACAATTTCAGTGAAAAAAAAAAAAATCTTGTTCTTTTTTTGGTCGCAAATGCGAAACGTCATCCCATTTTTGTTCCTCTTTCTGGTAGGTTTTCGCTGATCCGCCTCGGGTCCGACTTCGGCTCCGTTTTCTCGGAATGGAGGTTTTCACCACACCAATACATATGCAATCGACTTCGCGGTGATTATAATTTCCATACTAATTTGAGCCGCCTTCGGACCAGTTTCTGCCTCGAAGTCGGGCTCAGCTCCGCCTGAGGCGGAGCGGATTCGGACCGAGGTCGGACCTGCTTGCTTGAAGGGATAAGACGTTAGTACGTCAAACAAATTATAATAAATGATCGACAGTCAGTAGCAATTGATAAATGGCCATTGATAAATTGACAATGGATAAATGGTGGTTGGCAATTTTAAATTTGAAAGTGGGAAAGCAGAAAATGCAAACAATAGGGTGCAAGCTAAAATAGTAGGTAACTATTTGCAAGATCTAAATTCCAAGTTGCAAATGTTGAGTTATATGTTGTAATTGGTAAGTCGGATAGGTCGTAAATGGGGATTAATATAAGTGTCATGTTTCAAAAGTGACAAGGCAAAAGTTGCAAGTTTCAAGTGGACATTGTATAATTTTAATTAGGCTATTATCTTAGGGTCAAGTACCTTGACTCAAGTTAAATGTTTCTGCTAAATTCGTTGCAATGTGAGCATGGGTCTGCCAGTTTGCATTAAATGTAAAATTTATTTTGTAAAAAAATATAACAGAAAAAATGTAATAAATACATTTATATCCTTTTGTATTTGAACATTCTATTGAAACCACTTTTTCATACAGTTGTGGGGTCCTTTTATTTGCATGAAACATCGTTTGTCTTTATAACTGTGACACATTCAATTATTATAGCTACTAAATTATTATAGGCTTATGATTCATTGAAAAAGTTCGATACTATCGAAAACCATAAACGAAAATCATAAACTAATGTTTTAATTTGTTTTTTTTTTTTTTTACATTAAGGGTAGTCCTTTGATGACCATACAAAAATATTACTGATGATTCAACTTAAAACAATGCTGATGTCTTTTGTTTTCATAAGATACTAGCTAACACCACCCGCTTCGCTGAGTGCACTTTTAAAAAAATAGAACCTATTTGAAAATAAATTTAAACCGAAAAAAAAACTTGTTTATTGTAATGAACATTAACCAATTTATTGTAATCTAAGCAGTTATTGGACATTGTTAATGGAATAATGGCACTTGATTCTGAAGGCCGAATTACACTTCAAAGCAATTTTAACTGTAATGTAAATTCAAAAAATGAATTGATTCAAAGTGTATTTCCAAGTATAAAGACAAATTACAAAAGTCATGCTTGGCTTAGTAACGTGCAATAATGGCTGGTACAAATAAAAATGTTTCTGAAATCAATGCAACAATTTTTAACGATATAAACACACAATTTTTTTGCCAACAAATCGGTTGACCCTATCACAAATGAAAGCATTGTATTAAATTACCAAACGAAATTTTTGAATTCATTGGATATACCAGGACTGCCGCCACATCATTTAGCGCGGAAAGTAGTAGCGCCCATTATAATGCTTCAGAACATACAGCAACCAAAACTTTGCAATGTACAAGACTTGTCTTGGAAAAGTTAATGGCTAATTGAAGCTACCATTTTTTGTGGAAAATTCAAAGGCGAAGATGTGTTGATTTCTCAAGGTCCAATGATTCTGTCAGATTTCCCATTTGAATTTAAGCGTCTTCAATTTTCTGTAACATTGGCATTTGCTATAACCATAAATAAGGTCTATCTTTAAAAATATGTGGTATTAATTTAGAGAATCCTGTTTTTTCCCATTGTCAACTACATATATGTTGGCTGTTAGCGAGTAAGAAAACCATATGCTATATTTAAATACATATATCAAAGATGGAAAAACAAAAAATGGTGTGTATCAAAAAGCCTTGCCATATTATTAGGCCCAAGCAAAAAAATAAAATTTTTGGTTTTTGTCTAAATGTCTTAAACTTTTTTTCTGTCCCATTTACCTGCGCTTATCATGTTGATAAGGATTGCCTTAAAAAAAGTCAAAGAATTCATACTTTTTGATACAAAATAACGTACAAAAAGGGATAAGCCCCAAAAGACGTTTCCTATGGAATTCATGCCGGGAGAATTATCAGACCGGTGCAATACTTAAATTTGTATTTCAAGGAATAACGTGACATTCTTAACTTTATGGCAAGGACCCAGTCTTGCATAGATATAGAAGCTTCGAGCCTCGAGCCTATTCTGAAATCGTAGAATCAAAACGTTCCCAAGCTCATTTTTGTGTTGGTCTGGAGAATTTCCCTGAAATAGCAGAAAAGCACTAAAATAGCAGAACAGCCAATAATTCTTTGCTGCCGGGTACAAAGGGGTCAAGTCACAAAATTGCATTTTGATGAAATAAGAATAATCTCTTTTATTTGGTTTTAAAAACAAATATTTAGAGCAACTCTTTCCTATAAAAATAAGAGGATCAATGCTCAAAAATTCATCGATTTTTCATACATTACCTCAACTTCAATCGCATTTTTTTTTGCAAACTATCATTTACGACCTAACCCCTTTATACCCGGTGGCAGAGAATTATCAGATGATGTTTTTTTTATTTGAATATCGTACTGCTTGTACTACTCCAAATCTTAGAACATTACGTACCTACTGTCCAGAGGATCAGAGCATCTATGTTTATGCAAGTTGCGATCCTTGCCATAAAGTTAAGCGCATGCCACGTTATTCCTCGGTACAAAAAAATAAGTATTGGACCGGTCTGGTAATTATCCGGGCTCGAGGCTCGAAGCTTCTATATCTATGCTAGACTGGGTCCTTGCCCTTAAGTTAAGCATATCACGTTATCCTTTTTTTATTAGATTAGAGCAACCAATGCACCAGAAAGCGTTGGATCCCAATGAGTTTCTGCTTCAAGCAAATTCAAACCTTGACAGGCATCACAATATTCAAAATCAGACTATAAACAATAATAACACGGTGTAACACTCAAAATATACGCGGGCGGAGACCTATCAGGTTTTGTAGAGCTAGTCGCACTGAATACGAAACGGTATTTGAAAATCCCCTAACACCCCCAAAATCTGGAGTTACGGGCAAAAAACGGTTTTTTGGACCTTCACCCATTGAAAAAATTCTAGCTTCGACAATTTTTTACCCATTTTCGATTTTTTTACAGTTTCTGATAGAAGATAAATATACCTTTTTAACAATGTATAAAACATGTAACTCGGTTAAACCACTTAGAATTTATAAGATGTCAAAGTTCAAAAATTCAATTTTTTTTGGCATTTGCCCAACTTCGGCATCAATTTAAAGTATATGTTTTCAAAACAACATGCTATTTAAAAAATATATTCTAAAACTATATCTATTTCCCAATTGATCGAGGTATTTTTATGAAAATCACTTCAAAATTGGCTTAGAAAAAAAAATTTTTCGATTTCAACCCAGTTACAGAAATTCGAACTTTTAGGCATAGAACAAAAATGTTGTTTCGGCACGTAGTAGGATAAGTTAGGCGCCAAGATTTGATGAAGGGTTTTTGTAGAGGAGCTCAATACAAACATTTTTTTTCTTTGTTAGGGGGGTCTATCTCCCCCCGTTTAGGTGGGAGGGGCATTTTTCTAAAAAAAAATTATCAAAACAAAAAAAATTATTAAAAAACAACGGCAACACTTACAGTAATAAATGATACAATTTTCAAAAGGCAAAATTGTGCATTTGATTCTAATTTTTAAATCAATATAATATTAATAATAGTTTTTGAAATAATCGATTTCAAAGTTAAAAATAGGTGAAAAAAAAATTTTAAAACTCATTTTATACTATTTTTGTCCAGACTGTGAATTTTAGTAAAAAAAATTACTCACACAAAACATTGCCTCAATTGATTCCTTATCAAACCGTGAAAACTATATGTTTCTATGTCTTCTAGTTTTTGGGAAAATTGAAAAATTATTTTATCAGATTTTTCTTTTTTCAAAATATTTTTTGTTATTATTTGTTTTTATTTTTCAATTTTCTCAAAAACTAGAAGACATAGAAACATATAGTTTTCACACATTGATAAGGAATCAATTGAGGCAGTTTTCTATGTGAGTAATTTTTTTATTTAAATTCACGGTCTGGACAAAAAAAGTATAAAATAAATTTTTAAAATTTTTTGTTCACCTATTTTTAACTTTGAAATCGATTATTTCAAAAACTATTATTAATATTATATTGATTTAAAAATTAGAATCAAATGCACAATTTTGCCTTTTGAAAATTGTATCATTTATTACTGTAAGTGTTGCCGTTGTTTTTTCATAATTTTTTTTGTTTTGATAATTTTTTTTTAGAAAAATGCCCCTCCCACCTAAACGGGGGGAGATAGACCCCCCTAACAAAGAAAAAAAATGTTTGTATTGAGCTCCTCTACAAAAACCCTTCATCAAATCTTGGCGCCTAACTTATCCTACTACGTGCCGAAACAACATTTTTGTTCTATGCCTAAAAGTTCGAATTTCTGTAACTGGGTTGAAATCGAAAAATTTTTTTTTCTAAGCGAATTTTGAAGTGATTTTCATAAAAAATACCTCGATCAATTGGGAAATAGATATAGTTTTAGAATATATTTTTAAATAGCATGTTGTTTTGAAAACATATACTTTAAATTGATGCCGAAGTTGGGCAAATGCCAAAAAAAAATGAATTTTTGAACTTTGACATCTTATAAATTCTAAGTGGTTTAACCGAGTTACATGTTTTATACATTGTTAAAAAGGTATATTTATCTTCTATCAGAAACTGTAAAAAAATCGAAAATGGGTAAAAAATTGTCGAAGCTAGAATTTTTTCAATGGGTGAAGGTCCAAAAAACCGTTTTTTGCCCGTAACTCCAGATTTTGGGGGTGTTAGGGGATTTTCAAATACCGTTTCGTATTCAGTGCGACTAGCTCTACAAAACCTGATAGGTCTCCGCCCGCGTATATTTTAAAACCTCATTTTTGTAACACCGTGATAATTATTTTGAAAGCCTGTCTTAATAATTTTTTTTACAAATTAAGCTTAGTTAAACTTTTTAAAAAGCTAGAGTGTTTCTTCACTCGTACAAATTGACAGCTATGTGAAGATGGGAGAAAAGGTATTATTTTTTTTTTATACAAACCATCTACATATTAATACCTTTCAAACAAAACAAAAATTACCAAAATCGGACCAGCCAAACGCGAGTTTATCGGCCACACACACTAAACGAACTCTATTTTATATATAAGATATCTACGCATGTATAAATTTAAATGCAATTTATGTATGTTAGGGCGTTCGTTATTTAAGGTTTTTTCTAGACTCAAGTTCCTAAGTGGAAAAAGTATTTGAAAACAATAAACAAAATATCCCTAATTTTTGCAGATTTTTATTTTGACACTATTGCACCCCACGAGTATTAAAGTTTTTTCTCCTTTGAAATAGGTATATGTTGACTTATGAAGTCATTTTTAGATATAGCTTTAAAGAAAAAATATTTGATGAGGTTCTTGTCTACATTAAACACGCAACGTTTTCCAAACCACTGAATAAACCACTGGTCATAGAAAAATGGTTTATACATTTTAGAGAAAGTTGTTTAGTGTATTCTCGAGAAAGGAGAAACCCTTAAATAACGAACGCCCTAATTTATGTATGTACACATTTTGTCACTTCCAAAACATGTGGGGTCTTAGATTTAGATAATATTATCAAACAAAATTCTATTTATCTTTTTTTAAATTTGTATCAATCATTTTTCGAATGACACAAAAAATATTTAATTTAATTTTACTATTAAATATTCAAACACATTTTTAATAATTCTGGACAAACCATTTTTTTCTATAACTCGTATTGTAAATTCTTACCTCGTAATTTTTTCTTTCTATTTAATTCAATGATAACTTTACCGCTTACTATTTGACCAGTGAAAAAAGTTCCATGATCGTTTTTATCGAATACAATTTGACAAGAAGTCATAATTCTACAAAAATATAATAAAGCTATTGAATTTTATTAAATTGTACTATAGTTAACATTTAGCAAAAAAAAAAATAAAAACATTATTTAGGCGTCCTTTGAGGTGGGTTTAAAAATATCAACTAAACATTATTTTGTCGAAATATTTTTTTTTTCTGTTTCCGCCATACATATCTATTATAGATAATAAGAGTATCTAATCTACAAAATTTACAAATACCTACTTCATTCTAAGTGCGATACTTTTCCTAACAAAAATGTACTTAGATTAGCTTTTTGTATTTTGTTACTAAAAGAGAGAATTCTCATTCTCAGTCTCTCTGATTCAATAAAGCTTTTATTTAACAATTTGGCTCAATTGATTTCATTGAGTCGTTACTTGTATAGTTTTTTTGAGTAGGTATAATAAAGAAACTTAACCCAACCCATCTCTATTGCTACCAATTTCCACAAAGTTATTATTAAACTATACAAAATTGCATATATAAATGCATCTAAACTAGTTTAATGAATTATTAGAAAAAAAAAGAAAGATTGAAGATAGCTGGTTTTTTAATTAATGTTCTTAATGCAGAATTTAAATTATAATTTGCAAGAAAATTTAAATAATAAGCGATTATGGATTGTTTGTAGTAAATCAATCGAAAAAAAAAACAAGTTTATTGAATATTGATTATTAGTTTTTTAGCTATTTATAATACTTATCAATTATTGTATAAATAGATATTCGCTAAGTATGGAAATTGTTAGTAATACAAAATGAACAACAAAGTAAAACGTCATTAAAATTTACAAAATTTCGAGGGAAATCTATTGATTTTGTCTTGGAAACAAATATGGATTGTCTACTGGATTCTTTACAAGAATAAGCTGTTGATTGTGAAAAAAAATTGGTAGAACGAAGACAGAATTAATTTATAATTAGACCAAATATTGGTAAATTTTTGTCAGTAAGATTTCAAACTTAACAAATTAAAGGCAAAATTGATGGACAAGATCGTGGAAATAGTCGGGATATATTTCGAAAGTCCACGTATTATTGCCAAAGACCGTTCTGCTTTTTGTTCTAGAGTACGCACTTTTAGTGAAAAATCTCCAAACATTTTCAACACAAAATGCAGGAATTTTATTTATGTTTTTTTGTTTTTCATTTTTTTACTTAAAATTAATTTTTTTTTTACTTTGAGAAATTTTTCGATGAAATTTTTTTCGTAAGCATTTCTCTGTCGATTTTGAAACTTTTATAAATTAAAAAAAAAAATTTAAATATCATCGAGTATAACGTCAAAGTCACATACCTTCAAATAAAATTTAATTCAAGAAAAAAACATGAGAAAATACATAAGTTTTAAAACAAAAACAAATAAATTGAAACTGAAAAAAACCATCAACAAAAAAGTCTTTTGGGTAGAGAAACAAGCACAGGACACTTAAAAGTGAGTGACAAATATGTGAAAACTCTCCAATTTTTCTCTCGAGCTGCGTACTAAAAAACGAAAAGCATAACGTGATTTTTCGTTAAGATTTCTTTGTGCTATTTTTGCACGGAAAATTTCGTATTACCTCGTACGTTACGTATTAGGTTTTAAGCAAAGTACGCAGCTGAAGCGTAACAAATATAATTATTTTGATAAAAAAAAAAAAACAAAACCGACTTCCAAGGATCAAAACTGGGTTTTATGGTTTTTCTCATAGTTTCTATAGCCAGAACTGAACGAAATTGAAATGGGACTACACTGAAAGCACCAGCTTTCCAATACAAAAGGAATTATCAAAATTAGTTCACACAGTCCAAAGTTATGAGGTATAACAAACATAAAAACAAATACAGACGAATTGAATACCTCCTCCTTTTTGGTAGCTTTTTTTTGACTTTCCTTGCCCTATAATTATTATGTTTGAAATGCAATAATACTAAATTTAAATTAAACAACAAAAAAGTACGTATACGTCATAGTGTACATTTTTAATGTACTTATCTCTTGAAGTCTAAATTCATTTTATTTATTAAAAGTGTTTTAAGTTATACTTTTCTTGCAGCGTTGAAGCAAAAATTTATTTTTTGACAAGAAATGTCAAAGGGATTAACCAGTAACATTAAAAAAAATATGTGTGATCAGTATAAAATTGACATGAAACAAGAAGGTAGGTGGTTTTCGTTTTGTGAATATGAATATGAATTGTTAAATAACAAAATAATTTTAATTAAAAATATAGTGTTAGTGATCGATAATATTTTAAGTGTTACAATTTAATTTTATGTAAAATTGTTTGCGTACAAGTAAATTAAATTCAGTTAAACATTAGAAAAATATATTTAGTATGTATTTGTATTTTCATTTGCATTAAAAAAAAAATCATTCATCGGATTGTGTTTTACAATGTAAATACAAACATTTTAGAGGTCATACTTTTGCATCGAAAACCATTCTTCTCTTGGATGATTAGTAGGTTTCACTACAAATTTTCAATATTGAATGAACTATATATGAAGAAAAACTAAGAAAATAGAATAGAAGAAATAGAAGCAGAAATCAAACATAAATAATTTTCTACACACCTACCGACTTCGGGTAATCTTAGATATATTCTTGATAATGTGTATGAAGACGCCAATGCTTGATTGATGTTAAAGCTAAATATGTGCAGTGCATACTGTACAGATAAACAGGGCCGTCTTTAACTATCCTGGGGCCCTTGGGCACATAAGAATTTGGGGCCCTTTTGGAAAGTAAAATAAGTACAATGGTTGGCTTAAACGCAATGGTTATGGTTAAAAAGGGGTGCCAATATATCGTTCCATATAAAGTACCTAGTTTCTTCATTATTAACAGGGGTTCCCATTAATACGTGCATTGAGACATCAATCGTTGCCACTGCCAATAATTGTACTTTTTATACTGCCAATAATTATACCCTGTATCCGTTATAAGTTTCAGTTTGAAGAATTGAAAAAAAAAGAGCTGAAACGGATTGAGATTTGCTAAAAACTCGGTACAGACGATTTGTACGTAATTTCCAAGAGCGTTCCAAAAAGGAGGAGGTATTCAATTCGTCTGTATTTTTTTTTTTTTTTTTTTTTTTTTTATGTTTGTTACCGCATAACTTTGGACATAGTCAATCAATTTTGGTAATTCTTTTTGTATTGGAAAGCTAGTGGCTGCAGTTCAATTTCGTTCAGTTAAAGCCATAGGAACTATTAAAAAAAACCATAAAACCCCGTTTTGAATCATGGAAGTCGGTTTTGTTTTTTTTGATAAAAATGATTATAATGTCTCCTTTTCAACGGATATCTCCAATATAAAGTTTTCGAGATATTGCAATTTTCTCAAAAACGGATAACGATTTTGCTTTGAAAAAAAAAAAAAACATGTACGGGAAAGGTGCGAACAGTGAGACATCCTTTTTTTAAATTGGTATATCTTAGAATGTTTTCAAGATAGCTTAACCAAACTTTGAAGTCACTTTAAGACATATTTTATCTTAAAGTTGCAAGAAAAGTTGAAGTTAAAGAATGAAGGAGAGCATCACATTGGACTAAAATGTAGAAAAAGTCAAAACGTCTCACTGTCTCAACGTCTCACTGAAAGGGGTGCGATCAGTGAGACAGTCTTTTGTGAAACAAATTAACGAAACCGTCAAATAATTAGGTAATTGACAAGTATATAATTAATTAATTTATGTTACTTTAATCCATTTTTTTTTTTTTTCAAAAAAAATTACAAAGAAGCCAAAAAAAAAACGAAACAAAAAACGCTACGAAATCATGTTAAAATAATTTTTTTTAGATCTATGTCTCACTGTTTGCTTTTCAAAAATCTATATCTCACTGTTTTCCAGCGGAAAAAGTATTGATGTTTTTTTGCCGACGAATTGATTCTTTTTTCGTCTTTTAATGCAAATCTACACATATTTTTACACTGATTTGCAGTTTTGCAAACTTGAAACGAAGTTATTATTTAATTAAAAAGATAATAGAAGAGAATTCGTTGTTTTTATTAATAAATAATAAATAATTTTACCTACAGTGGAAAAAAAGATATTTTTCTTGTTTTTTGAAAATATTAATGTCTTATTTTTTTTTGAAAATTGAATTTGGGTTTGGTCGTTTGGATTTAAAATTTTGTCCGCATACAACGCCACATAATTTGTTTTCTTTATATATATTCCGTATAGGTGTAGAAAAAACTGCCCGACAAAAATGCTTTAAGAATAAAAGTACCTTCGGGGCCCCCCTGAGAATGGGGGCCCTGGGCACGGGCCCCGTGTGCCCTTATGGTAAAGACGGCATTGCAGATAAAGAGCAATAACCTCGCAACATTGAATGAGTTACTTAAGCATGAAGATGTAGGAAGAAGATAGGAAGAAGACTAGAATAGAATTTTTCGCTAACTTTGACATTTTTATGAATAATCCGATTGTATTACCAACAATTATTGCTTTCTGCTTTTGTGTTTTTCTTTTTTTTTAATGGAATTTTGGCTAAAAAGCTTGATGAATATTTTAACAAATTTGCGTCATTTTTAAATGCATGTTTTTCGTGAATATTTTCCAAAAAAAAAAATGGAAAAAATGGTATCAACAAATTTTACATTTTAACCACATAAAAAAGAGTTAACATTCGTCATTTGAGTAAAAGTAAAAAATTTGACAACTGATCCAATTTGCTGAAACTAATTAAAAAAGTTGTCCGAACTCACAATACAATTTTGTTTTTCATTACAAATTAAAAAAAAAGTATTTTTTCAAATAAAATAAATTGCACGACTGGGGTCGCACGTACTTGCTCTTATGCTTAAAGTAACTATAATGTTAAAGCTTTTAATTCAAGAAATTTAAAATTTGATATTTTGAAGAAATTTTATAAGTAGTATAAAAAATTAAATCTGTTTTTATAATTAATTAAACTCCGTTTTAAATTATCTTAAAACAAAAAACAAATATGCCATTTTATTTCTTGTATAAAAAGGTATTTTTAGAAAAAAATTTTCGAAAATTGTAGGAGCCGTTTTTTAAAAAAATAATTTTTTATGTATAAAAATTTTTTAACATTTTTCAAAAAAAAAGTTGGTATGCCATATTGAAGAAATAATTAATTTACACATAAAAACTAAATTTCAAAATTTTTCATTGATCCGTTTTCAAAAAATTGATTTTTCAAAAAAAAAAATTTTGAAATATTTTTTAAAAATCTAAAAATGCGTTTTTTGAAAATTTTCTAAATTTTTAATATTATCTTTACTTACACACGTTTGTATAAAAATTTTCATTTAAATCGGGTTAATGTTGTACGAGATATTCAGAAATGAAAAAACCCGTTCTATGACAGGTACCGTTAATAACGGTACAAAAAATATTTTTTTTATTTAAAAAGTTGGCTCTTATGTGTAGTACTACACACAAAAATTTTAATCAAAATCGTTAGAGCAGTTTTTGAAAAAAATTAACTTTTCTATTTCCGTTATATGGCAGGTACCGTTAGTTTTGGTGATAAAAAAAAATTTCAATTTCCCCTCTAGGGAATCACCAAAAACTGCTAACTACCAAGTTTGAAGAAAATCACTTCACTCGTTTAGGCTGAAGCTCCAGATAGAGACAGACACACAGACAGACAGACAGACAGACAGAATTGCCGGACCCACTTTTTTGGCATTCTCCATCATCGTAATGTCATGTAAAATTGTTATCTCGAGTTCGATTTTTTTTACGAGTCCTAAACTTGCCCTATAGTACCTATATCGCAAGTAAAAATTATTGCAACTGAAAAGAATTTATATTAAAAAATAAATTTTTTTTGCATTCAAAAAAATTTTGATTGGAAATAAAAAAATTTTGCACTAAAAAAAATGTTATTGCAACTGAAAAATATTTTGCATTCAAAATAAAATTTTTAGGTACTGCAAATAGAAATATTTTGCAATAAAATAAAATTTGTAGGTACTGCAAATAAAAATATTTTGCAATAAAAAAAAAATTTATTGCAAATAAAACATTTTCTGCATTGAACAAAAAATTCAATGCAAAATGTTTGCATTGTTTTTTTTTTTAATATTCGTCGAATTTCTTACTATTTTGGCTATTTGTTCATTATTATAGTTAGCTTATGTATGAGCAAATAGCCAAAATTGTAAGAAATTCGACGAATATTGAAAAAAAAATATTAAAATTTTTTATTTGCAATAAAATTTTTATTTTCATTGCAAATATTTTTTAGTTGCAATAACATTTTTTTTGATGCAAATTTCTTTCAGTTCCAATAAATATTTTTTTTTCAATGCAAATACCTATGTTTCAGTTCGAATGATAATACATAGATATGTATATATTTTTTTAATGCAAATATTCTTTGCAATATTAGCTTTTTTTTTTGAATTCAAATGCATTTTTTTTTAATTGATATTTTTACAGCCCTGATCGAAAGTTTCCCAATATTTCAAAACTATAAGTATTTTGAGCACAACCAACCATCAAAATATCATGTTTTTATCACAAGTGAATTCTTTTTCAATTCTTAGCCAGCTAACTAATATAAAATGTTCTACGTTCATGAAAAAAATAGTGCTTCCGAAGCTTTCCAATATTGTTTTCTATTGGAAGTCATGTGTTTAGAAAATTTCCTGTTCCACCAAAATAATAATAAATGAAGTAAACCCATAAATTTTTACCCAAACATATTATTTCTTTCTTCTTTGCCCAATCTACACGCAATAGATGACATATTTTCTTATTTTTGATCATAATAATAAATTGTCATATTGTGATTGTAATGTCGAATTCAGTTATGTTTAGGATTGCATAACTTTTGTACAGATGCAAGTGAATATCTAATGTTTTGTGATTAAACAAAATATAATATTTAAAGAATTAATCTGAACATTAAAAAATAAATTAAAATAATAATTTCAATATTGATAGAAATTTTAGTAAATTTGCAGTTTTATTTTTATAACTATAATTTTGTCAAATTTCTGTTCATGTAACCAAAATTTTGTTGTGTTTCTTTTTTTTTACCAATTACCTTTATCTTTCAAACGCAATTTGTTTTCATTATTTGTGCCCTATCAAACGTAAACAACAAATTGAACTTTTTAATTAAATCGTGCGAAACTTCTTTAGAGTTTGATAATTATTACCTATTGTTTTATGTACCTTTGATATTTTGTCATGCATATTACTGGTACTATATTGAAAATAAAAGTTTAAAATTAAAAATTGCATGTGAGAGCTTTTTTATAAATTTATATCAGATAGGTACAACTCCTAACCTATACTTTGTATAACCTTTTTTCATTAAAATAATTACAAGGAAAAATCCTATTTGAGCATTTATTGAAAACTTACAACAATATGCTCAAGTCAGTTTAAGCTATGAGTACTTTTCTAAGCCAACAGTTACGATTGAAAATTTTGTTGGTAATAACATCAGTTTACAGATCGGTTGCGCTTAGATGCAGGTTTATCGTTTAAACTTGGACTTTTCGCGATCGGAAGATTTTTTTTTTTATAAATGTTGTGTTTTTAAGTTAAAATATTAAGATTTTTCAAACCGTCCTCAATTTTTAATTTAACTTTTGTGCATAGTGACTTTACCCAAAAAAAGCTTGAAAGGTCAATAAAATCAGTATACTCGTACAATTTCGAGAAGAAGTTTTTTTAATAATATTAAACTAATTTATTTGAAGCATCTTTATTCAAGGTAATTTGTGAAACAGTACCTTGTAAAAGGAAATAATTTCCTGCTAACTTAAAATTTAAATCGGATTTCTAATTCAAAAGAAATATAAATACAAAATTCCTGATGAATTCATTGGGTTTTATCTACTTACCGGTTTTAACAGAAAATAAAAATCCCCATAAAATAATATTGGATATCCACAATATGCTGCAAAATCGTGGAATTGATTTGGATTACAGCGAAATATGCATTTAAGAAAAATAAAGTTCATAGAATTGGGTACTATTCGCGATTCATTTTCTGCAATGGACAAGATCAAACTTCAAGATAATTAAAAAAAAAAACTCACTGTTATTCGGATTTCATGAAATGATGTGACGTAATGCAGAAATATTATGCACTTTCTTATTTCTTGTTAATTTGTGTTCTTGTTAAGCAATATCAGAGTGAGATGTGTAAGACATATGCAAATCTAAGTCTTTAAGGACAACAACTTTAAATTGTTTTTGCATATTAAGCAATATGATTTACTGATTTGGAGACTGGTTTTAGACGGAATTCCCGGAAACTAAGATACATACCTATAAAGTACTTTGAAATTTCAATGCATTTAGAATTCTCATTTCCACAGTTTTCCATGTACCTACATATTACGCCTAAAGGCTAGATTTTTTGTGTTAGAAGTGCAAATATCTGAGAGTCTTTTGATAAACTTTCTAAGGTAAAACATTTTACATAATATATCAAGCATGTATCAATCTGTCTTACTTATTCGGGATTCGAACTTGTTAAAAAGTGAACAAAACGGCGGAACTAAACATTGAAATATGTTCGTCTTTTGTTGGAAGAAATAATTTCTATGTGTCTGTTAAACTAAACTGTGGACTGTGGAGAACTGAATTTCTCACGGCAAACCTTAAACTACTAAAATTATAATTATACTTTGCAAAATTTACCACAAATGTACAAAAAACGAAAAAATGTACAAAAAAATAC
Source organism: Episyrphus balteatus (assembly GCF_945859705.1). NCBI lineage: Eukaryota > Metazoa > Arthropoda > Insecta > Diptera > Syrphidae > Episyrphus > Episyrphus balteatus. The sequence continues at coordinate 80,429,667 of NC_079136.1, read as the reverse complement.
AGTCACATTTTGAGGAATTCATTAAAAAACTCAAATTGACTCCTAAAAGCCAGTATAGTTTGAAATTCAATCCATTCAAAAAAAAATAAAAAAATGTGTGGGTAGGTATAGTTACTAAAAGAACAATTCGCAGAAAGATCGAGAAAGACAATCTTGGAATGTTTACCGGAAAATAAATTGAAAAAATTAAACTCTCAAGGGAACAAGTTAGCTTGTTTATTTGCTTCTGGAACAAAGTAAAACAAATTTTTAAAGAGCCATTAAAGTTCTTTTGCTTTTCACGGAACAGCGAGAAAGGAACTTGTTCGTTTAAGGTCCATAAAACTTTTTTTTTTTTTTGCGAAGAAAAGAAGCGTACAAACATCTACCTTTAAGAATTTAATTTTTCCATATTGTTTTTATGAGGTTAACCTCTTCGAACCCAAGCTATGAAAATCACAATAAAAAAAAGGTTTTTTCAGTATTATCCTGTCAACAACATCACAACTAAGAAATATGAATAGCAAAAAGTTATTTTCCAAAATAATAAATAACAAAACTAATGTGTTACTCTCATGTTAGTAACGCACTGCCTATGACCACCAAAAAAAGTCGGACAACTGACAAAATAACTTTTTATAGAACAACATTGTATGCTACTTCTTCTAAGCCAAAAAACAAAACACTTTCTGGTTTAACATTTTTTATATCTTTTTTTTCAAAATTATGACCAAATATATATATTTTTTTTTTTTTCAAAAAAAAAAAATGTCAATTTCAGTCCCTTTTTCGATAAAAAAAAATAAATAAAAAATACTATATTTGACTAACTTTTTGTACTAATCTAGTAACTAGGCATTATTATCTCTCAATTAAGCCATCGAAACCTAAAAAATTATTTAATGGAATTTTTTTACGAATTTTTAAATATATGTTACATGAGAGTAACGCTGGGTCCGAAAGGGTTAAATACGATATTCCTTACAGCTCCGATTTTGATGATAAGTTATTTAAAACGTTCGGTAATTACAAAAAGCTACTTAAACCTCTCTAGGTTAAAAATTGCTGATGTTGCAGTATTGTTTTTTTTTTTTTTTTATTAAAATTAAGATTTTTGTGAACTCAAACAAAATTTTGGTTTAAATTTTATAAATTAAATGATATCAAAAGAGTGTTTAAAAAAAAAAACGCTTTTGAAAACTATTTTTTAATAGAATGTGGATGTATCTACTGGATATAGGTATTGTTGTTTCAATTCAGAAGAGGAAAAGGATTTGAAACAAATTTAAAACATAACTTCAATTTCATTGAATTTTCTTGAAATATACTAATTTTGGTATTAAAATATTTGATTTCCTCTATAACTTTGACAAACAAGACCTTTAATATTTTTTTGTATTTAACTTTCAACAACAAAGGCTATTGAATGAAGAAACTGTACAGCATAAATATTGCTACTTACGATTGATATGGCCATCAAATATTTTATCATGCAAAATTTTGGAAAAAGACATGTTAAAATTTTTTCAATTAATTTATTTTCAAAATCCTGAGTTTGAGCATCAGTTTTCCGAAAAAAAAAATCAATTTTTTCTCAATCCGTTTTAGTGATAAAATATGTTTAGTTGTAACTCGTAACTTAAGCATAATTTTTGACAAACTCCAAAAATAATATTTGTTAAATCTAACAATTTCTCTTAGCAAGGTTTTTTTTTCGTTGAGACAACTAATTTATCATAGACCTATACAAATACATTCCAAAGTTTAAAAAAAATCCACATAGTTGCTACTTTGCTAGTCATTCACCCAATAACAAACTAACTAAATAACTAGAGTGAAGTATAAAAGCTTACTAGAAAATTCTAGGTCGACTAGAAATAGTCATTGTTTTTAAAGCAAGCTCAATTTTTTGTGCATAATTAAACTTGGTGGTTGACAATCAATTTTATATTCTAAATTACTTTAGATTTATAAAAAAAGGTAGATTCAGTTTTTTTACGATACCTATATTATTTTCTTTTCTCACCTGCGTGATAATAAAAAATGCATTAACATGCAATTATAATTTGGGAATTGTAGATTGTTTCTCAATTTTAACTTTCAAATTTTTTATCTAACCGCAATGCGATCTAACCCTGGCACTGCCAATAGCCGAAGCTGCATTATAATTAAATCATTTTAAAATCGAAAAAAAATTCTACAGAAAAAAAAACATTTTAGGTTAATTTTACCAGAGGCGGCGCTAGACCAAAATGAGGCGTGTGCTAGAGTAAATTTTGGGGCCCCTGAGAAAATGAATTTGGACTATCATTTTGAAAAAAGTATAAAATATTCCGTCCAAGTTCAAGTTCAAAATTCTAATAACAAACTTAAGACAAAACGTTATATTTCAATGTAAGCCCTGTTCCTTTGGGAGGTGGCAAAGTACTACTAGTAGTTTACTAGCGATTTCCAAGACAGTAAATGATAGTACTAGATTAACCAAAACATCTACTAATAGAAGACTACCACTTCCAATGGAACGGGCTGTAGATGAAAAACAAAATGCACGACTCGATCTCACGAACTTTTTCTTAAGTTTCAGATTGCTTTTATTTTTAAAACTTTTTATATAAATAAGATTTTTTATTAAATGGTCTAAAACGTACATATCAAAAAAAAATTAATTCGTTCTTCAAATCAAACAAAATAACAACATCTAGAATGAATTTCAGCTATTTGATTTCTTTTATTAGGGCGCGTTATTAGAAAAAATCAAAACGTTAGAAATCGCTATAAACATTTTTCGGAAAAAAACTATTAAGTAAAATTGATATGAAATTTTGCAGACATTTTTTATCTACATTCCAAATTTCAGAAAAATTAAATGCAAAATTTTCTAAAATTTGACTATTCAAATAAAAAATAAAAATTAAACTTTCTTCATCAAACTATAGAAACTAATAAAAACTAACACTTGATTGCTTTTTTTTCATAAAATTGTTAGTCATTTTTGAGTAAATTGTACTTTTCTAAAATTGGTATAATATAATATAGCTATTTATTTTAATGTAGAAATTCTTGTTTTCGTCAGTTTCTCGGTTTCTTTTTTAGAATATAAAAATATCAATTGAATTACCAATTGGAAAAAGGGAATAAATCCATCTCATCTTATTGTTGGAAAAACGCAAATAACTGCACAACTTCTTTATTTGATGGTTCTAAGAATGTGGTTAGGCTAGTCTCACGTTAGTTTGAAAACACTTTTCAAACAACCTGTAACAATTGAAATTGTTTTTGTTGATGTTTACTTTCCTCTGTTAGATACTTATTAATCATTTTTTTTTTTACGAAATAACTGATAAATACATAAATTATTCGCATGTTTGTTTGAGAAAAATTTTTGATTTAAAACGGGTTTTTAAAGTTTGGTGGATTGTAAATCCGTCCGTATTTTGAAAAATCAATGAATCCGTAAAATGTGTTCGAATACGAACAGCGAAAATTCGAAAATTCCACCCATTCTTAACCTTTACAAAAAATTATTTCATACAATTTTAAATACTTATACAAAATTGAAAAATTGAAAAAAGAAAAAAAAAACTGTTTTTATCACTGAGATTTTGTAACAAAAAATGTAGATATTCATTTCATTGAGTTTTAAATTTAATTGGGAATTTTAAAAGCAAAATTTTAGATAATCCAAGTTGCTTGGCAAACTAATTATAATTATCTGCTTCACTTGAGATAAAAAAAAAAAAAAAACAAACAATAATCTTAAATTGTTTAATTTATTTTTTCTTTCCTACTTTTGCAAAAAGTGGCCAATGTATGCTTCGACTCATCTCAATGCAATTATGGAAATCGAGTGGAAACAAGCCAATTTCAATTATTTGATTGTTTTGAATAAAGAGAAGAGACATGGTTTTTCGCATTTTATTATTTCTGAGACATTTTCATTTAGCGCCCGCGGGGCCCCTCTAAGCGCGGGGCCGTGTGCGGGGGCACACTCCGCACACCCCTTCCGCCGCCTCTGAATTTTACCCCTCATGAGCCCCATTTTTGAAATAAATTTAATCAGTAAATTAAAAAAGGTTAATTTTTCCGCAATCTGAAACGCATTTTTTTTTCAACTCTATCTTTAAAATACGAGGCCTTAATAGTTGGAGTAAATTATTAATACTTCTAGCTAAAAAACTAGGACACTTGCAATTTCTTCAATCCATTCGAAATGGGCATACGATTTGAAGTTATTTATGATGATAACCCTTTAGGGATATACTATGCTGGACAAATAGTTAGAGGTCGAGCAATAATTCATTTAGAAGAATCGATGACAGTAAAGGGTAAGATGAAATCAAGGTTAAAATTGAAAACTATACAAAAAAAAAAATAATAAACTTTTTTTAAAGGTGTCAAACTACGTATGCGCGGATATGCCAAAGTTAGATGGGATGAACATGCTGTACCCTCGGACTCAAAAAACACACCAGTTATTGGTTCATATTACAGAAGTGATGAGGAGCGATTTTTTGAAAACACCACAGATTGTATTCATGCCAAAGGTGAGCCTAAAATAAAAAAAAAAAAAATAAAACACATTAATGAACAACCTTAATATTTTAACAACAAATTTTACTTTAAAAAAATATAATTTTTTTTGCTTATCCCGCGAGACAAAGTTCACTTTAGAAAGGGCTGCGGGATGTCAGCTTATGTAGGTGATACAAATTCAGGTTAATATAAAAGAAAGATTTCGTTTTTACGTAGCTGTAATTGTTGTTAAATTGATATATGAACACACTACAGAGGGGTTTTTGGAAAAAAATGTTTTTGGACCAAAAATAACATTACCTTTTATATACCAATTTTGAAAAAACGACTCTTACGACTCTGATTGAAATTCTAGTAATCGTTTTTGACAAGGTCTATCTAGTTATGAAAAAAAATTTTTTTTCAAAAACCGTTATATTAAAGGTTCCACAGAAACGATTTTTTAATTTCTGAATATCTCCAAATAACTTTTTCAATTATATCATTTTAAATAAATCAAAACCAAAATTTTGAAAAGAAAATAATTGTTGGATTTTTGAAAAATCAAATTTTCGAACTACATTTTGAAAACAAAACTAGAACTTAAAAATGTAGATATGATTTCGAAAAAAATAGGTTAATTTTTGTTTAAATTCTTCTTCAAAATTTTGAGTTTGACAAAACTATTCCTAAAATCCGCTCCATTAAAAAAAAAATATTAAAATTATAAAAAAAATTATTTCTTACATTCGGAGGCAGATTTCTGTGGATCAAAGTCTAGAAATAAGTTTTGGTTTACAGATATGAGTTCAAATTGAATAGACCTATGCATTTAGGTAAACAAATTACATTTTTTCAGATTTTCAAAAAATATTCAACAAAATCTAATTTAAGTCAGCAATATATTGAATTCGCGATTTTTTCAAACAATTTTGAACATTAAATTCAAGCACAAAACTTGTGTAGATTATATATTTTGAAGAATCGTTTTTGATGCAATATGAATCTCTATAGTCCATACAAATTTTATACAAACCAAGAACGACCAGCTGCCATATCCTGTGACGCAGAATTTTTAAATATATAATGAGCAAAAGTATCACTGGTGAAACCGAGAGTTCCAGGAGAATATAACAAAAATTTTCTTACATTTTTTTATAAGTTAGTATGTAATTTTTAATCAACACTTAAAAAAAAAAATCGCTTTCAAAAAATTGATTTTTCAAAAAAAAAAAAAAAAATGTTTTAATCAAAAGACTGGCAGAATTGTGGGATCCATTTTTTTTCTTGAATTTGAATCCCAAATATTGTTCATATACTTTTATTGCAAGTTAAATAAGGACAGTTTGTAAAGCATTGTTTTTTATGTTTAATATTATTCTTTTTTTAAATTCATTTATCAACATATTTCAACTTTTTTTTTTTAGAATGTATATCAGATTTGCCAGCTGGAACACATACCTACACATTTGAATGCCCTTTGCCTCCAATGTGTCCTTCGACTTTTGAAGGTACTTATGGCCGCATACGTTACGATATAAAAATAATTGTAGAACGACCGTTATTGTTTAACAAGTCACATTCTATGGAATTAAATGTACTTCAACCTTTAGATCTAAATCGGCTTCCTGTCTTGCGTGTAAGTTCCTAATCAACTTTTTAAAACAATATTTGTAATTTTTACCTATATTAGATTCCAGCTAAAATGGAAGTCCTGAAATATTTTTGTTGCGGTCCATGCATCTCAAAACCACTTGTTCTTTCTCTTGGTATACCACAAACCGGCTATGTGCCAGGAGAATTGGTTCATTTTATTGTTAAAGTTGTCAACCACAGTAAAATAATGGTGAGACAAGTGCGACTGGTGTTAAATCTTGTAGCTTTATATTCAGAAATAAGACGCAAAGAAACTTGGACTGAAAAAATTCCTATTGTTAAAAAGGAATTTGGACCATTTGAAACAGATGATTTTGAAATTAAAGATACAATTCGAGTTCCACCAACACCAATAACCAGTGAAGAGCATTGCAAAGTTATAAAAATTACCTATGAAATAGAAGTAACAGCCAATTATAATGGAGCGCACAAATCGTCAAATGTTTCGATTCCAATTACAATAGGAAATGTCCCTTTTATCGCAAACTTGAATGGAATATCTGAAGACACTGTAATTTCAATTTTAAAAAATCGAATTTCAACTGGACGTCATATAAACTTGAATTTTGAAATGCGTAAGTTCTTTATAAAAGATAATAATTCAGCAAAACTAATATTTTTAATATTTCAGCATCACCTTCGTATAAGAAAGCGTTGTATGTTAAATCATTAAAACCAACAATCCTCAAGGAAACGTCTTTTATACCGAGATATCCTTTCTATAAATATTGAATTTATCCGTATGAGGAAAAATGACAGGTTTCTGCAGACACTTATGCAAAAAAAAAGTTAATATTTCAATTAAGGTTGCAGTACGACAAGGTTTTCATATAAATTTGCCGTCTGTGAAAAAAGTGTACAGTGAAAAATTTTAAATTAACGTCAAATATACATATGTACATAGTACATATGTAGTTCGAAAATGTAAATAAAAATAAGGCAATTTTACTGACTCAGTCAGATTACAAAAATGATTTTGAGCTCAAATCCATTATTATTAAAGACAAATAAGCTATTAAATATTATAAAATAAAAATAAATAAATAATAAACCATAATAGACCAGGGTCGATAATTTTTGAAACCAAAAAAAATCATAGTAGAATGAAACCCATTGGAAAGGGAGGTGAATATGATGAAAATTAAAGGAAAAATAAATTACGGGCGAGCCGAGTTCGGGAAGTGGGTGGGTTGAGTTTTTAATGGTAAAAAATGGTATATCTCGATTTCCGGCAAAACTACAAATCCTATAAAAAAAAGTTGTATGGCAAAGTTGTAGGTAATACAAAGATCTACAACTTTTGTATCAACATTTTTTTCACATAACCTCAAAATGTATGTGAAAAATTAAAAAAACCGAGTTTTTGGTTTTTTATTTTTATCTTTTTCAAAAACAAAAATTTTTCTACGAAATTTGGTGAAAACTTACCTTATTATGTTCCAAATACACAGTAATTTATTTGATTTGAAATATTAATTTGTTCACCTTATTTTGACTTAATACCAAAAAAACAACCTAATTTTCAATCGAAAATTCACGTGTCAAAATATCAGCTTTTTTCAAAAAGTCGGTGGCCATTTAGTTCGTTAAAATGTCTATTTTCTGATGGTGTAAAAAAAATTTTACATTAGTATACTTTAGAACATGTTTTAGTAAAATTCAAAAAATGAAAAAAGCTTGAATTCGAAAAAAATTTTTTATCATTGTTTACAATTTTGGCCATTTTATTCAAATTTACACTTTAATTACTCAAAAAACGTAAGATTAATCAATGTTACATGAAATCTTACGTTTTTTGAGTAATTAAAGTGTAAATTTGAATAAAATGGCCAAAATTGTAAACAATGATAAAAATTTTTTTTCCAATTCAAGCTTTTTTCATTTTTTGAATTTTACTAAAACATGTTCTAAAGTATACTAATGTAAAATTTTTTTTACACCATCAGAAAATAGACATTTTAACGAACTAAATGGCCACCGACTTTTTGAAAAAAGCTGATATTTTGACACGTGAATTTTCGATTGAAAATTAGGTTGTTTTTTTGGTATTAAGTCAAAATAAGGTGAACAAATTAATATTTCAAATCAAATAAATTACTGTGTATTTGGAACATAATAAGGTAAGTTTTCACCAAATTTCGTAGAAAAATTTTTGTTTTTGAAAAAGATAAAAATAAAAAACCAAAAACTCGGTTTTTTGAATTTTTCACATAAATTTTGAGGTTATGTGAAAAAAATGTTGATACAAAAGTCGTAGATCTTTGTATTACCTACAACTTTGCCATACAACTTTTTTTTATAGGATTTGTAGTTTTGCCGGAAATCGAGATATACCATTTTTTACCATTAAAAACTCAACCCACCCACTTCCCGAACTCGGCTCGCCCGTAATTTATTTTTCCTTTCATTCTTATCATATTCCCCTCCTTTTCCAATGGGTTTCATCCTACTATGATTTTTTTGTACTTTTTAATGTTTTTGAAGGCATCGGCACTGGTCTATAAACGAAAATTCCAGTAAATAAAATATATGAATGTCATATTATTTTTTTTTTAAATTATGTACCTACATAACAAAATTTGTCTCATTTTTAGGTATTGTTATTTATTTTTTAGTTGTTATTGTTTTATTAGTAAAAAAATATAAATAAATAATAATAAAGTTTATAGAGACCACAACCATTGTTTTTTTATATTAATTTTAACAAAACACGTCAACGAACTCGTACGTCTACCCCACCACTTCAAAAAACATTTCTTAAACTTTATTCGTAAGTGGTGATCAATTTTATACATTTTAGATTTATTTTTTTGTTAAAATTCTAAAATAAGTAATGCAAAAAAACATATATGAATTTTTTGTTTTTATAAAACATCTATTGCAGTTTTTGTGTAGATTCTATAAAACCATACTTTAAACTAGCATTTTACTTCCCCTTCCTAAAATTTTTTATTTTTTTAATCTTTCATTAGAAAGTTGTTAAATAGTTGGGAATCTATTTTTCAACACATTTTTTATCTCAAACGCTGTTTTGTCACAAATTTATTAACAGTTCTAAGTTTTAATTAAACTTAACAACTTTTATTTTAGAACAGCAGCCTGAAAAAATTGTATTAAGTGACACTGGTTTATTATTTTAAACGCTTGCCCTGTTAAAAGTTGTATATCTATCTATTTTAAAAGTTGAACTTAGAACGAAAGATATTGTAATTCAAACAAAATTCAAGAAAGACATTCTAATTCAAACAAAAATTCAACAAAAGCTAACAATTGTACATTTAGTACAAGTAAAATAGGCATTTAAAAAAAAAATTGTTACACTCATGAAACTTGGCAAAAAGTTTGCTTTTGGGATAAGAACCAAGGACAAAAAAAGTCTATAAAAAAAAGTTGGCATCAAAAAAGCATCAAACAATACCTTGAAAACATGTGTCTTATGATGATATTCGCACAATTTTTTTCAGTATATTTTTGACCTTCACCCCCTCCCTCTTGTCCGCGAAAAAATACTCTTCCACATAACTTTTTTTATAGACTTTTTTATAAATTTTTTGCCAAGTTTCATGAGTGTAACAATTTTTTTTTTATTCCTTGATTTTATGTACTATTTTACCTCTACTAATTATCCGAATAACAGATGTGTAGTAATTTATTTGTTTGCCTTTTTTTTAACGAAAGACACTATTTTAATTTTTTATTTTGTGTTGTTGTCTCAATGTTGTGTAACGAAGCGTCACACTTTCCTTTCCACCGCAAACCAATTTAATTAAAGCTGTATGGAAACCAACCATCCCGGACTATAAACCCGAAACCAAATTAATAAAACGTCCCGGACTATGCCATCAACACCAACAAAAAGAAATCAAATTAATTAAAACTATTTGGCAACCGCCCATCCCGGACTATAAAACCGATACCAAAACAACTGAACGTCCCGGATTATGCCATCAATAGCAACAACACAAACACGACAACATACATTTTGTTTTATACTCAAAACTATTGTTATTATTAATTTAACATCAATTTTACCGTTTAATTTTATATAGTTCACACTTGCTTTGTGTAAAAATATTACTAAGTAGATGTAAGAATTTCCGAATAAACGAGAGATCTTTTGAATCTACTTGTAGTAGACGATTTCTCCCTCAATACACCTATTTAAGCCATAATAGATATACCGTATTGTTGTAAATTTTTGAATGTTGGCAAATTTCCGTTTTGACGTTAGCTAGGTAGTTTTAGCGTCTCTTTCCGAGTCCCCCTTCTCATTTTGAGTTAAGGGCATTACTTCCGACCGTTAGGTATAATTCTCGTCTCTATTCGAAGCCACCATCTCATTTGGAGTTTGGTCATAATTCCCGAAGCCACCATCTCATTTAGAGTTTGGTCATAATTCCCAAAGCCACCATCTCGTTTGGAGTTTGGTCATAATTCCCGAAACCACCATCTCATTTAGAGTTTGGTCATAATTCCCGTCTCTATCCGAAGCCACCATCTCATTTGGAGTTTGGTCATAATTCCCGAAACCACCATCTCACTCTGAGTTTGGTCATAATAGCATATTTTGGTCACCGTAGGGTTTATTTCTTTTATCTCCGTCCGAGATCCCCTGCTCTCCTGGAGTGTTGGGCATTATTTTTAAGTAGTATATAAGTTTTATTTAAAATTGTTATTTAAAGAAAGTAGAGCACAATAAAGAACGATTCTATAGTGAAAATAAAGAATTTGAGTTTTGGTTTTTCTTCTATAGCCGAGTTTTACTGTGCTTTCTTCGGCAAAACCCTGGAACCGGCGAGCTTACCTCAGCCTTTGATAAAAAAGCATCACATTTTGGCGCCCGAGCAGGGACCTTTAGAAGATTCATTCTGATACTTTCCGCCGACCGACCCGGAATCTTTTAAAGGTTCTACCGCCTTCCGCCGCCGTCCGCTTTCCGCTCTTTTAACTCGAAATCACTTGTTCTTTACAATCCGACTTTCACTGCCCGATATGTCCGAGGCAAACGCTTCACCGCCGCCAGACGATGACCGTCCGTTCAGGAATCTTGGTTTCATCTATTTGATGAAGAAAACCGAACTAATCGAAATGCTCAAAACCCGTGATTTAGATACTGCAGGAAACATGCAGGACCTACGGCAACGTTTAAGTCAGCATTTGAAACAAGTTCGTGCACTTGCTTCTACTCAAAATTTATGCGAGAAATGGATTAATCTCACTCAGCAAAGGCTTGACGCCGCGCTATCCGACGAAGCAAATGACACCGAAGACGCTTCGAAAGAAGAAGCACCCGATACCAGTCCGACAAGTCTCGAAAAAGATCTAAAAAACCCTTTACATATTCAGACTTCTTTCAATGTTCCAACTATGATACCCGGCCACCAGCAACCACTTTCAAACAACTCCGTTGTTTCCGCTAACCATCCAGCACCCTTCCAGCAGAGTTTCATCTCTCATCCAGACCAGACTCAATTTACTTCCGCAAAAGCACCACCACTTGGACCTTCAAATCGACTCACTCTGAGTTACGAGGCTGAGGTGATGAACACTGTGCGCAAGTGGGGCCTGCGATTTGATTCATCTGGAAACCCCCTTGAATTCCTGGAAAGAGTAACAGAACTAACACTGTGCTATAACATCCCTCCAAATGATATGTTAAGAACACTACCTGAGTTATTCCGGGGTACTGCATTAGAATGGTTACGTATCAAAAGCGAAACTTTCACAAAGTGGGAAGACTTTCGCGAAGCTTTCATACGTTATTTTTTACCGGCCCGCTATCTTCATAAGTTAGAAGAAGAAATACTTCGCAAACGCCAAGGTCCCCGTGAGCGTGCTAAGGAGTACATCTTAGCTGTACAGTACCTCATACGACAACACCCTCGTATGTCTATAGCCGAAAACTTAGAAAGAATCTTTGACCACATGCGACCTGAATACAGGTTCTACATTCGTCGCCGAGATTTGGACACATTAGACGAGTTGATGACTCTTGCAGAGGAATTTGAGTCCATCAAAAACGAAGAGCGAAATATCCGACCGACAGTTTCTGCAGCCTCCCCTGCACAGTCGTTTCCCCGCGATCCACCAGCAACCGTTCCATATAATAGGGATACCCATTGCTGGAACTGCAAGCAAAGAGGCCATCGTAAAGAAACTTGCCACCGACCGTTCCGTCTCTTTTGCTCCTTCTGCGGCGAGGATGGTAAATTAACCAAGGACTGTCCTTGTCACCGAAACCCCGTTGCAGTTGTTTACTGCCCGCCCCGCCAAGATCCCCGATATTTCGTCCCTATAACAGTGGACAACCGCACGTTCCAAGCATTGGTCGACACCGGTTCTACAAAAACTTTTATAGGCAAATAGGTACGACAAAAGTTTAAAGAACTTGACTTACCGGTGCGGATTAATTACGAACCGATTCATATGGCCAATGGAAACCCAGTTGCTACGAGTGAACACTTCACCACCACATTCATCATTGGAGACACTGAACTAACAGGAGATGTAACATATTTACCTGCTCTTGCAGAAGACGCAATCCTAGGAATGGATTTAATGCAACAAGCAAACATTCAGCTTTACATAGCGGGGAAACCCATTACCGGAAGTAAACCGATCCAGACCGAAAACTCAGCTGTTTGCCATGTTACATCACATCTCCTTGTCGAACAACCGCAAAAACTTAACGAAGACCTGAATAAAAAATTACCGAAATTCAAGAAAATAAATAATATTTCCAATGTCCTAGCGAACCGCATCAAGCAGCTTCATTATCCAGAAATTCCAGTCAGTCAAGTAGCAGCAGCCGAGATGAGGAGACCTCTATCTCAAGCCATTGACACCGCCGAAAAAATGAATATGAATCATAAGACCAATAAAGATAGCAAAAGTTCTCGTACCCAGCCATATGGAAGAACAAATACTAGCAAAGACCACCCGAGCCAGGCCGACTTGGAAAAAGGACGACGGTTCCACCGATTGTCTTCTCCAGAGAGACAGCTTCCAGAGCCAAGCCGTGGAGTCCCTCCAATCGCCGAACCGAGCCGCCAGCAATTCGCCAGCCAACCGACAAAGGTTCACGGCAAACAACTGCCACTACCTTTTGCTCTACATGGAAGCCGTGCTCCTGTACCAAATGACCCGTGCCTCCGCCAACGAACGGCAACAAGCCATTTTCGCGCTCCTCCGCGACCAGATGCGCCCTTACAAATCACCGTCAAGTCATTACCCGCCGGGTAGAGAACCTGGCAAAAGAAGCTGCGAAGCCGATCCCCCCGAAAATTCCAGTTGCACAGAGGATGGCTGAGATTCGAGAGGAGAGGAATGCAGCCGAGGAAGCTTGGTGCAAGCTGAACCCGCCATTACCAAGATCCAGAGGTTTCGTAGCGACAACCGGCCAGATTGCCTATTTATCTGGCGCATATAAATTAGGCGCCTGCCTACCAGAAGATGCAGCTGGGTTGTACGACTTTTATGCTGTACCACCAGCAACGGTAACCACACCCACTTTAGTACCAATACCACCGGCATCATTACAAGCATCCGCTTTACCACCGGCACCATTACAACCATCCGTTCTACCACCAGCACCATTACCACAATCCGCTTTACCACCAGCACCATCAACACCATCCACTTTACCACCAGCAGCAACACCACCAGGTGCAAAACCACCAACCGACCCGACTACTGAACCACCTGTTTTCGACCCGTCCAAAGGGATATACCTGAACCGCGGGTTCTACCCACACAGAAGATTTACAATTCAGTGTCCCTGGGGGCCTGTTTTGGTCATGTTAAATAGAGGCAACAACCGCGCTTCTCTCCGTTTCGGGAACTTCAAAAAAACTATCAACATTCCCATGTAAACATTACCGCTTCCTGAATTAATTATTTTTTTGTGTTACACCTAATGAAATCTACTTTTTTACTTGCTCTATAGGGCAAGTATTGGTTTCGTGTAGAAAAAAAAAAATCGAGGTTTTAATCAAAACCAACATTACGATGATGGAGAAGATCATAAAAGTGGTTTTCGTCATGCCGTCCGTCGGTCTGTGCGTCTGTGCGTCTGTACGTCCATCTGTACATGGAGCTAGGGCCTAAACGGATGGATGGATTTGCTTGAAACTTGGTACAGATGATTTTTACGTAATTCCCTAGGACCGTTTTTTTTATTTTTTTAATATCTCTAATTTAACGCATATCTCCCATATAACGTTTTCGAGGTATTTCAAATTTCTCGAAAACGGCTCTAACGATTTCGTTTAAATTTGGTGTGCGCAGTACTCTTATTGATTTCAACAAAACTGCGTTTTTAGTATTTCTCAAAAAATGCCGAGAGCGGAAATATGGCGTTGCCGTTGTTCAAAAATTGACATTTTTTTTAAGTTCATATATTTCATCAAAGCATAAGTCAATTTTTTCAAAATTCACAGACATCATAGGTATTGAAGTGTAAAATGTAAAAAAAAATTAAAAAAAAAGTTTTTCAAAAAATATTTAAAATATTGAATTTTTTTAACTTTCGATTTTTTTTTTTTGTTTTTATTTTTTTTTTTCTCCACAAAATCTTAAATTTCCAATAGATATTTAAGATAAAGAAGCTTTGAACTACAAGAGCAAGTACGTGCGACCCAGTCGTGCATTTTATTTTCTTTTACTTTTTGTACTTATTCTTGTATTTAATAAAATCTGAAGTTCTGAAAAAAAAAACAACAAAAATAAACAAAAAAAAAAAAAAAACAACAAATAAAAAAAAAAACAAACAAACAAAATATAAAAAAAAATAAAAATAAACAAAAAAAAAAAACCGTTATTATGAATTAAAAACAAAACAAATTTTAATTTTTATTCTTATCATTTTTTTCCTTTTCTTATATTTTTTTCCTACCGCCACACAGTGTGTCGTCCCCTTATGATAAATCACTTTTTTTTTTGTTAAAAATTAATATTTTTGCTATTAAAATATAATTTAGAAGTGTCAACTCATATGAAAACATATTTATATTACAAAATAACCCAGGTTATGTATTCAAAATAAGCTCCGAAACATGAGTATCTCGGAAATCGAAAATATTTTGAGGAATTTATGGGAATCTTTGAGAGTATATATTTCACGTTTGGTAATTGTTTGAAAAATTTTGTTAATGTTATTTTGTTTATTTGAGTGTTGTTGTAAAACGTATAACAAAAAAAATTTAATTTATAAAATTATATATGAGTTATTAAAATTTCTTTGATAAATGGCCAAAAAAAAAAAATTTAATTTTTAAACTTAATTTAAAAAAATACTTATTAAATCATATCGATAATTTTTTTATATTATTTTGCCATAGGCCTATACTTAATATTGGCAAAGTTTGGTCTGCTTCTGTTTGCGATTACCAGAGATATTCACATTTATGTGCTACGAGTCAAGTACTCAAAATAATTCAGTTTTTGAGAAACATCTTCAAGGGGATCACAAAAATGAAAAAATCGATGTTTTTAATAATTTGTAGCCATACACAAGTAACAAAAAGCTGTTTATGTAATTAAAAATATTTTAAATATTGTGTTCAACAAGAAAAAAATTATATTTTTCTGCATACTAAATTTTTAATATAATTACTTGACCCGGCCACGCTCTACTGTGTATTATAGCGTATTTACCAACCTCGCCGATATAAGAATTTACGAAAATGCAAATAAAACGTTATTTTAAAATTTGAAAGCGATTGACAAAAAACTATTCGAGATTTGCTATGAAACGCAAATAAACATACGATTTTTTTGTATAGAAAAGATAAACAAAACAAGTTGACTTCAATTTAAGATTTCTCAAGGTAGAAAAAAGATATTGAAAAGATTTAAACGGGCTTTAATAGAAACTGTCACAAATTTACTTAAAATAAATCACCACGTTCAAGAACATAACCTCAAAAACTGTTAAAAAACGACATTTCAGATTTTCTAACGGGAATATTTCAAAAACGTGATATGATAGAATTTTTCTGAGTTCGGATTCGAGTTCAACACACCAAAAACCTTACGAAAAGTATATTTTTGTTTATATATAAAATAAAAATTAATTTTGCTCACAAGTGGCTTCTTCAATAAATGTTAATTTCATAAATTATACATAAAAAAAAAGTAATAGGTTGTTTAATTTGTTAATTTGTAATTTTGTTTTCTATTCCTGCTATAAAAACACAAAAAAAGATATTAAAACTCCAAAAACTTAGCTGCAAGTATTTATGATAAACTTTTGTATGGGCTCGACACACTGTGCGCCATGAAGAGTTTGAGACGAGAAGGTTCTCGTCTTCCAAAGAAAGGGGGGTGTGTAACGAAGCGTCACAATTTCCTTTCCACCGCAAACCAATTTAATTAAAGCTGTATGGAAACCAACCATCCCGGACTATAAACCCGAAACCAAATTAATAAAACGTCCCGGACTATGCCATCAACAGCAACAAAAAGAAATCAAATTAATTAAAACTATTTGGCAACCGCCCATCCCGGACTATAAAACCGATACCGAAACAACTGAACGTCCCGGATTATGCCATCAATAGCAACAACACAAACACGACAACATACATTTTGTTTTATACTCAAAACTATTGTTATTATTAATTTAACATCAATTTTACCGTTTAATTTTATATAGTTCACACTTGCTTTGTGTAAAAATATTACTAAGTAGATGTAAGAATTTCCGAATAAACGAGAGATCTTTTGAATCTACTTGTAGTAGACGATTTCTCCCTCAATACACCTATTTAAGCCATAATAGATATACCGTATTGTTGTAAATTTTTGAATGTTGGCAAATTTCCGTTTTGACGTTAGCTAGGTAGTTTTAGCGTCTCTTTCCGAGTCCCCCTTCTCATTTTGAGTTAAGGGCATTACTTCCGACCGTTAGGTATAATTCTCGTCTCTATTCGAAGCCACCATCTCATTTGGAGTTTGGTCATAATTCCCGAAGCCACCATCTCATTTAGAGTTTGGTCATAATTCCCAAAGCCACCATCTCGTTTGGAGTTTGGTCATAATTCCCGAAACCACCATCTCATTTAGAGTTTGGTCATAATTCCCGTCTCTATCCGAAGCCACCATCTCATTTGGAGTTTGGTCATAATTCCCGAAACCACCATCTCACTCTGAGTTTGGTCATAATAGCATATTTTGGTCACCGTAGGGTTTATTTCTTTTATCTCCGTCCGAGATCCCCTGCTCTCCTGGAGTGTTGGGCATTATTTTTAAGTAGTATATAAGTTTTATTTAAAATTGTTATTTAAAGAAAGTAGAGCACAATAAAGAACGATTCTATAGTGAAAATAAAGAATTTGAGTTTTGGTTTTTCTTCTATAGCCGAGTTTTACTGTGCTTTCTTCGGCAAAACCCTGGAACCGGCGAGCTTACCTCAGCCTTTGATAAAAAAGCATCACAGTTGTGTGTAAATTGATATAAAAGTGTATTAACCCTAGTTTACAAATTGGCGTTCGTGCGAACCCCAACGCATGTTTAAATGGTTATAACTTTTTTCTAAATCGTTTTTTCGACTTGGGATGAAAACTCAGTGAACGAAATTAATTTTTGTTTACGTTTTTTGTTGTTTTTTTTTCCATAAAAGCGGTTTATATAATTTTCTGGAATTTTTTTCTGAAAAAAAGTCACAAACCAAACTTGGGGTTCGTGCGAACCCCAACGCATGTTTTACTTTTTTTTAAATCGTTTTTTCGACCTGGGATGAAAACTCAGTGAACGAAATTCATTTTTGTTTACGTTTTTTGTTTTTTTTTTCCATAAAAGCGGTTTTATATAATTTTCTGGAATTTTTTCTGAAAAAAAGTCACAAACCAAACTTGGGGTTCATGCGAACCCCAAGACTTTAAATGGACTATTTTCAACAATTTTTATTAGGTATATTTTGGCAAAACCAAACACGTGTTATCATAAAAAGACACCGCAACTGTCACCTTAATCAATAACAGAAAGAGACAATGCATCAAATTGTTGATAATGAACAATTAGAGGTGCATAAAAGCTTTGGGGTTCGCGCGAACAATTTGGGTTATTGCATTATTTTGCGTGCGGTAAACTAGGGTTAATAAAACAAAAATTTTAAAAATTTATTTAAAATTAAAAAAAAAATTAAACTTTTTGTTTTATTTAAAGTTATATTTATTTTATGTTTAAATTTTAGAAAAAGATCACAACATTTTTTAATTTTACAATTTAATTAGCGACGCGTTTCGGATATTTGTCATCCATCATCGGGCTTAATTTGTTGACTTTTGGTGTAATGGCCAATTTGATCTCTTGGTGTTGCTGGTATATTGTTGTTTCGTTTTTTTATTGCTGTCCGTTTTCGTAGTTTATTGCTGTGTTATATAGTGTGTTGTTTTTAATTCTTAGTTTGTCGATTAGTAATATGTCTTGGTTTGTTCTATTATCTTTATATATCTCGTATTCTTCGAGTGCGTCTAACTTTGTCTCTTTCTTACATATGTGTAAAGGTGTTAAGTTTTTTCAAAGTTGGTATAGTTGCGATTTTATTCTATTAGGTGCTGTCCAAATGTTGATCTTGTATTTTGTTTTGGTTTGTGTTCTGTGAATCTTTCGTAGAATGTTCTACCTGTTTGTCCGATGTAGATCGCAATTAATTTTTTAGACACTTGACATTGTTTTATTTTGTTTTATGTTTTAGCTTAGTTTGAATATTAATATTGGTTTTAAATGAAAACTTTCTCATACCATACCAAACAAATTTTTTCTTAGGAATCACAATACTTTGTATCAACTACATATATGTAACTGCAGTCGATTCTTAATCCCGCTAAAGCAAATGGTCATTAGAACTATGTCGAAGCGAAAAAAATTATAAATGTTGGATTTTCTGTACTTATAATTTTATAACTAACTTGTAAATTTGTTCGCAATTATTTTGTTTTATATTGTGCATGTGGGAGGCTGTATTTTTTGTTTACTAACCACTAACATGCACTTTTGATGAGCCTCTGTTCGTAGATAAAAGCTTGTTCTAAGCTTACTACATCAAAAAATATGAATATATAGTCTCTAATCGTGCGCATATATGTGCAAAAAATTGGTATTTTAAAATGATTTCTGACCGAATAACGGGAAAAACAAGTTTTTTTGTCCCAAGTTTTTTGACCATTTTTAACCATTTTTTATTTTTATCTTTTTTTCTTCAACATATAAATGAATGAAATTTATACTGTAGATAAATAATAGACAAAATTTTAATCAATTTTGTAGGCACAATTTGAAGATAACGGTAAGATAATGTTCTATTTTTCAACAGGTTATATCTTTTGAGAGCAAATACAAATTTGATTTAACTTTATTGAGCATCCAATAGTATAACCTTTCATTTGATATATCACACATAACTGTACATTCACTACAAGTTACACAATGTTAAATTAAAAAGATTGCGAAATACCTCAAAACACCTGTGGAGATCTGTTGATCATGAAAAGCCACCAGTGTGGGAAGTACCGTATTGTCTTTGTCAGTTTCGAATTTCGACATGGTTGGCTTTAAAAAATTCTAACTTTCTTTTTAGGCATCGCAGAAATAAGATTGAAACGTTATATGAAAGGTGAAATAATGAGCTTTCACATGATATAAAATTTTGTATAGATTGTCATTAAAAAAAAAATTGATTCAATAGCGTGAGAAGATTTTTGTCTTTTTTTGATGAAAATTGATCAAGTTCAAAAAGTTTTAGCTCTTTTTGTAGATGTATAATATACATGATCGATATATATCTTTTGAGCTGAAGCAATAAGCTTTCAGATGGTATAAAATTTATTATAGGTTGTTATATCAAAAAAATGGATTTTTTGGTTATGAAAGCGATTTTTTCACTTTTTTTATAAGAAATGATTGTTTTTAATAAATTATTTTAA
This sequence comes from Episyrphus balteatus, assembly GCF_945859705.1. Taxonomy (NCBI): domain Eukaryota; kingdom Metazoa; phylum Arthropoda; class Insecta; order Diptera; family Syrphidae; genus Episyrphus; species Episyrphus balteatus. Next base: position 80,409,595 of record NC_079136.1, on the reverse strand, counting down.
TACTTTTTGCGCATCGTAAAAATTTAAAAATGGTTTTATTCTTTAGAAGAAATTTTTGGCTTTTTTTTGTTAGCTTTTAAAATAAGAAAATTAATATAATGAGAAAAAAAAAGGTAAATTTTTTAAACTTTTTCTTGTAAATTATGATTGTTTGAAATAAGTAAACGTAATTGACACATTTTAAACAAAAGCACACAACCAGTTTTCTAACGGCGTTATCACGTAAAATCAACGTCCGTAAACCGGCTTTACAGACAACCTCTTTTTTTTTAAATAGCTGCGTTCCTTTGCATGGGTGCATTTATTTTTTTTGTGGATTTTTAACAGTCAAACGCTAAAGGACTGTTCTTACCCCCATTTCCCCTACATTACTACGACCCAAAAAAGATGCATTTAAAGTTTTTTTTTTTTTCAACTACTTTACTAACGGAAGGTACATACTTCTCGTATTTTACTTTGGCCTCTTCTGAACAACTGATTTATGCGCAATTATCATATACGTATCCAACTGTAAGAATTTTTTCACTCAAAAATTCACTCCAGACAGTTTATTGATAAATGTATTTTGTTTGATTGTGTGTTCGTGTTGTAACAAACCCTATTGTTTTTATCATAGCCTTCAATTTATTGTAAAGTCATATCTTGAAATGAATCAAACTATAGATAATGGTCAACAAAACGTTATTGTTTTTAGAAAAAAGTGACTCATTATTCTGTTATCACTCCGTGCGTTTTGTTCCACGTGATTAATTCAAAATAAATAAACAAAAGTAAAGTACATACTATTATCCATGCATATCTATCTATCGATAAGAACTTTCATCAAGAAAGGTTAAAAAATCAATGCAAAACAATTTTATTTCAGTAAGCTTTTTAGCAATCTTCAACAATATTCGATTTCATTCACAAAATGGGTATCAGATTTGAAATTCTCTTCGAAGAAAATGCGAACGGAACGTATTTTACGGGTCAAGTAGTGAAAGGTCGAGCTATAATACACGTGGATCAGGAGATTCCAATTAAAGGTACCTACATTTTTCTCTTAGATATTTGAAAATTTTAAATGAAATGTCTATTAAAATTCAAGGAGTTCAGTTGCGAGTACGAGGAAATGCAAGAGTTAGATGGGAAGAAGATGACGCTGATGGAAAATCATCAGATACACATTTTGACGAAGAAAAATACTTCGATACGGTTACAGAATGCATTGATACAAAAGGTAAGAAATTAGTAGAATTTCTTTGAACTTGATTTATTTTCGAAATTTTCGGAAACTCTCAACAAAACACTCACTTCAATTTATTATTCTTTTTTAGGTCATGAACAAATTCTCAACTCTGGGACACATGTCTTCAATTTTGAATGTGCTCTGCCATCAGAATGTCCTTCATCATTTGAAGGCCGTTATGGCCGAATACGTTATGATACAAAAATAATTATTATACGTCCGCTGGCGTTTAACAAATCCTATTCAATGGGATTTAGTGTACTGAAAGTTTTTGATTTAAATCAATACCCCGAATTGAGAGTATGTAATTTTTTTTATTAAATTGGCCGGAATTCTTAAATTAATAAGCTTTTATGTTTAGATTCCAGCAAAAATGGAAGAATTTAAAAATTTCTGCTGTGGACCATGTAAATCAAGACCTCTAGTCCTTTCATTAGAAATTCAAAAAACCAGCTACGTTCCTGGAGAATTTATCGAATTTAAAACAAAATTCGTAAATAACAGCAGCACAAAAGTAGAGCAATTGTATGTAACTTTGAACCTTGTTGCTTTATACTCAGTAAGACATCGTATTAATACAAAAACTGAAAAAATTCATATTGCTAAAAAAAAGTATGGAGCATTTGACAAAGACATATTTGAGGTAAAAGAAAATTTTCAAGTGCCACCAACTCCTCCAACTTGCATTGGACTTTGTCCAATTATTAAAATATCATACGAAGTTGCTGTTACGGCAAAAGTAAAAGGAGCGCATTTAAATCCAATTGTTGTAATTCCAGTAATAATTGGTAATATTCCTTATGTTGAACAGTCAGCTAATTTATCTGAGAAAAATTTAATTGCAAATTTGACCAAGGGTGTAGCACCTGTACCCTGCATTGATGCGGAAATTTGTAAGTTTAAAAAAAAAATTATATTAGTATTATATTTTAAGCGTTTTCTTGTATTTTTAGCTCCACCATCTTATGAAGAAGCAACTTATGTACAAAATATTCCAACTGCACCACCTAATCTTGAGAATACAACTCAAACAGATAAGACTAAGGAAAAGTTTACTCCGAGATATGCATTTTATAGCATAGACTCTTAACAAAATATTGGAAATAAGAAAAGAAAAAACCGATTAAGATTATTTATTATTAAGTCTAGAAAAATAAGATGCATATATGTTTTTTTTTTTTTGTTTAATATACGCTTATATAATACTAATACTGTAGTCGGGAAATTTTCGTTTCCGACAATATTTTCAATAAAGGAAAAGAAAAATTAAAAATATTGAAAGAGAAATTGTTTATAATTTTTATATTTGTAATGTCTGGAATAATTATTCGTTTTATTATTAAAAATTGAAGCAGCTTGAGCGAAGGTATTTTATTTATTAAATTATTACACTATTTTGAAAAAAAAAAAAATGCCGTATGGTATAGATTGCAATTAAAATTAAACTATAACAAATAAGAAAATCTGCTACAGCTTAGGTATTTGAAAGTTTACATCATGAACATGAACACTAAACAAGAATTTTTTAAATTTCCATCATCACATAGGGTAAATAAAATAAAGGTAAAATGAATTAAAAACAAAATTAAACGGTAGGTCGTAAGGAGTTAATATTTTTTAATCGATAGATAAATTTTTAACACTAAGCTATGAACGGTTTTTTTTATAAACAATGCAAAACGCAAGGGGTAAACCTTCGACAATGGGTTACTGACGGTTACTAAATTAAATATGGGAAATTTTGTACAGAAATTTGAATTATACTAATGAAAAGATAACAAACAAAAAATTAGGATTTTTTTAAGGCCTTAATTTTCGAAAAATGATTTATTGAAAAACGCATAGTAATAATATAATTTAAAAATAAAAAAAGAATTATTTTTAAACCATTTAAAACTATCGCCCGACCTTACCTTAAGATGCTGAAATTACAATAATAACGAATATATTTTTTTTAATGCAGAAAAAAATAAATTACCATTAAATATTTTTACTTGCGATATTAAGTACTAGGTTTACATATATGTATGTATAGGGCAAGTTTAGGATTCGTAGAAAAAATCGTACTAGAGATAATAATCAGACATGACATTACGGTGATGGAGAATGCCAAAAAAGTGGGTCCGGCAATTCTGTCTGTCTGTCTGTCTGTCTGTCTGTCTGTCTGTCTGTCTGTCTGTCTGTCTGTCTGTCTGTCTGTCTGTCTGTCTGTCTGTCTGTCTGTCTGTCTGTCTGTCTGTCTGTCTGTCTGTCTGTCTGTCTGTCTGTCTGTCTGTCTGTCTGTCTGTCTGTCTGTCTGTCTGTCTGTCTGTCTGTCTGTCTGTCTGTCTGTCTGTCTGTCTGTCTGTCTGTCTGTCTGTCTGTCTGTCTGTCTGTCTGTCTGTCTGTCTGTCTGTCTGTCTGTCTGTCTGTCTGTCTGTCTGTCTGTCTGTCTGTCTGTCTGTCTGTCTGTCTGTCTGTCTGTCTGTCTGTCTGTCTGTCTGTCTGTCTGTCTGTCTGTCTGTCTGTCTGTCTGTCTGTCTGTCTGTCTGTCTGTCTGTCTGTCTGTCTGTCTGTCTGTCTGTCTGTCTGTCTGTCTGTCTGTCTGTCTGTCTGTCTGTCTGTCTGTCTGTCTGTCTGTCTGTCTGTCTGTCTGTCTGTCTGTCTGTCTGTCTGTCTGTCTGTCTGTCTGTCTGTCTGTCTGTCTGTCTGTCTGTCTGTCTGTCTGTCTGTCTGTCTGTCTGTCTGTCTGTCTGTCTGTCTGTCTGTCTGTCTGTCTGTCTGTCTGTCTGTCTGTCTGTCTGTCTGTCTGTCTGTCTGTCTGTCTGTCTGTCTGTCTGTCTGTCTGTCTGTCTGTCTGTCTGTCTGTCTGTCTGTCTGTCTGTCTGTCTGTCTGTCTGTCTGTCTGTCTGTCTGTCTGTCTGTCTGTCTGTCTGTCTGTCTGTCTGTCTGTCTGTCTGTGTGGCTGTCTCTATCTGGAGCTGCAGTCTAAACGAGTGAAGTGATTTTCTTCAAACTTGGTAGTTAGCAGTTTTTGGTGATTCCCTAGAGGGGAAATTGAAATTTTTTTTTTATCACCAAAACTCACGGTACCTGCCATATAACGGAAATAGAAAAGTTAATTTTTTTCAAAAACAGATCTAACGATTTTGATTAAAATTTTTGTGTGTAGTACTACACATAAGAGCCAACTTTTTAAATAAAAAAAATATTTTTTGTACCGTTATTAACGGTACCTGACATAGAACGGTTTTTTTTCGTTTCTGAATATCTCGTACAACATTAACCCGATTTAAATGAAAATTTTTATACAAATGTGTGTAAGTAAAGATAATATTAAAATTTTAGACAATTTTCAAAAAACGCATTTTTGGTTTTTTAAAAAATATTTCAAAATTTTTTTTTGAAAAATCAATTTTTTGAAAACGGATCAATGAAAATATTTGAAATTTAGTTTTTATGTGTAAATTAATTATTTCTTCAATATGGCATACCAACTTTTTTTTTGAAAAATGTTAAAAAATTTTTATATATAAAAAACTATTTTTTTAAAAAACGGCTCCTACAATTTTCGAAATTTTTTTTCTAAAAATACCTTTTTATACGAGAAATAAAATGGCATATTTGTTTTTTTTTTAAGATAATTTAAAACGGAGTTTAATTAATTATAAAAACAGATTTAATTTTTTTATACTACTTATGAAATTTCTTCAAAATATCAAATTTTAAATTTTTTGAATAAAAAGCTTTAACATTATAGTTACATTAAGCATAAGAGCAAGTACGTGCGACCCCAGTCGTGCAATTTATTTTTTTTTTGGTTTCTGAATGTCTCTTACAAGGCTAACTCGATTTCAACGAAATTTTTTTTACAAAAGTGTTTTGGTAACCATAATATTATTAAAATTTTAAAAAATTTTCATAGAATACATTTTAGGCATTTCAAAACTTTTTTTCTAAAAATCAATTTTTTGCAAACAGTTACTGAAATATTTGGAAATTTCGTGGCATACCATACTTTTTTTTTAACAATGTTAGAAAATTTCTATGTGTAAAAATTATTTTTTTTTTTAACTTGGTACTCTAATGATTTTTCTAAAAATTCCTTTTCATACCTTCATGAAATCAGATGTCATACTTTTTTTTTGTGATTAAAACTATTAAAAACCCGTGTTTTATTAAATATAAAAAAAAGATCTTATGCACATATGTATTTATTATTCAGGAATATGCCTTATAAAATTGAAATTATAATTTTCAATAATTTTTTTTTTTTTTTTTCATATAAACTTTTAAGATAAGAGCTACTTTTACCATAAGAGCAAGTGCATGTGGGATTTAAAAAATAAATGTGAATTTTGGAAAAAAGGATGCAACGCACCATTTTATACGTGTGACTCAACTTCAGAGGTACATATATCGTTAAATTTCATAGCAGATTACAGAAATTTAATTCCCTAGCGTGATAATTAATTCCTTCTGACTCGTTTTGTGACATTCCACATACTACCTACTCCACAATTTTCACAAAGCCACTTTTACTGGAGAGCATCCTAAATAAAAAAAGTTATAATATACGTTCTTTCTAATGCAGTCTCTTTCCCTTTTCTCTAATCAGTAACAAGCACCTTGCATTCCACCACATTTATAAACACTTTATTTTAAACAAAACAATTTTTATCTTTGAGTTTACAGATAAGATATTGAATATCGGTTCACATAAGGTTCAATTGAGTTACTTTCAATTAATCAATTTGCAAGCAGCATGTTAAAAAAAACCATGCGAATAGAAATCAGTCTACTTTGTTTGTTTGTTTCGCTAAAGTTATGAAATTTAAGAGATTTTTTTATAGTTAAAGAAATCAATTTAATTGTTAATTATTTCTCGAAATGGTTGTGAATTGTGAGATTGTTTTCGATCAAAATCCACATGGAACTTATTTTGCTGGCCAAACAGTATCCGGTAGAGTTGTTTTGTCTACAGATAAAACTAAAATTATAAAAGGTTTGTATGGAAATGTGAAAAGTGAAACAAATATTTTGCAAAGAAATTACAAAAAAAAAGGAAGGATTTTTGAGAAAGAATTTTTTAATGAGTCTCAGTCAAATTTCATGGCAATATTGCTTTATGTAAGGTCAGAAGTTAATTTACTCTGATAATGATAAACTGCATTTTCACCCATTCTATCTATTAGAAATTTAGTGTTGTTGGCACTGAATTTACGATGGACTTGAAAGTTTCAAGATATTGTTATTTCATACACAACATTAGTATTATGTGGTTATTTTATTTCATTAGTGACTCAGAAAACTTATAATACTTCAATATCAATCAATTGTCCAAAGATATTTTTTATTAAAATATAAAAAATTAAAAATGTTAACAATCAATTAAAGAAATAAACTGAAAATATACCTAAATTGATAGGCACGTTGAATTGCAATACGTGTATCTGTATACCTATTCGGCATAACAATCAGGCACAATATTACGATTACGAAAAGTGGGCCTCGTTATTCTGCCTCTCTAAATTTATTTAAGCTTAGTGAAGCATTGAATAAATATCTATAGGCGCCATAAGCACATCACAAGATTATGTATACGATAGCGAAAAAAAAAAACCTAAAAGGACTTTTGGTTAGTGAGTAACTAAAATTATAATAAAACATTCTTTTTATATGTATTTGTTTAGTTTTGCATTAAATTTTTATTTGCTAATTTTTTTGGTTTTGTAGTTTTATTTAAATAAACAGAATTTAAGACGCTGAAGAATTTCTTGATTCTTATTAGAATCAATTATTTTCTGTTTATTTGTTAACACTGCGGCGATAAAGAAGATGAATTTATTGTTCAGTTATTGAGTGCAAGTGTTATTTACTATCGATTTGAGAGCGTTGACACCTAGGCCAAAGAAATAATTCACATTATTTACTCGTTTTCCATGTGGACTATGGCGTATACGTGCTTTTATGTAAACTTACTGCATGTAAAAGAATCGAATAAGAAAAAAAGGTTAATCAAGCTACAAATTTTATTATAATTTTATTTTTGGGTAATGCAATTACGCTTTGCATGATTTAGGGGATTTTTTTAATTTTTCAAGATGCAGATTTTTATGTTCAGGTTGAAAAACACGCTTAAATCAAGAAATTCCATAGCATTGCACGGAAATTAAATTTAAAATATTAAAATTGAACTTTTCCTTCGTCTCCAAAACACATTTTTGGGTAATCGAAAAAATTGTTTTGGTTCTAAATCCTCCCATTTTCAAAATTATTCACACATTTTTCAAAATAAAAAGATTGGAATGCCATTAAAAAAAAAACTATTCGATACATGAAAAACACAATTTACAAACCATTCCATCTACCCTTTTTCAAAAAATTTAAATTTTGAACAAAAATCCAAAAATGGGGCGAAAAGAGAGGACAATTAAACGATTTTGTGAGTGACTACATCCAACTTCTTGTGTGATTCACTAAAAAATGCAGGATTTCAATATTTTTCCTATTTTTTCAAACATTTTTTTTTTAAGTGAGTAAACCTTTATGAATAATTTAAAGTTGTCATATGATAGATTATGATACGAGGACTAAATCCTCCAATTCAGCTGATTACAATTAAAATTTTAATTTATGTACAATAGGGTGTCCGTTATTTCCCAAAGTGATGTTTTCGGGGGAGACACCTCCCAGATCGAAAGTTTAGGGCCTAAATAAGGGGAATTTAGCAAAAAAAATTTTGGAGGTCATTAACCCGTGCCTCTAAGGTCATACTTCCCCATACAAATTTGTATGAGAAATTTTTAACTCATACATAAAATTTTTTTTCTCTCGAGTTAAATCATCTATTTTTGAAATGTTTGTTGATTCTGGGTTGAAAATAGCTCCTTTTTTTTTCGTAGTTTTTGCTTTCACCTATCACATATGTTTAAATGCAGTTTTGTTGGTTTTTAATTCTTTTCAAATATTGCATTCAAAAATTTGTGTATAAATCAAAAATTTTAATTAAAAAAAAATTTTTTTTTGAAATTTTTGCCGTTTTTATACGTTTAAATTTATTTTTCTTGAACTACAAAAGATATGTTTACAATATCTTTATTGAATTTTGTTTAAAAACTATTTACCTAAAAAATTACATCAAAAAAGTTGCAAACAAGAAAGGGTAAAGTATTTAATAATATTTATTTATTATAAAAACAGCAAAAATTTCAAATAGAAATTTAAAAAAATTAAAATTTTTGATTTATACACAAATTTTTGAATGCAATATTTGAAAAGAATTAAAACCCAATAAAACTGCATTTAAACATGTGTGATAGGTGAAAGCAAAAACTACGAAAACAGCTAATAATTTCAAAAACCGAAATAAAATATAAAAAAAAATTTTAACGGGAAATTTTGAATGTAATCTTTTAAATGAGCTATTTTACAACCAGAATCAACAAACATTTTAAAAATAGATGATTTAACTCGAGAGAAAAAAAATTTTATGTATGAGTTAAAAATTTCCCATACAAATTTGTATGGGGAAAGTATGACCTTAGAGGCACGGGTTAATGACCTCCAAAAAATTTTTTTTGCTAAATTCCCCTTATTTATGCCCTAAACTTTCGATCTGGGGGTGTCTCCCCCGAAAACATCACTTTGGGAAATAACGGACACCCTAATGTACAAGGACAACCGAATTTAATAGGGTGATTTTCTTCTAACTATTCACATTTTTTTAAAATCATTTTTAAGAAAATGGTACGTGCTTGAATGAATGCTACTAGTCTTTAAAAATTATCTTTGTTTTTACATTCTATAATAAATTAATATAAAAACCCTGAAAAAATCTAGTGTCAACAAAGCCACCATTTTCAATGTCCAAACGGGGAGTCATAAAAACAAACAAAAAATGATCTGTCATGTTTGTAAAATGCGACAAAAATCAAGACAAACCGACCGACAGCAAAAAATCAAAAGTTATGGCGATGATGGTTAATTGATTAAATTTGGCATCAATATTTTTTTAGTTCATGAAAAATTCATTCAAATTTGAATGTAAATAGGGGTTAAAAGCCTTTTTATGAGGAGTGTTGTGTTTACTGCACAAACTTCTTGGAAGGTTTCAAGAGTTGTATATTGTATTAGTATTGTAACAAATGCTTGCAATTGTGAAATTCAGTATAAGATTGGGTTTAAGTATTAAAAATCAAAGGTCTTTTAAAATACCTTTAAGAACTGCTGATGTTCTTTTTTATGATGTAAACTAGTTAGGTTAGGAATAACATAACACTGTTCTGTTCAGTAATTTGTACAGAAATCATTGTTTGGCTGCCTACCATAAAGTTCCATAATTTCATCCTCAATCTTAAGAATAATTTTATTTCAGGTCTGGCTCTAAAAATTGTGGGATTCGCTCGTACAAAATGGACTGAAAACAACAACAGCCACAATCACACAAATGATAATAAAAATACAGGCACCAAGAGCAAAAGCGAAACTTACTATGGAAGAGAAGACTATTTTGCTACAACAACATACCTTTTAGGATCGGAAGAAAGTAAGTTTATTTATACCGAAAAAGTTATTTTTGTTTTACTTTTCCATAATTTAAGGTGAATCTATTCAAATTCAACAAGGATTGCACAACTTTACTTTCGCATGTCCCCTCCCTCCGCAGTGTCCTTCGTCATTTGAAGGAAAATATGGTCATGTACGTTATGTGGTAAAAATTGTTCTTGTACGACCCTGGAAATTTGATCAAACATACTCACGTGCATTTACTGTTCTAAAATTAATGGACTTGAATTATGATTCACCAGTTCTCAGAGTAAGATCGAACTTATGGTAACCCTTGTTAAAAAAAAAAATAATACAAAAATTCTAGGTACCTGCATTTCAAGAAACTTTCAAAACATTCTGCTGTGGACCCTGTACAAGTCAGCCATTGAAAATGAAAGTTTTCGTTCCACAAACAGGTTATGTTCCCGGTGAAGATATAGTTGCCACAATCACAGTTACCAATGAGAGCACGGTTCCAGTGATTGATTTGAAAATATCATTTGTTATGTTAGTTACTATATTTAGTGACCATCCGAAAATGAATTCGCGTATGGATCAAATGAAATTGGTTAAAATCAAAGGAGGTGTTGTCAACACAAAAACTACACGAACTATTACTCAACTTATAAGAGTTCCGGCTACACCACCGACTTGCTACAATTTATGTCGTCTTATTAAAATTTCATATGAACTTGAAGTAGAAGCAAAGCTTAAAAGACTGCATCAAAATCCTATTGTTACTATTCCAATTACAATTGGAAATGTTCCAATAGTTGCAGTTATAAATCAACAACCTTTACCATCAGATTATAGCAGATTTCAGGCAACTGCACCTCCAAGATCTGAAGTCACCAGTTCAATAGAGGAACGGGTTTTTACAATGTCTGGAAATATGCTTCCGCAACCTGCAAGAAATCTTTCTGATCCAGTGTCATCTGGAAGTCATCAAATTCGTAAGTAAATTCTATGTGGGAGTTGAATAGTGTATTTAATTAATTTATTTTTAATTGAAGCACCCCCCTCATATGAAGAAGCTGTCTTCATGACTCGAGCAGATGTCAACGAGGAAGATAGAAATGCTCTGGGGAAGAGTGAATTTGTCCCCAGGTATCCAGTTTATTGTTGCACAGAACCGTGTGCTCCATCTGAACCAGAAACTTTTTCAAATAATGATCCTGGTAAAAGTACTTGGTTGTAGATAATTTTAATGAGATTGAAATTTTCATTGAATGAAAAATAAAAGTAAGAAACCTACGATTGTTCAAAAGTTTATTTTTGTAGTAGCAGGTTTACGAATTTCCTTGTCGAAATTAAAACGTTCAATTTTAAATCATTCTAAATATTTAATTTCTAGCTTCTATATCTACACATAGACTTGAGTAAACTCTGGGTTACCAGTTTCATCTGCAATTTGTCTGTCTTTCGTGATGTAACGGACATTTTTTAAAGTTTGAATATGAACCTTTTTGCCGAAAAATATTTAATTGAACTTTAAAATGCAAATCTTAAAAAAGAATAATCGTTAAAGTAAAGCTATTTCCTTAAAAGTTTTGATTTAATGCTGAAAAAAAGTTCTCAACATGAAAGTTCCCTCTTTTACTATACATTTTATAGATGTGGATTGTAAAATACCTATAAAAACAGACACATCCATAAAGAAATTTGGCGCTTCTTGCGCCACTTATTGTCAAGAAAAACATTTCGTTAATGAATTGTGGATGATATTTTGCTGCCCACAATCGAATTACAGAAACTAAAAACATAAAAGCTTTGATTTGTGCCGGTACTTATTAAAAGTACCTACCAGAGATACCATAATATTTCCATTTGATTGTTGAACTTCAAATTTGGGACCAGTAGTCAGTCAAAGTTTTTATGTGCTTAATAAAGAAAAAAAGCTCAAAGTTTTTATTAAGTGGAAAGCCATATATTATGTATATTTCTTATCTAACCTCTAATCGTAAATACAGTGGCGTCGCAATTATTTAAGCTCAACAAGTTATGTACACAGAATTAAATTTGTATTTGAAAAAGAAAAATAAATAGCGGTAAGTCCGAAAATACCTAATAAAATTTAAAAAACAAACAGTTATGCCGACTGAAAAGTAAAGATCAACAGAAAAAAACGCGAAATATCTTAAGTCAACTTAAGATACTTCTTAACCTTTTCAATCGATCATTAATATATTAATAATTTACCTCCAAGCAACAATTTACTCTAATATTGATAAATAAAATTATGAATGTGAGTTTTATTTTTAAATCAATGTAGACGCTCGATATAGTGAACACGCAGTATAGGGAACTATCCAATATAGTGCAAAATGTACAAAGAAAAAATAAAATTTTCAATATAAATTTTTTTGGTTAAAATATTGACATCAAAATGGTGAAGATAAACTTTGCTGTTTTTAAAAATATCGATTTTTCAATAAATGCTATTACTTTTATAATCTTTGAACAACAACAACATCTTGAAGGTGCTAGTACCAAGTGTTTATGGCTCAACTTTTAATTATTTAATACCTAGGTAGTTTCTTTATTTTCAAAGTATATAAAGTATAAAAATTATAAAGCTTATGGTGAAAAATTTTGGAAACAACGTTATATCTGCGTGTGTGTTTTATAAAACTGATCTGCTGCCAAATGGAAATTCATACAAAAATAAATTCCACGACTAGATTAAAAGTACTTGTTCGTATGGTTAAAGTTTTTAAGCTTTTTAAAAATTCGTAATGTTTTAAATTTCACAAGTGGTAGGAGTGAAACCTTAAAAAATAATTTTTCTTGAAAAAAGAAATTAGGTACACCATTAAAAAGCTAACAAATTTTCCTAAAGAATAAAGACATACTTAAATTTTTACAATGCTTAAAAAGTATAAAAATAATTTACTCAAAACAATCATATTTTATGAAAAAAGCAAACAAAAATCAGTTTTTATCAAAAATAGCAAAAAATTAATCTTTTTTCTCTTCTAACGCCATTAAAACCATTTATTTTTATTTTTTTTTTTTTCAAAGATAACCTATAATAAATTTTATATCATCTGAAAGCTTATTATTTCAGCTTTTATATGACGCTTCAGTCATATTTCTACGATGCCTAAAAAAAAGTAAGAATTTTGTAAAGCCAACCATGTCGAAATTTCAAAATGAGATTACACTAGTGGCTGCTCATCGGCAACAGATCTATACAGGCATTTTGAGGTATTTTTTAAGTTTTTCATTTAAAGATTGTGCAACTTGTAGAGCATTATACTGTTATGTGTGATATATCAAATGAAAGGTAATATCATCAGCATGTTTTAAGTTAAATCAAGTTTATAAAAAGAACATCTTTTTACCGTTATCTCAGGATTTTGAATATGAAATTAATTGAAATTTTGTACAATTATAGTTTATTCTGTTACCTATCTACAGTATAAATTTCATTTATCTATCTATTAAAATAAAAAAGTTATAATTAATTGATTTTTCCTGTCGCTTTTTCGTTTCATCGTGTTTCAAATCACTACGATACTAAAGAAGTTTTCACTTCAAAAAAAAAAAAGCGCAATCGGAACTGACCACTAGGTCAGCCGTTGAGCCCTGGACGCCCCCGCACCCAGTATATTGGTTTCAAATAATATTAATGGATCTTTTGAATTGAATCTTTGAATATTAATGATCCATTTCGGGCATGAGAGGTGTGTCACTGTGTCAGCGAAAAAGGTGTGTCACTTAAAAAATGGTTAAGAGTTTGTAAGTCACTAGGATCAAAATTTTCAATCTATTAGCATTTATCAACGCCTTTGGAAAAATACCTAACCTAACTAATTTATTGTTATCAATCAAAGTTTTCGAGGTATAGCATTTTCTTATACAATGAATACACCATGACCATTATCTACCATTTAACTAAATTCATATACAAATACAAATACATACATCGAATAAATTTTAAAAGAAACAAGTTTTATTATTTTTATTTAATTGCTGAATATCGATTAAATATTTATTATTCTCAACAAATAAAATGCAAGTTCGTGCATAAGAAGTTCAATATTAATATTCAGATTTTGTTTTTGAAATCTTTCCCTGATCAACCAGTTTCAAATTAATGACGTCTTCAAATTACACACTCACTTAAATGATCCAAGCAAGTTCTCTTAAGTACCTACTTGAATAATATCTTAAAAAACCAGTTGTTTTGTATAATTGATAAATAAATTTGTTTAAAATTAGAGAATCCCCCTGTATTGAGTTTAACTTTGCAAACTTAAAGAGAATTATTTTTCCAATATCAGATCAGTTCAACCAGTATCAAATCTGACCTTAAGATGAATACTGTGAATTTTGCAAGCTTTTCTTTTTTGTTTTTTTCCATTGCAATAAGTGTATTTGCAGATAGTGAGTTCAATGACTTAAAATTCCCCCGAGTAATAATTATCAAATAGAAGTACATTTTAAAAATATTGTGTCAATATATTACAGAAGATTGCTTAAATCCTAATCAACGGAAAGGCTATTGCATAACAATAGCAGAATGTCCTGTTTTAAAGGCTTTAGGAGAAAAAGCATCACCAACACCTGAGGAGAGACAGTTTTTAAGTGATTCTGTTTGCACTGATGGTTTTGGAGAGGTTCCATATGTTTGCTGCACTACTGATACAAATTATAAGGATCCTGCTATAAATCAGAGGCTATCTAACGATTTGCTACCTGGTCCTGAAATTTGTGGTGATCAACCAAGTGGAAGCAAGATCTATAGTGGAAAAGAAACAGAAATTGATGAGTTTCCTTGGATGGCATTATTTAACTATGGTAAGCTTACTAAAAAGTAAATATTGAACTTGAAAAGTTCTTAGCAATTAATTTGCAAATCCATAAATACATATTAGATGTTTATTAAAAATAGTAAAAACAGGGAGTCTAACCAGAATCATGGTTGGATCTGGTTTTAAATTTGTTTCAGTGTTTTTAGTTGTTCATTGAAGTAGGTATACTTACATTCTTGTCAGAGATTTGTTAAATTTATAGGTAAGTTAATGCCTTTCAAAACGATCGGGCCTATTTGGATACGATTTTGGTTGGGGTTTTTTTTTTATTAATTAAATTTTAAATTGAGCGTTGTCATAAAGTTTAAAGACTATTTTTTTTTTTTTTTTATTGAGTGACTGAGGTTTTCAGATTTAGGAAAAATGACAGAGTATCAGTTCTTATATTAGAATGTGAAACAGTGTTAAGCCTTTTCACATTAATAACACCTAGGATAAAAAAAGTCTATACCAACAAAAAAGTTGGATGGAAGGGTGTTTTTTCGCGGACAAGAGGGAGATGGTGAAGATCGAAAATATAGTGAAAAAAATTGTTTGTGGAATATCATCATATGACACGTCATGTTTTTAAGGTATTTTTTTATGCTGAATCTAAAGACATAAAAATAAAGTCTATACGATTGCTCTTAGAAAAGTTATTGCCGATTAAAAACAAAGGTGCTTGTTTTTTTACCTCAACAAGTAAAATATAACCGAAAACTATGTGAAAAACATTCTACACTGACAAAATTCGGGATGAAGGTTTTAGATTAAACAGGGACAAAGGGTCCATAGAGTTTTTAAAAATATTTTTGGTGAAAGGGTGTTTTTGTTTTTTTAAGAAATGATGAAATTCGGAATTAGTAGGTACCACAAAAACTGGGAAAAAAATGTTACACCAATGAACACTGGTTTGATTTAGGTATAACAGAAACCAAGAATCTACACTCCTGCTCAAAATTAACGCACACTTTTTTTTTCTTTAGTCATACCCCTACATCTTATTTAAAATGGCTTTTAAATTATTTGTTGTATTTTTTTGTGTTTGGTTATTATTAAGCAAGTCAGAAAAATGCTAAACTGCAACAGTATTATCAACCAAAAAAAAGATGAACCAAATTTAGCAATTTAAGGTCTGAAAACTGATATTAAAATAATTTTTGTTTTTTAAGAAAAAAAATTTTAAAAAATGGAAGCACGTGACAGTTCTTTCCAATAATTTTATTCAATACTTGGCATTGTCTCCTCTAGCGCTTATGACAACTTGGAGTCATCTATTCATTCCACGAATTAACATTTGAAGGTTTTATTGTAACTTTTCTTTCACTCCAATTTTCTGTGGATCAAGAATGCTTGGAGGTGGATTTCGGCCTCAAATGCACTTTTTTCAACATTTCCTAGACATGTTCTATTGAATTCAAATCCGAATATCTGTGTGGTCAATTCAAGGGTGGCATATTTTAATCTTGAAGATATTTTCAAACCACTCTAGCATGCATTATCGTGCATCAGACTGAACTGTGGACCAAATCTAGGGGTGATTGGAACCGCATGGTGTTCGAGGATATCAGTCAAGTATTTTTGGGTATTTAAAGTAGGTCTAGGAGAGCTCACTAACTCCGTAGGTGTTGTAAAGCAGAGTTTACTTCATGAAAATTTATGACTCATCTCTAAAAGGTTAGCGGGTTGACAGATAGACTTCAGCATATCTCTCCAAATCTTCCCCACAAACATTTTACTCCATACCTTCAATTTAAGATCACTCCTGTCTTATTTGAGAAAATAACCACGATACTGTGAGACAAAGTAATAGTAGGAATTTTCTGTAAAATAAATATGATGTGCGTTAAATTTGAGCAGGAGTGTATAAGAATTCTATAAAAATATTTTATGTAAAAGGGTGTTTTTTTTTTTTGTAAATGAGGAAAATCCGCTATAAGTCCGATAATATCAATGGTATAAAAGTTACCTTTCATTTTTTTTAAATGCCTATTTTACCTGTAATATTAGATGAACACTGTATTCAACTAATCACTTTGTTAACTTGTTATATTCTTATGTCGTTTTCGATTGGTTTCACTCAAGAATTGACTCATTCTGAAATCGAATGGAACAGTTCAAATCGCTTCCACTCAATTCTATTTTTTTTTATTTGTCTGAAATTTAAATTGTCAAATATTTGCATAATTTTTTTTTCTTGCAAACCAAAGTTATGGTGTTAGATTGGATAATTGCGAATTATTATTCGAAGAAAATGGGAATTTATCCATTAATGTATCCATTTTTGATTTGTAATTAATTTAAATTTCAAAAAACAATAAATTGTTGAATGAAAAATAAAAAACACTGATTGAGTGTTTTCATTTTGACATTTGAGTGAATTCTGATTTGAATTCTGTTTTGAAATCAAGAAGAGAATTTTTATTCTGAGAAGCGTTCTGCCTGTCAAACTCGGGCGAATAAAACACTTTCAGAAGGCTTCTGAATGATTCCGGACGCTTCCGAAGAGCCAATCAAAAACGCCATTAAACTTTTCGTTTATAATTCTTTTCCGCTACATAAAGGCTGTTTAATAGAATTGAAAGAATTGATGAATATTCTTCGATTTCACTTTTCGCATCGCTGCCCAGATTTTGTTTTCGTATTTCCTTGAGAACATTACATCTTCCAATAAAGTGGATTATAATCTTCACGATGTGCGAGGTTACATACATAGATTGCACTTAATTTGTGAACCAGATCGATGAAGTATATAATTAAGCTCTCCTCTCATTTTGAATATCGACGAAATTAGTTCGATATAATTTTTGAAGTAGTTTTTTTTTTTGACACAAGTTATGATTTAAAATGCTATAATTATACACTCCTATGGACTTACGAAGTTGCCCTGTGTATACAATCCATAGGCGGATACAGGGGGGGGGGGGCACGGGGGCACGTGCCCCCCCCAGAACTTAAAGTTCATACTTAAAGGAAATCAAACTATAAGAGTTTTAAAAATATGAATAATAACAGAAAGAACTTGAGTGAAACTCTTGTCTATTTCTGGCTGAAAATGCGAATTTTGTTGATTGTTGCATCCCTTTCAAATGAAAAGCTCCACCTCACAAATAAATAAACGGCTATTTGTTGGGTACACACGAATTTTTTTTTCGATTTAAAAAAAAAGTGAATTTTCAAAGTGATTTTGGTGAAAAATTTTGATATGGACATCGAATGACATTGAATGATATAAAAAATAATAATTGTAGGTATATGCAACTCTATTTTTTCATACAGAGGGGTTAAAAAATTTGCACTTTTTTCGTTGTTTTTACTTGCGATATAGGTACTATAGGGCAAGTTTAGGATTCGTAAAAAAAATCGAACTCGAGATAACAATTTTACATGACATTACGATGATAGAGAATGCCAAAAAAGTGGGTCCGGCAATTCTGTCTGTCTGTCTGTCTGTCTGTCTGTCTGTCTGTCTGTCTGTCTGTCTGTCTGTCTGTCTGTCTGTGTGTCTGTCTCTATCTGGAGCTGCAGCCTAAACGAGTGAAGTGATTTTCTTCAAACTTGGTAGTTAGCAGTTTTTGGTGATTCCCTAGAGGGGAAATTGAAATTTTTTTTTATGACCAAAACTAACGGTACCTGCCATATAACGGAAATAGAAAAGTTAATTTTTTTCAAAAACGGCTCTAACGATTTTGATTAAAATTTTTGTGTGTAGTACTACACATAAGAGCCAACTTTTTAAATAAAAAAAATATTTTTTGTACCGTTATTAACGGTACCTGTCATAGAACGGTTTTTTTCGTTTCTGAATATCTCGTACAACATTTACCCGATTTAAATGAAAATTTTTATACAAAAGTGTGTAAGTAAAGATAATATTAAAATTTTAGAAAATTTTCAAAAAACGCATTTTTGGTTTTTTGAAAAATATTTCAAAATTTTTTTTTGAAAAATCAATTTTTTGAAAACGGATCAATGAAAAATTTTGGAATTTAGTTTTTATGTGTAAATTAATTATTTCTTCAAAATGGCATACCAACTTTTTTTTTGAAAAATTTTATACATAAAAAATTATTTTTTTAAAAAACGGCTCCTACAATTTTCGAAAATTTTTTTCTAAAAATACATTTTTATACAAGAAATAAAATGGCATATTTATTTTTTTTTTAAGATAATTTTAAACGGAGTTTTATTAATTAATAAAACAGATTTAATTTTTTTATACTACTTATGAAATTTCTTCAAAATATCAAATTTTAAATTTCTTGTATAAAAAGCTTTAACATTATAGTTACTTTAAGCATAAGAGCAAGTACGTGCGACCCCAGTCGTTCAATTTATTTTTTTTAACATTAGTGTTTTTAAAATAGCGGAACACGTCACAAAATTGCATAAACCATATATTATAGAACTGCTGGATATGTAGAACAAACTTGCATTTCAGAAGTTTGCTCAAGTTTGCACCCCGAAAATAAAGACCCCTTGAAAAAAAACTCCTCAAAAGCGACCCTTATACTTATAGATTTTTTAAATATTATTTTATTGAGAAAATTTCTCCAGGGATACCTCTAAAAATATGTAAAAAAAATAGTGTTCCAAATTTCAAAAGAATCGGTGCAGTAGTTTTGAAGTTATGAGGAGCACCGGCGTTGAAAACATTAGTTGTGGGGATAATGATTTAAAATTTTGAACTCTGGACTAAAAGACTAAAACGTTCCTAAGGGAGTTTTTGCATAATTTTTATATAAAAATAAATTATTTGAACTTTTTTTTTACTCCCAAAATATCGAAATAACTAAGTAAATAATGACTTTATTGAATTTTTAAAAAATACGTGTTTTATTAAAGATAAAGGCCAATCGATTGACTTATTAATTTTTAAATTAACGACCTTGGGTTACAAAAGGTTAATGCAAATAAAAAAAAAAAACAAAACTGGGTTTCCCGGCAAAAAAGTATAATTCAGTTTTTTTTTGTTATTCTTAGGAACTTTAATATTTATTAGAATTAAGTCTTTAGTATTTGACTAAAAACTACTAGGTCATTAACTAATGGTATAATTATGTCCATAATATTGCAAAATTTTATACAAAATCAATTAAAAAACGTAAACATTTTTTTTTTTTTAATTTCATCTTTAAAACTTAATTTCTCAAAAACTATTTGGTGAAACAACTTAAGTCAAAAAATTAAATAAAGAATAGATTACTAACTTTAATATAGCACAGAATTGTACGTGCATTTTCTGATTTTTTATATTTTTTTTTCTTCCGGCTAATCCAGGAGTAATAGGGTTAGCACTTAAGTGGCTTTTACTGTAACAAGAAAATGAAAATTTTTCCTTCCGAATAACTTTTTGGTCATTTGGTACCTATTTGATGTGGGAAATGTGCCTAAATATTTTTGGCCAGGTTTTAGACCACTGTGGGTCGTTAAAATTTTCTGCTTATGGTACTTCACTTTATTTCTAACTGTTATTGCTGTTTTTTTTTTTTGCCAATCCGTCCCTTGTGCCCCCCCCAGAAAAAAATCCTGGATCCGCCCCTGATACAATCTCTTCTATATTGCTCGTCCACTTTCGCGACAAGATCGTAAAGCATTTCTTTCGAACACTATCCATATCCATATTCCGTCACAAAATGTAGTTCGATTCCACAGTAGTTTGCAAGATCCTCCAGTTGTTTAGGTATACCATAAGATTTAACTTTGGATTGCTTTAAAAAACTTTTCTTTTAGGTGGGTTTCCATATTGAGATTACTCGTAATCTTTAATACCAAATAGGTATTTGTATTTATTCAGTAGGTAATTCTACAAGAATTAAATTTTTGAAGACCGAAAACTAGTGATGGGAACTATCGAATAAAAACTATCAAACTATCGACAGTTGTAAAATATTCATTCATTCGATAGTTTAAAATCATTCATTCGAATAGTTTTTTCGTTCGATAGTTTTTTATTCGATAGTTTTTTCATTTGAATAGTTTTTTTCAAACGATAGTTTTTTCATTTGAATAGTTTTTTCATTTGCATTTTTTTATATTCAGTTACTGTTTTCTTTCAGTTTTTTTTTTTAATCAGTCATAATTTTATTTCCCTACTATTTTCTTTTTTCTCTTGATTTCACAATTTTATTGTAAATGATTTTATCTGCATTTGAAGGAAGGACTGAAGAAAGATGAATGATGATACACATAATGTGTGATCTTCCAAATGATATTTTGAAAGTTTTGTCAGGACTGAATTTATGTGTTTTATGTTGGAGTGCCCATATTTTCAAAACAAAGGCGGTAAAGAAGAAAAAGAAAGGCGGCACGGTGCATGAAAAGAATAGAAGTTATCTGCCGGTCAGTGCGGTGTCATAAAAAAGTGACAAAAGAGAAAAAAATAACTCTTTGACCTGGAAAGCGGAACATGTTCATTGTTCAGCCAGTGTATAGTTTATGATCCTAATTAGTGGGAAAACCCATCTTTTCAATCACTTTACGAGACATGGGTTCGGAAAAAGCAAAACATTCGCGCACGCACAGACAGCAGGTATATGTGTCAAGAAGTGGATTTTGTAAAGAATAATATGATGCAACTGTGTGGTTGGTTTGAATTATTGTATATACTTTAGATATTTGCAATTTTGCATGTGGATGAGCAAAAATAGAAAGTGTAAGAAAAGGAAAAAAAATCCTTTCCAGTGGTCATTTTTCGACTATTTGTTTTCCTTATTTTACGATTTTTATATTATGTACTTCAATGTATGATGGATGCTCCTTTAAGATGAAATGAAAATTTTGTTTTATTTTGGTTTTACGAGACATACCTAATAATATTTTGTTTCTTTTTGTGCGCAAATGTTTTGCCTCAGTGTGGGTTTTCCACTGTTTTCGTTTTAATTATATTATATTTTTGCAAAAATTGGGCTATCTTTTCGCAACATAGTAAAAATAAAGCAACAACCATCTTCCTTTCTGATTCAGTACTTGTTATTTATTATTTAATGTAACCTCAGTTGAGAAATATTATTTAAATTCTAGTTAAAAAACTGCAAACAGTGAAATAAAGTATGTACTTTACAAAGTATGTATATTACTAAAAACTGGAAAATATAAATCAAATGAAAAAATTGTGAGTAAAAAATAACTGAATGTTTGATAGTTTTTATTCTATAGTTTTTATTCGATAGTTTTTATTCGATAGTTTATTCGATAGTTTTTATTCGATAGTTTTATTCGATAGTTTTTATTCGAATGAATGAATGAATGAATGAATGAATGAATGAATGAACTATTCGATAGTTCAAATCATTCAGTTACTTACTATCGATAGTTCAAATCATTCGATAGTTCCCATCACTACGGTGAAAACGATATTAGCTGTGTTTTAATTTCCCGTGATCCAGATCAGATCATTGTTTTTATTATCATTGTTGTAACAAAAGCAGGATTTTGTTTTGTTGTTGTTTAGCAAATAAATACAATGATCTGATCTGGATTACTAGTAAAATGAAACACAGCTATTATTATGGTTTTTTTTCTGTTTGTGTAACACATTCGTTAAAATTTCGCGTATTTCCGCAAGAGGGCGCCCTTAAGAGTTCTTCAGGGCCAGTGCAATTTTTCCAACAAAACATTTTTTTAGTTTCTTTTCCTTCCATTCCGAACACTATATCTTTTGACCAAAGTCTCGAAACAAGTTTTGGTTTACAGATATGAGTTCACAGTGAATAGGTATATGCATTCCATTAAAAAAAATATAAATTAATTTTTTTCAGATTTTTGAGAAAAAATCAAAAAAAAAATTCATTTTTAAAAATTTCCTTTAAATCCATCGAGTGAAATATCAAAATAAAGGTCTTTTTAAGTTCTATTTATAACTGAAAACTAAAAGTTTCTTAGAGGTCTGGTTCCTGAGATATTTCCATTCCATTTAATTTGGTTTTGTGTTTGATAGTAGTTTCATCAAAATTAGAGATTTATTTTTTCTTCTATTTCAGGAACGGACGAAGAACCGATTTTTGGTTGTGCGGGCAGTATTATCAATTCTAGATACATTATAACCGCAGCGCATTGTATTGTTGAAAAGCCAAACATGTAAGTAATACATTTTATAGATTGTAATTTTTAAATGACAACTTATTTTGAACTAGTAACTCCATTCGCTTGGGAGAATATGATACTGAAAATAACGGTATAGATTGCATCGGAACTGATTGTGCTGATCCCGTTTTAAATGTTTTCATCGAAAGTATTATAATTCATCCGAATTACAATATAAAAAGCCGACATCGTCACAATGATATTGCATTGATTCGTGTGAAAGATGAAATTCAATACACTTCATTTATTTCACCAGTTTGCATGCCATGGGTCTTAAAACTCAATCCCAGTGAAGTGGGTAAAAATTTGGTAGTTGCCGGATGGGGTAGGACACTAAAAGGTATATTTTTTCATCTTTTGATCTTTTAATACTATGTTTACATTTCTTTTGGTTTTATTTTATTTTAGATAAAAAAAGTAGCATTAAACAGAAGGTAGCCGTGCCAATTGGTGAGCATTTGGCATGTCAACAGGCATTCTGGAGAGCAAAAGTAATTTTATTGCAATCACAACAAGTTTGTGCAGGAGGTAATTTCCTTGAAGATGCTTGCGATGGTGATTCAGGAGGACCATTAATGGTTTTCAAGGGCAAATGGGCTATAGAGGGAATTGTTTCTTATTCCAGAGGATGTGGATTAGAAGTACCCGGAGTTTATACACGCGTAGCGGGATATGAAGATTGGATAGTATCAAGCTTGAAGGAATAAGACGATTTTCTTATGTTGATTAGTGAAAGAAGCAAATCCATTGCATTTACCAGTTTATAAATAATGTTAGGGTAAAAATTGATAAATTAATAAACACATTTTAAAATTTATGTCAAAATTTTCATAAAGGTAACAAATTGTTCCTTTTTTTTTGTATTTCGTTAATATTTTGAAAAACTACCGAAAAACAGAATAATCGTACTTAACAAAACAAGGGTAATTAAATTTCTTGTCTTTCTTGTGTTATTATCAATAAAATATAACTTTAAGCTCAAACATTTAGACTTAAATATACGAATGGGGGTCAAACAGATAGTGGAAATTTGTTTACTTTCTATTGTTTGAACAATCTTTAGGGAAAATTATGGAAAGTTTTTTTGAAGTGAAAACTTCTTAGGCCCATTTGCTCATACTAGTCATAAATTCTAATCTTAGATAGGTCGAACATAGCTCTAAGGTTTTACTTAGTTTATTCTAAGTTTCTAAAAAATATTTATGTTTATCCTAGCAACGATTTACTTTCATGCGAGAAATCGCTGAGAACTTCAAATTAAAATGTCAAACGACACAAACGTCAGTTTATTTGAATTGTTTTTGAGCAATTTACCGGGAATAATTCAACAAATTTATTGTTTTGGCAATTTTAATTGCAGAAAAAAGTGTAAAATAATGAAAGTGGCAATAAAAGTGTATTTAATTTAGGGCCAATTTTTCAATAGTCAGTTAAACAGTCTGTTAGTACTTATTCCCCTGATAGAGAAAAAATCATTTTTTCAACAGGCAGATATAGCTTATTCCTAGGAATAAAACTATCTGCTTCTTTCAGGCCCATTTGCTCATACTAGTCATAAATTCTAATCTTAGCTAGGTCGAACATAGTTCTTTAGTTCTACTTAGTTTATTCTACGTTTCTAAAAAATATTTAGGTTGATCCTAGCAATGATATACTTTCATGATATAAATAGCTGAGAACTTCAAATTTAATTGTCACATCGAAATAAATGTCAATTAATTAAATCAGTTTTTGAGCAATTTAGCAGTTAGAATACATTTTTTTTTTATATTTTAACATTTGTGGAATTTTATTGCAAGAAAAAAGCCTAAAATAGAGAAAGTGACCAAAAATATGTGATAAATCTGGTTCTAAAAAATGTGTTCATGTGAATGTATTTGATCTGTAAATGTGTTTGTGTGTCAAAATATGTTTTGAAAATATGAAAAAAAAATGATGAACAGTGGTTAAAAATTTTGTGCGGGAAATTAAACCATTTTCTGATGATAAGGGGATATGAAAATAAGTTAATTATTATTGACTAATAAATTGCTCTTTATTTTGCAACCAAGATCATTTTTTAAGGAATATTACTTCTTTTTTTCTTAATTAATAATGCTTAAAAGTAACATAAAATCCTTAAGTTCTACTATTTCTTCCCCCTAAGTTTTCCCCCTAAGTTATGTTAAACTTAGAGGAATTTATGACACAATTTGAAGTTCTTGCAAACCGCTATGAAGAACTTAAGGGTTTATGTTTCACATAAATATTTAAGACTCGTTTCAGCAAATGGGCCTCAGAGACGAATAAAATTATTCTATGGAATAAATTCAATAAAAATATTGTGTCAATTGTCAAAGCTGCTTTGAAAGAATTTTGACAAAAAATACAGAGGAATACAAGAAAACAAAAACAATTATAAATAAAAATGACGTTTAATTTTGAATATTTTTGAATTTGACAATTTTTTTTTGTTATTCTGTAGAATAAATTCTTTTTGATTGAAAAATTCAATGTTGTTATCTGATTGTTTATGAGCTTAATAACTTTATTCGTCAAACAGCTAACTGACTGTTTATTAGAAGATTAAAAAATCGGCTCTTAATAAAAATAAAATGCACGACTGGGTCGCACGAACTTGCTCTTAGAGTTCAAGTTGCTTAAATATTTAAGACTTTTTATATAGAAACTTGGGAAATGTAGGTATATAAAAAAAAAAAAAAAAACAAAACAAAAATTCATTTTTCAAAAAAATAAAACAATATCTGAAATCAAATCGCCCCACAAAACAAGTATGCAATTTTATTTGATATATTAAGGTGCATTTTTAGAAAAAAAATTTTCAAAATCGTTAGAGCCGTTTTTTAAAAAACTAATTTTTTATAAATAATTTTTTGAAAAAAAAGTTTAAAAATAAAACTGGTATGCCATTTTGTAGAAATAACTAATCAACATCTAAAAACAAAATTTCAAAAAAATTCAATGTCCCGTTTTCGAAAATTTGATTTTTCAAAAAAAAAAATTTCAAAATTTTTTTAAAAATCCAAAATTTATTTTTTTCAAAATTTTATTATTGGCTTATATTAAAATTGTATAAATGCTTTTGTATAAAAAATTTCGTTGAAATACAATAAGTAGTTTTGCAGAAAATCCGATTTGAAAAAAGCGGTCCTATATCGCAAGTAAAAAGTATTTATTTGACAAAAATTGTTTTGTAAATATTTTTGTTTGTCAAAAGTTAATATGACCAATATAAAAACAGAAAGTGAACAGTGTTTCCAAAATGTGTGTTGTAAATTTTACCATCGGTAAATGCTTAATGCTAATGAATGTGAGTTAATTTATATTAAATTGATAATTTATTTCGTTTTTTACCACATGCATACATTTTTCAAGCCGCGTTCATTCTGTTTTGGTCAATAAAATACTTTAAGTAAAACATAAAATCCTTAAGTTCTACTATTTCTTCCACCTAAGTTATGTCAAACTTAGAGCAATTTACGACACAATTTTAAGTTCGTGCAAACCACTATGTAGAATTTAAGAGTTTATGTTTCACATAAATATTTAAGACTCGTTTCAGCAAATGGGCCTTAAATATCGTAGTGATTTGAAACACGATGAAACGAAAAAGTGACAGGAAAAATCAATTGATTATACCTTTTTTGTTTTAATAGATAGATTAATGACATTTATACTGTAGATAGGTAATAGAATAAACTATAACTGTACAAAATGTCAAATTTTATACTCAAAATCCTGAGATAACGTTGAAAAAATGTTCCTTTTCTAAACTTTTGAGCTCATATAAATTTGATTTAACTTTAGTATGTACGCATGCTGATAATATTACCTTTCATTTGATATATCTTTGGCACCGGGTACAATGGTGTTAAGTCAGAAAAGGTAATTTTGAGGAAAATGAAATTGAAGTTACAATTTTTGTTTTTAAATCTGAATATTGTTATTTTGAAAAAGTAATGATGCAGAAACATCATCTATAAGATATTTTTTAATATCCATATGCTGTTGAACAGAAAATGCCCGTTCTTAAAAAAAACTTGTGTTGACAAACATTTTAAAGACATTTAGTCTTCAAAAATAAACTTGGCCCAAAGGTGTTAAGTCAAGAAAAATCTTTGTTTACATTGATAACAAAGTTTAATTTATAAAAAAAGTTGGAAATATCCATGTGATTAATTACCAAATGTGGGAATTTTGTTTTTAATAATATAATACTGTCACTCCACTGCCATCAAATCTTGCCTAAAAATAATTATTTTTTAAAATGTAAAGTTTATTGGAAGTAAAAGATCAAAAGGAGATCTGCTTTTAAAGTTCACATGAGCAATTACACGATGGCTACTTTACATAAATGTGGCTTCCGCATATTGAATTATTCACCTTGATTTGGCCTTTCTGATTATATTTTATTTCCAAAACTGAATAATGAACTTCGAAAAAAAAAAAAATTTATCGACGACGATGAACAGCTTGTTGGAAATTTCTCTCAAAACAATATGCTTCTTGATGCATTCATCGAAAAAAACATTCAAAATGTATTTTTTTTAATTTATTTTTTTCAGCAAGGCTTATATTTGTTTTATACAAGTAAGGATGCCATCAAACAGTGCTCAGTAAATACTACAAGACCTCAACATTAGTTTATTTTTGACAAAAAATATAATTAAATAAAATAAAACGTCAGTTGAGTTCAAGTTTTCTTTGAGTTTTCTGACTCAAATATAATTGTAATCTCTTTAAGAGCCCCCGCACACTACAGACTTTCTATCGGCCGATAGTTTAGTCGGGTTGGGCTCCTAGTGTGCGCACAGGCAGCCGACTAAGCAATCGTGTCGCTAGGAAACATTTTAGTTTGAAGGCAATTGTGTAGCAAAACAAACTTTTTTTTCGATCAAACAAACTTTTTGATCGGCCGATACTTAATCGTTGTAGTTTGCGCACTCTCATACATTTTCATTCTGATTAAGAGACCGACTAAACTGTCGGCCGATAGAAAGTTTGTAGTGTGCGGGGGCTCTAAATTTATGTATACATATATGTTGGTCTGCGTTTTTCAATAGGTTTTTCAATAAAAAAAAAAAACATTTTTGAAAAGTTTTTTTGCAAAACAACCATTTCAGATTTACGTAAGCTTTTAAAATAGAGTGCTAACATATCCAAGATTTGTAGATCACTTAATTAAAATCTCATGTTTGTTCAAAACAATTTTACATATAAAAAATTGGATTTGAACCCTCTTACTAATTTATGGGTTTTAAAAAATTGTCGAAAATTGTCTTTTTAGTCTCAGTTTTTTTTTCTTTTGTTGGTAATTTAAGTGCACCTATAAAGATTGTTTTCACAAAAAATATTGACTTGTACTGTAATAAAAAAAAAATCAATCGCAATAGAGGCAACCACCATATAAATCGAACTTCCAGGTTATTCAAATCCAGCTCGTTTATCTTTTCATCTAACTTGTAAAATGCAAATGGTCGAACATATATTAATAAAAAAATATGAATTCGTTCTATTAATTGGTCAGTGATACAAATTCTATATAAACTGATTTTTTACAGAAAAAAAAAATGTTACGCATACGCCACAGTGACTTATTCTTACATTAATAAAACTGAATGAAGGAAGATAGGTATCAAAATAAAAGCACACAAAATGATCTGCATTATCTTTGTTTGAAGCTCAAAACCCTTTAAGAAGTTGTTTTATTCATATACATATGTCACATAAATACCCCAATATTTTTAACAGGGTAAAAATTTTATTCAATCGACTGTTATATGTACATCAAATGGTTACTGCGTTGTTAGAATTCAAAGCCTGTTACAGAAAACCACAAAAACATTAATAATAAAACTACTTTAGTCAAAGATTGCATCCACACATAAAAGAAAAAACACAAATCTAATTTTTTTCTTCATAAAAATAATAAAATGTTTTTCGTGTTTTATTTTCATACTTTATAACAGTGCTCGAGTCTTACTCATATACTCGTATTAATTCACCTTGATTTTTTTTTTCCACCAACAAAAAAAAACATCACATTTCTTATGGCCGAAGAGTGGCTTTTATCCATGGTTCAAAATCAGAAACTTTTGTATAAATTCCTGGCCATTCTTCAAGTCCACATCTATTTCCAAAGGACACAACACCTTCTATTGCATAGTTAAGCTTATTCGCCTCCCTCATAAGTGGACCACCGGAATCCCCATCGCAGCTATCTTGCAGCCACTGTCCACCCACACATAGCTGAGAAGATTCAAGTTGTATACGTTTTGCTGCAAATTTCTCAGAGCATTCTTGAAAATCATTAATGGGTATATAGAGTTTTTGCTTGATTTTACTTTGTCGACCTATCAAATTGAAGAAATTAAAATATTAATTAACTGACAAGCTTATGAGAAATAAAAAATTAATAAATTGAACTTCGTTCAAAACAAAATTAACATGATAATAATAAAAAAAAAAAAATAATTCACTTACTGTCAAGAGTTCTACCCCAACCAGCTACAATTAAATTAGTACCAGTTCTCAGTTGTGATTGAACTCCGAATGCCGATGGCAAGCAAACTGGTTTAATAAAATCTGTATATGTTACAACTCCATCTAAACGTATAAGTGCAATGTCATTTGCCTTGTTTTTACTTGAGTCATCATACTGCGGATGAGGTATAACCTCTTCAAATCCCATATTAATAACAGGATCCGCACAATCTTTTCCAAGACAATCGATGTCCTTGGACAGGTCATATTCACCAAGTCGTATACGATTTCTAAAAGCAAATAAGTGGATATTGTTAAAGTTGTATGAAAATTTGTTGTATGTGTACATACAATCGACCAACTTCACGAAGAATAGCTCCTGTCACACAATGCGCTGCCGTTAAAACATAGCGTTGATTAATTAGACTGCCAGCACAATTTAAAATTGGCTTATTATCACCTTTGAATTAAACTTTAACCTAATATATTTATAATCAAAATAAATCCTTGACAATTCACACATACGTCCGACATACTCCAGAAGTACCATCCAAGCAAACTCATCCAACAAGGTGTCATTTCCATTATAAATCCTATCACCCACAGCTGCTTGTCCACATCTTGGCAAAGAAGGTAATATAACTCCTTCACCATTACCTGCAGAAGGTCCTGGACCCGCTGCATTTCCTCCTCCTGTTGCGCAACATACAAACGGTGATCGACCAACTCCATTCTGACATTGGGATTGTTGTGCAAATAGTTTGTCTGCATTCGAGAGTGGAGTTTTCTTGATAAGTGACAGGATATTTGCACAATCGTATATTGAGATACATGAACCGCTTTTGTTGTCTGGAGTTCTACAAGAATCTGTTTGAAAATATCAAAGAGTAACAAAATTGTTTAAACTACTTCAAACTGGTGAAATACTAAGAACTTATATGAACTTACTCTGTGCACTTGAACTATCGACGAGAATGCAAACAACAACTAATGCAACTACTGCCATTGACATTGAATAAATGTTATGCGTTACATTTTTGTTGTTGTTGTTTTTTGAAAACATCATTGTATTTATTTTGAACTTTTGTTTTGTATTTACTTGTAACCTTTCTGATATTTTTTTTCCGGCTCTGACCAATGTCAGGCTTGAGTTTAAAAAATATTTGTTTGAGATAAAAATATTATTGAGTGCGTATTTTTATTTTGTTAAAAGCTGGAATTAATTAAGCTAAGCGACCACTGGTTATCTGTTTGAGAATACGACTGCTGTGAATACTAAATCTGTCTGCCTAGTGAACCTCTAGAGCTATGAGAGTTTATAAATTTAAACTTTTTTTCTCGTATTTCTCTTGATTATGACGCAAATTTTAAGACCATCATCAGCGTGTTAATGTTTCAAGAGAACAATTTTGTTTAAACTGGTTTTTGGTTTTCAGAAATACAGAAAAGTGTTGCCACACCTACATGAAACTGTAGAGAACTTAAAAACAAACAAAGTTAGTTTTCTCATTACACATTTATTAAAAAAGAAATGTCAAGTCTTGAAAATTTAAAAAAAAAATTTGAGAATTGACTTTTCTAAAGAGGATAAGAACACTTTTTTCAGAAAATCGAAAAAAATAAAACCTAAATTTCGACTTTTCATATGATTTGCATTTTTCTCTGTTTTACAGATCATAGCTACTTAGTTTATAAAAAAGTTAAAAGTAATTTTATTCCCTTCTGAGAAGTCACTCCTCACTTGTACTACTTTACTCCGAAAGTTATAAGATATTAAGGGAAATTTCTGTTGATTTAATCTTTTAATCTTTGTTAGATTTTTGTTACATTAAAAAATTTGTGTGGCAACACTGATATTAACAATTACTTTAACCAGTATTTTTGATGAGGTCCAGTGCTTTCAGTTGACTGATAAAGTGCGGATTAACAACAACAAAGTCCAAGTAGTGAGATTGATACACAAAGTTGTCGACCGATGATGTATTTTTTTTTTCTTAATATCTATACATAATATTATTAATTTGGTGGGAAATTCTTATATTAGTCACGTTCACCAAAAAATAACATTTGTTTTTATTATTTAATTTGGAATTCCCATATAAACTTGATTTTATAATTTGATATGAAGTCAGGGCTGTAGACAAAATTTTTTCGTTTTCTTTTAAAGCCTTAAATGTTATTTTACAGTAAAACAAAATACATTTGGTTAAGTGCTAAGTCGTACGAATAAAATTTAAACAACAATTTAGTTTCAGATTACCCAACGAAAAAATTTAAAATAAAAAAAAGAAACAAATTCAGAAATTGTTTGAAAAATTCCTGCAAATTTCTTGATTCCCCAAATTGATTCTTCCGGTACGATTTTAATTTAAACTCTCATGTCTCAACTTCCATAACAATCGAGTTGAACAATTAATGGAATAGTCGAAGCGCCAGAAATTTTTTTTTTAATATTTGATAAATAACGTGGTTTTTCTTGAAAATTCTTTTTTTGTAATGCCAATCGTAATTAAACCACAGGTGTCTAAAGAAATAAAAGGAAGAAACTACTTATTAATAAAATACATAAATATGTATACGTACATATTATTAATCTGCTTTCTTGATTTCATAAATGGCTTAAATGATTTCAACAAAAATGCTCCCATAAAAAAGTTTAAGAAATCTTGATATCAAAATAAAAAATTCAAATTTGTAATTTTTTATTTTTTTCTCCAAAATCAATATTTTGCAAAAAAAAAACTATCCAACCATTTTTTATCCGTCCCGGTTTTCGCTTCTAGAAATATGGTCACCGTAACTATTGTGAACTTTGTAATACAAAAATATAAAACTATAGAAACAAATAAATCACTTTAATACTACTTTTACTACTACTTATTGACACATTTCAAAACAAGTTTTTTTTTATCAAAACATGTTTTGTGACTGCGTAAACTTGGAATTCCTACCTACATCGACCAATTGGCAATTAAGCCGAAATTTTATTTAAGATTTTGTCTCCTAGATGGAAAACCTCGCGATAATAGTGCCAAGTTTTGAAAGATTCTAAAATTTTAACATTCACTAAACATGTTTTGAGATAAAACATGTTTTGAAACTAGTCAATAAGAAGATAGCTACTTCTTTTGTTTGTTTAATCATATTAGGGTGGGTCAAAAGAATCGAAATTCGTTTTTTTTGATTTTGTAGGGGAAGGTGGCCTAAAATGGCCCCCCTAAGGAAAATGTCCTATATCTTGAAAAACAGTAGCATTCAAACTTAAATGCTATATACTTTTCAGAGTTTAATATATAACTCTCACATTTTTTTCATTTGCGAGTTGAAAAAGTTCCAAAAAGTATTTAATTTTTTAAATTTTCAAGACGTCTACAAATTTCACTGATCAAATTTACCCGGGTAAAATGGCACACTGTCCAAACATACGTGATTTTAAATGCAAAATTGAGTCAAAGGGCTTCTTTTCCATTTTCTTGGAACAAGTGGTGCTTAATCCCCCCAGATTTTTCATCGAGTCATTCAAAACCCAGTTCATATTGGTTGCTCGTCTCGTTTTTGTAGTTTTTGCAACTTTGAGTGTTTTGGATGCTTTTTTCCAGGTTTTTGACGGAATCAAGGGCTTTCCTCAGTCCAGGACTTCCTCTCAGTACATCGTTCATAAATAGCAACTATTTTCACTGAAAAAAAAAAAATAAAATGTGAAAAAAAAATTTAAAATGACATGTGAAATAGGTATGCTATTTTACCCGAGCACTAAGTAGGCCATTTTGCCCATTTTGACTTTTTTCAATTTAATTTTTACACCAAAAAATTTAAAATCGTTTTAAACCAACTTATTTCAGTAAATTAATAAGAAATACTTCATGCGTACACACATTAACTTCTTTTTCCAAAATACAATGTTTTTTATACTTTTTTTTTGCAAAAAAAATTTCACAAAATTTTAACGAGTGTACTTTTTGATGTGGATAGAGACAGTTTGACCTGTCAAATTTCAAATAATAGCTTGAAGTTCCTGAAATTTCGTATATGTTGGTTTTGCCAGATAAACTAAAGAATCGCGTTCATAAAAGTTTCAAATTATTTTCGATTCTACGATTTCTAGCAAGGGGGCCATTTTACCTTGGGGTGCCATTTTAGGCCACTTTCCCCTACTATGAAAAATCGATTGCTAGATACCTTTAGAATATACACACCAAATATGAGCTCTTTATATTAATGAGAAGGTCCATTCCCATTGTTACAACAAGCTTCTACGAAAAAAAATAATTTTTTTATTAATTGACTTTTTAGCAAATTTTTTTTTATATATTCTTGTAGAAAATTGAACGCTCTACAAAAAAGGCCTTATACACTTTTTTCAATTATCTAACCGTTTAGTAGATATTTGAAGTCAAAAAATCGAGAAAATCTTTAAAAATTCGTTTTTTGTTCTTGATTTCGTAACAAATTGAAAAATTATAATAATCAAACGCGCATTGCATGTTCTTGTAGGAAACAGATTGTTCCACAAAAAATGTCTTATTAACTTTTTTCATTAATCTAACCATTCTAAAGATATTCGAGGTCAAAGTTAAAAAAAAATTATAAAAACAATTTTTACTTTAAAAAATTTTCCAATTCACTGAAACTTCATTATTTTCAAATTAACAAGATGTATTCTTGTAGTGGCTTAAACGTTCTACAAAAAATTCCTTGGCATCAAATTGATTGCTTTAACCGTTTAGAAGATATTCGTATCCAAATCGGAATGCATACGGGTCATAAGAAAACTATTGAAATCAGAATAAGAGTCTTACCAACATGCATAACTCCACACCTCCCAAGCTACGTTCTTTGATAGATTATGCAAGTATATGAACATTATTCATTTTTCTCTTTCCTTACATTTTAAAACATTTATTGTTTATATCACTATGCATGCCGGCTAAACAGTTATAAATGTAAAAACTATGATCAATTAAAAATAATAACTATTGTATTCTTTTGTTAGGTAAGTTAATTGAAAGCTTAAACATGCGAAACTTTTATTTGTATTTGTTTTTTTTTTTTTTTTAATAGATAACGAAAAAGTTCTGATTAATAGCAAACAGTTTGGGAAAGTTTCACATACGAAGATGATTGTTTTCGCAAAATTGCGTTGATGCATCATTTTGAATGTATCACTTTCAAGTAAATCTTGTTTGATTTATAAATAACTTTTAAATTGATCACACAAAATTATAAGCAGCACGTTTTTGTTAATTTGAATAACATATTCATATTTATACATTATAAACATGTTTTTTTTTTTTTTTAAATTAAGAATCACATATTGATTTTCTATCAAAAATAACTCACTAATTGAAATTTACATTTGAAATAAATTACTTGGAAGAAAGCCAGGAAACAAGATCTTAGAATTTTAAGACAGCAGCTGTTAATATTTAAAAACGTAATATCACAGTTACTTAATTTTTATTGCGAAATATCGGATTTGGAAAGGCTGAAAAATGGATTTGCAGAACTTTGCAAAATAGAATAGAATTTTTACCTACAGAATTTTAAAATACATATAGAATAATAAAAAAAAAACTGAATAAAACAGAATTAAAGACCCATTCCCTAACTCAATCGTTTATTTTAGAAACAATATACTCCTAAGTCAATGATCATTTATTTTTCAAGAACAACTTTTAGGGCTTGAAAACCGTTTAAGACTTAAAAAATGTTTACATTTAAGTAATTTTTAATGCATCTTAAGCTATGTTATAGCTTGGCATTCCCTTAATTTGAAGTGTTGTTGAATTTGCATATAAAACATTAGGTATATAAAAAAATGTTAATGCTCATTGACTTATCTTGTTTCTGACATTAACGATTCAACTTTGACCCATATTGTCTCGAAACAAGTTTTAATAGTTAACAGGCGTTTTGATACAAAAATAACAAATTTCCCTTGCCGAAAAAAATGCATTCTTAAAAAATTTTGCCAAATCTGCCGAATGAGACATCAAAAGAAATTTCTGTTTAAGATCTATTCATAACTGAAAACTAAAAGATTCTCGGAATTCTGGTTACCTAGTTATTTGTGTCTAACAATATATTTTTTTTTTTTTTTTGGTTTCGGAGGCAGACATTTTGGACCCACTAAAAGTCTCGAAACAAGTTTTAGTTCACAAATATGAGTTCACAGTAGACAAGTCTATGTGTTTTGGTACAAAAATTACAAGTTTAACATTTTTCAGATTTTCGAAAAAAAAATTCAAGATGTACCTACCCCTTTCCGAAAAAAAGCATTCTTAAAAATTTCCCCCAAATCCACCGAGAGTGGGAGTTAAGCTCTGTTTATAACTGAACACCAAAGTTAATCGGAGATCTAGTTGCTAAGTTTTTTGCGTCGAAATATTTTTTTTTTTTTTTAATTTTTAGTAGTGTTCCCAAAGGTACAAAAATGGTACAAAAATTTCAAGTTTACTTTTTTCAGATTTTCGAAAAAAATTCAAGGATTACGTACCCCTTGCCGAAAAATTCCTTTTATTCATTTTAAAAAAATTCCTCCAAAACCATTAAGTTTATTCCATATTATGTCCATTTTTTACTTGCGATATAGGTACTTATCAAGTTATGCTCTATTTTACAAAAAAAAAAGTTGAGATAAAAATCAGACTTGACGTCATTATAATGATGGAGAATGCAAAAAGAAGTAGGTACAGCAAGTCCGTCTCTGTGTCTGTATTACAGTCTAGGTACCTGTCTGTATAAGGAGCATCCGTTTAGATGGGACGATTAACAGCCAATTTGGTATTTAACGTTTTTTGGAGACTCTCCTGAGGTGTTTTTGAAATTAGATTCTTGGACCTAAAATAGCGGTCCCTGAAATGTACCAGCTTTGGAAAAGTTTAATTTATCAAAAAAAAAAAAGACTTCAACGATTTTGTTAAAAAAAAATTAGATTTTAGTTTTAAAACAAGAACAAAGAAATAATTGTTTTAAAAAATCTTAATTAACGGTTCCTACCATTGAACTGCTTTTTTTTCAATTCAATTTTCCCCCAAACGAATAATTCAATTTCAATGAAATTGTTTATACAAATGCATTTACCTATGAAATTTTTTGTATAAATTAAGTATAAAACTGTGATAGAAAAATTCGGTTAAAAAAAATTATTTGGGTTTGAAAAATCATATTTTCAAAAAAGGGACTTTTTTGTTTTGAAATTTTAGTTTTAAGTGTTGATTTATAATTGTTTTAAAAGGGAAAGTAACTTTATTAATTTTTCTTTCATTATTTATTAAAACAACGATTCTAACGATTTTGAATTTTGTTCTAAGAATGTAGGTACCTATTTTAATAAGAAAAATTAATTTGTTTACTTGTTTTGGTGTTTAATTTTCTTAGAAGTTGTTTTTTTTTCTCGTGAATAACGAATTTAGTTTTATTTTTAATTTTAGTATTCATTTGAATTATTATTAACCAAATCAGTACACAAGAAGTATAAAAAATGCCAGCAACTCGAATTCTAAGAGTAAATTCGTGTGACTCAGTTGTTATATTGACTTTATTCGTTTTCAACATATTAGACTGCCAGCCTGTAATAAAAGATTTTCAGACAAAAATCTATTCTAACGGGTCTTTTATACTATAACGAGTATAAAATTGTCCAAGCATTTCATTAAATTAATATTAAAAACTCAATTGTTTCATAACTTAAAACTTGAAATCCAAGCACAAGTACTGATACCTACGGGTGACATAATTGTGCATTTTATTTAATTCATCATTTTTCCAAACACTTTTTTTCCACATACGTGCATATAGCCGAGTTAAATTAATTCACTTAAATATTAATCCTACAAGATTGAATAGTGCGTACAGCCAGAGCGTACACCTGCCAACAGAAAATTTAATTAAATAGCAAATGATATTTATTCAACCTTATTATTTTGTGCAAACCTTGGGATTTATTTTTTTATTTTTTTTTACACATGAATTAATCCACTTCAACGCTGCTTGCCACCTTATTATTCTCCCAAACCCACAAAAGATATCAAGAGTTGTCAACTTTGTTAATAAAATAAAATCAAAAAAAAAAAAAATTATGAAGGTTATTCTGAGGAATATGTACCCCCATAAACTCATCATATGAATACAAACAAACAAACAATGCTTTTTCCTCCTCACCGACCGGCTTCCGGGCATTCTGGCTCAACATTGTCACAAAAGACCTGTCTACCACAAAACGAGGAAATCGCAATTCATTTAAAATGAGGTATACTTTGGCTCCCAAAGTCATCATCAGGAGGCAAAAAGAAAATAGTAGTGAGAATATGAATCAAGAAATAAATCTCTAACTTTAACCTGTTTCAACAAAAACAAGGAGCACTAAATTTTTTTGCACTGGACCTTCTTCTGGCAGATTATATTTTGCAACATTTTTAATGAAAGTCCGCTGATAGTCTAACTACAACGCGAATTCAAAAATAGTCTGGAGCTAGAGGAACTTTCTCCTTTTAAAAAGCTTCCAGGGGAAATATATTTGAGCTTGGGAAAAAATATAGCTGTTGCAATGTGTTCTCCACTTTTAGCGGCGATAGCATGCAATTTCTGTCCTTCACTAACATGTGGAATCTTGTGTGGTGAATTTAAAAAGCTCTTTTTTTTGCCATGTTTTCTGGTCTATTGTATCAAAGCTTAGAGCCTGTAAACAGTTGCCCATTCGATGGCCAGCCACTGGGTTAGTGTTTTTCTTTCGGCCACAGATTCACATTTTTTTACGTTAAGGACCTTACATACAACTCTAAATACGTTAATTTGGATTTACTTGACTCTTGTAATAGTTAGGAACCAAACAAACCTTATTTGCATAGTTAAAGAATTGGGACGAAAAATTATGGAAAAATAGTCATAACTCAAAAGTCAAAGCCCAGAAATGTGGTTTTTGAAGTTGTGACGTTATAATTCTCAACGTACGATACCACAATATTTCTGAACTTAACTGAAACTTGCGATGGATAGTTCGTTAGATCCTTACAGACGTTTATTTACACAAGCATAATGTCCTAAAGCATTGCCCTTATCCATCGTGAGGGGAGGAATCAAAAAGAAATATATCTATATGTTGCAAATGGTTTGAGTTATTTTACGCTACCACATACTTAATACATATAAAGGAAACGAACATTGTATTTCTATAGTAAAAGGATATATCACTCTAGGATTTTTTTGTCGTATAGAAAAAAAGAGTTTGCCAGTCTTTCAACTATCACCAGAAGGATAATTGTGTTTTTTTGCGCGCCGCAATTGCTATCTTTTGGAGTGCTCGTACTTTATGGTATATCGCTGCTGCAGCACACAAAGGATATTGAAGACACATTTTTGTTCTTGTTCATCGTTTTATTATTTTTTTCCTTAGAGTTTGCATTGTGTGTCCTGAATTAAGTTGCATTTCCTTCC
Source organism: Episyrphus balteatus (assembly GCF_945859705.1). Taxonomy (NCBI): domain Eukaryota; kingdom Metazoa; phylum Arthropoda; class Insecta; order Diptera; family Syrphidae; genus Episyrphus; species Episyrphus balteatus. The sequence continues at coordinate 80,371,039 of NC_079136.1, read as the reverse complement.
TCTTGATTGAATATACACTTTTTTGTTGCATTTTAGAGTTTAGCATTTTCCAGTTTTGTCGCAAATGCAAATGGGAGGTCTTTTTTTTTGATAATATTTATATATTTGGTTTCCTTTTCTTTTGTTGCTGCTGATGCTCTGACACAAATCATTTTGCATTTTATCATTATTTTGTATCTTCTTGTCTCTTTAATATAAAATGCTTTTGAATGAAAAAGGGTTATAAAAAGGATATGTTGTATGTATATCTACAAACATTTGCAAAACTGTCTATCAAATACGAGCAATTTGATTGAAGAAAGTTTTGAATTTATGTATTTATGTAGTATGAATGTTTGCTTATGAAAAATGTTTTCATTATAGTAGTTAGAAATCTCATTTTATGTGTCATATTTACTTATTGCTTTATTAGTTTTATGAATAATTGTAGACTTGAATCAAAATCGATTTAGGATGCTTATGACTTTTAGACTTTTAGAAAAAAGTGGTCATCAAAGTTAAATAATCTAAATTTTAATTCAAAATAATGTTTTGAAATTGTTTTTTAAATGTTTTTTGGAAAATTTAAATTACAATTACAATTACAATTACAATTACAATTACAATTACAATTACAATTACAATTACAATTACAATTACAATTACAATTACAATTACAATTACAATTACAATTACAATTACAATTACAATTACAATTACAATTACAATTACAATTACAATTACAATTACAATTACAATTACAATTACAATTACAATTACAATTACAATTACAATTACAATTACAATTACAATTACAATTACAATTACAATTACAATTACAATTACAATTACAATTACAATTACAATTACAATTACAATTACAATTACAATTACAATTACAATTACAATTACAATTACAATTACAATTACAATTACAATTACAATTACAATTACAATTACAATTACAATTACAATTACAATTACAATTACAATTACAATTACAATTACAATTACAATTACAATTACAATTACAATTACAATTACAATTACAATTACAATTACAATTACAATTACAATTACAATTACAATTACAATTACAATTACAATTACAATTACAATTACAATTACAATTACAATTACAATTACAATTACAATTACAATTACAATTACAATTACAATTACAATTACAATTACAATTACAATTACAATTACAATTACAATTACAATTACAATTACAATTACAATTACAATTACAATTACAATTACAATTACAATTACAATTACAATTACAATTACAATTACAATTACAATTACAATTACAATTACAATTACAATTACAATTACAATTACAATTACAATTACAATTACAATTACAATTACATAAAACTAAAGTATTGCAAGCTATCGTTTTAGTAATCCAAATATGTTTTTGGGAAATGGAAACAAAAATAATTTTGTATTGTAGATTTATGTACCTACATTGTACATCTATAAATTTTTAAATTAAATGCTTGGATCCATTAAACTTTTATGCAAGCAAGAACAAATGGTCCAATGTGTATTTTATTTGATTTAAATTTCAAACTCTATTATAAAAATCAAATATATATATATGAGTATATGTTGTATACATAAAAGTACTCCTAGCTATTCGTTTAAATGAATGTGAAATAGGTACTTTTCCTAATCAATCTGCATCGCTTACCAAATCCTACCATTATCGTTGTGCCATGCACTGATGATCATATGAATTCCTATTTCAGTTTAATTACGCTAGCACCGTGTCGGACATTTTAAATAAAGTCGTAAAACATTGAGTATGAAAATATTATGAAAACAAAAATTTTTGATGTACCTACCTATGGGAATATTACCAAATTATATTTTATGACACCCGTGCGTGAGTAAAGCAGGTCTTAAAGATACAAATAAAATAGAAATTAATCAGATTATATTGGGCAAAATGCAAGTACTAAATTAACATGGTGCATAGCATAAAGCATATTAAATAATATATCTCGTTTTTCGTATTTAAAGTTTCATATTTTTAGTTGAATATTCTGTAAAATCCTTAAAACACACGAACCTCTGTAAAATGTTGCCACTGTTCAGTGGAAAACTCTATAAATTAATACTTCTGAATCGTGAGTCGTGACATTATGTTGTGGTAATATGATTTCTGTTGCTTTCCAAGTGTGAAATTCGACGAAGTGTTGATGTGTCAGGAACTCAGAAAATAATATTCACTTTTCGGGATTCGAGGAATAGCATTATTCTGTTTGGTGGAGATGGAATAACGCGTATAGCCACCAGCCACCATTTAAACCTTTTATGTCACACGAAATTGTGTTTGTGGTGGGTTTTTTAATTTTCATGTGTCCAGTGTGTGAAATTAAAATAAATTATGAAAACTTAATCCAAACCATATGGTGCAAACTGTACACTATCACGGTATTTATTTGAACCTATATAGGACCACAAAAAAGAGATGAATGAAAACATACAAAATATCCCAAGTTGAGCGTCAGATTGAAAATAAGACCGGTATTGTGGGTGTACTGGGGAATGATGTGGGAAGATTCTATTACTACTTACCCTTTTGAGCCATCATGTCAATTCATACCGGAATTTAAGAATCTAAGAAACATTGTAAAAGCTCGAACTTTTGACTACCTATTGTTAGATACATCTATTCAAATGAAGATGGACTATTGGAATATTACCACAAGCAGTAATATTTCTAAATCACTTATTGAGAACTTATAATAGAAGTAGTAGCTGATAATAGTCAAGCTGTTTTAAAAAACAAAATTGAGAAATTATTATTAATTTGAAGAAAGAAAAATAAACATACTCTTATTTTATTTTATCAATAAAATATTTCAAATGAATTAATCTTTGAAACGGCAATTGGAATTCTTTTAAATAATGGCGTTTCTAACACTATTCTAAAACAAACAAATCGATTTTCAATTTTAAAGCCAAAATATAAATTGTAAAATTTTATATAAAATTGATTGACTTGTCGACGAAATAAAGCGTATTGTAAAAAATAAGTTACTTTCCTAAAAAATCCAATGTAACATTTTTAACTGAAAACAAAATTTAATTGAAAATATTAAAAATAAAATAAATTTCTCCTAACCGTCGTTAAATAATCATCATCTTTTTAAAATTTCAAAAAAATCGATTCATCCGCTTAAGTTGCATCTGGTTGTACAAATTGAAACTCCGACGGAAAGTGATGGCATTGATGCTCAGTTGCATAGAACAATAGATGCGATGTATAGGAACACAAAAACACTTTTTTTTTACATCTCCATAATTGCATTCATAACTTTTCAAAAAAACGATTCTAAAATTTACCAGTTTGGAATCCAAAGGTTGTGACTGTGGTAACTGCTTTGAATAGGTACCAATTAAAAACATATTTAATTAAAATAAAGTCTTTATTCATTAAGTTAATTGTTTTTTGTAGAAACTCTCATCAAGCCTACCAAAACTCCTTCTGAAATCCAATAAAACAGTTTAAATCGCTTCCACTCAATTCTGAAATTTTTTTTTCTGATGAGTTGAAAAGCAGACCTCCTGCGCAGTGGAAAATGTAAAACGGATACCTACAACGAACGGTTTAAATGTTTTTTTAAACAAAGGTAGCTCCCTTGTAAAATTTTAGAATAGCTTAGCTACCTATACTCATCATGGGGCCTGCGGACTGCACTTGCCAACTCGTTTTCTTATAAGTTACATACCTGAAAATAGAGCTGAGGCTGCTATTGCAATTGCTGCTTTCAATTACTCTGCTTTTTGAGCAAACAAACAAAAGTTGCGATTGCTCTTCAATACCTATATCTACTCGTTGCTCAGTCCTCAGCTTTACAAAAATCCAAGCCAATAGTTTTCTGTCTTTTGAAGGTGAACGGAAAAAAGGTTCGATGTAGGGTTCCCAGGTTTTCAAAACAAAAATCCCCTTTTTTTAACACCAAAACGTTTTTGTTTCCCCTTTTTCGTAAAAAAAATCCCCTTTTTCTTGTGAAGAAAAAAATGCAAGTATTTAAAAACTTTTTTAAAAAAAATATTAATTTTGTACCTATTTAATTTAATCTTAACAAAAACTTTATAATTTAGGTACATATAAATCTTATTTTGAGGAAAAATCCTACCGTAAATCCGTGATTTAGCTAAGTAGATTTAAAATAAATCTCGAGATTTGTTCTTAATCTACTTAGCTAAATCTCGGATTTACGGTAGGTGGAAACATACTGTAAGGCAGGCTTCTTCAACCACGATATGTGTCGTAACAGTTTATCAGTCGTTTTTGGGGCTGCCGTCGCGCAGCAGGCTCAAATCTGTTTGATATACTAAAAAAAAAAATTAAATGTAATTAATGTACCTAATATGTATTACGTATTTTGAGGAGTGAATACAAAATTAAAGCACCCTATTCTTTAATAGAGCTGAGGAATTCAAAATCAACTTAGCGTGGAATACGATAGGTTATTTCGAAATTGAGTTTTATTTAAATAGATTCCATTGTTCAAAGATTGTGTTTAATGTTTTTGTAAGCTTAGATTTTTCCCCTTTTAGGTATTTTTTCCCCTTTTTTATCCCCGTCCCCTATTTTATCCCTTTCGTTTAAAAAAATCGGCAAAAATGGTGATTTTCCTCTCAACCTAGGAACCCTGGTTCGATGCTCTTAAAAATTTCTCTGCTTTTATAAGCAAAATCATTGAATTACCATTGTTTCAGTGCAGACATTCAAAAAGTATTAGAATATTCGAAAATAGTAGGTAACTTACTTTTTTTTAGGTATTTTTATTTTTATTCCATTTTTACAATAATAGGTGTGTTTTTTTGTTTATCTATATAGATTTTGTGCAAAAAAACGACATCGAGATTTTTGAAATCAAAACAATTTGCGTGTTAAAAACAACAAAAACTTTATCTGTATAGATTTTTGAAAAATTCAGATAATTATCCAGGTTTTACTTTCTCTCGATAAAAACAGTAGTGCCAAGGTAGATTAATTGTTGTGTTCATACAGAAATATCTGAAAATATTAACAAAAAAAAAAGCGGAGAAAACGAGGTTTGAAAAAAACTCTCATAGAAAAAAATAATCAAAAATTTGTTTGACATGGTTGCATTGAAATGTTAATATCTCGAGATATACGCAATGCACTTTTCAGATAAAAGTCTTAAATGGATCCTGATAAGATTTTTGAACAGATATGCATATAAAATTACCAAAGTTTTTTCGAAAAATTAGAAATAAAAATAAAAAAGTTCTCACATTTGATTTTTAAAAAACGAAAAAAAAAATTCAATATGGCTACCTTCAAACGCTTATAACACAAGAACGACGCAACTAATGTTAATGGTCATGGTCTTAAAATGTAGCTAAGAATATACAGATAATTTTTGGTTTTCTGTGAAAAAAATTTTTTTTTGAATCCAACATGGATGCCATGGCCATATGAAAATTTTTGTTTGCATCCAACATGGATGTAATGGCCTTCCCACTTCAGAGTTAAAATAAAAAAAAAACAAAAGCAACATTTTTGACAGACAGCTGCCAAAGTATATGTACAGTGGTGCCAAATGTTTGCATGGATTTCAAAAATCTCGATGTCGTTTTTTTGCACAAAATCTATAAACAAAAAAACGCACCTAATATTTATCATATTTTAGTTATGGAAGAAATTTAAAGAGTAATTTGCGACTTTAATTGCTATTTAAAGAGTGATTAAATAGCAGCTATTAATCGCTACTTTTGAGGTTGAGTATGGGTTTTCTTGGCAATAAGTTAATTTTAAATCGATGATTTCATTTCAATTGATTTGTTATTTATGTATTTAGTACCTATGGACACAAATAAAAATCAAGATTTCGCTCCTTAAAAAGATTGTAATTTGGTTCATTCTATTTTGTTATTTAACGAAATGCAGTTGGTGAAACTTCATTTCAAACCAACATGGAAAATTCCCTCCATAAGATACCAAACTTATGTATGTCAATACGGAAAATTATTGCATGCATCACTTTCACTACTTTTCCAGTTGTAGTATGTACAATGTATGTATATGTTTTATGTGACTCTACTTTACCAATATCAGCAATTTGAAACCAAGGAGCAAGTACGTGTGACCCAGTCGTGCATTTTATTTCATTGACATTTTCCAACAAGCAACAAGCTACCGTGCATCGTTACTCGTATAAGTGGAACCCACAGTAAATACAAAACTAGAGAAAGTTGCCGTATCCGTCGAAATGTGTGTGCATCGAATATGGTTGAACTAATCGGTTGATGCAAACGTGCTCGTGGTTGACTTTTGGACAGACAAATCCAACGTCGAATTCCATACTTAAAGCCTGGATATTAACAGTTATAAAACAATTTATGTCATTTAAATTTTTAGTTAAAAAGAAAATTGCTATTGAATTTAATTTTCAGTAGCAGTTCTTAGTTTGAAAAAAACACGATTTTAACCATTATATTCTAATTGACACTTTAGATTCTTGTTTTTAATCTCAAAATTAACATAATTGCTGAATTTAAATAGGTTACCTACCATTAATACCTATTACCTAATTACTTTTTTCAATGTACCAACATTTTCTCTAAAACTAAATAAAAGCACCCTTTCACATGAAAAAAATGTATAATCTTATTTTATACGTAATTCATATGGGAAAGACGACATTTTTAATAAACTTCGATTTTTTTGATTTTATCGGAATTATAGCGGATTTCCCCTATTTCCAAAAAAAAAAAAACACCCTTTTATATAAAATATTTGTATAGACTGCTTAGATTCTTGGTGTCTGCTATAAATGAAATATTTGTACCAATTTTCATTAGTGTAACATTTTTGTGGTACTAATGACTTTTTCGCCAAGTTTGAAAAATTAACAAAATTTATGTCAGCTGTTATGATACTTTTCACACACATAACTAACCCATCAAAAAAACACCCTTTCACCAAAAATATTTTTAAGAACTTTATGAATCCTTTATCCCTGCTTTATCCAAAGCCTTCGTCCCGAATTTCATCAGTGTATCATGTTTTTCCCATGGGTTTTGATTATATTTTACCTGTTGAAGTAAAAATAAAATGCGTCGCACGAACTTGCTCTTAGAGTTAAAGTTGCTTAAATTTTTAAGACTTTTTATATAGAAATTTAGAAAAAAAAATAAAATTCGTTTTTTAAAAAAATAAAATAAAATCTGAAATTAAATTGCCCTCCAAAACAAGTATGCAGTTTTGATTGATATGTTAAGATGCATTTTTAGAAAAAAAATTTCAAAATCGTAAGAGCCGTTTTTTAAAAAACTAATTTTTTATAAATAAAAAAATTTGATTTTTCAAAAAAAAAATTTTTCAAAATTTGTTTAAAAATCCAAAAATTATTTTTTTCAAAATTTTATTTTTGGCTTATATTTAAATTATATAAATGCTTCTTCACAAAAAGTTTCGTTGAAATCGAATAAGCAGTTTCGGAGATAATCGGATTTGAAAAAAACGGTTCTATGGCAGGTACCGTTAATTATGATTTACAAAACAAAATTTTTTCATTGGAAGATAGACCTTAGCTTGAAACTAACATTTGAATTTTTTAAACAAAATCGTTAGAGCCGTTTTTGAGATATTTCAATTTTACTAAAATTGGTATATGACAAGTACCGTTATTTTTTGTCCAAAAAAATTAATTCCAAAAACCCCTCTGGAGAGTCGCCAAATAATGCTACATACCAAGTTTGACATTAATCGGTCCATCCGTTAAGGCTGTAGCTCCTTATACAGACAGACAGACAGACAGACAGACAGACAGACAGACAGACAGACAGACTGACAGACTGACAGACTGACAGACTGACAGACTGACAGACTGACAGACTGACAGACTGACAGACTGACAGACTGACAGACTGACAGACTGACAGACTGACAGACTGACAGACTGACAGACTGACAGACTGACAGACTGACAGACTGACAGACTGACAGACTGACAGACTGACAGACTGACAGACTGACAGACTGACAGACTGACAGACTGACAGACTGACAGACTGACAGACTGACAGACTGACAGACTGACAGACTGACAGACTGACAGACTGACAGACTGATAGACTGAAAGACTGACAGACTGACAGACTGACAGACTGACAGACTGACAGACTGACAGACTGACAGACTGACAGACTGACAGACTGACAGACTGACAGACTGACAGACTGACAGACTGACAGACTGACAGACTGACAGACTGACAGACTGACAGACTGACAGACTGACAGACTGACAGACTGACAGACTGACAGACTGACAGACTGACAGACTGACAGACTGACAGACTGACAGACTGTCAGTCATGAGTGTAACAATTTTTTATTTTTATTTGTTGATTTTATGTACTGTTTTACCTGCACTATATTAATTCTTACTTTGTTCCGCAAAAAATCACAAAACATGTAATAAAATAAAATCACAAAAAGTTTTCTGTCATCTCATAAAAAAGACATTTTTATTCATTCATATTTGATTTAATTGTTCAGTTTTAAGTTTAGCTTATTCAAGAGTGAAATATTTTTAATATATAAAATATTTTAAATGAAAAAAAAAAAAAATGATATTAAAAATAGTAAAATATATTTAGTACATAATATATGTATCTTAAAAATGATAATTTTATTGTAATACAAAAGAAAATACTTCCAAGGTAGATTTTCTTTCTTAAAAAATGATTGTACGGTTTTCATTGATTTTTCTATCCAATTTCAAGGATATTTTTAATTTCCATAAGCAAAAAATACTCCATATGGGCTTCATATTGATCCCAATTAAGAGAAGCGAATGTGCGAGCAAAGTGGAAAAAAAAATAAAATAAAATAATTCGAATCTATCTATAAACTACTTTTGTTTAAGCTCAGTTCTAACAGTTCCCGTACTCGAAGTGGTATCATCTGAGGATGACGACGAATCCACTGATGACCCAAATGATGATGATTCGTGTTTGGAATTTTCTAGTTTTCCAGCTGTGCCGCCGCCGATTGGTGCTGCTGCTGCTCCTGCAGGTGTCGTTTGTTCCGATTTAGGTAAATCTGCAGTCTTCTGTAACGATGAGGAACTGCTCGATATCGGGGATGGAATATGCTTTCCTGCATTTCCTCTCATCTGTGGTATTCGCGAGGTTTGGCTCCCTATAGTGTCACAATTTCCACCGGCAGAGGGAGCTGTTGTCTTGCGACTTGTTGGGGGAGTGAATCCACCACCGCTGGCGCTGGTCATATGCACCCGTGGAATATTTGACTTATCCATTGCAGAAATTGCTTGCATACTTTGTTTAATTACCAAAGGCGTCAAATCTGTGACATGAGGTTGAATAGTGTGAGTTGCCTCTGTATGGTGTGATGCAAAGGCGGCTGTTGGTTGGAAAGTGCTGCATACAGATGTTGCTGACGAAGGTAAGGACACCATTCCGGATTGTCTCATTCCCGACTGCTGCCTCAGATTATTATTATGCTTACCTTGTGAAAATGGATCAACATTTTCGAAAGCTGATGGAGTAGCCGGTGCTGATGCAGATGCAGAAGTGCAATTTTTGATGATTTTTCCGGGCTCAAGTCCAAGATAGGTTGGTGTTGGTTTCTTTTTATTCACTGTGGAATAATTACTTTCCAGATTCTTTGGTATAATCGGGCCAACAATGAGGGTGTTTTGTGTGATTTCTGGTTCGTCTTCTTCTTCGGAGCAGCAATCCTGTGCTAGCATTACCGGTGATGTGGTTATGCTGTGACTTTGTCGTCGCAACGATGGTGGCTTTCGACCGAGAGTGGAAATGGTCCTTGGCGGTGGCATTGGTGGCATTTTACCCATTTGATTGGGCGTAAAACTATTCGGCGGCAATGAGTTTCTCTTGAAGTTATTCGATTGTCGGTCATTAGTTCCTGGCACACCGGCAGCAGTAGCAGTAGAAGCCAGTGAAGTTGATGTGGTTTGTGCTACAGTATGGTTACCAAATGAATCACACGGATAGTTGGGCAGAACTTTGGGAAAGTTACGACGTTTAATGGCGTATATCTGCTGTTCGGGAGTGAGTGTAGGATACTTCTGAGAGTTTGGCTCACGGCAGGTAACATTAATGTCTTCGTTAATGAAACTGGTGACTTTCTCGTCCTTGTTGCCATACACAGTGTAGTACATATCAACTGGGTCGGAACGAGAGTGTTTGTGATCTACGCGCAACCCCTGCTGGTGTTCGTCGTCATTGTTAGTTTGCTGATGCTGAGCTAACATTAAGGAACTGCAACTTGTGTTAAAACAACTAGAATCAATAGACTCTTCGGTTATAAGGTCAGTGTCAACGTCTACTTCTTGACATATGATTAAGTTGCGGGGGTTGTCGCTGGTTTTGAGTTTTGTAACTTCGATTGGCTCTTGGCGCATAACACTGTTGCTGCGGGCTTGGGGCGTTGCATCAATAGCCACACTTACCTTTTGTGGTCTTTTGAAAAAGTTTTTACTCCGAAAGGAAAACGTTGGCGAAGAACTTCTTTTTGAACTTTTTGGACTGCTTTTGGTTGCATTTTCATGTGACATCCAATCACAAACTTTGGTGTGGGCGTCCATTGTGCTAGAACTTAATTGGCGTGTGATTTTGAAGCCATTTATTGGGGAATGATTTGTTTTGACAGCTTCATAAGTATTGGATTTGCGAACCATATCCAAGACGTAGCTGTCTTCGCCATCGTTGTTTTTCGAACGTTTTAGTTCGTCGTCAGTTGTACCGTCATAGGAGAGGATTCCAAGTTTTCGTCCCATGATGGTGTTTTTCTTTTTCTTTTGTATCAGAAATGTTGAATAGATGATTACATTGAGTACTATGAAAACTGCAATCAGACCGATAAGCAGATGCATTGTACTTTCTGATTTTGCGACTTCCTTATTGTCGCCAGCGATGGGAGTTGATATAGTTGTTGTTGTAGAGTCATCTTCTGATTTCTCACGATGGATTATTCCAAATGTTGGTGGTGCGTTGTACATGTTATCGGCAGTTTCTTTTACTATCGGTGATGGATGTGATTTTTGGAGGAGTAATCTTAGAGTTCGTTGTGGATCATCGGTATTGTGTTCGCGGTGTGTGGGTGGAAATTTACTCATATGACCGGTTACAACTTCGTTGGGGTAAAGTGATGTTCCACCTCGTGATACTTGGGCAGGTAAATTTGAAAATGTGTGAATATACGGCTGTTGTTGAATGTTGCCGATTTGGTTGAGTTCATTTGGGAGTTCCTTGTTCCAGTAGTTCATGTATTCGTAACGATATTTGTAGCCAATAGAAGGGGGAATACCTTTAAGGAAATTCAAAAGGAAAATGCATAAATGATATGAATATGTTTACGTAATAACTAGAAGTCTTAAGGAAAATTTATATTTTTTTTTTAATGAAACATTTTCAAAAACGCAAAAAATGTCGAGAACTACCGAATTTTTCAACCTTTGGTTATTTTAGCCCTTTAGGAGTAGTTGTTGACTAAACTGATTACCTATAGTGGTAATCAATTTTTTTTTTTTCAAATGGACTGTTATTTGATTTAATGCACTTTTGTGCATGTTAATGTAAAAAAATTGAAATTTTTATGTGACTCAATATCCAACCAACGTTTAGCAAAATTCGAAACGAAATCGACTTTATTAAGGACGGAATTTCCCACTGAACGGGCTATACTTTTGTTAAGAACAATATTGACAAAATTTATCGTTTTCGACACAGTTGAGAGTGTGTGTCATTAGCCCCCTTTTTTTCGAAATTGTTATTTTAAAAGTTGTTGCAGGTTATTCTCGACATGTTCCATTTTTATTTTTTTGAAAAAAATTTCAAAAATAGTGGTTTTTGAGCTAGTTCCATTTTTTCGAAAATTGAATTTTTGAAAACTGCTTCAGGTCTTAAAAGTTGTTCCTGACAATTTTCCAAATTTTTTAAAGTTTAATTCAATTTTATTAATTGAGAGTTAGAGACCAAAAACAATATAATTCTAGCCCCAGTTTTTCGACTTTTAAGTTTTTAAAGATGGTTCCAAAAAATGTAGGTCGTGAAATTTGTATTTTTTAAGACATCGACATCGTTAAGAAAACAAAGAACTAGACATTAGAACTAAAAAAACACGATCTTAGTTAACTCTTAACGCAATTTCGACCTCTTTTGGTAATTTTAAAATTAAATAAAAACATGCGTGCAATTCACACGTGGTAGAAGAAAATTTTTCTTGCAAAAAAAAAAGAAAAAATCTAACTATTTTTTATTCTATCTCCTTTAAATACATGTTTTTTATATGACAACCTGAACCTATATTAATTTTATATCATCTGAAAGCTTATTGTTTCAGTTCAAAATATTTATATCGTCCATGTCTACAACATCTACAAAAAGAGCTTATTTTTTTCAAACCAAATCACTTTTCATCAAAAAAGCAAAAAAATCAATCTTTTTTCTCTTTTAACACCATTTTTTTTTAAATGATAAATTTTATATCATCTGAAAGGTTATTTCACCTTTTTTTATAACGTAACCATATTTTTACCATGCCTAGAAAAAAAAAAAAATAAGAATTTTTTAAAGCCAACTATATGTCGAAATTTCAAGCTGAGATTACGGTACTTCCTACACTGGTGATCGTCAACAGATCTCCACAGGTGTTTTGAGGTATTTTACAAGTTTTTCAATTTAAGATTGTGTTACTAGTAGAGCTCGTAAAATTAATTGTGATATATCAAATGAGAGGTTATGTTGTCAGCATGTAGTATTAAAGTTAAATCAAATTTTTATGAGCACTAGATCAAAAGATATAACGTGTGTAGAAAAAGAACATCTTTTTACCGTTATCTCAGAATTTTGAATATGAAATTAATTTTGTACATTTATAGTTTATTTAATTACCTATCTACAGTGCAAAATTTCATTCATCTATCTATTAAAATAAAAAAGTTGTAACAAGTTGAATGTTCGTGTCGCGTTTTTGTTTCATCTTGTTTCAAATCACTACGATACTAAAGAAGTTTTCACATAAAAAAAAAAAAAAAATAAAAACTCTGTCGCATTCAATGCGACATGATTATTTCAATTGAAATTAAGTCAAATAAATATTTACATACAGTCTTAACTCGAAATTTCTTTCAAATAAAGAAACTAAAATAACTTCGTCTGTAACTTACCAATATTAATATAACATTGATTTCTTTTGTTAAATTCCGGCCAATCCAAATCATATCGATCCCACTCAAGGGCATGTAAATTAATAAATGTTCCCTTCCATGGAGCCTTTGGATTTCTGAAATAAGGACAAAAATAGAAATCAATAAAACCTCCCTTCTATAAATATGCATAACTGCATGTTCATTCATTTTTATATGAGCAGAATTTGAAAACAAAGAAATCATTCTGCAAAACTAACCAATACCCAAGTTGTCTTCTTCGATATTTCTTTCAATTTAATGAATGAACAAAAAATAAAACAAAATATATTGCTCACCCGGTTTTAGCAAAATTAGTCCAATAAGACATCACTGCTTCAGATAGAAGTTTCTCTTGTGCATTGTATTTATTGTGAAATGGTCCTGCTGGGGCCAATGGTGCTCCAAATATAAAAGCAAGTTCCTCGCCAGTTATACTATGTGGTAGCTATATGAAAGGAATAAGAAATTGTAAGAAGGATAAGAAGGTTAGTGACATAGAACAATAACAAAGGATTTTGATTGTCATTCATCTGGTGTTAGATATTGGAATTATTTTCATGGCTTTTTTGTTTTCATCAAAGGGCATTTAATTAATATACAATTCCAATGCACGTTTCATAGAGAGAATACAATACTATGAATTTTTTATGACAACAAGAAGTAACAAGAAGTCCCTACCGCTTGCGAATGGCAAAAATAAATCAAAATCGAAAAGTGTGAAAAATTGTAATTGTAAAATTTAAAAAAATTTAAATTTCTATGTTATACAAGAATTTAAATGGCATACTTCTTTTAGAGGTTGAAACACTTTAAAATGATAAGATTTAAAAGTAGAAAAATAAAATGCATAAAAATAGGTAACAAAGAATTTTTATGAATTTTATTTTGAGAATCGTAAGACCAGTTTTTGTTTCATCAAATTTTTCGTAGGTAGGTACGAAAAATTTTCCAAAAAAAAATTTTTGGTCTGTAGGTAAGTATACCATTCTAAAACAATAAATTATTATCCATGCATAAAACCTAAATTTCAAGACAATTCAGTAACCCGTTTTGAAAATATTGATTCTTCAATATTTTTTTAAAAATCCAAAATTTAAATTATTGAACATTTCTCTTAATTTTTAAATTGAAATTACTATGACGCTTTTGTACAAAAATTCTCGTTCAAATCAGTTCAATTGTTTACGAGTCAGAAATTAAGAAAAAGGTCCTGTGGCAGGTACCGTTAATAACGGCTCAAAAAATATGTTTCTTATTTCAAAAAAAAAAAAAAAAACATGTAAGAATGTAAGAAAAGAAAGAAAAACCATATTAAGTTGGAAATATCTTAGGGACCAGACCTCCAAGAAACTTTTAGTTTTCAGTTTTGAATAGAACTTAAAGAGATCTTTCTTTTGTTGTCTCACTCGATGGATTTGGATGAAATTTTTTTTAAATCTACTTTTTGCCTCCAAATGTAAGAAAAAAAATGTTCAAAGCAAATACCTCAGCAAGCAGACCTCCAAGAAAATTTTGGTTTTCAATTTTGAATAGAGCTAAAAAAAAACGTTTTTTGATGTCACACTTAAAGCTACTTTTAACGTAAGCCTGTGTATATTTTTTGATTTAGTAACGTTCAGTTTCAGAGAAGGCTCTGTCATAAAAAATACAAACTTACCTATTTATTTTGTTTACATGAAAATTTTTTTCCAGTCTCAATATCGTTTGATAGATTATTCTCATCTCTCAAAATTCAATAAGTACATTTTTTATTTTTCTATACAAAAATTGAATTGAAACTACATTGTAATATGAAAATTACATTATGTACGTAGAGTACCCCCTCATTTGACATTTAGTTTTTGAAGGTCTGTATTTTCGGAACCTGTTAATGTTTTCCAATGTTTTGTTTTGTATATGATTTATTGACTATTCAAGATTATACTTAACATTAAATTTTTTTATTTTACAACATTTCAACATTTAAAAAAATAATGTTTTGTAAAAAAAGTCATTTTGTCAAAAGTGCCCCGGGACCGGGGAACATTTGACTATTAAAGGGGTACATTTGACAATGGTGGATTAAACCCAACATCGTGTGCATTATATTTTTCAAACTATCTTGCGGATCTTTCTCGTCTATTGTGTAATTAGAAAAAAAAAAAATTTGGTTTTAAACAATCTACTAGACAATAAATACTTCCTTATTCCGTGACCTTTCTTTTTATCAATCTACTAGACAATATAACGAAAAAAATTAATCTCAAAATTCATTTTCTTAAAAGAAGAAGAATAACCATAAAATATTTCAAAAAATCCCTCCATTTATAAATCTTAATCAAAATTAATCGATGTCGATTTATTTTTAAATAATTTATTTAATATATAATTCCCCAAAATCAACGTAAAACTGTGCCCACATTGCAAAAGTCAAAGGTGCCCAGAAGGAGCTTCATAACTGTTTTTCTTTTTTTTTCAATAACTAATACTATTTTTTTACAAAGCTGGTTTTAATTTACTTAACTTTAAGCATAGTGCTATCAAAATATTGATTCAACATTAAAATTTTGTTTTTATTAGGTTCAGAAATCGCTTACATACCGGTGGTCAAAAATTAGATCAGAAATACAGAAAACACTTGGTACTCCGCGAAAAGTTAATGAAAGACTGCGAAATTTCACAAAATTTCTTTAAATCAAATTAAGCTTCTTTCTTCATCCAAACTTTTGTTTATTAAGGGCACGATCATACTGAAAAACGCAAAGTATAATGTGCCCCGGTGTCAACTGTACCCCCTCTTACCCTACAAATCATTCAAGCGTTTTATTAAGTAAAATTTCAAATTTTGGTTTTCAAGTTTTTAGTTTCTTTTTTTAAACTTCTGATATCGACTATTTCTTAAAAACTGTGGTACCTATTCATTTTGGAGTTTACAACCCAAACAATTTGAAAAGCAACCTTTGAAATGGAATTGTTTGGCTCTGAATTCAGTTCCGTATTAAGTAAATTCTAAACCTTTCTTTTGTATAACTGGGTAAACACTAAACACATATAAAACGAAATGTTGAAAATAATATTTTTAGATCGAAATTATTTCAATAAAAACATGGTACCTACCTATATTCTATGAAGTACATTTTAGAGTTCAGGAAATCTTTTCTTGGTTAGTAAGGCACATCCTACTAGGTTAATTCTCAAAATTCGTTCATTTATTTAAGTTTCCCTAGAGGCATGGGAAATTGTAACATTAATAAAATGTTTTACGTCCGTTATCGAAAAATGAAATATAAAACTGGTCAAAATACAAAACACATTTTATCAAGGGTAACATTTAAGTTCAACACGTACCCTTACAACAGTTACGTGATTGAAAAACCACACTTTCCAATACTATATGCAATATGTTAGGTATACGGAACGGATATGTTGTATGTACACAAGTTAAACTTTACGTCTGTCGTCGGTAGTTGGAAAAGTCCTTATACCTCTAATTCGTATATAGAAAGGGGGCACCGACTTTCATACGTAATATAAGTAACAAAACACATAACTGACAACATTGAACAGTTATTGTTTAAGCTTTCACCTGCATTTATAATGGATTTATACGAACAAAATGTAAAAAAGTTTAACACACCTATCAATAACTTCATATATGAATGGTTTTGTTATTCGGTTCGGTCAGGGACGTTTAGAAATGTTCTGAAAATGTGTTTACATTTGGATGTAGAAAAGTTGCAATCTACCTTATGGCTGCGATTGAATTTACATACGTATTTGTGAGTAATTGGATATTGATGCATTTTGTAGCTATTGGTACATCTTTCTATAAATTAATTCAGTTAGATTTTGACTTTAGACTCAGAGTATGTAGGTTTTTAGGTCCAATTCGTTGACGTGTAGAGTATTAAAGTACTCACTTATAATTTTTACTCACTATAATAGAGCAAGTATCGGTTTCGGATCAATCGGTTTTAACTAGAGATAATGGTGAAATCCAAAAGAGTGGTTTTCATTTCGACATTCATTTCTACACAATTTTACTGCTAAAAAATTGTATAGATGACTTTTATGGAATTCTGTATTTTTTTTTTTTGTATCTCACTCGAACACGGTACTAACGATTTTGATTAAACTTGGCACATGTAATAATCAAAGCAATTGCAATTAATGCAATACAACTACATTTTTATTTGTTCTCAAAAACACAACTAATAAAAGAAGAGGCGATTTCTTAAGAAATTAAATTCACGGCCAAATTCCGGGTCGCACGTACATTATCATCAAGTTGCTCGTATGGTTAAAGTTTCTTACAGCAATTTTCATTAATTTTACTAGTGGAAAAAATATGTAATCAAAAAATCTAAATTTTTTTACGTTTCTCAAATGAGTGTATTTCCTTTTAAAATTTAAAAAAGGGGTTTTAAACTTCGAACTTTTTAGTTACGAAAAAAATAAAAAAAAATAATATTTCTCCGGTATTCAATTTGATTGAGGAGATCTCAAATCTAGGAAATTCGAACTTTAAAAACCTTTTTTTTTAGTTCCAGTGCGACTATGTAAAAGGCGAATACAGCCACTTGAAAATCCTCAAAAACATTTGATTTTTGTTTTTATCCTTTAATTCTTTCCGCTAGTGTATGTACCTATAAGAAATGTAAAAAAGAGATACAAATTATTATTAAAACTAAAATAATATCGTTTTGAATCGTCAAACTTAGTAGGTACCTAGGTATGCCATTTAATTTCTCGTATAACAAGGAATTTTTGATTTTTTTTTCTTTTTTTCGAAATTCAAAACAAAAATTCCAAAAAAAATATCAACCTTTTTCAAAAATTGATTTTTCAAAAGCGTGCTTTGTGGACTCTTTGGTATTATTTTAAAAAAAAAGTTAAATTTATAAAAAGGTTTTTTTTTAACTTAACTTATAAGTAACAGAGAGACAGTTTTTAATTTAAAAAAAATTTGATTTTGTTTTGAAAAATCAATTTTGAACAATGATTTTCTTGAGATTTTTTTGAAATTTTGGTTTCTTGTGTTGAATATTAATAGTTTTAGTTATTTTTTTTGTTTAAATGTATTTATAAAAAAATTTGCTTAATTTCTAAACTTAATAATTAGTCCAGTCAAGTTATACTTTTGCTGAGAAATAATTCGCAACTGCTATTCGTACCTAAAATATGAAAGTACACTAGTACAGGAACTAAACCCCCCATTTTCCACACAAATGTCTGGACGACTTTGGCCGCCATTTTGTTTTGAACAGTTTTGCGACTATCGCTTGTAGTTCGGCTAGTTTTAGTTTTAGTTCTAAAACCCACCATTTAGGAATTATAATGAATTTCGTAAAATGCTATGGTCACTTTTTTTTTATATGCACCATAACTTTTTATTTTAAACTTTTATCAAAAAATTGTTGTTATAGAAATTGAAGAACTATTAATTAACTATGTTTTTCTCATATAAGGTTTTTTTTCCGACGTACCGTTCCCTCACTAGAACGAAAAATCAATAAAAAAAATTAGAAAAAAACAGGGTGAATGGAGAGCACGATAACTATGGCGCTGAGATTTGATAACTGTATTTTGTAGAAGGATTTAATACAAGTATTTTTTACTTTGGGAGGGGGGTCTATCTAACCCCGTTTAGGCGGGAGGGGAAATTTTCTAAAAAACAGCCTAATATTAAAAAAAAATATTAAAAAACAACTGCAACACTAAGAGTTATGAAGGATATTTTTTTCAAAAACCACAATTAAAGGATTTATTTAGTATTGAATGTGTTTTTTTTTTATTTGTTTCATTAATTTTAACTTTGAGATCGATTATTTCAAAAACTATTAATTTTAATAACACTATTTAAAAATTAAAATAAATCCTTTAATTGTGGTTTTTGAAAAAAATATCCTTCATAACTCTTAGTGTTGCCGTTGTTTTTTAATATTATTTTTTAATATTAGGTTGTTTTTTAGAAAATTTCCCCTCCCGCCTAAACGGGGTTAGAAAGACCCCCCTCCCAAAGTAAAAAGTACTTGTATTGAATCCTTCTACAAAATACAGTTATCAAATCTCAGCGCCATAGTTATCGTGCTCTCCCCTCACCCTGTTTTTTCTAAATTTTTTTATTGATTTTTCGTTCTAGTGAGGGAACGGTACGTCGGACAAAAAAACCTTATATGAGAAAAACATAGTTAATTAATAGTTCTTCAATTTTTGTAACAACAATTTTTTGATAAAAGTTTAAAACAAAAAGTTATGTTGCATATAAAAAAAAGTGAGCATAGCATTTTACGAAATTCATTATAATTCCTAAATGGTGGGTTTTAGAGTAAAAAGTTATAATATATTTTGTGGGAAATAAAATTTACTACAAGTTTGTCTCATAACATTTTTCTCTAACACCAAAACTAGCCGAACTACAAGCGATAGTCGCAAAACTGTTCAAAACAAAATGGCGGCCAAAGTCGTCCAGACATTTGTGTGGAAAATGGGGGGTTTAGTTCCTGTACTAGTGTACTTTCATATTTTAGGTACGAATTGCAGTTGCGAATTATTTCTCAGACCTCCATACAACCAAATATAATTTGACTGGACTAAATAGACTACGAATTTTATTCACACTTCATTAAATTTAATTAAAATAGGAAATATTCAGATTTGTATGCAATTTGACAGTTTTTACATTTTTAACGGTGACTTTAAACACCTATAAGCTATAACTTTCTAAGCTTTCTAAAAAGGTGTTAAATGTCATTTTACGCAGTGTCGTTATTTCTCAATACTTTTTTTTCAATATTATGTTAGATGTTAGAAAATTGCCCCTCGCACGTAAATGGAGGCATATAAGTAGAACCAGTTCTCCAGCATAACCTTGTACAGTTTTAGCTAGGCACTTGATGCGGAGGGTCGACGTATGGTGGGATGGTGGCCTTAATACTATAAAATAATTCTTTACTCTTTTTATTAATTGAAAAATTAAAGAATCTTCCAACATTGAATTCTTAGTTAAAGAAAACTGCCTATTTCAATTAAAATTTAATAATTCATTCAAATTAAATAATAAAACTCAACGGACATCTTTACTGGTTTATTTGTAGAGGTATCTGATAAAATGTTTAGCTGTTGTTTATTCCTATGTTTACATGTGTGTCACTCTTTATCAAATTAATGTCTAAATATCCATCTCTAAAATAAAAGGTACCAAATGGAAACCTAACCTCTGCAGGGATATAACCACAATAATATAACTTTAAAAATAACAGTGAAAGCATCACAAAGCAAATGGCGGCGGTGGTGACCCATCCTTTAGCATATAGACAAACATACTGGTAGATAGCTACTTACACTTGAATGTGGTCCAGCAGCGCTATTGTGTCCAAACACGTACATATAGTTTCTAGGATTCACATCGGCATGAAATAGTCCTGTCTGAATTAATGGTCCAACAACTCGAGCATCAGATAAAATATCTAACACAACATCTCGGTGCTCCATACTGGATGCTTTAATAGGATTGTTGTACATATCCGTGTATCTTTTTGATTGTGACAGGTAAAAAGCCATCAGCAGCAAACATGCAAATAAAATTTAAACCAAAATTAATGAAATACAAATTTTAGAATTAGAATTTAAGTTATCTAACAAATTTGTTGTAAAACGGACAAAATGAAACAAGAAAAGGTACAATTAGTCGTTTTTTAATAGATTTCGACAGATGTAGGTACCTAAACAAATTTCAAAATCAAAACATAAAAAGTATTTTCTGCAAAAAAAAATAAGCTACCTATATCCAAAAGTATTAAGAAGACAATAAGTTCAAAAATCTATTAAATCAGTATTAATAGAATAAAAATGTCAAAAGTCCTATCTATTAAGAGAAAAGAGTTATATTAATCTTTTAAACAATGATTTTTTATTCATATTTATATGTAAAATTTATAGATAATTAAATTTTTATAACTCTAGGGACATCCAAACAATTTAAATTAGATTCAATACAGAGCAAACATTTTATTAAAACTTCTCTTATAATACCCCACAGTGCACGTAATTGGTTTCAAATGGAAATTAATTCAAAAATTTTCAAAAAACTAATTGAAACTGCTGTATGCAGACATCAGAGACTGGGTTGCTAAAAGGCACGTAGACTTTAATTACATGAGTATTATTTCAGCACATTAAATAAAATGCCAATGAAAAAGTGAAAACTATTTAAGAGATTTTATACAAAACAAAACACATTTAATTACAAACATTACTTATTAAACATTTTTGCAATGTATATTTGTATATAGGTACACTCCTTTTCAACAGAATAGTTACAATAGTTTCAAAAAATTCATCAGTAGGTATTTTTTTTCCTTTTTGCTTGAAGTTACACTCAAACTTCACTAATTTTTTAAAAATATTTTTATAAGGGTATTTTCGATTTTAATCCACAATTGTTTTTCAAAATGTTGATTAAACAAATTAAAGCACAATTAGTTTTAACAGTTTTTGATTTTAATTGTAAGTTTTCCTGAAATCCACAAAAACATTCAAGATAACAAAGGTGTATTTGAATTTTTTACTAAAATAAAATAGGCACTTTATAAGAGAAAACCAATGGAAAATTATGTTGTGTTCCTTTTTTGAAATAATATTAGTTTTTGCTTTCCTCAAAATCTTAAATTTAGGTACAGAAACAGTAAAACAGAAATAAATAAGATACACAGAGAAAAATATGACCCGCTAAAAACTAACAGATTGCCATATTGTTTTACCGTCCATACATTTCATAAGGAAATCTTATTAAAATAAGGAGATTTCTTATTATTTTTATAGAGAAAATCTTATTAAAATTTCACTGAAAAGTTGATTATTTTTTGCAACTTAGCACTAGAACAAAAATCGCGATCAATATTTTCATGGCAGGTTGGTTCAGGTGGTAAGGTGGGCGACTAAAGATTTGAAGTCTCCAGTTCGATTCCCAGCCTGGTCATCTTTTTTTTTATTTTTTTGCAGATTTTAAAACAATAAGGAAAACCCGATTGTTTTAATAAGGTTTCCTTCTTGGATGAAAACCATAGAGAAATCTTATTGTTTTTGTTCTATTTTATGTGGTCTATTTTTCTCTGTGTAGATTACGCACAACTATTGGAAAAAACAGAGGTATTTGAACATTTAAAAATTTGTGTACCTATTCTGTTGGAAAAGAGTGTAATTTTCTGTGCATGTGTATTATATTCTGTAAAAAACATTCAAACAAATGCAAAATTACATCCAATAAAGTAGCAGTAGGAAGCGAATAGAAGCAGAAGTATTCAGAAATACATATTTAGGTAATTGTTGCTACTAGAGCTTGTAATGGTAATCCAGATGTATGTAGGTTTGTAGATATATAATCGTAGAAACACACTTATGAATAGATAAATGTGTGATTTTGATTTTGCTATTTAGCTGAAACCTCGGCTAATGTTTTGAATTTGTTCAATTTAATGCGCATTGATATCCATTTTTGGGTACCTATCTGAAAGTTAATTTGAAAAGAATTCGTATAGCGAAATATATAAACTCTTATTGAAAATAACATTGGCTTTGTATTCATGTAAAATGTTCAAATTACTCGATTTTCGATAAATTAAAACGTCTTTTTGAAGTTTTTGAAATATTTAAAATTTGTTTAATCAAAACCAGAAAACAAAATCCAAGAATAAGAAAATCTTAAGATTATTTTTTGGTTTTAAGATAAAAACTTAAAAACACTCGAAACTCCGGAATAGGAGATTAAAAATATAAAAAATAATAAAATAGATCTCGAGCCCACTTTGAACTACATACCTATAACATTTTTCAGCTCAATTTAAAAAATAATCAAAGAACTGATAAAATAACAGCCTGTTAAATTATTATTGAAATGGCACAAAGTCTATTCTCTCCCTTATGGATACCGGGCAATTTAAAATAAAAATTGACTTAAAATTTAAAAAAATATAAATAAATTATCAATTTTTTTACATAATTAGATAGGACTGTTCATTGTGAACTCGTATCTGTAAACCAAAATTTCTCCCTCCGAATGTAGGAAAAAATTGTTTCGATTGCAAATAATTCAGCAACTAGAAATTCAAAAAACTTTTGGTTTTGAGTTATGAATAGAGCTTAAAAAGGCGTTTCTTTTGATGTGTCACTCGTAGGATTTGGATGACTTTTTTGAAAATGCATTATTTTTAGGCAAGGGGTTAACCTTGATTTTTTCTCGAAAATGTGAAAAAAATAAATTTTCAATTTGTTTACATAATTAGATAGGCCTGTTCAGTGTTCATTGTTAACTCGTATCTGTAAACCAAAAGTTGTTTCGAGACTTTGATCCGAAAATATCTAGTTCCGAATGTAGGAAAAAAATATTTCGATTGCAAATAATTCAGCAACTAGACATTCAAAAAACTTTTGGTTTTCAGTTATGAATAGAGCTTAAAAAGGCCTTTCCTTTGATGTATCACTCGTAGGATTTGGATGACTTTTTTGAAAATGCATTATTTTTAGGCAAGGGGTTAACCTTGATTTTTTCTCGAAAATGTGAAAAAAATAAATTTTCAATTTGTTTACATAATTAGATAGGCCTGTTCAGTGTTCATTGTTAACTCGTATCTGTAAACCAAAAGTTGTTTCGAGACTTTGATCCGAAAATATCTAGTTCCGAATGTAGGAAAAAAATATTTCGATTGCAAATAATTCAGCAACTAGACATTCAAAAAACTTTTGGTTTTCAGTTATGAATAGAGCTTAAAAAGGCGTTTCTTTTGATGTGTCACTCGTAGGATTCGGAGGACTTTTTTAAAAATGCATTATTTTTAGTCAAGGGGTTAACCTTGATTTTTTCTCGAAAATCCGTAAAGAAAAATAAATTTTCAATTTTTTTTAGGTAAATAGGTAATAAGATAGGCCTGTTCATTGTGAACTCGTATCTGTAAACCAAAACTTTGATCCTAAAATATCTGCTCCCGGATGTTTGAAAAATATAGATATTAAAATATATTATATAAAAACAAGTTGTTAATTTTCAAACATTTTTTAAAACTTAAATTGGGAATGCCATTCCTAGGAAATAATTTATAACTTAACTAACTTAACAACTAAAACAAAATTTAAAAAAAATTCAGTGACTCGTTTTCACAAAAATTATTTTTCAAAAAAAAAAAAAAAATTCAAGTGTCCCATTTAATGGGTTCTATTTTTTTAATATGAATATTTTGACTATTCAAAGGATTCGGTGTTAATTTTTTTTTGTTAAAATCAGTAATATCAGGAAGAATAAAGTCAGATATCAACAATATTTTGAAGGTACCTACTGTTGATTAATGGTTCAAAATTTTGTTTTATTTTATAAATCATAGAATTTAACTGATTTAGAAGATTTTTAAATACAATTTTAATTTTATCTGGTATCACACAGGTAGATCAGGGAGACATAAAAAAAAAAAACAACACAGAAATTCAATTCATGCTAACTCCACCCTAATGTATACCTATGTCAATTTGCATAAGAACTTTGTACCTAGTATACCAATATACTTACTTTTTAAGTGTTGCAGCCAGTGCCAGATCTGGACGAATGTCGAATCGACTTTGCATGTAGAAACGCAATAAATTATCTCGTTCATGCTCCTGCATTCCGTTCTCAAGTTGAGGTGCATTCAATGTGTGAAAAGACTCGACTTCTGTCATACCAAATAATAAATCATACCTGTAATATTAATTTAAAGAAGAAGTGTATACATTTAATTTCAGAATTTCTTTGATATTTACTTAATTAATAGTTCACAAAAACTTTGAGAAGAAATCTCATCATCAATTTGAGGTATTAAACGAAAGTTTTCAATCACACCTTGCAACTTAAATGACTTTTTCATTTATTATATTCACTATCATATATATGTAGGTATATAAATTTATCAAAAAAAAAAAGTTGTTCGACTTTGCTTAGCTATGAAAAATGTTGAATGAAAGACAAGGATTTTTAAAAGCATCTTAAAGTTTTCTTTGGAATGGTTCTTTTTTCAATTTAATTTGAATTCAAAATTTAATGATAGTTATCTATAGGTTGTGACGAGAAGTTAAGTAATGTAAATTCAATTTGTTAGTAACGTAGTTTGATTTTGTTGAAGAGATGGTTAAAAATATAACTGTCCAAAAAGAATAAAAAAATGTAAGTATTCTTACTCATTTCAAACCAATATTAAGTATTTTGTTAGCATTTTTTTTTCTAATTTTAATTCTCATGATTAAGTACCTACAAAAATATCTATCGTTTGATATCCGCATTGCTTTATTTTCAGCGTTTTGAGATTTGGTCATTTTCATTACAATGTTTTTTTTATTTTCGATAAGAATATTTCCTTTCGCAACTTTACGTCATAGACTAAAACTATTATAAAAAGCAAGCTAACTTCCGTAGAATTACTCGAATAACGGAAAATGAAATGGTGAAGCATCCTTCTGCAGCATCATTTTACGCAAATGAAAGTTATTAATTCATGAATACATATATACTACCTACATTTGTATATACCAGGAAAAGGCAAACCAACTAAAATAAATTGCACGACTGGGGTCGCACGTACTTGCTCTTATGCTTAAAGTAACTATAATGTTAAAGCTGTTTATTCAAGAAATTTAAAATTTGATATTTTGAAGAAATTTCATAAGTAGTATAAAAAAATTAAATCTGTTTTTATAATTAATAAAACTCCGTTTTAAAATATCTTAAAAAAAAAAACAAATATGCCATTTTATTTCTCGTATAAAAAGGTATTTTTAGAAAAAAAATTTTGAAAATTGTAGGAGCCGTTTTTTAAAAAAATAATTTTTTATATATAAAATTTTTCTAACATTTTTCAAAAAAAAAGTTGGTATGCCATTTTTTAGAAATAATTAATTTACACATAAAAACTAAATTTCAAAATTTTTCATTGATCCGTTTTCAAAAAATTGATTTTTCAAAAAAAAATTTTGAAATATTTTTTAAAAAACCAAAAATGCGTTTTTTGAAAATTTTCTAAAATTTTAATATTATCTTTACTTACACACTTTTGTATAAAAATTTTCATTTAAATCGGGTTAATTTTGTACGAGATATTCAGAAACGAAAAAAACCGTTCTATGACAGGTACCGTTAATAACGGTACAAAAAATATTTTTTTTATTTAAAAAGTTGGCTATTATGTGTAGTACTAAACACAAAAATTTTAATCAAAATCGTTAGAGCCGTTTTTGAAAAAAATTACCTTTTCTATTTCCGTTATATGGCAGGTACCGTTAGTTTTGGTCATAAAAAAAAAATTTCAATTTCCCCTCTAGGGAATCACCAAAAACTGCTAACTACCAAGTTTGAAGAAAATCACTTCACTCGTTTAGGCTGCAGCTCCAGATAGAGACAGACACACAGACAGACAGACAGACAGACAGAATTGCCGGACCCACTTTTTTGGCATTCTCCATCATCGTAATGTCATGTAAAATTGTTATCTCGAGTTCGATTTTTTTTACGAATCCTAAACTTGCCCTATAGTACCTATATCGCAAGTAAAAAAGAATGATTGCAAGGCATTCAATGTTATTTTTTTTTGTTAACTGGAAACGATTACTCTGTACCTACGTTTAACGTATGTTATTTCAGGCTCTTACCTTTACTGCGAAATTTTGTATTTTTCAAAATTAAGCAAAAAAATTATCTAGTTCTGACCAAAAAAAAAACATTTTAAGAGTCTTTTGTGCATATTATTATACAAAGCTGACCTGAAGTAAAATGCATTCGTCTTAAGATGCAATAAGCACTTGTTCCATTAAGTGGTTTTTCCCAAGAGATATTATGGAAATAAAAGATGAAGTAGACTTTAAACCTTTCGTTAAATAAAAAAACACAGTCAAATTAGGAAATGCATAATATTTCGCTTGACAATTTTTTTTTAAGAAGGAATATGTCTGGATTCATCTCCTTATTGTAAAATACAAATTTGGGCATGGGAGTAACCACAATCATTTTAGTTTTATTGCATAACTTCTTTAAAATTAATTTTAAAATTCTACTTAAAACCACCCTTGTATAATAGTTGTTGAGTTTTATTAACTTGATCATATAAGTGTAGGTACTAACCTGCTGAAAAGCTCCGTATACTGGCTCATAACTTTATATGGCTGGTTTGGAATTACATGTCCGTCAACAATTGGACCTAGAGACGTAGAAAATTGTGGAAAAGCGGTTGGTATTTTTTGGATTTCTTCATACCTAGTAAAAAATAAAAGAAAAAACAATTAAGAATGAAATATATCGAAATTTTGAGCAAAGTTCATTGAAGAAATAGGGTAAAAAGGAATATTTGTATTGTGGTTTTTTAAAGGTGTTACTTCAAAGACCTGTTAATTCTAATCATTCCCACGCTTCCTCTTTTCATAAAAAAGAACATAAACTTTCTTAGAGTGGTCACTTCGGGTCTCATTTTCCATTCAACATTAGAAAATACTTAAAAATAATGTGTGATTTTCTAGTAGTTTAAAAAGAAAGCAAAAAAAGTGCGTATACGCCACAGTGCACATGTACAACATGCGAATAATGGGCTAACACACTCTAATGGAAATTAAAGTAACATTTACATTCCAAAACTCAGCAAAATCTTCATCTTATTGTCGTCAGTGTTAATAAATAAATAGAAAAACAAAATCTTTTCAAATGGGGATACAAAATTAAAATAATTTCTGCAGCCTCGTAAATTCTGTTTTGTTTTTTTTTTTTTTAATATTAAAAAAAACAAAAATCAAATTCAATACAAATAAACAAAATAAACATAAATAGCATTTATTTATAATAATAGTTTTGGTCACATTGTAACCAAAAAGTCCTTTTTAGGAATTTTTTTGGATATTGAATACCTACCACAATCCTGTAAAGACACTGTAACGTGTTGTATAATTATTCAGTGATTTAAGTTAACAAAACTCTTCAACATTATTTCTCGTTGTATTTCAAGTAAATTTTATTTCCCCTTTTAAGAATGCGTGCACACATTTTAGACCTCCAGGACAAAATATCCAATGTAAAAGGCTACCATAGGGCCAATCCCGTGGAGCAATTTTTTTCTTGCACTTTCTCCTTATCCTTATACACTCAGAAAAATTGATATTGTACAAGTTTTATATTCATTAATCAAATTACGCCAGCGCAGCGGCGCGGCGATCACATTTTATAAAATCTAATAGCCCACAGCAAATTAGAATAATATTCTTCAAATATCCTCTTAGTTTAATTGGAATAAAAAATGCAATTTAAAAAAATTAAAATTGCAAAATCGTTTAAGATTTTCCTTGAAATATTTCCAAAACATTCAAACCATATAGGTACCTTCCATAGCAGCTTAAAAGGGCACCAAATTACCATAAGAAAAAATTACTCATTTCGTGATTAAAATAAAAGAATCCCATTTCTATAGTCTTTGACTTATAATATCACAAATAGTATAATTTTTCCATGGAGCAATCTGTAAAATGTGTCCTCCATACACCATGGAGCAGCAGTAAATCATGCTGTCATTTTTAAATGAATATCTTCTGCAATAAATATTGGTTATTGATTTTCGATTTATGCTTTATCGTTGACTGTATTCCTTTATTTTTTTTTTTATTGTGTGCCAATTTTTACTAAATCAAGGACAATAGAGAGAATAAATAAATAAAGGTCCAGCAGGACCCACCCTTTATTATTATTATGGTTTTATGTTTTGCTTTTAAAGTGCGAAACAGACAAGTCAAAATTTATGGAATAAAAAAAAAATAGATTCTTTATGCATTAGAATCCTATGATTTCAGTAAATAGATTTTAAAGGAATATCACGAAAATCGATGAGATGAAAAAAATAACTCGGCATTATTTACTTTAAAACTAAGTAACTGACACAATTTTGTTCATTGAATATTCACATTCAACAAATTGATTTAATTAATCGACAAAAAATATCAATCATAATTTAACTAGTACGTTTAAGTACATTACACATACCGTTTCGATCGTAAGCAAGTCAACATTTCTTCATTAGCATCGTTTAGAGGACAGTTGAGTCCATGTGCCATTTGCATGGTCAATTGTAGTGAATTGTTTGAAGCTGCCCAATCGGCCATTGCTGAACCAGACATCAAAATTGCTCGATGGAAGAGCCCTATATGGTGAAAAGGATAATGGTCAATATAAATGGTAATTGGATAGTAACTTTCCACTCATGTTCCAGCGCCAGCAAAATACATACCGGATGCAACAGGCGATACCATCAGGTAATTAACACATACTGCTCCTGTACTATGTCCCATCAGTGTGACACTGTTTTTGTCTCCACCAAATGCTCCAATATTCTCCTTTATCCAGTGTAATGCTGCAATTTGGTCTAATAGGCCAAAATTACTTACGGTATCGTCACTAATGCCAGGTTTCATGAACCCTTAAGTGAACGAAAAATAAATGGTGCGGTAAATTGGATTGTCAATAAATAATTATTAGATTTTAAAATAAATAAAAGCCATGCATTATTAAATTTTTGGATGCATAATTTTGGAAAATAGAATATAACAAGGTCCTGGTTTTAGTAGATACACATATAAGCAGACATATAAGTCATGAAATGATTACAGAGAAAGCAGTTTGATCTTTGAAATTAGAGAAAGTCTACTACTTTTTTTCAGTTCATTTAAATAGTATAAAATATTGGTTTTATTGCAATAACTGCTGATTTATTGCATAGAGAGTTTCCGTCAAGCTTCATAAAAGTAAATATTTTAACAATTTTACCCGACGCGACTTTCAAGCATAAGCTTGAACTTGAATCTTGGAGGTAGGGGATTTCAATAAAGAATTTGACATCTCTACATTAGCTCACTAAAAGGTATCATAACACAATTCTGGCTTATCAGCACGGACACTATATCGCTAATAATGCAAGATACAATTTTATTAAAATCAAGACAGCAGGTCTTAAACGACGACGGGACAGATTGGAACACAAAAAACATTAAATGTTAGAAAAATACAAAGAATTACATTTGTGATTCGAAACAAATAAGGTATAGGTATTTTCAAGTTTACTTCATAAAACTCTCACTTTTCCGGATTTTGACATAGAAAACAAATTTGGTGAGTAGAAATATGTAGAGAAGCCTCACAGAACGACGACTCACATACTAGTATGTATTTGGACCAAAATAAAAAGTAAAATAAAGAAGTAAAATTTTGCTATAACGGATCCTAAATACACATTCTTTGTCAACGCAAAGCGCTAAACGAAATTCTATGAAAGTTTTAGTTTTCGATTTCGTGTTAAAAAAACACTCATACCCTTATTATGACTATAGTTATTACAGCGTTATTATACCTACTATTTTTAATATTTTTTGTTTTGGAGATAAAACTCGTAGGTATATACACGAATAATGCCCGATTCACAATATTGCGAGACGACGAGACGAGAGCGAGACGAGATTTTCCTTCATGCCCCATTCACAATATTGCGAGACGACGAGACGAGAGCGAGACGAGATTTTCCTTGACGATTTTAAAAAATTCCAAATAATGAAAATATATGAAACAATACACAATATTCCGAATCTCGTTGCGTTGAAATTCCGAAAATTTGGAAAAAGGACGTACGAGACGACGATTTTTCGAAAATGAAATTTTAATATAAAAATATTCTTGACAGTTCATATGAATAAAAGTTTTCTCAATTTAAAACATTCGAGTTAGCTCAGGTGAGAAGATGCATTGCCTCCCAACTTCTACGCCCGGAGTTCGATTCTCAGTAAATACTATTTATTTTTTTTTATTTTTGTTTACTTTATAGAATAAAAAATCGCAGTATTGTGAAGTTCCATACGATTTTAAAACGATTTTTATTTAAATCGAAAACGTTCAGAAAAAACGTCTCGCTCTCGTC
Organism: Episyrphus balteatus; assembly: GCF_945859705.1. Taxonomy (NCBI): domain Eukaryota; kingdom Metazoa; phylum Arthropoda; class Insecta; order Diptera; family Syrphidae; genus Episyrphus; species Episyrphus balteatus. The sequence goes on along the minus strand of NC_079136.1, from coordinate 80,339,890 downwards.
TCGTCGTCTCGCAATATTGTGAATGGGGCATGACGATTGATTTAAAAAATGTTCAAATAATGAAAATATATGAAACAATACACAATATTCCGATTCTCGTTGCGTTGAAATTCCGAAAATTTTGAAAAAGGAAGTACGAGACGACGATTTTTCGAAAATGAAATTTTAATATTAAAATATTTTAGATATTTATATAAGCATATGGGTAAAAGTTTTCATAATTTCTAAATTCGATTTAGCCTAGGTGATGAATTAATTGCCCCGTAATCTCAACGTCCGGAGTTCGATTCTCAAAAAATATTGTTTATTTTTTTTTTTATTTTTGTTTACTTTATAGAATAAATATCGTAGTATTGTGAATTTCCATACGATTTTAAAACGATTTTTTTCAGAAAAATCTTCTCGCTCTCGTCTCGTCGGGTCGCAATATTGTAAATTAGGCATAAGAAAATTACACCTTAAAATAAGATGGTGCCCACTTTAAATCCCACCATCTTAAAACATTAGGATTTTCGAATTTTGTTAATTTAAATTAAAATACATTTAACAAAAGTACGAATTCATATTTAAAACTTTAAGATTATATCGTACAAATTATGCTATAATTTTCTATAGGAGAGATTGTAACCAAGAATTCCTAAATGGATTGTTTTTCACAGCTCTGGTACTCTGAAAGTCGCAACCGATAACAAGAATGCCATTTTCCCGAGAAACATTACGAATGCTTCTTCTAGTGGTTCATATCAGAATATGAAGAGCCCTGCGGAAGAATCTATAGGCATTACATTTTGAACTAAACAAACAACTCGAATTAAAAAAAAATCGGTCTTTTTGTTCAAAAATATAGGTTCAAAATTAATAGACATCAGTTAGTAACTGTGTTTTATTGAATAAATAACTAATTTTAAGTAGATATTTTTGACAAAGTTTTTCTTGCACTTCTCCATCATCGTAATGTTGGTTTTGATTAAAAACTCAATTTTTTTTTTGACACGAAACCAATACAAATACTTGCCCTATAGAAAGAGCAAGTAAATAAAGATTTATTCTTTCTAAATAATTAAACATCATTTTGTCTCCGAAAGTTTTCGAAGGAGAAAGATTAAAAACCGAAATGTCGGGACAAAACCGGGACATATTTTGTATCGGGACAGGCTTCAAATGTCGTGATTGTGACGTATGTTCTGACGATTTTTGCTGAGTCTGTATGACAGAATAGGAAAAGCAGCATCTTGGAACATGTTCTGCTCTTTCCCGAGTCGAACATTTGGCACTATTTAAATCCTATTTAAAACCCAAATATTCTTTGTTTAGATTCAATAGGTCATAAATATCACTAAATTTCTAAAGGAAATAACCTCTACTTAAGACCGCAAATAGTCGGTTATCGGAAAAAATCCCATTTTGGGTAGTTATTTAGGACCAAAAAAAATATGATTAAACCATTATTAGAACCTTAATATACTACAAAATCTCATTTGGTCCTATGTATTCTACAATTTCCCAAAAATTCTATAGGCGCTGTTGTTCTCACTAGGGTCTTAATATATGTACTAACTATGTCCTAAAAATTCTAATTAAGCTATAATAGCTGTGTTTTATTTTGCTCTAGATCCAGATCAGATCATTGCATTTATTTGCAACACTAACAAAACAAAATCCTGCTTTTTTTGTAAAGCTAATAAAAACAATGATCTGATCACTGATCTGGATCACGAATAAAATAAAACACAGCTAATAAATTAATGCTCAGGTTGAATAAATTGAATATTTTAATATCATTAATATAATATCATTATGAAAATCAGAAAAAATGATTAAAGATTTTTATTTAAAAAAAATTCGATTTTTGCTAGAATCCATCGGCGGCTGGCGCCACAGACATAGTAGGTAACATAAATACACAGGTCAGTTTTCCAACGTTATCAATGGAAAAGAAAAGGATTAATTCTGGTTAATCCAATAATGTCCCACTTTATTGTATCCTCATACAACTCCGGAATATTTGAAATTATTTTACCAGCAAGTCCATTCATGTAAAAACAAATAAAATGCACGACTGTGTCGCACGTAATGGCTTCAAATTACATATTTTATTAGTTATAATAACCATTTGAATAATGTAAAATTTTGAATAAGTAAATAATGTTCATATATCCTCTAATATTATCGGTACTATTTTAAATTATTTTTTATAGAAACTTGGGAATGCCTTAGTTTTGTTAGGATTAATGACAGAGTAGTACCACCATAATAAATTTTATCAGAAAAATTAGAGCCGTTTTCGAGAAAATTGCAACTATTTGAAAAAAAAATGGTATGGCCCTTTCTCTAAAATAGATATTACAAAAAAAATCACAAATTCGCAAATTACAAAAAAATCATCCGCACCAATTTTAAAGAAAATTCGTCCACTCGTTTAGGCTGCAGCTTCTTGTTCAGATGAAGTCACGAACGGACGCACCGACACGAACCGACCGCAACGCCCGCACAGACCGACGAAAGTCATGACGAAAACCACTTTTTCGAATCGTGCATGCAAATTCATGCACAGAGTATAATTTAATTTGTAATAATGATTATATTTATTTTGATCTACACGAATATTACGTTATCTTTTATTTTGTCTTGCTCTTTTTTAACTTAAATATTAATTCTTATTTTCATTCACTATCACTTCCACTTTTTGTTTGTATTTTTTTCACAAAAATAAAACAAAATTTTAACCGAAACCAAACCGATCCGCACTCGCCGAATGACAATGACGAAAGAATTGCACGTGAAAATGACCATGCCCAAGTTCCTGTCTAAACTTGTATTTTTAGGACTTAGCTAGTATTTGGAGTTTAAATAGCCTCAACCAAGAAATAAGAGTACAAATTGAGGGGTTAAAGATTTTCGACACATGAAGAATATTTAGGACTTCAAAAGTGTTTGGTGTTTTAGTAGTCTGAATCTAGCTTAAAAAGTGTTAATAGTTTCTATCAAGCTTAAAGAGCTTTACAAGTACATAGCAGGGTCTAAAATTTTTGACACAAATAGAATATTTAGGATTAAACTACTGTTTTCAGTTTTGAAAGTCGTTATTTATCAGTTGTGCAGATTTTTCAGGAGGTACTGAGCTTGATAAGTATAAAAAGTTCATATTTAGGTTTATTTTAAAATGAAAAGTACTTGAATAGAATCTATTTAGTATATTGAGTACTAAATTCGTACATAAAGTTCGACTCGGGTTCTCTAAGACAAAAACTCATTTAGAGTATTTAACAGTGTTCGCTTTGATTTAGCAACATCGACAATAAAAGTCTATTCCGCTTCATAAGAGCTCTAAATGGTTCCATGTGTCGAAGGATTTTATAGATTAAATGGCATTACAAAGGGCCATTCTCTGGTTTTAGTTCTACGATGTTACACAGTTGTCAGCCAATTATACCTAACCTAATCTTGTTTTGTTAAAAAGTAATTTTAATTTTTTTTCGTGGTAGCCTTTTGTATCCAATGGCATCTTTTAAATTAAATTCTACGTTTACGTTTAATGTTAGTGCAAGTATTCACAAAAATTGTATACCTCATATATACATTATGTGTGTTAGTTAATCCTCCAACATAATATTAATTTGCTTGTTTAAAAATACCTTCTTACCCAGAACTCCTAGTCTGTAGTTTACTGTAACAACAACTACTTGGCCATAGCTAGCTAGCACAGAACCATCATACGGATTACCACTATTCCATTCAAACGATTCTCCATGCAAGTACACTATAACAGGATACTTGTGGGTCTGATCCAGTCCATCTGTAAAATAACAGTATATGAATGAATGCAAAATATGAATAAACTAACGACCCATTACATAGCAAACGTTCGTGAAAGTTATACACTTGAGTAAATAATCCGGATATTATTTGTATTATCATGTAGCATTTTAAATTTCTTTAAAGATATGTTCATTTATTTCATTTCTTCACGTTTGCATTATCTAACATTCGCTTTATTGATAAATTTTTACTTTTAAACTAGTATAATACTTACCGGAATCACTTGGTACATAAACATTGAGATAAAGACAGTCTTCATTTTCAGTTTTAAGATATGGCAAAAGTCTAATTAATTGTTCATATCGTCCTTTGGCTATTTTCACACTGCCATTTGAAATGTCTGGTATTTTTTGTGGACACACTGATGGTAGATGCCTCGCTACTTTTAACCCTTGCCATGGCAGTGGTGTTCCTAAGAAAATTAAAATGAAAATACAAATTTGAACAGAATAAGGCTAATTAATTTAGGAAGTAAGAGAACACAAAATGCACGACTGGGTGGAACGTAAATTTGGTACTCGTAATAATTAATTTGGTATTTCGTTATGAACAAATTATTAATTTACTTTCATTCTACATATTAGAACAAAATTTCAAAAAAAAAAAAATATTTATCTGTTTTGAAACAAAATGCTCGACTCAATAGCACGAAGTTGTTCTAGGAGTTTAAAATAAATTTTTAAAACTTTTCATACCGTAAAATGGAGTTGATTGGGCACTGCAGGGGTAATTTTGCCACACAGATCAAAATTGATTGTTCTTCATTTAAGGGACACAATAAATTGCATATTTATTCACGGCGATCAAAAATCCTCGTTATATCTGTAGTTGGAACGCAGCAGTTGATCTTTGAAGTCGGATCAAAAAATATGCTCATTTTCAAAGTCAAGAGAATTGTATTTAACACCGTTTAAAAAGGGGAATGGTAAATTGCTCACAAAAAAATGCTGAAAAAGGAGTGGGTGGGGAGAGGTGGGGTGGGGAGTCAAAAATCTTGGTTTTTTACAATTTCTGTCAAATGTGGAACTCCAAACGAAAAAAAAAAAAATAAATACGTAGGTAATGTGAAAAATGCAAAATTTTTTGGTTTTTTACTTTTATGTTTTCCAAAACTTTTTGGAGTAAAACGAAACTCATCTCACGAACTGACATATATGCTTTTTTAGTATTTTAATTTTTAGTTTTTTGTACTTTTTTAATTGAGTGTTATTTCCATTTTGTAAACTAAGTTAATTCGTGAGATAAGAGACGACGGCATGATCCTCAATTGATTGCTCTTAAAAGTTTTTATTTTTTGCTTAAATATTTCGAAATTCAATAAAATATGTCTTGAAAAAGACGTTTTTAATTGTTAAGATTTCACGACATTTTTTATTGAATTTCGAAATATTAGAGCGAAACAAAAAACATTTAAGAGCAATCAATTGAGGATCATAAGCGAAACATTAAAAATTTAAGCTTAAAGATAACTTTTCATTTAATAAATTTTAGGCATTTTTTTATAATTATTTCTCCTAGTCCTGAAGAAGCGTGAATGTCGACAGAAAAGTTAAATCTAGTTCTAAATAAGATAATACTACCTACATATTTTAAACATCGCACAAATTATGTTTTAGAAAGTTCAAAATTCAATATCTCAAAATCCTTGCACGTTAGGAAAATTCTGATTTCGAATTTAGAAAGTAAAATGATATTAGAAAAGTATAATTTGATATTTATGGTAAAATAAAATCTGGTTGGCTAATATTACTGTCATAGTGTCATATAATGTACTAAGGTACATAGATGGAAAAATCGATTTTAAAAAATGTTGTTTTGCAACATTTTCTGGAATAAAAATGTTGTTTTTTTTACATAGTCTTAAATAAAATGTTGTAATTTAAAACGCGGCATCCAAAAGTCTAAAATTATGTCTGTAGCTTTTTTTTCAAATTTAATTCGTCAAAAATAGAAAAAAAAATAATATTTTTCTGACACAAAAAAAAAAAAATAAACAAAAAATTGATGAAAAATATAAAAAATTAAGTATTAAACTTTTTTCGATGGTAGGTCCACATTTGATAGAAATCGTAAAATACAACGATTTTCGACACCGAACCCTCTTTTTCGCACACCCACAGGTGTTTTCCTAAAGTGGACATATTATATTATATTCCCTTAATATACCATTTATCCTTAATTTTTCCACCAACTACTTATAATTTAGCTGTTAAATTTTATAAGCGGGATGTTTTCGTTGGTTTTTAAAATTTTTTTCTAACTCATAAGAAGAAAATAAGATGAAAATTTCATGCAAATCGGTTACCTACACTGTTGCGAGAAACAAAAATTAAGAAACGTGGGCGTTACTGAGGGGTTGATAAAAAATTTTCAAAATTTCCAAATGAATCGTATATTTCAAAAAAAATAAATTGCACGACTGGGGTCTCACGTACTTGCTCTTATGGTAAAAGTTAGTCTAATGTTAAAGCTTTTCATTCATAAAAATAAAGGAAAATTTAAAATTTGATATTTTCACGGAATTTCATAAGTGGTGAAAAAAAAAAAATAAAATCTGATTTTATAAATAATTAAATACCGTTTTATATGATCTTTTACAAAAAAATAAGTATGCCATTTTATTTCTTGTATAAAAGGAATTTTCAGAAAAAAAATTTCGAAAATCGTTAGAGCGGTTTTTTTAAAAAATAATTTTTTATATATAAAAATTTTCTAACATTTTTCAAAAAAAAAACTTGGTATGCCATTTCGAAGAAATAATTAATTTACATCTTCAAACGGAATTTCAAAATTTTTCACCGACCCGTTTTCAAAAAATTGAATTTTCAAAAAAAAATTTTGAAATATTTTTTAAAAATCCAAAAATGTGTTTTTTGAAAAATTAAAAATTTTTTTAAAAAATAATTGCTCAAACTTTTCTGTATAAAAATTTTGGTCGAAATCTGTTTTGTAGTTTACGAGAAATTCATAAATCAAAAAAACGGTTCTATGGCAGGTACAGTTAATAACTGTAGAAAAAAAATTTTTTTTATTTCCAAAGAAACCTTCTATGTGCTTTACTACACACAAAAAATTTAATCAAAATCGTTAGAGCCGTTTTTGAAAAAAACTAACTTTTGTATTTCCGTTACATGACAGGTACCGTTAGTTTTGGGCCTAAAAAAAAATTTCAATTTCTCCTCTAGGGAATCACCAAAAACTGTTAACTACCAAGTTTGAAGAAAATAGCTCCAGTAGTTTAGGCTGTAGCTCGAGGTTCTTACAGACAGACAGACAGACAGACAGACAGACAGACAGACAGACAGAATTGCCGGACCCACTTTTTTGGCATTCTCCATCATCGTAATGTCATGTAAAATTGTTATCTCGAGTTCGATTTTTTTTACGAATCCTAAACTTGCCCTATAGTACCTATATCGCAAGTAAATAAAATGCACGACTGGGTCTCACGAACTTGCTCTTAGAGTTAAAGTTGCTTAAATTTTTAAGACTTTTTATATAGAAATTTGGAAAAAAAATTCGTTTTAAAAAAAAATAAAATAAAATCTAAAATTAAATTGCCCTCCAAAACAAGTATGCAGTTTTGATTGATATATTAACATGCATTTTTAGAAAAAAAATTTTCAAAATCGTTAGAGCCGTTTTTTAAAAAACTAATTTTTTATAAATAATTTTTTGGAAAAAAAGTTTTAAAATAAAATTGGTATGCCATTCTTTAGAAATCACTTATCAACATCTAAAAACAAAATTTCAAAAAAATTCAATGTCCCGTTTTCGAAAATTTGATTTTTCAAAAAAAAAATTTCAAAATTTTTTTAAAAATCCAAAAATTATTTTTTTCAAAATCTTATTTTTGGCTTATATTTAAATTATATAAATGCTTCTTCACAAAAAGTTTCGTTGAAATCGAATAAGCAGTTTCGGAGATAATCGGATTTGAAAAAAACGGTTCTATGGCAGGTACCGTTAATAATGATTCTCAAAAAAAAATTTTTCATTGAAAGATAGACCTTAGCTTTTAAACAAAATCGTTAGAGCCGTTTTCGAGATATTTCAATTTTACTAAAATCGGTATATGACAAGTACCGTTATTTTTGGTCCAAAAAAATTAATTCCAAAAACCCCTCTGGAGAGTCGCCAAATAACGCTACAAACCAAGTTTGACATTAATCGGTCCATACGTTTAGGCTGTAGCTCCTTATACAGACAGACAGACTGACAGACAGACAGACAGACAGACGGACTTCCGGGACCCACTTTTTTGGCATTGTCTACCATCGTAATGTCATGGAAAAATGTTATCTCAACTTTTTTTTCTGTACGAATGCATAACTTGATATATTATAGTACCTATATCGCAAGTAAAAAACCTAGGTCAATGAGCATTAACATTTCAGGAGCAAAAAAAAAAAAACGATTTTTTATGTTGAAATTCCAGAGTAGATAATGCCGAGTTAAAATCTAGCTTGAGATGCATTAAAAACCTTTAAAATGTTAACCTTGTTTTAGTATTAACGGAGTTTTAAGCGGTGCCGTGAAATAACGCCGAGCGAAATAACGCCGAATTCCAAAATTCGGCGTTATTTCACTTTACAAAAGCGAAATAACGCCGAATTTCAACATTCGGCCTTATTGCGCTTTGTCAAAGTGAAATAACGCCGATAGTCCAGTAATTTTAGGTTTTATCTGCGGAAAAATTCCTACTGGGCTGAATTTTAGTATACAGCTTAATGACGGCTTTGTTATGAAGATGTGAAAAATCGACATTGATATCGTGTCCGCGTTAAGAGTTATAGGGGTCAAAAGGTCACAAAAACTGGTTTTTCACGATTTTCAGCAAAACGGTAAGTCTTATCAAAAAATTTTCAATGCAAGAATTGTAGACCAGATTATTATATATAAAAAGTGTCATGACACTTTTTTTCCTAAGACCCACCGTTTCTTAGGTATAACGATTCAAAAAGTTGAAGTTTAGTTGTAATCGTCATAATCCTATTCCTGAAAAAAAACTCCTAACTGAAAAGTTCCTGAAATTTCATTATTTTTTTAGCTTGAATTTCGTTCTTCAACTGTTAAGAATATGGGGAAACCAAAAAAAAAATGGAAATTTTCGCCATTTTTCCGATTGGGGCCCTTCTCCCGAAACCATTTCCCTGGGAATTTTTGTTTAGAATATGTCTGAAAATATACAGGGTGTGCAATAGAGAATGAACAACCCTAAAACGGCTTAAAGCTACACTTATGATTGTTCTAAAAACAGATAGAAAAAAGTTCTATCGCAACCAGTTCATAAAATATGGACTTTTTTTCGTTCAGTGTATTTTAAATTTTATCATCTTATGTTTTCGTTCACTACAACCACGAATGAATGAATTTTATTTATTTCTTTTTTTTATAATTTTCTACAGTAATTGGATGAGTACATAAACGCTTTAGAAACTGCAAAGCTATTGCACATTTTCGTAAAAAAAATTTTGAAATCTGTTTTTTGATGCAAAATGTAAAAAAAGTATTTTATGAAAAATTTTAAACACCTGTGGTATAAAATAAATCTATAGAAACCTAGGTGGCCATCTTTCTTAAAAATATTCTCCTTATACCAGAATATTTTTAAGAAAGTTGGCCACCTAGGTTTCTATAGATTTATTTTATACCACAGGTGTTTAAAATTTTTCATAAAATACTTTTTTTACATTTTGCATCAAAAAACAGATTTCAAAATTTTTTTTACGAAAATGTGCAATAGCTTTGCAGTTTCTAAAGCGTTTATGTAATCATCCAATTATTGTAGAAAATTATAAAAAAAAGAAATAAATAAAATTCATTCATTCGTGGTTGTAGTGAACGAAAACATAAGATGATAAAATTTAAAATACACTGAACGAAAAAAAGTCCATATTTTATGAACTGGTTGCGATAGAACTTTTTTCTATCTGTTTTTAGAACAATCATAAGTGTAGCTATAAGCCGTTTTAGGGTTGTTCATTCTCTATTGCACACCCTGTATATTTTCAGACATATTCTAAACAAAAATTCCCAGGGAAATGGTTTCGGGAGAAGGGCCCCAATCGGAAAAATGGCGAAAATTTCCATTTTTTTTTTGGTTTCCCCATATTCTTAACAGTTGAGGAACGAAATTCAAGCTAAAAAAATAATGAAATTTCAGGAACTTTTCAGTTAGGAGTTTTTTTTTCAGGAATAGGATTATGACGATTACAACTAAACTTCAACTTTTTGAATCGTTATACCTAAGAAACGGTGGGTCTTAGGAAAAAAAGTGTCATGACACTTTTTATATATAATAATCTGGTCTACAATTCTTGCATTGAAAATTTTTTGATAAGACTTACCGTTTTGCTGAAAATCGTGAAAAACCAGTTTTTGTGACCTTTTGACCCCTATAACTCTTAACGCGGACACGATATCAATGTCGATTTTTCACATCTTCATAACAAAGCCGTCATTAAGCTGTATACCAAAATTCAGCCCAGTAGGAATTTTTCCGCAGATTGGGCTTAAAAATGACTAAAATGACTGGGCTACGAGTCCCAAGTGAGAAATAAGGCCGAATGCTAGAAAAGTGAGCATAGAAGTGGACCTAAGTTAACCCGTATATTAAATTGCTAACCTTTTTTATTTTCAAAGGCATATAAGGCCCTAATTTATTAAGGCAGAATGGCCCCAATACCAATTCGGGACTTATGTCCATCCAATCGAGGTATAGGTTCCAAAAAAGTTTTTTGTCTTATGTGCCTCTTATTTATTCATTAACAGATTAGTCTTAAGAATGTACAAAAACATGGCGCAGGGACAAAAGGCCCAGGGATATAGCACCCACTTTTTTTTTTATTGGAGTTATGTTCAACTTGAGTGGGTGTCAACCCACTTAAAAATTATATCCCACTTGAGTGGGACATAAGCTCCATATATTTAGCATTCAAGTGGGACATAAGCCCCACACTTTTCGAAATATAAAACAATAATGAACAATTATAACTTTTGTTATATTTTATTCGCGTTTTGTTCCAGATTCTTTAAATGCAAAAGAAACTTTGAATAAGATAATGATAAGAAACAAATAGATTCCAACTGTTTTAGTTGGTGGAAAGCAAAGCGAAAAATAAATTCTTACATAAGAATCTATTTAATTTTTGGAACCCGAACGCGAAGCGGAAAAAAATTTTGCCCACGGGAGAATCAATTTTGAGGTGTGAAAATAAAAATTCGCGCGAATTTTTATTTTCACACCTCAAAATTGATTCTCCCGTGGGCAAAATTTTTTTCCGCTTCGCGTTCGGGTTCCAAAAATTAAATAGATTCTTATGTAAGAATTTATTTTTCGCTTCGCGTTTGCCAAGTTATAACACAAACATATCTCTGTTTTGTTTGGTATGCACATAAATAAAACAATAAAACCCAGGACTTAGGTTTATAAACAGTGAAATAGGTTTGGAGGCTGGGAGCATGCTGCTCTGCTGCAATCCCCTTGATTGGATACACTATTGAATCGGCTTATTTGCCAATAAGGTGACACATAAGTGCAAAATCGAATTATGTAACTATCCCAAATACAGTTATCCAGTTGGGAGATAATTTTATAATTTGTAAATTCTTTGTTAGTGAGACATAACGCCCATCCTTTATTTGTGGGTCTTTTGTCCAACCTGAGTTTGACATAAGCCCCACATTTAATTTGGAACTTATGTCTCACTTAAGCGGGACGTAAGCCCCACAAATAAATAGTGGCTTTTATTCCATGGGCCTTATGTCCTGTGCCAAAAATATGGCATTTCAATACCAAACTGACTGCAGGTGGTAACATAGAAATTTTTCCTAAGCTCCACTTAGCAGGAAAAAGTGAAGTAACGCCGAATCGGCGTAATTTCACTTTATCTTTGCGAAATAAGGCCGAATGTTGAAATTCGGCGTTATTTCGCTTTTGTAAAGTGAAATAACGCCGAATTTTGGAATTCGGCGTTATTTCGCTCGGCGTTATTTCACGGCACCGTTTTAAGCCTTTAAAGTCGTTTTACTTATGTTGTTTCTGAAATAAACGAACTTTTTTTAGTGAAACTTTTGATTTTATCTATAGCTATAGCTTTTGAACCCTTCTTCTGATTTTAATAATTTTAATGATGATTAACTACAAAAAAAACGTGACTTTTGTTGTTTCTGAAATAAACAATTCAAATGTCTTAAGCACCAAAAGAAGCACACAAAACAATTTTAAGTAAAACACTTCTAAACTTAACACTGGTTAATGGATTATTATTAGAGACTTTAAGCTTAAGGAATATTTTTTTTACTCTTTCAGAAGCTTTTAAGCCCATATAGGCGTATACGGATTTAAAGTCAGCAATGTTCACACTAATCTCAAATATTATTTGGTCTAAGGTTTTTCACAATGAGTCAAATGACTATCTAAAAGTTATCAATATAGTTTGAATATTTTTTTTTCTGTTATTTTTCATTACTTTATGTGTTTTCTTAATTTTATATATTTCAATCAACTTCAATTTTATCCTGTTTAAACTTCACTTAAAGAGAATTCTCTAAAATACCCTACATCACTTTAACAAAGGTAGGTAAGTAAATTTATGCATTTTTTTTTCCTTACCTGGTGGCATAAATCTCCTACTTCCAACTGGAGCTTCAGCATAAGGTAAACCAAGGTATTGGTCGACGTCCCTTAATCCAGTTTGTGGATGCATACTTCTTACGATCCCCTTAAGTCTACCCTGCTTCAATATAATCTCCTTTGTATACAACAGCTTTTCTGGTGATTGTCTTCGAGGTGGTGCTGGGTATGGATATGAACTGCCATACTTGGTCATGGGCGAATCATTCATCAGAATGTTGTCGTCGCCATTATTCCCTTCGTCAATCTTTATGCTGCTATCCTGATGCTGAGAAGTTAATGTAATTCCCTCTTTTACATTGAATTCGTCTCTACCAAGATGTCCATCATCATCATCAACATCAGCATTGTCTATATCTCTTAAATGCCTTGGTAAATTACTTCTTGCAATTTGCTGGATATCTCCCTCTTGATCAAAGGATATTTCGGGACTTGCAGAAGATTTACTGGTGACTTGTACATCCGAATCTGACATCAGCGTCTGCTGAATGCTTTTAGCATTCCAGATATTTTCGTCGATATGCATTGAATTTTCGTAAGAAGATGAAATCTCATTTCCGTTGAATGCATCCGAACTGAATACAGCAAATGTTGATTGTTTTTGTGTAGTGTAGGTACACCAAACAAGCAAAATTAAAATTCGCATATCCATATAATGCTTTTACTTTAATTATTTAAATTATTATTTTTAACAACACAAAATGTTGCTTTTGTTTACAAAAATATTTTTTGTTTTTTTTCTATCGAAAAGGAATGCCACAAAAATACACTGACACTTAGCATCAATCACAATATGTGTGGCATAAATAATATTCACAAGTTGATGAGCTCATAAACAAAACCAACACGGCGGAATATAATCAATTCTATAATAAAAACTAAAACACAAAAACTATCAAAACAAAATCACTGAAATATTCTCTCAAAATCACTTCTATTTTGGTTGAAAAAATATAGCGCACATATGCAACTCATAGTATTTTTCTTTTCGGAGCGCAAGAACGGCGCAATCCTATTTCTATCCTTCAGTTTGTTGGTAGATATACCTCAACTTTTGAGGTGTAGGTTAGTGAACTTTTTACAACATTAAAAATGTTGCATCGAATAAATACTCAAGCAAAGTATGTTGTAGGTTATACAAAAAATATTGTTCACTCTCTCTCATTATGAAATAGACAGAATGGGGGGCCGTCTAACACGCATATCTTTACTATACGGCATTCGGCTTTGGCACAGCTGCACTCAAAAAATTTACGTCAAGAACGCGAACGCGTTGCATTAAAAATAAACGCGATTTATTTTTAATGCAATAAGTATACTGCGCGTGGTAGTTTATTTTCGTATCTCATTAGGCAAAATATGCTACGTAAATTTTGAACGACAGAAGGGAGAAGATGAGAAAAAAAATGAAAAGTTGTCTTTCGTCAGAGAAGATTTTTTTTACATTTTTGTAAAAATAAACACTTCAACTTTTGATCTCTTTAGTGAAAAGAATGTCATAAATATTCTTTTGGAAAAGGCTTGGTTTTTTTGCTACTTCGTATATAGATCCAATTGCCGATAAAATGTATGGTACCGCACAGTGATGAATTGACGTAGAAATTTTGTATATAGGTATTTTTAAACAAAAATAAGCGACGGGCGTCTTTACTGATCGAGATACTTTTACGAACTGTTCGTTCGGTTCTCAGTATAATGAGGTAGATATTACGGACTGAATAATAAGTCGAATTTGTGTTTCGTCATTTGTTGTTTTTTTTTGGTATAAAAACTTTGACAGATTTTGTAAAGAATTTCAGGGAAAGTGTAAATATGAACAGCTGATTTGAAAATTGAAAAATACAAACAAATATTGTTATTCGTGATTTTGATGCATATTAACAAGAATATAAATACATAAATGCATAGACAAAATGATTGATGTGGTAAAATTTACATTTTTCAAAATGATCATTCAAAAACGGTTCATAGATCGATATTGAAATAAAAGTACAAGGATCATGAAATAGATTTTATTTTATATGAATTTGTATATAGTTAATTTGTACATTGAATGAAAAATATTTAACAATTCTGGTATAAAAAATGTAGAGGAACCTTGAAAAAAAATATGCGTGTCAGGAGCATATTTCAAAATGGCCAAAAAAGTTAATGTTCTTAATAAGTTAAGTAAATTGCATTATTTTACGTTCTTCTTTGCCACAACGACAACGAAATGAGAGTAAGATTTAAGGGAGGGTAACCGAGCTAATAGCCAGGGGCGTATACAGGTTTGCTTCTTGGGGGGGGGTCATGCCAATTTTTTTTTTTTTTTTCAAAAGTTTTGATAGCAGGCATAAACCTGAAAATGGGCTTTTTGAATTATTAAACATTAAAATTTGTGCGTCTTGCATTTCGAATCGATAAGTTCCGAATGTAGTTCTAAAAATAACCAAACAAAAACGGTATGAGATTCGTTTAAGATTAGCGTTAAGCCTTGAAGCCTAGAACGCTGCTGATGTGAAACGAAATTTTTCGTCGGTCTCCACGAGGACAACGAAATGCTTGCGAAATCTGGACCGAAAAATACTCAAAAATTGCAAAACATAAATGAAAAAAAAGCAAACACGCATCGCAGAAAGACATGCAATGACAAAATGAACAACAAAAACAAACAAAAAAACTCAAAATGTCATTTTTCCACACAGAATGAATGTCCCCGGCAATTGTTTGTGTGCGAAAAAGAAGTTTAGACTTTCAATTTCTTTGTGCCGAACAGCGTACTACAGAACGAAAAGTTGAACGAAATTTTTGGTTTACCATTTCGTTGTTCCATTTTTGTATGGGATTTTTCGTTTCTTATCAGCAGCGTACTAGGCTTTAATTTTGACCAATTGAGGCTATCCTCCTAAAAATAAAATGTACTGTACGAGTACTTCGATTGCCTTAAAACAACTGTTCATTGTTTTCCGCTAGCCCAGAAAGTTAATATAAAAATCGTTTTTACTTAATAACAGTTTTAACTTTTGAATTAAAAGTCTTCCTAACCTCAGGCAAACGAATCGCAAAGTTTTGTAAAAAAAATTGCATTGAAAATATAATTTTTTTTAAATTTTATTTTAAAATTGTATGGGAATTTAAAATACCTCTATTAAAATAGTAAAGACAAAAAAAATAATTTTGGCGATATTTTGGAATTCGTCCGTTTTCAGGTATTAATCAGCGGTTTACAATATAAAAAACATTCAGTTGTATTTATTAGATTAAGCCCTGCTTTTTCAATCGTCAGATAGACTATCAGAAGAATAAATGTCACTATAAAAAAAAACTTTTATTCCTAGGAATAAGCTCTAACTTAGGTTTATCTAACTATTCAAAAAATTAGCCCTAAGTGATATTTAATAATAAAATTTAAATTGCCTTAGATAAGGTTGCTTACATTGCTTCTATAATTGGCTGGCCATTGATGATTAACAAATCGATAGTTGTTTCAAAAAATGCAACAGATCTAGCAAATTTAGTATGTACAAAATACTGTTATATTCTGTAAGCAAACAAAATTCACCAAATTTTATCAGACGAATGTATTGAACTGGAACATTGCAAAAAACTAAAAAGATTTGAGAAATGATATCCTTCTTTAACATTTTGCCGATGACGAATTTTATCAACAGAATTGACCTCCACAGCAAGGCCACAGAAAGCTTCCCTATTTAAAACATATTTTATTCACTTCATCATATAAAAAAATAGAAGATATGGCTGCATTTTTTAATTGCTGGTAAGCAGTGTCTTGCCCTTAAGATATTATTTTTGTGTACCTACTAGATTCAATTTCTTTTAAAAAGCTTTGAATATAATACTTATCCGGATTTTGTTTCCATACAAAACTCTACAGCTCAACTAATATTATCGAACGAATCAAAATAATCCTAATCCAGCACAGCGTTCGCTAAAAATATGACCACATCCCCAAAATATGGTAAAATAGTTTGTTTGAATACCAAAAATTTTGTTTACTTTTAATTTTCGTTCATGTTCTAAAACTTCAACATTTTGAAAATAATCTTACTCAAGAGATTTCAGTATCACATAACAAATTCTTTTTTAAGTTCTGAGTTCTTGGGGGGGGTCATGACCCCGTGATAAGACGTACGAAAGTTTCCAGTCTTGGTATTTTTTGTTTATGAAGAGGACCTTCAAAATAGCCTGGTTTCATTCAGACAAGAGAACAAAACCGTAACGTATTCGGTCTCAACTTGAAATAAATCCCATTCCCGAATTAAGGTAGTTTTTCATATCATATAATTTTTGGCCTCTTGGGCCTTTGCGAATTTTTTGTTTGCTATTGGCTCTTTGTTTATATCTTGGGTAGTACACATTTTTTATAAAAATAGTTTAAGAACACACTTGGACTCATTTGGTTCGGCGTAGATCCATGCACAAAGTTCACCTACGGATTAAGAAATACAAATTCAGAATTATAAACACAAACATAGTACCGAAGACGATGAACCTCATTGTCAAAGTAGAACAAAAAAATTTCAAGCCCCTATTAAGCGATAAATTTCCGATTTTTGCAAAAACCAGGTTACTGATCTCGAACCTCCTTATTTACAATTTTTTGGAACCAAATTCTCGAAGCTTTCAATCTGCAGCATTGAAAGTGATTTATCACGAGAGGGCTCGATTTCAGCTATATTATAATACTTTGTTTTTACTAGCTATATGTATATGTTTAAGTTTTTTTCCTCAGTGTAATTTTTTTGAATTCTTAATGAATTATTTAAAAGCTCCAGAAAAATGTTCATCCTATTTGGAACTTTTATGTTTACTAAGAGGAGGGCCCCTTTTTTCTTATTTGTTATATTAAAATTATTAACAAATTTGAAAAAAAAACTCCAGTGTTGTTGTAAACTATGAAGCAGTACTTAGTTGACAATCGCCATATGGGTGATTAAAAAAAAGCAAAACAAAAATTAATTAATAATTTACAACTAGCCAATCAGGATCGGGAAACTTACTAAATATTTTTAGTCCTTAAACTTTCTGAACCTCTGCCTGTTTAAAAATATTTGAATACAACTTATTTTTTTTTTAATTTAGAACTACATATTTGAAACTAAGCGATCATTTGCTTTTGATGAAACTTTCATAATTTTGGGCAAGACAACCGTCAAAAGTTCCCGTAGAAAGATGTGGAAATCTGATGAATTCGATAGCTATCAACTTAATAATGTGTAGGTAAGTTTAATGGCCAAAAACGCAATTAATTCTTTTGATACAAATTTCATAAAATTTGCTTTTTTGTAATATCTAAAGGTTCATCAAAAGATTTTATTTACGATATTTTTCCCAAACATTGGATATATTTTTTGCTCGTTGGCAAATTGTTTTCGGGAAATCAAAGCTCCAATAAGAGTTCCTTTATTAACTTGCAAATCTCATCAATCATCACCATTTATTTTTTAAAAATGACTAGATACGTTTATACATAAATATATTGTATATATTTTGGATTTACTTGTATAATTCTGTACCTAATTGCTAATTCGCAAGATCGCCACCAACAAGAATAACAAAATCTAAACTTCAAAGATAATAATAATTTAAAACAAAACAGTTGGTAACAACATATGTTTTCAATAATGAACCTTAACAGTTCATTTGAGAAACATTTTTTTTTAAACAAACTCAAATTTATAAATTACTTAATTTCATAACAAAGCTGAATAATTCAAGCTGTATCTAGAAATAAACAAATTTAATGTCAGAATTCTAATAGCAGTTTTTTTACTTGGTTTATAAAGCAAGTATTGGTTTCGTGTACCATAAAAAAAGTGTTTGTAAATACACGAAATTGAAGTTATTTTTGAATCAAGTTCCTAAGTGAAAAAAAAACTGTTTCTAAATAATAAAAAAGAATCCCCTAATTTTTCAGATTTTTATTTTGACGCTAGATGGTGCCATAAGAGGGTTAAAGTTTTTTCTCATTTGAAATAGGTATATGTTGACTTATTAGGCCATTTTTGTATATATAGCCTAAATGTAAAAATTTTTGATGAAATTCTATTCTATATTAAACATTCTGTTCAAAAACGTTTAAGCCATTTTTCTAGTACAAGGGGTTTAGTCAGGACATGCATGTCTTTTTTGGGTTTATTAAACCAAGCATGTTTTATTAAAGCAAGCATATGAGTAGCATGTCCTGACTAAACCTCTTGTCCTAGAAAAATGGCTTAAACCTTTTTGAAAAGAATGTTTAATATAGAATAGAACCTCATCAAAAATTTTTACATTTAGACTATATCTAAAAAAATGGCCTAATAAGTCAACATATACCTATTTCAAATGAGAAAAAACTTTAACCCTCTTGGGGCGCCATTTAGCGTCAAAATAAAAATCTGAAAAAAATTAGGGGATTTTTTTTATTATTTAGAAACAGTTTTTCCACTTAGGAACTTGATTCCCGAAAAAAACCTAAATAACGAACGCCCTAATGTACATATTTAATTCCTAATTCTCACTCACCTAAACTTACTTTGTCAAAATCTTGTTCGTACTAGTGTGAACAATGTTCACTGAACATGCTAAATGCCTTTTAAAATTTGGTTGGTTCACACCATATAACTATATAGCCTTATATGTAAAAATTCGGTTTTGACTTCTGTCAAAAAAAATTCACTCTGATACAAACTCCGAAAAAGAGTTATAATATAAAAAGGTTTTATTCAAAATTACGACGAAGATGTTTAAAAAGTGATTTTACAGACCCTGCGTGTCGGTTCGTCTGTGCATCCACCTGGTTTCTGGTCTTTTTTGAAATTTGGTGGAAATATTTTTTTGCAATTTCAATATTAATAGATACAATACCTACTTAAAAAAATGAAAATTGTTTTTTAAAAAATTACAAACAAAACAACTTGAATCAATACAATATATCTAAGTATTCGATTTTTGGATCAAAATCTACAGAAATTTAAATAAAATTGCATAAAACCCTTTTGTTTTTGTTTATTTTTTCTGTCGTAAAATTAATATTTGACAGCAGAGATTATTTAGATCGAAGGAAGAGAAACTAATTTAAGGTCTATTTACTTTTTTTTTGAAAAACCACCTATAGCTATCTACAAGACTTTTGTTTACGCGTAATTAAAAAAAAAATTGTTCATTTAATTCTAAAATCTTGATCTACACTTTACACATAAAAGATATAAATATAATAAAATTAATGAAAAAAATGCGCTTTTATATAAATAGATTGAGTTCTAAATAATATGAATAGAACATTGATGATGCCGCCACCTAACTTTGTAAATGAAGGACGGTGGCGTTTGTTTATAAACATTGGATCTTACTTTTTATAGCACTTCAACTAAGAAGATGTGTTTTTTCCCTTTTTAGCGCTATACACCCCGCAATGTCTATTTATCAAAAAGAGTGTCGTTAAAATTATCCGGGAAGCAATTCGTCTTCTATAAATAAATTTGATATTGTGTATGTGTAAAGAAAATTATTTTTCATTTTTGCATCGATACAACTTGTCGTTATTTATGAATTGTAGCAGATATTATGTATATAGTGAAATTGATTGCTTTATGCAATATGGATTCATGTCCGGCGCCAAAGACCTTTGAGTTGTTCTTGAAATAGATCCTTAAGTTTATTTTAAAAACTATGTTGTGTATGTATATTGTATATAGTAAAAGTAATACATTACAATTTTCCTATCAAATAAAACGCACGGGTCGTACTTAAGTATGAGCACGAGAACCAGTTTGTGTACGCGTGCACAGTTAATGCACTTAAGTCTGTAACTAATTAACCGCGAACTCTAACAGTTTACTTGCATAATTTAGTGATGGGAACTATCGAATGATTTGAACTATCGATAGTTAGTAAATGAATGATTTAAACTATCGAATAGTTCATTCATTCATTCCAAAACTATCGAATAAAACTATCGAATAAAAACTATCGAACAAACTATCGAATAAAAACTATCGTATAAAAAAAAACTATCGTTTAAGAAAACTATTTGAATAAAAAAACTATCGTATAAAAAAAACTGTTCGAATGAAAAAACTATCGAATGAAAAAAACTATTCGAATGAAAATAGTAACTAAACTATTTGAATGAAAAAACCATCGTACAAAAAATATCTATTCGAATGAGAAAACTATCGAATAAGAATAATGTTCAAAAGAACATCAAATAAAAAAAACTATTTTAATGACAAAACTATCGTATAAAAAAAACTTATCGAATGAAACTAGTAACTAAATATCGAATGAAAAAACTATTCGAATGAAAATAGTAACTAAACTATCGAATGAAAAAACTATTCGAATGAAAATAGTAACTAAACTATCGAATTAAAAAACTATTCGAATTAAAATAGTAACTAAACTATCGAATGAAAAAACTATTCGAATGAAAATAGTAACTAAACTATCGAATGAAAAAACTATTCGAATGAAAACAGTTACTAAACTATCGAATGAAAAAACTATTCGAATGAAAATAGTTACTAAACTATCGAATGAAAAAACTATTCGAATAAAAATAGTAACTAAACTATCGAATGAAAAAACTATTCGAATGAAAATAGTAACTAAACTATCGAATGAAAAAACTATTCGAATTAAAATAGTAGAATGAAAAAACTATTCGAATGAAAATAGTAACTAAACTATCGAATGAAAAAACTATTCGAATGAAAATAGTTACTAAACTATCGAATGAAAAAACTATTCGAATGAAAATAGTAACTAAACTATCGAATGAAAAAACTATTCGAATTAAAATAGTAGAATGAAAAAACTATTCGAATAAAAATAGTAACTAAACTATCGAATGAAAAAACTATTCGAATGAAAATAGTTACTAAACTATCGAATGAAAAAACTATTCGAATAAAAATAGTAACTAAACTATCGAATGAAAAAACTATTCGAATGAAAATAGTAACTAAACTATCGAATGAAAAAACTATTCGAATTAAAATAGTAGAATGAAAAAACTATTCGAATGAAAATAGTAACTAAACTATCGAATGAAAAAACTATTCGAATGAAAATAGTTACTAAACTATCGAATGAAAAAACTATTCGAATGAAAATAGTAACTAAACTATCGAATGAAAAAACTATTCGAATTAAAATAGTAGAATGAAAAAACTATTCGAATAAAAATAGTAACTAAACTATCGAATGAAAAAACTATTCTAATGAAAATAGTAACTAAACTATCGAATGAAGAAACTATTCGAATTAAAATAGTAGAATGAAAAAACTATTCGAATGAAAATAGTTACTAAACTATCGAATGAAAAAACTATTCGAATAAAAATAGTAACTAAACTATCGAATGAAAAAACTATTCGAATGAAAATAGTAACTAAACTATCGAATGAAAAAACTATTCGAATGAAAATAGTAACTAAACTATCGAATGAAAAAACTATTCGAATGAAAAAAGTAACTAAACTATCGAATGAAAAAACTATTCGAATGAAAAAAGTACCTAAACTATCGAATAAAAAAACTATTCGAATGAAAATAGTAACTAAATTAATGAATTAATGAATGATTTAAAACTATCGAATGGATGAATATTTTACAACTATCGATAGTTTGATAGTTTTTATTCGATAGCTTCCATCACTAATAATTATGTACATTATACACAAAATTTAATATGTGCGTGAATTCGCTAGGTTTTATTCTTTTTCTTGAAATTTTAAACAACTTAGAGAAAGAAATCCTCCTAAAATCTGATGTGCTTGTATATTATTTACTCAACAATTTTTTTATGTTTGTAATTTCTGGTTTCTTTGCCAAAGAATAAATAATGGGTTCAAACTGGCCTTATCTCATGAGACGTGTCCCATGTCTCATCGGATATGTCTCATGAGACATATCTCATGGGACATGTACTGTCTCATTTGAACTCTCACATGGCATAGGTATGTCTCATGAGACATGTCTAATGAGACATGTGCCATGAGACATGTCTCATGAGACATATCCGATGAGACATGTCTAATGAGACATGTGCCATGAGACATGTCTCATGAGACATATCCGATGAGACATGTCCCATGAGACACGTCCGTCACGCATTTGCTCGTGTTTATTGGTAGAATGTATATCTCGTAATCCATGGGACTTAGCCAGTTTTTATTTCGAAAAATTATTTATTTTTGCTTATATTTGAGTGGTCTCCTATAG
This sequence comes from Episyrphus balteatus, assembly GCF_945859705.1. Lineage (NCBI taxonomy): Eukaryota > Metazoa > Arthropoda > Insecta > Diptera > Syrphidae > Episyrphus > Episyrphus balteatus. Next base: position 80,317,221 of record NC_079136.1, on the reverse strand, counting down.
TTTCGAGATAATAAAACTTATGTGGATATACTGACGAGAATTCATGTTAGTCAAGATAATGTCACCTTCAAAGATTTTAAAGTATTTTGTTTTCTTTGGTTACAACAGAAACTCTTAACAATACCTTAACTTATGACAACACAAGGACAAAAGTAGATATCATTGAATGGCAGACGTCTTATTACTTTGGTTCTTGTTTCGTTATTTTAGAACTTCTGAACTTGTGAACCTCGTGCTCGTGGTAACAAAACAAATACAAGAAACAACTCACTCACTATAGTATACTATCAAAAGAACGGACTTTTGTGTTAAAATAAACTCACTGTAAACGAATAATACCAGAGAATGAAAACCTGGAGCAAATGGATATTTAACTTCCTCCAACACTTTATTTTCAGTAGCACATGGCTAAAAGAATATTTTTTTTACTTTTGTTGCTTTTATGTACGTTCTTTTTGAACTCTTATTATACAACTTGGGCTCTTGGTTTGTACGTATAACCATAATAATAATCTTGTGCTCTAGTTCTTACAGATAGCAATGTCCTCTTTTTTTTAACTCGGTTTGTATAATATGATGGCAGGATGCAGGTTGCAATGTGATTCTACACAGTAGTCTCTGCAAAATCGCTATGACAGTGGTTTTAAGCGTTTTGTAGTGTGTTCTCGTATACTTTTTTTTGTATCCTTGAACTAATTTGATTCAAAAAGAGATTTGGTTTAATGTGTTTTGTTATGCTGACATGACACTTGTTTTTATCCTTTGCGGAAGCTAGGTCAAGAAAGGTCATGGTCGGAAATACTGTATAGGTGTGGAAGCTCATGGTTATTTTATTATTTCTGATTTCCTTAGTCAAATTAAATCGGTGTAATTCTTGTATCCATTAACTTAGTTACGTATTTACTTAGAAAAAAACAACGTTATAAACTGGAGAAATTATTGTAGGTAACATCAACTATTATAACATTGCTTGGAGATAGTATAGAAGACAATTTTTTTGTATGCATTTAAAAAATAATGAATCACTTAAAGTAAGTTTCCATTAGGTACCTATTATTGCCCGAAACGATCCAAGTGCTCAAAAATCTAATTACAAAAAGACGAGGTTAGAAGAAAATTTAGTTTCGCGAGTTGGAACATTGGAAGTAAGAACGGCTGAATCCGTGAATTGAAAGAGATGACGAAAAGAAACGAGTGGACATCTTGTGCCTCCAAGAATCAAATAAGGAAACACTGGAAACTTAGCAGGTTTCTTAGACGTGAAGTCAAAAGAATACAAGATGTTCTACTTTGGGATGGACCCCAAAGTCGAAAACGTAAGTGTAGCCTTGAAAAAAAACTCCATGAAAGGAAAACCGATTGGTCCGGACGAATTACCCTCTGAGTGATGGAAAATTTCATACAGAGTTTAAGAATCAGAATAGAAAAACATCGTGATTTCTCAAGGGATTTGCATATTGTGTTAATTGATTTCGAAAAGGCATTCAATAGACAACCACGAGAATGGATATGGGTTTCCCTGAGACAGCGATGGATTCCGGAAACCTACGTATATATCATTGGCATGTACAAGCAAGTTAAAACGAAGTTAAGATGCCCCAAAGGAGTCCCCGAAGAGTTCCCAATCATTATCGTTGTGCACCAGGGAAGCGTCTTGAGTCCTTTGCTCTTCACCACAGTCATTGATTTTCTAATTGAATTAAAAATGATTGGTCCGAACGTAAATAAGTTAATTTTTTTCGGATGATGGAGCCATCAAAAGTTAAATCCACCACTCTAGCAACGAGCACTTGATGCATGGGTGGATGTTCTGAAGAGAAGTGGGTATTGCATATGCGCGAAAACGATAGAATACGAAAGGTGTCCATTTTTCGAAGCAGAAGGTCCTTATCCGTACATTTACCTGAATGGAACAATGCTTACTTATCAAGTGTGAAAAGTTTAAAAGTGCGAAAAAAGAATCAGGAGAACCCAGCTCACAAGGTGATGACATAACTCGTATGCTTCAACACAATCGAGAAGAAGAAACAAGCCCATAAACTCATGGAAAAAACAAGTTCAACGACAACTACTTTCAGTTGGCCTTAGACATGGAACAATTCAAACCCGGAAGGCCTGCTGACGGAGCCATATTGCGAAGTATTAAAATGGGAGAGTTTTGATCCCATCCAAGATCATGACTGTCGTCGATTATGGAGAAGAAGAAGAAGATTTTTAAGAAAAATATTAATCAGCAACCAAAATATCAAAAGAATCATTGAAATGTTTTAAAAAATTGATTTACAAAAAAAGAGTGTTTTGAACACATGTACACGTGATTTAAGTTATACTTCTCACTGACAGAAATTCACTGGGAGCAGATTTTTTGCGTGAGAGGTAATCGATTTTTATTAATGTTACAATAAGTCCCAGTGATGACGAAAACGAACGTCTGCCAGATCGTATCGGTGCGCGCGCCGATACGTGCCTCGCCGCACATCAGTGGGGAACCTTTTGTATGGGAAAGTGGAAAAAACTCCGTAAAATCTAAACTACTGGACCGTTTTTGATGAAATTTTCAGGAATAATAGGAAATAAGAAGATAAATCCACACCACCCTAAAGTGAAAAATGGCTATTTAAGTTGAAAAAACTCGAAAACTTGTACTTTTGCATGAAATTCAACGAAGACAACGTGACTTGTCATAACCAAAATATACTTTTCTGAAGGTTTTCGGTGTGCTGAACTAGAATCCGATGTCAGAAATAATGTATCAGCTCCTGTTTTTGAAATATTACCGTTAGAAAATGCTATTACTATTTCGGACCTTATTCTTTTATATAAGGAAAATTGTCTGAACATATTTAGTAACGGTTTATATAATAACTGATTTCCTTCTTTCAAGACCTGTTTAAATCTCTTCGATATCTTTTTTACTGCCTGAGATATCTTGAGTTGTTTTTGGCATGTTATATCTACCATAGAAATTATACCGTCATTATCTCCTTTATAATACATATATAATATATATATGTAACCAAACCCACTTACTACATTTTAAGATTCCGAATGAGATCTTTGCAGGAAATTCATGCTTAAAGCCTGCACTATCCGCTGGAATCAACGAGACAATGGCGGCAAATGTCGGCAAATGGCGCTAGTGCTTGAAACTCTAAAAGACTAAAATTAATAGCAAATTTTTAATGTTTCTTATTTAAAAACATATTTTACCTTGTTTTTTTGCTCAAATAATGTATCGATATTATTTATGAATATTAATACAGTCAAATAAGGAGAAAAAAGGGGTAAATCTCGGAATGAATGTTAGTAGAAATTTTTTTTTGCTCAATATCTTCCTTTTGCCATTCTATAACATATCTCAAAAGTCTAGAAAAATCTCATGTCCGCTTGTCGCGATTTCAAATTCAAATCGCGAAATGGAGATTTTCAAAATTAGCAAAAATAGGCTATGGTATTATATACACATATGATACATGATTTAAAAATATTTTTTAATGCTGATTCCAAAAAATTTAAAATCAAGACAATCTGAATTCTCTGGAAAAAGTTATACTTGTTTTTCATCTGTCAACTCATATTATTATAACAGTTGCAAACTTACTCCCGAAAAAACCCTTAAAAATTATGGTAGATGAACCAAATTTTGCATGAAGATTTAAGAATCCATCATTATTAAAAATCAAAACAATCCATTACAAAAAATATATATACCTACGAAATAATGGTATTTTTTGATGGAGGGGCAAATTTTAGGATATGCACTAAAGAAGATTCTTGTTCATTATAGGAATAAGTGCTAATAGGCTAATTTTTTCATTTTAATCTTTGTTTGGATATTCTTTAACTACCCTCAAAAATCTAAAAAAATCTCATGTCCGCAAGTCCTAATTTTTTTGGTTTGGAGATAAGGTGCAAATTTGAAAAAATTGAAAACAAAATTCAGATCAACATGAATAAGGTGCATTACTTTTCAGGGATGGTCAGGTTGACTTGTTTGTGAGTTTTGTTGGAATAAGTGTTAAAAAATACCTTTAAATCATGTCGCTTATGTTGGTATACATATAAAAATTTAAACTTTTCTTATTCATTTTTTAAAATCTGCACCTTATTTTCAAACCAAGAAAATTAGGACTTGCGGACATGAGATTTTTTTAGATTTTTGAGGGTAGTTAAAGAATATCCAAACAAAGATTAAAATGAAAAAATTAGATGAACAAGAATCTTCTTTAGTGCATATCCTAAAATTTGCCCCTCCATCATGTTTTGATTTTTAATAATGATGGATTCTAAAATCTTCATGCAAAATTTGGTTCATCTACCATAACTTTTAAGGGTTTTTCGGCAGTAAGTTTGCAACTGTTATAATAATATGAGTTGACAGATGAAAAACAGGTATAACTTTTTCCAGAGAATTCAGATTGTCTTGATTTTAAATTTTTTGGAATCAGCATTAAAAAATATTTTTAAATCATGTATCATATGTGTATATATAATACCATAGCCTATTTTTGCTAATTTTGAAAATCTCCATTTCGCGATTTGAATTTGAAATCGCGACAAGCGGACATGAGATTTTTCTAGACTTTTGAGATATGTTATAGAATGGCAAAAGGAAGATATTGAGCAAAAAAAATTTCTACTAACATTCATTCCGAGGTTAAACCCTTATTCGACTGGATTATATATTTTTATCTAATTAGTAAAAGAATCTGTCTAAAAAGTTAAGATTAGAGTGTGAACGGAACGTTTAAAAGTATACCAGAATTTTTATCTTTTTTTACTAATTTTCAACTTTGAGCGTTTAATTCGACGTTTAATTATATTTTAATCGACAAACGGTTATTATTTCTCGGTCTAACAACTATTTACCTATAAGAAACTAATATTGAATCCTTAAAATTGTCACTTTCGAATAATAAGGTTTTTTCCAAGTTTTCCCCACTGTGCGGCATGCCTCACCGCGTCGGGCGCCATTGCAGAAAACAGTGCATTAAATGTACAATTTTTCTGAAAATTGATTAAGTGACGGTAACCGTTTAAAATTATTTGGATCCTGATGCCCTCATCTCCCTGATAACAAAAACACACATGAAAGACGTTTCTTCCAGTTAATTTATTTAATTTTATATTTAAAATTAAACATCAAAAGTTTTCCACATTTAACAGATTCACATGGTTAATTTTACCATACAAAATTACCATATTTTGGTAAAGTTTTTCCATATACAAATTTTGACAGCTCGTTTACCACATTTACCATCACGTTTACACGGTTTCATGAATAAACCTATTGTAACATTAATATAAATCGGCAACCTCTCACTCAAAAAATCTGCTCCCATCCCTTTGACTAAGTATTTGATATCCAAGATTAATTTCACCCTATATAGCAGGCCCAAAGTTCCCCAAAAGCCTATCACTGTAGAAGTAGATGTTTTTCTATTCGCTTGAAAACATTTCGTCCTTAAAATTAATGCTCATAATTAACAATATGACACTTTTATATTTAGAGCCATATTTTTTTTTTGTCGCCAACCATTTGCCATTCTAAAGATTTGATGCCTTATTTCGCGGTCGTGTCTGTCAGTTCCTATACGCTACGCTACTACTCTTGATTTTTTTATTTGTTTATTTATTTATTGGATTGTGTGTTATGTTCGCTTTTATTTTCCGCTGCCCGCAACCGCCACCGAAAATGTCGTTAAACACTGTTTGGGCAGAACTGTGTACATGTACATGCTATTGTCTTTCAATGGATAAGTGATTTAGGAGCGCACTATACCAATGCCAAACAGTTAGTTGAAAGTGACTCCAACCAAAAACTAGAAACTATTGGTCAAAGTTTCTATACTGCGTCCAATGAATGGTCATTCAAATTTGGAACAGCAGTAAATCGCAATCATTGCACACACAAAAAAAAAGAACAGGGAGAAAAATTGTTCTTCAACATCAACGAGATTTAAAGTGAACATCAAATCTGCGGTTCAGCGAAATTTATTTATTTCTCTGAATGCATATCTATCCAATCCATAGAACTTTTTGTTTCAAAAACTAACAATTTCCTACAATTTTTTTGATCGAAACGATGCTGATGTTCAGGAGATAGACTTGGTTGATGGTTATGCAAGGACATTTTTATTCATTCATATTCAAAGATATTTCATTATAGGGGAAAGTTTTAACGATGCTTAAACTTTTTTATGAGAATGAAGTTTCCAACTTCAAAGAAGTTTCTGGAAAAGAGGTTCAAAGTTAAATTTTTTTTTCTTTTTTTTTTAGCTTAACTAAATGAGTTGGTAGATTTTACTTTATTCTGTTTCGGATAGGTAGGTAAACCAGGAGCGGAAAAGTTGCAACTCAAATATTAAAAATTAATGTGATATTAAAAATCTTTTCAATAGCAATATCAACTAAATAACAAAGGCATTATGTATCTTCTCATTTTAGAGCATGTGGGAAAGTGTATTATTTTTATTATTATTTATAATCTTGTCACAAATGATTTCAGACACAAATTTTAAGGTTTTTAAATTATAAGCATTTCTTTTGAATTGTTTAAGGACAACAAAATAAAAGTATACTGTCGTATTTTGGTGGGGTGAATAACTTAAGAGTTTCGGGCCAATAGAATAAATATTAAACAAGGATGTAGGAAAACCTACGTAGGTAAAATGCTTTAAATGACCCCAAAGTTGACAAATTCAAAATTCTCTAAAAATACTTGCCCAAAACTACTTATAAAAAATACATATTTGTGCTCTGTGCGTCGCGTCGATGCCCTTCGAAAAGGATACAAATCTAGGCAAAATATTCACGTTTTAAGAAAATCACTTTTAAAAATGTTTAAATCGTCATATCTCCTTAACTAAGCCACTAAGCGTCTAAACACCATCAAACTTGCAAAATTCAAAATTCTCTAACAACAAAACTACAAGTCCAAAACTTATAGAAAATACATTTTTGTGCTCTGTGAGTCGATATCCTTCGCATACAATTCAATTGGAGTTGAAAAATTCACGTTTGGAGAAAATCACTTTTAAAAATGTTTAAATCGTCATATCTCGTTAACCAAGCGTCTAAACACTATGAAACTTGCAAAATTCAAAATTCTCTAAAAACAAAACTACAAGTCCAAAACTTATAAAAAATACATTTTTGTGCTCTGTGAGTCGATATCCTTCGCATACAATTCAATTGGAGTTGAAAAATTCACGTTTGGAGAAAATCACTTTTAAAAATGTTTAAATCGTCATATCTCGTTAACCAAGCGTCTAAACACTATGAAACTTGCAAAATTCAAAATTCTCTAAAAACAAAACTACAAGTCCAAAACTTATAAAAAATACATTTTTGTGCTCTGTGAGTCGATATCCTTCGCATACAATTCAATTGGAGTTGAAAAATTCACGTTTGGAGAAAATCACTTTTAAAAATGTTTAAATCGTCATATCTCGTTAACCAAGCGTCTAAACACTATGAAACTTGCAAAATTCAAAATTTTGTGCTCTGTGAGTCGATATCCTTCGCATACAATTCAATTGGAGTTGAAAAATTCACGTTTGGAGAAAATCACTTTTAAAAATGTTTAAATCGTCATATCTCGTTAACCAAGCGTCTAAACACTATGAAACTTGCAAAATTCAAAATTCTCTAAAAACAAAACTACAAGTCCAAAACTTATAAAAAATACATTTTTGTGCTCTGTGAGTCGATATCCTTCGCATACAATTCAATTGGAGTTGAAAAATTCACGTTTGGAGAAAATCACTTTTAAAAATGTTTAAATCGTCATATCTCGTTAACCAAGCGTCTAAACACTATGAAACTTGCAAAATTCAAAATTCTCTAAAAACAAAACTACAAGTCCAAAACTTATAAAAAATACATTTTTGTGCTCTGTGAGTCGATATCCTTCGCATACAATTCAATTGGAGTTGAAAAATTCACGTTTGGAGAAAATCACTTTTAAAAATGTTTAAATCGTCATATCTCGTTAACCAAGCGTCTAAACACTATGAAACTTGCAAAATTCAAAATTCTCTAAAAACAAAACTACAAGTCCAAAACTTATAAAAAATACATTTTTGTGCTCTGTGAGTCGATATCCTTCGCATACAATTCAATTGGAGTTGAAAAATTCACGTTTGGAGAAAAATCGTTAACCAAGCGTCTAAACACTATGAAACTTGCAAAATTCAAAATTCTCTAAAAACAAAACTACAAGTCCAAAACTTATAAAAAATACATTTTTGTGCTCTGTGAGTCGATATCCTTCGCATACAATTCAATTGGAGTTGAAAAATTCACGTTTGGAGAAAATCACTTTTAAAAATGTTTAAATCGTCATATCTCGTTAACCAAGCGTCTAAACACTATGAAACTTGCAAAATTCAAAATTTTGTGCTCTGTGAGTCGATATCCTTCGCATACAATTCAATTGGAGTTGAAAAATTCACGTTTGGAGAAAATCACTTTTAAAAATGTTTAAATCGTCATATCTCGTTAACCAAGCGTCTAAACACTATGAAACTTGCAAAATTCAAAATTCTCTAAAAACAAAACTACAAGTTCAAAACTTATAAAAAATACATTTTTGTGCTCTGTGAGTCGATATCCTTCGCATACAATTCAATTGGAGTTGAAAAATTCACGTTTGGAGAAAATCACTTTTAAAAATGTTTAAATCGTCATATCTCGTTAACCAAGCGACTAAACACTATGAAACTTGCAAAATTCAAAATTCTCTAAAAACAAAACTACAAGTCCAAAACTTATAAAAAATACATTTTTGTGCTCTGTGAGTCGATATCCTTCGCATACAATTCAATTGGAGTTGAAAAATTCACGTTTGGAGAAAATCACTTTTAAAAATGTTTAAATCGTCATATCTCGTTAACCAAGCGTCTAAACACTATGAAACTTGCAAAATTCAAAATTCTCTAAAAACAAAACTACAAGTCCAAAACTTATAAAAAATACATTTTTGTGCTCTGTGAGTCGATATCCTTCGCATACAATTCAATTGGAGTTGAAAAATTCACGTTTGGAGAAAATCACTTTTAAAAATGTTTAAATCGTCATATCTCGTTAACCAAGCGTCTAAACACTATGAAACTTGCAAAATTCAAAATTCTCTAAAAACAAAACTACAAGTCCAAAACTTATAAAAAATACATTTTTGTGCTCTGTGAGTCGATATCCTTCGCATACAATTCAATTGGAGTTGAAAAATTCACGTTTGGAGAAAATCACTTTTAAAAATGTTTAAATCGTCATATCTCGTTAACCAAGCGACTAAACACTATGAAACTTGCAAAATTCAAAATTCTCTAAAAACAAAACTACAAGTCCAAAACTTATAAAAAATACATTTTTGTGCTCTGTGAGTCGATATCCTTCGCATACAATTCAATTGGAGTTGAAAAATTCACGTTTGGAGAAAATCACTTTTAAAAATGTTTAAATCGTCATATCTCGTTAACCAAGCGTCTAAACACTATGAAACTTGCAAAATTCAAAATTTTGTGCTCTGTGAGTCGATATTCTTCGCATACAATTCAATTGGAGTTGAAAAATTCACGTTTGGAGAAAATCACTTTTAAAAATGTTTAAATCGTCATATCTCGTTAACCAAGCGTCTAAACACTATGAAACTTGCAAAATTCAAAATTCTCTAAAAACAAAACTACAAGTCCAAAACTTATAAAAAATACATTTTTGTGCTCTGTGAGTCGATATCCTTCGCATACAATTCAATTGGAGTTGAAAAATTCACGTTTGGAGAAAATCACTTATAAAAATGTTTAAATCGTCATATCTCGTTAACCAAGCGTCTAAACACTATGAAACTTGCAAAATTCAAAATTCTCTAAAAACAAAACTACAAGTCCAAAACTTATAAAAAATACATTTTTGTGCTCTGTGAGTCGATATCCTTCGCATACAATTCAATTGGAGTTGAAAAATTCACGTTTGGAGAAAATCACTTTTAAAAATGTTTAAATCGTCATATCTCGTTAACCAAGCGACTAAACACTATGAAACTTGCAAAATTCAAAATTCTCTAAAAACAAAACTACAAGTCCAAAACTTATAAAAAATACATTTTTGTGCTCTGTGAGTCGATATCCTTCACATACAATTCAATTGGAGTTGAAAAATTCACGTTTGGAGAAAATCACTTTTAAAAATGTTTAAATCGTCATATCTCGTTAACCAAGCGTCTAAACACCATGAAACTTGCAAAATTCAAAATTCTCTAAAAACAAAACTACAAGTCCAAAACTTATAAAAAATACATTTTTGTGCTCTGTGAGTCGATATCCTTCGCATACAATTCAATTGGAGTTGAAAAATTCACGTTTGGAGAAAATCACTTTTAAAAATGTTTAAATCGTCATATCTCGTTAACCAAGCGTCTAAACACTATGAAACTTGCAAAATTCAAAATTCTCTAAAAACAAAACTACAAGTCCAAAACTTATAAAAAATACATTTTTGTGCTCTGTGAGTCGATATCCTTCGCATACAATTCAATTGAAGTTGAAAGATTCACGTTTGGAGAAAATCACTTTTAAAAATGTTTAAATCGTCATATCTCGTTAACCAAGCGTCTAAACACTATGAAACTTGCAAAATTCAAAATTCTCTAAAAACAAAACTACAAGTCCAAAACTTATAAAAAATACATTTTTGTGCTCTGTGAGTCGATATCCTTCCCATACAATTCAATTGGAGTTGAAAAATTCACGTTTGGAGAAAATCACTTTTAAAAATGTTTAAATCGTCATATCTCGTTAACCAAGCGTCTAAACACTATGAAACTTGCAAAATTCAAAATTCTCTAAAAACAAAACTACAAGTCCAAAACTTATAAAAAATACATTTTTGTGCTCTGTGAGTCGATATCCTTCGCATACAATTCAATTGGAGTTGAAAAATTCACGTTTGGAGAAAATCACTTTTAAAAATGTTTAAATCGTCATATCTCGTTAACCAAGCGTCTAAACACCATGAAACTTGCAAAATTCAAAATTCTCTAAAAACAAAACTACAAGTCCAAAACTTATAAAAAATACATTTTTGTGCTCTGTGAGTCGATATCCTTCGCATACAATTCAATTGGAGTTGAAAAATTCACGTTTGGAGAAAATCACTTTTAAAAATGTTTAAATCGTCATATCTCGTTAACCAAGCGTCTAAACACTATGAAACTTGCAAAATTCAAAATTCTCTAAAAACAAAACTACAAGTCCAAAACTTATAAAAAATACATTTTTGTGCTCTGTGAGTCGATATCCTTCGCATACAATTCAATTGGAGTTGAAAAATTCACGTTTGGAGAAAATCACTTTTAAAAATGTTTAAATCGTCATATCTCGTTAACCAAGCGTCTAAACACTATGAAACTTGCAAAATTCAAAATTCTCTAAAAACAAAACTACAAGTCCAAAACTTATAAAAAATACATTTTTGTGCTCTGTGAGTCGATATCCTTCGCATACAATTCAATTGGAGTTGAAAAATTCACGTTTGGAGAAAATCACTTTTAAAAATGTTTAAATCGTCATATCTCGTTAACCAAGCGTCTAAACACTATGAAACTTGCAAAATTCAAAATTCTCTAAAAACAAAACTACAAGTCCAAAACTTATAAAAAATACATTTTTGTGCTCTGTGAGTCGATATCCTTCCCATACAATTCAATTGGAGTTGAAAAATTCACGTTTGGAGAAAATCACTTTTAAAAATGTTTAAATCGTCATATCTCGTTAACCAAGCGTCTAAACACTATGAAACTTGCAAAATTCAAAATTCTCTAAAAACAAAACTACAAGTCCAAAACTTATAAAAAATACATTTTTGTGCTCTGTGAGTCGATATCCTTCGCATACAATTCAATTGGAGTTGAAAAATTCACGTTTGGAGAAAATCACTTTTAAAAATGTTTAAATCGTCATATCTCGTTAACCAAGCGTCTAAACACTATGAAACTTGCAAAATTCAAAATTCTCTAAAAACAAAACTACAAGTCCAAAACTTATAAAAAATACATTTTTGTGCTCTGTGAGTCGATATCCTTCGCATACAATTCAATTGGAGTTGAAAAATTCACGTTTGGAGAAAATCACTTTTAAAAATGTTTAAATCGTCATATCTCGTTAACCAAGCGTCTAAACACTATGAAACTTGCAAAATTCAAAATTCTCTAAAAACAAAACTACAAGTCCAAAACTTATAAAAAATACATTTTTGTGCTCTGTGAGTCGATATCCTTCGCATACAATTCAATTGGAGTTGAAAAATTCACGTTTGGAGAAAATCACTTTTAAAAATGTTTAAATCGTCATATCTCGTTAACCAAGCGTCTAAACACTATGAAACTTGCAAAATTCAAAATTCTCTAAAAACAAAACTACAAGTCCAAAACTTATAAAAAATACATTTTTGTGCTCTGTGAGTCGATATCCTTCGCATACAATTCAATTGGAGTTGAAAAATTCACGTTTGGAGAAAATCACTTTTAAAAATGTTTAAATCGTCATATCTCGTTAACCAAGCGTCTAAACACTATGAAACTTGCAAAATTCAAAATTCTCTAAAAACAAAACTACAAGTCCAAAACTTATAAAAAATACATTTTTGTGCTCTGTGAGTCGATATCCTTCCCATACAATTCAATTGGAGTTGAAAAATTCACGTTTGGAGAAAATCACTTTTAAAAATGTTTAAATCGTCATATCTCGTTAACCAAGCGTCTAAACACTATGAAACTTGCAAAATTCAAAATTCTCTAAAAACAAAACTACAAGTCCAAAACTTATAAAAAATACATTTTTGTGCTCTGTGAGTCGATATCCTTCGCATACAATTCAATTGGAGTTGAAAAATTCACGTTTGGAGAAAATCACTTTTAAAAATGTTTAAATCGTCATATCTCGTTAACCAAGCGTCTAAACACTATGAAACTTGCAAAATTCAAAATTCTCTAAAAACAAAACTACAAGTCCAAAACTTATAAAAAATACATTTTTGTGCTCTGTGAGTCGATATCCTTCGCATACAATTCAATTGGAGTTGAAAAATTCACGTTTGGAGAAAATCACTTTTAAAAATGTTTAAATCGTCATATCTCGTTAACCAAGCGTCTAAACACTATGAAACTTGCAAGATTCAAAATTCTCTAAAAACAAAACTACAAGTCCAAAACTTATAAAAATACATTTTTGTGCTCTGTGAGTCGATATCCTTCGCATACAATTCAATTGGAGTTGAAAAATTCACGTTTGGAGAAAATCACTTTTAAAAATGTTTAAATCGTCATATCTCGTTAACCAAGCGTCTAAACACTATGAAACTTGCAAAATTCAAAATTCTCTAAAAAAATAACTACAAGTCCAAAACTTATAAAAAATACATTTTTGTGCTCTGTGAGTCGATATCCTTCGCATACAATTCAATTGGAGTTGAAAAATTCACGTTTGGAGAAAATCACTTTTAAAAATGTTTAAATCGTCATATCTCGTTAACCAAGCGTCTAAACACTATGAAACTTGCAAAATTCAAAATTCTCTAAAAACAAAACTACAAGTCCAAAACTTATAAAAAATACATTTTTGTGCTCTGTGAGTCGATATCCTTCGCATACAATTCAATTGGAGTTGAAAAATTCACGTTTGGAGAAAATCACTTTTAAAAATGTTTAAATCGTCATATCTCGTTAACCAAGCGTCTAAACACTATGAAACTTGCAAAATTCAAAATTCTCTAAAAACAAAACTACAAGTCCAAAACTTATAAAAAATACATTTTTGTGCTCTGTGAGTCGATATCCTTCGCATACAATTCAATTGGAGTTGAAAAATTCACGTTTGGAGAAAATCACTTTTAAAAATGTTTAAATCGTCATATCTCGTTAACCAAGCGTCTAAACACTATGAAACTTGCAAAATTCAAAATTCTCTAAAAACAAAACTACAAGTCCAAAACTTATAAAAAATACATTTTTGTGCTCTGTGAGTCGATATCCTTCACATACAATTCAATTGGAGTTGAAAAATTCACGTTTGGAGAAAATCACTTTTAAAAATGTTTAAATCGTCATATCTCGTTAACCAAGCGTCTAAACACTATGAAACTTGCAAAATTCAAAATTCTCTAAAAACAAAACTACAAAACTTATAAAAAATACATTTTTGTGCTCTGTGAGTCGATATCCTTCACATACAATTCAATTGGAGTTGAAAAATTCACGTTTGGAGAAAATCACTTTTAAAAATGTTTAAATCGTCATATCTCGTTAACCAAGCGTCTAAACACTATGAAACTTGCAAAATTCAAAATTCTCTAAAAACAAAACTACAAGTCCAAAACTTATAAAAAATACATTTTTGTGCTCTGTGAGTCGATATCCTTCGCATACAATTCAATTCGAGTTGAAAAATTCACGTTTGGAGAAAATCACTTTTAAAAATGTTTAAATCGTCATATCTCGTTAACCAAGCGTCTAAACACTATGAAACTTGCAAAATTCAAAATTCTCTAAAAACAAAACTACAAGTCCAAAACTTATAAAAAATACATTTTTGTGCTCTGTGAGTCGATATCCTTCACATACAATTCAATTGGAGTTGAAAAATTCACGTTTGGAGAAAATCACTTTTAAAAATGTTTAAATCGTCATATCTCGTTAACCAAGCGTCTAAACACTATGAAACTTGCAAAATTCAAAATTCTCTAAAAACAAAACTACAAGTCCAAAACTTATAAAAAATACATTTTTGTGCTCTGTGAGTCGATATCCTTCACATACAATTCAATTGGAGTTGAAAAATTCACGTTTGGAGAAAATCACTTTTAAAAATGTTTAAATCGTCATATCTCGTTAACCAAGCGTCTAAACACTATGAAACTTGCAAAATTCAAAATTCTCTAAAAACAAAACTACAAGTCCAAAACTTATAAAAAATACATTTTTGTGCTCTGTGAGTCGATATCCTTCGCATACAATTCAATTGGAGTTGAAAAATTCACGTTTGGAGAAAATCACTTTTAAAAATGTTTAAATCGTCATATCTCGTTAACCAAGCGTCTAAACACTATGAAACTTGCAAAATTCAAAATTCTCTAAAAACAAAACTACAAGTCCAAAACTTATAAAAAATACATTTTTGTGCTCTGTGAGTCGATATCCTTCGCATACAATTCAATTGGAGTTGAAAAATTCACGTTTGGAGAAAATCACTTTTAAAAATGTTTAAATCGTCAAATCTCGTTAACCAAGCGTCTAAACACTATGAAACTTGCAAAATTCAAAATTCTCTAAAAACAAAACTACAAGTCCAAAACTTATAAAAAATACATTTTTGTGCTCTGTGAGTCGATATCCTTCGCATACAATTCAATTGGAGTTGAAAAATTCACGTTTGGAGAAAATCACTTTTAAAAATGTTTAAATCGTCATATCTCGTTAACCAAGCGTCTAAACACTATGAAACTTGCAAAATTCAAAATTCTCTAAAAACAAAACTACAAGTCCAAAACTTATAAAAAATACATTTTTGTGCTCTGTGAGTCGATATCCTTCGCATACAATTCAATTGGAGTTGAAAAATTCACGTTTGGAGAAAATCACTTTTAAAAATGTTTAAATCGTCATATCTCGTTAACCAAGCGTCTAAACACTATGAAACTTGCAAAATTCAAAATTCTCTAAAAACAAAACTACAAGTCCAAAACTTATAAAAAATACATTTTTGTGCTCTGTGAGTCGATATCCTTCGCATACAATTCAATTGGAGTTGAAAAATTCACGTTTGGAGAAAATCACTTTTAAAAATGTTTAAATCGTCATATCTCGTTAACCAAGCGTCTAAACACTATGAAACTTGCAAAATTCAAAATTCTCTAAAAACAAAACTACAAGTCCAAAACTTATAAAAAATACATTTTTGTGCTCTGTGAGTCGATATCCTTCGCATACAATTCAATTGGAGTTGAAAAATTCACGTTTGGAGAAAATCACTTTTAAAAATGTTTAAATCGTCATATCTCGTTAACCAAGCGTCTAAACACTATGAAACTTGCAAAATTCAAAATTCTCTAAAAACAAAACTACAAGTCCAAAACTTATAAAAAATACATTTTTGTGCTCTGTGAGTCGATATCCTTCGCATACAATTCAATTGGAGTTGAAAAATTCACGTTTGGAGAAAATCACTTTTAAAAATGTTTAAATCGTCATATCTCGTTAACCAAGCGTCTAAACACTATGAAACTTGCAAAATTCAAAATTCTCTAAAAACAAAACTACAAGTCCAAAACTTATAAAAAATACATTTTTGTGCTCTGTGAGTCGATATCCTTCACATACAATTCAATTGGAGTTGAAAAATTCACGTTTGGAGAAAATCACTTTTAAAAATGTTTAAATCGTCATATCTCGTTAACCAAGCGTCTAAACACTATGAAACTTGCAAAATTCAAAATTCTCTAAAAACAAAACTACAAGTCCAAAACTTATAAAAAATACATTTTTGTGCTCTGTGAGTCGATATCCTTCACATACAATTCAATTGGAGTTGAAAAATTCACGTTTGGAGAAAATCACTTTTAAAAATGTTTAAATCGTCATATCTCGTTAACCAAGCGTCTAAACACTATGAAACTTGCAAAATTCAAAATTCTCTAAAAACAAAACTACAATTCCAAAACTTATAAAAAATACATTTTTGTGCTCTGTGAGTCGATATCCTTCGCATACAATTCAATTGGAGTTGAAAAATTCACGTTTGGAGAAAATCACTTTTAAAAATGTTTAAATCGTCATATCTCGTTAACCAAGCGTCTAAACACTATGAAACTTGCAAAATTCAAAATTCTCTAAAAACAAAACTACAATTCCAAAACTTATAAAAAATACATTTTTGTGCTCTGTGAGTCGATATCCTTCGCATACAATTCAATTGGAGTTGAAAAATTCACGTTTTGAGAAAATCACTTTTAAAAATGTTTAAATCGTCATATCTCGTTAACCAAGCGTCTAAACACTATGAAACTTGCAAAATTCAAAATTCTCTAAAAACAAAACTACAAGTCCAAAACTTATAAAAAATACATTTTTGTGCTCTGTGAGTCGATATCCTTCACATACAATTCAATTGGAGTTGAAAAATTCACGTTTGGAGAAAATCACTTTTAAAAATGTTTAAATCGTCATATCTCGTTAACCAAGCGTCTAAACACTATGAAACTTGCAAAATTCAAAATTCTCTAAAAACAAAACTACAAAACTTATAAAAAATACATTTTTGTGCTCTGTGAGTCGATATCCTTCACATACAATTCAATTGGAGTTGAAAAATTCACGTTTGGAGAAAATCACTTTTAAAAATGTTTAAATCGTCATATCTCGTTAACCAAGCGTCTAAACACTATGAAACTTGCAAAATTCAAAATTCTCTAAAAACAAAACTACAAGTCCAAAACTTATAAAAAATACATTTTTGTGCTCTGTGAGTCGATATCCTTCGCATACAATTCAATTCGAGTTGAAAAATTCACGTTTGGAGAAAATCACTTTTAAAAATGTTTAAATCGTCATATCTCGTTAACCAAGCGTCTAAACACTATGAAACTTGCAAAATTCAAAATTCTCTAAAAACAAAACTACAAGTCCAAAACTTATAAAAAATACATTTTTGTGCTCTCTGAGTCGATATCCTTCACATACAATTCAATTGGAGTTGAAAAATTCACGTTTGGAGAAAATCACTTTTAAAAATGTTTAAATCGTCATATCTCGTTAACCAAGCGTCTAAACACTATGAAACTTGCAAAATTCAAAATTCTCTAAAAACAAAACTACAAGTCCAAAACTTATAAAAAATACATTTTTGTGCTCTGTGAGTCGATATCCTTCGCATACAATTCAATTGGAGTTGAAAAATTCACGTTTGGAGAAAATCACTTTTAAAAATGTTTAAATCGTCATATCTCGTTAACCAAGCGTCTAAACACTATGAAACTTGCAAAATTCAAAATTCTCTAAAAACAAAACTACAAGTCCAAAACTTATAAAAAATACATTTTTGTGCTCTGTGAGTCGATATCCTTCGCATACAATTCAATTGGAGTTGAAAAATTCACGTTTGGAGAAAATCACTTTTAAAAATGTTTAAATCGTCATATCTCGTTAACCAAGCGTCTAAACACTATGAAACTTGCAAAATTCAAAATTCTCTAAAAACAAAACTACAAGTCCAAAACTTATAAAAAATACATTTTTGTGCTCTGTGAGTCGATATCCTTCACATACAATTCAATTGGAGTTGAAAAATTCACGTTTGGAGAAAATCACTTTTAAAAATGTTTAAATCGTCATATCTCGTTAACCAAGCGTCTAAACACTATGAAACTTGCAAAATTCAAAATTCTCTAAAAACAAAACTACAAGTCCAAAACTTATAAAAAATACATTTTTGTGCTCTGTGAGTCGATATCCTTCACATACAATTCAATTGGAGTTGAAAAATTCACGTTTGGAGAAAATCACTTTTAAAAATGTTTAAATCGTCATATCTCGTTAACCAAGCGTCTAAACACTATGAAACTTGCAAAATTCAAAATTCTCTAAAAACAAAACTACAAGTCCAAAACTTATAAAAAATACATTTTTGTGCTCTGTGAGTCGATATCCTTCGCATACAATTCAATTGGAGTTGAAAAATTCACGTTTGGAGAAAATCACTTTTAAAAATGTTTAAATCGTCATATCTCGTTAACCAAGCGTCTAAACACTATGAAACTTGCAAAATTCAAAATTCTCTAAAAACAAAACTACAAGTCCAAAACTTATAAAAAATACATTTTTGTGCTCTGTGAGTCGATATCCTTCGCATACAATTCAATTGGAGTTGAAAAATTGACGTTTGGAGAAATTCACTTTTAAAAATGTTTAAATCGTCATATCTCGTTAACCAAGCGTCTAAACACTATGAAACTTGCAAAATTCAAAATTCTCTAAAAACAAAACTACAAGTCCAAAACTTATAAAAAATACATTTTTGTGCTCTGTGAGTCGATATCCTTCGCATACAATTCAATTGGAGTTGAAAAATTCACGTTTGGAGAAAATCACTTTTAAAAATGTTTAAATCGTCATATCTCGTTAACCAAGCGTCTAAACACTATGAAACTTGCAAAATTCAAAATTCTCTAAAAACAAAACTACAAGTCCAAAACTTATAAAAAATACATTTTTGTGCTCTGTGAGTCGATATCCTTCGCATACAATTCAATTGGAGTTGAAAAATTCACGTTTGGAGAAAATCACTTTTAAAAATGTTTAAATCGTCATATCTCGTTAACCAAGCGTCTAAACACTATGAAACTTGCAAAATTCAAAATTCTCTAAAAACAAAACTACAAGTCCAAAACTTATAAAAAATACATTTTTGTGCTCTGTGAGTCGATATCCTTCACATACAATTCAATTGGAGTTGAAAAATTCACGTTTGGAGAAAATCACTTTTAAAAATGTTTAAATCGTCATATCTCGTTAACCAAGCGTCTAAACACTATGAAACTTGCAAAATTCAAAATTCTCTAAAAACAAAACTACAAGTCCAAAACTTATAAAAAATACATTTTTGTGCTCTGTGAGTCGATATCCTTCGCATACAATTCAATTGGAGTTGAAAAATTCACGTTTGGAGAAAATCACTTTTAAAAATGTTTAAATCGTCATATCTCGTTAACCAAGCGTCTAAACACTATGAAACTTGCAAAATTCAAAATTCTCTAAAAACAAAACTACAAGTCCAAAACTTATAAAAAATACATTTTTGTGCTCTGTGAGTCGATATCCTTCGCATACAATTCAATTGAAAAATTCACGTTTGCAGAAAATCACTTTTAAAAATGTTTAAATCGTCATATCTCGTTAACCAAGCGTCTAAACACTATGAAACTTGCAAAATTCAAAATTCTCTAAAAACAAAACTACAAGTCCAAAACTTATAAAAAATACATTTTTGTGCTCTGTGAGTCGATATCCTTCGCATACAATTCAATTGGAGTTGAAAAATTCACGTTTGGAGAAAATCACTTTTAAAAATGTTTAAATCGTCATATCTCGTTAACCAAGCGTCTAAACACTATGAAACTTGCAAAATTCAAAATTCTCTAAAAACAAAACTACAAGTCCAAAACTTATAAAAAATACATTTTTGTGCTCTGTGAGTCGATATCCTTCGCATACAATTCAATTGGAGTTGAAAAATTCACGTTTGGAGAAAATCACTTTTAAAAATGTTTAAATCGTCATATCTCGTTAACCAAGCGTCTAAACACTATGAAACTTGCAAAATTCAAAATTCTCTAAAAACAAAACTACAAGTCCAAAACTTATAAAAAATACATTTTTGTGCTCTGTGAGTCGATATCCTTCACATACAATTCAATTGGAGTTGAAAAATTCACGTTTGGAGAAAATCACTTTTAAAAATGTTTAAATCGTCATATCTCGTTAACCAAGCGTCTAAACACTATGAAACTTGCAAAATTCAAAATTCTCTAAAAACAAAACTACAAGTCCAAAACTTATAAAAAATACATTTTTGTGCTCTGTGAGTCGATATCCTTCACATACAATTCAATTGGAGTTGAAAAATTCACGTTTATAGAAAATCACTTTTAAAAATGTTTAAATCGTCATATCTCGTTAACCAAGCGTCTAAACACTATGAAACTTGCAAAATTCAAAATTCTCTAAAAACAAAACTAAAAGTCCAAAACTTATAAAAAATACATTTTTGTGCTCTGTGAGTCGATATCCTCCACATACAATTCAATTGGAGTTGAAAAATTCACGTTTGGAGAAAATCACTTTTAAAAATGTTTAAATCGTCATATCTCGTTAACCAAGCGTCTAAACACTATGAAACTTGCAAAATTCAAAATTCTCTAAAAACAAAACTAAAAGTCCAAAACTTATAAAAAATACATTTTTGTGCTCTGTGAGTCGATACCCTTCGCATACAATTCAATTGGAGTTGAAAAATTCACGTTTGGAGAAAATCACTTTTAAAAATGTTTAAATCGTCATATCTCGTTAACCAAGCGTCTAAACACTATGAAACTTGCAAAATTCAAAATTCTCTAAAAACAAAACTACAAGTCCAAAACTTATAAAAAATACATTTTTGTGCTCTGTGAGTCGATATCCTTCACATACAATTCAATTGGAGTTGAAAAATTCACGTTTGGAGAAAATCACTTTTAAAAATGTTTAAATCGTCATATCTCGTTAACCAAGCGTCTAAACACTATGAAACTTGCAAAATTCAAAATTCTCTAAAAACAAAACTACAAGTCCAAAACTTATAAAAAATACATTTTTGTGCTCTGTGAGTCGATATCCTTCGCATACAATTCAATTGGAGTTGAAAAATTCACGTTTGGAGAAAATCACTTTTAAAAATGTTTAAATCGTCATATCTCGTTAACCAAGCGTCTAAACACTATGAAACTTGCAAAATTCAAAATTCTCTAAAAACAAAACTACAAGTCCAAAACTTATAAAAAATACATTTTTGTGCTCTGTGAGTCGATATCCTTCGCATACAATTCAATTGGAGTTGAAAAATTCACGTTTGGAGAAAATCACTTTTAAAAATGTTTAAATCGTCATATCTCGTTAACCAAGCGTCAAAACACTATGAAACTTGCAAAATTCAAAATTCTCTAAAAACAAAACTACAAGTCCAAAACTTATAAAAAATACATTTTTGTGCTCTGTGAGTCTATATCCTTCGCATACAATTCAATTGGAGTTGAAAAATTCACGTTTGGAGAAAATCACTTTTAAAAATGTTTAAATCGTCATATCTCGTTAACCAAGCGTCTAAACACTATGATACTTGCAAAATTCAAAATTCTCTAAAAACAAAACTACAAGTCCAAAACTTATAAAAAATACATTTTTGTGCTCTGTGAGTCGATATCCTTCGCATACAATTCAATTGGAGTTGAAAAATTCACGTTTGGAGAAAATCACTTTTAAAAATGTTTAAATCGTCATATCTCGTTAACCAAGCGTCTAAACACTATGAAACTTGCAAAATTCAAAATTCTCTAAAAACAAAACTACAAGTCCAAAACTTATAAACAATACATTTTTGTGCTCTGTGAGTCGATATCCTTCGCATACAATTCAATTGGAGTTGAAAAATTCACGTTTGGAGAAAATCACTTTTAAAAATGTTTAAATCGTCATATCTCGTTAACCAAGCGTCTAAACACTATGAAACTTGCAAAATTCAAAATTCTCTAAAAACAAAACTACAAGTCCAAAACTTATAAAAAATACATTTTTGTGCTCTGTGAGTCGATATCCTTCGCATACAATTCAATTGGAGTTGAAAAATTCACGTTTGGAGAAAATCACTTTTAAAAATGTTTAAATCGTCATATCTCGTTAACCAAGCGTCTAAACACTATGAAACTTGCAAAATTCAAAATTCTCTAAAAACAAAACTACAAGTCCAAAACTTATAAAAAATACATTTTTGTGCTCTGTGAGTCGATATCCTTCGCATACAATTCAATTGGAGTTGAAAAATTCACGTTTGGAGAAAATCACTTTTAAAAATGTTTAAATCGTCATATCTCGTTAACCAAGCGTCTAAACACTATGAAACTTGCAAAATTCAAAATTCTCTAAAAACAAAACTACAAGTCCAAAACTTATAAAAAATACATTTTTGTGCTCTGTGAGTCGATATCCTTCGCATACAATTCAATTGGAGTTGAAAAATTCACGTTTGGAGAAAATCACTTTTAAAAATGTTTAAATCGTCATATCTCGTTAACCAAGCGTCTAAACACTATGAAACTTGCAAAATTCAAAATTCTCTAAAAAACAAAACTACAAGTCCAAAACTTATAAAAAATACATTTTTGTGCTCTGTGAGTCGATATCCTTCGCATACAATTCAATTGGAGTTGAAAAATTCACGTTTGGAGAAAATCACTTTTAAAAATGTTTAAATCGTCATATCTCGTTAACCAAGCGTCTAAACACTATGAAACTTGCAAAATTCAAAATTCTCTAAAAACAAAACTACAAGTCCAAAACTTATAAAAAATACATTTTTGTGCTCTGTGAGTCGATATCCTTCACATACAATTCAATTGGAGTTGAAAAATTCACGTTTGGAGAAAATCACTTTTAAAAATGTTTAAATCGTCATATCTCGTTAACCAAGCGTCTAAACACTATGAAACTTGCAAAATTCAAAATTCTCTAAAAACAAAACTACAAGTCCAAAACTTATAAAAAATACATTTTTGTGCTCTGTGAGTCGATATCCTTCGCATACAATTCAATTGGAGTTGAAAAATTCACGTTTGGAGAAAATCACTTTTAAAAATGTTTAAATCGTCATATCTCGTTAACCAAGCGTCTAAACACTATGAAACTTGCAAAATTCAAAATTCTCTAAAAACAAAACTACAAGTCCAAAACTTATAAAAAATACATTTTTGTGCTCTGTGAGTCGATATCCTTCGCATACAATTCAATTGGAGTTGAAAAATTCACGTTTGGAGAAAATCACTTTTAAAAATGTTTAAATCGTCATATCTCGTTAACCAAGCGTCTAAACACTATGAAACTTGCAAAATTCAAAATTCTCTAAAAACAAAACTACAAGTCCAAAACTTATAAAAAATACATTTTTGTGCTCTGTGAGTCGATATCCTTCGCATACAATTCAATTGGAGTTGAAAAATTCACGTTTGGAGAAAATCACTTTTAAAAATGTTTAAATCGTCATATCTCGTTAACCAAGCGTCTAAACACTATGAAACTTGCAAAATTCAAAATTCTCTAAAAACAAAACTACAAGTCCAAAACTTATAAAAAATACATTTTTGTGCTCTGTGAGTCGATATCCTTCGCATACAATTCAATTGGAGTTGAAAAATTCACGTTTGGAGAAAATCAATTTTAAAAATGTTTAAATCGTCATATCTCGTTAACCAAGCGTCTAAACACTATGAAACTTGCAAAATTCAAAATTCTCTAAAAACAAAACTACAAGTCCAAAACTTATAAAAAATACATTTTTGTGCTCTGTGAGTCGATATCCTTCGCATACAATTCAATTGGAGTTGAAAAATTCACGTTTGGAGAAAATCACTTTTAAAAATGTTTAAATCGTCATATCTCGTTAACCAAGCGTCTAAACACTATGAAACTTGCAAAATTCAAAATTCTCTAAAAACAAAACTACAAGTCCAAAACTTATAAAAAATACATTTTTGTGCTCTGTGAGTCGATATCCTTCGCATACAATTCAATTGGAGTTGAAAAATTCACGTTTGGAGAAAATCACTTTTAAAAATGTTTAAATCGTCATATCTCGTTAACCAAGCGTCTAAACACTATGAAACTTGCAAAATTCAAAATTCTCTAAAAACAAAACTACAAGTCCAAAACTTATAAAAAATACATTTTTGTGCTCTGTGAGTCGATATCCTTCGCATACAATTCAATTGGAGTTGAAAAATTCACGTTTGGAGAAAATCACTTTTAAAAATGTTTAAATCGTCATATCTCGTTAACCAAGCGTCTAAACACTATGAAACTTGCAAAATTCAAAATTCTCTAAAAACAAAACTACAAGTCCAAAACTTATAAAAAATACATTTTTGTGCTCTGTGAGTCGATATCCTTCACATACAATTCAATTGGAGTTGAAAAATTCACGTTTGGAGAAAATCACTTTTAAAAATGTTTAAATCGTCATATCTCGTTAACCAAGCGTCTAAACACTATGAAACTTGCAAAATTCAAAATTCTCTAAAAACAAAACTACAAGTCCAAAACTTATAAAAAATACATTTTTGTGCTCTGTGAGTCGATATCCTTCGCATACAATTCAATTGGAGTTGAAAAATTCACGTTTGGAGAAAATCACTTTTAAAAATGTTTAAATCGTCATATCTCGTTAACCAAGCGTCTAAACACTATGAAACTTGCAAAATTCAAAATTCTCTAAAAACAAAACTACAAGTCCAAAACTTATAAAAAATACATTTTTGTGCTCTGTGAGTCGATATCCTTCGCATACAATTCAATTGGAGTTGAAAAATTCACGTTTGGAGAAAATCACTTTTAAAAATGTTTAAATCGTCATATCTCGTTAACCAAGCATCTAAACACTATGAAACTTGCAAAATTCAAAATTCTCTAAAAACAAAACTACAAGTCCAAAACTTATAAAAAATACATTTTTGTGCTCTGTGAGTCGATATCCTTCGCATACAATTCAATTGGAGTTGAAAAATTCACGTTTGGAGAAAATCACTTTTAAAAATGTTTAAATCGTCATATCTCGTTAACCAAGCGTCTAAACACTATGAAACTTGCAAAATTCAAAATTCTCTAAAAACAAAACTACACATCCAAAACTTATAAAAAATACATTTTTGTGCTCTGTGAGTCGATATCCTTCGCATACAATTCAATTGGAGTTGAAAAATTCACGTTTGGAGAAAATCACTTTTAAAAATGTTTAAATCGTCATATCTCGTTAACCAAGCGTCTAAACACTATGAAACTTGCAAAATTCAAAATTCTCTAAAAACAAAACTACACATCCAAAACTTATAAAAAATACATTTTTGTGCTCTGTGAGTCGATATCCTTCGCATACAATTCAATTGGAGTTGAAAAATTCACGTTTGGAGAAAATCACTTTTAAAAATGTTTAAATCGTCATATCTCGTTAACCAAGCGTCTAAACACTATGAAACTTGCAAAATTCAAAATTCTCTAAAAACAAAACTACAAGTCCAAAACTTATAAAAAATACATTTTTGTGCTCTGTGAGTCGATATCCTTCGCATACAATTCAATTGGAGTTGAAAAATTCACGTTTGTAGAAAATCACTTTTAAAAATGTTTAAATCGTCATATCTCGTTAACCAAGCGTCTAAACACTATGAAACTTGCAAAATTCAAAATTCTCTAAAAACAAAACTACAAGTCCAAAACTTATAAAAAATACATTTTTGTGCTCTGTGAGTCGATATCCTTCGCATACAATTCAATTGGAGTTGAAAAATTCACGTTTGGAGAAAATCACTTTTAAAAATGTTTAAATCGTCATATCTCGTTAACCAAGCGTCTAAACACTATGAAACTTGCAAAATTCAAAATTCTCTAAAAACAAAACTACAAGTCCAAAACTTATAAAAAATACATTTTTGTGCTCTGTGAGTCGATATCCTTCGCATACAATTCAATTGGAGTTGAAAAATTCACGTTTGGAGAAAATCACTTTTAAAAATGTTTAAATCGTCATATCTCGTTAACCAAGCGTCTAAACACTATGAAACTTGTAAAATTCAAAATTCTCTAAAAACAAAACTACAAGTCCAAAACTTATAAAAAATACATTTTTGTGCTCTGTGAGTCGATATCCTTCGCATACAATTCAATTGGAGTTGAAAAATTCACGTTTGGAGAAAATCACTTTTAAAAATGTTTAAATCGTCATATCTCGTTAACCAAGCGTCTAAACACTATGAAACTTGCAAAATTCAAAATTCTCTAAAAACAAAACTACAAGTCCAAAACTTATAAAAAATACATTTTTGTGCTCTGTGAGTCGATATCCTTCGCATACAATTCAATTGGAGTTGAAAAATTCACGTTTGGAGAAAATCACTTTTAAAAATGTTTAAATCGTCATATCTCGTTAACCAAGCGTCTAAACACTATGAAACTTGCAAAATTCAAAATTCTCTAAAAACAAAACTACAAGTCCAAAACTTATAAAAAATACATTTTTGTGCTCTGTGAGTCGATATCCTTCACATACAATTCAATTGGAGTTGAAAAATTCACGTTTGGAGAAAATCACTTTTAAAAATGTTTAAATCGTCATATCTCGTTAACCAAGCGTCTAAACACTATGAAACTTGCAAAATTCAAACTTCTCTAAAAACAAAACTACAAGTCCAAAACTTATAAAAAATACATTTTTGTGCTCTGTGAGTCGATATCCTTCGCATACAATTCAATTGGAGTTGAAAAATTCACGTTTGGAGAAAATCACTTTTAAAAATGTTTAAATCGTCATATCTCGTTAACCAAGCGTCTAAACACTATGAAACTTGCAAAATTCAAAATTCTCTAAAAACAAAACTACAAGTCCAAAACTTATAAAAAATACATTTTTGTGCTCTGTGAGTCGATATCCTTCGCATACAATTCAATTGGAGTTGAAAAATTCACGTTTGGAGAAAATCACTTTTAAAAATGTTTAAATCGTCATATCTCGTTAACCAAGCATCTAAACACTATGAAACTTGCAAAATTCAAAATTCTCTAAAAACAAAACTACAAGTCCAAAACTTATAAAAAATACATTTTTGTGCTCTGTGAGTCGATATCCTTCGCATACAATTCAATTGGAGTTGAAAAATTCACGTTTGGAGAAAATCACTTTTAAAAATGTTTAAATCGTCATATCTCGTTAACCAAGCGTCTAAACACTATGAAACTTGCAAAATTCAAAATTCTCTAAAAACAAAACTACACATCCAAAACTTATAAAAAATACATTTTTGTGCTCTGTGAGTCGATATCCTTCGCATACAATTCAATTGGAGTTGAAAAATTCACGTTTGGAGAAAATCACTTTTAAAAATGTTTAAATCGTCATATCTCGTTAACCAAGCGTCTAAACACTATGAAACTTGCAAAATTCAAAATTCTCTAAAA
The DNA here is from genome assembly GCF_945859705.1 of Episyrphus balteatus. Lineage (NCBI taxonomy): Eukaryota > Metazoa > Arthropoda > Insecta > Diptera > Syrphidae > Episyrphus > Episyrphus balteatus. Next base: position 80,289,425 of record NC_079136.1, on the reverse strand, counting down.
ACAAAACTACAAGTCCAAAACTTATAAAAAATACATTTTTGTGCTCTGTGAGTCGATATCCTTCGCATACAATTCAATTGGAGTTGAAAAATTCACGTTTGGAGAAAATCACTTTTAAAAATGTTTAAATCGTCATATCTCGTTAACCAAGCGTCTAAACACTATGAAACTTGCAAAATTCAAAATTCTCTAAAAACAAAACTACAAGTCCAAAACTTATAAAAAATACATTTTTGTGCTCTGTGAGTCGATATCCTTCGCATACAATTCAATTGGAGTTGAAAAATTCACGTTTGGAGAAAATCACTTTTAAAAATGTTTAAATCGTCATATCTCGTTAACCAAGCGTCTAAACACTATGAAACTTGCAAAATTCAAAATTCTCTAAAAACAAAACTACAAGTCCAAAACTTATAAAAAATACATTTTTGTGCTCTGTGAGTCGATATCCTTCGCATACAATTCAATTGGAGTTGAAAAATTCACGTTTGGAGAAAATCACTTTTAAAAATGTTTAAATCGTCATATCTCGTTAACCAAGCGTCTAAACACTATGAAACTTGCAAAATTCAAAATTCTCTAAAAACAAAACTACAAGTCCAAAACTTATAAAAAATACATTTTTGTGCTCTGTGAGTCGATATCCTTCGCATACAATTCAATTGGAGTTGAAAAATTCACGTTTGGAGAAAATCACTTTTAAAAATGTTTAAATCGTCATATCTCGTTAACCAAGCGTCTAAACACTATGAAACTTGCAAAATTCAAAATTCTCTAAAAACAAAACTACAAGTCCAAAACTTATAAAAAATACATTTTTGTGCTCTGTGAGTCGATATCCTTCACATACAATTCAATTGGAGTTGAAAAATTCACGTTTGGAGAAAATCCCTTTTAAAAATGTTTAAATCGTCATATCTCGTTAACCAAGCGTCTAAACACTATGAAACTTGCAAAATTCAAACTTCTCTAAAAACAAAACTACAAGTCCAAAACTTATAAAAAATACATTTTTGTGCTCTGTGAGTCGATATCCTTCGCATACAATTCAATTGGAGTTGAAAAATTCACGTTTGGAGAAAATCACTTTTAAAAATGTTTAAATCGTCATATCTCGTTAACCAAGCGTCTAAACACTATGAAACTTGCAAAATTCAAAATTCTCTAAAAACAAAACTACAAGTCCAAAACTTATAAAAAATACATTTTTGTGCTCTGTGAGTCGATATCCTTCGCATACAATTCAATTGGAGTTGAAAAATTCACGTTTGGAGAAAATCACTTTTAAAAATGTTTAAATCGTCATATCTCGTTAACCAAGCATCTAAACACTATGAAACTTGCAAAATTCAAAATTCTCTAAAAACAAAACTACAAGTCCAAAACTTATAAAAAATACATTTTTGTGCTCTGAGTCGATATCCTTCGCATACAATTCAATTGGAGTTGAAAAATTCACGTTTGGAGAAAATCACTTTTAAAAATGTTTAAATCGTCATATCTCGTTAACCAAGCGTCTAAACACTATGAAACTTGCAAAATTCAAAATTCTCTAAAAACAAAACTACAAGTCCAAAACTTATAAAAAATACATTTTTGTGCTCTGTGAGTCGATATCCTTCGCATACAATTCAATTGGAGTTGAAAAATTCACGTTTGGAGAAAATCACTTTTAAAAATGTTTAAATCGTCATATCTCGTTAACCAAGCGTCTAAACACTATGAAACTTGCAAAATTCAAAATTCTCTAAAAACAAAACTACAAGTCCAAAACTTATAAAAAATACATTTTTGTGCTCTGTGAGTCGATATCCTTCGCATACAATTCAATTTGAGTTGAAAAATTCACGTTTGGAGAAAATCACTTTTAAAAATGTTTAAATCGTCATATCTCGTTAACCAAGCGTCTAAACACTATGAAACTTGCAAAATTCAAAATTCTCTAAAAACAAAACTACAAGTCCAAAACTTATAAAAAATACATTTTTGTGCTCTGTGAGTCGATATCCTTCGCATACAATTCAATTTGAGTTGAAAAATTCACGTTTGGAGAAAATCACTTTTAAAAATGTTTAAATCGTCATATCTCGTTAACCAAGCGTCTAAACACTATGAAACTTGCAAAATTCAAAATTCTCTAAAAACAAAACTACAAGTCCAAAACTTATAAAAAATACATTTTTGTGCTCTGTGAATCGATATCCTTCGCATACAATTCAATTGGAGTTGAAAAATTCACGTTTGGAGAAAATCACTTTTAAAAATGTTTAAATCGTCATATCTCGTTAACCAAGCGTCTAAACACTATGAAACTTGCAAAATTCAAAATTCTCTAAAAACAAAACTACAAGTCCAAAACTTATAAAAAATACATTTTTGTGCTCTGTGAGTCGATATCCTTCGCATACAATTCAATTGGAGTTGAAAAATTCACGTTTGGAGAAAATCACTTTTAAAAATGTTTAAATCGTCATATCTCGTTAACCAAGCGTCTAAACACTATGAGAAACTTGCAAAATTCAAAATTCTCTAAAAGCAAAACTACAAGTCCAAAACTTATAAAAAATACATTTTTGTGCTCTGTGAGTCGATATCCTTCGCATACAATTCAATTGGAGTTGAAAAATTCACGTTTGGAGAAAATCACTTTTAAAAATGTTTAAATCGCCATTTAACCAAGCGTCTAAACACTATGAAACTTGCAAAATTCAAAATTCTCTAAAAGCAAAACTACAAGTCCAAAACTTATAAAAAATACATTTTTGTGCTCTGTGAGTCGATATCCTTCGCATACAATTCAATTGGAGTTGAAAAATTCACGTTTGGAGAAAATCACTTTTAAAAATGTTTAAATCGTCATATCTCGTTAACCAAGCGTCTAAACACTATGAAACTTGCAAAATTCAAAATTCTCTAAAAACAAAACTACAAGTCCAAAACTTATAAAAAATACATTTTTGTGCTCTGTGAGTCGATATCCTTCGCATACAATTCAAATGGAGTTGAAAAATTCACGTTTGGAGAAAATCACTTTTAAAAATGTTTAAATCGCCATATCTCGTTAACCAAGCGTCTAAACACTATGAAACTTGCAAAATTCAAAATTCTCTAAAAGCAAAACTACAAGTCCAAAACTTATAAAAAATACATTTTTGTGCTCTGTGAGTCGATATCCTTCGCATACAATTCAATTGGAGTTGAAAAATTCACGTTTGGAGAAAATCACTTTTAAAAATGTTTAAATCGTCATATCTCGTTAACCAAGCGTCTAAACACTATGAAACTTGCAAAATTCAAAATTCTCTAAAAACAAAACTACAAGTCCAAAACTTATAAAAAATACATTTTTGTGCTCTGTGAGTCGATATCCTTCGCATACAATTCAATTGGAGTTGAAAAATTCACGTTTGGAGAAAATCACTTTTAAAAATGTTTAAATCGTCATATCTCGTTAACCAAGCGTCTAAACACTATGAAACTTGCAAAATTCAAAATTCTCTAAAAACAAAACTACAAGTCCAAAACTTATAAAAAATACATTTTTGTGCTCTGTGAGTCGATATCCTTCGCATACAATTCAATTGGAGTTGAAAAATTCACGTTTGGAGAAAATCACTTTTAAAAATGTTTAAATCGTCATATCTCGTTAACCAAGCGTCTAAACACTATGAAACTTGCAAAATTCAAAATTCTCTAAAAACAAAACTACAAGTCCAAAACTTATAAAAAATACATTTTTGTGCTCTGTGAGTCGATATCCTTCGCATACAATTCAATTGGAGTTGAAAAATTCACGTTTGGAGAAAATCACTTTTAAAAATGTTTAAATCGTCATATCTCGTTAACCAAGCGTCTAAACACTATGAAACTTGCAAAATTCAAAATTCTCTAAAAACAAAACTACAAGTCCAAAACTTATAAAAAATACATTTTTGTGCTCTGTGAGTCGATATCCTTCGCATACAATTCAATTGGAGTTGAAAAATTCACGTTTGGAGAAAATCACTTTTAAAAATGTTTAAATCGTCATATCTCGTTAACCAAGCGTCTAAACACTATGAAACTTGCAAAATTCAAAATTCTCTAAAAGCAAAACTACAAGTCCAAAACTTATAAAAAATACATTTTTGTGCTCTGTGAGTCGATATCCTTCGCATACAATTCAATTGGAGTTGAAAAATTCACGTTTGGAGAAAATCACTTTTAAAAATGTTTAAATCGCCATATCTCGTTAACCAAGCGTCTAAACACTATGAAACTTGCAAAATTCAAAATTCTCTAAAAGCAAAACTACAAGTCCAAAACTTATAAAAAATACATTTTTGTGCTCTGTGAGTCGATATCCTTCGCATACAATTCAATTGGAGTTGAAAAATTCACGTTTGGAGAAAATCACTTTTAAAAATGTTTAAATCGTCATATCTCGTTAACCAAGCGTCTAAACACTATGAAACTTGCAAAATTCAAAATTCTCTAAAAGCAAAACTACAAGTCCAAAACTTATAAAAAATACATTTTTGTGCTCTGTGAGTCGATATCCTTCGCATACAATTCAATTGGAGTTGAAAAATTCACGTTTGGAGAAAATCACTTTTAAAAATGTTTAAATCGCCATATCTCGTTAACCAAGCGTCTAAACACTATGAAACTTGCAAAATTCAAAATTCTCTAAAAGCAAAACTACAAGTCCAAAACTTATAAAAAATACATTTTTGTGCTCTGTGAGTCGATATCCTTCGCATACAATTCAATTGGAGTTGAAAAATTCACGTTTGGAGAAAATCACTTTTAAAAATGTTTAAATCGCCATTTAACCAAGCGTCTAAACACTATGAAACTTGCAAAATTCAAAATTCTCTAAAAGCAAAACTACAAGTCCAAAACTTATAAAAAATACATTTTTGTGCTCTGTGAGTCGATATCCTTCGCATACAATTCAATTGGAGTTGAAAAATTCACGTTTGGAGAAAATCACTTTTAAAAATGTTTAAATCGTCATATCTCGTTAACCAAGCGTCTAAACACTATGAAACTTGCAAAATTCAAAATTCTCTAAAAACAAAACTACAAGTCCAAAACTTATAAAAAATACATTTTTGTGCTCTGTGAGTCGATATCCTTCGCATACAATTCAATTGGAGTTGAAAAATTCACGTTTGGAGAAAATCACTTTTAAAAATGTTTAAATCGTCATATCTCGTTAACCAAGCGTCTAAACACTATGAAACTTGCAAAATTCAAAATTCTCTAAAAACAAAACTACAAGTCCAAAACTTATAAAAAATACATTTTTGTGCTCTGTGAGTCGATATCCTTCGCATACAATTCAATTGGAGTTGAAAAATTCACGTTTGGAGAAAATCACTTTTAAAAATGTTTAAATCGTCATATCTCGTTAACCAAGCGTCTAAACACTATGAAACTTGCAAAATTCAAAATTCTCTAAAAGCAAAACTACAAGTCCAAAACTTATAAAAAATACATTTTTGTGCTCTGTGAGTCGATATCCTTCGCATACAATTCAATTGGAGTTGAAAAATTCACGTTTGGAGAAAATCACTTTTAAAAATGTTTAAATCGCCATATCTCGTTAACCAAGCGTCTAAACACTATGAAACTTGCAAAATTCAAAATTCTCTAAAAGCAAAACTACAAGTCCAAAACTTATAAAAAATACATTTTTGTGCTCTGTGAGTCGATATCCTTCGCATACAATTCAATTGGAGTTGAAAAATTCACGTTTGGAGAAAATCACTTTTAAAAATGTTTAAATCGTCATATCTCGTTAACCAAGCGTCTAAACACTATGAAACTTGCAAAATTCAAAATTCTCTAAAAGCAAAACTACAAGTCCAAAACTTATAAAAAATACATTTTTGTGCTCTGTGAGTCGATATCCTTCGCATACAATTCAATTGGAGTTGAAAAATTCACGTTTGGAGAAAATCACTTTTAAAAATGTTTAAATCGCCATATCTCGTTAACCAAGCGTCTAAACACTATGAAACTTGCAAAATTCAAAATTCTCTAAAAGCAAAACTACAAGTCCAAAACTTATAAAAAATACATTTTTGTGCTCTGTGAGTCGATATCCTTCGCATACAATTCAATTGGAGTTGAAAAATTCACGTTTGGAGAAAATCACTTTTAAAAATGTTTAAATCGCCATTTAACCAAGCGTCTAAACACTATGAAACTTGCAAAATTCAAAATTCTCTAAAAGCAAAACTACAAGTCCAAAACTTATAAAAAATACATTTTTGTGCTCTGTGAGTCGATATCCTTCGCATACAATTCAATTGGAGTTGAAAAATTCACGTTTGGAGAAAATCACTTTTAAAAATGTTTAAATCGTCATATCTCGTTAACCAAGCGTCTAAACACTATGAAACTTGCAAAATTCAAAATTCTCTAAAAACAAAACTACAAGTCCAAAACTTATAAAAAATACATTTTTGTGCTCTGTGAGTCGATATCCTTCGCATACAATTCAATTGGAGTTGAAAAATTCACGTTTGGAGAAAATCACTTTTAAAAATGTTTAAATCGTCATATCTCGTTAACCAAGCGTCTAAACACTATGAAACTTGCAAAATTCAAAATTCTCTAAAAGCAAAACTACAAGTCCAAAACTTATAAAAAATACATTTTTGTGCTCTGTGAGTCGATATCCTTCGCATACAATTCAATTGGAGTTGAAAAATTCACGTTTGGAGAAAATCACTTTTAAAAATGTTTAAATCGCCATATCTCGTTAACCAAGCGTCTAAACACTATGAAACTTGCAAAATTCAAAATTCTCTAAAAGCAAAACTACAAGTCCAAAACTTATAAAAAATACATTTTTGTGCTCTGTGAGTCGATATCCTTCGCATACAATTCAATTGGAGTTGAAAAATTCACGTTTGGAGAAAATCACTTTTAAAAATGTTTAAATCGTCATATCTCGTTAACCAAGCGTCTAAACACTATGAAACTTGCAAAATTCAAAATTCTCTAAAAGCAAAACTACAAGTCCAAAACTTATAAAAAATACATTTTTGTGCTCTGTGAGTCGATATCCTTCGCATACAATTCAATTGGAGTTGAAAAATTCACGTTTGGAGAAAATCACTTTTAAAAATGTTTAAATCGCCATATCTCGTTAACCAAGCGTCTAAACACTATGAAACTTGCAAAATTCAAAATTCTCTAAAAGCAAAACTACAAGTCCAAAACTTATAAAAAATACATTTTTGTGCTCTGTGAGTCGATATCCTTCGCATACAATTCAATTGGAGTTGAAAAATTCACGTTTGGAGAAAATCACTTTTAAAAATGTTTAAATCGCCATTTAACCAAGCGTCTAAACACTATGAAACTTGCAAAATTCAAAATTCTCTAAAAGCAAAACTACAAGTCCAAAACTTATAAAAAATACATTTTTGTGCTCTGTGAGTCGATATCCTTCGCATACAATTCAATTGGAGTTGAAAAATTCACGTTTGGAGAAAATCACTTTTAAAAATGTTTAAATCGTCATATCTCGTTAACCAAGCGTCTAAACACTATGAAACTTGCAAAATTCAAAATTCTCTAAAAACAAAACTACAAGTCCAAAACTTATAAAAAATACATTTTTGTGCTCTGTGAGTCGATATCCTTCGCATACAATTCAATTGGAGTTGAAAAATTCACGTTTGGAGAAAATCACTTTTAAAAATGTTTAAATCGTCATATCTCGTTAACCAAGCGTCTAAACACTATGAAACTTGCAAAATTCAAAATTCTCTAAAAGCAAAACTACAAGTCCAAAACTTATAAAAAATACATTTTTGTGCTCTGTGAGTCGATATCCTTCGCATACAATTCAATTGGAGTTGAAAAATTCACGTTTGGAGAAAATCACTTTTAAAAATGTTTAAATCGCCATATCTCGTTAACCAAGCGTCTAAACACTATGAAACTTGCAAAATTCAAAATTCTCTAAAAGCAAAACTACAAGTCCAAAACTTATAAAAAATACATTTTTGTGCTCTGTGAGTCGATATCCTTCGCATACAATTCAATTGGAGTTGAAAAATTCACGTTTGGAGAAAATCACTTTTAAAAATGTTTAAATCGTCATATCTCGTTAACCAAGCGTCTAAACACTATGAAACTTGCAAAATTCAAAATTCTCTAAAAGCAAAACTACAAGTCCAAAACTTATAAAAAATACATTTTTGTGCTCTGTGAGTCGATATCCTTCGCATACAATTCAATTGGAGTTGAAAAATTCACGTTTGGAGAAAATCACTTTTAAAAATGTTTAAATCGCCATATCTCGTTAACCAAGCGTCTAAACACTATGAAACTTGCAAAATTCAAAATTCTCTAAAAGCAAAACTACAAGTCCAAAACTTATAAAAAATACATTTTTGTGCTCTGTGAGTCGATATCCTTCGCATACAATTCAATTGGAGTTGAAAAATTCACGTTTGGAGAAAATCACTTTTAAAAATGTTTAAATCGCCATTTAACCAAGCGTCTAAACACTATGAAACTTGCAAAATTCAAAATTCTCTAAAAGCAAAACTACAAGTCCAAAACTTATAAAAAATACATTTTTGTGCTCTGTGAGTCGATATCCTTCGCATACAATTCAATTGGAGTTGAAAAATTCACGTTTGGAGAAAATCACTTTTAAAAATGTTTAAATCGCCATATCTCGTTAACCAAGCGTCTAAACACTATGAAACTTGCAAAATTCAAAATTCTCTAAAAGCAAAACTACAAGTCCAAAACTTATAAAAAATACATTTTTGTGCTCTGTGAGTCGATATCCTTCGCATACAATTCAATTGGAGTTGAAAAATTCACGTTTGGAGAAAATCACTTTTAAAAATGTTTAAATCGTCATATCTCGTTAACCAAGCGTCTAAACACTATGAAACTTGCAAAATTCAAAATTCTCTAAAAGCAAAACTACAAGTCCAAAACTTATAAAAAATACATTTTTGTGCTCTGTGAGTCGATATCCTTCGCATACAATTCAATTGGAGTTGAAAAATTCACGTTTGGAGAAAATCACTTTTAAAAATGTTTAAATCGCCATATCTCGTTAACCAAGCGTCTAAACACTATGAAACTTGCAAAATTCAAAATTCTCTAAAAGCAAAACTACAAGTCCAAAACTTATAAAAAATACATTTTTGTGCTCTGTGAGTCGATATCCTTCGCATACAATTCAATTGGAGTTGAAAAATTCACGTTTGGAGAAAATCACTTTTAAAAATGTTTAAATCGCCATTTAACCAAGCGTCTAAACACTATGAAACTTGCAAAATTCAAAATTCTCTAAAAGCAAAACTACAAGTCCAAAACTTATAAAAAATACATTTTTGTGCTCTGTGAGTCGATATCCTTCGCATACAATTCAATTGGAGTTGAAAAATTCACGTTTGGAGAAAATCACTTTTAAAAATGTTTAAATCGTCATATCTCGTTAACCAAGCGTCTAAACACTATGAAACTTGCAAAATTCAAAATTCTCTAAAAACAAAACTACAAGTCCAAAACTTATAAAAAATACATTTTTGTGCTCTGTGAGTCGATATCCTTCGCATACAATTCAAATGGAGTTGAAAAATTCACGTTTGGAGAAAATCACTTTTAAAAATGTTTAAATCGCCATATCTCGTTAACCAAGCGTCTAAACACTATGAAACTTGCAAAATTCAAAATTCTCTAAAAGCAAAACTACAAGTCCAAAACTTATAAAAAATACATTTTTGTGCTCTGTGAGTCGATATCCTTCGCATACAATTCAATTGGAGTTGAAAAATTCACGTTTGGAGAAAATCACTTTTAAAAATGTTTAAATCGTCATATCTCGTTAACCAAGCGTCTAAACACGGTGCGGGGAACTAAGTCCACGGGAACTAAGTCCACTGAGGTAGTTAGTTCCCACTCAGTGGGAACGAAACCCACTTTAGTAAAGTGGAGTAAGTTCCCATGCTAGGTGGGAGTCTAATTCCCAAAAAAACGTGTGGTTTTCGTTCCCTCTGAATGTTAACTTAATTCCCATTTGACCAAGAAGAAGTAAAATAAGAATAAAAAGAGTCGCGAGTTTTTAATTTGACCTTTTACAGAATCTGGAAAATCAGCAGTTCATTTCGAAATCCAGTTTTCAAGATTCTGAAAAGAGTATAACACTCACGGAACTAACCCAATTGGATGTTAGTTCCATTTAATTTGGAATTAACATCCACGGGACAAGGCACAGTTTACTTAAAAAAGTGTTGTTATTGGCGCCTTCCTGGCGATTTTACATACGCTTAGCGAAGCAACGAAGTTACATGAGCGGGACAGAGAACCCTAAAAGGGATTTAAAATACTGAGAACGCGTGAAGCGAGCCGGGCAAGGTTTCAATTAGTTAAAATGACCCCGACATTGGCGACTTTAAATATCCTAAGTGGACCGCTCACGCAAGTTCGTTCCTCTGCTTAGGTAATGTTAGATCGCCAGGCAGACGCAAATGTTTGTATGTTAGTGAAGTGTTATAATTTGGCAAACGCGAAGCGGAAAAACATTTGCTAACATGCGAATCTATTTAATTTGTACAAGCCAAACGCGAAGCGGAAAAAAATTTTGCCCAGGGGAGAATCAATTTTGAGGTGTGAAAATAAAAATTCGCGCGAATTTTTATTTTCACACCTCAAAATTGATTCTCCCCTGGGCAAAATTTTTTTCCGCTTCGCGTTTGGCTTGTACAAATTAAATAGATTCGCATGTTAGCAAAAGTTTTTCCACTTCACCGTGTTATCAACTTAAAAAGAATACATATCAAAAATATTTTCGAAAAGACTTTCACTTTCCATGCTCTTATTTTGTCACGATGCTATTTCGACTAACCATTAAGTTTGCCAACTTCTTTTTTGTTTTTCAACATCTTGTAATTGTGCTTTGCATTGGACTAGGTACTACCGACAAAAATAAATCAAGACCGGTTCTACTATTGCATCAGCAGTGGTTATATTAACTTGTCTCTTTAGGTACTTATACGCAAAAATAAAAAAAAATACATGTGGGAAATGAGTACCGAAATTCTTCTTTTGGGACTTATGTCTCAGTAGTGAGGGACATGCCTAAGTCCCGAATTGGATTCTAGTAAAGTGGGACATAAATTTCGAAAAAAAATCGGGACTTATGCCCCTGCTCGATTTTTTTTACTAAAAAGTACTTTTACGAAAAATCACGCTTATTTGATTACTTTCGTTTTTCGTTAAAAAATCGTTGTTGAAAATAAATTCTCTTTTGATTTTTTTGAGTGTGTACTAGGTTCCCATTAGAGAGTGGAATTCAAACCCACCTTGAATGGGAAAGAAAACCACTTCACTAAAGTGGATTTCGTTCCCACTCAATGAGAACGAAGTCCCTCAGTGGACTTAGTTCCCGTGGACTTATTTCCCTGCACCTCTAAACACTATGAAACTTGCAAAATTCAAAATTCTCTAAAAACAAAACTACAAGTCCAAAACTTATAAAAAATACATTTTTGTGCTCTGTGAGTCGATATCCTTCGCATACAATTCAATTGGAGTTGAAAAATTCACGTTTGGAGAAAATCACTTTTAAAAATGTTTAAATCGTCATATCTCGTTAACCAAGCGTCTAAACACTATGAAACTTGCAAAATTCAAAATTCTCTAAAAACAAAACTACAAGTCCAAAACTTATAAAAAATACATTTTTGTGCTCTGTGAGTCGATATCCTTCGCATACAATTCAATTGGAGTTGAAAAATTCACGTTTGGAGAAAATCACTTTTAAAAATGTTTAAATCCTCATATCTCGTTAACCAAGCGTCTAAACACTATGAAACTTGCAAAATTCAAAATTCTCTAAAAACAAAACTACAAGTCCAAAACTTATAAAAAATACATTTTTGTGCTCTGTGAGTCGATATCCTTCACATACAATTCAATTGGAGTTGAAAAATTCACGTTTGGAGAAAATCACTTTTAAAAATGTTTAAATCGTCATATCTCGTTAACCAAGCGTCTAAACACTATGAAACTTGCAAAATTCAAAATTCTCTAAAAACAAAACTACAAGTCCAAAACTTATAAAAAATACATTTTTGTGCTCTGTGAGTCGATATCCTTCGCATACAATTCAATTGGAGTTGAAAAATTCACGTTTGGAGAAAATCACTTTTAAAAATGTTTAAATCGCCATATCTCGTTAACCAAGCGTCTAAACACTATGAAACTTGCAAAATTCAAAATTCTCTAAAAGCAAAACTACAAGTCCAAAACTTATAAAAAAAACATTTTTGTGCTCTGTGAGTCGATATCCTTCGCATACAATTCAATTGGAGTTGAAAAATTCACGTTTGGAGAAAATCACTTTTAAAAATGTTTAAATCCTCATATCTCGTTAACCAAGCGTCTAAACACTATGAAACTTGCAAAATTCAAAATTCTCTAAAAACAAAACTACAAGTCCAAAACTTATAAAAAATACATTTTTGTGCTCTGTGAGTCGATATCCTTCGCATACAATTCAATTGGAGTTGAAAAATTCACGTTTGGAGAAAATCACTTTTAAAAATGTTTAAATCGTCATATCTCGTTAACCAAGCGTCTAAACACTATGAAACTTGCAAAATTCAAAATTCTCTAAAAACAAAACTACAAGTCCAAAACTTATAAAAAATACATTTTTGTGCTCTGTGAGTCGATATCCTTCGCATACAATTCAATTGGAGTTGAAAAATTCACGTTTGGAGAAAATCACTTTTAAAAATGTTTAAATCGTCATATCTCGTTAACCAAGCGTCTAAACACTATGAAACTTGCAAAATTCAAAATTCTCTAAAAACAAAACTACAAGTCCAAAACTTATAAAAAATACATTTTTGTGCTCTGTGAGTCGATATCCTTCGCATACAATTCAATTGGAGTTGAAAAATTCACGTTTGGAGAAAATCACTTTTAAAAATGTTTAAATCGCCATATCTCGTTAACCAAGCGTCTAAACACTATGAAACTTGCAAAATTCAAAATTCTCTAAAAACAAAACTACAAGTCCAAAACTTATAAAAAATACATTTTTGTGCTCTGTGAGTCGATATCCTTCGCATACAATTCAATTGGAGTTGAAAAATTCACGTTTGGAGAAAATCACTTTTAAAAATGTTTAAATCGTCATATCTCGTTAACCAAGCGTCTAAACACTATGAAACTTGCAAAATTCAAAATTCTCTAAAAACAAAACTACAAGTCCAAAACTTATAAAAAATACATTTTTGTGCTCTGTGAGTCGATATCCTTCGCATACAATTCAATTGGAGTTGAAAAATTCACGTTTGGAGAAAATCACTTTTAAAAATGTTTAAATCGCCATATCTCGTTAACCAAGCGTCTAAACACTATGAAACTTGCAAAATTCAAAATTCTCTAAAAACAAAACTACAAGTCCAAAACTTATAAAAAATACATTTTTGTGCTCTGTGAGTCGATATCCTTCGCATACAATTCAATTGGAGTTGAAAAATTCACGTTTGGAGAAAATCACTTTTAAAAATGTTTAAATCGTCATATCTCGTTAACCAAGCGTCTAAACACTATGAAACTTGCAAAATTCAAAATTCTCTAAAAACAAAACTACAAGTCCAAAACTTATAAAAAATACATTTTTGTGCTCTGTGAGTCGATATCCTTCGCATACAATTCAATTGGAGTTGAAAAATTCACGTTTGGAGAAAATCACTTTTAAAAATGTTTAAATCGCCATATCTCGTTAACCAAGCGTCTAAACACTATGAAACTTGCAAAATTCAAAATTCTCTAAAAACAAAACTACAAGTCCAAAACTTATAAAAAATACATTTTTGTGCTCTGTGAGTCGATATCCTTCGCATACAATTCAATTGGAGTTGAAAAATTCACGTTTGGAGAAAATCACTTTTAAAAATGTTTAAATCGTCATATCTCGTTAACCAAGCGTCTAAACACTATGAAACTTGCAAAATTCAAAATTCTCTAAAAACAAAACTACAAGTCCAAAACTTATAAAAAATACATTTTTGTGCTCTGTGAGTCGATATCCTTCGCATACAATTCAATTGGAGTTGAAAAATTCACGTTTGGAGAAAATCACTTTTAAAAATGTTTAAATCGCCATATCTCGTTAACCAAGCGTCTAAACACTATGAAACTTGCAAAATTCAAAATTCTCTAAAAACAAAACTACAAGTCCAAAACTTATAAAAAATACATTTTTGTGCTCTGTGAGTCGATATCCTTCGCATAATTCAATTGGAGTTGAAAAATTCACGTTTGGAGAAAATCACTTTTAAAAATGTTTAAATCGTCATATCTCGTTAACCAAGCGTCTAAACACTATGAAACTTGCAAAATTCAAAATTCTCTAAAAACAAAACTACAAGTCCAAAACTTATAAAAAATACATTTTTGTGCTCTGTGAGTCGCTATCCTTCGCATACAATTCAATTGGAGTTGAAAAATTCACGTTTGGAGAAAATCACTGTTAAAAATGTTTAAATCGCCATATCTCGTTAACCAAGCGTCTAAACACTATGAAACTTGCAAAATTCAAAATTCTCTAAAAACAAAACTACAAGTCCAAAACTTATAAAAAATACATTTTTGTGCTCTGTGAGTCGATATCCTTCGCATACAATTCAATTGGAGTTGAAAAATTCACGTTTGGAGAAAATCACTTTTAAAAATGTTTAAATCGTCATATCTCGTTAACCAAGCGTCTAAACACTATGAAACTTGCAAAATTCAAAATTCTCTAAAAACAAAACTACAAGTCCAAAACTTATAAAAAATACATTTTTGTGCTCTGTGAGTCGATATCCTTCGCATAATTCAATTGGAGTTGAAAAATTCACGTTTGGAGAAAATCACTTTTAAAAATGTTTAAATCGTCATATCTCGTTAACCAAGCGTCTAAACACTATGAAACTTGCAAAATTCAAAATTCTCTAAAAACAAAACTACAAGTCCAAAACTTATAAAAAATACATTTTTGTGCTCTGTGAGTCGATATCCTTCGCATACAATTCAATTGGAGTTGAAAAATTCACGTTTGGAGAAAATCACTTTTAAAAATGTTTAAATCCTCATATCTCGTTAACCAAGCGTCTAAACACTATGAAACTTGCAAAATTCAAAATTCTCTAAAAACAAAACTACAAGTCCAAAACTTATAAAAAATAAATTTTTGTGCTCTGTGAGTCGATATCCTTCGCATACAATTCAATTGGAGTTGAAAAATTCACGTTTGGAGAAAATCACTTTTAAAAATGTTTAAATCGTCATATCTCGTTAACCAAGCGTCTAAACACTATGAAACTTGCAAAATTCAAAATTCTCTAAAAACAAAACTACAAGTCCAAAACTTATAAAAAATACATTTTTGTGCTCTGTGAGTCGATATCCTTCGCATACAATTTAATTGGAGTTGAAAAATTCACGTTTGGAGAAAATCACTTTTAAAAATGTTTAAATCGTCATATCTCGTTAACCAAGCGTCTAAACACTATGAAACTTGCAAAATTCAAAATTCTCTAAAAGCAAAACTACAAGTCCAAAACTTATAAAAAATACATTTTTGTGCTCTGTGAGTCGATATCCTTCGCATACAATTCAATTGGAGTTGAAAAATTCACGTTTGGAGAAAATCACTTTTAAAAATGTTTAAATCCTCATATCTCGTTAACCAAGCGTCTAAACACTATGAAACTTGCAAAATTCAAAATTCTCTAAAAACAAAACTACAAGTCCAAAACTTATAAAAAATACATTTTTGTGCTCTGTGAGTCGATATCCTTCGCATACAATTCAATTGGAGTTGAAAAATTCACGTTTGGAGAAAATCACTTTTAAAAATGTTTAAATCGTCATATCTCGTTAACCAAGCGTCTAAACACTATGAAACTTGCAAAATTCAAAATTCTCTAAAAACAAAACTACAAGTCCAAAACTTATAAAAAATACATTTTTGTGCTCTGTGAGTCGATATCCTTCGCATAATTCAATTGGAGTTGAAAAATTCACGTTTGGAGAAAATCACTTTTAAAAATGTTTAAATCGTCATATCTCGTTAACCAAGCGTCTAAACACTATGAAACTTGCAAAATTCAAAATTCTCTAAAAACAAAACTACAAGTCCAAAACTTATAAAAAATACATTTTTGTGCTCTGTGAGTCGATATCCTTCGCATACAATTCAATTGGAGTTGAAAAATTCACGTTTGGAGAAAATCACTTTTAAAAATGTTTAAATCCTCATATCTCGTTAACCAAGCGTCTAAACACTATGAAACTTGCAAAATTCAAAATTCTCTAAAAACAAAACTACAAGTCCAAAACTTATAAAAAATAAATTTTTGTGCTCTGTGAGTCGATATCCTTCGCATACAATTCAATTGGAGTTGAAAAATTCACGTTTGGAGAAAATCACTTTTAAAAATGTTTAAATCGTCATATCTCGTTAACCAAGCGTCTAAACACTATGAAACTTGCAAAATTCAAAATTCTCTAAAAACAAAACTACAAGTCCAAAACTTATAAAAAATACATTTTTGTGCTCTGTGAGTCGATATCCTTCGCATACAATTTAATTGGAGTTGAAAAATTCACGTTTGGAGAAAATCACTTTTAAAAATGTTTAAATCGTCATATCTCGTTAACCAAGCGTCTAAACACTATGAAACTTGCAAAATTCAAAATTCTCTAAAAGCAAAACTACAAGTCCAAAACTTATAAAAAATACATTTTTGTGCTCTGTGAGTCGATATCCTTCGCATACAATTCAATTGGAGTTGAAAAATTCACGTTTGGAGAAAATCACTTTTAAAAATGTTTAAATCCTCATATCTCGTTAACCAAGCGTCTAAACACTATGAAACTTGCAAAATTCAAAATTCTCTAAAAACAAAACTACAAGTCCAAAACTTATAAAAAATACATTTTTGTGCTCTGTGAGTCGATATCCTTCGCATACAATTCAATTGGAGTTGAAAAATTCACGTTTGGAGAAAATCACTTTTAAAAATGTTTAAATCGTCATATCTCGTTAACCAAGCGTCTAAACACTATGAAACTTGCAAAATTCAAAATTCTCTAAAAACAAAACTACAAGTCCAAAACTTATAAAAAATACATTTTTGTGCTCTGTGAGTCGATATCCTTCGCATACAATTTAATTGGAGTTGAAAAATTCACGTTTGGAGAAAATCACTTTTAAAAATGTTTAAATCGTCATATCTCGTTAACCAAGCGTCTAAACACTATGAAACTTGCAAAATTCAAAATTCTCTAAAAGCAAAACTACAAGTCCAAAACTTATAAAAAATACATTTTTGTGCTCTGTGAGTCGATATCCTTCGCATACAATTTAATTGGAGTTGAAAAATTCACGTTTGGAGAAAATCACTTTTAAAAATGTTTAAATCGTCATATCTCGTTAACCAAGCGTCTAAACACTATGAAACTTGCAAAATTCAAAATTCTCTAAAAACAAAACTACAAGTCCAAAACTTATAAAAAATACATTTTTGTGCTCTGTGAGTCGATATCCTTCGCATACAATTCAATTGGAGTTGAAAAATTCACGTTTGGAGAAAATCACTTTTAAAAATGTTTAAATCGTCATATCTCGTTAACCAAGCGTCTAAACACTATGAAACTTGCAAAATTCAAAATTCTCTAAAAACAAAACTACAAGTCCAAAACTTATAAAAAATACATTTTTGTGCTCTGTGAGTCGATATCCTTCGCATACAATTCAAATGGAGTTGAAAAATTCACGTTTGGAGAAAATCACTTTTAAAAATGTTTAAATCGCCATATCTCGTTAACCAAGCGTCTAAACACTATGAAACTTGCAAAATTCAAAATTCTCTAAAAGCAAAACTACAAGTCCAAAACTTATAAAAAATACATTTTTGTGCTCTGTGAGTCGATATCCTTCGCATACAATTCAATTGGAGTTGAAAAATTCACGTTTGGAGAAAATCACTTTTAAAAATGTTTAAATCGTCATATCTCGTTAACCAAGCGTCTAAACACTATGAAACTTGCAAAATTCAAAATTCTCTAAAAACAAAACTACAAGTCCAAAACTTATAAAAAATACATTTTTGTGCTCTGTGAGTCGATATCCTTCGCATACAATTCAATTGGAGTTGAAAAATTCACGTTTGGAGAAAATCACTTTTAAAAATGTTTAAATCGTCATATCTCGTTAACCAAGCGTCTAAACACTATGAAACTTGCAAAATTCAAAATTCTCTAAAAACAAAACTACAAGTCCAAAACTTATAAAAAATACATTTTTGTGCTCTGTGAGTCGATATCCTTCGCATACAATTCAATTGGAGTTGAAAAATTCACGTTTGGAGAAAATCACTTTTAAAAATGTTTAAATCGCCATATCTCGTTAACCAAGCGTCTAAACACTATGAAACTTGCAAAATTCAAAATTCTCTAAAAGCAAAACTACAAGTCCAAAACTTATAAAAAATACATTTTTGTGCTCTGTGAGTCGATATCCTTCGCATACAATTCAATTGGAGTTGAAAAATTCACGTTTGGAGAAAATCACTTTTAAAAATGTTTAAATCGTCATATCTCGTTAACCAAGCGTCTAAACACTATGAAACTTGCAAAATTCAAAATTCTCTAAAAACAAAACTACAAGTCCAAAACTTATAAAAAATACATTTTTGTGCTCTGTGAGTCGATATCCTTCGCATACAATTCAATTGGAGTTGAAAAATTCACGTTTGGAGAAAATCACTTTTAAAAATGTTTAAATCGCCATATCTCGTTAACCAAGCGTCTAAACACTATGAAACTTGCAAAATTCAAAATTCTCTAAAAGCAAAACTACAAGTCCAAAACTTATAAAAAATACATTTTTGTGCTCTGTGAGTCGATATCCTTCGCATACAATTCAATTGGAGTTGAAAAATTCACGTTTGGAGAAAATCACTTTTAAAAATGTTTAAATCGTCATATCTCGTTAACCAAGCGTCTAAACACTATGAAACTTGCAAAATTCAAAATTCTCTAAAAACAAAACTACAAGTCCAAAACTTATAAAAAATACATTTTTGTGCTCTGTGAGTCGATATCCTTCGCATACAATTCAATTGGAGTTGAAAAATTCACGTTTGGAGAAAATCACTTTTAAAAATGTTTAAATCGTCATATCTCGTTAACCAAGCGTCTAAACACTATGAAACTTGCAAAATTCAAAATTCTCTAAAAACAAAACTACAAGTCCAAAACTTATAAAAAATACATTTTTGTGCTCTGTGAGTCGATATCCTTCGCATACAATTCAATTGGAGTTGAAAAATTCACGTTTGGAGAAAATCACTTTTAAAAATGTTTAAATCGTCATATCTCGTTAACCAAGCGTCTAAACACTATGAAACTTGCAAAATTCAAAATTCTCTAAAAACAAAACTACAAGTCCAAAACTTATAAAAAATACATTTTTGTGCTCTGTGAGTCGATATCCTTCGCATACAATTCAATTGGAGTTGAAAAATTCACGTTTGGAGAAAATCACTTTTAAAAATGTTTAAATCGCCATATCTCGTTAACCAAGCGTCTAAACACTATGAAACTTGCAAAATTCAAAATTCTCTAAAAGCAAAACTACAAGTCCAAAACTTATAAAAAATACATTTTTGTGCTCTGTGAGTCGATATCCTTCGCATACAATTCAATTGGAGTTGAAAAATTCACGTTTGGAGAAAATCACTTTTAAAAATGTTTAAATCCTCATATCTCGTTAACCAAGCGTCTAAACACTATGAAACTTGCAAAATTCAAAATTCTCTAAAAACAAAACTACAAGTCCAAAACTTATAAAAAATACATTTTTGTGCTCTGTGAGTCGATATCCTTCGCATACAATTCAATTGGAGTTGAAAAATTCACGTTTGGAGAAAATCACTTTTAAAAATGTTTAAATCGCCATATCTCGTTAACCAAGCGTCTAAACACTATGAAACTTGCAAAATTCAAAATTCTCTAAAAACAAAACTACAAGTCCAAAACTTATAAAAAATACATTTTTGTGCTCTGTGAGTCGATATCCTTCGCATAATTCAATTGGAGTTGAAAAATTCACGTTTGGAGAAAATCACTTTTAAAAATGTTTAAATCGTCATATCTCGTTAACCAAGCGTCTAAACACTATGAAACTTGCAAAATTCAAAATTCTCTAAAAACAAAACTACAAGTCCAAAACTTATAAAAAATACATTTTTGTGCTCTGTGAGTCGATATCCTTCGCATACAATTCAATTGGAGTTGAAAAATTCACGTTTGGAGAAAATCACTTTTAAAAATGTTTAAATCGCCATATCTCGTTAACCAAGCGTCTAAACACTATGAAACTTGCAAAATTCAAAATTCTCTAAAAACAAAACTACAAGTCCAAAACTTATAAAAAATACATTTTTGTGCTCTGTGAGTCGATATCCTTCGCATACAATTCAATTGGAGTTGAAAAATTCACGTTTGGAGAAAATCACTTTTAAAAATGTTTAAATCGTCATATCTCGTTAACCAAGCGTCTAAACACTATGAAACTTGCAAAATTCAAAATTCTCTAAAAACAAAACTACAAGTCCAAAACTTATAAAAAATACATTTTTGTGCTCTGTGAGTCGATATCCTTCGCATAATTCAATTGGAGTTGAAAAATTCACGTTTGGAGAAAATCACTTTTAAAAATGTTTAAATCGTCATATCTCGTTAACCAAGCGTCTAAACACTATGAAACTTGCAAAATTCAAAATTCTCTAAAAACAAAACTACAAGTCCAAAACTTATAAAAAATACATTTTTGTGCTCTGTGAGTCGATATCCTTCGCATACAATTCAATTGGAGTTGAAAAATTCACGTTTGGAGAAAATCACTTTTAAAAATGTTTAAATCGTCATATCTCGTTAACCAAGCGTCTAAACACTATGAAACTTGCAAAATTCAAAATTCTCTAAAAACAAAACTACAAGTCCAAAACTTATAAAAAATAAATTTTTGTGCTCTGTGAGTCGATATCCTTCGCATACAATTCAATTGGAGTTGAAAAATTCACGTTTGGAGAAAATCACTTTTAAAAATGTTTAAATCGTCATATCTCGTTAACCAAGCGTCTAAACACTATGAAACTTGCAAAATTCAAAATTCTCTAAAAACAAAACTACAAGTCCAAAACTTATAAAAAATACATTTTTGTGCTCTGTGAGTCGATATCCTTCGCATACAATTTAATTGGAGTTGAAAAATTCACGTTTGGAGAAAATCACTTTTAAAAATGTTTAAATCGTCATATCTCGTTAACCAAGCGTCTAAACACTATGAAACTTGCAAAATTCAAAATTCTCTAAAAGCAAAACTACAAGTCCAAAACTTATAAAAAATACATTTTTGTGCTCTGTGAGTCGATATCCTTCGCATACAATTCAATTGGAGTTGAAAAATTCACGTTTGGAGAAAATCACTTTTAAAAATGTTTAAATCCACATATCTCGTTAACCAAGCGTCTAAACACTATGAAACTTGCAAAATTCAAAATTCTCTAAAAACAAAACTACAAGTCCAAAACTTATAAAAAATACATTTTTGTGCTCTGTGAGTCGATATCCTTCGCATACAATTCAATTGGAGTTGAAAAATTCACGTTTGGAGAAAATCACTTTTAAAAATGTTTAAATCGTCATATCTCGTTAACCAAGCGTCTAAACACTATGAAACTTGCAAAATTCAAAATTCTCTAAAAACAAAACTACAAGTCCAAAACTTATAAAAAATACATTTTTGTGCTCTGTGAGTCGATATCCTTCGCATACAATTTAATTGGAGTTGAAAAATTCACGTTTGGAGAAAATCACTTTTAAAAATGTTTAAATCGTCATATCTCGTTAACCAAGCGTCTAAACACTATGAAACTTGCAAAATTCAAAATTCTCTAAAAGCAAAACTACAAGTCCAAAACTTATAAAAAATACATTTTTGTGCTCTGTGAGTCGATATCCTTCGCATACAATTTAATTGGAGTTGAAAAATTCACGTTTGGAGAAAATCACTTTTAAAAATGTTTAAATCGTCATATCTCGTTAACCAAGCGTCTAAACACTATGAAACTTGCAAAATTCAAAATTCTCTAAAAACAAAACTACAAGTCCAAAACTTATAAAAAATACATTTTTGTGCTCTGTGAGTCGATATCCTTCGCATACAATTTAATTGGAGTTGAAAAATTCACGTTTGGAGAAAATCACTTTTAAAAATGTTTAAATCGTCATATCTCGTTAACCAAGCGTCTAAACACTATGAAACTTGCAAAATTCAAAATTCTCTAAAAGCAAAACTACAAGTCCAAAACTTATAAAAAATACATTTTTGTGCTCTGTGAGTCGATATCCTTCGCATACAATTCAATTGGAGTTGAAAAATTCACGTTTGGAGAAAATCACTTTTAAAAATGTTTAAATCCTCATATCTCGTTAACCAAGCGTCTAAACACTATGAAACTTGCAAAATTCAAAATTCTCTAAAAACAAAACTACAAGTCCAAAACTTATAAAAAATACATTTTTGTGCTCTGTGAGTCGATATCCTTCGCATACAATTCAATTGGAGTTGAAAAATTCACGTTTGGAGAAAATCACTTTTAAAAATGTTTAAATCGTCATATCTCGTTAACCAAGCGTCTAAACACTATGAAACTTGCAAAATTCAAAATTCTCTAAAAACAAAACTACAAGTCCAAAACTTATAAAAAATACATTTTTGTGCTCTGTGAGTCGATATCCTTCGCATACAATTTAATTGGAGTTGAAAAATTCACGTTTGGAGAAAATCACTTTTAAAAATGTTTAAATCGTCATATCTCGTTAACCAAGCGTCTAAACACTATGAAACTTGCAAAATTCAAAATTCTCTAAAAGCAAAACTACAAGTCCAAAACTTATAAAAAATACATTTTTGTGCTCTGTGAGTCGATATCCTTCGCATACAATTTAATTGGAGTTGAAAAATTCACGTTTGGAGAAAATCACTTTTAAAAATGTTTAAATCGTCATATCTCGTTAACCAAGCGTCTAAACACTATGAAACTTGCAAAATTCAAAATTCTCTAAAAACAAAACTACAAGTCCAAAACTTATAAAAAATACATTTTTGTGCTCTGTGAGTCGATATCCTTCGCATACAATTCAATTGGAGTTGAAAAATTCACGTTTGGAGAAAATCACTTTTAAAAATGTTTAAATCGTCATATCTCGTTAACCAAGCGTCTAAACACTATGAAACTTGCAAAATTCAAAATTCTCTAAAAACAAAACTACAAGTCCAAAACTTATAAAAAATACATTTTTGTGCTCTGTGAGTCGATATCCTTCGCATACAATTCAAATGGAGTTGAAAAATTCACGTTTGGAGAAAATCACTTTTAAAAATGTTTAAATCGCCATATCTCGTTAACCAAGCGTCTAAACACTATGAAACTTGCAAAATTCAAAATTCTCTAAAAGCAAAACTACAAGTCCAAAACTTATAAAAAATACATTTTTGTGCTCTGTGAGTCGATATCCTTCGCATACAATTCAATTGGAGTTGAAAAATTCACGTTTGGAGAAAATCACTTTTAAAAATGTTTAAATCGTCATATCTCGTTAACCAAGCGTCTAAACACTATGAAACTTGCAAAATTCAAAATTCTCTAAAAACAAAACTACAAGTCCAAAACTTATAAAAAATACATTTTTGTGCTCTGTGAGTCGATATCCTTCGCATACAATTCAATTGGAGTTGAAAAATTCACGTTTGGAGAAAATCACTTTTAAAAATGTTTAAATCGTCATATCTCGTTAACCAAGCGTCTAAACACTATGAAACTTGCAAAATTCAAAATTCTCTAAAAACAAAACTACAAGTCCAAAACTTATAAAAAATACATTTTTGTGCTCTGTGAGTCGATATCCTTCGCATACAATTCAATTGGAGTTGAAAAATTCACGTTTGGAGAAAATCACTTTTAAAAATGTTTAAATCGCCATATCTCGTTAACCAAGCGTCTAAACACTATGAAACTTGCAAAATTCAAAATTCTCTAAAAGCAAAACTACAAGTCCAAAACTTATAAAAAATACATTTTTGTGCTCTGTGAGTCGATATCCTTCGCATACAATTCAATTGGAGTTGAAAAATTCACGTTTGGAGAAAATCACTTTTAAAAATGTTTAAATCGTCATATCTCGTTAACCAAGCGTCTAAACACTATGAAACCTGCAAAATTCAAAATTCTCTAAAAACAAAACTACAAGTCCAAAACTTATAAAAAATACATTTTTGTGCTCTGTGAGTCGATATCCTTCGCATACAATTCAAATGGAGTTGAAAAATTCACGTTTGGAGAAAATCACTTTTAAAAATGTTTAAATCGCCATATCTCGTTAACCAAGCGTCTAAACACTATGAAACTTGCAAAATTCAAAATTCTCTAAAAGCAAAACTACAAGTCCAAAACTTATAAAAAATACATTTTTGTGCTCTGTGAGTCGATATCCTTCGCATACAATTCAATTGGAGTTGAAAAATTCACGTTTGGAGAAAATCACTTTTAAAAATGTTTAAATCCTCATATCTCGTTAACCAAGCGTCTAAACACTATGAAACTTGCAAAATTCAAAATTCTCTAAAAACAAAACTACAAGTCCAAAACTTATAAAAAATACATTTTTGTGCTCTGTGAGTCGATATCCTTCGCATACAATTCAATTGGAGTTGAAAAATTCACGTTTGGAGAAAATCACTTTTAAAAATGTTTAAATCGTCATATCTCGTTAACCAAGCGTCTAAACACTATGAAACTTGCAAAATTCAAAATTCTCTAAAAACAAAACTACAAGTCCAAAACTTATAAAAAATACATTTTTGTGCTCTGTGAGTCGATATCCTTCGCATACAATTCAAATGGAGTTGAAAAATTCACGTTTGGAGAAAATCACTTTTAAAAATGTTTAAATCGCCATATCTCGTTAACCAAGCGTCTAAACACTATGAAACTTGCAAAATTCAAAATTCTCTAAAAGCAAAACTACAAGTCCAAAACTTATAAAAAATACATTTTTGTGCTCTGTGAGTCGATATCCTTCGCATACAATTCAATTGGAGTTGAAAAATTCACGTTTGGAGAAAATCACTTTTAAAAATGTTTAAATCCTCATATCTCGTTAACCAAGCGTCTAAACACTATGAAACTTGCAAAATTCAAAATTCTCTAAAAACAAAACTACAAGTCCAAAACTTATAAAAAATACATTTTTGTGCTCTGTGAGTCGATATCCTTCACATACAATTCAATTGGAGTTGAAAAATTCACGTTTGGAGAAAATCACTTTTAAAAATGTTTAAATCGTCATATCTCGTTAACCAAGCGTCTAAACACTATGAAACTTGCAAAATTCAAAATTCTCTAAAAACAAAACTACAAGTCCAAAACTTATAAAAAATACATTTTTGTGCTCTGTGAGTCGATATCCTTCGCATACAATTCAAATGGAGTTGAAAAATTCACGTTTGGAGAAAATCACTTTTAAAAATGTTTAAATCGCCATATCTCGTTAACCAAGCGTCTAAACACTATGAAACTTGCAAAATTCAAAATTCTCTAAAAGCAAAACTACAAGTCCAAAACTTATAAAAAATACATTTTTGTGCTCTGTGAGTCGATATCCTTCGCATACAATTCAAATGGAGTTGAAAAATTCACGTTTGGAGAAAATCACTTTTAAAAATGTTTAAATCGCCATATCTCGTTAACCAAGCGTCTAAACACTATGAAACTTGCAAAATTCAAAATTCTCTAAAAGCAAAACTACAAGTCCAAAACTTATAAAAAATACATTTTTGTGCTCTGTGAGTCGATATCCTTCGCATACAATTCAATTGGAGTTGAAAAATTCACGTTTGGAGAAAATCACTTTTAAAAATGTTTAAATCGCAATATCTCGTTAACCAAGCGTCTAAACACTATGAAACTTGCAAAATTCAAAATTCTCTAAAAGCAAAACTACAAGTCCAAAACTTATAAAAAATACATTTTTGTGCTCTGTGAGTCGATATCCTTCGCATACAATTCAAATGGAGTTGAAAAATTCACGTTTGGAGAAAATCACTTTTAAAAATGTTTAAATCGCCATATCTCGTTAACCAAGCGTCTAAACACTATGAAACTTGCAAAATTCAAAATTCTCTAAAAGCAAAACTACAAGTCCAAAACTTATAAAAAATACATTTTTGTGCTCTGTGAGTCGATATCCTTCGCATACAATTCAAATGGAGTTGAAAAATTCACGTTTGGAGAAAATCACTTTTAAAAATGTTTAAATCGCCATATCTCGTTAACCAAGCGTCTAAACACTATGAAACTTGCAAAATTCAAAATTCTCTAAAAGCAAAACTACAAGTCCAAAACTTATAAAAAATACATTTTTGTGCTCTGTGAGTCGATATCCTTCGCATACAATTCAATTGGAGTTGAAAAATTCACGTTTGGAGAAAATCACTTTTAAAAATGTTTAAATCCTCATATCTCGTTAACCAAGCGTCTAAACACTATGAAACTTGCAAAATTCAAAATTCTCTAAAAACAAAACTACAAGTCCAAAACTTATAAAAAATACATTTTTGTGCTCTGTGAGTCGATATCCTTCACATACAATTCAATTGGAGTTGAAAAATTCACGTTTGGAGAAAATCACTTTTAAAAATGTTTAAATCGTCATATCTCGTTAACCAAGCGTCTAAACACTATGAAACTTGCAAAATTCAAAATTCTCTAAAAACAAAACTACAAGTCCAAAACTTATAAAAAATACATTTTTGTGCTCTGTGAGTCGATATCCTTCGCATACAATTCAAATGGAGTTGAAAAATTCACGTTTGGAGAAAATCACTTTTAAAAATGTTTAAATCGCCATATCTCGTTAACCAAGCGTCTAAACACTATGAAACTTGCAAAATTCAAAATTCTCTAAAAGCAAAACTACAAGTCCAAAACTTATAAAAAATACATTTTTGTGCTCTGTGAGTCGATATCCTTCGCATACAATTCAATTGGAGTTGAAAAATTCACGTTTGGAGAAAATCACTTTTAAAAATGTTTAAATCCTCATATCTCGTTAACCAAGCGTCTAAACACTATGAAACTTGCAAAATTCAAAATTCTCTAAAAACAAAACTACAAGTCCAAAACTTATAAAAAATACATTTTTGTGCTCTGTGAGTCGATATCCTTCACATACAATTCAATTGGAGTTGAAAAATTCACGTTTGGAGAAAATCACTTTTAAAAATGTTTAAATCGTCATATCTCGTTAACCAAGCGTCTAAACACTATGAAACTTGCAAAATTCAAAATTCTCTAAAAACAAAACTACAAGTCCAAAACTTATAAAAAATACATTTTTGTGCTCTGTGAGTCGATATCCTTCGCATACAATTCAAATGGAGTTGAAAAATTCACGTTTGGAGAAAATCACTTTTAAAAATGTTTAAATCGCCATATCTCGTTAACCAAGCGTCTAAACACTATGAAACTTGCAAAATTCAAAATTCTCTAAAAGCAAAACTACAAGTCCAAAACTTATAAAAAATACATTTTTGTGCTCTGTGAGTCGATATCCTTCGCATACAATTCAAATGGAGTTGAAAAATTCACGTTTGGAGAAAATCACTTTTAAAAATGTTTAAATCGCCATATCTCGTTAACCAAGCGTCTAAACACTATGAAACTTGCAAAATTCAAAATTCTCTAAAAGCAAAACTACAAGTCCAAAACTTATAAAAAATACATTTTTGTGCTCTGTGAGTCGATATCCTTCGCATACAATTCAATTGGAGTTGAAAAATTCACGTTTGGAGAAAATCACTTTTAAAAATGTTTAAATCGCCATATCTCGTTAACCAAGCGTCTAAACACTATGAAACTTGCAAAATTCAAAATTCTCTAAAAGCAAAACTACAAGTCCAAAACTTATAAAAAATACATTTTTGTGCTCTGTGAGTCGATATCCTTCGCATACAATTCAAATGGAGTTGAAAAATTCACGTTTGGAGAAAATCACTTTTAAAAATGTTTAAATCGCCATATCTCGTTAACCAAGCGTCTAAACACTATGAAACTTGCAAAATTCAAAATTCTCTAAAAGCAAAACTACAAGTCCAAAACTTATAAAAAATACATTTTTGTGCTCTGTGAGTCGATATCCTTCGCATACAATTCAAATGGAGTTGAAAAATTCACGTTTGGAGAAAATCACTTTTAAAAATGTTTAAATCGTCATATCTCGTTAACCAAGCGTCTAAACACTATGAAACTTGCAAAATTCAAAATTCTCTAAAAACAAAACTACAAGTCCAAAACTTATAAAAAATACATTTTTGTGCTCTGTGAGTCGATATCCTTCGCATACAATTCAAATGGAGTTGAAAAATTCACGTTTGGAGAAAATCACTTTTAAAAATGTTTAAATCGCCATATCTCGTTAACCAAGCGTCTAAACACTATGAAACTTGCAAAATTCAAAATTCTCTAAAAGCAAAACTACAAGTCCAAAACTTATAAAAAATACATTTTTGTGCTCTGTGAGTCGATATCCTTCGCATACAATTCAATTGGAGTTGAAAAATTCACGTTTGGAGAAAATCACTTTTAAAAATGTTTAAATCGTCATATCTCGTTAACCAAGCGTCTAAACACTATGAAACTTGCAAAATTCAAAATTCTCTAAAAACAAAACTACAAGTCCAAAACTTATAAAAAATACATTTTTGTGCTCTGTGAGTCGATATCCTTCGCATACAATTCAAATGGAGTTGAAAAATTCACGTTTGGAGAAAATCACTTTTAAAAATGTTTAAATCGCCATATCTCGTTAACCAAGCGTCTAAACACTATGAAACTTGCAAAATTCAAAATTCTCTAAAAACAAAACTACAAGTCCAAAACTTATAAAAAATACATTTTTGTGCTCTGTGAGTCGATATCCTTCGCATACAATTCAAATGGAGTTGAAAAATTCACGTTTGGAGAAAATCACTTTTAAAAATGTTTAAATCGCCATATCTCGTTAACCAAGCGTCTAAACACTATGAAACTTGCAAAATTCAAAATTCTCTAAAAGCAAAACTACAAGTCCAAAACTTATAAAAAATACATTTTTGTGCTCTGTGAGTCGATATCCTTCGCATACAATTCAAATGGAGTTGAAAAATTCACGTTTGGAGAAAATCACTTTTAAAAATGTTTAAATCGTCATATCTCGTTAACCAAGCGTCTAAACACTATGAAACTTGCAAAATTCAAAATTCTCTAAAAGCAAAACTACAAGTCCAAAACTTATAAAAAATACATTTTTGTGCTCTGTGAGTCGATATCCTTCGCATACAATTCAATTGGAGTTGAAAAATTCACGTTTGGAGAAAATCACTTTTAAAAATGTTTAAATCTCATATCTCGTTAACCAAGCGTCTAAACACTATGAAACTTGCAAAATTCAAAATTCTCTAAAAACAAAACTACAAGTCCAAAACTTATAAAAAATACATTTTTGTGCTCTGTGAGTCGATATCCTTCACATACAATTCAATTGGAGTTGAAAAATTCACGTTTGGAGAAAATCACTTTTAAAAATGTTTAAATCGTCATATCTCGTTAACCAAGCGTCTAAACACTATGAAACTTGCAAAATTCAAAATTCTCTAAAAACAAAACTACAAGTCCAAAACTTATAAAAAATACATTTTTGTGCTCTGTGAGTCGATATCCTTCGCATACAATTCAATTGGAGTTGAAAAATTCACGTTTGGAGAAAATCACTTTTAAAAATGTTTAAATCCTCATATCTCGTTAACCAAGCGTCTAAACACTATGAAACTTGCAAAATTCAAAATTCTCTAAAAACAAAACTACAAGTCCAAAACTTATAAAAAATACATTTTTGTGCTCTGTGAGTCGATATCCTTCGCATACAATTCAATGGAGTTGAAAAATTCACGTTTGGAGAAAATCACTTTTAAAAATGTTTAAATCGCCATATCTCGTTAACCAAGCGTCTAAACACTATGAAACTTGCAAAATTCAAAATTCTCTAAAAGCAAAACTACAAGTCCAAAACTTATAAAAAATACATTTTTGTGCTCTGTGAGTCGATATCCTTCGCATACAATTCAATTGGAGTTGAAAAATTCACGTTTGGAGAAAATCACTTTTAAAAATGTTTAAATCGTCATATCTCGTTAACCAAGCGTCTAAACACTATGAAACTTGCAAAATTCAAAATTCTCTAAAAACAAAACTACAAGTCCAAAACTTATAAAAAATACATTTTTGTGCTCTGTGAGTCGATATCCTTCGCATACAATTCAATTGGAGTTGAAAAATTCACGTTTGGAGAAAATCTCACTTTTAAAAATGTTTAAATCGTCATATCTCGTTAACCAAGCGTCTAAACACTATGAAACTTGCAAAATTCAAAATTCTCTAAAAGCAAAACTACAAGTCCAAAACTTATAAAAAATACATTTTTGTGCTCTGTGAGTCGATATCCTTCGCATACAATTCAATTGGAGTTGAAAAATTCACGTTTGGAGAAAATCACTTTTAAAAATGTTTAAATCGTCATATCTCGTTAACCAAGCGTCTAAACACTATGAAACTTGCAAAATTCAAAATTCTCTAAAAACAAAACTACAAGTCCAAAACTTATAAAAAATACATTTTTGTGCTCTGTGAGTCGATATCCTTCGCATACAATTCAAATGGAGTTGAAAAATTCACGTTTGGAGAAAATCACTTTTAAAAATGTTTAAATCGCCATATCTCGTTAACCAAGCGTCTAAACACTATGAAACTTGCAAAATTCAAAATTCTCTAAAAGCAAAACTACAAGTCCAAAACTTATAAAAAATACATTTTTGTGCTCTGTGAGTCGATATCCTTCGCATACAATTCAATTGGAGTTGAAAAATTCACGTTTGGAGAAAATCACTTTTAAAAATGTTTAAATCGTCATATCTCGTTAACCAAGCGTCTAAACACTATGAAACTTGCAAAATTCAAAATTCTCTAAAAACAAAACTACAAGTCCAAAACTTATAAAAAATACATTTTTGTGCTCTGTGAGTCGATATCCTTCGCATACAATTCAATTGGAGTTGAAAAATTCACGTTTGGAGAAAATCACTTTTAAAAATGTTTAAATCGTCATATCTCGTTAACCAAGCGTCTAAACACTATGAAACTTGCAAAATTCAAAATTCTCTAAAAACAAAACTACAAGTCCAAAACTTATAAAAAATACATTTTTGTGCTCTGTGAGTCGATATCCTTCGCATACAATTCAAATGGAGTTGAAAAATTCACGTTTGGAGAAAATCACTTTTAAAAATGTTTAAATCGCCATATCTCGTTAACCAAGCGTCTAAACACTATGAAACTTGCAAAATTCAAAATTCTCTAAAAGCAAAACTACAAGTCCAAAACTTATAAAAAATACATTTTTGTGCTCTGTGAGTCGATATCCTTCGCATACAATTCAATTGGAGTTGAAAAATTCACGTTTGGAGAAAATCACTTTTAAAAATGTTTAAATCGTCATATCTCGTTAACCAAGCGTCTAAACACTATGAAACTTGCAAAATTCAAAATTCTCTAAAAACAAAACTACAAGTCCAAAACTTATAAAAAATACATTTTTGTGCTCTGTGAGTCGATATCCTTCGCATACAATTCAAATGGAGTTGAAAAATTCACTTTTAAAAATGTTTAAATCGCCATATCTCGTTAACCAAGCGTCTAAACACTATGAAACTTGCAAAATTCAAAATTCGCTAAAAGCAAAACTACAAGTCCAAAACTTATAAAAAATACATTTTTGTGCTCTGTGAGTCGATATCCTTCGCATACAATTCAATTGGAGTTGAAAAATTCACGTTTGGAGAAAATCACTTTTAAAAATGTTTAAATCGTCATATCTCGTTAACCAAGCGTCTAAACACTATGAAACTTGCAAAATTCAAAATTCTCTAAAAGCAAAACTACAAGTCCAAAACTTATAAAAAATACATTTTTGTGCTCTGTGAGTCGATATCCTTCGCATACAATTCAATTGGAGTTGAAAAATTCACGTTTGGAGAAAATCACTTTTAAAAATGTTTAAATCGTCATATCTCGTTAACCAAGCGTCTAAACACTATGAAACTTGCAAAATTCAAAATTCTCTAAAAGCAAAACTACAAGTCCAAAACTTATAAAAAATACATTTTTGTGCTCTGTGAGTCGATATCCTTCGCATACAATTCAATTGGAGTTGAAAAATTCACGTTTGGAGAAAATCACTTTTAAAAATGTTTAAATCCTCATATCTCGTTAACCAAGCGTCTAAACACTATGAAACTTGCAAAATTCAAAATTCTCTAAAAACAAAACTACAAGTCCAAAACTTATAAAAAATACATTTTTGTGCTCTGTGAGTCGATATCCTTCGCATACAATTCAAATGGAGTTGAAAAATTCACGTTTGGAGAAAATCACTTTTAAAAATGTTTAAATCGCCATATCTCGTTAACCAAGCGTCTAAACACTATGAAACTTGCAAAATTCAAAATTCTCTAAAAGCAAAACTACAAGTCCAAAACTTATAAAAAATACATTTTTGTGCTCTGTGAGTCGATATCCTTCGCATACAATTCAATTGGAGTTGAAAAATTCACGTTTGGAGAAAATCACTTTTAAAAATGTTTAAATCGTCATATCTCGTTAACCAAGCGTCTAAACACTATGAAACTTGCAAAATTCAAAATTCTCTAAAAGCAAAACTACAAGTCCAAAACTTATAAAAAATACATTTTTGTGCTCTGTGAGTCGATATCCTTCGCATACAATTCAATTGGAGTTGAAAAATTCACGTTTGGAGAAAATCACTTTTAAAAATGTTTAAATCGTCATATCTCGTTAACCAAGCGTCTAAACACTATGAAACTTGCAAAATTCAAAATTCTCTAAAAGCAAAACTACAAGTCCAAAACTTATAAAAAATACATTTTTGTGCTCTGTGAGTCGATATCCTTCGCATACAATTCAATTGGAGTTGAAAAATTCACGTTTGGAGAAAATCACTTTTAAAAATGTTTAAATCCTCATATCTCGTTAACCAAGCGTCTAAACACTATGAAACTTGCAAAATTCAAAATTCTCTAAAAACAAAACTACAAGTCCAAAACTTATAAAAAATACATTTTTTGTGCTCTGTGAGTCGATATCCTTCGCATACAATTCAAATGGAGTTGAAAAATTCACGTTTGGAGAAAATCACTTTTAAAAATGTTTAAATCGCCATATCTCGTTAACCAAGCGTCTAAACACTATGAAACTTGCAAAATTCAAAATTCTCTAAAAGCAAAACTACAAGTCCAAAACTTATAAAAAATACATTTTTGTGCTCTGTGAGTCGATATCCTTCGCATACAATTCAATTGGAGTTGAAAAATTCACGTTTGGAGAAAATCACTTTTAAAAATGTTTAAATCGTCATATCTCGTTAACCAAGCGTCTAAACACTATGAAACTTGCAAAATTCAAAATTCTCTAAAAACAAAACTACAAGTCCAAAACTTATAAAAAATACATTTTTGTGCTCTGTGAGTCGATATCCTTCGCATACAATTCAATTGGAGTTGAAAAATTCACGTTTGGAGAAAATCACTTTTAAAAATGTTTAAATCGTCATATCTCGTTAACCAAGCGTCTAAACACTATGAAACTTGCAAAATTCAAAATTCTCTAAAAACAAAACTACAAGTCCAAAACTTATAAAAAATACATTTTTGTGCTCTGTGAGTCGATATCCTTCGCATACAATTCAAATGGAGTTGAAAAATTCACGTTTGGAGAAAATCACTTTTAAAAATGTTTAAATCGCCATATCTCGTTAACCAAGCGTCTAAACACTATGAAACTTGCAAAATTCAAAATTCTCTAAAAGCAAAACTACAAGTCCAAAACTTATAAAAAATACATTTTTGTGCTCTGTGAGTCGATATCCTTCGCATACAATTCAATTGGAGTTGAAAAATTCACGTTTGGAGAAAATCACTTTTAAAAATGTTTAAATCGTCATATCTCGTTAACCAAGCGTCTAAACACTATGAAACTTGCAAAATTCAAAATTCTCTAAAAACAAAACTACAAGTCCAAAACTTATAAAAAATACATTTTTGTGCTCTGTGAGTCGATATCCTTCGCATACAATTCAAATGGAGTTGAAAAATTCACGTTTGGAGAAAATCACTTTTAAAAATGTTTAAATCGCCATATCTCGTTAACCAAGCGTCTAAACACTATGAAACTTGCAAAATTCAAAATTCTCTAAAAGCAAAACTACAAGTCCAAAACTTATAAAAAATACATTTTTGTGCTCTGTGAGTCGATATCCTTCGCATACAATTCAATTGGAGTTGAAAAATTCACGTTTGGAGAAAATCACTTTTAAAAATGTTTAAATCGTCATATCTCGTTAACCAAGCGTCTAAACACTATGAAACTTGCAAAATTCAAAATTCTCTAAAAGCAAAACTACAAGTCCAAAACTTATAAAAAATACATTTTTGTGCTCTGTGAGTCGATATCCTTCGCATACAATTCAATTGGAGTTGAAAAATTCACGTTTGGAGAAAATCACTTTTAAAAATGTTTAAATCGTCATATCTCGTTAACCAAGCGTCTAAACACTATGAAACTTGCAAAATTCAAAATTCTCTAAAAGCAAAACTACAAGTCCAAAACTTATAAAAAATACATTTTTGTGCTCTGTGAGTCGATATCCTTCGCATACAATTCAATTGGAGTTGAAAAATTCACGTTTGGAGAAAATCACTTTTAAAAATGTTTAAATCGTCATATCTCGTTAACCAAGCGTCTAAACACTATGAAACTTGCAAAATTCAAAATTCTCTAAAAACAAAACTACAAGTCCAAAACTTATAAAAAATACATTTTTGTGCTCTGTGAGTCGATATCCTTCGCATACAATTCAATTGGAGTTGAAAAATTCACGTTTGGAGAAAATCACTTTTAAAAATGTTTAAATCGCCATATCTCGTTAACCAAGCGTCTAAACACTATGAAACTTGCAAAATTCAAAATTCTCTAAAAGCAAAACTACAAGTCCAAAACTTATAAAAAATACATTTTTGTGCTCTGTGAGTCGATATCCTTCGCATACAATTCAATTGGAGTTGAAAAATTCACGTTTGGAGAAAATCACTTTTAAAAATGTTTAAATCGTCATATCTCGTTAACCAAGCGTCTAAACACTATGAAACTTGCAAAATTCAAAATTCTCTAAAAACAAAACTACAAGTCCAAAACTTATAAAAAATACATTTTTGTGCTCTGTGAGTCGATATCCTTCGCATACAATTCAAATGGAGTTGAAAAATTCACGTTTGGAGAAAATCACTTTTAAAAATGTTTAAATCGCCATATCTCGTTAACCAAGCGTCTAAACACTATGAAACTTGCAAAATTCAAAATTCTCTAAAAGCAAAGCTACAAGTCCAAAACTTATAAAAAATACATTTTTGTGCTCTGTGAGTCGATATCCTTCGCATACAATTCAATTGGAGTTGAAAAATTCACGTTTGGAGAAAATCACTTTTAAAAATGTTTAAATCCTCATATCTCGTTAACCAAGCGTCTAAACACTATGAAACTTGCAAAATTCAAAATTCTCTAAAAACAAAACTACAAGTCCAAAACTTATAAAAAATACATTTTTGTGCTCTGTGAGTCGATATCCTTCGCATACAATTCAAATGGAGTTGAAAAATTCACGTTTGGAGAAAATCACTTTTAAAATGTTTAAATCGCCATATCTCGTTAACCAAGCGTCTAAACACTATGAAACTTGCAAAATTCAAAATTCTCTAAAAGCAAAACTACAAGTCCAAAACTTATAAAAAATACATTTTTGTGCTCTGTGAGTCGATATCCTTCGCATACAATTCAATTGGAGTTGAAAAATTCACGTTTGGAGAAAATCACTTTTAAAAATGTTTAAATCCTCATATCTCGTTAACCAAGCGTCTAAACACTATGAAACTTGCAAAATTCAAAATTCTCTAAAAGCAAAACTACAAGTCCAAAACTTATAAAAAATACATTTTTGTGCTCTGTGAGTCGATATCCTTCGCATACAATTCAATTGGAGTTGAAAAATTCACGTTTGGAGAAAATCACTTTTAAAAATGTTTAAATCGTCATATCTCGTTAACCAAGCGTCTAAACACTATGAAACTTGCAAAATTCAAAATTCTCTAAAAACAAAACTACAAGTCCAAAACTTATAAAAAATACATTTTTGTGCTCTGTGAGTCGATATCCTTCGCATACAATTCAATTGGAGTTGAAAAATTCACGTTTGGAGAAAATCACTTTTAAAAATGTTTAAATCGCCATATCTCGTTAACCAAGCGTCTAAACACTATGAAACTTGCAAAATTCAAAATTCTCTAAAAGCAAAACTACAAGTCCAAAACTTATAAAAAATACATTTTTGTGCTCTGTGAGTCGATATCCTTCGCATACAATTCAATTGGAGTTGAAAAATTCACGTTTGGAGAAAATCACTTTTAAAAATGTTTAAATCGTCATATCTCGTTAACCAAGCGTCTAAACACTATGAAACTTGCAAAATTCAAAATTCTCTAAAAACAAAACTACAAGTCCAAAACTTATAAAAAATACATTTTTGTGCTCTGTGAGTCGATATCCTTCGCATACAATTCAAATGGAGTTGAAAAATTCACGTTTGGAGAAAATCACTTTTAAAAATGTTTAAATCGCCATATCTCGTTAACCAAGCGTCTAAACACTATGAAACTTGCAAAATTCAAAATTCTCTAAAAGCAAAGCTACAAGTCCAAAACTTATAAAAAATACATTTTTGTGCTCTGTGAGTCGATATCCTTCGCATACAATTCAATTGGAGTTGAAAAATTCACGTTTGGAGAAAATCACTTTTAAAAATGTTTAAATCCTCATATCTCGTTAACCAAGCGTCTAAACACTATGAAACTTGCAAAATTCAAAATTCTCTAAAAACAAAACTACAAGTCCAAAACTTATAAAAAATACATTTTTGTGCTCTGTGAGTCGATATCCTTCGCATACAATTCAAATGGAGTTGAAAAATTCACGTTTGGAGAAAATCACTTTTAAAATGTTTAAATCGCCATATCTCGTTAACCAAGCGTCTAAACACTATGAAACTTGCAAAATTCAAAATTCTCTAAAAGCAAAACTACAAGTCCAAAACTTATAAAAAATACATTTTTGTGCTCTGTGAGTCGATATCCTTCGCATACAATTCAATTGGAGTTGAAAAATTCACGTTTGGAGAAAATCACTTTTAAAAATGTTTAAATCGTCATATCTCGTTAACCAAGCGTCTAAACACTATGAAACTTGCAAAATTCAAAATTCTCTAAAAACAAAACTACAAGTCCAAAACTTATAAAAAATACATTTTTGTGCTCTGTGAGTCGATATCCTTCGCATACAATTCAATTGGAGTTGAAAAATTCACGTTTGGAGAAAATCACTTTTAAAAATGTTTAAATCGTCATATCTCGTTAACCAAGCGTCTAAACACTATGAAACTTGCAAAATTCAAAATTCTCTAAAAACAAAACTACAAGTCCAAAACTTATAAAGAATACATTTTTGTGCTCTGTGAGTCGATATCCTTCGCATACAATTCAAATGGAGTTGAAAAATTCACGTTTGGAGAAAATCACTTTTAAAAATGTTTAAATCGCCATATCTCGTTAACCAAGCGTCTAAACACTATGAAACTTGCAAAATTCAAAATTCTCTAAAAGCAAAACTACAAGTCCAAAACTTATAAAAAATACATTTTTGTGCTCTGTGAGTCGATATCCTTCGCATACAATTCAATTGGAGTTGAAAAATTCACGTTTGGAGAAAATCACTTTTAAAAATGTTTAAATCGTCATATCTCGTTAACCAAGCGTCTAAACACTATGAAACTTGCAAAATTCAAAATTCTCTAAAAACAAAACTACAAGTCCAAAACTTATAAAAAATACATTTTTGTGCTCTGTGAGTCGATATCCTTCGCATACAATTCAAATGGAGTTGAAAAATTCACGTTTGGAGAAAATCACTTTTAAAAATGTTTAAATCGCCATATCTCGTTAACCAAGCGTCTAAACACTATGAAACTTGCAAAATTCAAAATTCTCTAAAAGCAAAACTACAAGTCCAAAACTTATAAAAAATACATTTTTGTGCTCTGTGAGTCGATATCCTTCGCATACAATTCAATTGGAGTTGAAAAATTCACGTTTGGAGAAAATCACTTTTAAAAATGTTTAAATCGTCATATCTCGTTAACCAAGCGTCTAAACACTATGAAACTTGCAAAATTCAAAATTCTCTAAAAGCAAAACTACAAGTCCAAAACTTATAAAAAATACATTTTTGTGCTCTGTGAGTCGATATCCTTCGCATACAATTCAATTGGAGTTGAAAAATTCACGTTTGGAGAAAATCACTTTTAAAAATGTTTAAATCCTCATATCTCGTTAACCAAGCGTCTAAACACTATGAAACTTGCAAAATTCAAAATTCTCTAAAAGCAAAACTACAAGTCCAAAACTTATAAAAAATACATTTTTGTGCTCTGTGAGTCGATATCCTTCGCATACAATTCAATTGGAGTTGAAAAATTCACGTTTGGAGAAAATCACTTTTAAAAATGTTTAAATCGTCATATCTCGTTAACCAAGCGTCTAAACACTATGAAACTTGCAAAATTCAAAATTCTCTAAAAACAAAACTACAAGTCCAAAACTTATAAAAAATACATTTTTGTGCTCTGTGAGTCGATATCCTTCGCATACAATTCAATTGGAGTTGAAAAATTCACGTTTGGAGAAAATCACTTTTAAAAATGTTTAAATCGCCATATCTCGTTAACCAAGCGTCTAAACACTATGAAACTTGCAAAATTCAAAATTCTCTAAAAGCAAAACTACAAGTCCAAAACTTATAAAAAATACATTTTTGTGCTCTGTGAGTCGATATCCTTCGCATACAATTCAATTGGAGTTGAAAAATTCACGTTTGGAGAAAATCACTTTTAAAAATGTTTAAATCGTCATATCTCGTTAACCAAGCGTCTAAACACTATGAAACTTGCAAAATTCAAAATTCTCTAAAAACAAAACTACAAGTCCAAAACTTATAAAAAATACATTTTTGTGCTCTGTGAGTCGATATCCTTCACATACAATTCAATTGGAGTTGAAAAATTCACGTTTGGAGAAAATCACTTTTAAAAATGTTTAAATCGTCATATCTCGTTAACCAAGCGTCTAAACACTATGAAACTTGCAAAATTCAAAATTCTCTAAAAACAAAACTACAAGTCCAAAACTTATAAAAAATACATTTTTGTGCTCTGTGAGTCGATATCCTTCGCATACAATTCAAATGGAGTTGAAAAATTCACGTTTGGAGAAAATCACTTTTAAAAATGTTTAAATCGCCATATCTCGTTAACCAAGCGTCTAAACACTATGAAACTTGCAAAATTCAAAATTCTCTAAAAACAAAACTACAAGTCCAAAACTTATAAAAAATACATTTTTGTGCTCTGTGAGTCGATATCCTTCGCATACAATTCAATTGGAGTTGAAAAATTCACGTTTGGAGAAAATCACTTTTAAAAATGTTTAAATCCTCATATCTCGTTAACCAAGCGTCTAAACACTATGAAACTTGCAAAATTCAAAATTCTCTAAAAACAAAACTACAAGTCCAAAACTTATAAAAAATACATTTTTGTGCTCTGTGAGTCGATATCCTTCGCATACAATTCAATTGGAGTTGAAAAATTCACGTTTGGAGAAAATCACTTTTAAAAATGTTTAAATCGTCATATCTCGTTAACCAAGCGTCTAAACACTATGAAACTTGCAAAATTCAAAATTCTCTAAAAACAAAACTACAAGTCCAAAACTTATAAAAAATACATTTTTGTGCTCTGTGAGTCGATATCCTTCGCATACAATTCAATTGGAGTTGAAAAATTCACGTTTGGAGAAAATCACTTTTAAAAATGTTTAAATCCTCATATCTCGTTAACCAAGCGTCTAAACACTATGAAACTTGCAAAATTCAAAATTCTCTAAAAACAAAACTACAAGTCCAAAACTTATAAAAAATACATTTTTGTGCTCTGTGAGTCGATATCCTTCGCATACAATGCAAATGGAGTTGAAAAATTCACGTTTGGAGAAAATCACTTTTAAAAATGTTTAAATCGCCATATCTCGTTAACCAAGCGTCTAAACACTATGAAACTTGCAAAATTCAAAATTCTCTAAAAGCAAAACTACAAGTCCAAAACTTATAAAAAATACATTTTTGTGCTCTGTGAGTCGATATCCTTCGCATACAATTCAATTGGAGTTGAAAAATTCACGTTTGGAGAAAATCACTTTTAAAAATGTTTAAATCGTCATATCTCGTTAACCAAGCGTCTAAACACTATGAAACTTGCAAAATTCAAATTTCTCTAAAAACAAAACTACAAGTCCAAAACTTATAAAAAATACATTTTTGTGCTCTGTGAGTCGATATCCTTCGCATACAATTCAATTGGAGTTGAAAAATTCACGTTTGGAGAAAATCACTTTTAAAAATGTTTAAATCGTCATATCTCGTTAACCAAGCGTCTAAACACTATGAAACTTGCAAAATTCAAAATTCTCTAAAAACAAAACTACAAGTCCAAAACTTATAAAAAATACATTTTTGTGCTCTGTGAGTCGATATCCTTCGCATACAATTCAATTGGAGTTGAAAAATTCACGTTTGGAGAAAATCACTTTTAAAAAT
The DNA here is from genome assembly GCF_945859705.1 of Episyrphus balteatus. Taxonomy (NCBI): domain Eukaryota; kingdom Metazoa; phylum Arthropoda; class Insecta; order Diptera; family Syrphidae; genus Episyrphus; species Episyrphus balteatus. The sequence goes on along the minus strand of NC_079136.1, from coordinate 80,248,404 downwards.
GTTTAAATCGTCATATCTCGTTAACCAAGCGTCTAAACACTATGAAACTTGCAAAATTCAAAATTCTCTAAAAGCAAAACTACAAGTCCAAAACTTATAAAAAATACATTTTTGTGCTCTGTGAGTCGATATCCTTCGCATACAATTCAATTGGAGTTGAAAAATTCACGTTTGGAGAAAATCACTTTTAAAAATGTTTAAATCGTCATATCTCGTTAACCAAGCGTCTAAACACTATGAAACTTGCAAAATTCAAAATTCTCTAAAAACAAAACTACAAGTCCAAAACTTATAAAAAATACATTTTTGTGCTCTGTGAGTCGATATCCTTCGCATACAATTCAATTGGAGTTGAAAAATTCACGTTTGGAGAAAATCACTTTTAAAAATGTTTAAATCGCCATATCTCGTTAACCAAGCATCTAAACACTATGAAACTTGCAAAATTCAAAATTCTCTAAAAGCAAAACTACAAGTCCAAAACTTATAAAAAATACATTTTTGTGCTCTGTGAGTCGATATCCTTCGCATACAATTCAATTGGAGTTGAAAAATTCACGTTTGGAGAAAATCACTTTTAAAAATCTTTAAATCGTCATATCTCGTTAACCAAGCGTCTAAACACTATGAAACTTGCAAAATTCAAAATTCTCTAAAAACAAAACTACAAGTCCAAAACTTATAAAAAATACATTTTTGTGCTCTGTGAGTCGATATCCTTCGCATACAATTCAATTGGAGTTGAAAAATTCACGTTTGGAGAAAATCACTTTTAAAAATGTTTAAATCGTCATATCTCGTTAACCAAGCGTCTAAACACTATGAAACTTGCAAAATTCAAAATTCTCTAAAAACAAAACTACAAGTCCAAAACTTATAAAAAATACATTTTTGTGCTCTGTGAGTCGATATCCTTCGCATACAATTCAATTGGAGTTGAAAAATTCACGTTTGGAGAAAATCACTTTTAAAAATGTTTAAATCGCCATATCTCGTTAACCAAGCGTCTAAACACTATGAAACTTGCAAAATTCAAAATTCTCTAAAAGCAAAGCTACAAGTCCAAAACTTATAAAAAATACATTTTTGTGCTCTGTGAGTCGATATCCTTCGCATACAATTCAATTGGAGTTGAAAAATTCACGTTTGGAGAAAATCACTTTTAAAAATGTTTAAATCCTCATATCTCGTTAACCAAGCGTCTAAACACTATGAAACTTGCAAAATTCAAAATTCTCTAAAAACAAAACTACAAGTCCAAAACTTATAAAAAATACATTTTTGTGCTCTGTGAGTCGATATCCTTCGCATACAATTCAATTGGAGTTGAAAAATTCACGTTTGGAGAAAATCACTTTTAAAAATGTTTAAATCGTCATATCTCGTTAACCAAGCGTCTAAACACTATGAAACTTGCAAAATTCAAAATTCTCTAAAAACAAAACTACAAGTCCAAAACTTATAAAAAATACATTTTTGTGCTCTGTGAGTCGATATCCTTCGCATACAATTCAATTGGAGTTGAAAAATTCACGTTTGGAGAAAATCACTTTTAAAAATGTTTAAATCGTCATATCTCGTTAACCAAGCGTCTAAACACTATGAAACTTGCAAAATTCAAAATTCTCTAAAAACAAAACTACAAGTCCAAAACTTATAAAAAATACATTTTTGTGCTCTGTGAGTCGATATCCTTCGCATACAATTCAATTGGAGTTGAAAAATTCACGTTTGGAGAAAATCACTTTTAAAAATGTTTAAATCGTCATATCTCGTTAACCAAGCGTCTAAACACTATGAAACTTGCAAAATTCAAAATTCTCTAAAAGCAAAACTACAAGTCCAAAACTTATAAAAAATACATTTTTGTGCTCTGTGAGTCGATATCCTTCGCATACAATTCAATTGGAGTTGAAAAATTCACGTTTGGAGAAAATCACTTTTAAAAATGTTTAAATCGTCATATCTCGTTAACCAAGCGTCTAAACACTATGAAACTTGCAAAATTCAAAATTCTCTAAAAACAAAACTACAAGTCCAAAACTTATAAAAAATACATTTTTGTGCTCTGTGAGTCGATATCCTTCGCATACAATTCAATTGGAGTTGAAAAATTCACGTTTGGAGAAAATCACTTTTAAAAATGTTTAAATCGTCATATCTCGTTAACCAAGCGTCTAAACACTATGAAACTTGCAAAATTCAAAATTCTCTAAAAGCAAAACTACAAGTCCAAAACTTATAAAAAATACATTTTTGTGCTCTGTGAGTCGATATCCTTCGCATACAATTCAATTGGAGTTGAAAAATTCACGTTTGGAGAAAATCACTTTTAAAAATGTTTAAATCGTCATATCTCGTTAACCAAGCGTCTAAACACTATGAAACTTGCAAAATTCAAAATTCTCTAAAAACAAAACTACAAGTCCAAAACTTATAAAAAATACATTTTTGTGCTCTGTGAGTCGATATCCTTCGCATACAATTCAATTGGAGTTGAAAAATTCACGTTTGGAGAAAATCACTTTTAAAAATGTTTAAATCCTCATATCTCGTTAACCAAGCGTCTAAACACTATGAAACTTGCAAAATTCAAAATTCTCTAAAAACAAAACTACAAGTCCAAAACTTATAAAAAATACATTTTTGTGCTCTGTGAGTCGATATCCTTCGCATACAATTCAAATGGAGTTGAAAAATTCACGTTTGGAGAAAATCACTTTTAAAAATGTTTAAATCGCAATATCTCGTTAACCAAGCGTCTAAACACTATGAAACTTGCAAAATTCAAAATTCTCTAAAAGCAAAACTACAAGTCCAAAACTTATAAAAAATACATTTTTGTGCTCTGTGAGTCGATATCCTTCGCATACAATTCAATTGGAGTTGAAAAATTCACGTTTGGAGAAAATCACTTTTAAAAATGTTTAAATCGTCATATCTCGTTAACCAAGCGTCTAAACACTATGAAACTTGCAAAATTCAAAATTCTCTAAAAACAAAACTACAAGTCCAAAACTTATAAAAAATACATTTTTGTGCTCTGTGAGTCGATATCCTTCGCATACAATTCAATTGGAGTTGAAAAATTCACGTTTGGAGAAAATCACTTTTAAAAATGTTTAAATCGTCATATCTCGTTAACCAAGCGTCTAAACACTATGAAACTTGCAAAATTCAAAATTCTCTAAAAACAAAACTACAAGTCCAAAACTTATAAAAAATACATTTTTGTGCTCTGTGAGTCGATATCCTTCGCATACAATTCAAATGGAGTTGAAAAATTCACGTTTGGAGAAAATCACTTTTAAAAATGTTTAAATCGCCATATCTCGTTAACCAAGCGTCTAAACACTATGAAACTTGCAAAATTCAAAATTCTCTAAAAGCAAAACTACAAGTCCAAAACTTATAAAAAATACATTTTTGTGCTCTGTGAGTCGATATCCTTCGCATACAATTCAATTGGAGTTGAAAAATTCACGTTTGGAGAAAATCACTTTTAAAAATGTTTAAATCGTCATATCTCGTTAACCAAGCGTCTAAACACTATGAAACTTGCAAAATTCAAAATTCTCTAAAAGCAAAACTACAAGTCCAAAACTTATAAAAAATACATTTTTGTGCTCTGTGAGTCGATATCCTTCGCATACAATTCAATTGGAGTTGAAAAATTCACGTTTGGAGAAAATCACTTTTAAAAATGTTTAAATCCTCATATCTCGTTAACCAAGCGTCTAAACACTATGAAACTTGCAAAATTCAAAATTCTCTAAAAGCAAAACTACAAGTCCAAAACTTATAAAAAATACATTTTTGTGCTCTGTGAGTCGATATCCTTCGCATACAATTCAATTGGAGTTGAAAAATTCACGTTTGGAGAAAATCACTTTTAAAAATGTTTAAATCGTCATATCTCGTTAACCAAGCGTCTAAACACTATGAAACTTGCAAAATTCAAAATTCTCTAAAAACAAAACTACAAGTCCAAAACTTATAAAAAATACATTTTTGTGCTCTGTGAGTCGATATCCTTCGCATACAATTCAATTGGAGTTGAAAAATTCACGTTTGGAGAAAATCACTTTTAAAAATGTTTAAATCGCCATATCTCGTTAACCAAGCGTCTAAACACTATGAAACTTGCAAAATTCAAAATTCTCTAAAAGCAAAACTACAAGTCCAAAACTTATAAAAAATACATTTTTGTGCTCTGTGAGTCGATATCCTTCGCATACAATTCAATTGGAGTTGAAAAATTCACGTTTGGAGAAAATCACTTTTAAAAATGTTTAAATCGTCATATCTCGTTAACCAAGCGTCTAAACACTATGAAACTTGCAAAATTCAAAATTCTCTAAAAGCAAAACTACAAGTCCAAAACTTATAAAAAATACATTTTTGTGCTCTGTGAGTCGATATCCTTCGCATACAATTCAAATGGAGTTGAAAAATTCACGTTTGGAGAAAATCACTTTTAAAAATGTTTAAATCGCCATATCTCGTTAACCAAGCGTCTAAACACTATGAAACTTGCAAAATTCAAAATTCTCTAAAAGCAAAGCTACAAGTCCAAAACTTATAAAAAATACATTTTTGTGCTCTGTGAGTCGATATCCTTCGCATACAATTCAATTGGAGTTGAAAAATTCACGTTTGGAGAAAATCACTTTTAAAAATGTTTAAATCGTCATATCTCGTTAACCAAGCGTCTAAACACTATGAAACTTGCAAAATTCAAAATTCTCTAAAAACAAAACTACAAGTCCAAAACTTATAAAAAATACATTTTTGTGCTCTGTGAGTCGATATCCTTCGCATACAATTCAAATGGAGTTGAAAAATTCACGTTTGGAGAAAATCACTTTTAAAAATGTTTAAATCGCCATATCTCGTTAACCAAGCGTCTAAACACTATGAAACTTGCAAAATTCAAAATTCTCTAAAAGCAAAGCTACAAGTCCAAAACTTATAAAAAATACATTTTTGTGCTCTGTGAGTCGATATCCTTCGCATACAATTCAATTGGAGTTGAAAAATTCACGTTTGGAGAAAATCACTTTTAAAAATGTTTAAATCCTCATATCTCGTTAACCAAGCGTCTAAACACTATGAAACTTGCAAAATTCAAAATTCTCTAAAAACAAAACTACAAGTCCAAAACTTATAAAAAATACATTTTTGTGCTCTGTGAGTCGATATCCTTCGCATACAATTCAAATGGAGTTGAAAAATTCACGTTTGGAGAAAATCACTTTTAAAATGTTTAAATCGCCATATCTCGTTAACCAAGCGTCTAAACACTATGAAACTTGCAAAATTCAAAATTCTCTAAAAGCAAAACTACAAGTCCAAAACTTATAAAAAATACATTTTTGTGCTCTGTGAGTCGATATCCTTCGCATACAATTCAATTGGAGTTGAAAAATTCACGTTTGGAGAAAATCACTTTTAAAAATGTTTAAATCGTCATATCTCGTTAACCAAGCGTCTAAACACTATGAAACTTGCAAAATTCAAAATTCTCTAAAAACAAAACTACAAGTCCAAAACTTATAAAAAATACATTTTTGTGCTCTGTGAGTCGATATCCTTCGCATACAATTCAATTGGAGTTGAAAAATTCACGTTTGGAGAAAATCACTTTTAAAAATGTTTAAATCGTCATATCTCGTTAACCAAGCGTCTAAACACTATGAAACTTGCAAAATTCAAAATTCTCTAAAAACAAAACTACAAGTCCAAAACTTATAAAAAATACATTTTTGTGCTCTGTGAGTCGATATCCTTCGCATACAATTCAAATGGAGTTGAAAAATTCACGTTTGGAGAAAATCACTTTTAAAAATGTTTAAATCGCCATATCTCGTTAACCAAGCGTCTAAACACTATGAAACTTGCAAAATTCAAAATTCTCTAAAAGCAAAACTACAAGTCCAAAACTTATAAAAAATACATTTTTGTGCTCTGTGAGTCGATATCCTTCGCATACAATTCAATTGGAGTTGAAAAATTCACGTTTGGAGAAAATCACTTTTAAAAATGTTTAAATCGTCATATCTCGTTAACCAAGCGTCTAAACACTATGAAACTTGCAAAATTCAAAATTCTCTAAAAACAAAACTACAAGTCCAAAACTTATAAAAAATACATTTTTGTGCTCTGTGAGTCGATATCCTTCGCATACAATTCAAATGGAGTTGAAAAATTCACGTTTGGAGAAAATCACTTTTAAAAATGTTTAAATCGCCATATCTCGTTAACCAAGCGTCTAAACACTATGAAACTTGCAAAATTCAAAATTCTCTAAAAGCAAAACTACAAGTCCAAAACTTATAAAAAATACATTTTTGTGCTCTGTGAGTCGATATCCTTCGCATACAATTCAATTGGAGTTGAAAAATTCACGTTTGGAGAAAATCACTTTTAAAAATGTTTAAATCGTCATATCTCGTTAACCAAGCGTCTAAACACTATGAAACTTGCAAAATTCAAAATTCTCTAAAAGCAAAACTACAAGTCCAAAACTTATAAAAAATACATTTTTGTGCTCTGTGAGTCGATATCCTTCGCATACAATTCAATTGGAGTTGAAAAATTCACGTTTGGAGAAAATCACTTTTAAAAATGTTTAAATCCTCATATCTCGTTAACCAAGCGTCTAAACACTATGAAACTTGCAAAATTCAAAATTCTCTAAAAGCAAAACTACAAGTCCAAAACTTATAAAAAATACATTTTTGTGCTCTGTGAGTCGATATCCTTCGCATACAATTCAATTGGAGTTGAAAAATTCACGTTTGGAGAAAATCACTTTTAAAAATGTTTAAATCGTCATATCTCGTTAACCAAGCGTCTAAACACTATGAAACTTGCAAAATTCAAAATTCTCTAAAAACAAAACTACAAGTCCAAAACTTATAAAAAATACATTTTTGTGCTCTGTGAGTCGATATCCTTCGCATACAATTCAATTGGAGTTGAAAAATTCACGTTTGGAGAAAATCACTTTTAAAAATGTTTAAATCGCCATATCTCGTTAACCAAGCGTCTAAACACTATGAAACTTGCAAAATTCAAAATTCTCTAAAAGCAAAACTACAAGTCCAAAACTTATAAAAAATACATTTTTGTGCTCTGTGAGTCGATATCCTTCGCATACAATTCAATTGGAGTTGAAAAATTCACGTTTGGAGAAAATCACTTTTAAAAATGTTTAAATCCTCATATCTCGTTAACCAAGCGTCTAAACACTATGAAACTTGCAAAATTCAAAATTCTCTAAAAACAAAACTACAAGTCCAAAACTTATAAAAAATACATTTTTGTGCTCTGTGAGTCGATATCCTTCACATACAATTCAATTGGAGTTGAAAAATTCACGTTTGGAGAAAATCACTTTTAAAAATGTTTAAATCGTCATATCTCGTTAACCAAGCGTCTAAACACTATGAAACTTGCAAAATTCAAAATTCTCTAAAAACAAAACTACAAGTCCAAAACTTATAAAAAATACATTTTTGTGCTCTGTGAGTCGATATCCTTCGCATACAATTCAAATGGAGTTGAAAAATTCACGTTTGGAGAAAATCACTTTTAAAAATGTTTAAATCGCCATATCTCGTTAACCAAGCGTCTAAACACTATGAAACTTGCAAAATTCAAAATTCTCTAAAAACAAAACTACAAGTCCAAAACTTATAAAAAATACATTTTTGTGCTCTGTGAGTCGATATCCTTCGCATACAATTCAATTGGAGTTGAAAAATTCACGTTTGGAGAAAATCACTTTTAAAAATGTTTAAATCCTCATATCTCGTTAACCAAGCGTCTAAACACTATGAAACTTGCAAAATTCAAAATTCTCTAAAAACAAAACTACAAGTCCAAAACTTATAAAAAATAAATTTTTGTGCTCTGTGAGTCGATATCCTTCGCATACAATTCAATTGGAGTTGAAAAATTCACGTTTGGAGAAAATCACTTTTAAAAATGTTTAAATCGTCATATCTCGTTAACCAAGCGTCTAAACACTATGAAACTTGCAAAATTCAAAATTCTCTAAAAACAAAACTACAAGTCCAAAACTTATAAAAAATACATTTTTGTGCTCTGTGAGTCGATATCCTTCGCATACAATTCAATTGGAGTTGAAAAATTCACGTTTGGAGAAAATCACTTTTAAAAATGTTTAAATCGTCATATCTCGTTAACCAAGCGTCTAAACACTATGAAACTTGCAAAATCCAAAATTCTCTAAAAACAAAACTACAAGTCCAAAACTTATAAAAAATACATTTTTGTGCTCTGTGAGTCGATATCCTTCGCATACAATTCAAATGGAGTTGAAAAATTCACGTTTGGAGAAAATCACTTTTAAAAATGTTTAAATCGCCATATCTCGTTAACCAAGCGTCTAAACACTATGAAACTTGCAAAATTCAAAATTCTCTAAAAGCAAAACTACAAGTCCAAAACTTATAAAAAATACATTTTTGTGCTCTGTGAGTCGATATCCTTCGCATACAATTCAATTGGAGTTGAAAAATTCACGTTTGGAGAAAATCACTTTTAAAAATGTTTAAATCGTCATATCTCGTTAACCAAGCGTCTAAACACTATGAAACTTGCAAAATTCAAATTTCTCTAAAAACAAAACTACAAGTCCAAAACTTATAAAAAATACATTTTTGTGCTCTGTGAGTCGATATCCTTCGCATACAATTCAATTGGAGTTGAAAAATTCACGTTTGGAGAAAATCACTTTTAAAAATGTTTAAATCGTCATATCTCGTTAACCAAGCGTCTAAACACTATGAAACTTGCAAAATTCAAAATTCTCTAAAAACAAAACTACAAGTCCAAAACTTATAAAAAATACATTTTTGTGCTCTGTGAGTCGATATCCTTCGCATACAATTCAATTGGAGTTGAAAAATTCACGTTTGGAGAAAATCACTTTTAAAAATGTTTAAATCGTCATATCTCGTTAACCAAGCGTCTAAACACTATGAAACTTGCAAAATTCAAAATTCTCTAAAAGCAAAACTACAAGTCCAAAACTTATAAAAAATACATTTTTGTGCTCTGTGAGTCGATATCCTTCGCATACAATTCAATTGGAGTTGAAAAATTCACGTTTGGAGAAAATCACTTTTAAAAATGTTTAAATCGTCATATCTCGTTAACCAAGCGTCTAAACACTATGAAACTTGCAAAATTCAAAATTCTCTAAAAACAAAACTACAAGTCCAAAACTTATAAAAAATACATTTTTGTGCTCTGTGAGTCGATATCCTTCGCATACAATTCAATTGGAGTTGAAAAATTCACGTTTGGAGAAAATCACTTTTAAAAATGTTTAAATCGCCATATCTCGTTAACCAAGCATCTAAACACTATGAAACTTGCAAAATTCAAAATTCTCTAAAAGCAAAACTACAAGTCCAAAACTTATAAAAAATACATTTTTGTGCTCTGTGAGTCGATATCCTTCGCATACAATTCAATTGGAGTTGAAAAATTCACGTTTGGAGAAAATCACTTTTAAAAATCTTTAAATCGTCATATCTCGTTAACCAAGCGTCTAAACACTATGAAACTTGCAAAATTCAAAATTCTCTAAAAACAAAACTACAAGTCCAAAACTTATAAAAAATACATTTTTGTGCTCTGTGAGTCGATATCCTTCGCATACAATTCAATTGGAGTTGAAAAATTCACGTTTGGAGAAAATCACTTTTAAAAATGTTTAAATCGTCATATCTCGTTAACCAAGCGTCTAAACACTATGAAACTTGCAAAATTCAAAATTCTCTAAAAACAAAACTACAAGTCCAAAACTTATAAAAAATACATTTTTGTGCTCTGTGAGTCGATATCCTTCGCATACAATTCAATTGGAGTTGAAAAATTCACGTTTGGAGAAAATCACTTTTAAAAATGTTTAAATCGTCATATCTCGTTAACCAAGCGTCTAAACACTATGAAACTTGCAAAATTCAAAATTCTCTAAAAACAAAACTACAAGTCCAAAACTTATAAAAAATACATTTTTGTGCTCTGTGAGTCGATATCCTTCGCATACAATTCAATTGGAGTTGAAAAATTCACGTTTGGAGAAAATCACTTTTAAAAATGTTTAAATCGTCATATCTCGTTAACCAAGCGTCTAAACACTATGAAACTTGCAAAATTCAAAATTCTCTAAAAACAAAACTACAAGTCCAAAACTTATAAAAAATACATTTTTGTGCTCTGTGAGTCGATATCCTTCGCATACAATTCAATTGGAGTTGAAAAATTCACGTTTGGAGAAAATCACTTTTAAAAATGTTTAAATCGTCATATCTCGTTAACCAAGCGTCTAAACACTATGAAACTTGCAAAATTCAAAATTCTCTAAAAACAAAACTACAAGTCCAAAACTTATAAAAAATACATTTTTGTGCTCTGTGAGTCGATATCCTTCGCATACAATTCAATTGGAGTTGAAAAATTCACGTTTGGAGAAAATCACTTTTAAAAATGTTTAAATCGTCATATCTCGTTAACCAAGCGTCTAAACACTATGAAACTTGCAAAATTCAAAATTCTCTAAAAGCAAAACTACAAGTCCAAAACTTATAAAAAATACATTTTTGTGCTCTGTGAGTCGATATCCTTCGCATACAATTCAATTGGAGTTGAAAAATTCACGTTTGGAGAAAATCACTTTTAAAAATCTTTAAATCGTCATATCTCGTTAACCAAGCGTCTAAACACTATGAAACTTGCAAAATTCAAAATTCTCTAAAAACAAAACTACAAGTCCAAAACTTATAAAAAATACATTTTTGTGCTCTGTGAGTCGATATCCTTCGCATACAATTCAATTGGAGTTGAAAAATTCACGTTTGGAGAAAATCACTTTTAAAAATGTTTAAATCGTCATATCTCGTTAACCAAGCGTCTAAACACTATGAAACTTGCAAAATTCAAAATTCTCTAAAAGCAAAACTACAAGTCCAAAACTTATAAAAATACATTTTTGTGCTCTGTGAGTCGATATCCTTCGCATACAATTCAATTGGAGTTGAAAAATTCACGTTTGGAGAAAATCACTTTTAAAAATCTTTAAATCGTCATATCTCGTTAACCAAGCGTCTAAACACTATGAAACTTGCAAAATTCAAAATTCTCTAAAAACAAAACTACAAGTCCAAAACTTATAAAAAATACATTTTTGTGCTCTGTGAGTCGATATCCTTCGCATACAATTCAATTGGAGTTGAAAAATTCACGTTTGGAGAAAATCACTTTTAAAAATGTTTAAATCGTCATATCTCGTTAACCAAGCGTCTAAACACTATGAAACTTGCAAAATTCAAAATTCTCTAAAAACAAAACTACAAGTCCAAAACTTATAAAAAATACATTTTTGTGCTCTGTGAGTCGATATCCTTCGCATACAATTCAATTGGAGTTGAAAAATTCACGTTTGGAGAAAATCACTTTTAAAAATGTTTAAATCGTCATATCTCGTTAACCAAGCGTCTAAACACTATGAAACTTGCAAAATTCAAAATTCTCTAAAAACAAAACTACAAGTCCAAAACTTATAAAAAATACATTTTTGTGCTCTGTGAGTCGATATCCTTCGCATACAATTCAATTGGAGTTGAAAAATTCACGTTTGGAGAAAATCACTTTTAAAAATGTTTAAATCGTCATATCTCGTTAACCAAGCGTCTAAACACTATGAAACTTGCAAAATTCAAAATTCTCTAAAAACAAAACTACAAGTCCAAAACTTATAAAAAATACATTTTTGTGCTCTGTGAGTCGATATCCTTCGCATACAATTCAATTGGAGTTGAAAAATTCACGTTTGGAGAAAATCACTTTTAAAAATGTTTAAATCGTCATGTCTCGTTAACCAAGCGTCTTAACACTATGCAACTTGCAAAATTCAAAATTCTCTAAAAACAAAACTACAAGTCCAAAACTTATAAAAAATACATTTTTGTGCTCTGTGAGTCGATATCCTTCGCATACAATTCAAATGGAGTTGAAAAATTCACGTTTGGAGAAAATCACTTTTAAAAATGTTTAAATCGCCATATCTCGTTAACCAAGCGTCTAAACACTATGAAACTTGCAAAATTCAAAATTCTCTAAAAACAAAACTACAAGTCCAAAACTTATAAAAAATACATTTTTGTGCTCTGTGAGTCGATATCCTTCGCATACAATTCAATTGGAGTTGAAAAATTCACGTTTGGAGAAAATCACTTTTAAAAATGTTTAAATCGTCATATCTCGTTAACCAAGCGTCTAAACACTATGAAACTTGCAAAATTCAAAATTCTCTAAAAACAAAACTACAAGTCCAAAACTTATAAAAAATACATTTTTGTGCTCTGTGAGTCGATATCCTTCGCATACAATTCAATTGGAGTTGAAAAATTCACGTTTGGAGAAAATCACTTTTAAAAATGTTTAAATCGCCATATCTCGTTAACCAAGTGTCTAAACACTATGAAACTTGCAAAATTCAAAATTCTCTAAAAGCAAAACTACAAGTCCAAAACTTATAAAAAATACATTTTTGTGCTCTGTGAGTCGATATCCTTCGCATACAATTCAATTGGAGTTGAAAAATTCACGTTTGGAGAAAATCACTTTTAAAAATGTTTAAATCGTCATATCTCGTTAACCAAGCGTCTAAACACTATGAAACTTGCAAAATTCAAAATTCTCTAAAAACAAAACTACAAGTCCAAAACTTATAAAAAATACATTTTTGTGCTCTGTGAGTCGATATCCTTCGCATACAATTCAATTGGAGTTGAAAAATTCACGTTTGGAGAAAATCACTTTTAAAAATGTTTAAATCGTCATATCTCGTTAACCAAGCGTCTAAACACTATGAAACTTGCAAAATTCAAAATTCTCTAAAAACAAAACTACAAGTCCAAAACTTATAAAAAATACATTTTTGTGCTCTGTGAGTCGATATCCTTCGCATACAATTCAATTGGAGTTGAAAAATTCACGTTTGGAGAAAATCACTTTTAAAAATGTTTAAATCGTCATATCTCGTTAACCAAGCGTCTAAACACTATGAAACTTGCAAAATTCAAAATTCTCTAAAAACAAAACTACAAGTCCAAAACTTATAAAAAATACATTTTTGTGCTCTGTGAGTCGATATCCTTCGCATACAATTCAATTGGAGTTGAAAAATTCACGTTTGGAGAAAATCACTTTTAAAAATGTTTAAATCCTCATATCTCGATAACCAAGCGTCTAAACACTATGAAACTTGCAAAATTCAAAATTCTCTAAAAACAAAACTACAAGTCCAAAACTTATAAAAAATACATTTTTGTGCTCTGTGAGTCGATATCCTTCGCATACAATTC